>NC_138903.1:104474528-105819510 GCF_965194825.1 Balaenoptera physalus
GTTACCCATTAGAGGAGTTCCTTTCATTATTGAAAAAAATTTTACTTTCTACATAGTTTTCTTCAGTTATGTAAAAATAATATCATAAGTTTCTTCAGTTTTTTATTTTTGGCTGTGGGTGGAAAACATTTCATACCTGTCTGATCTAAAAACTAGTCATGGCTGTAACTAAGCTTTTAAAAAACTGTTTCATTCATGAACCACAGGGGCCTACAACCACAAGAAAAATCTTATGTACTATCTCTTAAGGGACAAGGTCACTTTCTATATTGAAGCATTTCTTTGCACAGCTTTTGAAGAACTAAATGCATTAGATCTGAATTTTTGTTTTCTTTTTCAAAAACGACATTATTTAGAACAGCTCTAGGTTTACAACAAAAGTGAGAGGAAGGTACAGAGATTTTCCATATACCCACTGCCCCCACAATTAATAGCCTCCCCTGTTATCGACATTCCCCACCAATAGTACATTTGTTACAATTGATGAAGCTACATCGATACATCATAATCACCCAAAGTCCATAGTTTACATTAGGGCTCACTCTTGGTGTTCTACATTCATGGGTTTGGACAAATGTATGACATATGTCCATCATTATAATATCATACAGAGTATTTTCATTGCCCTAAAAATCTTCTGTGTTCCACCAATTCACCTCTCCCCTACCCCAACCCCTGGCAACCACTGATTTTTTTATTCTCCATGGTTTCACTTTTTCCAGGATGTTGTATAGTTGGAATCATACAGTATGTAGCATTTTCAGATTGGCTTCTTTCACTTAGTAATATGCATTTAAGGTTCCTCTATGTTTTTTCAGAGCTTGATAACTCATTTCTTTTTAAGGCTAAATAATATTTTGTTGTCTGGATATACCACAGTTTATTTATCCATTTGCCTACTGAAGGACATCTTGGTTGCTTCCAAGCTTTGGCAATGATGAATAAAGCTGCTTTAAACATTTGTATGCAGGTTTTCATGTGCACATAAATTTTCAACTCCTTTAGGTAAATACCAAAGAGCACGATTGCTGATCATATGGTAAGAATATGTTTAGTTTTGTAAGAAACTGCCAAACTGCCTTCCAAAGTGGCTGTACCATTTTGTATTCCCACCAGCAGTGAATGAGAGTTCCTGCTGCTCCACATCCTCGTCAGCATTTGGTGTTGTTGGTGTTCTGGATTATGGGCATTCTAATTGGTGTGTAGTGGTATCTTGTTGCTTTAATTTGCATTTCTCTGATGACATATGATGTGGAACATCTTTTCATATGCTTATTTGCCATCCATATATCTTCTTTGGTGGAGTGTCTGTGAAGATCTTTGACCCATTTTTTAGTTGGGTTGTATGTTTTATTGTTGAGTTTTAAGAGTTCTTTGTATATTTTGGATAACAGTCCTTTATCAGATGTGTCTTTTGCAAATATCTTCTCCCAGTGTGTGCCTTGTTTCCTTATTCACTTGGTATTATCTTTTGCAGAAGTTTTTAATTTTAATGGAATTCAGCTTATCAATTATTTCTTTTAAAGATCATGCCTTTGATGTTATATCTAAAAAGTCATCACCATACCCAAGGTTGTCTAGCTTTTCTCCTGTGTTATCTCCTAGGAGGTTTATAGTTTTGCATTTTACATTTAGGTCTGTGATCCATTGTGAGTTTTGTTTTGTGAATAGTGTAAGGTCTGTGACTAGATTCATTTTTTTTGCATGTGGATGTCCAGTTGTTCCAGCACCATTTGTTGAAGAGACTATCTTTGCTCCAATGTCTTGCCTTTGCTCCTTTGTCAAAGATCAATTGACTGTATTTATGGGAAAGATCTGAGTTTTATAAGACTGGATTTTGCAGCACAATCCCCTGGAGAATTGCTGTCAAAATGCTTATTCCTAGGCCCTGGACAAAACCTTCTAAGTAGTGTTCTCTGGGAGAGGGTTTGAGGAATCTGAAATTTTAAAATGAGCACAGATGATTCTGAAGTAAACAGGTGAAGGGTTTGGGACTCTTTACTCTTAGTTCATTTTCTAAATTGTCTTCCTTTTCTGCAGAACCTTTGCACTCCTCCCCTTGTGACTGATAATGTAAGGCTTGACTCTGTGTCTTCTGCCAGTTACTATAAAACAGAGTCCTTTGATAGCCTAGACAAAAAAGTGTAATGAGCACATTGTCTCCCTGCGCTGTGCTAGATGATCATTGGGGAAAGGTATATGTAGAGGTTTTTTGAAATGGGAAAGAAGATACCAGCATTTAGAGCCACACAGTGGAGTAAGACACTGAGAAAGCTATTGTGTTCTGGAACATTGATCTGGCACTGGTTGGAGGACGCTAATAAAGTCAGAGAGGTCAGTCTGGAGAAGCCATGAAGCCTCAAGTGATTAGGACATGAAACAGGGTGAGGGGAATATCATAGGAGAGAATCCCAGAAGCTTTGCAAAGGAAGAAGTAACAAAATTTGGTGATAGAATATAGGGAAAGTAAGGAGAGGTGATTTCAAAGGCTCCAATCGAGGAGCCCAGAGAAACTGAGTTCTGACTGATGGAAACTGGGATGGTTAGAAGAAAAGGCAGTTTGGCAGGGAAGAGGGGGCATCTGTTTTGGCTGTTGAATTTGAGGTGAGTGGAACACTCAAGTGGAGCAGTTAGAAATCTGGGACTAGCTCCAAGGCGAGAAGTCAGGATTAGGACTCCTCAGTGCAGAAATTCTAGTCAAGGGGTGGAAGTGATAAACGGCTGAGTGGATGAGGGAGTAAGAAATAGAGAGGGATATAAGCGGGCTGAGGACCAGATGTGAATCCTCTGAGAATAGGAGAAAGGAGAGGAGCAAGCCAAGAAAACAAGGAAGGAGCAGGCAGAGGGACCAGAGGAGAACCATGGGATTGAGCAGATGAGGCATTTTCAGGGAGCATAAAATTCCTCATCCTGGCCTCATACCATCTCCCACACAGAAGAGGAAAAAGAGTCAGGACCCTTCTAGTTTCTATAACTATTGAAAGTACCAATTCATGAAAAAGGATCATTCACGTCTTCCTAGAGTATGAAATGGAGCCACATTATAAAATAGCGCTTTAAAAAAATGCTACCCTGCCAGTTTGCAAATATGGCTTTTCATGGACATCTTCAGTCATTTAAAAACAACCAAACAAATAAACTTCTACCTTTGTTTCTTGAATATCTGGTTAAAAATAATGCAGAAGGTTGTCTTATCTTGCAGGCACAGCAGCCTAGGAAAAATTCTTCAGTGTGAAGACATCTATAGAGAAGGTCAACACATTGGTTGTTCCTTTGCTCTGACTAAGGTGAAGGATTCCAGTTTTGAACAACACAGTGTCCAAGTAATGGTCAAGGACAATGCAGGAAAAATCAGACCATCCTTCAATATAGTGCCTTTAACTTCTCATGGTACGTTTTAGAAGTCCTCTAAGACAGTGTGGATAAAAGTGTTATTTTTTTTGAACATCAATAGAAATAATAAAAAATGATGATTTTTGGTTTGAAGATCTTCCCAGAAAAAAAGGGACTATATTTATGTATATATTTCTTTGCTCCTTTTTAAAGAAGCAAGCTTGGAAATTCTCATATTTATTGAGCACACATGCCACATGCTTTATCCTTGTTTACTTATGAGTACACTGAGCCTTAGAGCAAGTAGTCAGTTGCAGAACCGAGATTAGAACCTGGGCTCTCTGACTCAAGATCTGTTCTCTTTTACTTACACTCCAGAGGATGATGCTGCAGAATAAATGTGACTTAATATAGTTCCTGGATAATCTGCCTCTTAGTTAAAAAAAGCTTAGACTGGAGGCGGAGTGATCAGGGGTGATATTCAAACTGTCTAACATTCTGGGTGACCCAGGCACTGATCAATCAGGACAACCAGTGCAGCCGAGTTTCAGCCCACTAGAAAGAGTCCTCAACTTAAAAACTTAAGAGACCTGCTTAAGGTCCTAGCTTCTTCACTTTGGACAAGGCATATACACTCTAAGTGCTTCCTCATCTGTAAAAGCGGGTACACAGTTCCTCTTGACCTCAGAGGATTGTTGTAAGGTCCAAATGATGTGAGCTGTATAAAAGCATTTTGTAAATCTCTATAGCAGAGTAGTATAAGCATCATGTTTATTTATTTGTTGTGATATCCCAACAGAGAGCTCAGATTCTGGCTAAGTGGTACACAGAAAATTTATAGGCAAATAATCATGAATTGACAGAGGTTTCCAAGTCTATGAGTAGAACACTGTTTACCGCCGCTTCAGATAGCCATGGAAATGAATTCTAGTAGTGCACGCAGGGCAGCTTAGGTTGTAGGCCGGGCCAGGGGGTTGGGATGCGGGGGGTGTGTGCAAACTTGCCAAATAGGATCATCTGAAGCAAAGCCCTTCTCTGCCCCCCCCGCCGCCCCCCGGCTTGGCAGATCGTCCTTGTTGGACCTTTTAAAGCTCATTTTGCTGCTCTTCTTCCTAGAGATTAGTGGTGATATAAAGGGAGATCCTGGGCTTCCCTGGTGGCGCAGTGGTTAAGAATCTGCCTGCCAATGCAGGGGACACGGGTTCGAGCCCTGGTCCGGGAAGATCCCACATGCCACGGGGCAACTAAACCCGTGAGCCACAACTACCAAGACTGCGCTCTAGAGCCTGCAAGCCACAACTACTGAGCCCACGTGCCACAACTACTGAAGCCCGCACGCCTAGAGCCTGTGCTCTGCAACAAGAGAAGCCACCGCAATGAGAAGCCCACGCACCGCAATGAAGAGTAGCCCCCGCTCGCCGCAACTAGAGGAAGCCCACGCACAGCAAGGAAGACCCAATGCAGCCAAAGATAAATAAATAAATAAATTAATTAATTAAAAAAATAAAATAAAGGGAGATCCTTCTCAGCTAGAAGATGACGTTGTCAAGTTGTTTTATGTTAATTATCCATTCTCTTTTGTTGCTCGGTCTTAAGCATAGTTGACTCCTGAAAAACTAAATTGATTAGGCTAATTTTTTTTTTTTACTTTCTTTTAAATTGTGGTTATAATTATATAACATTAAATATACCATCTTAACCATTTTCAGGTGTACAGTTCAGTAGTGTTGAGTATATTCACATTGTTGTGCAACAGATCTCTAGAACTTTCTCATCTTGTTATACTGAAACTCCATGTCCATGAAACACTAATTCCCCCTCCCCCCGTCCCCCTCCTCCCTCCCCCAGCCCCTGGTAATCACCTTCCTACTTTCTGTTTCTATGACTGACTACTTTAGGTACCTCATATGACTGGAATCATACAGTATTGGTCCTTTTGTGATGGACTTATTTCATTTAGCGTAATGTCCTCAAGTTTCATCCATGTTGTAGCATATGACAAAATTATGCTGTTTTTTTATTTTTAATATTTATTTATTTATTGGCTGCGTTGGGTCTTAGTTGCGGCACGTGGGCTCATTTGTTGTGACACTCGGGCTCTAGAGCACGTGGGCTCTGTAGTCGCAGCGTGCAGGCTTAGTTGTCCCACGGAAAACTATGCTAATGTTTTAATTGTGGTCTTTGATTGGCATAAGTGAGTGTCGCCTGGGGAAACCGCTTGTACCTGCTGTTCCTCGGTACCCATCACGTAGAGGCATATCTGGACCTAAGCACTTCTTTTCTTTACCCTCCTTGTTGCAGCTAGATGTCCTGAGTATACCCCAGCCATGTCCTAACCAGATGCAGATCAGAGTTCGTGTCATCTGGCAGACACCCCAAAGATGTTCCGTAGATACATTTACTAGGCAGTTTAAAATAAGCTCCCTATATTAATCGTGGCTAATCAGAAATTCTAGAACTGTATGTCTGATCATATAAGGCCATTAAAAGCATCAGCCCTGTTTTGATTTACTTTGTGACCTTCGTTGTCTCTACCCATATGTGTATCTCATCAAAATAAACTCTGGAAGCTAATTTGTATTCTTCTATTTCTATCAGTGAAACCTGATCCTCCACATATTAAAAATCTCTCCTTCCAAAATGGTGACTTATACGTGCAGTGGAAGAATCCACAGAATTTTTATAGCAGATGCTTATCTTATGAAGTAGAAGTCAATAACAGCCAAGCTGAGACACATGATATTTTCTACGTAAGTTTTTTTTTGATAGTTGTTGTTATTTGGATATTTTTCTTTCACTTGAATTTCTTACAGTGTAATAAATTGAAATATCAATGAAATGTAGCTCTTAGATTTGTCATCTGATGATGATGGTGATGATGATGGTGATGATGATGATGATGATGATGATGATGATGATGAAACTTCTCTGAAATAGAGTATGGTGAAAGGTTTGACAGTTTATGGTAGCATTGGCTGCAAGATTCCAGCCATTCATTAATTCATTTGTTCAAACATTTTTTATTACGTGCCTACCATGTGCCAGGCACTATTTTATGTGCACATGACACCTGACGAAAAGAATTTTTTTCCCACGAAGCTTACCTACTAGAAAACAAGTGTGTAAATGAGCAAGCTAATTTTAGAGAATGAATGTTATGCAGAAAATTAAATGGGGGTGATGGGAAGTCCTGAGGGAGTATTAGGTAGGGTAGTCATGCGTAATGATGACACTTGAGATGAGACCAGAACGATGCGTAGGAGCTAGCCATTTGACGATCTGGGGGCGGAGGGGGCAGCATGTACAAAGACTCTGAGGCAGGAATGAACTTGGCGTGTGTGAGAAAAAGGAGACTGGTGTGACCAAAATATAGTAGGAAGAGATGTCTGAGCATGAGGCTGGGGTCAGATTATGTAGATACTTGGAGGCTCCAGTACAGCCATTCAGTTTTCTTGGAGTTTGTGGCAACTAAAGTAGTCAGTACTGAGTAGTCAGTATTTTTTGGATTATGTACATTTACGCTATTTGTAATCTAATACAAAACATGCTAATTAGAGGTCACTGTGGGGCACTGGGCATAACAGGATGTGGCATAACCTCAGGGCCTCAGTCGCATTGTTACGCCTTACAGCAGAGGACATGAACTCGGGCCTCAAACATTTTTGTTTGGACCACAAACAAAGTGGGGTTTTGTTTGCTTGTATATTAAATTTGAATTTTTTACCCAGATTTAAAACTGTGGTACCTGACAGTGTAGTTGCCATAAGGTGGCGCCTTAGGACCATGGGGACCGCCCCACTCATTTGTGTGCCACCTGCCTGGGCCCTGTGTGCATTTGAGTTTTAGAGGTTAGAAACCAAGTGTATTATAGTGGTTTTTAAAGGAGTCCTGAATCTCACATGTGGGCAGATTCCTTGGTCCACTTGCTTTAGCTCATCATGGGAGTTTCAAAAACTAAATTATTTTATTTACTAAAATAAGCCAGCATTAACAGGCTGTAACTCCAAGAGGGAGTGACCAGGTCCACAGCTGAGCAGACCTCTTCTGGACATTTGCAAATGAAGGCGTTTGCTGAAATAGAATAATCATTATTCGTACCAGAAACCGGAGTCCCCAGATAATGCCACAAAGGAAAAGGCAAAGGGCTTCCAAGTGGGGAGGGGGTGAGGCTTGAATTTGCAACCAAGTGAGTTATCAGAAAGCCGAATATGCTTGACTATTCCAGCCTTTACTGTTCTCTTCTGTCTGAAATCCTGAGACACGTGCTGCTTGCATTACTCACTTGGTACTGAATTATGTCCTGCTAGTTACCCATGATCTCTACCAAGAAATATAAGCTCCTGTAGGGAGGAGTTAGGTGGTGTTTACTTTGTGCTGCTCCTGCTACTAATACCAGCTAACATATATTAAGCAATTACTATGTATTAGCTATTTTAAAAAGCACTTTATTTTAATTGTCTCATTTGGTCCTCACAATAACCCCAAGGATCTAGGTCCTGTTTTGTTTTTTTTTTTAATAAATTTATTTATTTACTTATTTATTTTTGGCTGCGTTGGGTCTTCGTTGCTGTGCACAGGCTTTCCCTAGTTGCGGCGAGCGGGGGCTACTCTTCGTTGCGGTGCATGGGCTTCTCATTGTGGTGGCTTCTCTTGTTGCAGAGCACGGGCTCTAGGCGCACGGCCTTCAGTAGTTGTGGCACACGGGCTCAGTAGTTGTGGCTTGCGGGTTCTAGAGCGCAGGCCCAGTAGTTGTGGCGCACGGGCTTAGTTGCTCTGCGGCATGTGGGATCTTCCCAGACCAGGGCTCGAACCCGTGTCCCCTGCATTGGCAGGTGGAGTCTTAACCACTGCACCACCAGGGAAGTCCCAAGGTCCTGTTGTTTTGTCCCCATTTTACAGATGAGAAAACTCAGTCTCAGAGGTTACTTGTAAGGTCACATTTCTAATAAGTGATAGAGTCAAGATTTCCATAAAAGTCTGACCCCTGGGACCACCTCAATACTTCCTGTTAATAGTAACAGCCATCACTTACTGTTTATGATGTGTTACAAATACACTCTTCTATGTACTTCTTATACAGTAGCTCATAACTATCGATGAAATAGGTTCTCTTTTAACCTATCTCTTATTGAGCAGCTAAGGCTCAGAGAGGTTAAGTAACTTGCTACAGGCCACATAGCTCATAAGTATCACTTCAGAGGTTGGTCTCCATGTATTAAGCTTTGACCAAGAACACTTGGTATAAGACCATGTGCATAGTCAGCACTTGATAAATTCTTGTTGAATTGAGTTACCTTTTTTTTTTTTTTTGCAAACTTCTGAACTGAAGAGAGCACACTATACTGTGGAATTTATCCATCAAAACCAGAACTATAGTTGATTTGGAGTTAACTCTGTTTATACACTTGAGTTTAATGTTCTCTCTCTTAGCAGATGTTCACCAGCTGTTTCTTCCCCTAGAATGTCATCAGCTTTTTGTGTGCTCGCTGATTTTGAGCTCTGCTGGTTAGATCCTTTTTGTTTCTTTTTGAAAGACGTTTTTGAGGAATTCTTTTGCCTGGTGTTCTAGTTAAGAGGGGGAAGTAGGCTGGAACATGAACTGGTGCCATCACATGGCGCTGGGTCAGAGGTAGCTCATGGCAGGATCATAAAGTAAGAAGTGACTTGTCTTTGACCACCTCCATCCCCGCCAGCTATCTACTTGGTGATCTGTGTCCTTGTTTTCCTTTTCTCACGGAAATATCTGAGCAGTTGGTAAACTACACAAGGAGATTTACATTTGAACAAGAGCCCAGAACTATCAATTTACACAATGATTTGCTGACTTTGGAATATATATATATCTGGGAGATGGTCCAGGGGAGGGGGGACATCAACCTGCAACCTGGTCCCTCAAGTGGTAGTTGGCACTTGTGATTCCCCAGCAGGCCTCTGGTTCCGAATGGCCAGCATGGTGTACAGTAGCCCCCGAGCGGCCTTTTCTCTGCCCCTATATGAAATATTGATAGGATGGCTCTTCATCATTCAGTTGGCCTTTCACTCTTCACAAATGCTGATAGGAACCATTTAGTGAATGACATTGAATGCCAAAGATCATAGCGTGTGTTCTGGTCTTTGTCCCATGTTTAAACATCTCTTTGATAGAAGTTGACTATTTTTTCCATCTTTATTGAGGTATGATTTACAAGTAAAAATTGTATATATTTAGGTTGTACAATGTGATTATTTTAAGGTGTACAACATGATTTAATATACATATACATTGTGAGATGATTATCACAAACAAGTTAACACATCCGTCACCTCACAAACTTACCTTTTTTGTGTGTGTGATGAGAACAGTTAAGCTCTCCCTTAGCAAACTTCAGGTATACAATACAGTATTTTTTAATTAATTTTTATTGGAGTATAGTAGATTTACAATGTTGTGTTAGTTTCTGTACAATACAGTATTATTAACTGTAATCATCATGCTGTACATTAGATCCCCAGAATACATAACTGAAAATTTGCACCCTTGACCACTCCCCAGCCTCTGGCAATTACCATTTTCCTCACTCCCCAGCCTCTGGCAATTACCATTCTACTCTCCGCTTCAGTGAATTCGACTTTTTTGGATTCTACATACAAGTGAGATCATACAGTATTTGTCTTTCTCTCTCTGACTTATTTCACTCAGCATAATGCCCTCAAGTTTCATCCATGTTGTCACAAATGGCAGGATTTCCTTGGGGCTGCTAGATCGTATGGTAGTTCTATTTTCAATTTTTTGAGGAACCTCCATACTGTTTTCCAAAGTGACTGCACCAGTTTACATTCCCACCAACAGTGCACGAGGGTTTCCTTTTATCTACACCCTCTCCAGCACTTGTTGTCTCTTATCTTTTTGATGATAGCCATTTAACAAGTATGAGATAATATCTCATTGTGGTTTTGATTTGCATTTCGCTAATGATTAGTGATGTTGAACATCTTTTCATGGACCTGTTGGCCAGAGGTAGACTATTTAACTAAGCAACAGATTTTCATGTGTTGATTTGGAAATATTTACATTTTAGGAACTGGCTATTCTCTTTACATCAGACAGCACGTGACTTAAATTGTTTAGAGGAGAAAATGCATTTTACTTTCTTTTCTCTAACCCAGTCATTTTTGGTATATTATACTCTCAACAACGGAGCATAATAGTTTTCTTTTTTTAACTTTTTATTATATATAGTATACTATAGAAAAATTGCAGAAGTCATTATGTACAGCTCAATGATTTTTCGCAAATGATTTTTCACTTGCATAACCAGTACCCTAGAAGCTCAATCATGACTCCTTTTGGTCACTACTTTCCCAAAGAACAATTATTATCCTGACTTCTAATCCCATAGATTAATTTTGTTGCCTCTTTTTAAACTTTATATAAACGAATTATACAGAACTTTTTTGTATGTCTGTCTTCTCTTGTTCAATGTTATGTTTATGAGATTCACTGATATTGTTGCCTGTGGTTGAAGATGCATCTCATTGCATTCATTCCATCATGTCAATATACCACATTTGATTTATCCATTCTCCCACTGATAGACATTTGAATAGTTTCCAGTTTGGAATTTTATGAATAGAGTTTTTATGAACATTTGTACACTTATTTCTTGGTGCATATGTGTGTACATTTCTGTTGCGCATATATGGGCCATAGGGTTACATATGATTGTCTCTAGTAGATAATAAGTTTTCCCAAATGGTTGTGCCGATTTACACTACTAAAAGCAGAAATTGAGAGTGCTAGATGCTTTACATCGTCACCAACACTTGGTATTGTCCAGTAGGTGTGTGTATCGTTATCTTGTGGATTTAATATGCATTTTCCTGATAACTAATGAAGTTGAGCACTTTTTCCTATGTTTATTGGCAATTTGAATATCCTCTTGTGAAATGTCTGTTCAAGTCTTTTGCCATTTTTGTATTGGGCTGTCTGTCTTTTTCTTATTAATTTATGAGGTATATGTATGTGTGTGTATTATATATAAATATATATTTTATATATATATGCAAGTCCTTTGTCAGAAACTGCAAATAGCTTTTCTCACTCTATGCATTACCTTTTAATTTCCTTAATAGGATATCTTTTGATAAACAGAAGCTTTTAATTTTAATATAGATGATTTTATAAAAATTTTTCCTTTATGGTTAATATTTTTTTGGTCCTATTTAAGATACCTTCCTACTTTAAGGTCATGAGGATGTTCTATGTTTTCATCTAAAAGCTTGCTGTATTTATGTATTTATTTATTAATTTATTTTAACTTTCACATTTAGATCTGCAATCCATATGGAATTGACTTTGTAAATAGTGTGAGGTAGGGGTCAAGATTCTTTTTTTTCACATATGAATATGTAATTGACCACTTATTTTTAAAAACCTACCTTTTTTCACTGCACCTGGTCCTCGGATAATGGCATAAAAGAAAACTTGTTAAAACAGTTAAATGATATAAAGTATGGTCTTTAAAACTTTTTGAATTTATTCATTTTTTATATTTTCAAGGTTGAAGAGGCCAAATGTCAGAATTCAGAATTTGAAGGAAACCTAGAGGTCAGTAAATTCAATTTTAGCTATTTGGGCTTAAACTCATAGAGTAATTGGGGGCGGGGCAGGGTGAGCATATCCTAAATTTGAACTGCTTTGAGAAAAAACAGACTACGTTGTTCTGTGGATTATTGCCAATTTTCTTTTTCAGGAGTTAAAGTCAGATAATTTGTATTGCAATACAAAGTCTTAATCATATACAAAATTTGGCAGATAATTATATTTAGGATTCAGAAGCAGAGAAAGAGAATAAGCTGGTAATATTCCTTGTGTGCTTTTATTTTATATCTAAGGGTACAATTTGTTTCATGATCCCTGGTGTTCTTCCTGATACTTTGAACACAGTCAGAATAAGAGTCAAAACAAATAAGTTATGCTATGAGGATGACAAACTCTGGAGTAATTGGAGTCAAGCAATGAGTATAGGTAAGAGAATGGGATTTTATTAAAAGTTAAACCATTGATGCATGGAAACTAAGTTGAAGCAGAAAATTGATTGTGGGAAAGGGCTGTTCTTCATTCTTTCTTTTTTTAAAATTTTATTTATGTTTGGCTGCGTTGGGTCTTCATTGCTGCACGCGGGCTTTCTCTAGTTGTGGCGAGCGGGGGCTACTCTTCGTTGTGGTGCGCGGGCTTCTCATTGCGGTGGCTTCTTTTGTTGCAGAGCATGGGCTCTAGGCGTGCAGGCTTCAGTAGTTGTGGCACGTGGGCTTAGTAGTTGTGGCTCGCGGGCCCTAGAGCGCAGGCTGAGTAGTTGTGGCGCACGGGCTTAGTTGCTCCGCGGCATGTGGGATCTTCCCGGACCAGGGCTCGAACCCGTGTCCCCTGCATTGGCAGGCAGATTCTTAACCACTGTGCCACCAGGGAAGTCCCTGTTCTTCATTCTTGACGTCAGCCAGAGAATACTTACAATTGAAGTGTATTTTCTGTTTAATTATTGTCAAACCACTCAGGGTTAATTTACAATATGCAACTCTTTGAAAATTTGCAGTCCAAATGGTGTTATCCTCTCTTCTGTCCTATCTGTATCTTTGTTAACAACCTGAACAAAAATATAGAAGGCAGGCATGATTAAATCTGCAGATTATGCAATGCTAGAGTACTATCCTATGTGCTGGTAACAGAATCAAGAGTAGGACAATGACCCTTGATGGCATTTTATAGAGATAAACATATATCTAGGTTTGAAGAAAATCAGTTTCATTTATTAATTGAGAGGCTGAGCAAGCTATGTGCCAGGGTCAAGTACAGGATTGGAAAGACATGTCCCTTATGGATGTGTGTGCTGTGGTGTGAGGGATAGGGTTTTATTTGACTGTAAGCTCAAAGTGACTCAACATCGGTACCTTAAATATCCCCCAAAGGCATATTGCAGTCATAGGCAGCAGTGATAGTGCAGCATCCAGAACAAGGGAATGCTGCAGGGTGGGGCACAGTGTCCTGGCCACATCAAAAGTATACAGTATTCCATCCTGGGCACCACATTGTAAGAGGTGCATTGACAGACTGGAATCTTTCTTTGAAAGGATAATCAGGATGTTGAAGAATCTCGAAATTTGGGGAAGAACAGTTAACGAAGTAAGCTTAGGGAGTCATAATTGCTGAATTCTAATATTTGAGGTATTGTCAGGTAGAAGAGGGAATAGGCTATCTTTTTTGTGGCTCCATGGGCCAAAACAGGACCAACTTAAGAACTTTCTGACAGCTATCTAACAGAGAGACAGGTTATTGAAGTAGTCAATTCCCTATTAATTGAAAGACTGAACAAGCTATGTGCCAGGCAAGGTTGTATTAGTTATCTATTATTGCATAACAAATTACCTCCAAAATTAGTGGCTTACAAAACACATATTTGGACACAACACTGTAAAGCAACTATACTCCAATAAAAATTAATTTTAAAAAAACAAACAAAAAACAAGAAAACACAACATTGTAAAGCAACCATACTCCAATAAAAATTAATTTTAAAAAACAAACAAACAAAAAACACATATTTGGGACTTCCCTGGCGGTCCAGTTGTTAAGACTCCATACTTCCAATGCAGGGAGCGTGGGTTCGATCCCTGGTTGGGGAACTAAGATCCCACATGCTGTGCAGTGCAGCCAAAAAATTTAAAAAAATAATAAAAAAATTAAAAAAAAAACCACATGTTTACTATCTTACAGTTTCCATGGCTCAAAAATCTGGGCATAGCTTAGCTAGGTACCTCTGGCTCAAGTTCTCTCATAAGGTTCCAGTCAAGCTGTTGACTGGGACTTCAGTCTCATCTGAAGGCTTGACTGGGGCTGGAGAATCCACTTCCAAAATCACTCATATGGTCATTGGAAAGCCTCATTTCCACTCTGGATGCTGGATGGAGGCTGTAGCAGGTTGCATCATGTGCCCCAAAAAGATATGTTCAAGTTCCAACTCCTGGTACCTGTGAATGTGATCTTATTTGGAAATAAGAGTTTTTGCAGATGTAATCAAGTTAAGATGAGGTCATACCAGCTTAGAGCAGGCCCTAAATCCAATGACTAGTATCCTTATCAGAAGAAGAGAGGATACACAGAAACACAGAGCAGAAGGCCATGTGAAGATGAAGGCAGAGATTGGAGTGATGCAGCTACAATCCAAGGAACACTAAGGATTCCTGGGAGCCACCAGAAGCTAGGAAGAGTCAAGGAGAGAGTCTACTCTAGAGCCTTCAGAGGGAGCATGTCCCTGCTGATACCTTGATTTGGGATTTCTAGCCTCCAGACCTGCGAGAGAATATATTTCTCCTGTTTTAAGCCAACCAGTATGTGGTGATTTGTTACAGCAGCTCTAGGAAACTAATACAGAGGCCTCTCTCAGTTCCTTACCATTTGGATCTCCACACAGGGCTACCTCATGACATGGCAGTTGGCTTCCCCAAGTGCGTGGTCCAAACAAGAAAGAGCATATGAGAAAACACCCAATATGAGAACTGCAGCCCTTTATAACCTTATCTCAGAAGTGACATCCCATCACTGGTGCTATTCACACATTTAGTCCAGCCCACCCTTAAGGGGAGAGAATTATACAAGGGTGTGAATATCAGGAGGCAGGGATCATTTAGAGTCATCTTAGAGGCTGCCTAACTCAATGTTAGGCCCTGAGATGCTTTCCAGATTTTCATGCCCTGGTAGAAAAGATGAGCATATATTGGGTTGGCCAAAAAGTTTGTTTGGGTTTTCTGTAAGATGTTATGGAAAAACCTGAACAAACTTTTTGGCCAACCCAATAAATAGACATGCCATTCTAAGTGTTAGGTGTAGCAAGGCAGTTAATGAAAGTCTTTGGAATTGGACAGTGCTGGGTTTGAGGCTTGACTCCATCACTTACTAAACCCTCTGGACAAGCCACTAAACCTCTCTGAGCCTTACACTTCTCATCTGTATAAGTGGGAAATAATATTATCTATCTCTTTAGCATAGATATAAGCATGCAAAATTACCTAGTATGATATCAGACATACAGTAGTTGCTCAATTAAGAATAGTAGTGGTAGTTGTTGTTAGGATTATTTTAGGTGTTCTAATAGTGCTAAGTAACCAATAAGAAAAGATAGTCATTGTTAATGAGATGACATGTTTAACAAATATAACATCTTTGTTAATAGTGTCTGAAACCAGTTAGGATATCCTGGTTTCAGATAACCCTTAAGGTGCTTTTTCATCCGTGGAATTTTAGGCACCAGAGCAGGACTTTTTTTTTCACTATTAAGATAACAAAAGGTAAGAGAATTGAAGAGTTTTGGGAAATATGTTGGTGTAGAGGGCAGAAATATCCATAATCTCATTAGTCTAACACAACTGTTGCTTGGTTTATTTCTAAAAGGGTTTTATTTCTCATGCCTTTCTCTTTGTTTTTCATTTTCCAGGTCAGAAGGCCAATCCAACATTTTACATAACCACGTTACTCATCATTCCGATCTTCGTTGCGGCTGCAATCATAGTCCTTCTGCTGTACCTGAAAAGGTAAGGCAGCTGCCCAGGCAGGCTTGACAGTTTCTGCTACCCTGGTTGCTATGGTTATTCTTCTTTGTGGGTGTGTTTGATGTTTCCCCAGTGTGTTGGAAGCATTTTGGCTATACCTGGCTTTTTGGTAGTATGGCATGGCAAAGAAATACTATTGTGCCCATTTTCTGGTGAGAAAAGTGTTGGATCCCAGGGCTCTGCTCAGGCAGTGCTCTCTTTGTATATTTTTAGAATTGTTGATAAGACCTATGTTCACCCTACTCTTTCAAATGCCTAATTTGTCAACAGTTGGTTGGTAGCTCATAAGTTTTAGAAATGGAGACCATTACCAATTAAATGACTTGTCTAGTGTGAATGCAAAACAGGTTGCTACTTAATGCTATAGGAAAGAGAACTTCAAGTTGGCTCTAAGTTACAGCACTCATTCCTTGAGAATGTTTTACTTTCTCGATTTCATCATAGGGGCTAGTCTGGTGCTATTATTTGCTCTTTCAGTAAATACCTAAAGTTGGAATAAGGTTATTAAGCTGGTTCTAGAATCAACATTTTATCATTATTTCAGTATTCTTTAAACATACATTTGTTGAGTGCCTATTTATGTGCCAGACACTGTTGTTATTGCTGGGGTTGTGGCAGTGAACAGAACAAAGTCCCTATCTATGGTTTCACGTAGTGAGTAGTCAAGTTGTGGAGTTGGGCTGGGGAGAAAGGCTAGGAAGTGATATGAGGCTCATCTTACATAGGATGCCAGTGAAGGCCTCTCTGAGAAAGTGACATTTGAGGACAGAACTAAAGGAGCAAACCAGTCAGATATTCAAAGAAAGAGTATTCTAGGCCAAAGGAACAGCAAGTGCAAAGGTCCTGAGGCTGGAATGAACTCCGTGTGTCTTGTTAGAGGAGAGCATGCAAGGGGGAGAACAACAGGAGGTGAGGCTGGAGAGGCTGGCAGGGCCAGATCATGTAGGCTGTGGCAAGGAATTGAAATGTTATCCTAAGCATGATGGGGAAACATGAGAGAGTTTTAATCAGTGGAGGGATGTGATTGGATTTACTGTCGTAAAAGATCATTGTATTGCTGAGTGAAGACTTGACTTGGACAAGAGTGGAGGCCGGTAGACTAGTTAGGAGGTAGTAAGAGGTAGTCTGATGTGAAATATATTTTGAAGATGGAATTAATAGTGCTTGCTGATGGCTGCTTGTCTTCGAAGGTGTGAGGGAAATTGAGGATTCAAGGATAACTCTTAGATTTTTGGCTTTAGCAACTGAGTGAATGCTAGAGCCATTTACTAAGATGGAGAAGATTGGGAGGAGAGCTGGCTTTAGGGAAAAGGTGAGGACTTCAGTTTTGAACATGAGAAGTTTGAGATACCTATTAGATATCTAAGTAGAGATGCTAAACAGGTACTTGTATACATGAATCTGGAGTTTAAAGGAGAGGTTTGGGCTGGAGAAAGAATTTTGGGAGTCCTTGGCATGCAAATGGATTTAAAGCCCTAAGACTGGAAGAGAGCACTAATAAAGTGAGGGAGATAAAGAGGACAAAAGAGAATGCTGGGACACATCAACATTTAGAGACCTAGGAGATGAGGTAGGTCCACCAAAGGGTACTACTATCAGATGCAGAAATAGAGAGTCCAGACAAAACTTTAATTCTAAAAGATACGTGCACCCCTACGTTCATAGCAACACTATTCACAGTAGCCAAGACATGGAAACAACCTAAATGTCCATTGACAGATGAATGGATAAAGAAGATGTGGTACATATATACAACGGAATACTACTCAACCATAAAAAAGAATGAAATAATGCCATTTGCAGCAACATGGATGCAACTAGAGATTATCATACTAAATAAAGTAAGTCAGAGAGAGAAAGACAAATACCATATGATATCACTTATAAGTGGAATCTAAAACGTGACCCAAATGAACATATCTATGAAACAGAAACAGAATCACAGACATAGAGAATAGACTGGGGTGGTTGCCAAGGGGGAGGGAGGTGGGGGAGGGATGGTGTGGGAGTTTGGGATTATAAGATGCAAACTATTATGCATAGAATGGATAAACAACAAGGTCTTACTGTATAGCACAGGGAACTATATTCAATATCCTATGATAAACCATAATGGAAAAGAATGTGAAAAAGAATGTATATATATGTATAACTGAGTCACTTTGCTCTACAGAAGTAATTAACACAACATTGTAAATCAACTATACTTCAATTAAAAATTTTTTTTAATTTAAAAAAAGAGAGGAGACAAGTAAGAAAAAGGAAGAAAAATTAAAGAGAATGCCCCCTGTTCTCGGAAGATTATTTTTTCAAAATTATAAACAGCAAGCTCCCATCTGATCTGTGATAAGTAAAGCACCATTATTATTTAAATGATAGAGGATAACACACAGAGCCACACACACAATTATAACTATGTGAGGTGATGGATGTGTTAATTAGCTTGATTGTGATGATCATTTCACAATGTACACATATATTAAAATGTCACTTTGTACACCTCAAATTTATACAATTTTTGTCAAGTATATCTCAATAAAGCTGGAAAAAATTTTTTTCATTGAAAGGGTATAAGTAGTCTGCTACTGATGGGCCCTCTGCTTTATCCACACTTGATACTTTTAAGAGATCGATTTCTCAGCTTGTTTTAGAAATTTTGTCACAACTACATTATCACTAAAGATGACTTGTGTACCATGTCTTTTGTCCAAGGCTTCTTTTAATATATTTAAGTGGGACATGTCTATGGAATGGAAGGTTTGATCAAAAATGTCTCTGTTTTCTTAAAGGCTCAAGATTATTATATTCCCTCCAATTCCTGATCCTGGCAAGATTTTTAAAGAAATGTTTGGAGACCAGAATGATGATACCCTGGTAAGCACTGACTCTGTGAAGTTTGAAATTGATTTTTTTGGGGGGGAGGCTATGGGATTTAAAAATAATTTGGTAAAACATAACATAAAATGTACCATTTTAACCAGTTTTAAGTATACAGTTCAATGGCATTAAGTACATTTACAGTGTTATGCAACCATCTTCAGTATTTCCAGAACTTTTTCATCATCCCAAACAGAAACTGTACCCATTAAGCAATAACGCTCCATTCCCCTCAACCCCTGATAACCTCTATTCTGCTTTCTGTCTCTCTGAATTTGCCTAATCTGGGTACCTCATATAAATGGAATCCTACAATATTTGTCCTTTTGTGGCTAGCTTCTTTCACTTAGCATAACATTTTCAAGGTTCATCCATGTTGTAGCATGTGTCAGAATTTCATTTCAAAACTGGTTATTTTAAACTACATTTTATCTAAAAGATTAAAGAAGAGCTGATTTAAAATGTTGTATCTCAG
The DNA here is from genome assembly GCF_965194825.1 of Balaenoptera physalus. Classification (NCBI taxonomy): domain Eukaryota; kingdom Metazoa; phylum Chordata; class Mammalia; order Artiodactyla; family Balaenopteridae; genus Balaenoptera; species Balaenoptera physalus. The sequence continues at coordinate 104,493,796 of NC_138903.1, forward strand.
GCTAAGCATACCATTTAAGAAGTTCCCAGAATACTTCGCCTGTCTTGTATCACGGGGCTTCATTCTCTCTCTGGGGTAGGGAACATATTTGATCTAAACCTGCAAGGGGAGGAGCCTCCTTTATGAAACTAAGCCAATAGGCAGGTCTTCTGACTGGAGTAATTTTAAAAACTTAATTTAGGGAAATATAAAGATAAGGTAAACAATTGAAATAGATTGTGTTCATGCTATTGCCTGGAAAGCTGGCCTCCGAAGACATGGAGCTAGAGCAAACCCACCCGAACTGTTAGAGTTAGTTGGCTGCAGACTCTCACGCTAGAATTTGTGGCTGGAAAAGCTAAGACCTTATGGGAACAAAAGAGTTTGAGGCTTCTCTGATAAATACGTTCACCCAAATAAAATAATAAAGACACTAAATGAAATAAATATCAATATTATTGTATATATCTTAAATTAGTAATTTCAGGCATAGGGCAGTTAATTCAGGGAAATAGTACAGCATAGTAGATAATAGCCTGTGCTCTGGAGTCAGATTGTCTGGATTCAAATCTCTGCTGTGTCATTTACCATCTATTTGACCTTAGGTAACTTCCTTAACCTTCCTGTTAAAAAGTGTAAAAAGTGGAGGTAATGATAGCACCTGCCTCAGTGTTGTTATGTGGATTAAATCAATTTAATACATAGAAACCACTTAGTATGCCTGGCACATTTAGGTGCTTAGTAAATGTTAGTGCTTAGTATTACTATTGATAATACTTTCCGTTTATCTTTAACGCGCAAACGATTCTTGTAATAACGGGTGATACACAGTGGCTAGGGAAGGAAGGCAGGGAGGCTCCCATGCAGTCAGAGGAAGAGTCATCTGGATCACTTTTTCACCAAGTCATGGGCATGGGCAGTGGGTGACTGTGCCAGATAGGGCACCACTAGCCAGGGAGGTCCAGAAGTCAGGTACCTGATGAAGGGCTGGTATACTGTAACTGAGGTGACGGTGTTTCTTCAGCTTTGAGTCGCAGTCAACTGCAATGCTTGTAGGAATATAGAATCCTGGGCCCTACCTTCAGAAGTTCGGATTCACCGGCTCTGGGATGGGTCCCAGGAGTCTGCATATTTAAAAGGAGCCCAAAGATGATTCCTATCCTGGCAAGATCATTCACGGAGCGCACTTTGAAAATCACTGTTATAGATATTTTCCTTAGGATCACCCATGTGTCTTCATTTTGCCAGCTACTGAGACAGATGCTGGAGGTTGAGAACTGTGCAAGTATTCTAACAACTCCTCTAACCAGTGATTGGAAGTCTACCATGTGTACACAGTGTATTAAATGCTCCATCTTCATAACCACCCTGTGGTGTAGGTGCTGTTAGTACCATTTCACAGATGAGGAAATGGAGCCTCAGTGAGGTTAAATAACTTTACTGCAGCCACACAGCTAGTAGATAATAAGGTGAGATTTGACCCAGGACTGTCTGATTCTAGACTTTTCTCTTTCTTTCCACTATGCTGCATTGCCTTTTGTAAGATAGAATGTTTGTCCTCAGGAACCTCACTACCTCCTTAGAGTTCTGTATGATAGAAGTACCAGGTTGGGATAGGGGAGTTCCGAGAAACAGATTTGGAGTCATGTTATGGCTGGCCTTATATGAGAAGGTATTAGGAATATCATTCTTTGTTTTTATAACTTTTTATTTTATACTGGCGTATACTTGATTAACAATGTTGTGTTAGTTTCGGTTGTACAACAAAGTGATTCAGTTATACATATACATGTATCTATTCTTTTTCAAATTATTTTCCCATTTAGGTTGTTACATAATATTGAGCAGAGTTCCCTGTGCTATACAGTAGGTCCTTGTTGGTTATCCATTTAAAATATAGCAGTGTATACATGTCAATCCCAAACTCCCTAACTATCCCTCCCCCCCCACCCTTGCCCCTGGTAACCATAAGTTTCTTCTCTAAGTCTGTGAGTCTGTTTCTGTTTTGTTAATAAGTTCATTTGTATCATTTTTTTAAGATTCCGCATATAAGCGATATCATACGATATTTGTCTTTGTCTGACTTACTTCACTCAGTATGATGATCTCTAGGTCCATCCACGTTGCTGCAAATGGCATTCTTTCCTTCTTTTTAATGGCTGAGTAATATTCCATTGTATATATGTACCACATCTTCTTTATCCATTCCTCTGTCGATGGATGTTTAGGTTGCTTCCATGTCTTGGCTATTGTATACAGTGCTGCAATGAACATTGGGGTACCCTTTCAGACCATGTTTTTCTCCAGATATATGCCCAGGAGTGGGATTGCAGGATCATATGGTAGCTCTATTTTTAGTTTTCTTAAGGAACCTCCATACTGTTCTCCATAGTGGCTGCACCAATTTACATTCCCACCAACAGTGTAGGAGGGTTCCCTTCTCTCCACACCTATCATTCTGACAACAACCTGGAGGGAATGGATTAGAGAGGGGAGGCGCTAGCACGGTAGCAAACTGGGAACCTAGTCCTGAATTTGCCCCACAGATGTTTTGTTTGGCCAGCGTGGTGTATTTAAAATTTTTCAATTTGGGATCTTAAGCAGGGCATGCACTCTACCAGTTCATCTCAGGCCCTACCATTCCTAATTCCCACTGTGGTTTCACATGTTGACCTAACATGCCAGACCCCTGAAAAGCATTTGAGTTTGCTACCCCTTTTAGCAGAATGAAGACAGTCAAAGTGCCATGACACAAATGTCCAATGTCTGTGAAAACGTGTTTGGACTCACTGATATATACAAGACATACAACCAGAGCATTGATGAGATATAAATTTCCAGCTTAATAAATTTCTAAAAAGTGATAATATCCAGTGTTAACAAGTGGGTGGGGAACTGGCACTTTTCATGCAACGCTGGTGGGCCTGTAAAATGGTATGTGTTCTTTCTGGAGGGCAACCTGGTAAAATGTAACAAGAATCTTTGATCTTGTAATTACTTCTTTAGGAATCTATTTTAGGGAAATAATCCAACAGTGGTACAAGGATGGTCAATGTAGCATTTGTTTCTAAAACGAAAAATTAGAAACTAAGGAAACATCAACAATCAAGAATAAGTTTTTTAAAAAGTTAGGTTTTCGGGGGCTTCCCTGGTGGCGCAGTGGTTGAGAATCTGCCTGCTAATGCAGGGGACATGGGTTCGAGCCCTGGTCTGGGAAGATCCCACATGCCGCGGAGCAACTAGGCCCGTGAGCCACAACTACTGAGCCTGCGCGTCTGGAGCTTGTGCCCCGCAACAAGAGAGGCTGCAATAGTGAGAGGCCTGCGCACCGCGATGAAGAGTGGCCCCCGCTCGCCGCAACTAGAGAAAGCCCTCGCACAGAAACGAAGACCCAGCACAGCCAAAATAAATAAATAAATAAATAATAAATTTTTAAAAAAAAGTTAGGTTTTCAAAGCATTTAATGTCCTAGCAAAATACTCACGGTGTAAGTGTAAGAAACATATCATAAATGTGTAGTGTATTGCAATCCTAATTTTTATAAAAAACGCATCAATATATACATAGAACAATGAGTGGAAGGAAATGGGTCAAAATAATCATCTCTGGGCAGGAAGATTGTGGATAATTGATATTATTCTCTCTCTACCTTTCTGAAATTTCCAAATTGCCTGTAATGAGCATGTATTACTTTTATAATAAAAAGAAACGCTGTACAAGTCATTAAGGGAAAAGAGAATATTGTGGTCATCCAGGTCTGTGAGATAATAGGGATTTGAACTTAGGTGGTAGCAGAGGAGATTGATGCAAGAGACATTATTAAAGGAAACTCATTACGACTTGGTGACTCTGTGTGGGTGATGAAAGGTGGCGAGAGTAAAAAATAATTTCAAGGTTTCAAGCCTGGGTGATAGAGTGAATGATGGTAACATTGACAGCAAAATCAGATCAATTATCTTTCTCAGAGATGGGAAAATTGCTTTTTTTCAATTTGCTGTCTAGAGGATAATATGTTGTCCTGATGAGTCAGATAATTCTATAATTTAGTGAGGTGGATACACTGACAAGATGGACCACTAAAAGCATAAGATGTTTTTGTTTGCAGTGGTTGCAGACCATTAAATAAAATCAGTGTTTAAAACTAAAAGTATAATAAAAATGCCAGACAGGGGAAAGGGTAATAGAACAAATTTCCATGTTTGCTTTTTAACCAAATGAATAATCTACTTTCTCTACATGGCAGCAGTTCTCGAAAATTGAACTGCATATGCATCAGGAAGACTGTCCTTTTACTTCTAGAATCATCGAATTAGGGAATGAATAATTATGGAGTGAACATTGCCCTAGAGGTCATCTAATGAGGTGTATGTTTACATGTTTAGTTGTCTTTAACTATAAATTTTCAAAACTCTAGATTCTAGTCCAACTCCTCACTTTAAAGATGGGGACATTGGGGACCATGGAGAAATTTCTCAAGGACTATCACATAGAGAGAGAATTGCAGAACCTGAAGTAGAAGCCATTGTAGCCCAAATTTACCAACTTCTAATCCCAAGAAAGAATCCATGCCCTTTCTAAACACTTTCTTCTTCCACGCTGCACCATCAGTAGTGGTTGTTAAAAAAAAAAAACTTATTTAGGTGTGGCCACCAATAAATTAAATCTTCTGTATCATTTTCCTTAAGGTTTCTACTGTTTTGACAATGTTTTGTTCATCACTGTAGTAACATTTTGGCCAACAGCATTTTTTCCTGTTGCTTTGCTGTTTGCCTTTTCTGTGTGACTAATTGGGCTGCTGGCCATATTTGCGGGGTAGGGGGGCTTTGCGGAGGGAATTGCTTCTCTTCTGCATCTGCATTTCTTTTTCATCCATAAAATATTATCTATTCTTCCTCCACTTCTTGGAAACCAATTACATTTTCAGTACTGTGCCAGTTTTGAATTCCTGATTGGAAAGCAGCTTTTTAACTTGGAGTTGACTTCCAAATACTGCTGAATTTTTTTTTTAACTTCAGTGTGTATCTTTAAAAGCTAAGATCACTTTCCTACATAGCCAAAATAGCATGGCCGCACTTTAAAAATTATTAATTCCTTAATATCATCTAATACTCAGTCCATATTTAAATATTTCCAACTGTCCCAATTGTCAGGAGACAGATACTATCCAGTTGTCCCACCATTAGTGAGATGGACCACTGTATTTAAGGTGATAATAGCATGTCCCCTCCTGCCATCTCCACGTTTCCTCCCCTTGCCACCTGAAGATAATCTGTGTGGTGTTAATGTTAGCACCCTGTCAACTCTTCAGCTGATGCTTTTTATTGGCCAATTAGTATCCTTGCTTGAATCAATAATCTCATTAGGGGTTGTGAAACGATGATGATTTTTCTCATCTATCATTTAATCTACATTTATAAGCTAACACTTTCCTACAAAGCACTGCTTTCAGTCCTCAACTAGGCTTCTTAGTTGTTCTGAAATTCGGTTTCTGCTAGAAAGGCAGGAAACATGTTTAATTCTTTCCCTTTAATTATCAATTTTTAAAGTGAGGGTTTGAATTGATAGCCACCTCAAATGGTACCAAATTAGTCCCCTCCACACCGCATTCAACAGGTTCTTTTTAAGCTGCAGTGATTTTTAAGGCGTGGGGATCTACAATTCATATTGTACAACTTTCTATTGTGACTGTTGCTCTGAAGAAGATGGGGGCACATAATCAGCTGACTTGTACACACAAGGCCAGTGTTTTGCATGGTGCTTAGGTGCATGAAACCCACTTCACCTCTGTTGGCAATTCACTGTGGGAAATAACCAAATCTTGAAAGTACTCTTAAATTGAAACTTGATGTTCCATTATTCTATGACTTTTGTTTCTTTCTTTTAAAAAAATTATATATACATGCATGTATTTTTCTAGGATGACAAACAGCTAAAAGCCAGTTGTGTTCACCACCCAAACACTGATTTTTTTTTCATCTAGGATGTTTTTCATCTTTGGCCATTATTCTATTGTTTATTACCTTGTTTAAAAAATCGGCAGGGTAAGAATTGAATTATGGACTGTAATTTTGTGGATTTTTTTTTCTACAAGTAATTTTAAAATTAGACTGACATATAATTCACAAAATTGAATAACAGGTCAGAGCCTTTGCCTTTGTCCCTTTTACCTTACATAGACATGTTCATAGAAGCAGTGCTCAGGCAAAGGCCCTGATGCTGATGATGGGTGAAGATAGAGTAATCAAAGTTTCAGGAATGAAAAAAGGCAATTAAAAAATTAATGTTTTCTTAGAAGCCATTTCTGCTGCACTGTTCTGATTGCTTTTTTCCTGTCCAACACAGTTAAGCATTGGGTCTAATGAGCAGAAACCAATGAAAATGTAACATTCAGGGTGCATTTTTTAAATTAAAATAATTTTTCTTTTAAAAGAAATATGTTTATTATAGAGAAATGAGAAATACAGATAACCAAAAGAGAAAAATTAATCTTGTCACCCAGCTATAATCATCTTTAAGGTTATGAGAACAACACAGAGAAATGGAAATACAGTCGTCCCTTGGTATCTGTGGGGGATTGGCTTCAGGACTCCCTCGGATGCCCAAATTCATGGATGTTCAAGTCCCTTATATAAAATGGTGTAGTATTTGCACATAACCTATGCACATCCTCTGGAGGGCTGACTGCACTTTTACTGGTAAATGGAATAATAGTAACAACAATAATAATAACAGTTCATACTTATTGAACTTTTGCTATGTGTTAGACACTTCTCTAAGCACTTCCTTCATTAATTTGTCCCCATCCTGCAACAGGGATTATCTCCACTATATAGATGAAGACAGTGAAGCACCAGAGGGATTATATGTAACTTGTTTGAGGTTACACTGCTGCTACCTAGCAGAGCTGGTATCGAAATCTAACTAACAAGAGTTAGAGCTGCTCAGCACCTGAGTCCTGAAGCCAGGCTTCCTGATCCTGCAGTCCACACTTCTAACAAATTATATAACATGTTTTAATAAAATGCTCGTTTTATCTTTATTTGAATTTAACAGATGAAAAGGAAACAGGTGGAACTGAAGGAATTTCTGAACTTTTGACAAACTATAAAATAATTTTTAATGATTATTAAAGACAGCAATTTTTCCATATGTTCTTCCCATTCTCTCCCCATTCTTAAAGTTGTCCAGGATCTGCATTTCCAGTGCATAAGGCCATTATATACTATATTGTCTCCCTATAGCCCTCTTTAGTCTTAATTCTATATGGTATGTATTTGATGCTAACCCCCGATCTTTATGTTGATGTCTCTCCGGTCATTTTGGTTTTTTGAAGCTCCAAAAGTTTTCTCAGGAAGGATTGATGGGACCAACATTTCCTGGATTATTTACATATTGATGGAGTTTCCTGCATTAATAATTGAAATTCATTTTAGCTAGATATAAAATCCATGGCTTACATGTTCTTGCCTTGGGGATCTTAAATATGTCATCCATTTTCTTCTGGCATAAAGTGTTGTCAAGGTCTGCTGACAATATAATACTCTTTCTGTATTAAAACACTTGGTCTTTTTTGCCTGGTTGTCAAAAGATTTTTTCCTTCGAAGTCCAATAATTTTACTAGAATATGTCTTGGTATTAGTCATTCTGGGTTGATTTTCCAAGGTATATAGTGTACCTTTTCAGTATGTAGTTTCAAATCTTTTTAAAAATTTTCAGTGAAAATGTCTTCACTTATAGACTTTGTTATTCTGTTCCCTTATTTTCCTTGCCTGTCTTCTATATTTGTCACATCCTTTTGAATAATTTTCATCTATCTTTATTTCTTTTTGATTTTAAAAAAATCCTCCTTTTCATCTTTTGTTTCTCTTAAGGTATTATCTGTTGTGTTTATTTGCCCCTGTGTTTCCTCTAGCTAGTCTTCATTTCTGAAATGATTATTTTCTTTTACTTCTAATTGTTTCTTGGGTTTTACCATGTCATTTCTAAATTATTCTTATTCTGAATTTTTATATTCTTCGATATCATGCACAGTTTTTCATATCACATAACTTTTTCTTAATATACTTTTGCTAGTTTTGAAATATTAGATTATAATTTTCATCTGTGTATATTTTGTGGACATCTTTCTGGCATCTTTTAATGCCATAAGAATATTATTCTGTCGCTTATTTTTACATGAAATTAGTTTCCCTAAAGTTTTAGAAGGAGACTTGATTTAGGATAGTTTTTTTTTTTTTTTTCTAATTTCATGGCTATAGAGTTCCATCTTCTATTATTATTTTTTTTAATTTATTTTATTTTTTTATTTATTTATGGCTGTGTTGGGTCTTCGTTTCTGTGCGAGGGCTTTCTCTAGTTGCGGCAAGCGAGGGCCACTCTTCATCACAGTGCACGGGCCTCCCACTATCGCGGCCTCTCTTGTTGCGGAGCACAGGCTCCAGACGCGCAGGCTCAGTAATTGTGGCTCACGGGCCCAGTTGCTCCGTGGCATGTGGGATCTTCCCAGACCAGGGCTCAAACCCGTGTCCCCTGCATTGGCAGGCAGATTCTCAACCACTGCACCACCAGGGAAGCCCCCATCTTCTATTATTTTTGACAATTTTTCAAAACTATAGTGAATTCCTTTCTGAAATCTGGCTCTGCCTGTTCACCTCGTCTACTTTTATCTGGACTTTCTAGTTTGTGTCTCTTGTCTGTGTCCTAGCCAGTGTGCAGTCTGTTCCTATCAGTTTCTCTTCAGAGTGGGACTTTGCCCAGGAAGGGAGCTTTGGATGGTTTTGAGAGTTCATAGGGCTCAGGTGGCTCTCAGGCTGTTCTGTGGACTCCTTGCATTTGGTCACTCTTTTGGCAGTGCAAACCCCTGCCAGACTCACTTATTGTTCATAAATTAGCTTGCTGAAGTTTGAGTGAGTTGTTTTAGAATTCTCAGATCTATCAGATGCCCTGATGATTCCCTCTCCATGCTTTCCCATAGCTAATACCACTTTGCTCTTGTAGCATCTCTAATTTGTCCCTACCGGCTCATATTTCAGGGTTCATGGGGGCATCACTTTCATCTGGTCTTGTTGCAGATTGTGTCCGTGGATTTTGCTTTGCTTTCCTACTTACCCTGCTTACCTTTCCTACTTGTGGTTTTTATAGTGGCATTTGGGGAAATGCAAAAACTATGCTGCCATCCACTACCTTCCTCATAGGATTTCTCTGTGAACTACAGACCATGGGCCAACTCCTGCCTGCCAGTTGTTTGTGTACAGGCTGCAAGCTGCGAATGGTGTTTACACTTTTAAGTAGTTGAAAAATATAAAGAAGAAAATAATATGAAATTCAAATTTCAGTGTCCATAAATAAAGTTTTGTTGGAACACAGCCATGCCTATTCATTTATATATTGTCTATGGCTGCTTTCATGCTACAACAGCAGAGACTATATATGGCCCTCAAAGCTGAAAATGTTTATTATCTGGCCATCTACAGAAAAAGTTTGCCAACCCTGGTTCTATAATATACTTTTTCTTTTTTTAAAAATAAATAAATTTATTTATTTATTTATTTTTGGCTGTGTTGGGTCTTCGTTACTGCACGCGGGCTTTCTCTAGTTGCGGCGAGCGGGGGTTGCTCTTCCTTGCGGTGCGCGGGCTTCTCATTGCCATGGCTTCTCTTGTTGCAGAGCATGGGCTCTAGGCGTGTGGGCTTCAGTAGTTGTGGCACGCAGGCTCAGTAGTTGTGGATCGTGGGCTCTAGAGCTCAGGCTCAGTAGTTGTGGCGCATGGGCTTAGTTGCTCTGCAGCATGTGGGACCTTCCTGGACCAGGGCTTGAACCCGTGTCCCCTGCATTGGCAGGTGGATTCTTAACCACTGCGCCACCAGGGAACCCCTATATATATTTTTTTTAACATCTTTATTGGAGTATAATTGCTTTACAATGGTGTGTTAGTTTCTGCTTTATAACAAAGTGAATCAGTTATACATATGTTCCCATATCTCTTCCCTCTTGCGTCTCCCTCCCTCCCACCCTCCCTATCCCACCCCTCTAGGTGTCACAAACCACCGAGCTGATCTCCCTGTGAGCCCTATACTTTTTAATGGCTAAATAGTATCATACTGTGTGAATATATCATGGTGTACTTAACCAGTTCCCTATCATTGGTCATTTAGATGAATTCTAAATTTCATTGTTATAGGCATCATTTCACAGCTAATATTAACATATATATTTCATTACTTTCTTGGGATAAATTGTTACAAGTAAGATTGCCGGATCAAAGGAGATTATATACATTTTAAACTCTTTGATTGTTATTGACAAATTGTCATCCAGAAAGGATATGCAGGTTAAATATCTATTAAGGATACTGCTTAAATAAATTATGGTGCAGTCATGCAATGAAATATTATACAGAGGTCAAAGGAAATGAGGTAGATCTATTTTACTGACGTACAAAAACATATACTCTATGCTGTCAAATTAAACACTCTGGTTACATATCTAGGGTATGATTCCTTCATATTAAGGAAATGGTGGCATTAGAATACACACACTTAAATTTTTCACAAGAAGCACTGATTACAACTAGGTTATACTGACTTACATACCAACCAGTAGTGTGTCTCAGTGGTTGTTTGGCCATGCTTTTGCCCACATGAATATATCTAATTTTTAAAAAAATTCTTCCCAGTGTGTTAGATGAGAAAAGGGCATCTTGTTTTATTTTATTTTTATTTTTTAAACATCTTTATTGGAGTATAATTGCTTTACAATGATGTGTTAGTTTCTGCTTTATAACAAAGTGAATCAGCTATACATATACATATGTCCCCATATCCCCTCCCTCTTGCGTCTCCCTCCCACCCTCCCTATCCCACCCCTCTTGGTGGTCACAAAGCACCGAGCTGATCTCCCTGTGCTATGCGGCTGCTTCCCACTAGCAATCTATTTTACATTTGGTAGTATATATAAGTCCAGGGCATCTTGTTTTAAATTTACATATCAGGTTTTGTATTTTTTCACGTGTTCATTGGCTTGAATTAACTCTTTCGTGAAATCCTTGTTCATTGTCCATTTTTGCCCTGCAATATTCGTCTTTTCCCTGGTGGTTTGTAAAGCTCTTTATACATCAGTTAGTAATCCTTTGGTTTGTCGTCGATGTTTGTCTTTGTATTGTATTTAGGGTTATTAATGATGTACAGAAGTTTTTTTATGCAGTCGAATCTTCCTTTATTTTTTATGTGTAGAAAGCCCTTTCCTACTGCAGATTTATATAATTGTTCCTTAATACATTTTTCCAGGACTTATTTGATTTTATTTTTCACATATAGGTCTTTAACCCCCATAGGGGGTTTATCCGTGTAGGCTGTGAGGTAGGGTTTAACTTTATTTTTCAAATGTTTAGCCAGTTGTCTTAGTGCCATTTATTGAATAAGCCATTATTTTAAGGTTATGTAATTTTTTTCAGATTGTTTTTTATTAGAAGTGTGTGCATTTCACATTTTAAAAAATTAGCTTTGTTGATTTGATTTACATACCATAAATTTTACTCTTCACAAGTGTACAGTTAGAAGAGTTTTAGCAAATGTATGCAGTTTTGTAGCCACCGCTCCAATCAAGATATAGAAAGTTTCCATCATCCCCCCCAAAAGTCCCCTCATGCCCTTTTGCAGTACACCCCGTTCCGCAGTCCAGTACCCTTGCAACCACTGATCTCTTTTCTGTCCCTAGAGTTCTGCCTTTTCCAGAATATCATATAAATGGAATCATGCAATACATAGATTTTTGAGTCTAGCTTCTTTCACTTAGCATAATGCATTTAAGACACACCCACGTTGTTGCATGTCATTGCTTTTTCTTGCTTAGCAGTATTCCATGATATGGCTGTAGCACAGTTTATTTAACCATTCACTTGTTCAAGGATATCACAACTATTCCCAGTCTTTGGCTTTTATGAATAAAGCTGCTATAAACATTCATGTAGAGGTCTTTGTGTGGACATGTTTTCATTTCTCTTGGGTCAGTACCTGCGAGTGAGATTTCTGGGTCATGCAGTAAGTATATATTTTGTTTTATAAGAAACTGTCAGGCTGTTTTCCATAGTGGCTGTGCTATTTTACGTTTCTACCAATAATATATGAGAAATCCAGTTACTCTGCATCCTTATCAGCACTTGGAATTGTCAGTGTTTTTTGTTTTAGCCATTCTACTAGGAGTATCAGGGTTAAATCATTATTTAGAATAATTTGGATATTTTTAAAAATTAATTTTATTTATTTATTTATTTGCTGCGTTGGGTCTTTGTTGCTGTGCGCGGGCTTTCTCTAGTTGCGGCGAGTGGGGGCTACTCTTCGTTGCGGTGCGTGGGCTTCTCATTGCGGTGGCTTCTCTTGTTGCAGAGCACGGGCTCTAGGCGTGCAGGCTTCAGTGGTTGTGGCTCACGGGCTCTACAGAGCACAGGCTCAGTAGAATTTGGATATTTTAAACAGTGTTTTCCAACTTTTCTCTCCATATGTTCTCTAAGACTGGATGCTCCTGACCTGCTGAGTCCATCTCCAGTTGCACAACCTGAGGCAGCTGAATCATCATTGTTGCTTGTTTCTATTTTTCCTTCTTTCCATTTCCTTTTCTAGGCTTATAGAACCAGAAAACAACAGAGCAGAAGTGGAGCTTAGAAATAATCTAGTGCAGGGATTGGCAAACTTTTTCTGTAAAGAGCCAGATAGTAAATATTTTTGGTTTTGCAAGCCTTTTGGTCTGTTACAGCAACTCAACTCTGCTGTTGTAGCATGAAAACAGCCGTAGACAATACAGAAACAAATGGGGGTGGCTCTGTTCCAATAAAACTTTATTTACAAAAACAGGCAGCCTGCTGGATTTGGCCCTTAGACCATAGTTTGCAGTCCCCTGGTTTAGTCTAACAACTTTATTTTACAGAAGAGGGGACTGAGCTCACATTTCACCCTTTCCTTTGACTTGTAAGGAAGGAACGCAAGGACCAGGATATTGGCTTTCACCATAAGATACACACTTAAATTGAGTTCAAGATGAGCTTACCTTATATGCATAATTCCCTGTTCTAGCAAATGATGTTACATGAAGCTGTTAATGCAAGGTCTTTCAAAACTTTTAACTGCACTAAGACTTTTGGGACATTTTATATATTGCCATTCACCTTGACGCCTTTTTGAGCCTATTACATCTCTGGAGCAATGGTCAAATTTGAGTGGTAAAAAAATAAAGATAGAAACAGTTGAAGTAAGGAAAGCACGCTGCTCTTTTATTCTTCTTCAAAAGACTTCGTTTCCAACTTTGGAGGTGTCCACATTTGTTTATCTTTTGAGATAGCTATTAAATATCATATAACAGTCCCATGGTTTTTTCACCTTTAACGTTAATTCCTGATTGTTTTGTTTAATTGATTGTTCAAATAGATGAAGATTCTTAGGTCAAAAAAAAAGACTCCAAACAAAACAGGAAAACATATACTCAGGGTTCCATGAACACAAACCTAAAAATAAGCATTGGCTGCAAGTACTCAGGGAAAGAACACTGTTTAGAAAAGTCATCGTGTATGTGTTTTTTCTTCCCTTCCAGCACTGGAAGAAGTATGACATCTGTGAGAAGCAAACCAAAGAGGAAACTGACTCTGTAGTGCTGATAGAAAGCCTGAAGAGAGCCTCTCAGTGATGGGGATAATTTATTTTAACCTTCAATGTGACCTTGTGAAGATTCATTCCGTTTTCCATTTGTTATCTGGGAACTTGTTAAATGGAAACCGAAACTACTGGACCATTTAAAAACAGGCAGCTCATAAGAGCCACAGGTCCTTATGTTGAGCCGTGCACCGAAAAACTAAAAATAATAATGGGCCCTTTGGAGAAAAGAGTGGAGTCATTTTCGTTGAATTATAAAAAGCAGACGTCTTTTGCTAAGGCTTCAAACTAGAGGACAAAAGCAAAAAGTGATGATGGCAGTCGAGTTAATCTTATCAAGAGTTGTGACAACTTCCTGAGGGACCTATGCCTGTTTTGTATTCTTTGTCTCTAATAATACCAACAAATTTTATTTGTAGGAGAACTCATTTTGGGTGCAAATGCTAAAGTCAAACTTGAGTCATAGAGAACATCTAGCAAACAAAATTGATAAAATCTGTTATCTGTTGTTTGGGATCCCACTGAGTAATGGCTATGGCTATTAAAACTCTTTAAGAGTCCGGAATCTTCATCCCCTTCAGCAGCATTTTCCTCTGCTTTGAAAGGCTCAGGCATCCATGTTGGCCGTGACTACAGAAAAAGCAGAAGCAGCTTCTTTACTGAGATCTTTCAAAGCCATTTCAGGCTTTTAAGGGCAGTAGAGGCAGAATGACTTATTGGGTATTAGAGTTTGAACGACACAGTCTCTAATGATGCATTGTTTTTTCTTCACCTCCGCTACTCAAATCGAGTATTTACTCTGCGTCCAGATTGTGTTAGGCCCCCAGGTTTGAGGCACCAACTCCCTCAAAGAATTCACAGTCTAGTTGGGTCTCCTCAGTTCTTTCTCCCCACCAGTCATTTTCCAGACCTTTCAACACCCCACTTCCCACCTCGATTTCCCCTTTTGCATCTCCCTCATTCCCTTCTGTGTAGTCTTTCACCTCTCATGAGCAATTAGAATATAAATCTGCTCACAGCACCTAGAGGAGCAGGGAGTAATTTGCATCTCAGGAAAAGTGTGAGTAGACTGAGAAACAATGACTAATTCTCGCATATTTTGTAACTTCTGTGTGACTCTGCATTTATTTGAAGCTTTTCAGCATTTACTGTTTCTGTATGCATTTTATAAACAGGAAACAGTTATAATCGTCACCTAGAACTTTGCTATTTGCTTGAGAAAAAAAGAATAGTTGTGTCTTTCTCTTTTCCCTTACTCCCACAAATGGTTATTAGTAGGTTTTGTTTCTTATATTGATAACCAGCCATCCAAGGCTCCAACGTTTGTATTTTTTTTTTTGCATATGTTAAGGCTCCATTCTCACCCATCCCCACAACGTATCCATATATATATATATTCCCTCTACTTCTACTTCCTCCATATTTAAAGTGTGGAAATGAGAAGTCCCTCTCCAATGTTTCTCTCCTCACACACATAGACTCAGATTACTGGTAGGAACTTGAGAACTCTATATCACAAGTTCTCCAAACATTCATCCATTTGTATTAATAAGATAATGCTACTTCCAATTCCTGCTCTTAGGGAAGGGAGATCAGACATCCCTGCTCTTTTCAGGTGTGGGCACAGTGCAGGAGAACTGTGCCCTGGCTTTCCTGAGGAAATTGGGGTTCGTGGCAATGGCAGATGGCAAGGTGTTTCCTCCCCCTGCTTTTATATTTGAGGTCAGACTGAGGCTGGGAGACGGGCATGGATGTGCTATTCTGTCCTACTCTTCTCTAGAAAGAATATTTGGTTTTCCTGTGTAGGGATGAGATGATTTCCTAGCCAGCTCTTATACTTCCGCGAAACAAAACACCTAAATGCCTCACCCAAAGCCATTTTTCCTGTCATCCTATTTAGATGGCAGTGCGGGGAGGGGATGCTTTGATATTCTGATTACCCAGAGAACTGACGCCTACAGTCCTGCAGCCTGGGAGTGGGCTGGGAGCGGGTGTGTTTCCATCTTGCTCTTTTAGTGGTAAAATAGTTGAGGGAAAAGTGGGCAGTGAATTATGGGAGTACCTATGGCTGTTAGATAACTGCTGACAACTGATCCCCAGGTCTTGAGAGCTCTTGGAGACTTTAACACATCAGTGGAATTCCCACTACCTGTAGGAAACTAGTAGGTTCATGTGCTATTTTATGTCTAACCTTTATGGATTTGTTTTCTCCACATATCTAAGTAGAGCCACTGTAAGGATGGTCATTCCTTTTCTTTCATTCAGATAAGTGTGTTCTTCATCCCGCACTGAAGGGATACGTGAAACAATGTTAACATTTTTGGTAATGCCTTCAAATGAGGATCATTTTGTTTAACTTCTTACAGAAAAGCTTGAGTAAAATAAATATTAATTGTCTTTTTGTATGTCACCCAAATGTTTTCCTTTGTCTTATTTTGGGGAAAGTGTTGTGAGGAGTGGGTGGCAGAAGAAATTGGAGTTAAAAGAATATAAGTTGGGAAAAAATTCCAAGACAGCTATTTTATCTTACAACCATGTATCATAAGCTTCCCTGCTATTCTCGGCATGCCTGTGTTTTCTGATAAAGCCCTGCACTTGGTTTAGTATTAGTACAGCCTTTGCAAACAGTACCTAAAGGGACATAAGTATTTGCTAAATCGTGGTTCTGACAATTAAGGGAAATGGAGAACTGGTCCTTTCTAATTTTAAGCTTCAAATAGAGTGCAATGTACTTAAGGAGACTGTCATGGTATATACACGATGAGGGACCTCTAGTTATGAATTAATCACATAAACAGGTTAGATTTGAGACTAAGAAAATCAGTTTTCAATAGCTTCCCTCTTAAGAGATGGTAATGTAGTTTCATGTTTTCTGTAACTACAGCAAAATGGTTTGAATGTCACGGAGGGTTTTTCTCATTTGTATTAAGTTCTAGGAGTGCATCTTTAGCCCAACATTTGTTAATTACTCTGCATCTTTCCAGGATCCAAGCCCTAGGGTATGGGTAGGGGGTGCTGATCTTGGTCAGGTTACTTCTGTAACTATCTAGAATGATCCAAGAAGATTCTGGAAATCCATCTCCAGGTAAGTATACTTTTGTTCTGTTTTGAATAAGAAATCACCTTTTGGTCCTCAACACATCAACACGCTGAGTATTATGACAGAAAACATTTAACTGAGGACCCTTGAGATTGTATATCTGTATGAGATCTATGGAAAACAAATTCCTGTAGCCACAAACATGTTCACCTCATCTCAGGGCAGAGGAGCCAGAATGACCTGAGACCATTTGCTTTCCAGGGTAATTTACCATTTTGTCATTTCCAAGAAGTCCTGCTCTTTTACAAGCACAGCTTTGTGCTCACGTGAGTAGCATATCATGCTACTAGAATATTAGTAGTTTTAGAAGAAAGGAAGGGGACAAGAACACGTATTTCAGAGACTCTGTTTTCTTTTAAACCCTAATGATTAGATCAAGCAACAAAGTTCTTTGTAAATACCGTAGGGAAATCTTGGCATGCTTTTACTTTAAGAAAAGGAGCAGTTTTGCTGACATTTGGATGTGCTAGATACTTTTGACATCAATTCCCAAGATGATTTCTTCCTGAAGATTCTTTGGCCTTTAGCCATCTTTTCTAATGGTCACACTTTTAGTTTACCATTAGCAACAGGAAAATACTTCACTGCTAGTTTTCAACATTTATTAGGTAGACCATTATATAAAAAAGAGAAAATTAATAGTTATTGAGTAGCTACTGTGTGCCAAGTTGCATCTGTTATTTCACTAAATCCCCATATGAGTCCCATGAGATAGGTTGATTATTATCTTCATGTTACAGATGAAGAAACCAAGACAGAAAATGATTGAGTGTATGTGTGCAAGATCACACAGATCGTGACTGAGAGAACCGGAAAACAAGTCAGCCTGGCTTTAGAGCCTGTATAATATAGCCAGTGATGTACTTATTTGTCCTAAGGAGGCTAAAGAAGAAACATCTTATTTCAAATTATTGCCAAATTTCTTATCAACGGACAGACTGAGAATTTAAATCATTTAATTGCAAAGTGAGCTTTATACAGTGTCTTAAGATTCATTCGTGCGTCCATTCCTCTATGAGCCAGGCAATGTGCTAGGCACTAGGAATTTAGAAGTGAATAAGATTTGTCTTGGTATCAGGTGGTTAGTCAGGGGGAGGCTACTTCGTACAGGGAAAGAAACCTGGATTAGAATGTAGGAGTTCCAAATGACCTTGGGCAGGTATCTCTTCCTATCTGCATCTGCTTCCCCATCTATAAAATGAAGATGTTAGACAGTGATATATCATCCCATCCAAGGCTCATAACAGTGGCCATAAGTCGTAGAGCTCATCTGGAAGTGAGGATCTTTGCTACGTGCACTAGCAATGCCACGGGCAGGTCCCCTCCTCTCTCTGGGCCTCAGGGTTCTCGTCTGTGAAATGAGACTGGACTAGATTAGCTCTATTCTGACATCCTGCAAAAATTAAGATGATGACTTTTGTTGTACATATCAAGAAAATATGTTTATGGTCACCTCTTATTCTTGCTATAGGAGGTAGTTAGCTATTAGCAGTAACTGCCAAAAATAACCAAAGTCGGCCCTTTAATACCACAGTAAGAACAAAGGAATTGATACATTGGAAGAGCCTTGTGGTTCACCCAAATCAGAATTTTCACAAGGGCCCAGCCATGGCTCTGCCTAACAAATATTTCTTAACATGCTTTGCAGACCTTAGGTCATTTTGCCTAGAAATGCAAAAATGGACTTTGTATAATACAGATTGCTTGTATAATGACTACATCTGATGCATTCTCTAAAATCCATTTGAATTCAATACTTGCAAATTTGGTCATTGAATTTAACTTTTTGGGTTTCATTTGATCAAAATAAAACATGTACATAATTTTAAAAGTCAAAGAGTACCACAGGGCTTATAAAAAACAGTCCCCTGCCCCGCCCTTCCTTACCCTGGATTCCTCCTCCCAGAAGAGATCCTCACACCCTAATCCCTGGAACCTGTGAAAATGTTACTTTACATGGCAAAAAGGACTTTGCAAATGTGATTAAGATGACAGAATTTAAAATGAGGAGATTATCCTGGATTATGTGGGTGGGTCGGATCTAATCATTTGAGCCCCTAAAAGCAGAGAAATTTCTCTGGCTGGAAACAGAAGAGGAGGAGAGATTCAAAACACAGAAAGGACCCAAAGTGCTGTTGCCGGCTTGAGACTGGAAGAGGCCATGTAGAAAGTGTCAGAGGGAACCGCGTCCTGCCTGCAACCTGAATGAGCCTGAAAACAGACTCTCTCCCAGCGCCTCCAGATAAGGAGCCCAGGCTGGCCGATCTGTCATGACTTCAGCCTTGTGTGACCCTGAGCAGAGAATTCAGTCATGCTGGGCTGCACTTCTGACCTGCAGAAGTATGAGCTAATAAATTTGTGTTGTTTAAAACTGCTTTTAACATTTTTAGCTGTTTCTTTTGACATATAACTCTTTACTTTGGAATAATACCCTAATACTTAATGCTATTTCTTATTTTTATTTAGGTTTAGAAATTATCTATTTCTAAATTTCTGCTATGGAAGATGAGGAACTAGCTTCCATATATGCGTCCCAACACATACACACACACCACGTGCACTCATAATTCTCTTCCACAAATGCAACACATTTTGGTTTAAATATTCAATATTTGCATTATACCATATAATTATTGCTCACAGTTGATCCATGTAGAGTGCCATTAGCTGTACTTCCTTTATTTTGTTTTTCCCAAATTGTCTCTTTCGGTTTGATTTGGATTTTTTCTTCCAGTTTTATTGACATATAATTGACAGACAGCATGTATAAGTTTAAGGTGCACAACAAAATGATTTGGTTTGGTTTTTTTCTTCCAGTTTTATTGACATTTAATTGACAGACAGCACGTATAAGTTTAAGGTGCACAACAAAATGATTTGGTTTGGTTCTTTTCTTCCAGTTTTATTGACATATAATTGACAGACAGCACGTATAAGTTTAAGGTGTACGACATAATGATTTGATGTCCATACATCATGAAATGATGACCACGATAAGTTTAGCGAACATCCATAATCTCACATAGATACAAAATTAAAGAAATAGGAAAAAACCACAATTTTTTTCTTGGGGTAAGAACTTTTAGGATCTACTCTATTAACAATTTTCACATATAACATACAGCCATGTGAATTATATTTATCATGTTGTAGATTACATCCCTAGTACTTGTTTTATCTTATAACTGCCAGTTTGTACTTTTTGACCGCCTTCATCCAATTCCCACTCCCCTCACCCCCTGACTCTGGTAACCACAAATCTGATCTCTTTTTCCATGAGTTTATTTGTTTTTGAATTATAATTGACCTATGTTAGTTCCTGTTACGCAACATAGTGCTTCGGTATTTCTATACATTTCAAACTGATCACCACGATAAGTCTAGTTACAATATGTGACCATACAAAGATATCACATAGCTAGTGACTATATTCCCCACACTGTACATTTGGTTCGATTTGTTTTGCTATGCACCTGCCATGACTTCAGTCTCAAACTTTCTATCAGAACCATTAAACTCCACTCAGTATGGTCAAGCATATTAGGTAATCTAGTCATACTCGATTCTACGAGTTCCATTTCTTTTTCTTGGAGACAGCCCTAGTGGAGTTTGCTGCCCTCTTGATCCATTCTGGAATGGTTGCCCTCTAGGCCCGCTTCCCAGCTGTCATCCTGGGAATTCCCTTTGCTTCTCTTCTGTGTTAGATTCTGTTTCCTAGCTCTCAGCTTGTCCACTTTCTTGCTTTACACCCTAGTTTTGCTGGACCACATCCTGCACTAACTTCCTTAGAAAGATTGCATGGGAGGTAATTTTAATAAAACCCTTCTGTGTCTGAATATATCTTCATACATCATTAACATTTTCACCAAGTGAAGAATTCCTAATTAGAAACAATTTCCTTTTAGAATTTTGAAAACATTATTCCAATATGTTCTTGCTGCTAGTGTTGCTTTTGAAAAGTCTGATCCTGTATTGATTTCTTATTTTTTTTTTGTATGTAACTTTTTTTTCTGCAAGCTTTAAAAGTTCTCTTTTGATCTCTAGTGTTTTAAAATTTAACAGTGATATGCCTTCTTCTGCGTCTTCTTCCATTTACTGGGCTGGGCTTTTGTGAGCCCTTTCAATCAAAAAACTCATCTTTCATCTTTGAGACGTTTCTCACATACTGTCTTCTTTTTTGTTTTCTCTATTTCTAGAACTCCTATTAGTTGGATATTGGATGTCCTGGACTGATTCTTTAATTTTCATGTCTTTCTCTCATGTTTCAATTAATTGTCTTTTGGTTCTACTTTTTTGGAGGTTTCATTAACTTGATCTGTCTGAGCCTCAGTTCTCATCTGTAAAATGGTGATAAAAGGACCTACCTCATAGGATTATTTTGAGATGTTAATGAAATAAACCATGTGAAGTGAACATCAAAAAATGATGGCTGTGATTGTATGTACTGTTATTCTGGCACCAGTTCCTTTTTCCTTCTTATGTGAAAATGACAATCCTAGTGGCAGCAATATATCTTGCTTTTACAGTATCTTATTATACTATTAACCTTCATTGTACTGAGTTTGTAATGGTATGACATTTTCTAATTGCACTGTTTTAGAAAAAAAATATGGTATAAGTCTAGTTAGCAATATTAGAATCTTAGAATGTTAGAATTCAAATCTTAACTCTTTTATTTATGTTTCTAAAAATGTTTAAAATCAAAAGTAGTTTTTTTCTTTCTTTCCTTTTCTGTTTTTCTTTTTTCTTTTTTTACTTTTCAAGTTGTCAGAAAAAAACCGCACAGATCCACTTTCTCCCCTCACCCCTGGGTTAGATTAAAAACTGGAAAAATAATGCTGGATAGCTGCTCCTTGACAGTAAAATAGGTAGTCTGGAGGCCAACTAACCATTTTCTCAGGATGGGAGTGCAGTGCACTAAGGAGGCCAACAGATAATCGACAAAACTCAGCCCCAAGAGGAGATTTGGATTAGCTGTGACCTTCACAGCCAAGAGCCTCTCTGCCTGCACGTAGGCGCCCCGAGGAGACCAGAACTAGAATTACAGAGGAAGAAAGCCTGTAAGTCAGGGACAATCTAACTTTGCTTTCTCTATTTATTTATGCATTTTTTTCAACCAGGAGTGATATTAAAACTATGTGACATGGGCACCAACCAATCAGATCTGATGCCAGCTGTAATTTCTTGGTAGGGTCATACTAGTATGTACCAATCCTGGATTCAACAGATTTTTTTTTAAGGTTTTTAAAATAACATTTATTTCTTAAAAGTTAACATGTGCATAATAGGAAACCAAAAAACACAAGAAGCAAAAAACAAAGTCATCCATCATCACAAGCAGTTTGCCATTTGATGTGTGCTTCTAGGTCTCGTTTGTGTATTTATACAACTAAGCATCCATTTTTATGTAATTAAGATCATACAGTTATGTATCATGCTTTTTCACACATCATGAATATTTACCATTTCAAAGTCCCAAAGCTATGAGTATCTTGATAACCAAGAATACACTACACCAACTCAATATGGAAGAAAAAAATGTAATCCTGTCTTTCTTGGTGAAAAAAGTTTCACAGAAGACAAAAATGGCAACAGGCTTCTAGATAAAATTATTGTCAGAGTTATGATTAAAATACTACATTCCCTTAATATTCCATTAAAAATGAGACATGAAGCAACAGAGTACACAAAGTATAATGCTTCTAAGAGGATTCATTATCCGATCTAAACTATTAAAGTATTAGCAAGGAGGCATGTTTCCATTGAATTACTTAACAATGTATTCCTATAGTACAGCCAAGAGATGCACACACATGCATGGTTATCATCAAAATATAAAGATGAACACATCCACATACATCCCTCCCTTTATACTTCCTTCTGCCCCTCTGCTGCCAACCTAATGAACAAGTCCTGACGTACATTTCTCAGAGATGGTTTAACAATTCCATGTCCAAGATGCTGCTTTTTTATCAACTATAACAAAGATATTTACAAATTGGTTAATTCACTAGCTCTACTTTTTATCATACATTGTCACCTCAGGACATCTAAAAAGCCTAGATGTTGCAAAATAATGAATGAACCTTGTCCATAATAAACATAGGTACTTTACAAAAAAATGCACATATAGACCTGTGGTTATAACCTAAAACTGACTTTTAGATATGGAGATATTAGCCAAGAGCCCTCCCCTTCACCCTTCCTCTTACCCCTCCTCCAGCATTTCAGCTAAGTACAGGACTACATCTAGCTCCAAGAGGTGGATTAACATAGACACTCCCAGAAGATACAGCCCTTCCTAAAAACCAACAAAAGGGCATTTATTAAGGGATTATTTTACTACCTCTACTTTTTTTTTTTAATTTTTAAATTTAGTTATTTATTTATTTATGGCTGTGTTGGGTCTTCGTTTCTGTGCGAGGGCTTTCTCTAGTTGCGGCAAGCGAGGGCCACTCTTCATCGCGGTGCGCGGGCCTCTCACTATCGCGGCCTCTCTTGTTGCAGAGCACAGGCTCCAGACGCGCAGGCTCAGCAGTTGTGGCTCACGGGCCCAGCCGCTCCGCGGCATGTGGGATCCTCCCAAACCAGGGCCCGAACCCGTGTCTCCTGCATTGGCAGGCAGACTCCCAACCACTGCGCCACCAGGGAAGCCCACTACCTCTACTTTTAATATACTTTGGGCATTAGGACTTGCTTATTCTTTAATACACAGCAACATTAACTAAAATGCACAAATAGAACAATGGTTAGACAATCTGAACTTGTCGAAAGACTCATGGGCGCAGAACCCTTCTCTCTGCACTTCCTTCCCTGCCCCCTCCCCCCTCCACCCAGTGAACAGTCAGCTTACTCTCCAAGACTCAAGTTTAACAATTCCACCCTCAACAGATATTTTTTGAGAACCTACCACGCCCCTGCACTGCACGATGCTGGGCAAGTCAGTTCCTTTCTCTTAGTTTCGGTTTTCTCTCCTGTGAAAAGGAGTAGGTGATCTACAGGAGCCCCTTCCGGTCTAACCTCCACAATCAATAAAATGATAACATTTGATTGTTTTTAGAACAACAGTGGAAGCAGATATAGAAAAACAGCAGCTGACCCAAGACTTGTAGATTTGAAAATGTAGACAAAAACAGAAAATGATTCTATGAGTTATTGTTTGACTTGAGAACTGGACTAAGAATGAATTCTAAATGTCTTATCTCCATGATGTTTCAAAAGGCACTAGAGGGGAGACAAAGTTAGCTCTACCCAAAAGGTGAGTTTGTCTTACAGCTTTGACATTCCAGCTGCATCCCACTAGCCCTCACCAGCATGCATATGCAAGATACCTTCCCTCTTTTGAGTCTACTACTTTCTTCCAGCATTCTCTCTCCAGCTGCTACCGCCCCCAAATGCTCTCTTTCAGTGGCTGGCAGTGGCTTGTCCACTCTGGCAAGAGTCCATGTTCCAGGCCTTTCCCAACTTCCTCTCTTTCCAGACTCGCCCTGCCTCATTTCCTCTTCCTTTTGGCCTCTGCCTCATTTTAAGACATTTGGTCAGTTCATCTTCGCTAATGTGGTCAAGGAAGTCCAAGATGTTTGTGGATAATTATTCCTGGATAAGATTCATATTACAAGGAGCCTCCCCAAAACCATGCTACCACTTCCATGGTAGATTTTTGAAAATCTTTTATTATAGAAAAGTTCAAACATAAAAGTAGAGAGATTGTTACAATAAATGACCGACCATGTACCCATCATCCGGCTTCAACAATTCAACATGGAAAATCTTATTTCATCTATACCTCCACCCATTCCCTACCCCCCACAAAATGAATTATTTTAAAGTAAAACCCAAACATTATATAATTTCATCTGTAAGCATATCAGTATACATCTCTAAAAACTATGGATGCTTTTTATTTAAAAAATAACTGCAATACCATTATTACACTTAAAAGTTAACAATAATTGCTTAATATTACCAAATATCCAGTCAGTGTTCACATTTTCCCAATTGTCTCATAATTTTTTTTCTATAATTTGTTCAAATCAGGATCCAACCAGGCTCATGGTGGATTTTTGAATATTGATGCTTCGTGATATGCAGGGGCAAGGATTTGGCAACAAACAATTGTTGGCCCTCAAAACCATACCATGTTGGCATCTAGTAATGAATATGGCCCTGTCACCACAAAGTAGCTTTTTTTCTCCTTTCCAGATTGCTGTGACTAAACATAAGTTTAGTGTCCAACTGGACTCCGGAAATTCTTTATAAGAACAGTATGACATCTGTGAAAGAAGTGAAAACTCAAGTTTGGCCTTGAAATTAGAAAGCTCTTACACAACCAGCACATAGGTTTCCTTGGAAAAAAAAACCCTGCACGCTTGCATGAGCACGCACACACACACACACACACACACACACACACACATGCAACCAAATGCCAACTTGTAATATGTCTAGAGAATGGTTTTGCATATGGCAGTACAAAGCATATGTGTGTTGTATCGTTTTTTCCCTCAGGATAAGGATCAATATAAGCACATTGGAAATGTGATATTGAAAGAGCATTTCAGCGTGGATTAAGACCAAAATGGTGCAACCCCTTCATGATATTTTTAAGTGCACTGAAAATCTGAAAGCAGGGTAGAAAAACAGGCTTATGGGTCTGAATATTAGGCCGAGAAAAGTTATGCATGGTTAAGTATGTGCTTCTTAAACCTGCTGAGTGTACACTTAGTCATTCAGCTTTCAGTAAGTTGCTGCTTTGAATACCATTGGGAAATATTGATAATACACCATGTCTATCACCAGCAGGATATAGTAGATATATTGGAGTGAAAAAAAAAGCTGATTAAATTGAACTGTGGAATCTGGCAGCAGCATTCCTGCTGCCAGGGTCTGCTCCATTCCACTTTTAAAATTCATTCATTCAAGAAGCCTTGAAATGAGTATAGATTATGTGCAAGATGCAGTGGTGGATTCAAAGAATAGCACATGCTTTCTGTCATAATGTTTCTTATAGTCTGGGGCAGGGATGGAAAATTTGTTTAATCTTGTGGACCAGTTCTGCCTAGAGTACTGTTTCGAGAAGGATTTTGAGATTGAATTTGGGCCCAGTAGCAAGACAGCTAGGATCGAATAGTGATGTCTCTTACTGTGTGCCGGTGGGAGATGAGTTGAAGCATTTGTGCCACACAGTTGCCACCCTGGGCTGAGGGATGGAGGGACATCTTCATCTATATAAATAATGAATAATCTGCAAGGCAGAATGTTAAAAATTAGAGCTATAAAAAGAGGTCCAAATAAAGTGCTGTAGACAGGCAGGGAAAAGAGTGATAGAAAAATTTCTTAAAGAAGGTGCTAGTTGATCTGCATCTTGAAGTGTGAGTAGAATCTGATGAGATTAACAAAAGGGGACATTCTTATCCTTGGAGGAGTTTGAGTGAAGGCACAGATCATGGTGTCAGGCTGGGTTGTGGGGGAAGATAATGGAGACAAGCAGATGTGTTAGGAGCTCAGTCGAGAGGTGCTGAGGATCTCCTGTGCCAGGCAAATTGGAGAGGAGGGTGCAGATCCGAAATATTTTAGAGGTGGGCTCACCAGGAATGGATGGAAGATGTTTAAGATGATAGAGAGAAGTGGAGGCTTGAGTGGGGGGTCGGGGACGGGGGGGATGAGAAGTAAGAATTCTGTTCTGGACATGTTGACGTGGATTGTTGGAGGGAACCATCGGGTCGTGATTTCCATCAGGGTGGAGGGCACTCAGGGATGGCAGTGAGAGGAGAACGACTTCAAGAGTTGGGGTCGCGGGAGCCAGGCGCCGGGGAAAGACCAATGGGGGAGGGGCGGGCACTCGCAGAAGAAGACGCATTGCAAGACTTCACGGCACAGGGTGAGGAAACCCCAAATCTAAGCTTACTATGGGTCAGTCACGGGACTCCCAGCGAGACGGAGCGCTCACCAGTACCTTTCAGCTCAAGACTAACGCACTGCTGCCATCTGGGGGCAGCATGTAGAATCTGTAATGGCAGCTTTGCGAAAGCCGCTTAGTGACAGGGGACATATTTTGGAGCCAGCAAGAAAGACCTCGCCTCTCAAAAGTCTTTTACAGTTCTTCCTGGAATTTTTTTTTTTTTGGCCACGCCCTGCGACTTGCGGGATCTTAGCTCCCCGACCAGGGATTGAACCCGGGGCCATGGCAGTGAAAGCACCGAGTCCTAACCACTGGACCACCAGGGAATTCACCCTCGAATTCTTTTTAGCTAGCTTGATTTCTCGGTCCCCAATGAAGAAACCATGGGGGCATGTGTTCTGTAGCATCCTTTCTTTCCAGAAGGGTTTGACCTTGACCACAGACTGCTTCCAGTCTGGCATCCCAGCACTGAATTGAGATCTTTCCTGCTGCTCTTGCTATCCTGTAGCTACTGACCAAAGTTCTGGCCTGGACCACAACTCCTTGCTGGACCCACCAAATCCCTGGCTTTGATTGAGTCACTGGCTGGCTCTGACTTTTGATACTGCTGTAGAATATCTTACGTTTTGCCTGCAGGGGCACCACTTACTCGTTGATGTTTTCTTTTGCTAACCTCCTTTTCTGTAATGGAACTGGACCTTCATCTTTTCGTTCATTCGTTCAACAAACATTTATTGAGTGGCTATAGTGTGCTAGGTACTGAGGATACATTGAGGAGCAAAAACAGATGGGACCCCTCCAAAAGTTGTATTACAGTCTAACTGTAAAGACAGAAAAACAATCATACTAAATGTGATCATTGCTATGAAGGAAAGGTTCATGATGCAGTGAGAGCAGGTAACAAGGGAATTCGACCTAGTCTTGAAGGGTAGTAAAAACTTTTCTAAGGATGTGACATTTAAGCTGAAATTTGAAGGATTAGTCAGAATTAGCTAGGAGTTAACTATTCTAAAAAATATGAAACCCACATGGCCAGGCAAAGAAGGAGCCATCCACCTGGTTCCTCTGTCTTCTAGACTGATAGTGCAGTAGGGAGACTCCAAGCTTTACACAGACAATCCCTAGGAGAATCTTTAATCCTGAGTTGGCATGTCAATTAAAGTGAAAAGTGTGTGTTTAAAATCAAAATAATAATTACAACAACAGCAATCAGAAAATCAGGAAACATAGAAATAGAGATAAAAAATAACTACAAGGACTTCCCTGGTGGTGCAGTGGTTAAGAATCCACCTGCCAATGCAGGGGACACAAGTTCGAGCCCTGGTCCGGGAAGATCCCACATGCCACGGAGCAACTAAGCCCGTGTGCCACAACTACTGTGACTGCGCTCTAGAGCCCGCGAGCCACAACTACTGAGCCCTCCTGCCACAACTACTGAAGCCCACGTGCCTAGAGCCCGTGCTCTGCAACAAGAGAAGCCA
The DNA here is from genome assembly GCF_965194825.1 of Balaenoptera physalus. Lineage (NCBI taxonomy): Eukaryota > Metazoa > Chordata > Mammalia > Artiodactyla > Balaenopteridae > Balaenoptera > Balaenoptera physalus. The sequence goes on from NC_138903.1 coordinate 104,521,897, forward strand.
CTGCAATGAGAAGCCCACACACCGCAATGAAGAGTAGCCCCCGCTTGCCGCAACTAGAGAGAAAGCCTGTGCACAGCAACGAAGACCCAATGCAGCCAAAAATAAACTAAATTAATTAATTAATTAATTAATTAAAAAAAATAACTACAAATTAGACTGCCCCTTTTGGAAAAGAATAGAAATAAGTAGATAAAGAAATATTAATTTTCCTGAACTCTTGAAATACTAGATTTTGATTTCTTTCATTTTTATTTTTTTAAGAATTAAACCAAATTTTATTTATTTAAATTTGTATCTATTTATTTATTTATTTATGGCTGTGTTGGGTCTTTGTTTCCAGGCGAGGGCTTTCTCTAGTTGCGGCAAGCGGGGGCCACTCTTCATTGCGGTGCGCGGGCCTCTCTTGTTGCGGAGCACAGGCTCCAGACGCGCAGGCTCAGCAATTGTGGCTCACGGGCCTAGTTGCTCCACGGCATGTGGGATCCTTCCAGACCAGGGCTCGAACCCGTGTCCCCTGCATTGGCAGGCAGGCTCTCAACCACTGCGCCACCAGGGAAGCCCTTAAACCAATTTTTAAAATCTCCATATACACTCACTTGAACTGGAACATAATGTCTTAAATGTTCTAACATATTGGACCTGAACCAAATTAAGATCTCAAAATCTATCTGAACTTCAGATGCCTCATTGTTAAAATAGGAATAATAAGAGCTGCATCCTGCGGGGGCGGGGGGGTTTGGAGACATAGTGAGTTAATACATGCAAAGCACTTAAACTGGCCCAGTAAGCACATAATACATGTTAGTATTATTATTTCAGGGCTGACCTGTTTATAGAGCATGTCAGGGGAAATAGTTTCAGGCTAACGGAACACTGAAGCTGCTTCAACAGCAGGCTACGGAAGAGGCTGGCTACTCCAGCTACACAAAGGGCCAACTCTGACACTAGCAATGGTAAGAGAAAAAAACAATCAAGCCCAGTATATTAATCCTGTGGATTAATGGTTATGTTCAACCCCAGGGCAACCTGATGCAGTGGGAAGTGCAAGGACTTTGGACTTAGATGGACCTGTTTTCAAAACATGACCTTATTTCTTCCAAGCTGTACAACTTTAGGCTTCTTAACCTCTCTGAGTGTCAGTTTCTATTGAATGTAGCAATTCACGGGATATGTTTGAGGATTAAGGGAGTTGGCATACGTCTAACACGTGACTACTCCTTTGGGCTGAGGAAGCAGAACCAGTCTGAAAGAGTGAAACGTCAGAAATGTAGATTTTTTTAATGAAATTTTAATATTTTCATATCTATGAAAAATGGAAAGTAGGACAATAGCAGACATACAACAGGGATTCAGAATTAATTTCTTCACCTTATTAAGAGCTTTAGGAAGAAATAATAACAAATGATAGTTACTGAGCACTTGTGTGTCAAAAACCATTGTCAAGACCTTACAAGGTTTAGCTCTTTAATCCTCACAATAACATTTAAGCTAGATGTGATTATAAACTGCCTTTTCAGATGTGGAAACTGAGGCACAGGAGGAGTCAGAAACTAAGAACTAAGTGGCAGATGCAGAATTTGAACCTAGTTGCTTTGGCTGCAGAGCCTGGATACTTCACCACTATTACCCCATCTTTAGCGCTTTGCTCAGGATCCCAAGGGGTAGTACTTCTTAGGAAAGTCAAATACTCTTCTTTCTTCCTCTACCCTACTCCCTCTCCACCTCTACACCCTCTCTTAATCTCACGGACACTTAATACAGCAACTCTTTTCTTTAAATATCTGGAATAAATAACCTGCCTCAGTCCAACATTTTAACAATTTAGTGTAGTCCACATAAACTCATGCGAATGAGTTTAATTTTATTGTTTTATTCAAAATAGGGCATTTATACAGAAATGTGCATAAAGCACGTATATACATTTTAAAAAATAGAAAAAAAACACCCATGTAACCACCAGTCAAGGTCAGGAGTAGAACATTGGGGAAGCCCTCTGGAGGTCTCTTTTCAATCAAAACTTCTCCCTCACCTGCAGGGTAACCACTATCTTGACTTTAATTTATTTAATATTTATATATTTACTATTTCCTTGCTTTCTTTTCGTTTTATCATCTCTGAATGCATGTCTGAACAATATAGTCTCACCTGTGTTTGAGCTTTACATAAATGGATCCATACCATAAGTATTCTTTTTTTAAAACAGCTTTATTGTGATACAGCGCGCATCCATAAAAGTCATCCTTTTAAGGTGTACAATTCCGTGTTTTTTAAAAAATACATTCAGAGTTGTACAATCATCATCACAATCATTTTAGAACATTTTCATCTCCTCAAAAAGAAACCCTGGGGACTTCCCTGGCGGTCCAGTGGTTAAAACTCCGTGCTTCCACTGCAGGGGGTACGGGTTCGATTCCTGGTCTGGGAACTAAGATCCTGCATGCCGCGTGGTGCAGCCAAAAAAAAAAAAATACAACGAAAGAAACCCTGTACCCATTAGCAGTCACCCCCTTTTTCCTCCTTCTCCTACTCCCAGCAACCATTACTCTACTTTCGGTCTCTCTGGATTTGCCTATTCTGAACATTTCCTATAAATGAAATCATACAATATGTGGCCTTTTGTGACTGGCTTCTTTCATGTGGCATAATGTTCCCAACGTTATAGCGTGTATCAGAACTCCATTCCTTTTAACTATCCATCAGTTGATGGACATTTGGGTTGTTTCCATTTTTTGGCTATTACCAATAATGCTGTTATGAACATTCGTGTACAAGTTTGTATGTTGATATATGGTTTCATTTCTCTCGGGTATTCACCTAGGAGCGGAATTTTTGCATGGTATGGTAATTCTGCATTTAACGTTTGGAGGAAATTCCAGACTGTTTTCCAAAGTGGCTGTATTATTTTATATTCCCACCAGCAATATTTGAGAATTCGAATTTCTCCATATCCTTCCCAACACTGGTTATACAGACATCTTAGTAGGTATAAAGTGGTATCTCATTGTGGTTTTGATTTGCATTTTCCTGATGGTTAATGATGTTTATTGTGTTTGGTTGTGATGGTTTCATGTGTTTATTGGCCATTTCTATATCTTCCCTGGAGAAAGGTCTACTCGGATCTTTTGCCCAATTTTTAATAGGGTTATTTGTCTTTTTATTATTGAGTTATAAAAGTACTTTATATATTCTAGATACAGATATATGATTTGCACATATTTTCTCTCATCCTATGGATTGTCTTTTCCCTTTCCTGACAGTGTCCTTTGATGCACAAAATATTTAAACTTCGATGAAGTCTAACTTATCTATGTTTTCTAATTTACCTGTGTTGCTTGTGCTTTGGTGTCACAGAAGTCTTTGCCTAACTCAAGGTCACAAATTTTTACTTCTGTGATTTCTTCTAAGAGTTTTATCATTTTAGCTCTTATATTTAGGTCTATGGTCTATTTTGTGTTAATTCTTGTGCGTGGTATGAGATAGGAGGCCCACCTTCATTATTTTGTATGTGGATATACAGGTGTCCCTGTGTCATTTGTTGCATAAACTATTCTTCTCCCCCACTGAATGGTCTTGCTCTCCTTGTCAAAAATCAATTGACCATAAATGTATGGGTTTATTTCTGGCCTCTCAATTCTGTTCTATTCTGATCTGTATATCTATTCTCATGCCAATACCAGGCAGTCTTGACTCTGTAGCTTTTTATAACTTTTGAAATTGGGAAGTGTGAATCTTCAAACTTTATTCTTCTTTTTCAAGATTGTTTTGGCTATTCTGGGTCTCCTGCATTTCCACATGAATTTTACGATCAGTTTGTCAACTTCTACCAAGATGCCAAGTGGGACTATGATAGGAATTACACTGAATTCATGGCTCAATCTGTATATCGCCACTTTAGCAATATTATGTCTTCCAGTTCATGAAGATGAAATATCTTTCCATTTCTTTAGATCTTTAATTTCTTTCAACAATGTTTTGTGGTTTTCCTTGTAGGAGTCTTGCACTTCTAAAATTTATTCATAAATATTTTATTTTTTGATGCTATCGTAAATTAAATTGCATTCTTAATTTCATTTTTGGATTGTTCTTTGCTAGTGTATAGAAATACAATTGATTTTTGTGTCTTGATCTTGTATCTTACAATCATGCTGAACTAATTTATTCATCCTAGAAGTTTTTTCGTGGTTTCTGTAGGATTTTCTATATGCAAAATCATGTCCTCTACAAATAGAGATTGTTTTACTTCTTTTTTTCCCAATCCAATGCTGTTTATTTCTTTTTTCTTGCCTAATTTCCCTGGCTAGAACTCCAATACAATGCCGAATAGAAGTGTCAAGAGAGGACATTCTTGACTTGTCTTTATTGCTATGTCATTAATTTATATTCTTATCTTTATCATTTCATGTTTTCCTAATTTTGCTGGGCATATCTTTTTTGCTTTCTTAAATCTTGAAATGGATACTTAACTCATGAATTTTTTTGGCCTTTCATCATTGCTGAAAGATACTTTTCCTTCTAAGCACTGCTTTAGCTACATTCCACAAGTTTTGATATATTTTCATTATTGTTCAACTACAAATGTTTTAAATTCTACTATCATTCTTCTTTGACCCATCAGTTATTTCAGAGTGTGTACCTTAATTTCCAAACATACAGAGATTTTCCAGTTATCTTTTATATTTATCGATTTATAACTTATTTGCATTATGATCAGATTTCAATTTTTTGAAATTATTGTGACTTGCTTTCTGGCCTAGTATATGGTCAAATTTTATAAATGTTCTGTGTGTGTATTCTATAGTTGTTGGTGGGCAGTGTTGTATACATTGGCTATTAGCTCAAATTATTAACTGTATTGTTCAAATATTCTATATCCTCAGAGACATTTTTTTCTCTCCTTGATCAACTACTGAGAGAGGTGTGGTAAGACCTCCCATTCTGTATATTTGTCTATTTGTCTTTTTAGTAAGTTAACTTTGCCTTTATGTAGTTTGAGGTTTTGTTATAAGTGCATAATCATTCCTGGTGAATTGAACCTTTTATCATTATAAAATAACCCTCTATATCTCTAATAATGCTTTTTGCTTTTAAGTGTATTTTGTCTGATACAAACACAGGTATACAAGTTTTCTATCACTTAATTGTTATTTGCATGATTTATCTCTCTCCATCTTTTTATTGTCAACCTATCTGTATCCTTATATTTTGGATTAGTCTCTCTTAAACAGCATACGGGTGTATTTATTAATCCCATTTGACAATATTTTTTAACGTGAGCATTTAGCCCACAAACATTTAATAAAATTATTAGTATATTTGGGTTTCAAGCTATCGTTTTATTTTGTGCTTGTATTATTTCCACCTATTTTTTTTTCCACCTATGTTTTTTTAACCTCTTCTTTCTTGACTTAAAAAATTGACTCAGAATTTTTTTATTCAACTCTTTTCCCTCTCTACTAGTTTGGAAATTTATATTCTGTTGCTATTATTTTAATAGTTACATCCTATTAATTCCTACATACGTAATTACCTTATCAAAGTATAAATTTAATAAATACCTAAATCCCTTTCGATATGATACAAGGCCCTTAGAAAAGTTGAACTCCATTTATGCCCCTCGACGTCTTTTCTTATTGTACGGTACTTTAAGTTTATTTTTTAAAAACAGAATAGACGTTTTTATGATTCCTTCTGTCGTCAGTGTTCACTTACATTGTCCACATACTATCACTTTCCTTGCTCTTCATTCTTTCCTGCACTTGGCTCTTCTAAAATCACTTTCTTCCTGAAGTACATCCTTTAGAATTTCCATTAGTGCAGTCTGCTGGTGACAAACTCTCCTAGTTTTTGTTTGTTTAAAAATATCCTTATTTCACCCTCTTGTTGAAGATTTTCATGAAAGATGCTGCCCTCAGGGTCCCAGTTTATTATGGTCAGGGTCTCCTGGAAGCATCCCCATCCCAGCTTTGACTTCTGATGAGCCAAAGCCCTAGTGTGAAGTGCCTGCATGCCCTCAGCTCCTTTGATGAAAGAACGATGTCTATCTCAACAAAGTTGCTGGAGATGCTTACGTGAGATAACAGAGGGAAAATTCCTGGCACAGAGGAGGAAGGCAGCCGAAGGTAGCTAATACTGTTTCAACTGAACGCTTTAGCTCCTAACCTACAGGTTTTTAAGCTTTCTGTTTTTGCAATTGGAAAATAAAATGTGGCCTCCTTAGGGCCACCAGAGCTGAATCTTCGCGATTGGAAGTGTCCCCCGACACCCGGCAACATGAGACCAGGGATGCTCACTACCCAACATTCTTCCCCTAGCCCTACATGGAGTGACCCTGTCTTTGTTCAAATGACCCCACCCAGGCACCTGATACACAGTCCATTTCCTTCCAACATTTTGTCAGAGCTCTGAGATCTAGTCTTTGTCTTTTATGATGCCACCATGTCCAACTGCAGATCACCTGATTTGGTGATGAAGCTATTTAAATTCAGAACAAGGGTGTGCTGAGAGGCTAGGGTCAGATTTCACAGCACTGGTGAGCCGAAGGAGGAGTCTGAAGGTAACGCATGAGCTAGCTACCGCCAGCATCACCCTTGACTCTGCCGGGTGACCAGCCTGCCTTCTCTCTACCTCCACCACCCTCCACCCTCTGCCACCACCCCCCCACTGTTCCGTCCACAAGAGAAAGGCCACACTCCTGACATGGAGGGGGCTTCATCTCCAAATTGGGATTGTCTACTCCAAGGCATTCTAAGTATTGGGGTTGGAAATAAGAAAGCAGAAAGGAGCAGGTGACGTACGTTAGCAGGCTAAAGAGGAACCCAACAGCAGCCAAAGGACATCAGATCGTTCACTTGCTTCCAAATGTCAGCAGTCAAGGGACTTCCCTGGCGGTCCAGTGGTAAAGAATCCGCCTTCCAATGCAGGGGTCTCGGGTTCTATCCCTGGTCAGGGAACTAAGATCCCACATGACACGGGGGAGCAAAGCTCACGCGCCACAACTACAGAGCCCACGTGCCCTGGAGCCCGCATGCCACAACTAGAGAGAAGCCCGCAGGCCACAGTGAAAGATCCCGCATGCGGCAACTAAGACCCGACACAGCCAAAAATAAAATAATAATAAAGAAAAAAAGCACCAAATGTCAGCAGTCAAGAACAAGAAGCAGCAACAACTTTGCACTTGTGCAGTGCATGCTGCCACCACCCTGACCCCCAAAAGCCCCACAGGGACCTCCTAGTCACACTCTACATGAAGGAAAGGAGACATGTTTTCCCAGAACCAGAAGTAAGGGAAAATAGAGTGTTGTGAGCTGAAACGCATCCCCCCAAAATTCATATGTGGGAGCCCTAGCCCCCAATACCTCTCCTGTATTTGGAGATAGGGACTTTAAAAAGGTGATTAAGTTAAAATGAGGCTGATAGGGCAGGTCTTAATCCAAACTGACTGGGGTCCTTATAAGAAGAGGAAATTTGAACATCAGGGACTTGAGCACACAGAGGGATGGCCCTGTGAAGAGGCAACAAGAGAGCGGCCACCTGCAAGCCAAGGAGAGAGGCGGCAGGAGAAACCAATCCCTGTGGGCACCTTGATCTTGGTCTTCCAGCCTCCAGAACTGTGAGAAAATAAATAAATTTCTGATGTTTAAGCCACCAAGTCTGTGAGACTTTGTTATGGCAGCCCCAGCGCCCTAATACATGGAGCCGCTGGCTTCACCGCCGATTCACTCCGGACTGCCCTGCATGCTATTTCCATGGAGTTACTCCTCTGAGGCCAGTGATGCCAAATCCAGCGAAGGACAGGTCCCCTCAACCTGTCCTTAGCTCACAGAAGAGCAGCCTAGCAACCTGTCTTCAAGTTGAGAAATGGAAGAGTTGTATCAGTAGCAGAGAGCTGTGCTGTGTGTAATCAAATTGTGTTTCGTTTCTTGCACTTCGTCCTCAAGTACAAATGGAAGGAGGAAAATATGAATGAAGAAAGATTGTAGGGGAATGGCTTTTAACCACTATTTAAATATCTACAGGACTTCCCTGGCGGTCCAGTGGGTAAGACTCTGTGCTCCCAATACAGGGGACCCGGGTTCGATCCCTGGTCGGGGAACTAGAGCCCGCATGCCGCAACTAAGAGTCTGCCTGCTGCAACTGAGACCTGGCGCAACCAAAATAAATAAATAAATATTTTTAAAATATCTACAAAGCTATGGACTCGGCAAAATACAGATTCTGTATTAGTTGCCTATGGCTGCTGTAATTAATCACCACAAACTTGGTGGTTTAAAAAAAGAGAAATTTATTCTTTCATAGTTCAGGAGGCCAGAAGTTCAACATCAGTGTCTCTGGGCAGAGCTGTACTCTCTTCCTTGCCTCTTCCAGTTTTTGGTGGCTGCCAGCATTCCTTTGCTTGTGACCACACAATGTCCGCCTCGGTCTTCACGTCACATTCTCCTACTCTGTGTGCATCAGCCCTCTCTCTTCCTCTCTCTCTTATAAGAACACTTGTGGTCAGTTTTGGGGCCCACTCAGATGATCCCGGATAATCTCCGCCACATCAAGATTCTTACTTTAACCGCACCTGCAAAAACTCTTTTACTTTATAAGGTAACATTTACAGGTGCCAGGGATTAGGACTTGATATGTTTGGGTGGACATTATTCAGCCTCCTACAGAGTCCAAAATCTTTGTATACAATTTCAGGAAGATCATGGACTCCAGGAGGAACATCTGCCCTGGCGTTGCATTTCACCATAGGTATGCTGTGAACAGATACGCTGGAGGCAGGTCTATTATCCACCATCCTCTTAACACCTCAGAATCAACTACAGTGCTGGTTAAAAATACAAAATCCCACCCCCAGCTCTAGCCCTCGTCAGTCAGAATCTCCCAGAGGCCGGGCCCAGAATCTGCATTTCCAACAAGCTCCCCAAAATGATTGAGGCAGCCAGCCTTGCACGCATACTTTAGTGAGTATTGGTTAAGAGCCTGAGTGCCCAAGTCCCCTCACTGTTAAATGGACGTGGTACTGCCACCTCCTTCACAGTAAAAAAAAAAAAAAAAAAAAGTCTGTGCGAGCTGTTTGCACAAAGAAAGCGCTAACGCTCTTTTCTTTTCTCCACTCCCCCTCTACGAAGGTGAAGAACTTTTATTGCTTATTTGATTTCCATTCCGCCTCATGTTTAATGCACCTGCCTTCAAAGCCCAGGGTTGAGGCAAGGACGAGAGGGAGAGAGGAAGACTCGAAAACTCCTCCAGTCCCCGCAACCAAGCTGCGCTTGACTTCCCGGGGACCTGCTGGTCACCGCCCCCCGCCCCTCGGCCGCCGGCGCACATTTGCATCCTGCCCGAGGCGGCGCGGGGAGTCCGCCCCCGCGCTCCATTGATTGGCCCCGTCTGCCAGCTCGTCACGCTCTTTTGTCTCGGGGGGCAGAGGATAAAAGCAGCCGCGGCTGCCGTGGGAACCGTGCTGCCTCGACTCGGCTACCACTCGCTGGGTGGCCGTGCGAAGCAGCTCCGTCGGGAGGTCCTGGGTCGCTCAGCGGCCGAGGAGGCGCCCGTCCTCTCCCCCTGCAGGGCCGCGGAGACTGAAGGCGGAATCACAGCTGTCAACGCCGGAGCGTCCGCTGCCCACCAGCGGAACACAGGTAAAGGAAGGGGGCGCGATTGCCCCGCGAGGAGAGAGGAGGGGAAGCCCTACCAGGACTGGGCGGCTCCCCGTTTGGGAAATCGAGGACTGTGCGGCAGGGGGAGGAGCACTCCCGCGGCCCGGCTGCGCTGAGGGAGGAGGTGGGGTTCCACTGGCTGCTGCCGAATGGGTAGGATTTGCCTGGATTGAGAGGGGGGGCGTTTTCGGGGGGAAGTGGCAAGGGGCGCGTTAGTATTGGGGGGAGAATCGCAAAGTGACTGCCTTGAACCCCTTTGCATCTCCTCATCCCTTCCTGGGGGAGGAGTACGTGGGTGTGAGCGTCCAACTCCTATTCCCTTTCTCCGTGGCAGGCGACCAAAGCCGAATCCGAACTTGAATTCTGTACGGCTGATTGCAGAGCTGGTAGGGCACGATTTCCCGGGGGAAATGTAATGGGCGGGGGGCTTGCTTTGGCTTGTATTCAGAGGTGGGAGAAGGAATTTTCCGTCTGGGTACTACGGAGGCTGCCGGAGGAGGAGGCGGGGGGGGAGGGGAGGGGGAGGGGGCGGGCGCGGGGTGGGAGGGAGCGGGATGAGGGATGCGGCTGCTTCTGACCCTTCCCTCCCTGCCCTGCCCTCTGCGGCGGCGCAGTCTTGACGCCCTAAGGTCCCGGATCGGCGACCCCCGGTGGACAGCGATCGACCGTACCCCAGAGGCGAGCTTTCTCACGGAGGCCACCGGTTGCAGAAGCTGGAAGTGAAATAAAGGCGCGCGCTTGCTCCTGAGCTCCTGTAAGAATCTGAAAAATAATGGGGCGGGGGAGAGGGGACTTTAAGAAAGGGGTGTGGTTGAGACCGGAGACCAAGAGGTTAATGAGATCTTATTTATTCCCACAAATCTTTGACCGCTGTGCTCTATTTTGAGAGCCCAATATCAGCTCCATACACTATTACACTTAGAATTAGAAGCAACAGTTGCCGTCCCTCTTGAAGGACTGGCGGGAGGGGATGGATGAGGCTGTAAAAAGCACCCTGCTAACCCGGAGACACCGGCTGGCTCCGTGAGGTTGTAATTGCCAGTCTTCTGGAGGATATTTTTAGGGCAGTGGGCAGATATAAAATGTACTGCAGGATATTCAGGAAGGGAGAGAATACAGCTGCAGCCGGTCCCTTATGAACTCCTCCTCCCGCTTTTTGTTTTGTTTTCTTTTTTTACAGTTCCTACTGAGATAAGAGGAAGGCAGAGCCCCCCAGCACGCCTGCAGATTAGGCTCTTCTAAAGAGCCTGAGCATCTTGTTACGTTCAGAAACGCGGTCTTCGTCCGTCATGGCTAGCATCATTGCGCGCGTGGGTAACAGCCGGCGGCAGAACGCACCCTTGCCGCCTTGGGCCCATTCTATGCTAAGGTCCCTGGAGAGAAGTCTTGGTCCTTTAATGGCCAACTTGGCAGAGAGAAACATGAAGTTGTTCTCGGGGAGGGTGGTGCCAGCCCAGGGGGAAGAAACCTTTGAAAACTGGCTGACCCAAGTCAATGGGGTCCTACCAGATTGGAATATGTCTGAGGAGGAAAAGCTCAAGCGCTTGATGAAAACCCTGAGGGGCCCCGCGCGGGAGGTCATGCGTTTGCTGCAGGCGGCCAACCCCAATCTAAGTGTGGCAGATTTCTTGCACGCCATGAAATTGGTGTTTGGGGAGTCTGAAAGCAGTGTGACCGCTCATGGTAGATTTTTTAACACCCTGCAGGCACAAGGGGAGAAAGCCTCCCTTTACGTGATCCGTTTAGAGGTGCAGCTCCAGAATGCTATTCAGGCAGGGATCATAGCTCAGAAAGATGCAAACCAGAGTCGCCTGCACCAGCTCCTTTTAGGGGCTGAGCTGAATGGGGACCTGCGCTTCAGGCTGAAGAATCTTCTCAGGATGTATGCAAATGAGCAGGAGCGGCTCCCCAGTTTCCTGGAGTTAATCAGAATGATAAGGGAGGAAGAGGATTGGGATGACACTTTTATTAAACGGAAGCGGGCCAAGAGATCTGAGTCAATGGTGGAGAGGGCAACTAGCCCAGTGGCATTTGGGGGCTCCCCACCCATAGTGATCGGTAATGCCAACTGCAACGTGATAGAGATAGATGATACCCCCGATGATGACTCAGATGAGGATGTGATCCTGGTGGAGTCTCAGGACCCTCCACTTTCATTCTCGAGTTCTCCTCCCCCCAGACGCAGGGCCAGACCTCGGAATCAAGTGCTAGTCATTGATTCCCCCAACAATTCCCGGGCTCAATCTCCTTGTACCAGCGGGGGTTCTGGGTGTAAGAATGATGGTCCTGGGGATATGCGTAGAACCAGGAAGCGAAAATACACAATCCGCTGTTCGTACTGTGGAGAGGAGGGCCACTCAAAGGAAACCTGTGACAATGAGAGCAACAAGGCCCAGATGTTTGAGAACCTGATTATCACCCTGCAGGAGCTGACACATACCGAGGAGGAGGGGTCAAGAGAGGCCCCTGGCGAACCCAGTGACCCTTCTGAGCCACAGTGAGGTGCTAGTCCCCAGCTTTAAATGAACCCTAACCTATATACAGAGTGCAGCAATGGGAAAAATGGCGGGTGGTGGTTCTAACTGCCTGAATTAATCCACAAGGTGGCTTTCTTTTGGGATGGAAGACAAAGGGTCTTGAATATTAGCACAGTGGAGGGAGATGGCCTGACCTCCGTCCTTGCTTCCAATCCCCTGCTGCCCAAGGGTCTACCTTCTGTGTGTGCCCCTTTCCTTGATGGCTTTATTCTCTTTGTGAAACTGGTATAATTCATTGTTAAATATTAAAACAATAAAGGGAAGTACAAAAAGTACAAGTAACCCCAAACCCTCCAACCCTTATATAACCATTGTCAACCCTGTGATGAATGTCCTTCTAGATAGTTCCCTATACCTATGTACCCAGATAGATAATACGTATAGATAAAAGTGATCAAATATAAGTGCTGTTCTAAAGTGTATTTTTTCACCAAATAATATATGTTGTAGGCTTCTTTCTATGTCAATAAATATATATCAGCATCTATCTTAATGTCTCTGATACTATTTTAGGAAGAAGTAAAGGAAAAAGGAATAAGAAAAATACAGTAAAAAGCTATAAACGGTGGGGTTATACCCTGAGGTGGAGTTTTTATTAACTGCCCTTTGCAGATGAGGAAAAAGGAAGAAGAAATGGGCTGACATTCCCCAAAGGTAAATGGACAGAGCCCCTTTACCACAACTGACCTGTCCCTTAGGTCACAGAGCCAAACTATGGCACCCACTAGCTGACAACACGCTAATGCTTTCTTCTCTAATGTGTCCAGAAGATTCTGACAGTGGGGGAGTCTGGTGCTGAAGTAATAGCCCAAAATGAGGATCCCAGGGGCTCCGTTCCTGACCGCTTTGGGGAGGGGCAGCTCTCCCTCCTCTGGGTGGATTTCTGAGATCGCTGCTGCCGCTGCTTCACCACATCCTGGTCACAACCGGGAGTCTCTCCTGGGGGCTGACATGGCCCTCTGCCCACTCCCCAGTTAAGGAAAGGGAGCCCAGCACCAGGAAGCTCAGCTCCTGACAGCGCCCTGAGGACACGGGCAGCCCGAGGACGCCAAGCCTAACCCCACTCAACCCAGGAACTGAGAATAGCTGGGGAGGAGCGAAAAGCAATCCAGTTGCCAGGATGCATGAAGGAACACGGGGATCAGAAAGCCTGGAAGCCCTCCACACTATTTTAGTGGAGTGGTGGGCATTCATGGCCTGGAGAGGCGGGACGGGGTTGGGGGGCATGGAGAACCTTCCCAGGAACCTGCCCTGTCCCCTCTCCTGATCTCATATTGGAGGGTGGTAAAAGAGGGAGTATCTGACCTCAGACCCTGAGGGTCCCTATGCTTCTTGTAGGTGTGTAAGTTCCTACCTCTGTGAGCAGGACAGGCTGGGGTGGGTGGTGGGGGGGATGACTGCATTTAAGCCAGGGGGTGGAGCGAAACGAACGCGCACACCTGGGGACCTGAAGCAGCTGTCCTGCAGGAAATCGGTGCTCCATAGAGCCGAGAGGACAGCGCACGCAGCAGCGGGAGATGGTGTGTCAGGGGCTAAGCACAGAGTAAGAGGAGAGCGGCTGAGGGCCCGATGCCCAGGGACACTCACATGGAGACTGACGGGGGCAGGAAGCCCGGTGGGAGTCACAGATTCCAGGGTTTCATACAGAACTCTGGGCTGTGTGTACCAGGAATGGCACAGGTTGAGGCGCCCAGGGAGCGGTAGTGGGCTTCTAATTATGTTAGCAGTTGAGGGAGGAGGGAGGGGGAGATGCCAGGCGCTGTAAGAAGCCAGTGCAGCCTTCCCTGGGCTGCCACGCCTTGAACCTGCCTTGAAAGACACCCCACCCCCGGCACCCCACACACACTGCCACACACTCTCTCTCTCTCGGTGCAGGGGGGTGGAGGCTCAGCCTCCCTAGCTCTGCCATTACTCCTCCCCCACCCCTAGCATCCCAGGTTTGCCTTAAGCCTCAGCGTCCTTAACCCTGCTGGCCAGAGGGAGACTGGGAGGGCCTCTCTGCCTCGGACCCTTTAGCTGAGAACCGGCCAGGAGTGCAGACTCCAGAGGCCCTCTCCTTGCATCCATCCGTGGCACCTCTGGGACCTTTGTAGCCACCTCCATCTCTCCAGAGCCAAAGAGGACCCCCCCATCACCTTCAGGCAAGAGGCAGCTCCACTCAGGCCCCCAAAGCCACAGGGACCACCACCATTTCCCAACTCACATAGATTTTTAACCCTTAATTCCTCATACCTCTCCCCTTCTGCTCATCTTTTCTTAATTTTACTTTATAAACACTTGTTGAATATTTGCCCAAAGACCCCCTTTATGTTGCCATAATTTCTTTCTGGCACCAGGTAGAAGAGAAACCTGAAATGATAGATAAATAAATTCTGCCCATTTCACTACCCTCCTTTTCACTGGAGTTAGCTTGGGAGTTCAGTATAGACCACTGCTTTGAAAATTTGTTCTGTGATTCACCCCCCTTTTCTTCCCTCCTCCATCCTCCTCTCTATTGTATGAATTTGAGATTGTCTAAGTTTTTATTTCGCCAACCTGATGTAATCTGACATTTCTTTTTTCACTTTGTGTGACACTGGCTTTTTCTTTACTCAAGAAATATGTATTCTCCCTAATTAGGAGACATGGAACCAAGACCTGGGCATTCAGATCGGACTAATGGGGTTAGCCTAAAAAAGGCTTCATTTCAAACTATAGGCTTCTTTTCTTCCTTTCTGCCTTCATTTCTCATTGGTCGCTAAGAGATGAAAATCACCCTTTTGTCTTGTCAGAAGAAACTGGCCTCCGAGTACCCTTCTGCGTTATGTCTCTCTCCTTCCGGGCACTCTTTCCCCTTGGTTTCCATGATACCCCTCTCTCATGGTTCCCCCCTCCCTGACCTTCTTGGTGCCCAGTTCTCAGTCTCCTTTGCTGAATCTTCTTCTTCTTCCTGATCCTTCCATAATAGTAATCAAAATCAAAATCATTACAACTGTGATTTATTAAGAGCTTATTGAGTGCCAGGCACCCTGTACCAAGTCCTTTAAACGCATTAGCTCCCTTAATCCTCATATCAACTCCATAAAATAGGTATTACTATTAGCACATGTTTCAGATGAGGAAAGACTCTGCAAAGTTAAGAAACTTGCCTAGGGGCATGCAGCTAGTTAGTGGTGGAGCCAGAGGTCACTCTCCCAGGTGAGAAGGCTATGCTTCTTACACGTCTTAGCTCTCCTGTGTTCACAGCACCCTACGATGTAGGTGTTATTATCTGCATATGAAGTATGAGGAAACTGATGTTTGTAAATTCAGGATAATAAGACCTGTTTTCCCCAGGTGCCCAGTGTATGAGTGCTTAGCATAGGGCTGGTCCATTGTGGGCTCTCAAGAAATGGTAGCTATGATTACTTGGCTAGAATGCATTATTCTGCTACAGAAGGAAGGACGGGGAAAATTCAATGCAGTTCATGCTACGCAGGCAGTGCTTATTCAGTGTTACTCTGACACCATGACAGTTGGGCTCCAGGAGCTACGCCGAACCTGGCCCCTGACAGGCACAAGAGTGGATTCAGAAATGCCTGAGTGTTTAGTGATGGTGATGATGGTGGTAATGATGATGATGATGATGATGATTGATGATGGGATGATAAGGGAACACTTACTGAATGCCGAGGTGGATTTCTCCTAGTTTTGCGTGTCCCCAGAGGAGGTCTCCTTCCCCCACATGTCAGAGGCACTCCTATCCTTTCAGATAGGTCAAGACCAGCCAAGTCTTCCCCAACTCAAACAACTCCCCTGAGCAGCAGACGGGAGCTAGGGGTCAGGGGAGCTGATCTCAGAGGGTCACACAGGCTCCCTAGTGCGTGGCTGGAAGGAGACATGACTGAGGTCTGAGGAGTCCTTTACGATCCAGATAACCCCCCAATCCTGTCACTACCAGGGATCTCAGGGACAGGATAAAAGGGGGCAGAGGGAGTGGGGCTGGGTCTCCCCCCGCATCCTGACAGGGTGTATGGATCTCCAGCTGCAGCATCTCATCTCAGATCGGAGGTCACAGTTTATCATGGCCTCTCACAACTGCTTTCTCAGATATGTACCACGCTCACCATCCCCACTTTACAGACCAGGACGTTGACGCACACATGGTTATAGGACCTTGCCTAAGATCAGACAGCTAGTAAAAGTTGGAGCTGGAACTGAACATCAGATTTGCCCCTCCCCAGAGACTGTAGTTTTTACCATTGTGCTGTAAAGTCATTCCTAAGGTAACAGGTACAAGACATCTGATCATTCTATTGGCTGCATCCTGGGTATGGATTTCTGAATTGTCATACTCACAACCTAAGCATAGTAGGATGGCCTTGGTCTCATTTCTTTTACTGAACAAGGCAGAAAAAATTATCATTTTAGGAAACTTCCATCTCAGAGCCTGAAACCATCTTCTCCTCATATTTATTTTTGTATCCAATTTCTGGGATAAGAAATTACAAATTGTTGGTGAGGACATGGGCAAGAGGCTCTCTCCCACACTGCTGGCAGGACTGAGAATTGACACATTCTTTCTACAAGGCCAACGGGAAAATGTATCAAAGGTTGAATGTGAAAACCCTGAAACCAGCCGTTTAACTTCCTGAAATTGACGCTAAGAAAGTAACTGAACAAGAGTAAACATTCTTATGAACAAAGGTGTTTATTCTAGCTTTTTAAGTTTTTTGTAACAGTGGAAAACTGGAAACAACTTGAAAGACCAGGAGTAAAGTTTGGCTGAATAAATTGGGCTCCACACTTGGAATGGAATGCTATGCTTTTAAAACTCTGGGAGTGCTTTCAGATCATTGGGCCTAACCAGACAAATGAAGAGTGGCCCCTCTAGAAAAGGGCTTAGAAGACCACCAGTCCACCGGGGCTTCTGTGTTATCTGTGACTCCCAATGTGCTGTGTCTATCAGCGTGGTCCTCCCCTTCATCTGGCAAAACTCTTGTCAAATTTCTAGTATCATCTCCCCTGGCACTCCCTCGGGACAGCTTTCTCTGACTCCACTAAAGGTCATTCCTTTCAGCTTAGGTAGTACTTTTCATTGTAACTTCTTGTCTAATTATCTGTCCTCCCCAGGAGGCTTATAACCCCTGTGCAGAGCACAGGGAGTTTTCAATACCTTGGTACAGAATCCAGGCACACTCTCACCTCACGTATTTGCCCTGGCTATTGTAACTCTTCCTCTAGATATCCCTGTGCCTTGACTCCCCACCATGTTCAAGTATTTGCTCAGATGGCACCTCCTCCTGAACAGCCCATTTAAAACTGCACACCTGGGCTTCCCTGGTGGCTCAGCGGTTGGGAATCCGCCTGCCAATGCAGGGGACACGGGTTCGAGCCCTGGTCTGGGAGGATCCCACATGCCGCGGAGCAACTGGGCCCGTGAGCCACAGCTACTGAGCCTGCGCGTCTGGAGCCTGTGCTCCGCAACAAGAGAGGCCGCGATGGTGAGAGGCCTGCACACCACGATGAAGAGTGGACCCCGCTCGCCACAACTAGAGGAAGCCCTCGCACAGAAACGAAGACCCAACACAGCCAAAAATAAATAAATAAATTAAAAAAAAAAACACTGCACACCTGCACCCCCCCAAAATAAAATACTTAGGAATAAACCTGACCAAGGAGGTGAAAGACATACGTTGAGAACTATAAAACATTAATAAAGGAAACTGAAGATGATTCAAAGAAATGGAAAGATATCCCATGCTCTTGGACTGGAAGAATGAATATTGTTAAAATGGCCATACTACCCAAAGCAATCTACAGATTTAATGCAATCCCTATAAAATTACCCATGACATTCTTCACAGAAGTAGAACAAATAATCCTAAAATTTATATGGAACCACAAAAGACCCAGAATTGCCAAAGCAATCCTGAAGAAGAAGAACAAAGCAGGAGGCATAACCCTCCCAGACGTCAGACAATACTACAAAGCTACAGTAATCAAAACACTGTGGTACTGGCACAAAAACAGACATATGGATCAATGGAACAGAATAGAGAGCTCAGAAATAAACCCACACACCTATAGTCAATTAACCTTTTGACAAAGGAGGCAAGAATATACAATGGGAAAAAGACAGTCTCTTCAGCAAGTGGTGTTGGGAAAGCTGGACAGCCACATGTAAATCAATGAAGTTAGAACACACCCTCTCATCATACACAAAAATACACTCAAAATGGCTTAAAGACAGCATAAGACATGACACCATAAAACTCCTAGAAGAGATCATAGGCAAAACATTCTCTGACATAAATCGTACCAATGTTTTCTTAGGTCACCCTCCCAAGGCAATAGAAATAAAAACAAAAATAAACAAATGGGACCTAATCAAACTTACAAGCTCTGCACAGCAAAGGAAACCATAAGCAAAACAAAAAGACAACCTACAGAATGGGAAAAAATATTTGCAAATGATGCGACCGACAAGGGCTTAATTTCCAAAGTATAAAAACAGCTCATACAACTCAACAAAAACAAAAAAACAAACAAAAAATGGGCAGAAGACCTAAATAGACATTTCTCCAAAGAAAAAATACAAATGGCCAATAGGCACATGAAAAGATGCTCAACATCACTAATTATTAGAGAAATGCAAACGAAAACTACAACGAGGTACCACCTCACACCACTCAGAATGGTCATCATTAAAAACTCTACAAATAACAAATGCTGGAGAGAGTGTGGCGAAAAGGGAACCCTCCTACATTGTTGGTGGGAATGTAAGTTGGTACAGCCACTATGGAAAACAGTATGAAGCTTCCTCAGAAAACTAAAAATAGAATTACCATATGATCCAGCAATCCCACTCCTGGGCATATATCCAGACAAAACTCTAATCCAATAGCCAAGACATGGAAACAACCTAAATGTCCATCGACATGATGATGAATGGATAAAGAAGATGTGGTATATATATACAGTGAAATATTACTCAGTCATAAAAAAGAATGAAATATTGCCATTTGAAACAACAGGGATGCAACTAGAGATTATCATACTAAGTGAAGTAAGTCAGAAAGAGAAAGACAAATACCATATGATATCACTTATATGTGGAATCTAAATATGACACAAATGAATCTATCTACGAAACAGAAAGAGACGCATGGACATAGAGAACAGACTGGTGGTTGCCAAGGGGGAGGGGTTTGGGGAGGGATGGAGTGGGAGGTTGGGGTTAGCAGATGTAAGCTATTGAATATGGAATGGATCAACAACAAGATCCTACTGTATAGCACAGAGAACTATATTTAGTATCCTATGATAAACCATAATGGAAAAGAATATATAAAAAAGAATTGTATATAACTGAATCACTTTGCTGTACAGCAGAAATTAACACAACACTGTAAATCAACTATACTTCAATTAAAAAAAAAATAGAACTGCACACCTGGACCAGCATTCTCATTTCCCTTTCCCTGCTCTGTTTGCCCATCACATGCCTCTCTTCTAGCATACTACATAATTTACTGATTTATTATGTTAATTGTTTATTCCTGCCTCTCCTCACTAGACTATAAACATTTTAGTCTGCTTAGTTCACTGGTGTATCCTCAGCTCCTAGAACACTGCCTGGAACATAAGCCGGAGCTCAATAAATGTTTGTGGCTGGAATGAATAAAGTGCCTGTCACACAGTAGGCACTCAGCTAATGGCAGCCTTTATTATTGCTCCTTTCCTGGAACAAATTTTACTGGAGGGGAGTCAGTCAAGGAGAGAACAGTGTACACTGCTGAACCACCATCCATCTAGTTGAGATCAGAAACCTGGGAGACTTCCTAGATCAATTGCTTGCTTCTCACTCTCCCAGGCTGTCACTTATTAGTTGGACCATTCACTCCTAGCATGGCAGAAAGTAAGAGATGGGTTTCTTTGTGGCTACATACATGTCACATCATCAGACCTTAGGTTTAGGTGTTTCAAAGTCCCAATCACTCCATGTGCATTTGTAAATATTAAAGATAACTGCCCTGTAAAATATGAATGTTTTGGGTAGTGTTTGCTCTTTCCCTTTTATTAAAGGATAATTAAGAATAATAATTATGTGGTGCAGCCACTATGGAAAACAGTATGGACGTTCCTTAAAAAACTAAAAATAGAGCTACCATATGATCCAGCAATCCCACTCCTGGGCATGTATCCAGAAAAGAGGAAAACTTTAATTCAAAAAGATACATGCACCCCAATGTTTATAGTAGTACTGTTTACAATAGTCAAGACATGGAAACAACCCAAGTGCCCATTAACAGATGATTGATTTAAGAAGATGTGGTATATATATACACATACAATGGGATATTACTCAGCCATAAAAAAGAATGAAATATTGCCATTTGCAGCAACATGGATGGACCTAGAGAATATCATACGAAGTGAAGTCAGACAAAGAGAAATACTACATGATATCATGGAATCTAAAAAATAGTACAAATAGTACTTATTTACAAAATGGAAACAGACTCACCGACATAAAAAACAAACTTATGGTTACCAAAGGGGAAAGGGAGGGGGGAGGAATAAATTAGGAATATGGGATCAACAGATACAAACTACTGTACATAAAATAGATAAGCAACAAGGATTTACTGTGTAACACAGGGAACTATATTCAACATCTTGTGATAACCTATAATGGAAAATAATCTGAAAAATATATATATAACTGAGTCACTTTGCTGTACACTTGAAACTAACACAATATTGTAAATCAACTATACTTCAATAAAAATATGTAAGACTTGCATGCATAATAAATAAATAACCTAAGATGTAAAAAAAGAGTAAAATAATGAATATTATTTTCATTCGCTATGTGTTGAACATGTCAATGATATAGTAAGAATTATTAACCCCATTTTAGAGGCAATAAATGGGTCTCAGTAAGAGACAGCAACAGGATTAAGGTGTTATATGCCAGTAAACAGATGGTAAGTCTGGCACCAAAGCCTATGAACTTTCCATCATATATCTGAAGTAGAAGTGTTGACATTAATGAGAAAAACTGTATCACAGTGGAAGATCAGTTATTGGGGCAGGGGTACCAGGAAGATATGAACATCTGATCAATTTCCTGTTCATCAAGCACAGGTTAAAGCTGTTTGAAAATCTGTAAGTAAAAGAACTTAAATTTTACTAGAGGGAACATGATGGAGGTTGATTTTAAATATCCTGAATGGACCAAGATCTAATTTAGCTCAGGGAAACATAATTGAAAATAGAATGTCTTTAGTATCACTGATCTCTGAAACTCAAGAAATGACACATAAACTTTTTCCTTCTCTGTCTGCCAGAATGCTTGGTAAAACTATTTTATTCACTAAATAATTTTAGAGTTGTTATAAAAGTAGAGTATTTAGAATGTCACAAAACTATACAAAAGATTTTACATGGTTAATATTTAAATAGCCATAAAAGTATACAGGAAGAAAAAATAAACCATAGGTGAATACTGAACATTGTGCCATCTTTCTTTTAAATCCTTTTTCTAACTTTGTGAGTGTAGATATAGGCACAATTTATTGAGTAAATTTTGTTCTTTTTCTGTTAATAAGTGCAATAATTTCAAAAGTAGAAAATAAAGATTGGCAAAAAGAGAAGTAAGGGGGTGGTAAAGCCTGAGCAAATATAAAAACATACCCCCCAAAAAATACAAGAAATAAACACTGTGCTGTTGCTGGCTGACAAATAATGATCATTAATTGTAGTAAGTATGATTATTTTCATAGACAAAGCAAAAGAATTGGTGGAAACGTTTCTGAAAATAAAATGAGGGACGTTAATGTAAAATCTGAAAGGCTTAGGAAAAGAAAATGATAAAACTCTTTTTACCATTAGAAGATACGAATGAAAGGAGAGAACTGAAGCTCAGCTAGAGGATGGTGGGTGAGCGTGGTGGATGTAGAGGAAGACATTATCATAAAATCACCCAGGCCCCAGCCACATCACAGGCTGGACCTCACAATTACAATGCAGGGATCCTCTGCCCCACTTGGCTTACTATTAAGTGCAGTAGCTCATTGGAATAAAACAAGAGTGGTGAGAGCCACGGCAGGGGTGAGTCAGGGGACAGTCAGAACACAGAGGAGGGCCCTATAATCCGCGGGGTCAGGCTTCTCACAGGGGGTCATGTGTAGGCTGTAGGACTAGTATCCTCAGCAACTGGGAGCTCAAAGGGATCAGAGCGCTGACCAATGTGAAACCTACGTACCTTACCATTGTGGTCAGAGAGCCCCAAGCTGGAGGCCCAAGAGGCAGGAGGAGCACACTTTTCCAAGTTGAAGGTCTTGAGCTGTGGTGCTGAGGTCTCAGGGGCACTGGATGCCAGTGGGGACTTCAAAACCGTCAAGTGCTGGCTTCCCAGATATCACCAGTGCACCTGTTGGTATGACAATGCTGAATTTATCGCTTACCTCTGTAAGGGAGAACCCTCACCTCACAAAGCTTTGCCAGTGTTTCAGGGAGGAAAGAAAGGGCAGAATTTATTGAGAAATGAAAGCATGGTTTAAGGCAGAGGGTCTTTCAACTCTGGGGCTTGATTAGGATTGGGTAAGGATCATGATACCAACAGTCTGGGACTGAGGGAAGCTGCAAGGGGAGGATTTTGAGGAGAGGGACTTCAAGAATTTCAGAGAGCAAACTGTTGCTGCTTTCCATTGAAGAGTTGATGGATCTTTGGGGACGTTGCTGTAGTGAAGAAACTATTTGCCTGGACAGAGGAGTCCTGGAAAAGTAATGCCAACGAAGACAGTGGGCTGGCAAGACACATTTATGTACATAGGATGGCGTGGTTTCGCTTCACAGTGTCCAGGCTGAGTGTGGGGATGGACTGTTTTCTCATATACAAAACACTTTTATGAATAATTCACCTTAGGTATGCGTTTATTT
The DNA here is from genome assembly GCF_965194825.1 of Balaenoptera physalus. NCBI lineage: Eukaryota > Metazoa > Chordata > Mammalia > Artiodactyla > Balaenopteridae > Balaenoptera > Balaenoptera physalus. The sequence goes on from NC_138903.1 coordinate 104,544,989, forward strand.
GGTAGTGTCAAAATCCTTTCGTTTCTCTGAATCCTGAGGGAAGATAATACCTACTCTTATCCTGAGAAACAAACTAAATAGCTAGCTTTAACAGTCTGGTAAACCCTTTGGGTGGATTATTTTATTTAATCCTCACAAACACCTTGTGAAGTTGGTACTACTATTATCCCTATTTTATAAGAGGAGGAAACTGAGGCTCAGGGAGGTAATAATTAGCTCACAGCGATGCGGCTACAAATGCATTTTTTCGTAACGTCAACAAAAACCATCTTCAACAAAGCTGCCTTATTCTGTTGCGTTTTTGCAGAAGGGAGCTGGCATCCAGGTTCGAGATAATTATTTGACCATTCTGTCCTGTTTGGGGTCCTTCTCCCTTTGGGGAGAAAGGAGGAAGGGGTGGAGGCCGCCTCCACCTACTCCACTTTGGATCTGGGTCAGCTCCCCTCGGCATCGCCGCTTCGCCCTGGGCCAGCGGCGCGGCCATTTCCGCCGCAGACGCCTAAGCCTCTGCTTGGGCTGCCCCGCGGACCGGAAGCCACTCGCTAGTCCACGCATGCTCCGACCAGCTGGTGACAACAGCGCCGGTTTTGCCCGCTTCCGGCTACCAGGGAGCGCCACGACATAATCGCGCGTGCGGGGAGGGGTGGCGGCTACGTGGTCGGGGAGCCGAGCGCTGGGACGTAGGGGACCGCGGCTTGGAACTCGGGATGGCTGCAAGCCTGCTCAGGCCGCTTGCCTTCCTCCATCGCCTTCTTTCGCTGTGCGCAGACCACACGGTGGGACTGTAGCGGCGAAAGCGACTGAGGTCTGGGCGCAGTTATCTGTAACCTCTTGGCGACCCTGACAAGCAGACGCGTGAGTTTCCCGGGCACCAGGAGGCCCTGGGAGGAGACACCTCACCCTGACTTTGTAGCAGTTTTTGCCCGTTCCGCAACGCAAAGAAGGAGGGACTCGGTCCTAACCTTTCCCCTAGCTCGGAGAGGTGCTGTTCCACCCCCCGGCACCTCCCCCATCGCCCTTAGATAGATGTGCTTTCCTTTAGAGTATCCCAGGGGGCGGGTCTGGAGGGGTGGAGTTAGTATCTATCAGCTGTTCTGGCAGGACATCCTTGCCTAGTAAGCACTGACCAAATTGCCAAAAAAACCCCCAAACACACAAACAAAAACCACTAACATTTTCACAGATATGCTGTAATAGAACAATTCACCTGGTTGTGAACAAGGCTTGAGAGTTGCAAGAAGTGAATTTGTTACCTGACTACAGTTTATTGCTTGGAGTAGGGGCCTGGCACACTCACACTTAAACTGGCAGACCACGGATTGTCCAGATTACACACTGGGATCACCCAACCGGAAACGCATTGTACACCTCATCACGCAATATTCAGAGAGGCTGACTTTGATGTTTCTGTCAGCACAACCCCAAACCCCAACCGACATAAATGCCTCAGAAACTTCATTTACCACAATTCTTACCAGGTCTTGTCATGGAGGAAAAAAGTTAATTTAGAGAGAAACTAAATAATGTAATTGAGGGATTTTTAAAAAAAAAGAGCCTTATACTTTGCATACCATTAAATTCACTCATTTTACGTGTACACTTGTTTTTACTAAACTTATGGAGTTGTGTAACCATCACCAGAATCCAGTTTTAGAGCATTTTTATCACCCCTCCCCAAATTCCCAAAAGACTATTTGTAGTTAATCTCTCCTCATACCTCTAGTCCTAAGCAACCATGTAACCGCCCTCTGTCTCTATAGTTGCTTTTTCTGAACAGTTCATGTGAATGGAATCATACAATATGTGGTCTTTTGTGAATGGCTTCTTTCACTTAGCATGATGTTTTCCAGGTTCATCCATGCTGTAGCATGTATCAGTACCTCATTGCTTTTTATGGCAGAATAACATTCCATGGAATGGGTATACCGCATTTGTTTATCCATCTATCGGTTGATGGACATTTATTTCCACTTTTTGGTTATCATGGGTAATCCTATTGTGAACATTTGTGAGGACATATGTTTTCAATTCTCTTGATTTCACTGCCCTGCTCGGGTGCTGCCGTAGTGCCCTTAGCAGACCTCTGTCATAACACTTAACACACTGCCCTATAAGCTTGGGTTCATTCTCTGTCTCTGCACTGGAAAGGGCAAGGACCATGTTCACTTGTTCCCTGGTCTGGGAGTGGGACTTCTGGGTCATAAGGTGACTGCATGTTGAACTTCTTTAGGAATTTCCAGACTGTTTTCTAAAGTGGCTGCACCATTTAATATTCCCGTCGGTAAATGTATGAAGGTTCCAATTTCTCCACATACGCACCAACACTTGTTTTGTCTTTTTGTTTGGCATCTCATTGTGATGTTAATTTGCCTGACTTGAGTGGTATTTAGCTAGTTTCACTTCACTTTAATGAATACCTATTTTAATATTTTAATCTAGGAGCTGAAATAAATAATACATGGTCCCTCCTTGCAAGGAGCTCATATACAGTTCCTTCAGGGAGACAGGTAGAGATACAGATAATTACAGTACAGTGTGTTAAGTGTTCTGATGGAGCTGAGCAAGGGATGCTATGGGCAGCAGAGACGAGGGACACCTAACCTAGTCTGGGGGGTAGGATGGAGGAAAGTATTCTTTTCTAAATTGAAGTATAGTTGATTTACAATATTATGTTAGTTTCAGGTGTACAGCAAGGTGATTCAGTTATATATTTTTCAAATTCTTTTCCAATATAGGTTATTACAAGATATTGAATACAGTTCCGTGTTCTATACAGTAAGTCCTTGTTGTTTATCTATTTTATAGGTAGTAGTATGTATCTGTTAATCCCAAACTCCTAATTTATCCCTCCCCCCCTTTCCCCTTTGGTAACCATAAGTTTGTTTTCTATGTCTGTGAGTCTGTTTCTGTTTTGTATCATTTGTATCATTTTTTTTAGATTTCATATATGTGATATCATGTAATATTTGTCTTTCCCTGTTTGACTTACTTCACTTAGTATGGTATTCTCTAGGTCCATCCATGTTGCTGCAAATGGCAATGTTTCATTCTTTCTTATGGCTGAGTAATATTCCATTGTGTATATGTACCACATCTTCTTTATCCATTCGTCTGTTGATGGGCATTTAGGTTGCTTCCATGACCTGGCTATTGTAAATAGTGCTGCAATGAACATTGGGGTGCATGTGTCTTTCTGAAATATGGTTTTCTCTGGGTATATGCCCAGGAGTGGGATTACTGGGTCATATGGTAATTCTATTTTTAGTTTTTTAAGGAACCTCCATACTGTTCTCCATAGTGGCTGCACCAATTTACATTCCCACCAACAGTGCAAGAGGGTTCCCTTTTCTCCACACCCTCTCCAGCATTTATTATTTGTAGATTTTTTGATGATGGCCATTCTGACCGGTGTGAGGTGATACCTCTTTGTAGTTTTGATTTGTGTTTCTCTGATAATTAGCGATGTGGAGCAGCTTTTCATGTGCCTGTTGGCCATCTATATGTCTTCTTTGGAGAAATGTCTATTTAGGTCTTCTGCCCATTTTTTTGATTGGGTTGTTTGTTTTTTTGATACTGAGTTGTATGAGCTGCTTGTGTATTTTGGAAATTAAGCCTTTGTTTGCAAATATTTTCTCCCAGTCCGTAGATTGTCTTTTTTGTTTTGTTATGGTTTCCTTTGCTGTGCAAAAGCTTGTAAATTTGATTAGATCCCATTTGTTTGTTTTTGCTTTTATTTCTTTTGCCTTGGGAGACTGAATTAAGAAAACATTGCTATGATTTATGTCAGAAAATGTTTTGCCTATGTTCTCTTCTAGGAGCTTATGGTGTCATATCTTATATTTAAGACTTTAAGCCATTTTGAGTTTGTTTTTGTGTACAGGAAAGTATTAAAAAAGCCTTTTCTAGAAGGCGCTTTAATGTGCCTTGGTTTTCTTTTGTGTATTTTTATCAAAATTACACATGTACATAGTTTTAAAAAGTCAAATACTTCTACAAGGTTGGCTATTTTTAAAAAGAGGAGTCCCCAGCTTTCCTCCCCATTCCCTGCTTCCCCCAAACCAATCAGTTTCTGTTCTTTTAACTCTTTGGATATTTATCTCTATATCTTTAAATAGCAAGCATATTTTTATTTTAAAAGAAAAATTATCAGCCCCAACACAGGCCGAACAATCACCATCCTCACTTGCAGTGATTTCTCAATTGGTCAGCCCCATTTAATATATTTATTTATTTATTTATTTGTTTATTTATTTTTGGCTGCGTTGGGTCTTCATTGCTGCACACGGGCTTTCTCCAGTTGCAGCGAGCGGGAGCTGCTCTTCGTTGCAGTGCACGGGCTTCTCATTGCGGTGGCTTCTCTTGTTGTGGAGCACGGGCTCTAGGTGCGCGGGCTTCAGCAGTTGTGGCTCGCGGGCTCTAGAGCACAGGCTCAGTAGTTGTGACGCACGGGCTTAGTTGCTCCGTGGCATGTGGGGTCTTCCCGGACCAGGGCTCAAACCCATGTCCCCTGCATTGGCAGGCGGATTCTTAACCACTGCGCCACCAGGGAAGTCCCAGCCCCATTTAATATTAACACATGGTTAATCGTGAAAGCCACAGTCACAGTGCAACCTACCTTACCATTTAAATGAAAGAAGACAGGCATTACCAACAGTTAGGTACCAGAATAACTGAAGTAAGACAAGATATACATTTTAAAGGAGCAGCCAAGGAGTTGTTTTCCTCATTGGTATTTTCGTACCATATAACTTCAATAAGCCAGAATCCAATTACAGCTGTCAATTAGGAAGAATGTTATTTTCATTCAAACTTTCAAAGAAAAAGCCAAATCACAGACAAGCAGCATAGTATAGGACAGAGGTTGGCACACTATGACCTGGCAGCTAAGAATGTTTTTTCAGATGAACATTTACAATCAGTTTGATGATAGGGAACACTAAGTTTCAACCACAATAAAACAAAATATTATTCTTCAATTCCATTTTTTCATTGGTAGACCTGTATTACAAAACCGTATAATCAATTATTATTATATTTTGGGTTTCATCAGTAAAGAATTTATGGAAATTTTTTTCTGTCATTATATAAGTACCTACATAATATCCTCGATTTTGCTTCTTGGCCCATATGGCGTAAAATGTTTACTATCTGACCTTCACAGAAAAAGTTTGCCGACTCCTGGTTTAACAGAAGAAACCGAGAAATTGCCATGTACTTGCTGGGTGACCTTGGGAAGTCACTTTACTTCTCTGGCCTTGATTTTTATTATCTATAAAGTGAAGATAAAGGGTGGTGGGTGGATGAGATAAGCTCGAGGGTGAAAGCCCCCCATCTCCTAAGTTTTTTATTAGTTACTTAATTACGCAAATATTTGATCTACTCCTGTGTACTGAGAACTGTTAAAGGCATTGAGGATACATTGGGAAACAAAATTCCTGTCCTGAAAAAAGGATACTGTTCTAAATGAAAAGAGACTTAGCTTGCAATGTGTGGTCTGAGATTGGGTCTTAATTTGAACAGACTAGCTTTATAGGACATTTTGGGGGAAAGTAAGTGGCTATGAATATGGATGGGTCTTAGATGAGATGAAAACTTCTTAACGTTAATTGAGAGAAAGCATTATGCACATGCATTACCTCATTTTGGTAGAAAGTACATATACATATTATATATACTTAGAAAAAGATCTGGAAGGATGTATACTAAGCTGTTAACGGTGGTAATTTCTGGGTGGTAGAAATGTAATGTTTCTATTAATTTTGGTTTTCTAATTTTCCACAGTGAACAAACATACACTGCTTTTGTAAAAATAAGAGATTCTTTCTAATTTAAAAAGTAATCTCTCTCTTCATGGAGCTTACATGCTAGTGCCTCTTATAAGTATTAATATTGCCAAATCTGTCACTTTTTTTCTAGGGGAACACAAGTAAGAATGGAGGGTGTTCTTCCTCCCGCCCCACCCCGAAGGTAACAAAGGATCAAGGCTTTCTCCGTGAAATAGCTGCAGAATGTACACTGAGCCTGCTGGCATTTCCCTTAGAGTTTTACTGGTAAGTAGAGCTTTCGTATACTCAAGGCTTTAGGATGGGGTGGGAATTTTGTAGGGTGGCTGGCATTAAAAAAGGAGGACTAGAGAGGCAGACGTTGGCAGTGTCCAGCTAAGCAGCGTGTCTAATCTGATAGCAGAGACAGGTTTATCTCCTCCATTGATGGACACATCAGGCTACAAAAGCCTGATGTGATCAAGCATTTGAATCATGTAACTACTACTCCTCTTATTCTTATTTTAGGCCAGGGATCTATAAACCCTGACGTCTATTGTTGTAAATAAAGTCTTATTGGAACACAGCCATACTTCTTTGTTTACTTATTGTCTATCATTGCTTTTACCCCGCAATGGCAGAGTTGAGTAATTGTGACAGATGTGAGTATATGACCCACAAAATCAAAAAAATTTACCATCTGGCCCTTTAAAAGGAAAAGTTTGTGGATCCTTGTTCTAGGCTCACCAGAAAACTGTCTTAGTAGGCAAGCCTGTGGGGAGAGAATGCCCACTTTACAGTTAAATTAATAAATTGATGTTGTAATTTATAAACTTCATTCTCTTCTGAGCTTTATTAGCATGTGTCAGTATTCCCAATTTCACATGACTCTAAGTTACTTACAAGATTGGAATTCCTTTTTTTAAATTGAAATATAGTTGACATGCAATATTATGTTAGTTTCAGTTGTACCGTAGAGTGATTTGGCATTTGCATACATTGTGAAATGATCACCATGATAAGTCTAGTAACTATCTGTCCCCATACAAAGTTATTACATGTTATGGGCCATATTCCTTATGCTGTATATTACATCTCTGTGACTTATTTATTTTATAACCGGAAGCTTGTTCCTCTTTATTTCCTTCTCCTATTTTGCTCCCACCACCCTCCTGCCCTTTGGTAACTACCTGTTTGTTTTCTGTATCTGTGAGTCTGTTTTCGTTTTGTTTATTAGATTCTACATGTAAGTGAGATCATACAGTATTTGTCTTTCTCTGTCAGACTTATTTCACTTAGCATAATATTCTCTAGGTCCATCCACGTTGCTGCAAATGGCAGAACTTCATTCTTTTTTATGGCTGAGTAATACTCCAGTGTGTGTGTGTGTGTGTCTGTGTGTGTATACACCACATCTTCTTTATCCATTCATCTGTCGATGGACACTTAGATTGCTTCCATATCTTGGCTATTGTAAATGCTGCAGTGAACATGGGCGTGCATATATCTTTTCAAATTAGAGTTTTTGTTTTCTTCACATAAATACCCAGAAGTGAAATTGCTGGATCATATGGCAGTTCTATTTTTAATTTTTTAGGCACCTCCATACTGTTTCCATAGTGGCTGCACCAGTTTACAATCCCACTCAACAGCACAAGAGGGTTCCCTTTTCTCCACAAAATGGACAAAAGTATGATGAAAAACAGTATACATGTTTATAGTCTCAAAGTATCTCCCCACAAAATGCTTATTCGTTACGAAGGGCAAAATAGTAACTTCACTGGGGAGAAACCTGGCAGACACCACATTAACCAAATGATCAGAGTTAAGATCAATAGTTGTGGAACAAACTGATACCATGTGCCTCTTGGTAGGATGCATTGAGAAGGACACAACATCACATCTGTAGTATTCTTGCCAAAACAAATAATCTAAATTGAGTCATGAGGAACCATCAGACAAACCCAAAATTGAAACCAGTCAGTATTTTTCAAAAGTGTCATGGTAATGAAAGACCAAAAAAAAAAAAAAAAAAAAAAAAGACTAGTGAACTATGCCAGATTAAAGGAGCTGAAGGAGACAGGTGTGATCCTAGACTAGAAAAAGGACATTGTTGGGGCAATTGGAGAAAATCATATAGTCTGTTGATTAGGTTATAGTGTTGTATGAATGTTAATTTCCTGATTTATAATATTGTACTGTGGTTATGGAAGATGTTAACATTTGGAGAATCTGAGTGAAGGGTATATGAGAATTCTTTGTGCTATTTTGCCACTTTTTTCATTGTCTGTACTTCCAAAATGAAAAGTTGAAAATGAAGCATGAGGGACTTCCCTGGTGGTCCAGTGGCTAAGACTCCGTGCTCCCAATGCAGGGGGCCCGGGTTTGATCCCTGGTCAGGGACTAGATCCCACATGCCACAACTAAGAGTTCGCATGCCTCAACTACAGATCCCACACGCAGCAATGAAGATGCCACATGCCACAACTAAGACCCGGCACAGCCAAATAAATAAATAATAAATAAATAAAAATAAATTTAAAAAAAAGAAAATGAAACATGAGTTATTTACCTCACCCCCAAATATCCCTAGGTGATCTGACTGCCGTGTGCAGCGTGGCTTACAGAGGGGCCAGAGTATAAGTGGGGGGACCAGTCAGGAGACTGTGGCACTAGACCAGGGGAGAGATGATGGTGGCTCAGACTAGGGGGATGGCAGTGGAAATTGAGAGGGGTGGATGGATTCAGCACGCATTTTGGCGTCTCCACAGGAAGGACATTGCACAGGAGGGAATAGAAGGGAGACCAGCCTCATTTGAAAAGGATGTTCTCTGCACATTACCTTCAGATAAAGTATAGAACAGAATAGACCCTGCATGTCTATATGGGCTTTTTCATTGGTTTTGTGGATTCTAAATCCTCTAGCATGGAAGCTGGACCATTTATCATGGAGATTGTATTTTATCTTTTTTTTCTTCTATAGTTTTTAATAGTGTTCCTCTCACCCAAGGAAAAACAAGGAAAGGAGCTTTCTTTGTTTACCTGCTGTGTCTACCTCTGCCAAGGAGTTTTCTCTTGAGAATCCCTCTCTGCTCTTTTTAAGAAAGAGTTTGAATTCTGTGTTGTCACTCAAATTGTGACCTTTACAGGGTCCTGTTGGTCAACTTGGGTTTCCACATGATGTGCCCTTCCCTACATTTACGCTCAATAAAAATTTGTCTGTTTTTCAAGGCTCAGCTCAAGAACCACCTCCTCCAAGTTGTCTTCCTGGATTTACTCAGCCTAAAGTAATCCTTTTTCCTAGGTAAGTCATAGCTCTTAGTTTATTCCTTTTATTTAGCCCCCATTCACTCTTTCACAGTTATACTCATTGCTTTGTACTTATTTGTTTATTTTGTTTGTTTGTTTGTTTTGGCTGAGTGACATGTGGGATCTTAGTTCCCCGACCAGGGATTGAACCTGTGCCTCCTGTAGTAGAATCGTGGAGTCTTAACCACTGGACCACCAGGGAAGCCCCTGTACTTATTTGTATTCATGACTTACCTCCTCTACCAGATTTTAAATTCCTTGAGGGAAGGGTACTTAGGTTGTTCGACTTTAAATATTTTCTTTCTCATCATCAGATGCAAAAGAAGTTCAACAGTAAAATAAGTTGATAAGTTCCCCCGTGTACCTTGAATCTAATCTTTAGTTTCTCTTGTTTCTAGTAAGGACTTTTCCTGTGAAATGCTGGAGTCACTCCTTTGTCTCCAGCGATCTCCTTTGTAACTTAAAGCCTGTTTTCTATGACTTTCTTTGCCATTGCTTTAATGGAGCTGCTTCCACCAGGGGGAGCTCCTTACTATAGCTAGGTCAATTTTTTTTTCTTTAGAGGCAAAAGAAAGGAGACTTCATCAGGCAAAATATCAAAGCAATGGGAAAACAAATAGTAGGAAGTAGGAACTGCACATAACATCTCTTGGGACTTGACTTGGTCTCAGCACCAGTTGGCCCAAACGCCATTTCACTTGTTATATTGGGTTTTGGTATGATTCTGGCCCATGTGTAAAGATTTCCCTCTTCCCAATCTTTTATTTCTTCTACAGATATATACTGAGCATATGCTTTGTGTCAGATATTGTTATAGATGCTGAGGCTTCATCTGTGAACAAGACTGACCAAGTCTCTGACCTCATGGAGCTTATTTCATATGTGGGCAACAGATAATAAGTAAGTTAGATAGATAATAATATGTAGTATATTAGGTAGGGATAAGTGCTAAAAAGAACAAATAATGCAAGGCCTTGAAGGCCATTGTAAGAACTTTGATTTTTACTATGAGTGAGATGGGAAGCAGTGGGGGATTTTGAGTAAGAATGATGTGATCTGACATGTTTTAAAAGGATCACTCTTGTTTTTTGGATAATACATTATGTTTAAGGGGATAAGCTTGAGCCAGGCTGGTAACAGTGGAATTTGGGAGAAGTTGTTGGATTTTGGGGTATATCTTGAAGGTGGAGCCAATTGGATTTGCTAACAGATCAGAATGAGGAATCAAGGAAAACAGGGTCACCATGTTACATAACACCAATAGCATTGCATAAAATGTGGCTCGTGCCCTCTGGAGTTGTATAACACAGTGTTTCTGTTCGAGACGATGCCAAGGTTTTCATCCTGAGCAGCTGGAAGGATGGAGTTGCCACTAACTGCAGTGATAAAGACTGTGGGTAGACAAGGTTGGGAGTATATCGGAAGTTGACTTTGGGATATGTTGAATTTCAGATGCCAGTTAGACATCTAAGTGGAGGTGAGGAGTGAGCTGTGGGATGTATGAGCCTGGCACTCACAGGCGCGGTTAGGGCTGGAGATAAACATTCTTGAGTCATAGGCATCTAGATAGTATTTAAAGCTGTGAGATGGATGAAATCACTGGGAGTGAGGAGAGTTAAGAGAAGGGGACCACGGACCCCGCCCTGGGGCAACTCCCACAGCCAGAAGTTAGGCAGACAATGAGGAACCCACAAAGGGGACTGACAAGGAGTGGCCAGGAAGATGGAAGGAAAACCAGAAGAGGATGGTGCCCCGGAAGCCGCGTGAAGAAGGTGCTTCCGGGAAGAGGGGATGATCAGCTGTGAGAAGTGCTTCTGGTTGGCCAAGCAAGATGAGGACCGAGAATATTCGGTGGACTCTAGCAACATAGAGGCCAGTAGTGGCCCGGATAGAAGCCTTTTCAGTGGACAAAAGCTTGATTGGAGTGGGTTCAAGGGAGAAAGGGAAGAGAAAAATTGTACACGGGGAATATAGACAAATCTTTTGAAGAGTTTTGCTGTCACGAAGAGGAGGGAGATGAGGCAGTAACTGGAATGGTGTGTGGGAGAGGGGGTCAAAAGAAGGTATCAGAATGGGAGAAATAGAGCCCAGAGGTAAACCCACGCACCTACAGTCAATTAATCTACAACAAAGGGGGGAGGAATATACGATGGGGAAAAGACAGTGTCTTCAGCAAGTGGTGCTGGGAAAGCTGGACAGCCACATGTAAACCAATGACGCTAGAACACTCCCTCACACCATCCACGAAAATAAACTCAGAATGGGAGAAATAATGGAACGTTTGCCCCAGGAGTACTCACTGGTCGTGGGAGTTCACTAGTCCGTAGTCACATGCGTTTCTGGGCATAGTAGCCAGTAATCCTCAGAGAAGCTAGATGTTGAGGGAGGGGAAGTTGCCAGGTTTGACTGGAACAAACTCTAAGGAAACCCGTGGGCAGCCTTTAATAAAACTGGGCTCAGACCCTCTGCAGTTAGGGAAAGGGAGAGTATCTCCACGTGTGGAAATGGTTGGGGCCATGAGCTCTAGCCATCCCCCTTGTCCACTGGGTGATTCCAGCCTCCTTTGCCAACCTTGAAGGATCTGGCCTCAGTTACACTGCAGACGGCCTGTAGATCCGCTTCCAGAAACATTATTATCCCTTATTATCTCGAGAAGGGAGAGGAAAAGAAATTTCTATAGATACTGTGAGCATGACAAAACCCTAGGTAGAGTTTGAACCAAGTGGGAAAAGTGACATAAAAATTCACGTCACAGTTCCACTAATGACGTCCCTGTTCCTTGGCAAGAAGTGGCCTCAGCAGCAGAAGCCATTGTCGAGCCAGGCTTGCTTCTTAGCTCTGTGTTTTAGTAGTGATGGCTTTGAAAACACAAGTTTTACTGGTCTCCATGTCCTGTTTTTATTTGAACTTGTTTCCGATTCTCATGTCTTCAAGGCCCAGCTCAAGTGTCACTTGTTCTGCAGAGCCTTCTGTGAGCCCCGTCTCAGGCAAAACGAACCATTTCCTTCCCTGAGTTTCTATACCACTTTTTCTCTTTCTATCTTCTCGCACATGTTACGCTGAGTTGTGTGCGGTTGTAAACAGAAAAGGCGGCAGAGTGTAGTGGATAAGAGCACGGGCTCTGGAGCTAGGCTGCTTGGGTTTGAATAGTGCTTCTTGCAAATTGCTTAATCTCCTTTTGCCTCAGTTTCTCACCTGTCTCATCTCAATATAATAATAATAGTAGTAGTAGTGCCCTCATAGGGATTTTGTGAAGAGGAAAGAATATGTGTGAAGTACTTAGAACAGTGCCCAGCCTGTAGTAAGTGCTCAGTAAGCTTTTGTTATTTGTCTCTCTTCTCCTTGAGGAATAAGATGATGCCCTTATGTTAGCACTGGGCTTGGCACAGAGTGCTAGGTGCTTAATACATTTTTGTGTGACTAAACCAGGTTCATGTTTAATGGTTTCATATGTGTATAGCCCTTTCATCAGCTCACTTATTTATTGCTGTGTACTGCTCCACGTAGCGGTTAAGAATGAAGGTTCTAGAGCCTGATGGCCTAGTTTGTGTCGTTGCTTAGCCACTTACTAGCTTCTTAACCCCTCATTGCCTCAGCTTCCTCATCTGGAAAATGAGAAAAAATATTGGAAGTTAAACACAGTTACTGAACATTCGGATATTAACTATATTTATTATTAATCTTATCGTTAATTAAATGATTTAATAAACACGTACCATGTTCCATGGACTGTGCTAGACAATAGAGATGCAGAGGGGCGTACGGCTTGCTTCCTGCTCTAAGAAAACCTCTCAGCTAGTGAAGGCAACAAGTCAGTATGTATAGAGCCTGGCGGAGGGAGGGAGCAATGAGGGGAAATGGGAGGGCAGTAAGGTTTTCTGGAGCAGGTACATCCTGAGCTTTGCATCTGTGGGTTGAGGATCCTGGAATAAGAATGCCAAATGGGTATCAAAATCCCTTTTGTGGTTCATCAGAAATGAGTTTTATAACAGATTTCTCCCATCAATTTCTTTAACAAGACCCCTTAACGAGAGGCTCCACCGTGTATTTGGAAACCCAGAGAAACCATTCTGGGCCAACAACAACGTATCATCAGGCCAACCTAAGTGTACCAAAAATGGTTTTGAACAGTTTTCCTTGAGCAAAACTCCTCTTTCCTTTTGTAGTTAAGCCAGAGAGCCCTCGCAGGCAGAAGACTGTATTCCAGATGCCTCTGTCCTGCCCTCTCCCTCCCTCCCAGTGAATTTTCTGAAAAGGTTGGCATTTATCTTCCCTTCCTCACCCCAACAATCAGGTGAGAGGGAAAGCAGAGAGCGGTGTGTTTTCTAAGAAAAGACCAGGACCCCTTTCTAACTCACACTTGTAATAGGGACCTCTCTGAGATGGTGGGATGGGGCTATATTTACATTCTTGAGATCAAGGTCAGAGTATGGGTAGATGAAAACCTTTGTCTTTTGTCTCTTAGAAAACCAATAAAGCCAGTGAAGCTTGTCTATATTCCCCAAGTAGTTCATAAGAACAATAGAATTCAGAGTTCCTGGTGTTCCTCTGGAGCTGATTTTGGCAAGTGATAAGCAGCTTGTAAAAGGGCTTATTATTGAGTAGAGTTTTGGCTGCCTGACTTTTAAGGTTGGTTATTTATTTTGCATGTTGTATAACAGGAGCATTGGGCAATGCTCAGAAGAGGCCTTCTGGGTCAGAGAGTAAGGACTTCTCTGACCATCCTCTCCTGCCAGAAGATTCCGGGTGCGGAGCACGGGCCCAGGCCGTGGCTTTTGTGTAGCCCCTAACCACCAGCAGGCCTTCTCTTAGGGGTTGAATACATGAACATTTCCATCCAGTCCCAGCCCGAGAAAAATATATGTGTTTAATTTCTCAAACTTACACCGATAATGTGACCTGCCTTTGAAAGACGTGGGGTTTTTTTTGTTTTTTTTTTTTAAAATTAATTAATTTATTTATTTATTTATTTTTGGCTGTGTTGGGCCTTCGTTTCTGTGCGAGGGCTTTCTCTAGTTGCGGCGAGTGGGGGCCACTCTTCATCGCGGTGCGCGGGCCTCTCACTATCGCGGCCTCTCTTGTTGCGGAGCACAGGCTCCGGACGTGCAGGCTCAGTAGTTGTGGCTCACGGGCCTAGTTGCTCCGCGGCATGTGGGATCTTCCCAGACCAGGGCTCGAACCCGTGTCCCCTGCATTGGCAGGCAGATTCTCAACCACTGCGCCACCAGGGAAGCCCGAAAGACGTGTTTTTAAAGACACGTTTTGGTCATGTACAAGTAGTCATATACGGGGTCCTTGTCATCTGAGTAGGTAGGTGCTCTGAAAGGTAGGGCTTCCAGCAGCTTGTGAGGAGTGCCCAGCCAGAAGCATCCCCAGCCCTTTCAGTTCAAGCTTTAAAGCGATGTGCCTCCTACCTCATGCCGGCCTTACTGGCTCTCCAAGAGAGATCCAGACATTTTAGAGACAGTGAGTGAGGGAAGCTCCTCTTTTTTCCTATTCCAAACTTTAAAAGTGAATTGAGCCAGGGCCCTCACGAAACTGAGATGGTCTCGACAGAGAGAAGCTTACTGGTGGCTCTTTTTTCACTTTTCTCTTGTTTGATTTTTATGGGAACCTGAATTTATGAGAAACTTCTGTTTATAGAGGCTATAAGCCAGCATTTGTGTCCAGTGATGTTAGTAAAATGGGAAACAGCAGGAGGTTATAGGTGCCTGGGAAGAGATTTCATGAGCCATTGAATGAGTTTTGGATGCTTTATGATATTTTGAAGACACATGTCTTGGGAAAGGTGGCCTTTACACTTGAAGTTACTGTTTTAGGATGAACCATCCTCCCTCAGAGACAATGTTTTGTTGAAGAAAGTCTTGGAAAACATGTGAGATCCAATCATCCTCATAGAGTTTGTGAGTGTGACTAGGTTAAACTTAGTGCACTAAAGTCTCTGGCATTGGGGATAGGCCGCTACTTTGGCTCCTGTATTAGTCAGGATAGGCTAGACTCTGATGCAGTAACAAATAAACAACACAGGATTATTTGTTGCTCACGTAAATAAGGTTTGATGCAGACTGGTTGGCTCTGTTTAATCTTGTAGCCATGCCATCTGGCACACGTGACCTCCAAGGGCACCATGGCAGAGGAAAAGACAGCTGGAAGCCCGTATGCCTTAGTTGCCTCATCCCAGCCCTGACACACATCACTTCACATATTTCAGTGGCAAGAACTAATCACTTCGCCCCAATCTAACTGCAAGGGGTACGTAGAAGCATACCTGGTGTATTTGGTGGCTGTTAACAGTCTCTGCTACATCACCTGGGTACCAACTGACCCTTAACTTCCCACCCCACTCTCAGGGAATGTATGAGTGATGCTGATTTTCTAATTCTGTAACAGACCTGACTGTGAACACCAAACCAGCTCTCCAACCTGACAGACAGCACTTGTTTTATCTAAGGAAAGGGGACAGGACGGGCAGTGCTCACCTGTTTGACAGGTACAGTCCTTTTCCTTGTCCTCCCTCGTCGCTCACCATGAAGCACACATTCTCACTTCTGCTCTGTCCTGAGAGTCACACTCATATGAACATAAGAATTGCCCCCAGGTCAGGCACCTTTGTCACTCTAGTCCCAGGTTCCAGGTCAGACTGGAGCTGCGGGAGTGTTTGATGAGAAAGTGCAAGAGTTGGCGTGTGTATCTTTCTGCAGGGTAGGCCCTAGACCAGATGTAAGTAAGTTAGCTGCAGGGTGACTGCTTGGCTGGTTAGCTGGTTGGCTTAGAAGAGTGTGAAGGGGCAGCAACATAAGGAGGTAGGGGTTAGGCAAGGCTGTATCTGAAAGAGGGGCAGGATGATTAGTTTTTCCTTTCTCTCCTTTGGCTTCATTGTGATACTCTGTGTGGGTCTTGTTAGCTTGAATCTGGATGAGACTCACCCAAATAGAAAGTTCTGAGATACAGCTCACATCCCCTTACCTTCTAGAATCACTGCCAAACTCATTATGGTTAAAAGATTTCTAAGACTCAGGTACAGCATTCACTTTGGTTGGAGTTTGCCATTTAAATTTATTTCACACATATAAGCATTATGTCCTTTATGATGTGTTTTTAGTTGTTTATCAGTTATTCCAGATTGAACCACTTTTAAAAATTTCTTTGTGTTTTCTTTATGGGAAAACATCGTTCGATGGTTGCTGTTTACATTCCCCCCTTTCTTTCCCAGAAACAAAATTTCAATTCTTCACTTTGACGTTTTCATGTCTTCCTCTTCCTATTTCATACTCCTACTGTTGATTGACACTTTCCTCACTAAGTTTCCTCCTACTTCCCAACATCAAAACCTAAGCTTTTTTCTCTTTTCCATATCTTTAGTTTGAGATGTTGTGTATGATTTCTAGTAAAACTGTTAAGTGATTGAAGATATTTAATTTTGAGCCAGTTAGAATCTCTCAGACTTCTGTGATCTTTCCAAGGACTTCAAAGTAATTCACCTTAAAAACTAAAATATGTCATTGTAGTACTTCATTTATCATCTCCAAATATCTGGGAACTAGGTAGGGGCAAGTTTTATCCCTTCTATCTTAAGAATGGTCAAATCAAGTTTCAGAGATGAACCTCATCTTCATCCTGCTGGCTGTTTGATGTCCAGGCCAAAGTAATCAAATGCTGACCTGTGGATTCTGCATTATTACCTCCATCCTGGGCTAAAAATGACACTGGGACAGGCTGAAGGAGACTGCTCTGCATCGTGTGGGTGCTAATGGTCTGGCAGAGGCAGGACTCTGGGGTCATATGTCCCCAGAAGGCAGGGACCCCAGCATCTAGGCAATCCTCCTTTTATATCTTGTGCGTAGCTGGGCCTTTGCGGCCTGACCCAGCTCTCCCAGCAGGACCCTGTGGTAATCCTCGTCTACAGAGGATGTGGACACAGTGGGGATTTAGCTGTCAATAATATTATAGACAGTAGAAAATTTCAAATGTTGCTTCTTAAAGTAACAAGTGATGGCTGAGGATGCGAGAGAGAATGGCCTTCTCTGCAGTTTATCAGTGAAGTATTGACTATGAAAATGGTTTCTAAATTGTAAAAACATGGAACACATGATGGCTATTGGTACTACATTATGAATTGCATGTGTTGCTTTTCTCCCAGGATTTTAAAGAAAGACCTCAAAGATCTCAAGTATTACCATAGTTAAGAAACTTCAAAATTCACTTTATTTACCTTACTTCTGATTAGTGCATTTTTGTTTTGCTGGAAGGTAGAGCCCATGGCTTAGTTATTTTTTCTCCAGCTTCACTGAGGTGTAACTGGTATGTAAAAAACTGTAAATAATTAATATATATAATTTGGTGAGTTTGGACACATGAATGGACCTAGAAGACATTATGCTAAGTGAACTAAGTCAGTCACAGAAGGACAAGTACTGCATGATTCCTCTTATATGAGGCATCTAAAATAGTCAAAAGTAAGGATGGTGGTTGCCAGGGGTTGGGGGGATGGGGATATAGGGAGGGGGTTGGTGTTCAATAGGTATAAAGTTACAGATATATAGTACAAGATGAGAAAGTTCCAGAGATCTGCGGTACAATGTAGTGCCTATAGTTAACAATAAGGTATCATGTGCTTAAAAATTGATGAGTGCATTTTTTTTTATGTCATTGGGTTTCTCTCTGGATCTGCCTAAGCATGAGAATTCACCTTTTTATGTTTATTTTTATTTTTCTGGTAAAATCTGTGTACGCACATGTTTTATTTACTTATTTACTTATTGGAGTATAGTTGCTTTACAGTGCTGTGTAAGTTTCTGCTGTACAGAGAAGTGAATCAGCTGTATGTACACATATATCCCCTCTTTTTTGGATTTCCTTTCCATTTAGGTCACCACAGAGCATTAAGTGGAGTTGCCTGTGCTATACAGCAGGTTCTCATTAGTTATCTGTTTTATACATAATAGTGTATATATGTCAATCCCAGTCTCCCAATTCATCCCACCCCACCCTCCCCACTTGGTGTCCGTACATTTGTTCTTTACGTCTGTGTCTCTATTTCTGCCTTGCAAACAGGTTCATCTGTACCATTTTTCTAGATTCCATGTATATACGTTAATATACGATATTTATTTTTCTCTTTCTGACTTACTTCACTCTGTATGACAGGCTCTAGATCCATCCACGTCTCTACAAATGACCCAATTTTGTTCCTTTTTATGGCTGAGTAATAGTCCACTGTATATATGTGCCATGTCTTCTTTATCCATTCATCTGTCGATGGACATTTAGGTTGCTTCTGTGACCTGGCTATGGTAAATAGTGCTGCAATGAACATTGGGGTGCATGTGTCTTTTTGAATTATGGTTTTCTCAGGGTATATGCCCAGTAGTGGGATTGCTGGGTCATATGGTAGTTCTATTTTTAGTTTTTTAAGGAGCCTCCATACTGCATACTGTTCTCCATAGTGGCTGTATCAGTTTACATTCCCACCAACAGTGCAAGAGTGTTCCCTTTTCTCCACATGCTCTCCAGCATTTATTGTTTGTAGACTTTTTGATGATGGCCATTCTGACCGGTGTGAGGTGATACTTCATTGTGGTTTTGGTCTGTATTTCTCTAATGATTAGTGATGTTGAGCATTTTTTCATCTGTTTGTTGACAATCTATATATCTTCTTTGGAGAAATGTCTGTTTAGATCTTCTGCCCATTTTTGGATTGGGCTGTTTGTTTTTTTGATATTGAGCTGCATGAGCTGTCTGTATATTTTGGAGATTAATCCCTTGTCAGTTGCTTCATTTGCAAATAGTTTCTCCCATTCTGAGGGTTGTCTTTTGGTCTTGTTTATGGTTTCCTTTGCTGTGCAAAAGCTTTCAAGTTTCATTAGGTCCCGTTTGTTTATTTTTGTTTTTATTTTCATTACTCTAGGAGGTGGGTCAAAAAAGATCTTGCTGTGATTTATGTCAAAGAGTGTTCTTCCTGTGTTTTCCTCTAAGAGTTTTACAGTGTCCGGTCTTACATTTAGGTCTTTAATCCATTTTGAGTTTATTTTTGTGTATGGTGTTAGGGAGTGTTCTAATTTCATTCTTTTACATGTAGCTGTCCAGTTTTCCCAGCACCACTTATTGAAGAGACTGTCTTTTCTCCATTGTATATCCTTGCCTCCTTTGTCATAGATTACTTGACCATAGGTGCGTGGGTTTCTCTCTGGGCTTCCTATCCTGTTCCATTGATCTATGTTTCCTTTTTTGTGCCAGTACCATACTGTCTTGATTACTGTAGCTTTGTAGTATAGTCTGAAGTCCAGGAGCCTGATTCCTCCAGCTCCGTTTTTCTTTCTCAAGATTGCTTTGGCTATTCGGGGTCTTTTTTGTCTCCATACAAACTTTAAGATTTTTTTTGTTCTAGTTCTGAGAATTCACCTTTTTAATTTCCTCAGTGCTTCACAGTTTTGGGGATAGTGCAGGGATGCTCCTCTGTTGGAGGTTAGAGCAGATTCCCCAAGCCCATGTTGCCCTTACTTTGTCAGCACTTCACTTTCTGAAAGAAGAATCTGGCACGGCCTCATGTTTGTTCTTGGTTATTCTTCCCAATTTTCTGTCACTCAGAGCTGTCTGAGCCAGGGAGTTGGTGTGGGCACAGGGGATTTTGAGGCCTGGCCTGATCCCAGGCAGATATTCAGTAGCACAGAACTTAACCCCAGGCCAGGTTTCTGACAACTTCTGTTCTCTGGAAATTTTCTCCAAACCTGGAAAGAAGAAATAGCTACAAACTCCCTCAAACACACAGAGATAGCACTAAAGCCACAAACTTTATTCCCCAAGGCACTTTATTTTCTAGTGCCTTGCTTGTAACATAGCTATAAAGAGTTTTGTAATCTGGTTCCTAGCTGTACAGATTAGAAGCAACAGGAAGAGATGTTGGAGTGGGGGATGGGGGGGAAGAAGCTCAGAGATACTGACAGAGGAAGTGCTGGCTGAAGGCCTGATATCCTGAAAAGAGACAGAAAAACAAAATAGCATAACATAATAAACATGTTGATTCTGATTACTCTGAATTAGCCGGAAAAACATCGAGTGAATTAAGAAATCTGGGAAGTGTGTAATATATACACATATATTTCATGTCAACAAAGATACTGTTTAAATGTTTTGGTGCTTAAAGGGTACGATTCCCTTATCTGTACAAATCCAGTTATTTCTAACTCTGCCATACCTCACCTAAGCTAGAATTATGGGGTATTTCCTGTGATGACAATATAATGCTTTTTTATAGTGAGGATTTGAAGCCCTGAGAGGAGCTGAAGCTAAGTCTTGTTTTGTGAGAGTGATTCAGGCATTTAGTAAGAATGTGATTTGAATCCTGAATTCATTCATTCTCGGATTTGGTACTCAGTAGAGGCATCACATTTCAGACTTTATCTAAGGCTCCCTTAACTACCTCTAGGCTTTTTCTGACATTTTTGCGATTGGCCTAGAAGCCACCTGTGATAGTCCATGGAGGTCCGAGCTGTGTGGGAGTGCAGCTCAGGGCTTGGGGGTCCCAAACAGGAGGTGACTTTGGTCCTCAAAGAAGTCACTGCCAGCCTGTCGTCTGGGTTCACTGTGCTGATGAACCAGCCCAGCCTCTTCGTCACCACCTCTGAGTCAGAAGTCTGGGCAGGGCGCAGAGGCTGATGTGCAGATTCCACTCTGGCAACCTATCCCGTTCTCATGGCCATGAGCTTTCTGACCGGCTGCTGTGAACTGGCAGGCCTTGGGTGGGAGGGATGCTGGTCGGGCCAGGGCTGTCTGCTGCCGTCACATGCATCTGCAATTACCTCCTTCCTTTTGCTGGTCGATTAATAGTCTGGCCACGCACCTCTGCCGGCAGGAAAGTCTGTTTTGTTCACTCCTCTCCCTGCCTGACCCCCCACCCCATGACACAGAGCGTGATTGACTTGGCTCAAAGCAAAGAAACAGTGAGGCTGCAGAGCCTGTAAAGCAGTCAGAAGCATGTCTCACTTAGCCCTTGCAATTGTGCTGCCTTGGCTGAGCCTCTTGCCTCCCTCCCCTGTGCTGGCCCTTAACGTGCTTCACCAAGGGATGGTTGCTAATTTGGAAATTTAACGCATCCACCTTCTTTGGGGATGATTCTTATGGCAGTAGAACTACTGAATAGGGCTGAATACCACTAAAATGTGGTAAAGCACTGGACTGGAAATCAGGAAAACTGGGTTCTGGTCCTGGATCAGCTGTGTGGTCCTAGACAAATCTCTCTTTTTTTTTTTTAACATCTTTATTGGAGTATAATTGCTTTACACTGGTGTGTTAGTTTCTGCTTTATAACAAAGTGAATCAGCTATACATATACATATATCCCCATATCTCCTCCCTCTTTCGTCTCCCTCCCACCCTCCCTATCCCACCCCTCTAGGTGGTCACAAACCACCGAGCTGATCTCCCTGTGCTATGCGGCTGCTTCCCACTAGCTATCTATTTTACATTTGGTAGTGTATATATGTCCATGACACTCTCTCACTTTGTCCCATCTTACCCTTCCCCCTCCCCGTGTCCTCAAGTCCATTTTCTACGTCTGCGTCTTTATTCCTGTCCTGCCCCTAGGTTCTTCAGAACCTTTTTTTTTTTTAAGATTCCATATATATGTGTTAGCATATGGTATTTGTTTTTCTCTTTCTGACTTACTTCACTCTGTATGACAGACTCTAGGTCCATCCACCTCACTACAAATAACTCAATTTCGTATCTTTTTATGGCTGAGTAATATTCCATTGTATATATGTGCCACATCTTCTTTATCCATTCATCTGTCGGTAGACACTTAGGTTGCTTCCATGCTAGACAGATCTCTTCTTCATCTGCCAGAGGGGGAGGGGCAACGGTTGCATTCGATGATCTCTATAAAGTCCAGGTGCTCATCCTTCCATTCTCTTTCCTGTTCATACAGACAGAAATGTTTTGGTCCATTTTTGAGAGTGCCTTCTCTTTTCCTTGGTCTCCATATCTCCCTTCACCTGAGCCTCTCTTGTGGTGAAGAAGTTATGAATCTATTTCTTTCGAAAGCTGCCCAGGGAATTGGGCAAAGATTGTATTAAAGATGCCTAAGTTCTGGGAGTTTTGATTTTGGAACTGACCTGGAATTCAGGATTAATAGAGGTATTGTAGTCCCATCTGGAATTTTATCTCAGAATCACAGGGAGATCAGCCCAGCTAACTGTGCTGCAGTAAGATTTGGAAGTAGACATCTCAGCCGCAGTTTACTCTCTTGCAAGTGACTTGAGCGGGTGCAGGAGGAATAAGCTGTGCCCTCACCTCTCATCCTTAGCGCTGCCCAGAAAAGCAGGGAGGGAGGCTGGAGAGGGTGTGGCAGCAAACTTGGGCCCGGATACCTGACAAGTGGCCGACTTTATTAAATGCCCACTGTTTGGTGACTGAGCCAGGCATTGTGGAGCAGGGAGACTGAGAGGACAGCTTTCTACAAACAAACCCTGCCTCTTCTTGCTTTTGGGCCTCCATCAAGTTGTTTTCTCCAATTGGCAGGCCTTCCCTCTCTTCTTAGCTTATTGAAAATCCTCACCATCCAGGAAGTTCCACCTCTTGTGTGAAGTTCAGCAAACTTTTACTGAGGCCCTTGCAGTTCCCCAGCCCTCTTTGGGGGATACAAAGATGAATAAAGACTTAGTCCCTGTCCTCGGGCGGACCATGCTATATAAATATATTGTCCTGCTTGGGTCACTGTTGCTTCATGTTTTTTCCTTTCTCCTCTTCAGCTAAAGCTTAAGCCCCTTGAGAGCAAAGGTTGTGTTTCGGGGGGCTCACAACCCCTTCAAGTTGGGTGATTCACTAGAAGGACTCATAAGATTCAACAGTGGGTTTAGTCACAGCTAAGGTTTCTTACAGCAAAGGATACAGAGAAAGGCAGTGGGAAAAATATACGCATCGCTCAGGCACAGGCTTCCAAGTTCTTCCCTACCCAGGGCCACACAGGAGCAGCTCACAGCAAACTACAGGGACACCTGTGACATGTCTGTGCCCAGGGAAGTCCACCAAGTCTCAGGGTCTGAGGTGTTTATGAAACAAAACTCAGGACTCCAGCATCGAAAGCAGGTACATGATGACTCTTCTTAAACACTCCTGAGAGGTCCTCCTGAACTGGTACAAACACGCCCCATTTCTCTGGACAGATACGTAAAACAACAAGGTCAATCAGAGACATAAAAAAGCCTTCTGAGGGCCATAGTCCCCGGGGTAGGTCAAGGGTCAATTATGATGCCAGGCTCCCCTGGAGACACACAAGGACTGATCGACAAGACCTTCTGTGTTAACTCCTTCTTCCAAGCTGTGTCTGGTACAGTTCATGTCCCCTCTCGGAGTGCTCAGTGTGGGGCAACACAAGACCTGGCCTCTCCTCTGAGCTCCACTCAGATACACGTCACTATCTACTCACCCCGTCCAGTCCCGTAGACACTGGCATGTGAACCTGTCAAAATCTGAACTCGAACCGCCCCGCCCCCAACCACTCTTCCCCATCTCAGTAACTGTCAGCATCAGTTGCTCTATTGCTCAAGCCCCCAAATCTGGGCATCATCCTTGATTCGCCTCTTCCTCTCACCTCCCACAGCCAATCTGTAATTTCTGTTAATTCTAACTCTGAGGCGCATCCCAAATGTGACCACCTCTCATTCTTTCGACCACCCTGCTCCAATCCACCATCATCTTTCATCTGGATTACTCACCTTCTTAATGTTTCTGTTTGTCTCCCTTATGGTGTGTTCTCCCCTCACCACCCAGAGTGATCCTTCAAAATGTGTACCAGATGTTGTCACTCCCTGCCATTCACAGCCTCCAGTGGCTTCTCAATGTGCTTGGATTAAAATGCAAACATTTTTCTACCCTGCTCGCTCATCATGCTCCAGCTCCAGAGCCAGTGAGTCAGTCTGTTTCCTCCTTGTGTGGTATTCCTTCTTCCAGGACTGTTCTTCCTCTAACTCTTCAAATGCTTGGATCCTTCTCATCCTTAGCATTTTATTCCCACCGTCAGGCCCTCATGGAGACCCTCTCTGGCCACCCTATTGAAGGTAGCCTTGCCCCTTGCCTCACCTGAAATCATGATTGTTTATATATTTGCTGTCACTCAACGCTGGCTGGAATGTAAGCTTGTGAGAGGAGATGCTTTTCTATCTAGTCCACAGTTTATATCCCCAGCACCCAGCACTGTGGCAAATTCAGAGTAGGCATTCAGAACTATTTGTTGGTACATGTAGCAGATAATTAGTAAATACTCAGTATGTGACTACTTAAAAGTGAAGAGCCGGTATCTGCCCCTAAAAGTTTACATTCTACTGGCAAGTTGGGTGAGAACCAGCAGAACACGCAGAAAACTTCTCTGTGCTTTCTGGTATCCAACATAGGGCGTGTCAGTCCTGCTGTCCTGGACAGCAGAAACCAGCAGATGCAGAGGGGCCCCGTCGAGCAGCTCGAATCTCTCCAGCCCATTGCTCTCTTTGATGGGCTTCTAGGGGCCGTTGGAAGGGAGATACCAGCAGCCTGGAAATTCCAAATGGAAGGCAAGGATCACGGGGCATTGCTGTCTTCTGCAGGGTAGGGGCAGTGGTGGTTTTGCCAGAGCAGTGCTCCCAGTGTACTTGCACCATGTTTCTGGCTTCTTCAGAGCCTGGCTTTATGGGTCCCAAGAGATCCTGAAACTGTCTAATATTCTTCAATAAATTTCCTTTCTGCTTAAACTAGTCAGAGTGGATTCTGTAGTTTGCAGCTAAGAACTCTGACCTATCTAACAGGTTGAGGAGGGAAAAAAAGATGGAAAATCAGAATCCTGACTTATAACTGACACTTAAACTTGAGTGGAAAATGTTAAAATTATACTGACGTTGGGGGCATGACTTCGAAATTGAACTAACACATGTAACTATATCCAAGTGATATGCTAAGTTTGAGGCAGAGTAATTTATTTACTCACATGCCTGGGGAAAATTGTGTATGTTTTTATGTGTATGTACAGGTCCATTAAAAAAAAACAAGCATTTGCTTCTTTCAGTTATATGCTATTATAATCCAGCATAGCTTTTATTACAAGTATGTCAGTTACTAAGGGAAAGAGACTTAAAATATTTTAAGAAAGCAAAACTAAAGTATAGGGACTCCCCTGGTGGTGCAGTGGTTAAGAATCTGCCTGCCAATGCAGGGGACACGGGTTCGAGCCCTGGTCTGGGAAGATCCCACATGCCGCCGGAGCAACTAAGCCCGTGCGCCACAACTACTGAGCCTGTGCTCTAGAGCCCGCATGCCACAACTACTGAGCCCTCGTGCCACAGCTACTGCAGCTCGGGCGCCTAGAGCCTCTGCTCCGCAACAAGAGAAGCCACTGCAATGAGAAGCCCGTGCACCACAGCGAAGAGTAGCTCCCACCCGCCGCAACTAGAGAAAGCCCGCGCACAGCAAAGAAGACCCAACACAGCCAAAAATAAATTTAAAAAAACAAAAAAACCCTAAAGTATAGTGCTTAAGGTTGCACCTCTGGTGCAAACGAAAGAAAGAAAACTAAGAGAAAGCAAGGAAGGGATTACCATAAAAGTCATCATAGTGGTTGATTTTAGGATTGGGATGGGATGTGTGTCAGGCTTCTGAGGTGGCTGGCAAGGTTCTATTTCCTGACCTAGATGAGAACAGGAAGGTACTGACTTTATAATGCTCTATTAAGATCCGTAGTTTTCTATGTGTTAGATTTTACAACCAAAAGTGTTTCAAAATAAGTATATCAACTATTCAAATGTAAATTATTTTAATGCATATGTCCCTCGTGTGTTTTCATTTCAGGATCCCTGAAGACTTCATTATGGATTTTGTCTCTGGGAACACGTGAGTTCCTGTACGTGTTTAACAGAGAATTAGCTTAAAATGTGTATCCTCCCTTATGGTCAAAGCCTTACAAGTGAAAACAAAGCACCATTTCCCTTATCAAATTGGCAAAGACTTTTTTTTTAATTTAATTTAATTTAATTTATTTATTTATTTTTGGCTTCATTGCTGCGTGCGGGCTTTCTCTAGTTGCGGCAAGGGGGGGGTTACTCTTCATTGCAGTGCACAGGCTTCTCATCGTGGTGGCTTCTCTTTGCTGTGAAGCACAGGCTCTAGGCGCATGGGCTTCAGTAGTTGCTGTACGCGGGCTCAGTATTTGTGGCTCACGGGCTCTAGAGCGCAGGCTCAGTAGTTGTAGTGCTCGGGCTTAGTTGCTTCATGGCACGTGGGATCTTCCCCGACCAGGGGTCGAACCTGTGTCCCCTGCACTGGCAGGCGGATTCTTAACTACTGCACCACCAGGGAAGCCCGGCAAAGACTTTTTTTTTTTTTTTAAAGTATAGAACTTTGTACAATTAACCCCTTATAGATACACACACACTGTTATTTATTTTTATTTTATTTTTTATTATTTTTGGCTGTGTTGGGTCTTCGTTTCTGTGCAAGGGCTTTCTCCAGTTGCGGCGAGCGGGGGCCACTCTTCGTCGCGGTGCGCGGACCTCTCACTGTTGCGGCCTCTCCCGTTGTGGAGCACAGGCTCCAGACGCGCAGGCTCAGTAGTTGTGGCTCATGGGCCTAGCCGCTCTGCGGCATGTGGGATCTTCCCAGACTGGGGCACGAACCCGTGTCCCCTGCATTGGCAGGTGGATTCCTAACCACTGCGCCACCAGGGAAGCCCCAAAGACTTTTTAGAAATGTTATTACTCAGTGTTGGTGAAAGTATGAAGAGATAGGTACTTATATGCCCTGCTGGTAGACATGTAAGTGAGTACAACCTTTCTAGAAAGCCACTTTACAGTCTGGAACAAGGGCCTAAAAAATATTCGTATTCTTTTTCCCAGTAAACTCAATTCTAGGAGATTTATGTTAGGGAAATGATCAGAGATTATGTACAAGAATGTTCCTTGCAGCAGTTTTGTAATACCGAAATCTTGGAGGCAACATAGATGTTTAACACTCAGGAAATAGTACCATCACAAGGTGAAATATTATGCAGCCATCATTATGGAGGGTTTTCAATACAGGCACGTAGAATGATGATGATGATGATGATGATGATGATGATGGTGGTGGTGGCCAGTACTTATTGATCACTTACTATTTGCCAGGGACGACTACACCTCTTCACGGGAATTCTCGGATCCTTGAAACAACACTTTAAGGTGAGTGCTATGATTATTCTCATTTTGCAGATAAGAAAACTGAGGTTCAGAGAGCTTATGTAACTTGCCCAAAGTCACACTGTAAGTAAGCAATAGAGCCAGGGCTTGAATCCAGGCCTGACTACTCCAAATGTACATAAAGACTGTTAACAGTAGTAATCTTTCGGTGATGGGATTATAGTGATTTTTAAAATTTTCTAGTTTCTATTTTCCTTTATGCTCTCAGTTTTATACAGTAATCACTTATCAGTTTTATAATCAGAAAAAAAAAAGTAGCAGCTCCTCCCAGGTATTGCTGCCACCCAGGGATATACTGACTTCTGGCGGAAGTGTCCAGGAATGAGGGTAGGGCCGAGGGCCTTGGGGCGGGAAATACTGAAGAGTTTCCTTGGGCTCGGCCTCCCCTGCTCCATGGCTAGTCCAGGTTTTTCCTAAGAACACTGCCCCCTAACGGGACTGGACAAGCGGCCGCCTTGGCCTGGGTTCTTTGCTTCTGTACAAGTAGAGTCTTGCTGAGGAAAGGAATGGCATATGAGCAGTGACAGAGGGCAGGAACTGCCTGGGTTTTGAATTTCCTCCTAAAATTGCCTACCTAAATTCCTGCGTTTCACACTGCTTGCCTCGTAGCTGTGTGCTAGGCAGCAAGAGTTCTGACTTGGCGCCTCTGGTATGCTTCTCTGCCACCTCTACCTCTAGACCAGGGGTCAGGCAGCCTCCTTCTGGCTCTGACTGGGCAGCAACCTTGTTGAGGGGGCCTCGTGTGGCCGCCACTGGGTCATCACAGCTTGTCCTGTTTCCATACGTGAATCGGCGACTCCACCTCCCACCTGATCACAACCGGTCTTTTCCCCAAACTTGGGTCGTTGAGGGAAGATGAGGCAAGGAAATGCAGCAGACTCAGTGTGACCCCCTGCTCTAGGCCTGGGAAAGCTTCCTCAGTGCTCCTGCCTTACCAAGAACAAATCAGTCCATGAAAGAAGGACACTCAGGGAGTTTGCCCCAAGTTAACCGAGAGACGTGGGAATGAAACCGAGCTCTCCTGCTTTCTGGGCCCCCTGTGCTGTCTATATTTAGCCACGCTGCCCCGGGCCTTGTCCACCTTGTCTGAAAGCCAAAGCAGGCAGGTTGCTCATAAACATTCCTGTGCCTGCCAGCTCACGCCAGCCAATCATTAGGATGTCGGTCTTAAAATGCAAGGCTCCCCTTGCACCCAACTCCGAGGGCCTGCAGAGGATACACACCAAGGGATTCACAGCCCGAGTTCTTCCCAAGGCCAAGTGACCTCAGACAAATCCCTGAAAGTGAAAGGCATGTGTCTCACTGCTTCATCTTGGCAGGGCTCAGCCAGTGGCTCCCTCTCAGACCCACGGTTCCTGGTCACAGTTCTTTGAGTGTGTTGACCTACTTTCTCCCCTTCAGAGGGAAAACAGAAACCAATACATGTCTCGCGAGTACTCTTGCTTTCAGGAACGTTGATTCTGTCTTCTGGCCCCTTGTCCTTTCCGTGCTCCATTGTCACTCTGCTCTACCCACTTCAAGCATGACTGAAGCGGAACCCTGAGTGTCGCTTACTGTCCCTGTTTCACAGCTGTGTTTTCAGAGGCGGTGTGGCCCACACATCACGGGGATGGGGACAGAGCCTGCCTACCCCTCCTTTCCCTACTATAGCCCCTGCTGTTAAGTGGCATGCGCTGGAGTGAAGTTGCTTCTGCATGAGAACCTTTTGGGAATCAGCAGGGTGTCTCTGATTTTGTGACTGGGCGCGTTATGGACTGAGAGACATCCAGCTTGACTTGACCGTTTCCTACATCTTTGATGTGGGCCTCCGAGAAGAGTCTTAGGTGGCTCAACTCTTTAGTTGCTTTGACAGGCAGAATTCTCCTATGGACAGTGTGTACAGGTGACTCTCAAATACCTACATTGAGATTTTCAGTGGCAAATTAATCATTTTAGGCTGTCTTTACCCTTCCCAGTATGCATGCCATTGCCCGCTTCTCTAGACATCAGTTAGAATCAGCTTGGAAAGTATACACTCATTTTAATATCAGTCTGAGAAAAATTAATTAGATGGATAAATCCTCTGGGGTTCAGAGGTAGGTTATGGCTGCGTCATATGATGAATTCCAGAGTGCCTTTGGGACTATTGACTGGCTTTAATAAGCTGCCATGTCTGTTCTCCATGACCATGGGTAATGGAGTGTATCTTATTTAGCTCCCCTATCCCTGGCTGCTTTGTCTCCTTTCTTCCCAACTCGTCCCTGTGTGCAGAGCAGATCATATATAACCAGCCTGCCTTCTAGCATCCTATTAGATTTCATTGACATTGGGTAACATGTGATTTTAGGAAGGTTCCAGGTCCTTTTCACCAGCTCCAAAATCATATTGGAGTCGTGGTGGCCACAGGAGGCTGCACCTCAGCAGCCGGCTGGGCCAGGGTTAGGGTGAGCCCTCCCTCTGGAGAGCTGAGCCGGCGGCAGGTGGGGAGACAAGGTGTGGCTGCGGACGATGGTCAGGGATCTCTGCTTCTTGCGGCTGTAAAGTGCCTGTCCTGCACTGGATCATCTGGGTTGGTTGGAGGCACAATGAGAATGCATAACAACAGGACCTCTGTCTCCCCAGAACTGGAGAGGGGAGGGGGCGACTGGGATGGGGCACGAGGATGAACTGCAAGCAGTGGATAGAAAGGGTGATATTACTGAGGAGGTGAATGATGGAGGGGACGATAATGAAAGTTATTACCTTACCGTATGCCTCAAAGTTTCCCCAAGACGCTGAAGTGAGAAGAGCCAGACTGGCAGGGTGGAGAGAAGGGGGGCAGCAGTTGGAAGAAGCTCACCGAACCTACCCTGTCATAGCCAGCACACTCTGGTGCCACGCTGACCTATGCAGCCTTCTGTGATGAGGGCAATGTGCTTTGTGTGCGCTCTCCAATATGGCGGTCATTAGCCACATGTGGCTTTTGAACACTTAAAATGTGGCTGATGTGACTGAGGAACTGAATTTTTAGTTGTAGTTAATTTTAATTAATTTAAATTGACCTACATGAAAAGATGCTCATCATTGCTAGTTATTAGAGAAATGCAAATCAATACTACAATGAGATATCACCTCACACCAGTCAGAATGGCCATCATCAAAAAATCTACAAACAATAAATGCTGGAGAGGGTGTGGAGAAAAGGGAACCCTCCTACACTGTTGGTGGGAATGTAAATTGGTGTAGCCATTATGGAAAACAGTATGGTGATTCCTAAAAAAACGAAAAATAGAGCTGCCATATGATCCAGCAGCCCCACTCCTGGGCATATATCTGTAGAAAACCATAATTCGAAAAGATACATGCACCCCAATGTTCATAGCAGCACTATTTACAATAGCCAAGACATGGAAACAACCTAGGTGTCCATCAGCAGAGGAATCAATAGAGAAGGTATGGTACATGTATACAATGGAATATTACTCAGCCATAAAAAAGAATGAAATAATGGCATTTACAGCAACATGGATGGACCTAGAGATTATCATCCTAAGTGAACTAAGTCAGAACGAGAAAGACAAATACCATATGTATGATATCACTTATATGTGGAACCTAAAATATGACATGAATGAGCTTATTTACAAAACGGAAACAAACTCACAGACATAGAAAACAAACTTATGGTTACCAAAGGGGAAAGGGGGTGGGGGAGGGATGGATGGGAAGTTTGGGATTAGCAGATGCAAACTAGTATATATAGGATGGATAAACAAGGTCCTATATAGCACAGGGAACTATATTCAGTAGCCTGTGATAAACCATAATGGAAAAGAATATGAAAAAGAATATATATATCTATAACTGGGTCACTTTTGCTATACAGCAGAAATTAGCACAACATTGTAAATCAGCTATACTTCAATAAAATTTAAAAAGTAAATAAATAAATTGACCTAGCCGTGTATGGCTAGTGTTTGTCCAGTGGGGGCAGTGCAGCCCTAGAGTCACGGTTGACAAGGGTGAGTGGGGCGGTCCACGTAGCACAGGGAGATCAGCTCGGTGCTTTGTGACCACCTAGAGAGGTGGAATAGGGAGGATGGGAGGGAGATGCAAGAGGGAGGAGATATGGGGATATATGTATATGTATAGCTGATTCACTTTGTTATACAGCAGAAACTAACACAACACTGTAAAGCAATTATACTCCAAAAAAGATGTTAAAAAAAAATAAAGCACGGACTGCAGCCGGCAGCCCTGGCGTAAATCCTGGTTTGCCATTTACTAACTCTGTAACCTTGCACAAGTTATCCAACCTCTTTGAGCCTATTTTCTCATCTGTAAGATGGGGAGCCTAACAGTACGGACATCACAGAGGGCTGTTGGAAAGATTGAATGAGGTAATCCATGTAAAACTCTCAACAAAGCGCCTGGCATCTATGAGGCTCTCAGTAAGTGGTTGCTGTCAGGATGTTTTGATGTTAAGATGTTATGATGTTTCGTCCTATCTTACTTTTCTGTGCTTTGGCCCTAGTCGCTGAACATCAGTAAATCAACCTGACTTGCTAAGTGCCTGGAGGTGTGAGGATAATGACATTTGCCCTTATTGACTCCCTTGAGCTCCATAGCACAGGATCTGTTATTTGATTTTGTAACTTTATTGTGTCTGAGCTCTGAATGAAATGAGATTTTTTAATGAAAGAAAAGATGAAATAGTCAAGGTCAGAATAATAACATGAAAAAAGTCACATGTCCCACATTTCCAATTTCCCATTCATTGAACAGGCATTTGCTGAGAGACTAGTGATTACAAGCACAGACTCTGGAGCTAGACTGACTGGGCTTGTATCCATTACTAGCTGTGTAACTTGAGCAAAGTTACTTAATCTCTCTGTCTTTATTTCCTATTTGTCGATTGGGCATAATAATACTACCTGCCTCATAGGGTTGTTATAAATGAATCAATACATGTAAAGCACTTATAGAATTACTTGGCACTGATATGCACTTGATAAATATTGGCTGATGTGATTACTATATGCTAGGCACTATATTAGGTGCTGGTAAAACAAAGATAAGGAAGTACCATCCCTGCCCTCATTAAGCTTACAGGCTAGTAGAGGGAGAGAGCTACATGAACATAGAAATACAATAAGATACTACAGAAAATAAAGATGCAAGATGCTCAGGATGCTGAGGGGACATCAAGAAAGAAGAGAGCAAGTTGGCTTGGTTGGAGGGCAAAACTTTTCATGGAGCTGGAGAACAGGTAGTGGTGGGGTGCATCGCAGGTACATGTTTGTAGAAATAAACAAGGATGATGCATCCAGAGAACTAAAGGCAGTTGATAAATTGGTATGCCTAGGATGTAAGGGAGAGGGAGTAAGCGGAAGACAGGATTGAAAAGGTCGCAGGAAGCAGGTCCTGAAAGACCTTATACATTAGGTTTAAGAATTTGTACTTTATCTTGAACAATGGGAAACCATCGAAAGGTTTTAAGTAAGGAAGTACCATGATCAAGGGATTTCAGAAGGACCCTACTGGCAGCAGTCGGGGGTCAATACTGGAGGCAGAGATACCAGCTAAGAAACTATTGTAGTCATCCAGGCATGAGATGATGAGATTGATGACCTAAGGTAACTGTCACGGGGAAGGAAAGGTGGGGAACAGTACTGGGGATGTTACGAAGAGGTCCAACTGACTGGTGAATACAGAAGGAGGACCAGTTTTGAAGAGGAAGTCGATGGAGTCATTATGGGACACCCTGGGTTTATGTAAGGCATTTGATAGTAGTTCTGGAACTCCTGGAAGAAGGAGGTGAGGACTGGAGATACAAGTGTGGGAGACATTAGAACTCTGCATCAGGCCCCCTTTTTCTCATTCTCTGCTTTCTTCCTAGGTTATTTATTCCCAGGGCTTTAAATACTGTATCTATGTTGATGAATTCAATTTCTAAACTTCCGTCTCTAGCCCTGACCACCTCACTGAAGTCTATCTAGACTTCTATAACTAGCCATCTACTTAGGATCTCCAGTTGGGTGACTCATACACATCTCAAATTTAACATGTCCAGAACTCAGTTCTTGAAGCAATCCCCAACCCCGCTTGCTCCTCCCCTTGTCTTTCAGTCTCAGTGAATGGCACCCACCATCTGTCTAGTTGCTTCAGCCAAAAACCTGAGGGTCAGACACTCTGGTTGTTCCTTCAAGTTGCCTTTGTAAGAATTCCTTCCTCTGCCCATCTCTTTTGAATCTCATTCTACTCTTCAGGCTCTCCTTGAAGTAATCCTAAGATCATACATTTCCCATGGCTTCACCAACCTCCATCCATCTCCTGACTCATTCATTCAGCAAATATTCATTGAGTGCCTTCTAGGTGCTAGAGATTCAGCAGGAACAAGGCAAATAGAGTTGCCACTCTCATGGAGCTTACATTCAAGTGGCAGGGAAGACATATAATGAACAAGCAAACCAATAAATGAAACAACTGCACATGACAATAAACGCTGGGAGAAAGTAAAACAGGAGATGGGATGAGACACTGACCAGGCTCGGGGCCTACTTAGTTGGGATGATCAGGGAAGGCCTCACTGAGGAGCTGACACTGGAGCTGAGACGTGGATGATGAGAGAACATTTTAGGCAAGTTCAGAGACCCTCAAGAGAGAGCAAATTATAGCTGGGAGCATAGCAAACAAGGATGGGATGAGATCAGAGATTTAGGCAAGGGCTCTATCTTACTAGGTCAAAGTAAAGAGCTTAGATGTTATGCAGAGTGTATTCGGAAGTCCTTGGAGGGCTTCGAAGCAGGGAGACTGATATGAGCTGATTTATATATTTAAAAGTGGGCTCTGGCTGTTGTGTGGAGAATGGCCTATGCAAGCAGGGAGACGGGGCAGGAGACTGTTGCAGGGATCTGGGAGAGATGACAGTAGCTTGCATTACATTGGAGGCCACGGACATGGAGAGAAGTAGAGAGACAGAGTATGTTTATTGGAGAGAGGACTGGTGGAATTTGTTGGATGAGGGATGGGAGACGAGGGAGAGGAAGGAATCAAAGGTACTAGCACAGTACCTAGTAGGTGCTCAATGAATATTTGCTGAACGAATGAGTCAGGATATGGATGGAGGTTGTTGAAGCCATGGGAAATGTATGATCTTAGGATTACTTCAAGGAGAGCCTGAAGAGTAGAATGAGATTCAAAAGAGATGGGCAGAGGAAGGAACGCTTACAAAAGCAACTTGAAGGAACAACTAGGGTGGTAGGAGGAGAAACAGGAAAGTGTGATAGTACAGAAGGCAATCCTGTTTCCCTCTCCAGAAGTAACCAATGCTAACAGATGGGTGGGTAGCCTTCCAAATCATCTTCTATATATTTACATACATTCACAAATGTTTATATTACATGCATATGTAGTTTGGGGTTTTATGTAAATGAACTCATAGTACATGCATTATTCTAGCACTTGCTTTTTTTAAAAAAAAAACAGCTTTGTTGAGCTATAATTCACATACCATACAATTCACACATTAATTAAAGTGTACAATTCAGTGGTTTTTAGTTACATTCACAGATAATGTGCAACCACCACCATCGTCAGTTTTTGGAACATTTTCATCACCTCAAAAAGAAACTCTGTACCCGTTAGCTATCACCCCCTTATCCACAATCCCCACCCATAACCCTAAGCAACCACTAATCTCCTTTCAGTCTCTACAGATTTGCCTATTCTGGACTTTCATATAAATGGAGGCATATAATAGGTGGTCTTTTGTGACTGGCTTGTTTCATTTAGCACATGTTTTTGAGGTTCATCTATGTTATAGCATGAATCAGAATCATTCTTTTTATTGCTGAATAATATTCCATTGTACATATAGACCACATTTGGTTTATCTATTCATCAGTTAGTGGACACTGGGTTGTTTCCACTTTTTGGCTATTATGAATAATACTGTTCTGAACATTCAAATACAAGTTTTGGTGTAGACGTATATTTTCATGTCTCTTGAGTATGTACCAAAGAGTGGAATTGCTGGGTCATATGGTAGCTCTCTGTTTGACATTTTGAGGAACTGCCACACTGTTTTCCAAGGTGGCTGCACCATTTTACATTCCCAGCAGCAGCCTATAAGGGTTCCGGTTTCTCCACATCTTCACCAACACTTGTTACAATCTATCTTTTTGGTGATTGCCATACTCAGGGGTGTGATATCACTTGCTTTTTAATTTAAGGTGCCTTGAATATTGTTCCATATCAGCAAATATAGATTTCTTGTGTATATAACTGCTATGTAATGTTCCACAGAGACCATGCTTTTCAAGATGATCCTGTCTGTACTGTTGTGTTATTTCCTCCCCCAGGGCTCAGCAGAATGGACATAGAAACAGCAGTGGTCGATGATTGCACTGATCCAAATTTGGAAGCTGTGTGGCAGGTAAGGCAGGAGGATGAGGTGAGAATGGTGTTGATGGTAATGGTGAGAGAGTTCTTGAAGTGAGTTATCAACCCTGGTGCATATCATTCCTGTGTAAGTGGCAGTGACGAGGAGCTGGCGTGGATGGTATAGCATAGTGGCTGGAACCTTAAAAGTAGGGGTTTTGCATGACACTGGAAAGATAGTTTTTTTTGTTTTGTTCTGATTTACCCATTTCCTTTGTTGAGTTTTTCTTTCTTTTTTTTAAGGTAAGCTGGGACGAAGTGAGAGAGTGGCATGGACTTATATATACTACCAAATGTAAAATAGATAGCTAGTGGGAAGCAGCCGCATAGCACAGGGAGATCAGCTCGATGCTTTGTGACCACCTAGAGGGGTGGGATAGGGATGGTGAGAGGGAGATGCAAGAGGGAGGAGATATGGGGATATATGTATATGTATAGCTGATTCACTTTGTTATACAGCAGAAACTAACACACCATTGTAAAGCAGTTATACTCCGATAAAGATGTTAAAAAAAATCTACAAACAATAAATGCTGGAGAAGGTGTGGAGAAAAGGGAACCGTCTTGCACTGTTGGTGGGAATGTAAATTGATACAGCCACTATGGAGAACAGTATGGAGGTTCCTTAAAAAACTAAAAATAGAACTACCATACAACCCAGCAATCCCACTACTGGGCATATACCCTGAGAAAACCATAATTCAAAAAGAGTCATGTACCACAATGTTCATTGCAGCTCTATTTACAATAGCCAGGACATGGAAGCAACCTAAGTGTCCATCAACAGATGAATGGATAAAGAAGATATGGCACATATATACAATGGAATATTACTCAGCCATAAAAAGAAACGAAATTGAGTTATTTGTAGTGAGGTGGATGGACCTAGAGTCTGTCATGCAGAGTGAAGTAAGTCAGAAAGAGAAAAACAAATACCGTATGCTGACACATATATATGGAATCTAAAAAAAAAAATGGTTCTGAAGAACCTAGGGTCAGGACAGGAGTAAAGACACAGACGTAAAGAATGGACTTGAGGACACGCGGAGAGAGAAGGGTAAGCTGGGATGAAGTGAGAGAGTGGCATGGACATATATACACTACCAAATGTAAAATAGATAGCTAGCGGGAAGCAGCTGCCTAGCACAGGGAGATCAGCTCGGTGCTTTGTGACCACCTAGAGGGGTGGGATAGGGAGGGTGGGAGGGAGACACAAGAGGGAGGAGATATGGGGATATATGTATATGTATAGCTGATTTCACTTTGTTATAAAGCAGAAACTAACACACCATTGTAAAGCAATTACACTCCCATAAAGATGTTAAAAAAAATTACATCATTCACTGTTTTGTCTTCTTAAACAGATAATTCAGAACATAATATAACCTTCCTTTGTGACTCAGAATGGCCATTATGACCATCTGCTTTTGCCCTGGACCTTTGAGGCATGTAGGAATATGTCTTTCCCTATTAAATGGGTCCCAGATTTCTGTGCTTTTGAAATTCTATCTCGTTTAGTTTCCAGCTTTACTCTTTTTGTTGTCAGAGGCTGAGATCAGCGTATTCTAGGTTCTTCTAATGTACAGGTGTTTGACCAAGGACTGACCCCATACACCTCCTGTGAAGTTCATGGATTTTATGATAGCAATTTGACATGCTGTTTAGATGTTTTTTTCTTTTCTAGGTTTGTGGTTATATTATGGCAGAGGTTATGAGAAATCTGATCTCCAGAGAAGTGTTGGTGCTTCTTTAATATGATATAGCTATTTTGGGCTAGTTTTCTAGCATTGAAGGATTTAATGAATAAGTTTGTATTTACCTTACCCACACTCTTTTTTTTTTAAATTTTATTTTATTTTATTTATTTTTGGCTGCACTGGGTCTTTGTTGCTGAGCACGGGCTTTTCTCTAGTTGCAGTGAGCAGGGGCTACTCTTCATTGCTGTGTGTGGGCTTCTCATTGCGGTGGCTTCTTGTTGTGGAGCAGGGGCTCCAGGTGCGTGGGCTTCAGTAGTTGTGGCACATGGGCTCAGTAGTTGTGGCACACGGGCTTAGTTGCTCTGCAGCATGTGGGATCTTCCCAGACCAGCGCTCGAACCCGTGTCCCCTGCATTGGCAGGCAGATTCTTAACCACTGTGCCACCAGGGAAGCCCCAGACTCTTTTTAATGGTAGAGACCTGCTCTGTCCAATACACTCTGTCTAGCCACTAGGTACATGAAGCTTTTACAATTTAAATATAAATTAATTGAGTAAATCAGTAGTACTAGCCACATTTCAAGTTCTCAGTAGTCACATGTGGCTAGTGGCTACCGTACTGGAGAATGCAGATACACAACATTCCCATCATCACAGAAAGTTCTATTTTTCAGCAGTGGTCTAGACTTCAAATCAGTCTCCTCTCAGGTTTCCCCTTTCCAGATTGAAGTCTCATGTTTTCAGCATGTCCTTGTGCAGCAGCCATGTTCCTACTACTGTACGATACCCCCTGACCTCCTACCCTGATCATGTCACTCGCCCTCTGTCAGTGTATTAGTTCCTGTTGCTGCTATAACAAATTACCACAAACTTCATGGCTTAATACAACACAAATTTATTATCTTACAGTTGTAGAGATCAGAAGTTTAAAATAAGCCATTTTGGGACTTCCCTGGTGGCACAGTGGTTAAGAATCTGCCTGCCAACACAGGGGACACAGGTTCGAGCCCTGGTCCAGGAAGATCCCACATGCTGCAGAGCAGCTAAGCCTGTGCACCACAACTACTGAGCCTGCACTCTAGAGCCCGCGAGCCACAACTACTGAAGCCACACACATGGAGCCTGTGTTCCACAACAAGAGAAGCTACCGCAATGAGAAGCCCGTGCACTGCAGCGAAGAGTAGCCCCTGCTCAATGCAATTAGAGAAAGCCCGCACACAGCAACAAAGACCCAACGCAGCCATAAATAAATAAATAAATAAATAAATAAATTTATTTTAAAAAATCAGCCATATTTTAGCTTCCAGAAGCCACCTGCATTCCTTGGCTCCTGGCCCCTTCCTCCATCTTCAAAGCCAGCACATAGCATCTTCAAACCTCTCTCTCACTGTCTGACCTCTGCTTCACATTGCCTTCTCTAACTCTGACCCTCCTGTCTCTCTCTTATATGGACTCTGTAACTAGAATAGGCCCACCTGGATAATCCACGATAATGTCCCCCTCTTAAATCCTTAACTTAATCACACCTGCAAAGTCCCTTTTACCATGTAAGGTAACATTTCCACAGATCCCAGGGATTAGGACGTGGACATCTTTGGGGAATCATGATTCAGCCTACCATAACAGGCAGTGTTCTCCAGTGGCATCTTGTTTTCCTTGAGGACCAGTGCTGCACAGAGTATGCCACACACTGATATGCCAAGGTTTTATGCAAAGGAAGGAGAATATTTTAAAATCTTATTTTCTGCCTCCATCCTCTCTGGAAATACCAAACTTTGGTTGTTCTGACTCCTCAAAATATGATCCTGTGAGTACAGTGGCACAGGAGTATCTTATAGGCAAGACAGATCCACAGCTGACTCAGCGTCCTATCAAGAGTGTTTGCCCCACTGTAACACAGTTGCTCCTTCAGGGCTGATCTCTGCCAGCCTTTCTTAAAAACAAACAACACACACACATACACACAAACAAAAGCCCCCAAACTGGGAGCTTGTTATATTAACCAAAGCAAAGCCTCCTGAGCTTCTCTTTGCCAAGGAAAGGGTGGCAGATGAAAGCCTGAGTCATTCCCAGGAGAAGCAGCAGCAGAAACCAGTGCAAAACTGGTCTTCTACTTCCAGTCTGGACAAGATGGCATAGACTCATTTCTCCTTGCTCCTCCCAGCTAAGTATAATTATGAATCCTAGAAATAATTCAAGAGGCAACCAAAGGAGAATTCTAAAAGATGTAAAGAGGACGGCAGAATGGTTAGGAATTCCAGGACTGGAGGAACACTATGGGAGCCTTATGACTTACTACCCAACAGAAGAAGGCAACCCAGACCCAGCATTTCCCAGCTCCCAGCCTAGCAACAGTGGCTCAGATAGGCTCCTTCTCCCTCTGGTTTGAATGGGAGTCCTGCTGACAGCACCAAGTGAGCATGGCAACTCCAGCAAAGGGAGTCTAACAGGGAGCCCCACTGACAATAAGCAGCCAGGGGAAGTGCCTTCCTTTCCCACCAGGCCAGAGACTCCCCTGCCCCACCAAAAGATACTGTGCAACCAGGGCACCATCAGGAGGAAATCCCACTACAACAAGTAGTCTGGCTCAGGAAGCCTTTGTCCCCATGGTCTTAAGGATCCCCTCTCCCCAAAAGAGATACCAGGAGGGCATACAGCACTGGCAAGTGGAGGGGGGTTCCACCAGAGTAAGCAAAGCCAGGGAAGATTTGTTTCCACAGACTAGAGACTCACTTCCTAGGCAACACCAGCAGGGACCAGTGAGGGCCCCATCAGCACCACATTAACCAATCGGACCAAAACTGCACCACAGAGGCTCTGGAAAGTAAATCGTCATTGAAATCACAGCCTACAAAAGTAGGCTAGGACTTGTGTGCTAAACATAAACATTGACTGCCTGCTAAAATAAAAGATTTAAATAGTCTCCTAACATAGTAGCCGAAATGTCCAGAATACAATGAAAAATCACCCATCATACCAAGAACCAGAAAATCACAACTTGAATGAGAAAAGACAATCAACTGACATCAATACCAAGATGAATCAGATGTTAGAATTATCTGACAAGGATTTTAATGCAGCATCACAAAAATGCTTCAATAAGCAATTGCAACATCTCTTGAAACAAATGAAAAAAATAGAAAATCTGAGCAAAGGAAAAACAAGTTATACAAAAGAACCAAACAGAAATTATAGAACTGAAGAATACAATAGTAGAAATTCAAAACTTGCTATAGGGCTTCCCTGGTGGCGCAGTGGTCGAGAATCTGCCTGCTAATGCAGGGAACACGGGTTCGTGCCCTGGTCTGGGAAGATCCCACATGCCGCGGAGCAACTAGGCCCGTGAGCCACAACTGCTGAGCCTGCGCGTCTGGAGCCTGTGCTCTGCAACAAGAGAGGCCGCGACGGTGAGAGGCCCGCGCACCGCGATGAAGAGTGGCCCCCGCTTGCCGCAACTAGAGAAAGCCCTAGCACAGAAACGAAGACCCAACATAGCAATCAATCAATCAATAAATCTTTAAAAAAAAAATTGCTATACAGAACATCTTAAAAAAAAAAAACTTGCTATATAGGCTCAGTAGTATAGTGGAGATGACAGATGATAGAATCAGTTAGCTTGAGGATAAACCAATAGAACTTACTCAATCTGAGCAGCAGAGAGAAAACAGACTGGAAAAAAATAGAGCCTCAGAAACCTGTGGGAAATAACAAAAGATCCAACATTCATGTCAGAGTCCCAGAAAGATACCAAAACCAGACAAAGGCAGTGCAGAAAAGGGAGAAAACTATAGACAAGTATCTCATGAACTTAGAAAAATCTTCAACAAAACATTAGCAAAATGAAACCAACAATGTATGAAAGAATTATACACCATGACCAAGTGGGATTTATTCAAGGTATGCAAGCCTGGTTCAATATTTAAAAAATCAGTCAAGATAGTCTGCCATATCAAAAGACTAAACAAAAATCATATGCCCATGTCAATTGGCACAGAAAAACACATTTGATAAAATTCAACATTTATTCCTGATAAAAACTCTCAGTACATTAGGAATTCGAGGGGAACTTCCTTAACCATGTAAAGAACATCTACAAAAAACATACAGCTAACATTATACTTAATGGTGAAAGACTGAATGCTTTCGCTCTTAAGATTGGAACAAGGCAAGCATGTCTGCTCTTATCACTTCTTTTCAACATTGTACTGGAAGTTCTAGACAGTGTAACAAGGCAAGAAAAAGAAATTTTAAAACATACAGATTAGAAAGAACAAAGTAAAACTGTCTCTATTTGCAGAAAACTTGATCATCTGCATACAAAATCACAAGAAATCTTTAAAAAAAAAACCCTTCTAGAACTAATAATGGAATTCAGCAAGGCTGTATGATACAAGAGCAACACAGAAAAATCAATTACATTTCTATATAGTAACTGGAAATCTAAAAAAACCAATAACACCTTTTATAAGTGCTCCAAAGAAAATGAAATATTTAGGTATAAACTTAACAAAACAGGTACAGGATTTGTATGCTGAAAATTACAAAACACTGATGAAAGAACTTAAGACATTAGTAATTTGAAAGACTGACCGTGTTCATAGATTGGAATACTCAATCAACATACTAAGATGTCAGTTCTCCCCAAGTTGATTTATAGGTTAATGAAATCTCTATCAAAACCCAAGCAAGGATTTTTGTAGATATAGACAGGCTTATTATAAAATTTCTATGGAGGGAGTTCCCTGGTGGCCTAGTGGTTAGGATCCTGGGCTTTCATTGCTATGGCCCGGGTTCATCCCTGGTCGGGGAACTGAGATCCTGCAAGCCACGTGGTGTAGTTCCCCCCACCCCCCCAAATTTTTTTATATGGAAAGGCAAAGGACCTAGAGTAGTTAAAATGATTTTTATAAAGAATAAACTTTTAAAAAGAATTAACCAATGTAAAGGCTTACTATATAGCGACAGTAATCAAGCTAGTATGGTAGTAGTGGAAGGGAGACACACAGATAAATGGAACAGAATAGAGAACCCAGAAATAAACTCACACAAATTTGTTCAATTGATTTTTGACAAAGGTGTAAAAGCAGTTCAATGGAGGAAGAGTAGCCTTTTCAACAGATAGTGCAGGAGCAATTGACATCCATAGGCAAAATAAGTGAACGTTGACCTAAACATCACACCGTGTACAAAGATTAACTCAAAATGGATCACAGACTTAAAGTGTAAAACTATAAGACTTGTAGAAAAAAAGCCCACAGGAGAAAATCTTCATGGTCTAGGGCTCAGCAAAGTGTTCTTAGGCTTGACACCATAAGCATGATCCATAAAAGGAGAAACTATTAACTGGATTTCATCAAAATTGCAAAGTTTTGTTCTATGAAAGATCCTATTAATATGAGCTACAGAATGGAGAAAATATTTGCAAACTACATATCTGAGAAAAGATTTTTATCTAGAATACATAAAGAATTCTGGAAACTCAAACAATCCTGTTAGAAAATGGGCAAAATATATGAATAGACATTTCACTAAAGAGGATATACAGATGGCAAATAACACATGAAAGGATGTTCAACACCGTAAGTCATCAGGAAAGTGCAAATCAAAACCACAGTGAGGTATTACTACACACCTCTCAGAAGAGCTAAAATAAAAAATAGTGACACCAAATGCTGGTGAGGATGCAGAGAAACTGAATCACTCATACATGTGTTTTTTTTTTAATCAAAGTTCTTTTTTTTTTTTTTAACATCTTTATTGAAGTATAATTGCCTTACAATGGTGTGTTAGCTTCTGCTTTATAACAAAGTGAATCAGTTATACATATACAATATGTTCCCATTTCTCTTCCCTCTTGCATCTCCCTCCCTCCCACCCTCCCCATCCCATCCCTCTAGGTGGTCACAAAGCACTGAGCTGATCTCCCTGTGCTATGCGGCTGCTTCCCACTAGCTTTCTATTTTACGTTTGGTAGTGTATATATGTCCATGCCACTCTCTCACCCTGTCACATCTTACCCTTCCCCCTCCCCATATCCTCAAGTCCATTCTCTAGTAGGTCTGTGTCTTTATTCCCGTCTTGCCACTAGGTTCTTCATGGCCTTTTTTTTTCCCCTTAGATTCCGTATATATGTGTTAGCATACTGTATTTGTTTTTCCCTTTCTGACTTACTTCACTCTGTA
The DNA here is from genome assembly GCF_965194825.1 of Balaenoptera physalus. NCBI lineage: Eukaryota > Metazoa > Chordata > Mammalia > Artiodactyla > Balaenopteridae > Balaenoptera > Balaenoptera physalus. Next base: position 104,588,532 of record NC_138903.1, read on the forward strand.
TGACAGACTCTAACTCCATCCACCTCATTACAAATACCTCCATTTCATTTCTTTTTATGGCTGAGTAATATTCCATTGTATATATGTGCCACATCTTCTTTATCCATTCATCTGTCGATGGACATTTAGATTGCTTCCATGTCCTGGCTATTGTAAATAGAGCTGCAATGAACATTTTGGTACATGACTCTTTTTGACCTATGGTTTTCTCAGGGTATATGCCCAGTATTGGGATTGCTGGGTCTCATACACGTATTCTTCAACAGATTAATGGTTAAGTAAACTAGGACATCCGTGCCATGGAATACTACTCAGCAATAAAAAGAAATGGGGTATCGGCTCATGTAATAACTTGAATAAATCTCCCAGGAATCCTCCTGAGTGAGAAAAAGCCAGTCTTAAAAGGTTATATACTATATGATTATTTATATAATACTATTGAAATGACAAAAAACATAGCGATGGGGAACAGGTTAGGGGGTGCCAGGGGTTAGGGAATGGGGCAGATGGAAGGTGAGTGTGGCTGCAGAGGAAGAATCCTTTTGGTGATAGTACAATTCTGATCGTGTCGGTGGATACGTGAACCTACACATGCGATAAAATTGCATACGACTAAATACACAGACACATACAAACAAATGTTTACAAGTAAAGCTGGGGAAATCTGGGCAAGATCAACGGTTCGCAGCAGTGTCAATACCTTGACTGTGATATTATACTACAGTTTGACAAGATGTTACCCTTTCGGGAAACTGGATTAAAGAGTATGTGGTATCTCGCTGCATTATTTCTTACAATTGCATGTGACTCTACAATGATCTCAAAATAAAAAGTTCAATTGAAAAAAAGATGAAGACAAAAAATTGAGCCCTTGAACATTTTGCCAGAAGCTGGGCTAAGGAATCTGGCTCGTTGCGCGGGCATGGAACTAGTTGGCCATCTGGCTACAGACTAGATGGTTATAAAGAACAGTGACTCCCCCAACCTGGGGATGCAGCCCCTTCAGGAGCCTCTATAATAATCTATAAGCCTCTATAATAATCCAAACAGGTATTGTTCACCTTCTGGAAATTCTCAGTAACCAAATCTAATTGCAAATCACTTCCATGACAAAGCAAGTGTTTGCCATATGTCTTCATATCAGAGGGCCGCCCTAGGAAATCAGAATAGGGTATCTCCAACCTGTCCCTACCCTAGCCCTTCCAAAATAGGAATCACTGGCCTGCTCATTGTTCATGGAGCCAATATGTGAGGCCTGAATGGGCCTGTTAACTCTGTATGGTGAACAGTCGCCACCCCTAACCCTGGTCAGTCAGCCAGCGGGCTCAGACCACAAGAGGAACTCTGAGGGGGAATGAGAAGCTGTGGATGATGGGCTGCAAACCCCATTCCATTGCTGGGCCAACGCCTCCAAACATATGCTCTGCCGCCTTCTTAGATTCAACACCTTCCTTAGGAGGAGCTCAGAGGGTTTTTATGATCTTTTCCGAAGAGCCCTTTTCATGCCCGTTCTTCAGACCTGGAGCATCTTGAACTTATCACTTGATGTTACAGAGGGCTAAACAAGCAATGGGAAAAGTGCATTTTCCCTTTATATTAGTTTTTAAGTTAATATATAGAAAAATTGATGTTATTGGTATACAGTTCTATGAATTTTAACACATGTATAGTTTCATGTAATCACCACTACAGTCAGGATACAGACTGTATCAGGATTCATCCCCCCAAACTCCCTCATGCTGCCCCTTTGTAGTTACACACACAACCCCCGCCCCAAAACCCTGGCAACCACTGGTGTGTTCTCCATCACTGTAGTTTGGTCTTTTTGAGAAAGTCATGGAAATGGAATCATACAGTAGGTAACTTTGAAACTGGCTTCTCTCACTCAGCATCATGTCTTTGGGATTCATCACATTGTTGTATCTCTCAGTAGTTCATTTTAAGATCCCTTTTTACTTAAGAATTGCTCTCCAATTTTGTTGATTAGTTCTCTAAGCAGGCTTTGTAATAGTGCAGCAACAGTGTAATCTGTGTGCAATGAAATCACCTTTGGTCAAATGACTGACAGTTATTAATGTTTCTCTTATCCAGTTCTTAATCTGTTTCTTCTGGTGAAAAAAAAGTAGAGAGGCAAGAAGTAGATAATAATTTCTAAGCAAGCATTATAGAGTTCTAACACCAGAAAGCAGCACCCCTGACTGCCTGAACTGTTCTCAAATCACTTCTCTCACCACTTGAGAAACCTACCAGGACAGTAGTGGCCAGTGGACTTCTAGACATATGCTTCTTGCCCAGGAACCTCCGTGTGATTCTAGAACCAGTCCCATGCACAGGAATGAGTACAATTGCCTAGAAGGTAACGTTTTAAGGAGTTCTTAAACTGCCCTCCCAAGGACCCCAAAATGTCTTTTACTAAGGTTTAATCATGCCAGAAACTTCTACCATTAGAATCACTCATTCAGGCTAAGGAACTCCAGAAGACCTCTCTAAAAAAAATGCAAACGTATCACTTATAAGGATATCCCATTATGACGTTGGCCCTGAGGGACTGGAACAAAACCTGATTTGAGGCGGTGGCCAGGTCTGGCGTGGTGCTCAGTGCTCAGGACTGGGAACTCCAGCTTAAATTAGAGGTGAGGTCAGGGGATGACCCTGCACGGCCAAGTGGCAGCAGGAGATACTGGGACCCAAGGAGGTGGGCTGAAAAGAGGGGAATGTGTCAAAAGAGGAATTGGGACATGGTAAGAACAGAAGTTGCCTGTTTCATAAGTACACCTGGATCATGCCCTGGTGGGCCCCACTCTTGAGCTGGATCACTAGATGCCTTGTTTGTTGCTGTCTTATCTACCTAGTAAGTCAACACTAAGTAAAAGCTCTGAAACCCAACTCAATAAAAGAGTGTTTATGAATCCAGTGTACTTAACTAAGGAGAAAGGCACCTTCTGATCGCAGGAGAGCTTTCTTTTTTATTCAGTTTCCCCTTCTTTTGTGTTTATAGCCTTTTATCCTTCTCCCCAAAGGCAGGCCACTCTTGAAGTCCTACCTGTAAAAGGAACTTGACTGCCAAGTATCAGAGACTTCAGGTGGAGGGTGAATTGAGTCTGGTTCCTGTGAGGGAGGGGAGTCAGTCTCGGTGGCTGGGCTTAGCCTGGCACTGAGGGCAGTAGGACAACCCTTGCACGCTGCATTTAGGAAGCGAACGCCCCTTCTGCCCGGGGTGAACCAGGGCCCTGGTCTTCTTCACCAGTGTTATTTTACAACTTCCCGCCGCACACAGGCACGTACAGTTAATGAAGTAACGGTCGGTGTGTCTGCCAGTAACATAGCTAATTTCTGTTAATTAGCCATAGGCCAACAATGAGTAAATTGGTAGACTGTGCTTGAGTTGACACATTTTCAATCTGATGGTTCATAAAAGAGACAGCTGCTTCTTTTATGTATATGTAAGTGGCTCTTAGTGCATCAAAAGAATGTTTAAAACAACAAAGGAATAATCAAAAGTGCAGTTTATCATCTTGGTTTGTAACAGATTCAAACCATATAATGACAGCAGCCTGTAGTTAAATAAGCGGAGCAACAGATGGACGGCAGAGGCACTGGGGCAGGCGCAGTGGCCTTCCTGAGGGCTTCTGGCCACGGCCCCTGTGCTCCAAGCAGGTGTGCTGAGGTGTGGCCCAGGGAGTGGGAGAACTGATCAGTAAGATAGTCCAAACCTTTGCAAAGTAATAGTCACAGAGGAAGTGCTTTCTGAGAAATAACAGAAATAAAGTGCACCTAGGAAGCTAGTTAAATGTTTGAGACTTGAATGCGAATGGGAAAGAAATGCATCTTTAGAGCTGGTGCAGTCGGAGCCTTTCATGTTGAGGCACGAACATTTTCAACCTCCCCTACATTTTTGTTCATCTGATTTTCCACTTCAGTTGTTCATTCTCTATACCCTGCCCGCCTGTGGGACTGCACGCTAATTATCTCATGGTGGTGAGGTTCCAGGCGTGTGTGATTGATTCATGGTCCTGGGTCTGATATAAATGAACAGGTTAATTTCTTGGCCACTGCTTTTGCCTCTATCCCCGGCCACTTGGGCACAAATGAAAGCCATTTGGTCACGAGAGGGTGAGAGGGTGTAGACGAGAATGAATAATCCCATCCTCGACCCTGGAAAAAGAACTGAAAGGCTATGATTTACACACAAATCAGTTCTACCATCTTTTTGTAGAAACGACAGCATGCTCTTTCCTCACAATCCCACTCTTAAAGTATTTTTAAACTTCAGAATTGGAGTGAGGAACCTAGGCGTTGACACTGGTAAATTGTTCCTAGCTGGCAGTGTGGGAGAAGGTGGGCAGGGCACACTGTCCCTAGTCTAATTCCCCCCCCCCATGAAGTTCTGAAAGGTTGGTAGGAATAGTTGGTGAATTGAGAACAGTAAACACCCTTTCTTTTACGTGTATTAAAATATTCTTAATGCTTATGACAACTGTGAGGGGTGTTATGAAGAGAGGAAAATATTCACTATCTCCTGAAAAGTTAGCAGGGATAGGGAGTAGATCTTGATTTTTTCTTCTTTATTTTTAAATTTTTATTTTATATTGGAGTAGGAAATCTTGATTTGACCAGAGAAAAAAAGTGGTTGAGTTTTCCACTTCTGAGCCATTGATTTGCTCTCAAGGCAACACAGCCGGGTGCTCACATTATCTTTTCTTTCTTTCTTTATTTTAAAGTGACTGTGAATTCTTTTTTTTTAAATTTATTTTTGGCTGTGTTGGGTCTTCATTGCTGCGCGCGGGCTTTCTCTAGTTGCAGGGAGCGGGGGCTACTCTTCGTTGTGGTACGTGGGCTTCTCATTGCGGTGGCTTCTCTTGTTGCAGAGCACAGGCTCTAGGCGCGTGGGCTTCAGTAGTTGTAGCACGCGGCCTCAGTAGTTGCAGCGTGAGGGCCCTAGAGCACGTGGGCTCAGTAGTTGTGGTGTGCGGGCTCTAGGGCATGCGGGCTTCAGTAGTTGTGGCGCACGGGCTCAGTAGTTGTGGCGCACGGGCTTAGTTGGTCCGTGGCATATGGGATCTTCCCGGACCAGGGATCAAACCCATGTCCCCTGCACTGGCAGGCAGATTCTCAACCACTGCACCACCAAGGAAGTCCCTGGGCACTGACATTAGTAGCAAGAGGCCAATCACATTTTTTCCTTTTGACTCTCCTTTTCTTTTACTTATCATATTTTGTGATTGTCCACGTTCTTCAGATTTTTTTCCTGTTATCACGAGCTTGAAAAAGAATGTGGTCAGCTTCCACCCATTTGTATTAATGTAGGAGAGCATTAATACAGCTACAAGAGAAGTAGAGATAAGCCAGAAGTCAAAGAATCAGAGTGTTCCAACCGGAGGAGCCATAGAAACAACTGAGGCCAGCCCTTCACTTTTACACACAGGGAGACAGAGACCCAGAGAGGGAAGGTAGCAGCTCTCATGATTCCCATTCCTGTCCTCTTTCCAGAATGTGATATGTGACTTTATGGCTATATACTTTCCTTTCCAATTATGATTTGTAAAAATTATTAGTTGCATTCCTGGGGCATGAAGCCAATTAGGTGTTAAGAAGGGATCCAGAGCCGTGCAATAGTAGGAAAAGCTAGCCCCAAGCTAAATATTCACCCTGGATGATCAGATCTGGAGTCGACCCTCGCTTGCATTAAGTGTTGGCATTCTCCTAGGTTCTGCTCTTGGCCCTCTTTTCTTCTCTTCAGAGTAGCTCCACAGTTAGGGTTGGTCTGTTTGGCAAATATAAGACTGACTCGGAATTGAAAAGCTACAACTGCAGTTCTTAGGATGTTCCACCTATCTCAGCAGATAATGTATCCCTTGTTCAGTTCAACACCCACCTTTTCACCTGTTCCTCTCTTCACAATTCTTTGCTCTTCCCTTATACCCTGCTGCATTTGTAACCACAACAAAACTTCTGTTTCGTTTTGATAAAAAGAAAAATCTTTTCAACCTGTGTTCCCCCTGTCAGCTATTCCCTTGTCAGCCAAGCCTCTTGAAAGAATGATCCGTACTTGATGTTCTCAATCCTTCCTTTTCATTCACCCCAATGCCAAACTCAACGGACACCTTTTGGTCTTTATTTTAAGGGCTCTTGCTCTGCAGCATTTAACACAGCTCAACCATTCGCCTGCTTGAAACTCTCTTTTCCCTGGTTTTTCTTCTCCAGATTCTCTTACTCCTCTGTTCCTCAAGGATCTTAATTGATAGTAGTTATATCTTGGGTTCACACCCAGCTTAAATCTCCTTTACTCCAATACTTCCCAACCTGTCATCTCTCAGGAAGGGATGGTAAAGCCGGGGACACAGCCAGTGGGCCTAGGGATGGCTCTCTAATGGGAAGTGGACACCGTATCTGCGGGAGTCCATTCTCTCCCCCAGGAATGCGGTGAGATGGAGGAAGCGGACTGCAGGGAACCAGGCTGAGAGGTCGCACAGGCTCAGAGGCTGATGCTACAGTTGTGGCTGTGGGAGTGGATGAGTGACTAGAAGACACTGCCAGGCAGAGGAGCAGGTATGGGAAATAAAAGCAACACTCCCTGAGAACCAAGGAAGAGATCATGCGCTGGGGAGAGATGCGGAGTAGCAGACAGAGGAGGGGAGAGAGGGGAAGAGTTGTGAGAGGAGTAGGAGGGAGACAGGGGAGTGATGAGAGCGAGCACAGGAGACAGCACCCAGACGGCTTCGGAGTTTCTGTGAGGTGCTGCTGTGCTTCCGGGACTACGTTTCTGTGTGATTCCCTGTATCCCTGTAATAACCCTCTCTTTTCCTTACCTTATTTTAATGGGTTATTGTTTCTTGCAACCTTTACCCTAAGGTACCTCTTCTTCCACCAACTCCCCGACCTCACCCTCAGTGATCTCATCCACTTTCTTTTAGTTTAAAATGTTTTTATTCAATGTAATACATGCATATAGTTAAGAAATAAAAGCGTACCAAAGGCTTATAGTGATAAGTAGAAGACCCTATGCCCACCCCTTTCCTGCAGTCACTCTTTGAAGTGTTTCTTAAGGTGTTTACATCAGTCATTTAAAAGAATAAGATTATCCTATTTCTTTTTCTTTTGGTAAAATATACATTGCACAAAATTTACCATTTTAACTAATTTTAAGTGTACAGTGGCATTAAGTACATTCACATGGTTGTACAATCATCAGCACTATCCATCTACAGAAGTTTTTCATCATCTCAAACTGAAATTCTGTATCCGTTAAACAATAACTTCTCATTCCCTTCCTCGCCAGCCCCTGGTAACCACTGTTCCAGGTCTTGTCACTATGAACTTGACTATTCGAGGTACATCATATAAATGGAATCGAACAATATTTGTCCTCTGGTGTCTGGCTTATTTCACTTAGCAAATGTCTTCAAGGGTTGTCTGAGTTGTTATATATATCAGAATTTCATTCCTTTTTAAGGATGAATAATATTGTATTTTATACACACACACACACAACATCATATTTTGTTTATCCATTCATTCATTGATGGACATTTGAGCTATTTGCATCTTTGGCTATTACAAACATGCTGCTATGAACACAAGTGTATAATACCTGTTTGAGTCTCTGCTGTCAGTTCTTTTGGGTATGTACCCAGAAATGGAGTTGCTGGGTCATATGGTAATCCTGTGTTTGCTTTTTCTGAGGAACCACCATGCTGTTTTCCACATTCTACTATTTCTTTTCAAACACTTTTTAAACATCATCTACTGACTTTGTATTATGGTAGCTGAGGATCCATCCACTCTTGAAGTATTCTGTAGCCCTTGTGTGCTGATGACTTCCCATCTACATTTCCAGCTCTGACTTTCCCCTGAGCTTCAGGCTTGTATTATCCAAATGCTTGCTGGACATCTCCGTGTGGGTGTTAAGCTCAGAGTATCCAAAGCATAATTAAAATGCTTGCTCCTGCCCCTACCCGCAAACTTTCTTTTCCTCTGGTTATTATACTGCCCCTACATCAGTGAATGTCACCAATGTCTACCCGGTTACTCAAACAAGAAACCTGCAGGTTGTCACAAACTGCTGCTGGACCTTACCATCCAATGGATCACCGAGGCCTGCTGATTTTACCTCTGAAATATTTCTTGGCTCCATTGTCTTTTCTTCTTCCTCACGGTCACTGCCCTAGTTTAGATGTTCATCCTCTATTGATGGAACCACTTGCCGCAGCCTCCTCCTAGCTCATCTCCCTGCCTCCATACTTGCCCCCGTTTAATTCTATTGCACACTGACCTACGCCAGTTTAGTCTCTCACACCGTCAGGTACTTTTCGGTGAATATCAGTAGATTCCAATGACCAGAGGTCGCTGTGTGTTGTAGTCCTCCTCCCTCACTATCTCCACACCAGGTGGGACGTTCCACTGAAAACAGGACTCTGACCCAGTTCTGCCAGGCATACATTTATTAGCAGTTAGACATAGTCCTGCTGCCTGTCCTCATAAGATCCATTAAGCCCCACGCAGGAAAGGTTCACCTGAAGCACATTTAGCAATTCTCCAGCAGTAGCGTTTTACCTGAACTTCTGGTCAGATCAGGCAACAGACTCGTCCATTAAGTGTCAGGGGGCAGGACCCAATGGATTCCTAGACCTAGAATGCCACTCTGGGATCACCAGTGTTTTAGGCCCCATTCATGCACGGGCAGACAAAAGTGTCAGTCCATAAATCTGGAACACCATTTATTTAACCAGTGAAAGTTTGTTTCTATATATATATTTTTTCACATCTTTACTGGAGTATAATTGCTTTACAATGGTGTGTTAGTTTCTGCTGTATAACAAAGTGAATCAGCTATATATATACATATACATATATCCCTATATCTCCTCCCTCTTGCGTCTCGCTCCCACCCTCCCTATCCCACCCCTCTAGGTGGTCACAAAGCACCGAGCTGATCTCCCTGTGCTATGCAGGTGCTTCCCACTAGCTATCTATTTTACGTTTGGTAGTGTATGTATGTCCATGCCACTCTCTCACTTCGTCCCAGCTTAACCTTCCCTCTCCCCGTGTCCTCAAGTCCATTCTCTAGGTCTGAGTCTTTATTCCTCTCCTGCTCCTAGGTTCTTCAGAACGATTTTTTTTTTTTAAGATTCCATATATATGTGTTAGCATGTGGCATTTGTTTTTCTTTCTGACTTACTTCACTCTGTATGACAGACTCTAGGTCCATCCACCTCACTACAAATAACTCAATTTCGTTTCTTTTTATGGCTGAGTAATATTCCATTGTATATATGGGCCACATCTTCTTTATCCATTCCTCTGTTGATGGACACTTAGGTTGCTTCCATGTCCTGGCTATTGTAAATAGAGCTGCAATAAACATTGTGGTACATGACTCTTTTTGAATTATGGTTTTCTCAGAGTAATATCCACTACAGAAATGAGCAAACCCTCTACTGTAGATTTAGGTAGATTGGTTGAAGCTTTCCAGTAGCTGCATCTGGAGTGTGGACTCATAATTAGAGTCTTCCAGATGCACACGAAGCACTGCTAGAATGTGTTCCTCTTTGAGGTGCTTCAGATATTAACTGTCCCTAGAGTATATGTATATATGTTCATGTACACATATAGGTGTGTGTGTGTCTCGCACTGTCTGTGCTGAGTTTTTGTTTGTGTTTGTTTGTTTGTTTTTTGGCTAGGACGCATGCAGCATCTTAGTTCTCGGACCAGGGATTGAACCCTCACCCCCTGCAGTGGAGGCGCGGAGTATTAACCACTGGACCGCCAGGGAAGTCCCTGTGCTGAGTTTTTTTAAAGTAAGTTTCAGGCTATATAACAAATCTCCCCTCCCATGTACATCTGTCCATATTGTTCCCCTGCATAAAACCCTTCCCTTTCATGGTTCCCTGTTGCCTGTAAAATCAAGTCCACACTCCTTCAAGTGACATACAAGGCCTTGTCAGACCTGCCCCTTACCACTTCCTTTTCTGCACTTTACACTCTAGTCTAGAATTACCAAGCTGCTTTTAGTGAAGCCCACCAATGATGCTCTCCCCACCTGCCTAGCCCACCTTTCCCACTTTCCTTCACCTGGCTAACTCTTACTTATCCTCTATGAATCAATTCAGGCATCAGCCCTTTCAAGAAGCCTTCCCTGGAACCCGATTCAGAGTTAAGCTTGTTTATTTTATTTAACATATGAATAACACTTATTATGTGCCAGGAACTATTCTAAGTACTTTTCATCCTAATGACAACTCTATGAATTAGGTTCTATTATTATCCCTCTTTTCAAATGAGGAAACTGAGGCACATAGAGGTTTAACTTGTCCAAATTCACACAATTGATATATGGCAAAGTCACACTTCAAACCCAGGCTGTCTGGCTCCAGAGTCTGTGCTTATAGAAATCCGTATGCTATGCTCTGTATTTCCATAGCACGGTACGCATACCTCTATCTCATCATTTAGCATAACAGTTTGAAATTCTTTCTTTGGGTATGTGTCTGCTGCTTCGCCATCAGGGTATTAAAGCTCAGTAGTCTCTGAAGTATGGTATAATGGTTAGATCATGCGGTTTGGAATTAGACATACCTGGGGTTAAGTCCCACCTCTGCTCTGTACTAGCTGTGTTACCTTAGGCAAATTATTTAACCTTTCTATGCTTTCTTTTCCTAATGTGTAAATTGGGAATATGAATACCTCACAGGGCAATGGAAAGAATGAAATGAGATGATGTATCCAAAGCACTTAGCAGTGGGTCTGACATAGTAAAAAACAAAGCAAAACAAAAAAGTCTGGTAATGCTTGATTATCACAACTAGTTATTATTATCTCTGCATCTCTAGCAACTACCACAGTGCTTGGAAAATAGACATTTGAGAAATACTTGTTGAACTGAACTATTGTGGAAATCTTTAGACTGACATAGATATCTAAAGTGTATCTTAGTGTGTACGACTTCAGAAATGGTCCCCCATAGTGAAGCAGGATGTGCCACCTCACTTTGCTGGGGCACCCTTAAGAGTTTTACCTCCGAAGGGTAGATAGCCCTGGAGCTCTCCAGTCATATAACTAATAAGCATATCATTCTGGTCCTTGCAGCCATTAGTTTTACTCTAGCTGAAGCTCAGATAGGATAGCTCATCACTTTGAAGTGAGTCTTGTTATCCCAAGTCATCTCATCCTTCAAAATGAAAGAGAACTCCATTTAGTTTCCTTTTCTTAGAACAAGGGCTTCAGAACTTCCCAGGGCTATCCATTCTCGTAGGATCTCTGACCTTTTCGGTCAGAGATGCAAATTTCCTTCCCAGTATCCCAGAGCTTTGATCCCTTCTGTTATAAATTTCACTTGTCAAATGAATGAAAAATACAGTTATCAGACATGCTCAAGTCACCTTTGGATAGTGTTGTGACAGAAAATGTCTCAGGTATCAATTAAGTACCCATCTTTTTGCACCCAAGGGCAGTAGAAGATGCTACTTGAAAAGCTGAAATAAACATATATATCACATCCAGATAATAATACAACCCCCCAGAATACTAAGGGAATGGAAGCTCCTAAGGCAGAATCTTTTGGTTAACTTAGGGCTAAGGAGAAACCTCATTTGGGTTCAGGTGGCCAATCTTTCTACAATATCTGAACCCACTTTCCTCCATAAAGGAGGACAGTCTAATGACCACCGATTATTTCTTCCATGCGGATCTTGCAAGATCTCTAGGCCAATCACTTTTCAGAATTTTAAGTAGAGAGACAAAGTGGAAGAAATTGAACTGAATTTGTATTGTTGGTGAAAAAAATCAATAGTCTGTGAACGGAATGGAAAATTTTATTCAAGCCAACCTGAGGATTATAACCTGGGAGACAGTCTCTCAGAGAGCTCTGAGAACTGTTCTGCCCATTAGAGGTCAAAGCACAGTTATATCCATTTTTGAGACAAAGGGTTATACATCAGACGTATTGATAGTTCACACAATTCAGATCTGCACGTACAAAGTAGTGGGTCATTGTGACCCCTTACAGGGTTAAGAAGGAATGTTATCCCCTAAGGAGTTATCGAGTAGTGTGTCATTGTGGCCTCTTACAAGATTAAGAAGGAATGTTGTCTCCTAAGAAGTGATCTTGCTGGTACCAGGAGAACATTGCTCTTTATGGTTGAGCAGGTATTTCTGCCACTGGGGAGGTCTGGTTGGTGCAGAATGCAGATACACAATGCACACTAGAGGGGAGGGAGGAGGCCAGAGGGTAGAGAAAAATTTTACGTTTACATTTTTCTTGACTTGCCTTAAAATGTGAATTTTTATTTCATCGGTATTAATCCTGGTCATAGCCTATAATCTGGCAGTTTGATTAAACCTCTGATTGTTATGTTATCATTTTTCTCTTTTTTAGAAGAACCCCACCACCTAACACACAAAAACGTCCAACTAGCTGAGGGTTCTGGATTCTCAAGTGCTAAGGGAATAATGACTGGAGTGTGGGTTGGTCAGGAGAGGCTGCCTGGAGAAGGTCTCCAGCCGGATGGTGAAGGGCTGGTAGAATTTCGATGGCAAGGGCTTCCCCGAGTTGAGGAAGAGGGGTTGGGCACGAGCCAGAGCACACAGCGCCTGTAATAAACTAGAGGCGAGGCTAGCGGTTTTATGCTTAGAGCAAAGCCTGGAATTCCCCTCTCTTTTTCTGTCCAGATGGTCAGAAATAAACCACGGAGGTTCCAGAAACACAGAGATCGGAAATGTTCACTCTAGGAAAGTGCACTGGGCCAGAAGTGAAGAGCTGTGATCTCTGATCCTGGTCCTACCACCGATTTGTCCCATAATGGTGGGCAGTTCGTGTAAAGCTTTTTTAGACCATTTTCTTGCCAGTTAGATAGAGATAGATATATGATCAGACTACCACACGGAGTTGGTGGGAGGATTCAGTGAAAGCTTACAAATATCCATCAGATAGAAGTTACTGAGATACTATTATTAAAATGTACCAGTGGAGACACTAGTACAGCTCTTCCTTCCATTCCCTTTGGCCTCTTTAGCCAACACTCAACATGAATTTCACGAGAGGTTGCTGGTTGCCTTTCTAAAAACATATTTAACCAGTTTCTTCATGCTACTCAAAATTTGAAGGTCGAAATTCTAAACTTTGTAACAATCTAAAAAGGAATTTAAGGCAATCTTATGACACTGTTGTGGAGGTTCCAGGCTTCCTCTTATAATGCATGGAAGGTGTTAAAGCAACTGTTCTCTTTGACTAGCCCAGAAAAATCCTCCTTCCTTCATCTCCTTGAATCTAGCCTGCATATCTGAGAGAATTCTGATTATAGTTTATACAGTATAACATTGGTGCCTAAGGGCCATTCCCTTAGCCATTCCCTTTACACCTGTGTTGAATGAAGGGGTTGGTGGACGTTCAAATCTGTGTGTTAACATATAACTTTAATTGGAGACTGAAGATGACCGCTTGTTAATAATTTGGCATATGAATCATTTAAAAAACAAAACACTTCTGGTGAAGAGAGGTGCTAGAATTCATCCTCATCCCCTCCTCCTGAATGTGTATTTTACATAAAATCACACAGATTTTCTTAACAAGTTTAACAGTGTGCTATAACATAATCGCAATATTATACCAGAAGCATTGTCAATGCTAAGTACTCTCCAATTTATAATGCATGAATAAATTCTCTAAAACTCTTGAGAAGAGTATCCATTTTCCCAGCTAAATAATCTTTAAGTTCAAAAGGTAAAATGAATATTTCTTCTTATATGAAATATGGCATATATGTGGGAGTAGAGTTTTGATAAGCGTTTGTGAACTCCCTGCTGGTTGATTTAAAAACCTCCTTGGCAATCGCATGGCAACTAAGGATACTATGCCCCCTTCTACCTAGGGGCGAAGACATGGTGTCTGCAGAATTATGTATCCATTAAGGTAACATTAGATCTGTCATTTTCAACCTATGGCATCCAAGGTCACCCTGGATGCTGGTAACCAGCCAGTAGATGAGAAAAGAGAAAGAGTAGAGAAGGCATGTGAGCTTCTTAGACTGGCCTGAATGTCACCCACACCCCTTCCACCAACATTCCATGGGCGAAGATTTGTCAGAAGGCCCCACCTAGATGCAAAGGGAACTCAGAAATGGTAGTTCCTGTCTACAGAGCCACTTCCCAACCACAACTCAAGCATGATGGAAGGGCAATACAGATATTTGGAGGCTAGCTAAGTGACTTTGGCGCAGTTGTACTGTGGCAGTTACTAATTTCTTGTCTCAGCTCCAAAACTTCCAGACCCTGCTTTGTGATGCTGGCAGTAGGGCACTACAAACCACATTTCTGCTTTGTTGGCTGACTCTATGTTAGGTTCTGCTAATAGGGGGCAGTAGAGGGAGACAGCAAAGCTGGAGAAGGAAGAGACTTACTCCTACCTGTTTGCTTACCGTGGGTTTTCCTGTCTGCTTGTTGTGGTTCCTGTATCACCACAGCCTTGCGTTGTCACCCTGGAAACAGCAGTGTCTTCCTATAGCATCAGCTGTATCTGGTTGCAGTTTTTCCACCACCTGGAAGAATCAGCCCCATTGTGTCTGCTGAGAGACACCACCAACCATCTTGTGCCCCCCTCTTCAGAAGTCTGGGTCCAGCGCCACAGGGACCTTCCTCCAAGCTCAGAGGTCTCAGTACCAGTTGGCAAGTGCCCACTTTTCAGAAGTCTGAGGTTTAGCTCCAGGGACCCCCTCTCCCAAGTTTTAGTAATTCAACCTCTTCTCTCCCCCTGCCCCCCGCCCCCGCGCCACCTGCCCTGCTGCCTGAGGGTAATAGCTGCTTCCTGCAGTTTTTACCTTTGTGAAACCTTAGAGCAGCACTATCCCATAGAAATATAATGTGAATACTAGTTTTTAATTTTCTAGTAGCCACATTAAAAAAAAGTAAAAAGAAATGGTAAAATTAATTTTAATGATATATTGTGTATAACCCAATCTGATCTTTCATTTTAGCATATGATCACTGTAAAAATTATTGAGATATTTTGATATGAAGTCTTTGAAATCTGGTGTGTATTTTACACTTACAGCACATTTCAATTTGGAGGATAAATTTCACCAGAAATACTTGATCTGCCTTAGATTTCATAAAATTTACAGTTGAAAATATAGATTCACCAGCTCATGTTGTTCCAAACATACATAAAAGCTTTCTAATAACTGAATTGAGTATCAATCTGTAACTTTTTATTTGGAAAAAATTGTGCACTCACAAGAAGTTGCAAAAAATACTACAGAGAGGTTCTATGTACCTACCACCCGGCTTCCCCCATTAGTGACATCTTCCGTGATTATAGTCATTGTCAAAACCAGAAAATTAATTGGCACAACACAATTAAGTAGATTACAGACCTTAATCAGATTTCCCCAGTTTTGATATGCACTTATTTCTTGGTATGTCTTTGTGATTATATGGCATTTTATTGCTTGTAGAGATTTGTATAACCACTTCACCACCACAATCAAGAGACAGAACTCTTCCATCACTACAAAGGATATTCCTCATGCTGCCCCTTTATTGTTACTTCTCCCCTCCCCTACAGTGAGCCCCTGGCAACCACTTATATGTTCTCCATCTCTATAATTTTGTCCCTGAGTAATGGAAATAAAAACAAAAATAAACAAATGGGACCTAATTAAACTCAAAAGCTTTTGCACTGCAAAGGAAACCATAACCAAAACAAAAAGGCAAGCCACAGATTGGGGGAAAATATTTGCAAATGATGTGACCGACAAGGGATTAGTCTCCAGAATTTACAAACAGCTCATGCAGCTCAATATCATCAAAACAAACAACCCAATCAAAAAATGGGCAGAAGACCTAAATAGACATTTCTCCAAAGAAGACATACAGATGGCCAAGAGGCACATGAAAAGACGTTCAGCATCGCTAATTATTAGAGAATTGCAAATTAAAACTACAATGAGATGTCACCTCACACCAGTCAAAATGGCTATCATCAAAAAATCCACAAACAATAAATGCTGGAGAGGGTGTGGAGAGAAGGGAACCCTCCTACACTGTTGGTGGGAATGTAAGTTGGTGCTGCCACTATGGAGAACAGTGTGGAGGTTCCTTAAAAAACTAAAAATAGAGCTACCATATGATCCTGCAATCCCACTCCTGGGCGTATATCCAGAGAAAACCATAATTCAAAAAGATACATGCACCCCAATGTTCATTGCAGCACTATTTACAATAGCCAGGACATGGAAGCAACCTAAATGTCCATCAACAGAGGAATGGATAAAGAAGATGTGGCACATATATACAATGGAATATTACTCAGCCATTAAAAAGAATGAAATAATGCCACTTGCAGCAACATGGATGGACCTAGAGATTGTCATACTGCGTGAAGTAAGTCAGACAAAGAGAAATATCATATGATATCACTTATAAATGGAATCTAAAAAGAATTGATACAAATGAGCTTACAAAACAGAAACAGACTCACAGATTTAGAGAAGGAACTTAGGGTCACCGGGGGGAAGGGTGGGGAGAAGAGATAGTTAGGGAGTCTGGGATTGACATGTACACACTGCTGTATCTAAAGTGAATAACCAACAAGGACCTACTGTATAGCACAGGGAACTCCGCTCAATATTATGTAACAACCTACGTGGGATAAGAATTTGAAAAAGAATAGATACATGTATATGTATAACTGAATTACTTTGCTGTACACCTGAAACTATCACAACATTGTTAATCAACTATACTCCAATACAAAATTTTAAAAAATAAATAATTCCTTAAGAAAAAGAATGTTATATAAATGTCATCCTATAGTATGTAACGTTTTGAAATTGGCTTTTTTTTTTCCACTCAGCATAATGCCCTTAAGAGCCATCCAAGTTGTTGGGTATATCAGTGGTTTGTTCCTTTTTATTGCTGAATAATATTCCATAGTATGGATGCACCACAATGTGTTTGACCACTCACCTGTTGAAGGGCATTTGGTTTGTTTTCAGATTTCAAGCTGTGTAAGCATTTGAGTATAGGTTTTTGTGTGAGCCTAAGTTTTCATTTCTCTGGGATAAATGCCCAGGAGTGTGATTGCTGGGTCATAGGTAACTCTATGTTTAATTGTCAGAATGATTTTCAGAGTGGCTGTACCATGTTTCATTCTGACCAACAGTGATAGCGAGATCCAGTTTATTGGCATCCCTATCAACATTTGGTGTTATCAGTGTTTAATTTTAACCATTTGAATAGGTATGTAGTCTCATCTCATTGTGTTCTTATTTGTGTTTGCCTAATGACTAGTGATGTTGGACAACTTTTCATGCATTTATTTGCCATCTGTATATCATTTCTGGTGAAGTGTCTGTTCAAGTCTGTTCCCATTAAAAAATTGGGTGGTTGGTTTCTTACAGTTGAGTTTTAAGAGTTCTTGGTATATTCTGTAGACAAATCCTTTGTTAGAGATGTGATCTGCATATATATTCTCCCAGTCCATAGCTTGTCTTTTTATCTTCTTAACAGGGTTTTTCACAGAGCAAAACTTTTTCATCCTAAGGAAGTTCAATTTATTGATTTTTTTCTTTTATGTATTGTGCTTTTAGTGTCATGTGTAAGAGTTCTTCACCTAACCCTAGGTCATGAATATTTTCTGCTATGTTTCATTCTAAAATTTTATAATTTTACATTTAAATCTGTGATCCAATTTGAGTCAATTTTTATGTAAATTATGAGTTTTAGGTCTAGGTTTATTATATTATACTTTTGCCTATGGATGTCCAATTTTACCAGCACCATTTATTGAAAAAAATAACCATGTTTCTGGGGTCCCATAACCATCGAGGTTCAATGGTTCACTGGATGGACTCACAAGGTTCAATAGCAGGCTTTACTCACAGCTAAGGTTTATTACATCAAAGGATACAGACCAAAAGTGATAGGAAAAATATATGCATTCAGTAGAGTTCAGAGAGGTCATCTGAACCATCTGAAGCCACACAAGGATGTGCTTTCTCTCTATCAGTGAACTACAGGTGTGGAATAACTTTGCCCAGGGAAGCCTGTTCAAGACTTGGGATCTGCGGCTTTTCTGTGTAGGGGAACAGCTCTGTCATGGCAGTCTGGTGAAATTGATCACATAGGCAAAGGCTTGACTGCAGTGTATCTGAGTCTTAGCAGAACTCCTTGTGATCCACTTGGAACACAAGAGGATGGGAGGCACTTTTTGTTTTGTGGTCACCCCTTTCCGGTATGTAGGACAGGGAGCATGGGTTGCTGGTACATTTGGCTACTCTTCCTTTCATTCTCCATGTAAGTAATAATCTGAATCCACAAAGGGCTCGTTGTGTTTTTATTGGCCATAGGCGTCAGACCTTAGTCTTTCCTCACGCTCCACTGAATTGCTTTTTCATCTTTATAAAATATCAGTGCGTATATCTATGTGAGTCAATTCTTTTCAACAGCTTTGTTGGGGTATAACTGACATACAGTAAACTGCACATGTTCAAAGCACACAATTAAGTTTTGACATATGTATACACCTATGAAACCATCAGCACAGTCGAGATGATGAACATACTGCAAAGTTCCCAAGCGCCCTCTGTAATCCCTCCTTCCCCTCTGTCTCCAGGCAATCACTGATCTGTTTTCTGTCATTTTAGGTTAGTTTGCATTTTTTAGAATTTATATTTGAATCATACATTGAATCATATATCTTTTTTCCAGCTTCCTTTGTTGAGCATAATTATTTTGAGATTCACCCATGTTGTTGCATATATCAATAGTTCATTCCTTTTTTTTGCTGAGTAATATTTCAGTGTGTGGGTATATATACAACTAATTGTTTACCCATACATCTGTTGATGGATGTTTGGATTTCCAGTTTTTAGCTATTGCAAATAAAGCTTTTATGAACATTTGTGTACAAGACTTTCTATGGATAATGTTTTCTTTTCTCTTGGGTAAGTATCTATGAGAGGAGTGGCTGAATCATTTCATAGGTGTATGTTAAACTTTTTAAAAAACTACCACACTGTTTTACAAAGTGGTACCATTTATATTACCACCAGCCATGTGATAGAGTTCCAGTTTATTGGCATCCTCAGCAACACTTGGTATGGCGATTCTTTTTAATTTTACCCATTCAAATTGATGTGTAGTGTTATTTCATTTTGGTTTTAGCTTGCATTTACCTAACGATCAGTGATGTTGAAACTCTTTTCATGTGCTTATTGGCCATCTGTATATCTTCTTTGGTGAAGTGTTTATTCAAATCTTTTGCCCATTTTATATTGATTGGGTTGTCTATTTTCTTATTTTTGAGTTTTTAGAGTATTTTATATATTCTGGATACAAATCCTTTATCAGATATATGCTTTGCAAACATTTTCTTCCAGTCTATGAATTGTCATTCTCATTATCTTAACAGTGTTTTTCAAAGAACAAATGTTTTTAATTTTTGTGAAGTCTAACTTATCAATTTGTTTTTAATGGCTTATGCTTTTGGTGTCATATCTAAGAAATCATTGCCTAACCCAAGGTCATGAGATTTTTCTCCTAAATTTTCTTCAAGAAATTTTGCAGTTTTAGTTTCTATATTTAATACTGTGATCCATTTTGTGTATGGTACAAGGTATTAATCCAAGTTATTTTTTGCATATGAACATCTAGTATTTCCAGGACCATTTATTGAAAAGGTTATTCTTTTTCTAATGAACTGCCTTTACACCTTTGTAAAACAAAAATCAGTTGTCTATATTTGTGTGAGTATATTTCTGGGCTCTCTGTTCTCTTCCATTAATATATTTTTCTGTTTGGACATCAATCCCACACTGTCTTGATTATAGTATAGCTTTATAATACTTTTTTTTTTTTTTTTTTTTGGCTGCACCGCGCACATGGCTTGCAGGATCTTAGTTCCCTGATCAGGGATTGAACCCGGGCCCGGCAGTGAAAGTGCCAAGTCCTAACCACTGGACTGCCAGGGAATTTCCTATAATACATCTTAAAATCAGGTAGTGTTAACCTTCCAAATGTGTTCTTTTCTCAAAGTTGCTTTGACAATTCTAGGTCATTTGTATTTACATATGAATTTTAGAATCAGCTTGTGATTTTCTATAAAAATTCCTGCTGGGAATTTGAAAGGGATTATATTGAATCTGTAAATCAATTTGGGAAGAATTGTTATCTCAACAATATTGAGTCTTCTGACCCATGAATAAGGTATAAATATCACTATTTAGATTTTCTTTAATTTCTCCCAGCAAAGCTTTATAGTTTTCAGCATACAGGTTTTGCACATCTTTTCTTGACCAAATGCTTTGGCCAGAACTCTAGTACAGTGCTGAATATAAAGAGTGAGAATGGACATCTTGATTTATTACTGATCTTCTTATAGGGAAAGCACTCAGTCTTTCACCAATAAGTATGATGTTAAGTATAGGTTCTTCATATATGCTCTTTATCAGGTTGATGAAGTTCCCTTCTGTTCCTAGTTTGCTGAGAGTTATTATCAGTAATGGATGAAAGAGCTGTGAAGTGGAAGCTTTGGACCTCACCCTACCTTAGTCAGAATTGTTCTGTTTTATGTTTTATGTGTGGATATTCTCTGTGAACTTTGTTTGCAAAATGAATTCAACTCCTAATAAGAAAAAAAAGTTTGAATAACACTACTTTATACAATAAGTAAATGTATTAGTCAGGGTACTCCAGAGAAACAGAGCCAGTAGGATAGATAGATAGATAGATAGATATGTGTGTGTGTATAATATAATATAATGAGGAATTGGTTCACAATATTACGGAAGTGAGAAGTCCCAAGATCAGCCATCTGCAAACTGGAGACCCAGGAAAGCCAGTGGTATAATTCTTAGAGAATGGATGAATTCCAGTCCAAGTCCGGAGGCCTGGTGTAAAATCTCAGTACAAGGGCAGAAGATCAATGTCCCAGCTCATTCAGGCAGACAAGAAGCAAAACGGGTGAATTCTTCCTTCCACCTTGTGTTCTATTCAGGTCCTCAATGGATTGGATGATGCCCACATTGGGGAGGGCAGTCTACTTTACTGAGTCCACCAATTCAAATGCTCATCTCATCTGGAAACACCCTCATAGACACACCCAGAAATGATGTTTAATCTGGGCACCCCTTAGCCCAGTCAAGTTGACACATAAGTTAACCACCACAGTAAGTTATTGAAAAATTGAATATAAATTTAACTTTTTATTTTCCAGTGAACTAGAAACACATAGGGAAATCTTTTGAAAGAATATTCCTGCATTCTTTGTAAAATCTAGAGGATTCCTAGGCCATGCTTGAAAACGCTGATTCTGGGAATTCCCTGGCGGTCCAGTGGTTAGGACTCCGCACTCTCACTGCCAAGGGCGCAGGTTCAATCCCTGGTCGGGGAACTAAGATCCTGCAATACGTGTGGTGTGGCCAAAAAAACAAAACGAAACGAAACAAATGCTGATTCTGCAGCCTCTTAGAAGAAGTAGAGTTGTAAGACTGAGAGGGAACTTTCCAGAGAAGACTGATCTAACCTTCTGCCCCCAGGGATTGTAGTAGTGCTGGGGAGAAGGTGTGGCGAGTCTAGAGAAGGACATTTTCCCATTTCTCTCACTGTTCTATATCTTAGCAACAAGGCATAAGTTCTGCACAGCCTTGGATTCCCTTGGGATTACAGGCTGCTTGCGGGCAGGAACTGTATTACTTTCTTTTCTGTAGCTCCTTCAGCTGTCTCTCACAGTTCTTTAAACATCTCATGTGCAAATGAGTAAATAAATGATAGGTGGGCGGATACCTTTTCCTTCCTACCATCTCTTGCCCCTTACTTTTTGAGCTCACTCGGCCCAGCTCTAGACAGACTTGTGAAGCAGATCAAGTTTGTCTTTGGTGCCCTTTGCCCACCACGTGTTGCTGTCTCCTGAGTGCCCGGTGTGTCCTCCTACTCGTGATCGTTTCACTCTCAAATCCCAGCAAGGCCTGTTCTTCACAGGCAGCATCCCATGCCTCATCTGAGCTTCCTCATTATGTGTCCTGTCTTGCTTTCTTTAACGATTCCACAGAGTTAGGGTCAGGCCACCTAGTGGATGAAGATTACAGAGAAGAGAGCCTTCAGACTCTTGCCTCAGCATGCAACTAGGGTATCCACAGCACTCTCCTCCCTCTCTCATCACCTCCAAGCACCGAGCCCACCCATGGTGGACAGTACTTACCCACCTCCCAAGCCCCCTTTCCCCTCTCTGAGAACAGTTTTGTGTGATCCTGGGGTAGTTTGGTTTTTAAGGGCAGGTAAGCCACAAAAATAGAGCAAGCCCTTTTTGGATCACCGTGTCTCCCACTACTCATTGTTCAAAGTTCCTGTTTTCCAAGTTGATATATTGAGAAAAGTATAAGCTTCTGCCAGAGCATCCATTTCTCTCCATGTGTGGGTTATCCTGTCCTATCTTGGCTCATAGGAAATAAAGGAAACAAACTATTTTGTTTCAGTTAGGGAGAATCAGTATTAAGGATTTACTCCTTCCTTTGTTTGTTAAACAAATCATCATCATGCGCCCACTATATACAAATAGATTATGATAACAGGGACTTCCTTAGATATCGGTTTGTTTTCTGTTTACTCCATCAGGGAAACTTGAAGAACTGTAAATGGCTCACTAACAAAAGCAAACAACACTCAAACATTTAAAATTAGGCAACTTTCAAACTACCATCCACACATGTTTCCAGGTTTCATTTAAAAGCAAAACCAACTTGAGTACCAGGTGTGAACTTAAAGTAATAGGATTGTTATCTTCTAGAAATAAACCTGAGAGGGTGTACCCTTCCGAAGACATAATCTCCCAGCTAGTGTAGCCATCTTGAGAGTCCGAGCCCTAGTTCTATTGGTGTGGCCACAACTACTTGTCTTTTGGGACTAAAATTAGACCTCACCTCCTGCTTCAGGGAGCCGGCCCTCACCCTCAAGTCTGGGTTTGATGCTCTTCTTCTGGGGTCCCTGAGCGTCCTGTGCTTACATCTATCAAAGCACTTATCACACTGGATTGTATGTCTCCCTTATCTGAAGGTAGGGAAGATGTCTTGTTTGACTTTGTATCCCTGGGGCCAAGCAGTTGCTCAGTAAATATTCGTTAACTGAAAAAAGTCTCTGCGTCATATTTTTGGACCATCTTCAACGATAGCAAATCTTTCTTCTTTTACTGGAGAATGTGATTTTTGGCAAACAGATGTTATTCGGAAACATGTTGGGCAAATCAGGTATTCATCAAACTGAATAACACTGTCTATTTAAAAATGAGCTGTGATCACAATGTATTGACTACTTTTCTTCTGCGATTCATAAACTGGCTCTGAAAACAATTCCGAAGAAGGAATTGCAAAAGGTTTTGACCAATAGAAGCTTCCCAGGGCAATATCTTTGAAAGACTATGTTCCTTTATATGTTTAAGTTGGAATATGTGTTTAGAGAAAAATGAAACAAATATTTGTCCTGAAAATTATCGAACACCTACTCCAGGGAGCAGAGCATGGCGTTTCGAGGTTAAGAGCATTACTCTGGAGCTGGACTGCTTGGGTTCCAATCCTGCCTCTGCAGCTAAGTTAGCTGTATCGTCTTGGACAAGTTACTCAACCTGTTGTTTCCTCATTTGTAAAATGGGGATAGTACCTCCCACATAGAGTCATTGTGAGGATTAGTTGAGTTAATCACATCAAGTGCTTAGAATATAGGGCCCGGTACATAGTAAGTGCTCACTAAGAGTTGTTATTATCATTGTTATCTTTATGATCATAACAATGTTTGAGGCACTGTATTAGCAAATACTAAAGATAATACTTTTTTTACAAAGACCTATCCCTTCCCTCAGGAAGTTCACAGTATAATGGGAAATAATTTATGTTATCATACAACTTGATGGGAGCTCTCAGAAATGCCAGCTGTCATGATGGCAGGAGCAGCTGACATGGGGAAGGGTCTAGTATCGAGAGCATCTCAGTACAGCTCTATAAGCACCAAATGCCCTCCACCCCATTCAGAACATTGTGTCCTGAGAATAGAAGTGTCAGTACGACCAGATATTGATGTTCATGGTAGTGATGAGAACAGAAGGACCTGAGAGTAGAGATCACACTTTTTTACTAAAATACTTCCATTTTTTAAAAAAACAAAGGAATGGTATGCAGTGTCAGTTCCTTTGAAAGTATTCAGTGCTCCTTACTTCACTCCGAATAGGAACCCGTCTGGACAGAGAATTCATAGACTCGATCATCAGTATGTCTCTCTGTTTAAAAAAAAATTGGTTCCAGTTTCAAAAACTAAGATACAGTGTTGCTCTGATCCTGAAAGAATGGAATAATCTGGAAGGATTTGCCATTTTACCAAGAGAGTTTAGAGGTTTACTATGGATTAGAATTGCACCAATATTTAAGAATAGTAACATTAAATAATGATATAATTTACACTTGGGGATGCATTGTTTCATTACTGTATCATTTCTTTTACTGTGCAGAAATTAGTTTTTTCAATTAAAATATTGGTTGCCTTTTTTTAAACCAGAGTTTCCCTCTTTCAGAAATAGTTATAAAAATGACAATTTATGTTGCAATCAGTTATTTTGTATGATTCATGAAGAAACACTTTAAAAATAACTTTGTAATAAAGACAGAAAACTGTTTCTTTACGATTGTGATTCATCATAATTACTTTTGAACATTTGGTAAATCCTATTTCGGGTAATTTTTAAGAAGTACGTTAAAACTCTTTCAGAGTCTGTTTAAGGCCCTCCTTTATGAATTCTGCAGAAGCTTCACTTTGTGAAGAAAATGGGCTTGAGGTAATAAGCATAATGTGAGACAAGGTGGTTATATGTGTTTCTGCCCTCTCCTCATCTTTTCAGTTTCCCTTCTGAGAAGTTGAAAGTCAAGGGATTATTTTGGAGAATTAAAGTAATTGCAAAGAGAAACAGCAAGAGCCTGCAACCTTTCCACCATGGCATGTTCTGTGCTTCTGGGCCCAAGGGGCAAGCAAGAGGTGCCAATTCTTAAGAGACCTGTGATGGAGCCACAGACGTGTTTTCTTAAGAAAGGGAGAGAGGATACGGCAGTGGTAACTGGAGCCGAGTGCTATACTTGGCATTTGTTCCAGGTTTGCTTAGTTGAACTGAATTTCCTGCTTATGGGCAAGATACCATTCCGAGTTGTACAGAACGAGCACACAGCTGTCATCTTCATTTTGCCCCAAAGGCTATTAACAGTTGGTCCTAAAGTGAAGCATTTTATTCTGTTACATGGATCATGAGTAGAGCAATCATAAAGTGTATTGATGTTGGGAAGAAAATCTGCGTTCTGAGCATGTGTATGATTAACACCCTTATTGGACACTAATAATGCTGAGAGTTTCCAACCTCACCTGGAACTTCCTAAGGGTTGTGAAAATGAATTTTTCACCACTACAGCTACTATAATCCCTGGTGCACTTCTTTTTTAAAAAAAATTTCATTTATTTAACTATAGTTGATCTACAATATTGTGTTAGTTTTAGGTGTACAGCTTCAGATTCTTTTCCATTATAGGTTATTACAAGATATTTAATATAGTTCCCTGTGCTATACAGTAAATCCTTGTTGTTTGTCTATTTTATATACAGTGATGTGTATCTGCTAATCCCATACTCCTAATTTATCCCTCCCCCTCCCCTTTCCTCTTTGGTAACCATAGGTTTGTTTTCTATGTCTTTGAGTCTGTTTCTGTTTTGTAAATAAGTTGATTTGTATTAATTTTTTAGATTCCACATATAAGTGATATTATATAATATTTGTCTTTTTCTGCCTGACTTCTTTCACTTAGTATGATAATCTCTAGGTCCATCCATGTTGCTGCAAATGGCAGTATTTCATTCTTTCTTACAGCTGAGTAATATTCCATTGTATATGTGTGTGTGCGTGTGTGTGTGTGTGTGTATACACATATATACCACATCTTCTTTATCCATTCATCTGTCGATGAACACTTAGGTGTCCATGTCTTTGCTATTGTGAATAGTGCTGCTATAAACATAGGCATGCATGTATCTTTTCGAATTAGAGTTTTGCTCTTTTCCGGATATATGCCCAGGAGTGGGATAGCTGGGTCATATGGTAACTCTATTTTTAGTTTTTTAAGGAACCTCCAGACTGTTTTCGATAGTGGCTGTACCAGTTTACATTCCCACCAATAGTGTAGGAGGGTTCCCTTTTCTCCACACCCTCTCCAGCATTTATTATTTATAGACTTTTTGATGATGGCCATTCTGACTGGTGTGAGGTGTTACCTCATTGTAGTTTTGATTTGCATTTCTCTAATAATTAATGATGTTGAGCATCTTTTTATGTGCCTCTTGGCCTTCTGTATGTCTTCTTTGGAGAAATCTCTATTTACGTTGGACTTAGTGACTTGATTCTAATGCATAGAATATGACAAAGGTGTTGGGATGGGACTTCTGTGATTAGGTTACAAAAGATTGTGACTTCCATCCTGCTGGCACTCTCTCTTGCCGTCTTACTTACTCTGATGAAGTTTGATGCTGTGTTGCGAGATGCTCTGTAGGGAGACCCACATGCCAGAGACTCAAGGAGGCCTGCAGCCAACAGCTTATGAGGAACTGAATCCTTTGTCCAACAGTCTGCGAAAAACGGAATCCTGCCAACAACCATGTGACTGAACTTGGAAGCAGATCCTTCCCAGTAGAGCCTTCGGATGAGGTGGTGTCCCTGGCCAGCACCTTGATTGTGGGCTTGCGAGAAGCCCTGAAGCAGAAGACCCAGCTAAGCCACGCCTGGATTCCTGAAAGTATGTTTTAAGCAGCTAAGTTTTGGGGGTAATTTATTATACTACACAATAACTAATACACCTTGCAAGAGGTAACCACTATCCTAAATGTGCTATCATTCCCATACATGTCTTTATATGTATGCTACATTTATATGTATCACTCCCATGTATGCCTACACACACACACACACACGTACAATTACTATATATATAGAGTAATTGTATTACATGTTCTTAAAATCCATATAAATGATATTATAGTATTTGTATCCTTCTGGAATTAGAGTTTCCCTTATTCGTTTTTCCACCGCCACCATTCCATCTTTGCCTCTCTGGGTCTTTCTCTGTGTCTCAGCCTCTGTGAGTTCTAGTCTCCACCCCAGCCCAACCCTTTCTGTCCTGTTCCGTTTACCTGCAGTAGTCCCAAACTGGTGACTTAAGCCTGGTCCCACCTTAGGTGAAGCCCAGCTTCTTCCCGTATGGCTCTCTAAACCAAAATCTCGGCCTTGCTCTTCAACATTACATGGGCCTCTAGGCCAACCTGGATCGTCACTGGGGTTTTCTTTGATAATGGTGCTTTTTAGAGCAGTATGCATCTAAAAGTTTAACGTGCATAGGAATTTCCTGGAAACCTTGTTAAAATGCGACTATGAAGGTCCGGGGAGGGCCTGAGATTCTGCATATCTACAAAGCTTTCAGGTGTTGCTGATGCTGTTGCTACATAGACCCCATATTTAGTAACAAGATTCCAGAGGCTAGATGTCTATCTCTCTCTTTACGAAAATTGTTTCAACTTGACATTTTAATTTATTTTTTAATTTTTATTTATTTATTTATTTTTTAACATCTTTATTGGAGTATAATTGCCTTACAGTGGTGTGTTAGTTTCTGTTTTATTATATTAGATACCAATAAAGGAATTCAAAATAGGCTTACCCAGTGGTAGAAAGTGATGGCTTTCAAAGGTAAGGTGGGCCAAAACAAAACCAAATAATGTAAGGAAAGACTTTACTCGGTGTTATTTACCAAAGAGAAATCTGTTCATACTTAAGCTTATTTACTGAAAGTAAACTTTTATTTTTAACTTGAACAAATGCTGACAAATATATATGTAGAAGGTAGGATAAAAGTCAGATGTCAGTGGATATCACTTTTTGGGGAATGAACTCTGGAGAGATATCAGTGTTGATAAAATTCCCCTGGGCTTCTAAAAAACAAAAAACCTAAAGAATGAAGAACAGATTCTTTCTTTTTTCCTCCATCCTTTTCTTTCTACTCCTCCCAACTACAGAATAAAATAAGAGAAAATGAACAATTATACAACATTAACCTGCACCAGTGACTTTATAAATCTAAGAAAATAGTCTTATGTGTGTATATACTATATCTCAATAAGGAGAGAAGAACAATACATTTTCTTTTTGTAACTTGGAACCTTGTGTATCTGATGGCTTCGACCACCTGATGACCGCAGCAGCCTTGTCTCTGTTGCCCAACACCACAAATGCTTGCCCCACCCCTCCTTTGATCGTCTCATTCTCTCTTTCTTTCTTTTTGGAGAGGCCATTCTGAGATTTAAATAAAGCTTTCTATTGATACTTAAGAAGACTTTGCACAATTTCTGCTTTGACCAAGTAACAGAGACTGGATTTACCCTCTTACTTTAAAGAACCAAAAAACAGGACAAAATGTATAAGCTATACCTGACTTGGCTCCCTGAACTCTGAGATCAGTGTCCGCAACCCAGGGAGTCTTCCAAGCTCTGCCTCAGCTCCCCTTCCCCATGTCCTATCCTGGAAACTTTCTGAAGGCACTAAGTTGGGTCAAATCTTCCACCTTAAGACACTGGGAAAAGAAGGGCAAACTAAACCTAAAGCAAGCCAGAAGGAAATGATAAAGATCAGAGTGGAAATTATTGGACTAGATAATAGAAAAAACAATCAAGAAAATCAATGAAACCAAAAGCTGGTTCTTGGAAAAGATCAACAAACTTGACAAAACTTTAGTTAGATTGACTAAGAAAAAAAGAAGACTCAAATTTCTAGAATCAGAAATGAAAGAGGGGATATTACTACTGACTTTACAGAAGTAAAAAGGATTATGTGGGAATTCTATGAACAATTATATACCAATAAATTAGATGAAATGGACAAATTCCTAGAGAGACACAAACTACTGAAATTGACTCAAGAAGAAAAAAAACAGTATGAATAGATCTATAACAAGTGACAAGCCTGGATTAGTAATTTTAAAAAAACTGCCCACAAAGAAAACCCCAGGCCCAGACGGTTCACCACTGAATTCTAACAAACATTTAAAGAACTAATACAAACTCTTCACCAACTCTTCCAAAAATAGAAGAGGCTGGAACACTTCCCAGTTCCTCCTATGGGGCCAATATTACCCTCATACCAAAACCAAAGACATCACAAGGAAAGAAAACTACAGATTATTATCTCTTATGAACATAGGTGCAAAAATCCTTAGCAAACTGAATCCAACAACATATAAAAAGAATTATGCACAATGAGAAGTGGGATTTATCCTAGGAATACGCAGTTTGTTTAACATCTGAAAGTAAGTTAATGTAATACATCATAATAATTGAATAAAAAACAAAATCACATGATCATCTCAATAGATGCAAAAAAGCATTTGACAAAATCCAACAACCTTTCATGACAGAAACACTCAACAAACTAGGGATGGAAGAGAACTTCCTCAACAAAGGACTTCTATGAAAAACCCACAGCTAACATCATACTTAATGGTGAAAGCATAGATGCTTTATACCCTTAAAATTAGGAACAAAACAATGTCTGCAGCTCAACATTTTATTGGAGTTCTATCCAGGGCAACTAGGCCACAGAAAGAAATGAAAGACATCCATACTGGAAAGTGAAAAGTAAAATTATCTCTATTTGCAGATGACATGATCTTGTATGTAGAAAATCTCAAGGAATCCACAAAGAAAACAAAACACCTATTATAACTAATTAAAAAGTTCAGCAAGGTTGCAGAATACAGGATCAATATACAATAATCAATTGTGTATCTGTATACTTACAATGAACAATCCAAGATTACAAAAACAATTCCATTTACAGTAGCATCAAAAAGAATAAAATACTTGGGAATAAAGCTAAGTGAAGGAGTGTAAAACTTATACTCTGAAAATTATAAGACACTGTTGAAAGAAATTAATGATCTAAATAAATGGGAACACATTCCATGCTCATGGATTGGAAGACTTAATATTGTTAAGATGGTAATACTTCCCAAATTGATCTATGATTTGATGCAATCCCTATAAGAATCTCAGCTGGCTTCTCTTTAGAAAATGGCAAGCTGATTGTAAAATTCATATGGAATTGTAAGTGACCCAGAATAGCCAAAGCAATCTTGAAAAAGAAGAACAAAGTAGGAGGATTCCCACTTCCCAATTTCAAAATTTACTACAAAGCAATGATGATCAAGATAGTGTGGAAATGGCATAGAGATAGACATATAAATCAATGGAATAAAATTGAGACTCCAGAAATAAACCCATGTGTCTATGGTCAACTGATTTTTGACAAGAGTGCCAAGTTCATTCAATGGTGAAAGAATAGTTATTTCAAAAAATAATGCTGAAATGACTGGATAACCACATGTAAAAGAATGAAGTTGGACCATGCCCCACACCATATACAAAAATCAACTTTAAATTGATCAAAAACTTAAATATAAGAGCTAAAACTATAAAACTCTTATAAGGAAACATAGGGGTAAATCTTCATGACCTCAGATTTGGCAAAGGATTCTTATTTATTGCACCAAAAGGATGAAAAACAAAAGAGAAAAATAGATAAATTGGACCTCATCAAAATAAAAAACTTTTGTGATTCAAAGGACATTCATGAAAGTGCAAAGACAGCTCACAGGATGGGAGAACATATTTGCAAATCATTAATCTGATGAGGGGATTGTATCTAGACTATATAAAGAATTTTTACAACTTGATAATAAAAACATAAATAACCCAATTAAAAAATGGGCAAAGGATATGAAATGATTATTTCCCCAAGGAAGATATACAAAATGGCCAATAAGCACATGAAAAGTTGCTCAACATCATCAGGGAAATGCAAATCAAAACCACAGTGAACTTCATACCACTTCATACCCACTTGGATGGCTATAATAAAAAAGCCAGATACTAGCAAGTATTGACGAGGATGTGGAGAAATCAGAACTCTTGTACATTGTTGGTGGGTATGTAAAATGCCACTTTGGAAAACAGTCTGGTAGTTCCTGAAAAGTTTAAACATAGAGTTACTATATAATCCAACAATTCTCTTCCAAGAATTGAAGAATATCTTCCTTCCAAGAGAAAGGAAAATATATGTCCACAAAAAAAAACTTGTTATAGCAGCATTATTCATAATAACCAAAAGGTGAAAACAACCCAAATGTCCATCAACTGATGAATGTATAAATACAATGTGCTATATCCATACAATGGAATATTATTTGGCCATAAAAGGAGCAAAGTGCTTACTGATACATGATACAACATGGATTCATCTTGGAAAACATTATACTGAGTCAAAGAAGCCAGTTACAAAAGACCACATATTATAAGATTCCATTTATTTGAAATGTCCAGAATAAAGAAATCTATAGACAGAAAGTAGATTAATAGTGGCTCAGGGCTGGAGGGAATAGGGAATAGAAAACTAAAGGGTATAGCATTTCTTTCTGAGGTGATGAAAGCGTTCTGAAATTGGTGATGGTCACACATGTCTGTGAATATACTAAAAACCATTGAATTGTACACTTTAAAGGGATGAATATGAATTATAATTATTATAATGTGTATGGTATATGAATTATATCTCAATAAAGCTGTTTTACAAATAAGCTGGTCATTCATAGGGCTCATCTTGTTTGCGTTCCATCTCTCTGGGATCACTGTCCTTTGTTGCCTAATATATAGTGTCTTGAAAATTGTTGCTTCATATTGTCTGGCTTTTTTTTTTTGGTTGTTTCATGCAGGAGGGTACATACAATTTCTACCACATCATCTTAGCCAGAAGTAGCAGTTTCCCTATTTTTTTAATTGCACAAACTGAGGCCAAAAGCAGCTAACTGGCTTACCAAAGTTCATGCTAGTTAGTGGCAGAGTCAGGTCTATAACCAGGATTTCCTGATCTGTAGTCCGAAGTTGAAACAGGATTGCTTCTTGCCTATCCAGGTTCTGGGGCAACTTGAGAGCTGAAGGTTAGTTAACCAGTCATAGACAAAGTGAATGTCTGGGGCTTGAGGATCCCTGAAAGGTCCAGATCAGTTCTCTGCCTTCTCCTCAATCCACAGGTGTTTACTGCACACCTGTGTGCATTACCTTTTGGGAGACATTTCTGGGGACAGAAGAGCAGGTGCTACCATCTCTGGCAACAAGAAGCTCACCATCTATTTGGGAGAAAAGGCTGCACATGAAACATCTCTATGACTCAAGCATGTTTACCTATAATATAATGAATGACTCACTCAACTGTGCAGCCAAGAGAGGCAGGAGGGGTCACAGTGTGCAGGCTTTTCTCAGGAAAGGCTTCCAACTTGAGTTTCAAAAGATGGCAGCATCCCCTGACTGAGTGAGGGAAGTAAAGGCAGGATGTTGTCTTCACAGGGTGTGTGTTAAAGTGCACCTGAGGCCTCAGAGGGTCCTTGGCTATAAGAAAAGCCTGTCTTGGGGTGGGGAAAGAAAGAGGAAGTTGTCCTAGCCTGAGGGCAGACCTGGGGGATTTGATGGAAGTCCTGTGGTGAAAAGGGTGACTAACAGGTCAGCTCCTTTGCCTACAGCAAAATCAAATGCTCCCAGGCAGACAGCTTTTTTTATAGGAAAACAAGTGTCTTCTCAGGTCATGAAAAAGCTGGGTTGTCCACTTGAAATTACAGGACAAATGTTCCAGACCCTAGCTATTCAATCATTCACTGAGCATGTACTGAGCACCTACTATATACTGGGAGTTGTGTTAGGGGCTGGGGATTGACAGGTGCCCAAGACTCGTGGCTTGCCCTAGTTCATGGTCTAGAGGGGAAGACACTTGGACAATGATAACAGATTTCCTTAAGGAAAGGTGCTCTCTTTCCCCACCCTACACCCTGTTAGTCAACAGAAGTGGCCACGTCTTTTCCCTTTGCAGATCCATCATCAGGGTCAGGGGGGACGGGGGAAGGACCCAAGGCCACAACAGCTGGAAGAGGTTTTCACTTCCTGCCGCGCATGGCAGGGCACACTCCCTGAAGACCAGTCCAGAGCTCTCCTTTACAGCCCGGCCCCCAACTCGCCGCCTCCGGGAAGCCTTCTCTTCTGCATCTGCTGCCCCTGTCCCCCCCCCACAGGCTCTCCTGGTTGCACTGAGATGTGTGGACATTGTTTGGCTCCCCTAGAAAAGCACAGGCCCTTTAGGGGGACGGTCCAGATCTTCTTCAAGTTTGTGACCCCCATGGCGTCTGCACAGGTAGGTGTTTGTTGACTGAATCACGAGGGCTTCGGAATCACTCTTCTCACCATCAGTGGTGCTTCTCTTCTACCTGCCCAGGGCCTGTCTACAGAGGGCCTTCCCATCCTCTTCCTGTCTCTTTGGCTCCTCTGCAGGGCCTCCCGGGAGGTTTCCGCTCCCACGGCCGCGTGTGATGCTGGTGGTGCTGTGATGGCGGATACAAGGAGGGACTGCGCCCCCAGGTGAGGCCCCGCCCCCCCCAGGGAGTGACTTGTCCTGTCCCTGGCCTCCGAGACTGCATGTCACAGCCAGACCGGGCTGTGGGTGCTCACCGAAGAGAAGCACCCACACAGGGGTGCCATCTGCCTACAGGAGCCAAAAGCCCTGGGGTGAAGAGCACAGGGTCTCAGGCCCAGCACCTCCTGCTGTTCGTGGAAGCCACAGGAGGGGCAGGGGACCGGCATGAGTGCCGGGGTCTCAGGACTTGATCTTGCTTGCACATCCCAAGGGGGTCACTGCACAGGCCTGTGACCCGGAGCCCAGCCCCTGAGAGTGGCGTGGAGTGTCAGGGCTCCATCCCTCCTGTTGAGCAGGAGCTGCAGGCCTGCCGGATCCTGGGCCTGGCTGAGTTGGCACCGACAAAGGCCCCTTTTCACTCACAGGCTCCCCTAGCTTGTGGGGTTTGAAGCAAGAATAATTTTGTCATCTCACGGTCGGGGTGCAGGGCCCTGCCACTCACAGACACTGCTCCTTTACCGTGTCCTCCATGCCTCAGGATAGGCATAGTGCATGGTGGGCTTTTTCCATAAACTGTAAATTCACCTTCTTCATTCATTTTCCCTCTTCCTGCTGGTTTTATAACAGAGAATCGCACCTCCCCCCACCAAAAAAAAAAGTCTTAGCAGTACAAGTGTCTGAGAGAAAACCAAACATACCCATGCATCTTGGTCTGCAGTTTAAGTCTGATAACACCACGCTCAGCAACTACAGAGCAGGGCCATACTCCCTGGTGAGCAAACAGTGGAGTTTCAGGGAAAATCCCTAATATCTATGAGTGTCATATGGGGTCAGAAACTCACTTTACCAAACAGATTCATGAGAGAGTGGCTTTTCACAATTTGAAGGTATACTTATTTTAAGAGATTCTAAAGTTGTTGAATCTGAGTGACTATGCATTTGTTCGTTTTCTTCCCCTGAGTTTTCAGATAGGAGTTTGTAGAAAGTGACTCATTCTATCGCACAGCTAATTAGTGGCCAAGCCTAGGACTTGGGCTCACTCTTTCTGAGCCCCGGACTCTTCATTTGAGCCTCCCTGGGATGGAAAGGTTTGCTTCCAGATTGCTGTTTAAACACTAAGTGGAGGGGGAAGGGTAAGCTGGGACGAAGTGAGAGAGTGGCATGGACATATATACACTACCAAACGTAAAATAGATAGCTAGTGGGAAGCAGCCGCATAGCACAGGGAGATCAGCTCCGTGCTTTGTGACCACCTAGAGGGGTGGGATAGGGAGGGTGGGAGGGAGACGCAAGAGGGAGGAGGTATGGGGATATATGTGTATGTATAGCTGATTCACTTTGTTATACAGCAGAAACTAACACACCATTGTAAAGCAATTATACTCCAATAAAAATGTTTTAAAAAATAGATAAATAAAAGATTTGTGCAGAAAAAAAAACCACTAAGTGGAATGGAAGGAAAAGAATATCTTGAAGCTGAAAGGTGTGAAGCCTTAGGACATTGACAACCAATTAAAAACTCAGATAAACTAAGGCTTCACACCTTTACATGCTGCAAAGCAGTCAATGGAGAAACAGGATTTGAATTCCTGAAAGGGGATTTACACATAAAGATCTAGGAACTCAGCTAACAGCATATTTGGGAGGAGTGAACAGGAGATGTCAGGGTGGAAAGACAGAGTCCTGATCAGATTCTCCCCGGCTCTGGGACCTTGTACAAATCATTTAACCTTCTTCAGCCTCTGTGGCTCATCTCAAATGAAGGAATGATGCTAATACCTGAGTTATTCCCAAATAGTCAACTGAGGTCATCCGATCAGTCCCCATATCTGCTCCATTTTATCCTAAATGTCTCTTGAACCCTCCACTTCTCTCTGTCCTCATGGTTCCTTCTTTAGTTCATCTTTCTACCTCGTCTGCCCCAGGCTGTGTCCTTTTCATTCCACTCTACACACTGATCCAAAGAGATCTTTCTAGAAGGCAAAGCCGGTTACATGGCGAATCTGCTTAAAACCCTTCAATAGCTTCTCATTACTCTCAGGATAAGATCAAAACCCTTGCCCTGGTGTACAAGGCCCTTCATGGTCTGGCACCTGTCTGCCTCTCCAGGCTTATCTCACTCTGCTCCTCTCTCTTAAGTTCCAGCCATAATAAACTAGTAGCTGTTCCCCAATGAGCCAGCCTCTCTCACCTCCAGCCTTTGCAGTAGCTTTTTCCTCTAGCTAGAACACTCAGCCCCTTCCCACACCCCATCCTCCCCTAACCCTGTAATCCTGTAGGGGAAGTGCTCCCCGAGTCTGACCTCCTCCTCCTCAGTGTGCCCCAGCATCCCATGCTTCTGACATCTTAGCACTCATCACCCTGATTGAAATGGCCTTTTGCCTTGTTGGTTTCTCCCACTCAGTTCTGCAGGACTGTCTTACTCATCATTATGTTTCCAGCGGAGCCTGTTGAATGAATGGTGAATGTTTAAATCATCAAGAAAAAAAGGGAGAGGATGCAAATCATTAAAGTTAGAAATGAAAAAGGGGAAATCACAACTGACACTGCAGAAATACAAAGGATTATAAGAGACTACTACAAACAACTATATGCCAATAAAATGGACAACCACGAAGAAATGGACAAATTCTTGGAAAGGTACAATTTTCCAAGACTAAACCAGGAAGAATTAGAAAATATAGAAAATATAAATAGACCTATCTGTTTAGAAAATATAAACAGACCGTCCCCCTAAAGGGCCTGTGCTTTTCTAAGGGAGCCAAACAATGTCCAGATGGCTTCACAGGCGAATTCTATCAAACATTTAGAGCAGAGCTAACACCGATCCTTCTCAAACTCTTCCAAAAAATTGCAGAGGGAGAAACACTCCGAAATTCATTCTACGAAGCCACCATCACCCTGATACCAAAACCAGAAAAAGATATCACACAAAAAATTATAGACCAATATGACTGATGAACATACATGCAAAAATCCTGAACAAAATACTGGCAAACAGAATCCAACAGCACATTTAAAGGATCATACACTATGATCAAGTGGGATTTATCCCAGGGATGCAAGGATTCTTCAATATACGCAAATCAATCAATGTGATACACCATATTATCAAATTGAAGAAGAAAAACCATATGATCATCTCAATAGATGGAGAAAAAGCTTTTGACAAAATTCAACACCCATTTACGATAAAAACTCTACAGAAAATGGGCATAGAGCGAACCTACCTCAACATAATAAAGGCCATATACGACAAACCCACAGCAAGCATCATACTCAATGGTGAAAAACTGAAAGCATTTCCACTAATATCAGGAACAAGACAAGGATGTCCACTCTCACCACTCTTATTCAACATAGTTTTGGACGTCCTAGCCATGGCAATCACAGAAGAAAAAGAAATAAAAGGAATACAAATTGGAAAAGAAGAAGTAAAACTGTAACTCTTTGCAGATGACATGATGCTATGCATAGAAAATCCTAAAGAAGCCACCAGAAAACTATTAGAACTAATCAAAGAATTTGGTAAGTTTGCAGGATACAAAATTAATGCACAGAAATCTCTGGCATTCCTATACACCAACAATGAAATATCAGAAAGAGAAATCAAGGAAGCACTCCCATTTACCACTGCAACAAAAAGAATAAAATACCCAGGAATAAACCTGCCTAAGGAGGAGAAAGACTTGTATTCAGAAAACTATAAAACACTAATGAAAGAAATCAAAGATGACATAAACAGATGGAGAAATATACCATGTTCTTGGATTGGAAGAATCAATATTGTGAAATTGACTATACTACCCAAAGCAATCTACAGATTCAATGCAATCCCTATCAAACTACCAATGGCATTCTTCACAGAATTAGAACAAAAAATTTTACAATTCGTATGGAAACACAAAAGACCCCGAACTGCCAAAGCAATCTTGAGAAAGAAAAACGGAGTTGGAGGAATCAGGCTCCCTAACTTCAAACTATACCACAAAGCTACAGTAATCAAGACAGTATGCTACTGGCACAAAAACAGAAATAATAGATCAGTGGAACAGGATAGAAAGCCCAGAGATAAACCCACGCACATATGGGCACCTAATTTATGGCAAAGGAGGCAAGAACATATAATGGAGAAAAAACAGCCTCTTCAATAAGTGGTGCTGGGAAAACTGGACAGCTACATGTAAAAGAATGAAATTAGAACACTACCTAACACCATACACAAAAATAAACTCTTAGAGGAAAACACAGGAAAAACACTCTTTGACATAAACCACAGCAAGATCTTTTTTGACCCACCTCCTAGAGTAATGGAAATAAAAACAAAAATAAACAAATGGGACTTAATTAAACTTAAAAGCTTTTGCACAGCAAAGGAAACCATAAACAAGGCAAAAAGACAACCCTCAGGCAAAGGATTAATCTCCAAAATATACAGACAGCTCATGGAGCTCAATATCAAAAAAACAAACAATCCAGTTAAAAAATGGGCAGAAGACCTAAATAGACATTTCACCAAAGAAGACATACAGATGGCCAAGAGGCACATGAAAAGATGCTCAACATCACTAAGTATTAGAGAAATGCAAATCAAAACTACAATGAGGTATCACCTCACACTGGTCAGAATGGCCATTATCAAAAAATCTAGAAACAATAAATGCTGGAAAGGGTGTGGTGAAAAGGGAACCCTCCTGCACTGTTGGTGGGAATGTAAATTGATAGAGCCACTATGGAAAACAGTATGGAGTTTCCTTAACAAACTAAAAATAGAACTACCATATGACCCAGCAATCCCACTACTGGGCATATACCCTGAAAAAACCATAATTCAAAAAGAGTCATGTACCACAATGTTCATTGCAGCTCTATTTACAATAGCCAGGACATGGAAGCAACCTAAGTGTCCATCGACAGATGAATGGATGAAGAAGATGTGGCACATATATACAATGGAATATTACTCAACCATAAAAAGAAACGACATTGAGTTATTTGTAGTGAGGTGGATGGACCTAGAGTCTGTCATACAGAGTGAAGTAAGTCAGAAAGACAAAAACAAATACCGTATGCTAACGCATATATATGGAATCTAAAAAAAAAAAAATGGTACTGATGAACCTAGTTGCAGGGCAGGAATAAAGAGGTAGACATAGAGAATGGACTTGAGGACACCAGGTGGGAGGGGGCAGCTGGGGCGAAGTGAGAGTAGCATCGACATATATACACGACCGAATGTAAAATAGTTAGCTAGTGGGAAGCAGCAGCATAGCACTGGGAGATCAGCTCGGTGCTTTGCGATGACCTGGAGGGGTGGGATAGGGGGGATGGGAGGGAGGCTCAAGAGGGAGGGGATATGGGGACATATGTATGCGTATGGCTGATTCACTTTGTTGTACAACAGAAACTAACACAGTATTGTGAAGCAATTATACTCCAATAATGATCTATTTTTTAAAAAAAGCAAAAGGGAAAAAAAATGCTTTGTAAACTGCAACTTGTTACACCAGTGTTAATAAGTATTATGTAATATTACTGTGTTCAGGTTGGTTATTTAATATTGTTGGCCTACTCACCCATTTTATAGTAACTAATATCACATTTCAATTACATCATTCTGGTTCCTTATTATGCCCAATACTAATAAAGGCTACCACTTATTGAGCATTTAACCTGGGCTACATTCTGCAGTGAGATTTTAGATGTGTGATCTCATTTATTCCTCATTATAGCAAGCTAGGTATTATTATAAGCATTATCCCCATTTTTCGGATGAAAAAAGTAAGGCAAGCTCAAAGAGGTTAATTAGTTTTCCCAATAGCAAATAGCCAGATTTTGAATCCAGAAACTTCGAGTTTATGATCCAAACCCTGATTCTAATCATCTCCCGCTTCTGCCAAAGTCTTCAGATAAGGACACTATCAACAGAGTGAAAAGCAACCCACAGAATGGGAGAAAATATTTGCAAATCACATATTTGATAGGGGATTAATATCCAGAATATATAGAAAACTCTTAAAACTCAACAAAAAAAACCAACAAACAACCCGATTTTTAAAATTTTTATTTGTTTATTGAAATATAGCTGATGTACAATATTATATGTGACAGATGTACAATATAGTGATTCACAATTTTTAAAGGTTATTCTCCATTTATAGTTATTATAAAATATTGCCTATATTCCCTGTGTTGTACTATATATGTTCTTGTAGCTTATTTTATACCTAATAGTTTGTGCCTCTTAGCCCCCTACCCTTATGTTGCCCCTCCTCCCTTCCCTTTCCCCACTGGTAACCACTAGTTTGTTCTCTATATCTGTGAGTCTGGTTTTTTTCTGTTAAATTCACTAGTTTGTTGTATTTTTTAGATTCCACATAGAAGTGAGATCATACAGTACTTGTCTTTCTCTGTCTGACTTATTTCACTTAGCATAATATCCGCCAAGTCCATCCATGTTGTTGCAGATGGAAAAATTGCATTCAGCCACAAACAATCCTTTTTTAAAATGGGCAAAAGACTTTCTCCTAAGAAGATGTACAAATGGCCAATAAGCACATGAAAAGATGCTCAAATCACTAGTCACTAGGTAAATGCAAATCAAAACCACAATGGTATGCCACCTCACACCCATTAGGATGGCTATTATAAAAAGAAACAACAGAAAATAACAAGTGTTGGCAAGGATATGGAGCAATTGGAACCCTTATGCATTGCTGGTAGGAATGTAAATTGGTGCAGCCACTGTGGAAAACAGTATGGTGGTTCCGCAACATTAAAAATAGAATTACCGGGACTTCCCTGGTGGTGCAGTGGTTAAGACTCCACACTCCCAATGCCAGGGGCCCGGGTTCGATCCCTGGTCAGAGAACTAGATCCCACATGCATGCCACAACTAAGGAGCCCATGAGCCGCAACTAAGGAGCCCGCCTACTGCAACTAAGACTCAGTGCAACCTAATTAATTAATTAATTAATTAATTAATAGAATTACCATATATCTAGCAATTCCACTTCTGGGTATATATCCAAAGGAAGTAAAAGCAGGGTCTAGAAGAGATATTTGTATACTCATGTTTGTAGCAGTATTATTTACAATAGCCAAAATGTGGAAGCAATCCAAGTGTCCACTGATGGATAAATGGATATACCTACAAGAGAATATTATTCTGCCTTCAAAAGGAAGAAAATTTTGGCACATGCTACAACATGAATGAACATTTGAGGTCATTATACTAAGTGAAATAAGCCAGTCACAAAAGGATGAATACCATATGATTCCACTTATTTGAGATACCAAGAGTTGTCAGATTCACAGAGACAGAAAATAGAAGGGTGGTTGGCCAGGGCTGGAGCGGGTGGGGAACGGGGAGTTGTTATTTAATGGGTTCAGAGTTTCAGTTTTGCAAAATGAAAAGAAGTTCTGGAGATGGGTGGTGGTAATGGTTGCATAATAATGTGAATGACCTTAATAGTAAACTGTACACCTAAAAATAGCTAAAATGGTAAATTTTACATTTCGTATATTTTATCACAATTTATAAAAGAAGATCCAAGCCTTGATTTTAACCATTTCCCAGTCCTGCCAAAGTCTTCAGATAATTTCCTTCTGATGAATGTTTGCTGCTTTCCCTCCAGATAACCTGCCTTTTCTTTCTTTTTCCTCCTAAGACCAGACTGCTCTCTGCCAGGATCTCTAGAGCCTCACATTGGTCAATGACCCTGAAGAGGGCAGAGTCCAGCCTCAGGCCTCTAGCCCACCCTCTTCCTGGGAAGAAAATGCCTCTGCTCCGAAGGCAGCCAGCACATATTTTACTCACAACAGTCGGCAGATGGCTGTGGATCCCTTCTGTTCCCAGGAATCACATCGGAACTAACCGCGCTGTGCATTTTCCATCACTGGTAGCTATCCCAACGGTGACGTGGGGCATCGTTATTAATAGGTGAAGGACAAAGAGAGAGGGGAAGTGGCTTGGGCTGAGTCACACAGCAAAGTTAGAACTCCGATCTCCCAGCAACTAGCGTCGCCCTGGGCTCTGTCCCACACACCTGGCAGCTCCAGAGACTTGCTCCTTTTTGTACTCTGGGTAACGAACTCTCTAGCTAACCAAGCGGGTCTGACTTGTCTTACAGAGAAATGAAGCAAAATCTTCTTCGGGATGGTATATTATGATCTTTCTGTTTCTAATGGTTGGCAGGAAACCGAGTCCCCACTACTTACTGAATGACCTGGAACACATCATCGAAAGTTTCTGGACCCTCAGTTTTCCCTTCAGTAAAATGTAGACAAGATTTATTGGTGCCTACCCCCAGAGAAACTGGATGAGCTAGGGAGAGGAGTGGGGTGCCCTTATCCAATCTATTCTGCATTACCCTTTACACGGGTGAACTTCAAACCTGGCTGAGCATGATAATCACATGGGTGGCCTTTAAAAATACAAATTCCTGGGCCTTGCCCAGCCTGGCTTACTTGGATTTCTTCTCCTTTCTCCCGGCCAAGTGGCCCCCAGGGTGAAGGGAACCCCCTTGACTTGAGCAGCGGGGTGGTCTTTAACTTTTCTACGTAAATCCTCTCCAACTCAGCTTAAAGGAACCTTTGCTACGAGATGGGAAGCATTGCGTTCTGTCTCCTTTGAGCTCTCCCTTGGACTCACTGTTCCCCCAATTTTGGCACTTCTCACATACTGCTTGTTATTTTTACTTAACTGTTTCAAATCTTTGCCTCTTGTTTCCTCAGTTAGCTACTGGAGGGTAAAAACCATGACCTACCCTTCTCTTATTGCCCCGCAAATGCCAGCTCCATTAGCACCTAGTATCTCTTCAATAAATATTTGTTGAATGGCAAATCTTGTAATTTGGAAATCTGAAATAATTTCTTATTTATTTGGGAGACGTTCTGTGTCCTTTGGAAGCTCTCTGGTCACATGGAAAGAACTTTAAACAAAGAGGCAAGAGCCCTAGCTTCCAATCTTGGCTCTGTCACAAACTCCCATTGTGACCTGCAGCAAGTCGCTTGCCTTCTCTAGCCCTCAGTTCCCTCACTTGTGAAACCAGGGCTGATCTGTAAAGTTTCTTTTAGCTCTGGATTTTTTGGCTACTCTAGATAGCAAGGGGAAGCCTTTTTCATGTCAATGTCTTTAATGCCCACCATGCCTAATTTTTTTTCCTCTAAGGACTACATAATCGATGGATCACCTCCAGTTTATAAAATGAGAAACTCAAGTAAAGAACAAGTAAATGCTTTGGCCAAGCTTCCATGCATAGCGTGAGTGTGTGTGTGTGTGTGTGTGTGTGTGTGTGTGTGTGTGTGAGAGAGAGAGAGAGAGAGAGAGAGAGAGAGAGAGGGTGTGTGTGGCGTTGTTGCTCATTCCTCACTGCAGCTCCCTGGCTTTGACTGGATTCTTCCATCCCAGAGCTGTTACCAGTCCTTCCCAAGTGTAGGACTGTTAACCCTTAATTATCTGCATGCCCACTCTCTCTGTGAACAACCCAGGGCAAAGGTATGACATATTCTAGCTGGGTTTCCTCTTGTCCCTCTGCACACTCCCATGTAGGGTCAGAATGTCCACTGCAGTGTTCAGTACGGTCTGTTCAAATACTGTCCCCTGAGGAGGAAATGAAAGACATAAGACACTAGTCCTTGCCCTCTAGTTGGCCTGGGAGGCTGGGACAAGAATGTGTGGGGAAAAGCTGCCACCATATATAAGGGAGGACCTGGGAGCCAAGTGCTGCTTTGATATATCTCCAATACCTAGAACAGGGCCTGGTACATAGAAGATGCTCAGCAAATATGTTAAAAGAGGTGAAAACTGCCACAGTTTTCAAACTTTTTAATTTTAAGGAAGGGAAAGTCTTTCTTCAATGAAATCATCCCCAAAGCTCACTACATGAAACAGGTGGACGCAAGGTTGCCCTGGTTGAGGGGAGCTAGAGTCGAACCCTGCCTGCTGTCTCCTCTGGGCTCCAGAGAGAATCCTCAGAGCCCAGTTGGAAAACTTGCTGTAAGTCAGTTGAAAAGGAGGGGCGGATCAACTCTTGCTCTTTTTCTTGGTTAACCTTAACCAGGAGGGGATGCTGGCAAAATAAACGGAGGTTTGAAGGACCCAGCCCTCTAAAGGGAATATTTGCATCTGAAAAAGCATTGTCAATTTCTCCTCTCCCCTCATCGTCAAGTTCTAGGGAACTTCAATTATTAAGGGCAGAGGAGAAGAAGTTTTGAGTAGGAGATTTGTGAGTTGGTCCGCAAATGAGTATCAATGGAATGTTTGTTTAAAGAAAGAAGGAAAGACAAGCATTGTGGTAATGTTCTCCAGTATTCAATAGAAACCCACTGGGTGTTATCCTACAGGCAGTCCTGATTTGAAAATGCAATGTAAAACTCTCACGTGGCCTGGTCAGTGAGTGGATGGTGCTGCCTTTTGCACCATTGCACCCTGCAACACGCTGGCAGCTCTTAACCTTCCTAAGTTCCTGGTTAGTCGTGGCACACACAGCTGCCCAGAGGGGCTACCTGATGAGAGCAACTCTACTCGAAGTCTGCAGGACTGAGTGAAACCCACTGCCTGACTTGGCCTTCTCCTTGCCTCCTTGCCATGGCGGGTAAGGGAGGGAAGCCAACCCAGGGAATGCTTACTTGTCAAGGTGGTCCAGGGAGCAAGGCACATCCCAAATCTGCATCTGGAAGACAATTTTGGATAACCAATATCTATTTTTAAAACTTGTCAAAGGGATAAAATTTTTGAATTAAGAGGTCTTCATCATTATCCATCTCATGGCCCTTTCATATAAATCTCTTTACCTGCCCCACAGATTATCCCTGCTCACAGGCACCAGAAGGGACAGGCAGATAATTAATGCCTGGAACCCTGCTACAGATTGTGTCCCCCGCCAAAATTCATATGTTGAAACCTAAGCCCCAATGTGATGGTATTTGGAGGTGGGGACTTTGGGAGGTGATTAAGTCATGAGGGTTCCCTCATGAATGGGATTCATGCCTTTATAAAAGACCTCACAGAGATCCCTTGCCCCTTTCCACCATGTGAGGCTACAGAAAAAAGACAGCTGTCTTGAGCCAGGAAGAGGGTTCTTACCAGACACTGGATCTGCCAGCACTTTGATCTTGGACTTCCCAGTCTCCAGAAATAAATTTC
The DNA here is from genome assembly GCF_965194825.1 of Balaenoptera physalus. NCBI lineage: Eukaryota > Metazoa > Chordata > Mammalia > Artiodactyla > Balaenopteridae > Balaenoptera > Balaenoptera physalus. The sequence continues at coordinate 104,633,186 of NC_138903.1, forward strand.
TCTGTAAGAAATAAATGTTTGTTGTTTATAAGCCACCCAGTCTATGATGTTTTGTTATAGCAGCCTGAAAGGACTGATAGACCCCATTCAATAACAGGGGAAACTGAAGGTGAAAGGAGCTCCCCTTAGGCAGCAAGTCAGCAGGAGCTCCAGCTTCTCCCCAACTGCCCGGCATAGCCTTCTCCTCCACCTCTTGGCCAGTCTCCTGACTTCCCCAGCTTCAAAATCTAGCTCAGGTCTGACCTTGAAGAAGAGGACAGCCATCTAGCCACCCCTGCCCTTCCACTACTACTGCTGACCTCACCCCCTTGTCCAAGCCACCATCTCCCACAGCATCTGGACTAGTCTTTTGTACTTAAGTAGTTGAGTTGGGTATCATGACATCTAGTCTTAGGATAGAAGGCTGTCCTTCTAGGATAGAAGGCTGTTCAAGCTGGAGGGAACCTTGGACATTAGGACAAGACCTTGTCAAACTAAGACCTTGTGGGAGGACTCGCCCAAAGTCTCACAGCAAGTTACGACAAAGCCAGGGCTGCAAGCCAAGTTTTCCTATGTGTGCCTTCTTCGCTACATCCTGAGTTCCTCTGTTTCTTTTCTTGGTCCCTTTCCCCTATGTGCCCATGTCCCTTCTCCCTTCTGACCCTCTCCCCCTGTCCTGTCTCAGAGGGAGGCTCTAAGGATAGCTGCACAGTATCTGTTCTCTGGGACCTTGGTGTTGACTCAAGGGGGATTAATGACCTAAAGAGACACAGCCCGGATGGAGCCTGTGGTTCCCAGCTCTGAAACATAACTAGTCATCCTTGACACTGGTTCAGAAGCCAAAACGATGGCTCCCAGAGTTTTAGATCACTTGCCCAAGGTCACTCAGCTAAGAAATGGCCAGAGCAGGCGCCCATTGTAGGTCCTCAGGCCTCTGCGGCGGCACTCTACCTCGGTCGTGGCTCCAGGCAGTACCGAGAGCCTGCCGACTCCGGAGGCCCACTGAGCCGGAGACAAGTCCAGACCCCACCTCCCCGCTTGGAGCAGCGGGACCCTTATTTGCGCGAGTGGCTCCCGTCCGAAGTGTGGGGGTGGGAGGGAGACGTGGGGTGGGCGGTTCACTCTGGCCTTCTGGAAGGAAGCGGGGCACCCTTGAGGCCACTAGCCGTTGTGAGCCAAGCATCGCGGCTTGTGCGCAGCCCCCCACTGTGACGCGCCTGCGTCGGAAGTCTCCGCTCTGGAGCGGCGGACCGGCAGGCAGCGGGGCCGGCCGCTGGAGTGCGCTGGGACTCGCGGACTTTCTTCCGAGCAGCGCTCTGGGTTCCCGCCTTCCGCCCGCCGTTCTCCCACGCCCCCGGAGTGCCCACTGACCCCAGCAGGCCTTGTGCTCGCGGCCGCGCCCATCCTGCCCGTGGCCCCCAGGGCCGGGGCGTCGGCCTCCCGCCCCAGCGCAGGTTCCAGCGTTGGAGGAGACAGAGGTGAGGAAGCGGGGAGCGCGGGGGGCCTCCTCCGGGCGCTAGCCGGCGAGCGCATCTTCTCCGCACGTCCCTCTCCGCTCAGCGAGCGCCGCCAAACTGCTGAGCCCGCCGGGCCCGCTGCTCCGAGTCGCTCCCGGCACAGGAGATCAAGCGCCCTCGGATAACCGCACTCACTACCTTTGGGGGACTCCATGGGGAAGGTGGCCAGGGACCCCGGGTGTGAGGAGCCGGGGCCGGGACCCGGGTGGGGGGCTGCCCGGGGACCCTCCCAACCCGCTTCCCTTCGCACACAGCCGCCGTCGCCCCTGGGAGGGCAAGCCTCCGGCGTCCCCAAAGACCTGGCGGACTGCGCTCCTCGAGGTACCGGCCTCTCGAGGGGAGAGGGGACCGCTAGCGAGCGGCTGGAAGAGGGGACCTGTTTGCTGACGGGTTTGGAGGTGGGATGGGGTAGGGTTTGGAGACGGAGAAGCCCAGGAGAAGACGCTGGTTTTTTTCTTTCCCTCCCCGTCTTCCGTAAAGGAACCACATTGCGAGGGGGAACTAAGGCAGAGTGTAAAGACAAACAACCGCAAAAAGAAGCCAAGAAAAGCTAAGCCCAAGGAAGCAAGCGCAACACTGTTACAAAACTGTCTGGTTTTGTAACAATCGCCCCGCCGCCGGCCAATGAGCGGCGTGGCGGCGCATCACGTGGTGTCGTTTTATATAACACTTTGCTGAGACAAGACAGTTATTAGGCGGCGTGGGGCGGCCGGCATGGAGCTCGTGGAGGCAGTGCAGGCACCGGCGAGCGGCAGAGCGGCGGCCGCGGCAGCCCCGATTCCCTCCAGCCGCCGCTCCCTGCTCCGCGTCCCCGGCCCCTAGACGCCTCTTCCCCACGCATGTCCCTCTCCCAATGGCTTCATTTCAGACTGAACAGATGCTGAGCTTGCCCGCCGAGCTCTGCAGCAACAACTTAGAGCTGGCGGAGCCGGCGGCATCACCGGCCCGCGGAGACACGGACCCCCACCCAGAGGCGGCTACAGAAGGCCCCGCACCTCTACCGACTCGGCCGCCGCCGCAGGAACGGCCTCCGAGGGCCTCGACGCCGGAGTGCAAAGTCCTGCTCACGCAGGCCGACGCCCTGGCGTCTGGGGGGCGCCTCCGGGAAGCCCTCGAGGTGTACCGACAGCTCTCGGAGCGGCAGCAGCTGGTGGCTGAGCAGCTGGAGCAGCTGGTGCGCTGCCTGGCCGAGAAAGTCTCTCAAGGCGAGGAGCCGGCACCGGAGCCCCCGGACGGGAGCCGCGGGGCGAGCTGCGCGCTGGCGGCGGAAGAGGCAGGGGCGGCGACGGCCGCCGAGGCCACCGAGGTGTGGGACGGCTTCAAGTGCCGGAAGTGCCATGGATTTCTCTCAGACCCCGTGTCCTTGTCCTGCGGGCACACCTTTTGTAAACTGTGCCTGGAACGCGGGCGGGCAGCCGACCGGCGCTGTGCGCTGTGCGGGGTCAAACTCTCCGCTTTGATGGTGGCCACCGGGCGGGCGCGCGGGGCCCGGCGGGCTGGGCAGCAGCCGCCGCCGCCGCTGCGGGTCAACGTGGTGCTCAGCGGCCTCCTCGGCAAGTTGTTCCCGGGCCCGGCAAGGGCGTCGCAACTCCGGCACGAGGGCAACCGGCTGTACCGCGAGCACCAGGTGGAGGCGGCGCTGCTCAAGTACAACGAGGCAGTTAGGCTAGGTGAGCCCACCGTGTCGCCGGGGAGCTGCGGGGTGGACCCGGGCGGAGGAGGGCGCGCGGACCTTCGGATGGACCGCGACCGGAGTGGGGGAGGGGGGCTCTGGAGTTCCGTCTCCGACTTCTTCTCTGTCTCTACTGGTTCATCGCTCTCTCTCTGGGTCTCTGTCTATCTCTCTGCTCTTTGTCTTTTTCTGTGTCTCTTGTTAGCTTGTGTGTTTCTGCGTGTCTCAGCCCCTGCTTCTGTTTGTGTCGCTCTGTTTCTCCGTCTTTTTCTTTCTTTCCGTATCTTTGTCCCTCTGGCTCTTGCTCGGTGTCACCGTCTGTTTCTCGGGCTCGCCTTCTCCTTCTGTCTCTGCGCGCCCGGGCCCCTCTTAACACCTGCCCGTAGCTTTCGGGCCAGCAGGGGAACTTCGCACCCTTCCCACTCGCGCGCCGGGGCCTCTGGGCTCCCGCCAGCCTGGGATGTTCGGTCGGCGCCTGCGTCTGCCGCTCCCTCCCGGCTCCCGGTGGGGTGGGTCCGGCGTGGAATTAGGTCAGGAGAGCACTGGTTGCATAAGGGCCGCGAGCGGCCCGGGCCGGGCGGCCCCTCCTCCGCGCGGGCGGGCGGGATTGTGTAACGGCTGAGGTAGCTGAAGTGGGCCACGCTCGCCTCGGAAACCATCCCGCGAGCGTGTGCGGGCGGGGTGGGGGGAGCGCTCGCGCCCCGTCGCCCTGTGACTCATTGTCACCGCTTCCTATCACACGATCCTCGGCTGAAATAGATGCCCCCCCCCGCCCGACCGCCCGCAGCCTGCGCTCTCGCCTCGAACACCAGCCCGACAGCCCAGAGAGCGACCGGCCAGGCGACGGCTCGGGGATCCCCGGGGACCGTGGGCTGGCTGCCAAGGGGCCCGCCTCTGTCCCGCTTTCCCGTGCCGCCTGAGGAGGGATGGGTGGTCTTTGCGGCCTCAAGGGCGATGTGGGCAGTCCCGCGCCCCGGGCCGCACTAGGGCGCCAGAGTTCCCTCAGGGAACGACTTCCCCCCTCCCCGACCCCCCGCGTCTGGACCCAGGAAGTGGCCGCCGAGCCGCGGGTATTGCCCAGCTCTGGCCGGCTGCCAGGAGCTCGGTGGCGGGGCGCGGTGTCTGGCGAAGCGTGCCGGGGAGGAGGCGACAGGGCTGGGCAGACAGGGCTCTGGGATCCCAGGGTGCCCTGAGCCCCACTCGGATGGGTGGAGGAGGGGGTGGGCTGGCGTCTCCACGTGTTGAATCTCCGCCCGAGCTTGCAACAGGTAATGGGGGAGGGGGAGGAACGAGACCCCGTGTGCCCAAGCAAAGCACAGTGTGTGCTGCAAGGAAAGGGACAGAGGAGACTGCAAACTCTTGACTGATGTCTTAAGAGCAAGTAATTGGCACCCAGGCGAACCCTCTGCACACCCCTGGGGGGAAAACCCCAGCAAAGCCTGTTCCCGCAGCAGAAGCTGGAGCCCAGTCCCTGGGGAAGAGCAGGGCAGTATGAAGTAGACAGGTGGCGCCGCTTAAGCCCAGGTCTCCAAGGGAGGTTCCATTCCTTTCAGCGGACCCGTAAGGGCCAGGAAAGCCCCTTCCTGCCCTCCTCCTCCTCCCCCTTTGTTGTTGTCACCACTTTTCCCTGGGGGTTCTTCCTTGCACCACCAGAGGAGTCAGGGTGAAAAATGTCAAGATCTCTTCACCCTTCTAAGAGGAAAGGGACCTCCCCAACAAAGAGTATCTTTGTGCTGGAAGATGGCCAGTCTCTCTTCCTTGCTATTTGAAGTACTACACTTCCCTTCGGAAAAAAAGGAACCTGTCTCCCACCCCAGATTCAGAGTCTGGCAAGTTAGCAATGAGTCTGGCCAACTAGCTAGACTTTGAGCAGATGCCTTCCCCTCTCTGGGCTTGATTTTCCTTGAAGAATGGGTTGATTGAGCCAGATGATCTCTAAAGGCCTTTCCAGCCCTGGCATCTAGTGGTTCAGAGTATTGGTGAGAGCCAGCCTCACTTTATTCCCAGAAGCCTTGTCCATTCACATCTGCCCATCTGTAATGAGAGGATGGAGGCTTGCAGACGCATTTCTATTTTCTTCAGAAGAACTTCATGTGTGCTGGGGTTTGTAGGCAGAGATGTCGCTGATATCACCGGGAGACTAACTTGGACTTGTCTTCCTGGTGGCAAGGATGGGGGTCACATCTGGCCATCCCTTCTCCTTCCTCCCTGGCCTGTTTCCTTGTGGGCAGTACCTCACCCAGAAGCCAGGCTGCCAGTTGCTAGCCACGGCCATGAAGCAGGGTGCCAGAGTTTCCTGTATGTCAAAGTTGCTAATGCACCACTGACACCACAGGCCCTCTAAGGAACTGCTTGAGAGAAGGGGAAAAATGACTTCTTTACAGGTGGGGAAGCTCAGACCCAGAGTGGTTGGGGGGTGTGGTAGGCAGGGCAATATTAGGGCTGGAGATCGAGCTTACCCCTTTGGGTCCCTAGTAGAAAAGTCCTAGATAACTTGCCATTTTGCTCAAGGTTTTTTTGTTGTTGTTTGTTTGTTTTTTCTCATTTTGGCAGCTCCAAATGACCACTTGCTTTACAGCAACCGGTCTCAAATTTATTTCACCTTGGAGTCTCATGAGGATGCACTGCACGATGCAGAAATAGCATGTAAGCTCCGCCCCATGGGGTTTAAGGTGAGTGTGGGATGGGAGGGATGGGAAGGAATTGTACTGCAGACAGGAACTGGCAGGAAGGACTGCCTCCCTCACTCAGAGCAGGGAGAAGGCTCTTCAAAGGAGCTGGGGGGGGGCGTCCCTTGACAAAGGGTGACTTAGGGATCTGCAAGGGAGCTGATCTTCCACTGATGACCCGCAGAGCAGCCTGGGCCTTGTAACACTCTAGAGCATGGACTTGGGAGCCAGACTGCCTGAGTTTATGTCCCAGCTCTGCTACTTTCACTAGCTGTGCGGCCTTGGCAAATTACCTAACCTCCCTGTACTTCATCTCCTCATCTATAAAATGAGGATATTCAAAGCATCTACTTCACAGAGTTTGTTGTGAGGATTACATGAGCTAATGCATGCAGATACTTAGAACAATGCCTGGCACATAGCGTTGTATGTGTCTGCCATCATCAGCATCATTCTTTTCCCAGGACAGTAGAAAGAGGAGGGAGAGAGAAGTATTGCTGGCTCGTTCTGCCATCTGAAGTCCTTAATGTAGTCAGTCAGCCTGCCGGTTCCCTAAACATGTAGGTCACATGGAAGGGTGGGGAGAAAGACAGGTTCAGCATCTCTCAAGATGCCAGGGTGCAAAGTGTCACTTTCTGCATCTCTGTCAGGCCTCAGGACTGGCCCTCAGCCACATTTCAATATTTTGTTTAGAAGATTAGATTTGAGCCTGGGCTCTACTACCTGCAAGCTAAGTGACCATGGGGAAGTCGCTTCACTCTCTGAACCCTAAATGTCCTAGTTTGCAAAACGAAGATCTTGCTGTCTGCCCTGATCGCCTCACAGGGATGCAGTGAGGGTTACAGGTGAGCGTGGCCAAGAGACCATTCTGTGAGCTGTAACGCTGGCTCTTGGTGTAGTCCTCTCTCTACACAACCCCAGCTCATCCAAGGCTGTGATCCCTTATCTGAATCCCATGGGGCCAGATAGGTTCAGAATCCAGAATGTTTCCAATCTCACAAAGACCAGGTATTAGCTCTGGACAGCACCCCACAGTCACACACACTATTTCTGCAGGATATTACATGAAAATACACACTAAGTGGGGCAAAGACTGTAACACATATCATCTTAGGTCAGGTTTTGCCACCTAATGATTTTGATGTCAAGCTTATGAAAATATTGGATTATCAGACTGTTTTCTGGATCTGGGAACTTCAGATAAAACATTGTGGAGCTGCATACTGGGCCATTAATGTCAGAGTGAATCTCGTATGTTCTTTCATGAGAAGGTTTTCATGAGTGATGATGGATTAGTATATTCTCTTTCCCAAGGAGCACAATTACAGTTTATTCAAAGTCACCAAAGTCTTAACCCACCGGAGCTTCAGTGGGAGCATTTCAGGCCTTGTAGTGGCGCAGGCCAGTGAGCTGCCTGGGCGTAAGAGGACTTCTCTTGCAACTCTTTCTGCTCTTTCTGCTTAGGCCCCCTAAGGGCTGGGGCCTCCACAGTGCAGTGGGAGACAAGGCTGAGTAAGCAGTGGACCATTTTGGATGAAACAGGAAAAGTGACTTCCCCCGTGAAGGAAGAGTTGGTGGAAATATTAAACAGGAGTTCATTTCCCCAAAGCGCTGGGGTAAGCAGAGAGGCAGTGACGAGAGAACTCTACTGACTTGGGGGTTGAGAGAAGACTTGAACCGAGGCTTCTGATTCAGAGCCACCTCACACCCCGATTTGCATATTTCCCACCATTTCTATATGAAACGCCCCTATGGGAGGAGTTCACCGCGTGCAGCCCTATTCCAGCCACCCAGCCAGGGCTCGGTGCTTCTCAAACTCTCCTGCAGGCGGTACAGCTCCCAGTAGGGTGAGCTGGCTGCCCTGAGCAAGTGGAGTATATATGGGTTGCTTCTTGGTATGATTGGTCAGATCCCAAAAGCCTCTCCAGGCTCCCAGCATTTATCCCCTCTAGCTGCCCTGAAATGTCACACAAGCCTTTCTCCTGAGGGCCCCTGGAGCACTGCTGGGAAGATGCAACAAGCCATGCATCCGGCTCCAGAAGGAGGGGGAGTTCTGGGGGAGGCCCCCAAGAGGCTTGGAGCAGGGGCCACTGCTCAAGAAGGCAGATCCCGGCTGGCCCCTGTAGCCAGGCCCGAGCCGGAGGGCACCGCGGCCTGTAGAGGTGTGTCGGAAGGGGAGGCCCCGCATATTAGAGCGCCCAGCAGCTGCAACCTGGATTGTTTCCTTCACTAAGTTACACTCGGGGTCAGCTGTGGAGGTGAGGGAGTGGGGAGCAGGCCCCTGAGGGGCAGCCTCGAAGCCAAGCTGCCAGGAGCACCTGTCCTAAGGCACGGAGAGAAGGCAGCCCTCTTCCCACCTCTCTTCTTTTTCCTCCCTCTTCCCCAGGATGCTCCTCTCCTACCCCTTAGGGTTTCTCTCCCAGGGCAGTTGGGCTTGGACCCTGAGGAGCCCTAAAACTTCTTATACTATTTCAAGATGTGGCGAGGGAGCAGATGTGAGCTGAGCCCACCGGAGCCAAAGCATTTGCGCAGGCCCTGGTTAGCCCTCCAAAGGGGCGGTCTGCTTTGCGGGGGGCGGGGGGGGGCACAGTCCTATTTCCAGCTTTGCTACTAGCTACCTTCGAGGTCTTGGAGAGATCACGTGCCTTGGCTCACTTGGGCCTCTTCTGATGAATGATCAGTGAGTGTAGGTGGTCACTCAGCCGGCAACGTGGACTAGGTCTCTGCTTGACAGACCAGTTACCAGGAAGGCCCATCCAGGCAGGTCCTGAAACCTGGTTAGTATGTGCTCAAATGGGGGCTCTTGCTACATTTGGTACCTCCTCCAATACAATGGTGGGGCCAGGAGAGGGGGAGGCGGAGTTGCGGGGGAGGTAGTATGGCACAGTGGTTGAGAATTTGGGCTTCGCTATCAGTCAGTCCCAGGCTCAAAACCTGATTCCGCAATTTCCCACCCGGGTTATTTTGGGCGAGTCATTTCTCTGGGTCTCAGTTTTATCTCCTTGAAAATGGGCTTCAGAACAGTTGCCTACCTAGTAGGGCTATAGATAAGATAGTCCTTTTAAAACCCTTCACATGACAGTGAAAACCCATGAAGCAGTTAGCTGGTGTTATGAATGATAGCAGCATCAAGAGGTGGATAAGAATGGGATTGAATGCTCATGTTTTCTTCCAGGCACACTTCAGAAAAGCGCAAGCCTTAGCCACCCTAGGCAAGGTGGAGGAAGCACTAAGGGAGTTTCTATACTGTGTGTCCCTCGATGGAAAGAACAAAAGAGCAAGAGCTGAAGCCCAAAGGGTGAGTTGAGATGACGTCAGGTCCAGCTGCCCAGTGGGCCCCCATCCCTCTTGTCTTCTCCGGGTGGGGGGAGTGAGGGAGCTGCCCTTCCTGGGATTGGGGGTCCTGAGTGGGTGGCTCCCTGGGCCAAGGGGACAGGAGCGAGACACAAGTGCCAATTGATGGCCCGGAAGCACCATCCTTTTGGCATGTACAATCAGACTGAGCAGTTCCTGCATTTCTGTAGGAGCTGGTGAGGAATGTTCTTGCTTCTTTGACTCGGGGTTTGGGTTGTCAGTGGGAAACAAACAAAACAAAATAAAACCAAATAAGTTAACATGGGGATGGAGGCCCACTGAGGAGATTCTGGCTGTTGGCAAGAGGTCCTGGGTGTGAGGCTGCCTGCAGTTGTAGAACTTTTCTTGGGCTGAGTCACAGCTTCACCAGTCACACAGGGCAGCCAGCTCCTCAGAAGGGATGTTGGGTCCCATCTGCCCTGCCATATGCAGAACTCCAACCTTCAGCTCCTTTGCTAGAAATAAAACACATACAGAATATAGGTCAAGGACTATTACAATATAATCCAAACAGTCATTCCAACCCTTGAGTCCTGGGAGAATGTGGATGTTAGTTTTTAAATACTGGGCGCATTAGTGAAGGCTCAAGCATCCTCAGTTCGTGGACTTCGTTGCTTACTGTTCTGCAATGTATTCTCACGGTGTCTGGCTAGTTGGCCTGGAAGTCGGATGCTAGCAATCAGTGGTGGCCTCTGCTCTCCCACTCCCTATTCACCGCCACTCCCCAGGCGCCTCTGTCCCAGTACAGTGAGGCAGAGCAGTGGATGAAGAAAGGGCGCAATAGACAGGAGTGGTTTCTGAAGGCTCCAGAAAGGAATCTTTAGCAAAATCAATGAACTAGGGGAAGCTGAGCTCTGGAGGTTCTGCCTCTCACGGAAGGTTTCTTTTCCGGGAAGTTGCTTTGGCCTGGTTAGTCAGAGCGCTGGTGGCAGAGAATTGCTCCAAGCTGTGGACCCTTTCCCAAATCTTAACTGTACTCCATAGTGTGAGTAATAATAATAATAATAATAATAATAATAATAATAATAATAATAATAGCTAACATTTATTGAGTGTTTCCTATGCACCCCGCACTGTGCTATGAGCTTTATGGGGAAGATATAATTTAATTTCCACAATGTCCCTATGAGGGTAGGTACTATTATTTATCCCCACGTTACAGATGAGACAGATGGGAAGCTGAGGCTTGGTGACTTTCCTGAGGTCACACACTTAGTGATTGGTGAAAGAGCAATCAAACGCAACCCCACCTGCTTCCAGAGTCTGCCTTGTGAGCTGCTCCACCATCCTGCCTTCCAGGAGGCCTTGTCAGGAGTCTCAGCACCCACTGCTGGGGCTGGGGGGAGAGCAGCAATGGAATTATCCAGGTCTGGGATGGATGGACAGAGGTGATTAGAAGAGCCTTGACTTTTGGGGACAGAGTGTGCAAAGGCCAAAAGAGGCAGGTGTTGGGCTCAGGAGTGAGTGGTTTCTTTATTCTCATTTGTCCATTTCCCAGTTGGCCTGAGAGGCTCTGGTATCATCATTTGGGTTGATCTCTCTTTACAGCCCGATTTTACAGACCACCTAGTGTCATTTCCACAGCTGCCTTAACGGGGCAGGGCAACACATTGTGCTAAGCTCTGAGACCCAAAGAGGCATAAGCCACAGTGTCAGTCCTCAAGGACCTACCTTACAATCTTGCACTTGTTATACAGTGTAATATAAATTTCGGACAATACAAGCAAGCATTTGCCTGTGACGAGTGTTCTGGAGTTCGGAAGCTAGGGTGAGAATTTAGAGGCGAATTTCCACTGAGTGTGGCGAAGGCATGGCAGCTACTTAAGAACACTGAGGACCCTCCGCTGTGCTTATTTACTGGATTGTTCCCATTCCAGGGATAAAGATATGACACAGATGGTCCAGGTTCACTTGGGATTAATTAGCTGCCTTAGCCACTCACAGGCCTGGGTTTCTTTTTAATGTTTGTATTTACCTCAGATTCTTTTCTGCCCTCTTGACCCATCTGGGTCTTTCAAAGGCTGACACTGAAGTGGAATTGACTTCCATTCGTATGTGGCATGCTCATTCTCACTGAGAGTTGACCCCAAATTTTGTTTTCCAAAGCCACTGAGAAGGCCTAGTCTGAGATCTTAGGTATTAAAGGAAGGAGGTCAGTGCTGCTGTTACTTCTGCTTTGTTTCCTTCGAGTTCCCTCTCTGCCTCTCCTTCCCTCTCACCACACTCTACCCTTTTATCCTTGTACCTTGGGATGCCCTGTGGCTGCCCAGTGCTCTTTCTGGGAGAATTCCAGGGAGATTGCTTCAGAAGTGGGTTGGTTGGTCCTGGTGGGCCACTCGGGAGGGCTTCTGAGAGCCAACTTTGGCTCCTGTGGAAGAGGAGCCTCTGAAAGCTGGTATTTATGGCCCTGGGCACCGTGAGTACCTCCCCACCTCACTCCTTTACCAACTTACAGCTGGGAGGGAGGAGATAGAGGCATCTGCTGAAGACTTTGGGTCTGAACCCTAGGCCTCTCCCTGTGCCCTGGGATGGCTAGTGTCTTAATTCAGTTCCATCCAGTGTGATGGGTATTTACTGGACATCTGTCACGTGCCCTCCAGAAGGTGACCATCTGGTTAGAGAGAAAGACTTATATCTGCAACGCAATTTGAGGCTAACACAAGACTGTGTAGTGTATGGTGCTATCTTATGGTGTAGTCGAGAACACAGAAGGACAGGAGAGATCAGGGAGGCTGGGGGAGTAGGGGAAGGTAGTGCTGGAGCTGAGCCTTGAGGGATGAGCAGGGCTTGGCTATGTGGAAAGTGCTGGCGTCAGAAGGAACATCATGAAGGAACTGCTGGGGGCTAGCAAAAGAGCAAATCAAACCAGAGAGAGTTTGGTCAGAGTTTCGGTCAGATTCTCCCGATCAGTTAATACCCTATTACCCAGAACAAGGGGTGGAGCGCCCTTTAGTGGGTCTCAGCGGCAAACTTGTGAATCTGTTTTAGAAGTGAGTGACCTGCCTTCCTGTGTTGTGTTACATACGATAGATACATATGTATATTGATAATTGGCACTTTGACAGGGGAGAACTGAAACAAGGATGTGGGCAGCTGATGGCGCAGCGTCCACGCGACCGCACATCTTTGACTCACGGTCCCTTCTGGGTCTTCTACCTGCCCCCGCACCACTGCCCCCAGCTTATCAATTGCAAAGGAAGCCAGCCATAGACTGGAAGCGGCCTGCCCCCAGTCCTTGACGATACCTGACAGTCTCTGGAAAGTGAAGGCCAGAAACGGGGAGGAGAGACTAGGAGAAGAGGGAGGAAGGTTGGGTTCTGCTTTTCCTAACATTTCACTGCTGAAGGGATTCATGATCCGGGGCTGATGGAGGAGGGAGCAAAATGGGCAGGGTGGGAAGAAATATCAAGGAACCTCGATGACATTTGTCACCTTCCACCCATGGGGGTGTCGTGGACACGACTCCAGGTCCCCCAGCTGACGCTTCTCTCCCGCCTTCACCTCTGCCTCTTTCCTCCTAGGTAGGTTTTGAAATCCCCCTGCAGATATTTCTACGGAATGGTAGCAGCGGAGTGGTGGTTTGTACCTCTGGCAAGGCTGACAAAGGCATCCGTAGTGCCTTTTAAAAATCCAGGTTCTCGGGCCACACTTCAGACCTGGGGGAGCCGGGCATGGGAACTTAGAACCTGGAGATTTCCTAAGCTCCCCAGGCAATTCCGATGCGCTGAAGTGAGGACCCCTACCCCACTGTGTCGGGGTCTCTGGTCCAAGGCTTCCTCCCTGGAGTTTGGCCCCGCAAGCTGTGCCCTTTGCCCCTTCCTCCCCCCCCCGCCCTTCACCCAAGCACCTGTAGAAACTTAAGTAGTGAAGTCTTCTGTTTTATGTCACAGCTTCTCCTTAGTTTCTTTTCACCATCACTCCCGGGGGCTTCTCAGGAACATTCTCCCGATATCCTGAAGCTGTTGGCACCTCACCCTAGATTAAAGGAACACGTAGAGTCATTGGCTACTGAAGGCACCAGCCATAATCTACCAGAGTTGTCACAGGTAAAACTCCACTCACCCAGTTCGCTCGTGACGCTTCGTTTGGCTGTTTTGTGGGCAAACGTGGGGAGTGAGCCCTCACCCTCCTACTTCATTCGGTTCCTGAGAAAGAAGAAATGGAGCCGCTCATGGCTGCGTTCTTTGCTAGAAGGCTATTTCTTAAAGATGAAATTGGATTTTAGGCAGGGGCCCGGGGTTGATGATTTATTACGTTTAGTTTTCAGTTCTTGGTCAGATCCAGCTGAAAGAGTTGACAGAACTAGAAAGGAACTGCCCCACTTCCCCTGGAGCCCTTCAGTCGGGGTGGCTTTATCAGCTTAGGGGTGGAGCCTGGGAAGAGGGCCTGACAGCCCCTCCTTTCCTGCTTTTTGTTTGTGCAAGCTGCTCGTCTTTGAGCACCAGCTAAGTTCCTTGTGCAAAGACAACTCCATTTGATCCCCAAGGGGAGGTAATTTCATATTCCTGCACCGTGTCTTACACGTAAGTAGACTTCCAGTACATATTTGGAGCCAGGGAGAGGGAAGCGACTTAGGAAGTCGCAGGTATTTGAGTCTTTGAAAACGATGGTCTCCAGGCCCTAGCTTTCCCAGCAGAGGGCAAGTGGGCAGAGGCTGGGGCTCAGAAGGGCAGACGTGAAGGCAGAGTTGAGCTCTGAAGATCTAGGCACCTCGGGACATCTGCCTGCCCTCCATCTGTGATCTGTGTTCCTCCCCTGTATGTGAGCCCTGGGGTCTCTGTGGCTTCTTGGATTCTCTGACAGGTGAGAATCTTACATTTCCCTGGCTTCTTTCCCCGCTCTGGAGAATGAATAAAATGCAGGTGTACCTGACTCAAAAAAGGGTGGTGGGGGGCAGAACTTAAGAGTATCTCCTGAAATCAAAGCACCCCTAGTGCATTTCAATACTTGTTTGAGATCATTGTTACAAGATTGAGAACCCTAACACTGAACCAAAGTGTCTGGAGTGACTTCTACTGGCAGCTCAATCTGAAATGAAGAAAAATAGCACCCCTGGCTTTCCCATGTGAGCCAGCTGGGGAGCAGGGATTGGGTTTCCACCCAAACTTTGCCTTGCAAAGCAGTGTACCGTGTAGGCTATGCCTGGGGCTCGTGGAAAGGATGCGGCAGTGCCATAGTGCTGAAAAAACCCTGAACTCCCCAGGTTAGGGACTCAGAAAACCCACATCCTTTTTCTCCTTACCTCATCATTTTCTCCCAGCTGTGCACTGCCCATTTTTCATCTATCTACCAATTTTTTTGGTTGGGGTTGGAGGGGAGAAAACAGCATGAGCGTTTTGACCCGTGTGCTGTGGATGTGGAGTAGAGAGGGGTTCTCTAGGTAAACCTGCATAAACACCTTGTCATTGGATTTGTTTTTTCTAGATCCTTCTCCTGGAAAAAAATTCTTTAAAAGGCTAGAGACATTATTGATCGTTTTGCCAAATGATCTTGTCTCTTTTTCAGACTTTTCACCCAAAATCTAGTGAAAAGACTAATTTGCCCCTAGTTTGTTTGACCAGTATAACACATAGCTCTGGAGCGTGAGGGCACTCGGCAGGCCTGTGAACACACCTGTGCCAGAGCCTTCCCGAAAGTTCTTTGGGAGCTGGGTGTGGGGCTCGAGGATGGCCCGGAATGGCAGTGAGGGTGAGAGGAAGTACTGAGCGGCTGGATGTGCCCTCGCTGTACTGCATGCCTTGCTTTCCCTCAGGTAGTGCCTGGGGACTGATTTGGAGAGGCACTGCACTTGCCATTCTCCAGTTCAGCGCGGCCCAAGGACTCTCTCCCCACACGCCTTTCTGTCCTTGCCTCAGACAGAGGTTCCTCCGCCCCGCCCCAGCTGGGCCTGCCTGTGCCCTATGACCGCCCATCAGTTAAGCTGCACGTCCTCTAGATGGTCAGCACTGTGCGGTATCTTCTCACTGTGCCCCTGGGGAGAAGCATCAGAGGCCGATGTTGGTCGTGAGTAGATCCTGATGTTTGGCTCTTTCTTTCCAGGAAACGCTGGAGCGCCCACATTGTTCTAGTCAGGAGGCGGCAGCAGCCAGGGGGCACAGAGGCAGCCCGATGAACCTCGTGCCGGTGAAAGGGGACAGGCGGCAAGACGGCCCGGAGGACCAGGACGGCCCAGAGGACCAGGACGGAGTGGAGGAGGAGGAGGGGGCCGCTGCCTCTCCCCAGGCTGCCTCCAGCAAGACTGGCAAATGCCAGGAGAAGAAAAGGAAGCGCTGCCAAATCGAACCCCAAGACCCAGAGGTGCCTAGGAAAGCGTCTAAGCCAGGTGCGGACTCTCCCCGGGGGGCAAGCGGCCCGGAGGAGGGCCCGGCTCACCAGTATACGGAGGTCCCTCACCCTCCACGGGAGGGCTCCGCGGCTCTGCATGGGGCCCAGCTCTCAGCTCTGCCGCCTCCGGGGTGGCTGTGGGGTTTCTGTGAGAGCACAGCGTCGATTACTGACATCTCATGCCCTCGATGGTGTCACTTCCTTCCAGGCCAGCCTCTCGCTAACCCCGTCCCCATTCCGGGAGGGTAGGGTGAGGGCAGCGCGATCAGGCCTCACGCCGCTCGTTCCCAGTCGTGTTCCTGTAGGCAGGCATCTGAGAAGCAGCCGCCGCAGCTTGATACCTTTCCCAGAGCGGCTGGCAGTGCCAAGATTCAGTGTCAGCTCTGAAGGCCTGGCTCAGTCCGCGGAGTTGCTGCCGCCGCCGCTTGTTGAGTGAGGTGCCTGGTGCATTTGAAGGAAGCCCCCAGGGCTCCGGACGGTCCCTGACTTGCGCGTCTCTTTATGGGACTGTTGGAAGCCTGTGAGCGCCTGTTTCAGGGTACCCCATTCTCAGTGGCTCACGTGGCCACTACATCAGTTCTCTGGGAGGTGGTGAGAGCGGCAGACTGAAAAGATAATTGGGTTCTTTGCCTCAGAAGTGCTGTTTGTGAGACCGAGGTTGGTTCACCTGTGACTTCTGCTCTAAACCACAGGTCCTCCCGCTGCTCCGGGGGCCAGACCTGCTCTCAGCGTTCCACTCGCATCTTTTGACGCCTCTGACCTTGAATGCTCCCTCTGTATGAGGTATGTGATGTGTACTGTCACCGCCGGAGTGTTCTTCGCCTCTGGTGTCTGGACTTGTCTGCTAGTGAACTACTGCTCGGTCGGTTAGCGTGGAAAAGCGTGGTTCTAACAAAATGGAAATCACGCCGTTAACTGTCACACGGGCTAGCTTGTGTCCCTTGTTTACAGACTGCGTTCCCCGCACTCCTGACTTGGAAATACCTAGAGAGTGGGAAGAAAACGGTCTGCTCAGAGGTCACAGACTGATGGCCCACAGGCTGGATGTCTTTTGTTTGGCCTTCACGGGCTTTGGGGGCTTGTGAAAGGTGAATGTTTTGAGACAGGACACGCACTCCAGTTGGTCACGGCCCCCCTCCCATGGCCACTGCCTTACACCAGCCTTCCTCTCACATTTGCTTTGCTTTCCTGGCGCCTTGTAGGTGTTTCAGTTTGTGACCCTGGAACTAATCTCAACTGGCTACTTGATCAAGATCTCAAAGCTCAAGGGCCAGTGTCAGCACCACAGGCCTATTCTTTGGAAGCCAAGAGAGGGCCTGACTAGTTTTTGTTCTGGGCCCTGCACAGTAGTCAGTAGTGGGCATGTACCACTTGGCCAAGCGTCTCTCCTCCACTCACTGCCACATCATCTCTGCTTTCTCAGACCTCTGGACACACAAATTATCCACATGCCTGCCCACCCTCCAACAGACACAAAAAGGAAACTGCTACAGCCGTGGTCTGTGCAAAGAAATTACTTTCACTTGTTTCATTTCACAGCTGTGGCTTTGCGGCTAAGAGGTGCTGCTCCAAAGCCAGGGTGCCTGGGTTTCAACCCAGGCTCTGCCACTTACTGGCTGTTTGACCTGGAGCAAGTCTGGCACTTTCTCTGCCACTGTTTTCTCATGAGTAAAATAGAGAACACTAGTACCTGCTCTATGGGGTTGTTATGATTGAGAAAATCTATTTAAGACACTTAGAATAGTGCCTGACATAT
The DNA here is from genome assembly GCF_965194825.1 of Balaenoptera physalus. Taxonomy (NCBI): domain Eukaryota; kingdom Metazoa; phylum Chordata; class Mammalia; order Artiodactyla; family Balaenopteridae; genus Balaenoptera; species Balaenoptera physalus. The sequence goes on from NC_138903.1 coordinate 104,650,457, forward strand.
AGTAAGTACTCAATAAATGTTAACTTCTTTTCCTAGACCAGAGGTTCTTTAACTTTAGGTCCATGGGCCTCTGAGGGGGTTCTATCTATGGATTCTAATAGATCTAAGAATTCCATGAAGTTATATGTAAAAGTGTGTGTGTGTGTGAGTTTTCCAGGACAAGGTCCACAGCTTTCAGTAGATTCTCAAATGTGCCTTTTTTCCCCCCAAGAGAGCTTTAAAAGGAGGCTGAGATATTTGCACAAAAGTTGTTAAGATGGTTGAACCAAGAGAAGAGATGTCAGGAAAAATCTTTCGGTCCACCACACAGATGGATCCAGCCAACGGAGGCTCCTCAGAGGTTTTCTTGCCCTTTACAAGCACATATGCCTTCCATGTCAATCCCAGGCATTTGTACTCGGAATGACTTTTCTTGTCCTCTGAATAAAAATGAGTAAGGTAGCCATTGCCTGAACACATACTTTTTCTCTCTCTCAAAAAAAATTAGAGTTGTCAGATTTGCTCAGAAGCTCAGACAGACTCGATAAAGAATGTTAGCAGCACTGGAAGAAAGCCTTCCATATACTGTCTGAGTTGAGGTGGAGTGGGCGAGGGTAGGATGGGCTGTATAACCAGTTCCCCTCCCCCTCACAACAACATAGCAGGTGGGTCGTGCCAGAGCCAAGTTGTGAGATGATAGACAAACTCTGCTTCCAAGCAGACAAATGGGCCTCCACAGGTAATAACGCCTTTGTGGCTCTCAGTCTGTGATGTGAGCCATGGTCCTTCAGAGGTCAGACTTTGATAGACTTGATTCAGCTCACTCAGAAAGCCTGGGTCTTTGGTGCACTTACCCTCCTTAACACTCCTGCTGGCATCCCAGGGACGCAGAATCAAACACGCAGACTCATCCTGTTTGTGTTTTCCCTGAGGGCTAAGAATCCTGAGGTTGAAGTTCTTTTGTTCCCTTTCCTCTGCTTTCTCCCTTTCATCTTGTTTGTCCCTGATCTCAACAGGGAGCTTCAGAGAAAGGTTAGAAATTTGGTCCAAGAAATAAACACCAAGAGGATAAGACCCCCTTCTAGTTGGCTCGCTCTGAGTTTAAAAGCCATTATTTCCCTTATCCTGCCGCTCTGTTCTAAATGAGACTTCAAAGCAAAAACCCATCTTTGCCTGGAGAAGCTATTGTATGGGCTGGTAAGTTACCGGGGCCGGGGGTGGGGTGGGTGGGCGGGCCTCTAGCTGCTTTACGGTGAAAAGAAGCCTGCCAAGTCTAGAGAACGTTTCTGATCGCAAGGCTCTTAAAACTGTAGCCCTAGTTCAAAAGCATGTAGTTCCCCTTCCAACAGGGCTTGTCTCCAAGTCAGAAATCACATGTTGACAGAGGCCATTTCAAATATATGCTTTAGCTTGAATTATTGCAGTCTTGGAAAAGCTCCTGTTTCTACCTCTCTTCAGTGTTTTTCTTTTTTAAATTGTTATTAGGATTATTATTACGTTCTGTTATGACCCTCATGTGTCTTTGGTGGAGAGGGTTTAAGGGTAGATATTTTCAAACAATCTGCCGGGTCATGAAACTATAGACATTTGTACCTCCTGTGCAGGTTTCTAGAATGAAATCCAGTGCCGTGGTGCTGCATTGGTAGAAGACAAGTTAGAGTGTGAATTTATTTGTTCTGATTCTAGAGGGAAAATCAGGAGCGGCTTATAAATTCCTCAGGGAAAATGGTGGAGAGAGTGAATGGAACAGCAGTTGGAGGGCGAGCTAATGAGAAACTTTCCAGTCTCCATTCCGAGTTTCCCTTGCTGGACGGGGAGAGCTCCGCTGAGGGAAGTCACTCTCTGCCCCTCAGTCTTTAGTGACTGCAGATCCTCCCTTGGGATTTACCTGCTCCAGATATCCTAGCCCTGGGGGCCACCTCTGGGGCTGCTGTGAAGCAGCACTTCTGGGGTGACAAGGATATTTTGAGATGTGGAGCAGGAATGTTTGATATTTGAACCAGTTACCTAATGGCCCAGTGACCTCTTTGTCAATTGAAATGAAAAGCTTTATATTTAACCTAGTTTTAGCTGCTCAAGTAGCTGGATGTTAAGGAGTCAGTTCACTTTCTGTCTCTCTCTCTCTCTCTCTCCCCCTGTCCCCTCCCTCCTCCTCATTCCCTCTTTGCTCTCATTTGATAGCAGCAAAAGAGCACAATACAAGGATGTAACTGGTGGGAAAAGATAGCTATTTCCAGACAAGCCAAACAATTTATCCGGGCTGACATCTAACTGAAAGCATTTATTATTACTATTGTTTACTCCATCGCTGTGACAATGTAAAATGCTTTCTTGTGAGAAAATCTGGCCCTACTCTGATTTATAAATGCCCCCCTGAAGTGTTTTCCGAAATCATTACCTAAACTGGTAAATAAAAGGGAGAGGGCTTTGAGTATATATCTATTTCTAGCTCTATCTATATAGAGAGAGTTTCTCTCTCTCTCTCTCAAGCGCGACCTCTCTCTCTGGCAGTGGGGAGAAGGAAGGGAGAGAGACAGAGAGGGAGAGAGAAAGGGGTGTGTGTGTGAGTGTGTGCATCTACATGTACATGGATGGTATGTGTTCTAGGTAGAGATGAGCGCACAGTCGTGTGTCGTGTCGTGGCTGTGTCATGCAGTGGAGAAGGAAGATGGGCTTGTGACTCACGTGTGACTCCACGTCCCAAGCCCTGCTACTTATTAGCTGGCTATGTGACCTTGCGCAAGTTCTTTAACTTGTCTGAGTCTTAATTTCCTCAATAGTAAAATGGAGCTAGTCAAATTATTGCCTATGACTGTATAAAGTTAATTTATATGAAAAACAGTATTGTGCACAGCCAGGATAGCAAGAGAAATACATTCCATCTGTCCCCAGTCACTGTACTCAGTCAGCCTGAATATAGAAGTGGGTTGAGTATTGAAAGATGATGTATTCTAAGCATCTGAACCTTGAATTATTTCAAAGCAATAATTATGCAGCATCTGTGGCAGCATTCTTGTTTGTGACCACTCAGATCAGGAGCATTTTAATCATAGCTCTTGCTAAGAGTTGCTGTATCCTTTTGTGTCTGTTTCATTCATCTGCTCATTAATTGTCAGTATTTATTGCAATTAATTGGCCAGCTATATCATTATTATTTGTATGTGGATTACATTCTTTAATGAACAAAAGGCTTGAAATTCTCAAGAAAAATAGTTTTGCAGATACAGATTCATCAATCAGTCTTCATTATTAGCGTCGTCAAATAATGTATAAAAAGCATTCAGATTCATAGGTCTCAGATCACTGAGGAAATGAGATCATCTGGTTTGGCTGCTTCTAGTAGTTAGATCACAGCAGTAGTTCCCAAAATCAGCCTGCAAATCTCAATTTTGAAAAACACTTTAAATTGTGAAATAGACACAGTGGGAAAGTATGTAAAAATATGAATATATTCTCTTAACAAAATATTGTAAAGAGGATACTCATGGAACCCCTCTCAGCCCAAGAAATAAAACATTGCCAGGACTCCAGAAGCTGCCCGTGTGCCCCTTCCAAATCACGCCCCCCCACTGCCCCTGAAACCACTATCTTGACACCCTTGTATGTATCTCTAAAACAGTGTAATTTCGTTTTTCCTATTTTTAAAAAAACTTTATATAAGTGGAATTATCCAGAACGGATTCTTTTTTTGTGGCTTCTTTTCCTCAGGATGAAGATTTATCCATGTTATTCCATGTAGGTGAAGTTTGTTCATTTTCATTAGTGTATAGTGTCCCATTGTATGAATCAACCAAAATCAGTTATATTCTAGATGGATATTTGGGCTGTTTCCAGTTTAGAGCTATTATGGACAACGTTACTGTGAACAGTTTTTATGTCTGCTGGTGCGTATATAACTCTTTGCCCATTTTTGATTGGATTATCTCTCTTTTTCTTACTGACTTTAGGTGCTCTATGTATGTTCTACATACAAGTCCTTTGTTAGTCACGTGTGCTGCAGATATCTTCTCCAGCTCTGGCTTGCCTTTTTGCTCTCTTAATGGCACCTTTCGACGCGCTAACAAGTTCTTAAGTTTAATGCAGTAACAATGATCAATCTTTTCATTTACAGTTAGCTTTTTTGTGTGTGTGTCCTGTTTAAGAAATCTTTTTTCCCCCCCTGAGGTCAGAAAGATGTTCTGTCTTGTCTTCTAGAAGCTGTACTGTTTGCCTTTCACATTTATCTTTACAGCCCACAGGGAATTGCTTTTTGTGTATGGTGTGAGAGGCAGTCCAACTTCTTTGCCCCCTATGGATAGCCAACTATCCCAGATGGCATTATTGAGAATGCTATTTATGTATTGAAAATCCTCCCTCTGCTTTGAAGTGCCACACTTGTCATAAATCAAGAATCTGGGTCTCAGTCTATTTCTGGGCTTTCTTTTCTATTCCACGGATCTATTTGTCCTTGTGCTAGTCTTACTCTGTTTTAATCACTACTGCTTTATAATAAGTTCTGATGTCTGGTAGAGCATGTCCTCCTACATTGCTGCTATTCAAAAGTGTCACAGCTCTTCTTGGCCCTTTGCCTTGCCTTATAAAGTTTAGAAATCAACTTGCCAAGTTCCACAAAAACAAACAAGTAAAATAACCCATTGGGGTTTTTATTGGGACTTAGTTAGGTCTTCTTTACTTTCTTTCAATGAAATGTTTACAGTTTCTTTCAATAGAGGTCTCATAAACTTTTGTTAGGTTTATTCCTGGGCACTCAAAAGCAATTGTAAATGTCATCTTTTCAAAAATGTATTCTCTCATGCTTGTTGCTGGTATATAGAGCTACAATTGAATGGTGTGTGTGTGTGTGTGTGTGTGTGTGTGTGTGTATTTCTCTAGCTTCCTTGCTAATTCTATCAATTCTCATTAATTCTAATAATCATTCTATAGATTCTTTTAGATTTTCTAAGTTCATCATCATACCATTTGTGAAAAACAACAGATTTGTTTTTTCCCGTTTAAGTCCTCAGACATTTTTTCTCCTTGCCTTAGTACACTGGTTAGGACCTTCATCAAAGAGGTTTTTTGAAAATTAATTTTACTTTTTGGCCGATTTAGTAACTAAAATTTATTAACTCGGGTAAACAGATTAACTGCTTTTTAAACAGGTTGATAACATTTAAAAAGTAGAAAACAGTAAATATATGAAAAATCTCTCTCCTAGTCCAGACCTTGATTGGCTTGTTAAAAATATCAAATCTCTGCTCCTCCCCTTGACCTCCTGAATTGTAAACTTTATCCAGTGAGACTTTGCCACGTCTGCGTTTTTAAAGTTCCACCTGGGACTCTGATAATTAGGTTTGGAGACCAATAGAGTAGATTCGCCTACGCAGAGGTTAGTAGGATTGTGTAATACAGTGATTCCCAACCCTGGCTACACATTAAAACCACCCCAGGAGCTTTAAAAATCCTGATGCCTGGCCCTTACCCTGGACCAACTGATCTGCATCTCTGTAGGTACCATCCTGGGCCTCTGTAGTTTTTTAAAGTTCCCCAGGTGATGGTGGGAGGGGGGTGGTCTGGGGAGGAGCAAGAGGGAGGGTTTACTCAGGGGCACAAGGAGACACTTGGGGGTGACAAGTGTGTTCATTATCTTGGTTGTGGAAGTGGTTTCATAGACGTGTACATGTGTCAAAACTTATCAAATTGTACACTTAAAGTATGTGCAGTTTATTGCATGTCAATAATACATCTATAAAGCTATTTAAAGGAAAAGCAACACACGTGGTTCTCACACACAGCAGTGGCTGAGAATCATTGTTCTAACAGAAAAGGCACACTACTGGAAGGGGAAGTCGTGTACCTTTTCTTTTTCCATTTCATCTGCCAACAGTTGGCTGTGTACTCTTAGCTCAGCCACTTCATCCCCTCTGGATCTCAGTTTCATTCTGATTGGTGGGTTCGATTTTTTTCTCAAGTGCTTTCCAGCTCTGACGTTTTGATTCTTCTGTTCAGCCTGGCTGTGTGGGCCAGGCTGCTGGTGCACCTCCTGGCCGCACGAGGGGGCTGTGCAGCCTGCAGCCTCTTCCTCTCAACTGAACACTCTTGTGAGGTCAAAACAGGCTGGTCAGGCGTCTTTCCCTTCTTTCTGTCCTCTTGGTGGGTGCGAGCTCCGCTTCTGAAGCATCATCTTCAGCTGCCCCCGTCCAATGGTCCTGCTGCAGGTGAGCCTTTCTTTAAGCAAAATAAATCCATGAATCTCTGAATGTACAGAACAGCTTTTTAAAAGATCCTCAGATTGCTTTGAAAAAATAGCTCCTACAAAACAATTAAAATAGGATCTAATTAAAGTATGTGTATACATACACATGTATATATGTATGTGTCTGTCTGTCTATCCATCAGTAAGCACATTAATAACATTACTGTGTTGTCCCTAGGAAAATGATCCATCCATATAAAAGGCAGTTATGTTTGTTACAGGTGCAATTTTGAGATCCTTCAGGCTGTAAACATTGCTTAGGTGAAAAATGGAATCAAGGTTAGCAAATAAGCCTAGTGTTTTTCCACTGTAGTATGATATAGAGTGCTTAAATCTGGGAGCATGTGTTTGTTTGTCTATGTGTTTACATACATTCAGGTGAACAGGTTGACTAAGTATTTTAGAATGGAATCTATTCAAGACACTCTGGGCATTCGTCTTCATTTTTCTAGGACCTGACAGGGAAAAAAATGTGGATGCCCTGGAAGAGACTGACTAGAACTAATGTTACAAAATGATCTAGCTATGTCCTAAATTTTAATAAATGCATAATTTAATGCATTTAAATCCAGCTCAGAAATAAAAAGCAAATGCTTTTCTGAAGTGCAACAACAGCAGGGTGTTTTTTTCTAAAAAAAAGGAAAAAGAACCCCCTCCTACCCCCGCACGTAGAATTTCCCAAATAATACTATAAAACCTGAACACTGAATAGCTCTGTCTTTCATGTTTGGTCTGATTGCAGTTTTCTTGCATTCTGATTCCTAAATTTCAGATTATTCTATGAGCCAGTCACAACACCTTGTGGACACACCTTTTGCTTAAAATGCCTTGAAAGATGCCTAGATCACAATGCGAAGTGTCCACTGTGCAAAGATGGTCTTTCACAGGTAAAACGTTCTTTCTTTCTTGATTGGGTTAGCTTATTTGGAATTGGGTACGAATACAGCATCCTATTGGATCCCAAGCCACTGCACTGTGCTAGAGCAAAACACCCCCTCAGACCATTTATTTCTCCTGTCTTAGAGCCACCCCTCCCATCTCCACAAAGTCCTCCAGGGAAATGAGGCAACATCTAGCTTTTTATGAACTGTCAGTAGTGAAATTAATTTGTGTTGGAAACAAAAGTATCAAAATGATGATAAACATGGATCCTTGTTCTAATCCCATCATGGCACCTGATTCACTGTCATGTTGGGTGAATCTTCTGCCCTCCCTGGGCTTGGACTAGATGAGCTCCGATGTCCCCTTATCATCAATGTTTATTCTGTGGTTTGAAGAGATCACTCCCAGGTCTCCAGGAAAACCTCACAGACCTTCACTGTGGTCCTTGCCCCACTCCTCAGCTGCGGCTGTACTTACTAGCAGACATTTGTCTGCTGAAAAATCTCTGGGGCTTCCAGATTCTCTAAAATGAATCACACAAACTGCCACCTTTGTCTTTCAAATGGACTTGCTGTAATTTTCTGTAGCACAAGCAGATCTGGGAATCCATCTTGTCCCCCCACCCCAGGGACTTGTGTGCCATATTTTACAATCAGTATAAATGTCCCTTGACCCCTGTCATCCCTGAGGAGAGGTTGGAGATGATGCAAGACTATCTCTAGGTGAATGTAGATCCAGAGAAGTCATGTGTCAAGCTTTCCCAACACCCCAACATTTAAATTAAGGGAAGGGAGTGAAATAATCACTCAGGATAGCCCTGAGGGTGTGTATTGGGCTGGGGGGAGGGTCAGTGTCATATCTGGCCTAGGTGAAGAGGTGGTATTTGCTGTCCTGATTGTAGGTGAGAAGCCCATGGTCCTTATACTTCAATAATACATTTGTGTTGTGGTAACACTACAACATTCAGATTAACAGAAAGAAGGAAAATCTACCGTTAAAATTTTAGTATGTACCTTTCTTGGCTTTTTGTTTTAGCATCAGCGGAGGAGTCACCTCCTTCTTGGAGAGGCTACCTCCTGAGTCATGGCTTTTCCCCAAAGACTGGGACTGGGCAAAGCAGCCCATTTTCCTGCAGCCAGGCAATGGCAGTGGCTGAGAAAGCATCGTGGAGGCAGAGGCTGTGAGGTCCTGGACTTAGGGGCTAGAAGATATTCCCATCTATCTCTGTGTCTTCACACAGGGTCACACTTGCACCATTATCCAGAGAGAGAAATATCTTATTCCGATCATGTTCACTGCGGAATAGACAGACGTAGCCCGTACTGGGAAAAGAAAAAATGTCTGAAGCCTGCCGTTTTATACTCAGGAGCTCCCCCTGCTGGGTCTGTGTGGGTAGTTTCCATAGCCGGCAGTTCTCTGCAGATGTTTTCGTTCCCATTGTCTGGTTCACACAAAACACCCATTCCTTACAGATCCCTGGATGTGCACGGACTAGGGGTGTTTGGGAGGAGAGTAATAGTGAAAAGTGACAACTGAGCCCGAGTTAGGTTATGAAATCAAGGTTTACAACATAAATCCAGTGATACCTAGACGGTATAATAAAAACAAATAGGCAAATGAAATCACCAGTATAGCTTTTCTTTTTAAAACTAAAGTTAGAGGAGAAAAAAATATGTATAATATATAGACTTGAAATATCCTGAATCCCAAGCATTGGGGTGGGGTTGGGAGTGGGGCACAGCAGGAAAGGATCAATAATTGAAAATTGCTTTTTAGTTCCCTGAACCTTTTGACCACGGACTTTCAGCATATCCCAGATGGAGACCATTTCTGGGAGCTTATAAACACAGTAATCAGAAAAAGGAAAGGAAAGGATTTTCTCCCTTTTTTGACAAGAACATGATCTCAATCAATTTCAGTGTCTTAGGAAAGCTATGGCATTTTTAATACTCCATTGCAGGTCTTTTTCCCTTTTTAAAATAATTTTTCTAATTTTAAAAGTAATTCATTGCATGTGGTTTTTTTTTAAGCTAAACTCTAACCTCCAGAGAATATATACATTATGATAGTATCAGCTGCCAATGTGTGGGTCTAAATTACTCCAGTATGTGGGTCATTTAACTGTTCTACTGATTACATCAGAAGTGCTGTGTGTTTTTCTGATGACTGCATAATATCTAATTGCCTTGTTCCCCGTATAGTGCTTGGCATCAAGAAAATACAGTAAAAATGTCATAATGGAGGAGCTAATAGCTAAATTCCTTCCAGAAGAACTCAAGGAACGAAGGAGGCTTTATGAAGAGGAAATGGAAGAACTGTCTAAGTATGCATATGCACATTGCTGTTTTCAGTTTTACTCATACCAGGTCATAGAACTGAAAGTGCACATTCCCTCCTAACTCCTCATTTAGTGATACCATGTTGGTAGCTTGAAATTGGCCACAGTGAGAGTATTTACACCACAGAAATTGGAAAATGCTGTAACAAGGGCTTACCCGCTCCATCCCCAGAAAGCCAGTTGTTATTTACCAGCACCCACTGAAGAAACCTAAGCCGAACCACTGACCAGGTCACATATTGGCACTAGTAACTGGGTATCACAGATACCAAATTATTGGAATAATTTAATCAGGGGGGCTTAATGAAGTGCAGTTGACCCTTAAACAACATGGATTTGAACTGTGCGGTTCCACTTATACGTGGATTTTTTTCAGTAGTAAATACTATAGTACTACACTACCCGATCTGTGGTTGGTTGAATCCATGAATGCAGAACCGCGGATACAGAGGAGCTTTGGATACCGAGGGCGACTCTTAAGTTATATGCTGATTTTCAACTGGGCAGAGGGTTGGCGCCCCTAACCCCCGTGTTGTTCAAGGGTCAGCTGTATCCAGAAGACGGTTTTCAGGTACATAAGGAGGTTCTACGAGGTTAAGAACTTTGATATCAGCCAGACCTGGGCTTATGATGCAGTTTTGCCACAAAGTGAGTGTACTTCATGACCCTAGGCAAGTCACTTAACCTCTCTGGGCCTCAGTCTCCTCATCTGTAACTTGGGGATAATAATAGTCCTTGCCTCATGGACTTGTTACAAAGATCAAATGAGCTAGTGCATAGTAAGCACTTAATAAAAGCAATAGTAAGAATGCTGCTTGTTATTACGCTTCCTCTTCCATCACAGGTATTGTGAGAAGTAGAGAGTAGGGGTGGAGAAAGAAGTAAGGCTCCAAGCTCTTTGCCTGGCTGGAAGAACAACTCACTTAGCAGAAAAAGCAGGAGGAAATCACTAATTTCTGTCTCTCATACTGCTGACCCCCCCATCTCCCCATCCCTGGTGGAATTCTCACAGCATTCTGGGGGCAAAGTTCCCGATGGCAAAAGCTGTTCTGGTTTTATGCTCACCCTGTAGAGAACATTTCTAAACTGCCACCAGTTTATTTGTGCCTCTCACTTTGAATAACACACTGTGCTGGGGAGCCAGAAATGAAATCGTTCTTTGCTCATTAACAGATCTATCTACTCAAGGCATCTTTATCTTTATTTCTGATTCTTAAGTTCACCTTGAGTCTCTCTGGGCCCTCTTCTCAAATATCATTTAATGTCTGATTAACAAACACTGGAATATACTAGGTGGATTTCTCTTTAAAGGAATCCTAAATTTAATCCTTTTGAGACTTGGGCAAATGATCTTATATCTATTGGTAAGTTTATGTTCAGATGTCCCTGTATTGGATTTACTAGACAAATAAAAGAACAGTGATCCAGGAGGAGCTGGCCCGGTTGGTGGTTCCCCATCAGGCCATGTGTCTGCGTCTTCATGGGCACATGTTGAGAGGCAGACTCGTAGGTGTCGATTTCAGAGCTGCTGCACCAGTGTGTCTGGGGGGGGTGCAGTGGCCTGTTGTCTGCGTTTACGGGCCTCCAGTGATTCTGATGCACAGGAGCGTTTGAGCATCACTGGGCTAGATTACTCTTGCCTCTCCACTGCTCCCTCCTCCTCCCAGCTGGGCCTGCCATGCAGATCCTCTGGGGGCTTTGCAAATATGTGAGATGCTCACGGGCATCTTGCAGAGATTTTCCCACCATTCCTCTGGAGAGCTGGGTCCACTTTTACCCCCCTTCCCCATACTGCCAGCAAGACACCTGGAGAGATTGTTTAGAGTGGAGAGCATGAAAGAAAGAAAGAAAAATATGAGGTATAACTATCACCGACAATGTTACGGTACTAGAGAACTTCATTACCCAAATTAGAATGTGTAGAATGTCAATTTTAATCGTAGCCCTTAGGCTAACCTGTGCACCAGATAATGGGATTCAGCCCACAGCACCAGATGCATTTTAGTATTTGTTATCAGCCTCAACTTGATGTCTCCTTGCCTTCCTGCAGGGGAACCACATGGTGAAATTTGACCAACCTTTCTGTGTTCTGCTTCAGTGCTGTGAGATTCATGTCATTTGCTCTTCCTGACAGCTTAAATAAGAACGTGCCTATTTTCGTGTGTACCATGGCATATCCCACGGTTCCTTGTCCCCTGCACATCTTTGAGCCTTGTTACCGTCTGATGATTCGTAGATGCATTGAGACAGGCACACGACAGTTTGGCATGTGCCTTGGAGATCCTGTCAAAAGGTAAGTGAGGAGCTATGCAAGTAAAGGGAGGTTGGGTGGAAAGGGTTTTTTGTTTTACTTTGGGGCCCTCCCAGGAGCATTTGTAAGGATCAGGGTCCCTCTGGCCCCTAGTTTACAGTGTGAGAGGCTGCCCGTTTAAAGGAACCCCAGGATCAACCTTTTGTTAAACAGGTGGTATATACTCTAAAACGTGTTTTATAAGAGTGTGGTCCCTGGAGTCAAACTGCCTGGGTTCATATTCCAGCTCCATCCTTGGAGCAAGTTTGACTTTGGGCAAGTTACTGAACCTCCGGTGACTCAGTTTCCTTATCTGTAAAGTGGGTACAATAATAGTGCCTACCTCGTTGGGTTTGTTGGGAGGATTGGTGAGTTAATAATGCACGTAAAGTACTGAGCACAGTACAATAAATGGTAGCAGTTACACATTAAAATTTTTTCTCACACAGGCACTGCCTGTGGTGTTATTGCAGCTATAGACCCTGGGACAGGGAAGAAGGCAGAAGTCCCTCAGGACACAACATGAGGTTATAGAAATGGGGGGAGGTGCGCAGGCCAGGGAAACAGCTCATCAAGGATTTACTTTCTTGAGTCCATTCCCAATAAACAGGTTTGCGGAATATGGCTGCATCCTAGAGATCAGAAATGTTCAGTTCTTTGCTGATGGCCGCTCAGTGGTCGACAGCATAGGCAAGAGGCGCTTCAAGGTCCTCCATCAGGGCCAGCGGGATGGTTACAACACAGCTGACATCGAATACATTGAAGACCAAAAGGTGAGGGTGGCCAGTGCCAAGAATCCTGAAGCCAAGCTAGTCCTGAAGCTTGGCAGACCAAGATGATTGCAAAAGGATTTCTGGGCATGGATGGGGGCCTTGGGATTTCTCACTGATTCGCTGCTGCCACACCGAATGCTGCCAGGTTCCTGTTCGATTGTGGAATGGCAGTGAGCGCGCCCCTTGTCTGGGCTTTCCCTGCTTAGTTGCTGATCTATATTCATGCATAAGAGGTGCCAAGCCAGACCAACCCTGGGGCCCATTTAGCACAGGAGTTAGGTCTCTGCCAGGGATACCAAGATCTGGAGCTGGATCTATACATATGTATTTTATTTTTTGATTTATTTATATTTTAAACCTTTTTCTTTTGAGATAATTGTAGATTCACATACACATGTCTATTTTTAAATGTGCAACCTGGCCAAGAGCCCTTCCCAATAATCCATCATCCCATAACACAGAAAGATGACATGTCCAGTTAATCCTTGGTTTTCTGAACTAACGGGTAGAAGAAGAGGTAAATGATCCCATAAGCGTTTATATTTACATTCACTACATAGTACAAGATTAATAAACATTTGCTCAACGAATAAACGTATTTGCCTTGGAAGATAAAGTTACATACGGAGACACAGCCGCTGCTCCCTCTCTTCCCAGGGAGCAGTGGGAAAGCAGATGTAAAAAATGAAAAGGAGAGAGGCGTGAACAAGCACAACCTCGTTTAACAGCACGCCTCCACTCAGGCCAGTTAGTGTCACTGGTTTGCTATATGTCTGGCTGTTTCAGCTCATTTACCCAGCTGAACCTTTCTCTGTCCTCCACGCTCAGCAATATTTACACACAGTCCATCATCTGGCTGAGGAGCCTTTCACACACTACACAGGAGAAAGCCAGAAGGGCGAGTCTTCCCGTAGGGTGACGGGATGGATGCTCAAATAGGCAGGTGTCAAAGGGGCTCTAGGCATGATGGAGAAGGCACAGAATGCTTCACTTCCACTTTGATACTTTCAGGTTCAAGGAGAGGATTGTGCTGAGCTCATGGGATTACATAACTGTGTCTATGAGCAAGCGTCATCATGGTTTCATTCGCTCAAAGCATCTCTGAAGAATCGGATACTCAGTCATTTTGGTCCAATGCCAGAGAAAGATGCTGATCCCCAGGTATCTAAAAATGTCTCTTTGTAATCAGTCGCCCCCACCAGATGAGAGCGCCTAGGGTTTGTGATTAGATACGTGTGTGGTTTCCATCCAGCACATTTAGTGTAGAGAGGAAGATGGATCCAAATTGGTCTTGTTTGGCTGGGCAGTAGGCATCATGGGTAAGAACAAAAGGACCCCAAATCAGAATTGGAGTAACTAAAGTAAAGCAGTAGGAACTTGGATCCTATCTTGGAGTCTTTAAGAGATTAGTTAAGTGAGAGGATGGGAACACAGGCACCATCAACAGAAGAACCTTTAATGTGAGTCCAGATTCCCACCATGATGATGTGTTAGGGTGACAAGATTCACAAAAGGCCAGGCTTAAGAGAAGGGTACCTAGGGAGCTGAGACCAAAGGCTGCCACTTCCTGGAGGCTTCATAACTCTCCCCCTGATTGCTGCAGGAACAAGGAGTGAGGAGCTAGGGCCAGCCACCTTACAGGATTCCAACTGCAGGATCACGGAAACCTTTCATCCCCAGGTCCCTCCGTGCTTAGCCCTGCAGGTCTAGACCCTTGCCATTGTCCTCATCAGGGATGAACAAGTTTTCCTGAGACAACTGACCCAATCCTTAAATTTACCCTTGGCTGAGTTATACTAGAAAAGAGTTCATTAGATTCTACTGGATCAGTCTACTTCCTGGAGGGACAGGTCCATTTGAGAGATCAAGCTGCAGATCTGAAGCTTTCCAGCAAAGTGGAGATAGTTAAGTTTCACCAAGCTTTGCTTGCCTGGTATAAATTAGGGAATCCTCTCTCTAGGACAAGGCTGGAGATATCCTAGTCAAATATTTTCCCACCATCACCTTTCCACATTCTGACCTGGTTCTTACGTAATCGCCTCCATAACTTCCTTGATTCTTTCCCTGTACTCATTCCTGACTTTATCACAATAGTAAAATAGAATATGTATATTCTGACTTCCATGCCAAAAAACTGGTCCTACTTATACCTCTCTAGCTGTGTGACCTCGGGTAAGTCCTTTCCCCTTTCTGACTTGTTCGCCCATCTCTGAAATGAGGGAGGTAGACAAGGAGGTGTCTAAAGTCCCTTCTTCCTCTTGCGTTTTGAGGCTATAAAAGACCAGTCTGTTCCCTAATGCACTGCAGTGTCTTGTTTTCTCCGGGCCACAAAGGTGGCTCCTTTCCCCGCCCCCGTTCAAAGGCATCGTGAATGTTGGAGGGAGAAAGGCCATTGCTTCCAGATGATCCAGCTCCTGGCTCTGGGCCACTGTGACTCAGGACTACAGCAGAGCTCTGAGAAAGCTCATGATCAAGTTGAATGTTCCCCTTCACCTTCTGGAAAGCATTCTCCCCTAGTCAGGCAGAAGATAGCGATCAGCAATGGTAACAGTATCTTCCACAAGAGAAAACACAGGTGCCACTGTGTGATTCTTAAGGGCTCAGGGACACAGAAAGCCGAAATCTTGGGTTTCATTTCATTTCTTATTACGACTGTTGCTTCGGCAGCGCAGCAGCAGAAAAAATAAAACCCATCCAGTTTGATCCAGTCAATGCTGTAGCCCCAGTGGTCCCATTAATAAGAATGTTCTAAGCCTCCACAGGAGGTTTCTTAGGAACCACCACATGTATTAACATCAGCTTAAACATCTTTGTTAATGATCCTGGGAAATACAGTTCAGGATATGTCAATCTAACATTCAGAACTCATCCTAGGAGGGATAACACGTTACAGACTGCAGCGAGGGACAAAAAGAATCCAAATGGAGCTAGAGACACAGAGAAGCAAAGAGGCAGTGAAGGTTGGGGGAGAATCAGGTGACCAGTTTGGAAACAAACAATCCCGCATGTAGAATGTGGTTCTCTGCAGTCCTAAAGCCAACTTTCTGAGGGGTGTGGGCAGAAAGCTCATTTGGGGCTTAGTAGGAAATAAGTCACCAAGGTCTACAATGTGTACCTGGGACACTGCCGACAAACAGAATTTTGGTGCAGGATCACTGTAGGATAGGAAAGCTCTTTATTAGAGGAAACCTGGGATGGAATATATTTCTATGTGACTGTGTTTTCCAATTGGAATTTTTGCAAAGTGGGATTGCTGTGCTTTGGGGCTGTGAATCATAGGCTCTGGTTTTAGGGGAGAAGCTAGCCGTGGCCCCGTTTAGTGACCTGGCATATGTGGACTCTGTTGCCTTCAGCCAGAAACAGGGAAATGGAGGTAAGAGACATGCACAGCCTAAGGGGTCATGAGAACTGAAGACCCAGATGCTCTATGCATCAGGCCAAAGGGCCTAAACAGGATCTAAGAGGTGGAAGAGGCTGAGTAGTTGTCTCTCGGTATCCATGGGGGATTGGTTCTAGGAGGCCCCATGGATACCAAAATCCCTTCTATAAAATTATGTGGTGCAATGAGTACAATCAGCCCTCTGCATCTACAGGTTTCGCGTCTACAGATTCAACCAACCAATTTCGATCCATAGTTGGTTGAATTCATGGATATGGAGGGCCGACTGTAGTAGATAGTTCAGCTTGTAAAATCACACTGGCTAGAAGGTATGGTGTATTTTTTAGGAAATTGATGTGTTTGCTTTAACCACTACCAAAAATAACTGCAGCTTAAACTAGATAGAGAGTGTAAGTCGTAGAGATGGAGGGCTAGGGCAGCCCTGTTCCGTGAGATCATTCAGACCCAGGCTCCTTCCTGACAAAGCTCTACCATCCTTTGAGTGTTGCCCTCATCCTCCTGATTGAAGAAGTCTGATCATCAGCATGTCCGGGTTCTAGCTAGGGGAAGGGGAGAGAAAGAGGAAAGTGAGGGCACATGCCCCTTTCTCAGAGCATGGCCCAGAAGTTACACTTATCACTGCCCTCTACATCTCCTTAGCCAGGACTTTGTCTTATGGCCTCACCTAGCTGCAAGGGAGGCTGACAAATGTAGCCTTCCCACCCCCACACCCTGGGTGGCTGTATGCCCAGCTAAGATAAAGGGAAATAGAGATGGGGGGTAATTAGCAATCCCTGCCACACACAGAAGCAGTTCCACCTGGGGTGTTTCCTGGCAACTTTGGAAGCCTACAGGTTAGGATCACTTCCGCAGGAATAAGACGAACCCATTGCATTTCTCTTGCAGATCAACCCCAATGGCCCGGCCTGGTGCTGGTGGACATTAGCGGTTCTTCCATTGGAAAGCCGAGCTCAGCTCCCGTTCCTAGCAATGAGGTCCCTAAAGGATAGACTGAACGGTATTCGGCGAGTCCTGGCCTTTATATCCCGAAACCAAAACTAGTGAGTGGATTGCTGAAAAGGAGCTCCCATGCTCCCCTCACCACCGTGGGGGAGTCGTCTTGTAAATATACCTAATTGCAATAACATCTTAGAAGGAAGTATCAAACAGAGGCATTGTCCTGCTATTGATCAGAAAGAAATTAAGTAGAAAGACCAAAAGAATGTGATCTGTTTGAAACTTTCTTTCTTAAGATGCTTCTTGACATGCTGCACAACTACATGCACAGCAGAGGTTGTTTAAGAGCCCAGAAGAAAAAAAATTTTTTTTGATTTTGACATAAAAGTTTCTCAAAGTTTAAAGTGGTTTTGCTTTAATTTTCTGTCTTTCATAGATGAATGACTGTGTGGTTGAAATGTGATGCCCAGTTACTAATCATATTGCTGCATTATTTCACTGACTTTTGAGGTGTCATTCCAAATGGTTCATATTTTATATAGCATTGTGTAAAATAATGTTCATACTTCCTTCTGTTTTAATAATTTATTTTTTGCACTACCGTATCTTTTTTTTCTACATGTATGTTTGTAACTATTTAAGTGTGCATTACTGAAAAATACTGCTTTATTTATTGTTGTGGTTTACCATGTACCTAGGGGGAAGTAACAATACTAGAAATGTACAATTTTTGCTTTAACAGTTTTTGCTACATTTGATCCCAGTTCTTGAACCATTTTTGTATCTATCCAATTGGATGCTTAAAAGGAAGTTCAGAATCATGCCAAGATCATCTATCCTTACAGATTCTATTTTGCTTTCAATTTGAATCCAACAATATAAAATACTTCAGGGATTTGGCATAGGTTGTGGAATAAGCCAGGGTACAATAAAAGTAATCCATTTTCTATGTGTCATACAGAGCCAGGCTGAAGGAATTATTTTTCTGGAATCAAGAGATGAATAAGAGGAGTGTCTTTTATTACAATCTCTTATAGGCATTTATTTCAGCAATCTAATTATATCTTAATTTCTCCCCAGTGCAGTTAGTAATGGGACTTTTAGGCAGGATAATATTTAACCCTTCAGAGGTAATGGTTTTCAGTCTGGTACGTCACAGCCATGCCCAGCTAGCCTCCATACCCCACCTCTTCTTAGGGTTCTGAGGATCAGGGCCTGGCAAGCATGTGTGCAAACGCTTGATGAAGGACGGTTCATTATTAAAAGTGTAAAGAAGCCAGGAAAGAGGGCAGAACCCTTTAAGAAACCCTCAAACTATCTTTTTGGTTTTTAAATCTTTTCAAAGGAAGCAATTAATCCATGATTTTATCTAAACACGGTCTTTCCTCCTCACTGAGATGAGCCAAAGATTTCAATACAGGGCAAGAATAGTGGTAAGGGGGTAAGAGTGAGGTCTTGTTTAGCTTGCTTAGTGCCAGTTTGATTTCTTTAGTGCCAGGACAACCTGAAAACAGGAGTGTTATAATGACAGAGTGAAATGATTAGGACAGCGAAGAAGTGAATCGTGTTGTTCCTACCATCACGCAAATTATCCTCCCGCCATGTGACTCTGGACAGCTGCAGTGCGAGACTCACACGCAGCCCATCCACTCTGTTCCCGCTAGAGGTTAATGCCTCAAGTAATCAGTCTGACTTCTTCCATCACCACATGTGGCCAGAAACAGAAAAGGGGGAATGAGATGATCCAGGCAACAAAAAAGAGATTCATGTACGCAGAAACCAAATAACCTTTTCTGCACTTTCTTAATGAACACCGTGTTGTCAGAACATTATGTTACCAGGTTTGATGTTTGGAGCCCAACTGGGCTGGTAAAGAATGGAAGCATAGGCGTGGTTACTGCCTAAGCAAACTCTACAAGGCTCAGGTAGGAGGAAATGAAAGGCTCCCTCTCCCACCTGGTGCCCAGCCTTGTGGTCATAGCACAGTCCTAGGACAGTAATTTCCTACTATCTAGTGTAAATGCAACAAAGAAAAGGGTCATAAGTGTCTTGGATTGCTAGATGTGTTACTTTTGTGATTTCACTTTTTCTGAGCACCAGTTTGTCAGCTAGCAAGTGGTGGGGATAAATACTGCATGTAGGGTTCTTATAACATTACATGAGATAATATAATATATACATCACTTAGCATAGTGCCTAGCACATAGGAGTCATTCAACAAATAACAGCTATGATTAGATTATTCATAGTTACAGAATATCATCAGGGGACTACATTGGCGTAAAACCCTGCCTTTACACACAATACCCATTTGCAATTCCTTTAAACTTGGTTGGGGGAATCCACACCTCTGATTTTCATACCATAACTTGATGATTTACATGTAATTCCTTTGGGGGTCAAGTCTGTTTGGGAAAATGAAAAGACTGGAAAACAAATTAGGGTCAGAGATAAGGGAGAATCCCATGCCAGCAAATTTTTCCTCTTTCAAGAGGGCTAAAAATTAGTGTTGTTTGGAGGTCTAGAATTTCTGATATAATGGAAGCCTTAAGTTCTAGCTCCATTAGAATAACCAACTCATCATTTCCTGCTATCCCAAATGTATAAAGTTCCACATCATAGAATATTTCACGTTGATAAGAGAGGACCTAACTGCAGCAAATGTAGCTTGGCTAGGCAGAATTGCACTTTTCTCTCAGTAGCCTGGATACACATTTGGACTGTTTTACATGTTTTACAGCAAGCTTTTGTTTCAGTAGTGGTGGGAGGCAAAGTGCAAGGCTAAGCCTTGGCTTTCTTTGATAGGTACTTGAACGGGGTAATCAGTTGGACATGACCATTTCACTGCTTGTAAATTGATTTTGCTGCAAAGCTTGGGAATAAAGAGTATATACAGGAAAAACATAAAGTTAAATCTAGGCCAGAAGGACAAGACTTCCCCCTTGGTAGTTAGTGCCATTTATTCAGCTAATTTTTCTGTTTATTGTGATTTACCTACTCTTTTCCTAGTAGGTTATTTTCTCTGTGTGTGTGTGTGTGTGTGTGTGTGTGTGTGTGTGTGTGTGTGTATATATATATATATATATATATATATATATATATATATGAGTGTGTTTGTGTATATATGTACATGTGTGTATATATATTAGGTACCAAGCAGACATTATGCCTTTCTGCTTCGTACTGTACTATTGCTGCTAGCTAATAACCAGCAAAATGTAGAAAATGAAAAATGATAAAACTAATTTTCTGTAGACAACTTGGAGAAAAGAGTGCTTGCTCCTTACTCAGTGGGGTAGAGAACTGACTGTGTCAACAATTTGCCTTTTCTGAAGGCCAACTGCTTCTAGCCCCTTGCTGCCGCAGCATGCTGGGACTCGTGGAATCACTGCACATGTGGCACTTCCAGTTCTGCCTGTGAAGCCGGACTGGGCTCAGATAGTCCCCTGTGACTGGCTGTTGGAGCAGTGGAGCTCTGAGGCTGGTTCACAGCACTCAGACGTCTCTTACTGTCAATAGATCGCACACTGTTGATGGACAGGAACCCGCTGGGGGCTGTGTTTCCCTCACCAACTCCGTTTCCAAGATGGGAGTTTTATTCAGGGACTCATTCCTTGAGTTCCCAACATGCTGACTTTGCATCCATTTCTGTTTCCTAAGGCAGAATCATAGCAGAGATATGTAATTGAGATGCAAATAGAAGGCAGCCCAAATAAGGGAAAAGGACAGATTTTCAGCCCATTCTTGGGCTTGAGGAATGAGGTTTTGATTTGATAGAAGAGAGTTCTGAGAAGCAGCTGGCTGCATGGGCTGCAATTTGTGGCCTTTCCTGAGTGCAGAAAGAAGGAAAAGGAGCCAAGTAAAATGTACACATTTGGTTCCTCTTTTTTTTTTTTTTTTTTTTTTTTTGGTTCCGCTTAGAATGATAGCTCCCACTCTGGATTATGCACATCCAGAGGTGAAATGAAGACATTTTCCCTTACAAATGGGTATTTTCAAATGAGCTAAATTAACCTTGAGAGAGAAGTGCCTGTAATCTCTGTTCCTGGTGTCATTTTAAAGCTTTTGCTTCGTGACTGTGTAGCCATTTAAAGTTTACAAAGCAACACTGTAGCTTATGCATCATTTTAAAACTTGCTTGACATTTATCTATAGTCAAAGCAACAATAATAAACAACAACAAAATCAAAGGAGAACAAATAGTTCAATGTGGCATCGTAGGCTTATTAGATAAACTAGTTCCGTCATTTTATGCAGTTCTCAGTAATGCCAGGATTAAAATATCCAGCAAGCCATTTAAACAGTGGCAAATGTGTCTTCGTGTTTGTAATTCCAGTTGTTTGTTAAGCAGCCATTTTACTCTTGCACTGTAATGAGCTGAAAGGGGAATTAAGATAACGCTTTTTTTTTTCTTCCCATATTGTTATTCAACTACCTCTATATGCTTGATGTCTCTTTAGGGTCTTCTTTCCTCTAAATCTGTACAAAAGAAGTTTCAGCTCATCTATGTTGTAATAACAATGTGATATAGACAGTCTCTGTGCAAGCTTGTTGTTCATTAAAAAATGTTTCCTATTGTCTCACTTTGTATCTAACACAACTCTACCCATACTTTAGGGCAAAAAATGCCCAAATAACTTCAGTATCTTTTTGTTGGAAGCTGAATAGAAGGGAAAGGGATGGGAACATCTATTTTGTTCTTGTTCCTATTGTTTGTAATACATTTGACCAGAAGATCTTCCAAGGAAATAGACCTGCACTCAGAAAGCAAGCTCTTATGTGACAGTGAGGCAGGTGTGACCTGATTAAACTAATTGTTTAAAAATGCACCAGAAAAGCTTGTTGTTACTAATTATGTTGAAACTTTTTGCTAATAATCTGCCCCTACTTTATTTGTCAATCCATTCATATATTGAGTTTGCTTAAAGCAGAGCGCACTACCTACTCTGTTTTCTTTGGCATGATAAAATGTTCATGAAAGCAAATTACACGTTTTATTTCAATTAAATGGTTTCTCAACAATAGGCTAAAGCTAAGGCCCACAGCATGAACCCTTTGGCAGGAAAATTGGTAAAATTGACTAAGACAATGAGCAATATCGACTGAGCTGACTGGCACGAGAGCTTCAGCAATGTCTCACCTCCTTTACGGTACACGTTAGTCTCGTGCCACTGAGGACTTTACACAGGTTCTATTTTACCACTGACGAAAAAAAGACATAGGGGTAGAACAATTAAAAAAAACAAAACAAAACCGGGCTTCCCTGGTGGCGCTGTGGTTGAGAGTCTGCCTGCCAATGCAGGGGACACGGGTTCGAGCCCTGGTCTGGGAAGATCCCACATGCTGCGGAGCAACTGGGCCCGTGAGCCACAACTACTGAGCCTGCGCGTCTGGAGCCTGTGCTCTGCAACAAGAGAGGCCGCGATAGTGAGAGGCCCACGTACCGCGATGAAGAGTGGACCCCGCTTGCCACAACTAGAGAAAGCCCTCACAGAAACGAAGACCCAACACAGCCATAAATAAATAAATTAATAATTGAAAAAAAATGTTTATGTTGAAACAGGCGAATAAATCTGACTTTATAAAAAAAAAAAATCCGAAATGATAGAAAACTCCACTTGGGCCTGACCTTGTTCTTTGTAACAGGATCTTTCGGGTAGTTGAGAAAAATCAGAACTCCTGCCAACCAGGGCCCAGAGGGAATGCTTGGCTCTGTTGGACTTTGCCCTTCCGTGCCTCATCTGCTACTGTCTGGTTCTCATGAGATAGAGCACACGCTGGCCAAAGGCACATCTTCCCTCCGAGGCAGTTCTTCTTCCCAGAATGCCTGCCTAATCCTTTCTGGAGAACTGGACTGGATCATCGAAAAAGAAGATCTTGTTTGAGCAAAGCCAAAGCCAACACTTTCTGCTTCCTCTCCTCTGGGATCCACCCTTTGAGTTCTCCAGGGCCAAAGATGCCTCCCTAGAAGGAACTCCCAGTCTCAAAATAAGATAGAAGCAAAAGAAGGGAAGGACAAATGCCCTAAATCCACAGGCTCCCAGATGTTTAAACATTTCCTTCCCCTCTTATGTTTTATGAGTTCTTAACTCCAGGAGGGGCTGAGGTGGGATGGGAAGGGGCTGGTGTCAATACTTTCCGTACTGGCTTCTTCCAGGCAATGCTGAAGCTTCCCAGCCAGACTTGTCCATGGTCAGCCCAGTGCAGAGCCATGCCCTGGTCAAGGCAGAAGAGTGGAGGCCCCAAGGAGCCCTGCTTCTGGATCTCGGAGCCCACCTCTCCCACCCTTTCTAGTTTTCTGCGGGTTTCCCCATTTCAACTGATCCTCCCATTGACTGGCCACCCACGTTTACTGTCCACTTATACACATGTATTAGCCAATGTCATTGTTGCATTAGAAAGCCCTGAAAAACCCTTTCCTCTGCTTATTGAAGTGTTGCCCTCTAGCCCTCCTGCAGAACACCACCTACCTCCCAGTAAGTCAATATCAACAATTTCTGGATACCACAAGTGCAATGAAATTAAGTCCCAAAATAGCTTACTTAACAGAAGTCCAGTTTCGCTATAAAAATCTTGCTTCTCTTGGATTTTAGAGGTGCATTATGGAAATACTCAGCACGGTCTCGGGAACAGGGGAGATCACTGCCCCTCTGGCCCATCAGGAAGCCCATTGCCACACCTGGCGTGCAACTGCATTCTCAGGACCACATACTCCTCCTGCAAGCCCCAGTGAGCACTTTCGTAAGAGGACCAGGGAGGAGGGCTAGGGAAGGATGAAGCCCACAAATGGAGTTAAGCTCTTCAGTTTCGGCAGTCTACAGGGATGAGTTCCAACTGGTGGGAGGGAAGGAGGGAGGGAAAGAAGGGTGTGGAAATGGTTAATCATGACAAATGAAGTGACTTCCTTTTCACCGCCTTCTAGACAGAACTTCAGGCATCCTCTTCTCATGGTGACTGGATTTGATCTTCCATCCTGATGGGGGATGCCACTTATGTCCAAACTAAGACTGCAGTCATGTCTTCAGGAAGCAATGACTGTCATGTTCTTAAACCCTTAAGCATTCAAAGACCCTGCTAACATGCACTGAGTGTCCCCTGCATGCCAGGCTCTTTTCTAGGTTTTTAAATATTTAGCTTCTTGTGGGATCCTCCCTATGATCTAGGAAGTAGATCTCTAGCCCCACGTTATAGGGGAGTGAACTGGAGCACAGGGTGGTTACATTACTTACCTAGGGTCATACCGACTAAAACCTGGGCAATGTGATTCCAGAGCCCACACCCTTAACCACTATTATGAGCTGCCCACCACGCGGTGCTACAGACTCAGGAGAACAACTCAGCTGGTGGATACTCGGTTGGGGAACCTGCAGTAAGGGGGACAGCAAAAGAGCAGCTCCCATTTACCGAATGTGAACAATGTACTGGGTGCTGTGCTTCACATTATCTTGCTTGGTCCTGAGGTAGGTGCTGTTATCACCCATCATTTACAGAGGAGGATGCTGCGGTTTGGAAAAATAAAGCAACTTGTTGAAGGCCACACAGCTGGGAGGCAGGGAGGCTGGGCTTGGGATCCAGGCTGTCTCACTCCACAGTCATTAGACTGCCTCTCATGAAGCCCACTGCTCTCACTTCTCGGGCCTTGGGTTCCTGTATTCCCACCACTGCCTCCACACCCACACCAACAGACATTTATCTACCTTAACGGGAAGACCAGAAGCAAGAGATTTCAAGGTTGGTTCATAGGTCCAATAATCCCATCAAGTGCCTGGTCCACTTCCATCTTTCCTGAATGTTTTTAAAGCCTCATTATTAATGAAACAGCTTCACAAAGAAAAGAAGGATGTCTACCTAGTCCTTCCCACTCGGGGCCAGATGCCTGAAGGGGAGGGGTTTTGTTGGCCATCAGCAATACAGGGCTATAAATCCACAGATGAAGGGATTTTTTAAGTAGAATAAGGTACTTTGAATTCTCCCTAGAACAGGTTGTGACATCTTACTGGTTCCCTCATTAATTATGAGTTAAATAAAATCTTTGATGTGTGTTCAAAAATAAATAAGTGGAAGGGGGGGGGTCTTCTGATGCTCACATCTACTTCAAAGTTCAGATGGGAGGGTGTTCACCAGAGGCCTTTCTGCCTATAGGAACTGGCAGCAAAATAGAGGCTCAGCGACAGTGGTAATTCTTAGTCCAGGTCCTGCAAGGGCAGTAGCACCTCCAACTCATTCACTTATTAATGGAACAAGTATTTACAGGACACATTATATGCTAGGCACTGGGCTACAAAGAAGAGCACAACATGTCTGTTTCCTTGAGAGGCTCACAGCCTAGGGAAGAAAACACAGAGCATCATACAGAGCATTACTTTCCTCAAAGGAAAATCACCTAAGCTTGCTTGGGGAGGTATTCAGGGAAGGCTTCCTGGAGGAGGTGATGCAGAAGCTGAATCCTGAAGGATGAGAAATTTTCCAGATGAAAGAGTAGAGAGGGGTTGAAGAACATTCCAGGCAGAAGAAACACATGAAAAAATCTAGTGGTCCATGAGGAGAGCATCAGCTAATCGTGTGGAATATTGTGAGCAGTTCAGCCCGGCAGAGCACAGGGTTCAAGGCACGGCGGTTCCCGACAGGGAAGCAGGGCCCAGTGCCTCACACTTTTGTTTTATCCTGATTGAAACCACCAGCTGCTCTCTGGGAGGGCTAGCGTGTGAGAGCCCAGCCTGCCAGCCAAGTCAGGGTCCGTGGGGTAACCGCCACGGGAGTCCTCTCGGCACAGCCTGACTCCTGCTGCTGAGCCCAGGAGCCCCGTTAGGGTTTGGACGAGAGAAAGAGAAGTGGGAGTTTGTGGGTTGGACATGCTTTGAGGAGTGATTGGAACCTTCAGAAGTGGGGAGGCCAGGGTGGAGTGGGGAAAGAAAGGAGTTGGCAGGGCTGGAGTGGAGGGTTGTGATTTATAAGACCTGAAGGCTTTGGGACAATGGGCCCAGATGAATCTCCTCACCTTGATCAGCCAAACATAAACCAGGGCCCCGGCGGGAGCTGGCTCATCCTGGCTCACAAAAGCCAACTGTTAAGATTTCCGAAATTTTACAAGGTGGTTGTGAAACACAGCCATTATTTTAAAACGAGTTATATAAACCTACAATTAAATAAATTACGTTAAAAACAAAGTAATGGATACTCAAAGTTTATCACCTCCTAATTGTTGTACTACTTTTCACTCTCATCAGTGACGTCAGGTTGGTAGCCGAAACCAGCCATGGTGTGTGATGTACAGCACACTGGAAATTAGGGGTCCTCTCCCAGGGAGCCATTTGCTACATTTTGACCAGCACAGCGCTGGCTCTGGCTCTTTTTCCTTTCTCCAACTCTCAGCTTACCCCCAGTGCCAATAGCTGTTTTCAGGAAAATGCAGTCCTGAAAACTAATTCATGTGGACATGCAAAGTGCTAGGAGTCCAGATTTCTGGTTTGGGCTCTTAGATAATTTATTCGTGCTTTAACAGAGTCTTCTGGGGATGCCAAGATGGTGTGATTGACATTTTCAGAGCAACCTTTTCAGCGGCTGTTGAAATGGACATAATAGACCACAATCCCCTCTATGCTTTTGTTTGAGGTCATCCCTCCACACTCACCCCCTTCAAACCACAAGCCTGAAACTATTCCCCCGGCCTAGGATTTCTGTGGAATTAAGCAGCTGAATGCTCATCATTCATCCCACTAAGGTCATGACAAAATGGACTGACAGGTCCTCAGCGCAGGAGCTCCCAGCTAGAGAGATTCACTTTTACCACCACTACACAAGGGTAAATAATAATAATAATAATAATAATAATAGCAGAAGCAGGTAATATATATTGAGTGCTTACTATGTACCAGGCAGTGCACTTTAGTGCTCACAAGAGTTCTGGAAGGCAAATACCATTACCATCCCCATTTTATAGACGAGGAAACTGAGGCTCAGAGAGGTTAAGGAACCTGCTCAAAGGCACAGAGCAATCAAGCCGTGGAAGGAGATAGGAATCCAGGCAGTCTGCTTCCAGAGTGCTCCTTTCTCACCACGGCAGGGAGATTTCTCCCATCAAAGGTGTCCTCATGGCTCTTCCCCTGGCTTGGCTGGGAGTCATCCCCTCCTCTCTCTGACCAGCTTGTTCTCTCTGCCTGCCCATTACAGGACGGCACACCTAGGGGCTTAGATGTATGGCTGAACTTGACCATTAAGTGAGAAAATCACAGAAGCTGAGAAAGTCCCAGACCATTTCCATTTTATGATCCTTCCAATGTATTAAAACAAACAAAAATATGAGGAAATGCCAAAGATAAGGTTACAGAATTTGTGGTAACACATTCACACATTTAATACAGAGCTTAATGCAATATAATTTTGCTATTCACAAGAGAAGTGGGGAGTTTGCTCAATGAGGATAGAGTTTATTTTGCAAGATTAAAAAGTTCTAAGAATCTGTTGCACAACAATATGAATATAGTTAACACACCTGAACTTTAGACTTAAAGTTGATTAAGATGGTATATTTTATGTTATGTGCTTTTTACCACAATTAAAAAAAAAATCTTATAGCGAGTATACAGAAAAAAAACAAACAAACAAGGAAACCCCAAAGATAAGGTTACAAAATTTGTGACCTGACATAAGGCTTCTGGCAGCAGAGGGCCTCTCACAAGTACTGTCAATTTCATACTCGGTTTCACAGCTCTGGCCCGCACTGTAGTTTCCAGAGGGACTGCACAAGCTTGAAAACCCTTCCAGGCTGAAACAACCTTGTCCTGACTTTTTTGTTCATTCAAGCAGATAGTTTAACCTTATTTCGTCCTTCTTTTGTTGGAACTTTTAAAAATTGAAGTATAGTTGATTTACAATATTGTGTTAGTTTCTGGTGTACAGCAAAATGATTCAGTGATTCAGCTATATATATATATATTTTTCTTTTTCAGATACTTTTCCATTGTAGTTTATGACAAGACGTTGAATATAGTTTCCTGTGCTATACAGTAGGACCTTGTTGTTTCATCATTCTTTATATTGCTGTATCTCTCTGGTTATCACCTTTATTGTGTCACACACAAATGCAGAACTTTATGTATCTGCTCTCTAGAAAAAGGCATACACACTATTTTGAATACACTTGGCATATATACAGTTTACAGACCTCCTTGGAATCAATGAAGCCCATTCATGTGCTCTCTGTCTAAGAACTTTCTACACACTAAAGTCCACACTCTTTTTTTTTTTTTTTTAGTTTTTGGCACTTTACTAATTTTCCACATGTGAAAACCATAGTTATAATGTTTTGATTTTATCAATATAAAGGAATAGTCATCAAGGTAGGAGAATATTATTTTATTTAACCTTTTGTTAGCTTTATCTGCAACTTTTCAATATGTATAAACATGATACACATACTTCTGTTGGTACGCTTGCTCTGGACCCTGCAGATTTAGCGATAGCCCTGGCTTTCACTATGAGTGTGAATGTAAAGTCCACACTCTTTAATAGGAAGTTCTAAGCCATAATTATTGGAGGTCACCAAGGTTAACATAAGAGCCCCATAATATTTCAGGGATTTGGTGGTGGTTCAGCATATCAGGACAACATGCTAAATTTGAACTTGACCCAAACTCCCAACTTTCCCAGTCTGACCAGTATGAGGACCCAAACTACCAACTTTCCCAGTCTTGACCAGTTTGAGGACTGCACCCCACACCTCCCTCTGACTTGGTCTCCCCAGCATGCTGACTATTTGGCTACAGCCTAGAATTGACCCAGAAAACAAGCAAATGAAAATACTCATTGAATCTCTCTGGGGCCATTCTGTGTAAATAGAAAATGTATATAAGTCGTTCTGCCTTTGAGAATCTGCTAAAAGCCATATACATAGGTACATATATTTGGGGGCTCTTAGACCCCCCTGACATGCATTTATGGACCATCCTGCCTAGAGGACCATAGGCAGCTCTATTTACTCTCTGCCTTCTGACCTGGGCCCTTCTTGAAATAGTCTTTCTCTGACTCTAGGGTCTAAGCTAAAGCCAACTGGACGTTCACCTCCTGGTTTCCCCCCCGTTTTATTCAACTGGTAGCCTCTGTCCTTGCCCCACCACACCTGAGCGCTCCCATCTTGGATCCATAGTTATATTTCCACCTGGTTTCCCTCCTTCACACCTTTAGCCCTTATTTTCTGACGCTCTCATTACACCATTCTGGTCTTTTGGTCTCCACGTCCCTCTTTCCCCATCAGCCTCTGAACACCGCGTGCCTCGTCCTCCTCTGCCTGGCCCAGCTCATGGTTCCCAGCGTCTCCCACAAACAGCCTCTGCCTTATTCTCCTGAAGAGTTTCCTTATGGCTTCCCAATATACATTTGCATTTTGATTATGATTCCCATGGACTTTGGCTTTGCCAAAACAGAAACAAAGCCCACACCTCAGGAAGCCATGTTATATATTTTTTAAAAGTCTCACTCTGACTCTCCTTCTATCCTCTACTGGCTTCCACCATTCAAAAACCCTCCTTTTCCAGGAGTAACCTTACACCTCTCCCCACCTCTCCCATCCCTTAGCTGTGGAGCTAAATGGTAGAACATTCTGTCTATATGGCTAAAGAAAAGTGGTCATCAGATTGAGTCCAGAGATGTATATGTGGGGCTCACAAATAAAACCACCTCATTTTACTCTTTTCAGACAGAATTTTAGCTAGGTCACTTCTAATAATAGCCATCCATTGGGGAAAATGAATGACTACCAATTTACAAAATGGGATTATGGAATTTTTCAAACTGAGCACTAGATAGACAAACTCTTGGGTTAACACTCCTCGTTGACCTAGAAGCGCATTGCAAAAAGAAAATAGCGTATTTCTGATAATGAAAACATGGCCCCTGTACCTAACGTTTTTTAGGTTAACAGTGGTGTACATACACTGTGATCCCTCTAAGGGCAGTGGGACCACATTCTAAATCATTTTCTTCAGAGCTTATCTTGAGGAACATGATAGTCATATCTTCCTGGATATCCCCACCCATCTGGTCCTTGGGACATGAGTTGATACCTTATATAGGAACTAGCTGCTGTTAGAGGAAGGAGTTTGAAGTTCAATGGTTCATCTAGAAGAATATCAGATCAGGAGATTTAAGAACTCCAGATGTATCAATTTGGGTAAGTGCAGCCACAAAACTTGCTGGGACCTCAATAGAGGACTGGTAGAGAAGGAAAAGTAGCTGGTATTAGATAAGATTGCGGGAGGGGAAGACAACCTGGTTTGCCCCTAGAAGGGTCAAGGGGATGGAGTAGTGAGTCCTCCCAAACTAATAGTGCAGGGTGGCAAACTTGGGGAAATAAACATTTGTCCCTGTTGTGGGCTGAACTGTGTCCCCTGCAAAATTCATATGTTGAAGCCCTAACCGCCCCCCAGTACCTCAGAATGTGACTGTATTTGGAGATACTGCCTTTAAAGAGTTAATTAAGTTAAAATTAGGCCATTAGGGTGGGTCCCAGTCCCATCTGACCAGTGTCCTTATAAGTAAAGGAAGGGGCACATGAGGATACAGTGAGAAGGTGGCCATCTGCAAGCCAAGGAGAGAAGCCTCAGGAGAACCAGACCTGTCGGCACTTGAACTTGGACTTCTAGCCTCCAGAACTGTGAGAGAATAAATTTCTGTTGTTTAAGCCACCAACCTGTGTTATTTTGTTATGGCAGCCTTAGTGAATGAATTCCATCCCCTTTCTTTTGAACTTCCCAGACTCTAAACCCCCTTCCAATATTTGAGGAAGTCCCCACTGATGAGTATTGGGGGAGGCAGAGCCTCTCTAGCAGCAGCAATGGTTGCATCAAGATGCTGTTCAACGTTGAGAGCATTTAAGAGGTCAGGTTGCCATGTCTAGTGCCCATTGAAGGCAACTGTAGGAATGTCCTGGGCAGACTAGCTCTACAGCTAGCTTGGCTCCCTAGCTCTCCCAGGGATTCTGTGAGCTACCAAGAACCTTTAAATAAATACGTTTTCTCCCTATATCAGTTAGAGATGGTGTCTGTGGCTTATGATTAAGACCACTGACCGCCATGATTCAGGTCTGTATCTGTAACCTGGGAGTAATTCAACTGCAAAAGTTTCTAGGTGTCAGGCACATTCAAAGTTGGATGGGTGATGGCCTCAGAGTTCCCAGGATTGAGGTAGTTTTGAGCAGTGCTCCAGCCATCGGAGATGCTCTCAAGAGGAACACCTGACCTGAGGTGCTCTTTTCTTTTCTCTTTCCTACTTCCTTTCGTTCCTTCCTTTTCATTCCTCATCCTTAGCTAATGCTTTGGCTAGCCCACAGACGTTGTTCAGCCCTAAGTGGGGCCCTTGGGAGAAGGAAGCTGTGAGTCCTTCTTAGTCTGGGCTGTCTTGGGAATAAAAGCTGCCTTAGAATGCGTCCCCCTCTGCCCTATCCCAGCCCTTCTTGGACTCAGCCATGAAGACTGGTAAATAAGGAAAATACGACATTATTTTTGTGTAACCTTTGATTCTCTATTACTTGGAAACCAAGGGTCATCCTGAGACCAAGTGGCAGCTCTAAAATATCTATAAAGAAAGACTATCTATATATCTATTAAGGGCAACAAATAGTTACTAGTGGGAGGTGGGGAGTTGGGCCAAGAAGCAGGGGCACTCCGTGTGGCCGGGGGCTGTCTTGAAACTGAGTTTATATAACTAGCACACTACTTCTATTTAGGTGGTATATGGTAGAGGAGCAGGAAAACCAGAAGTCTCCAAATATGGTCCTTTTGACCTTTTACCCAATATTTTAAAATATAGGTTGTCCTTATCAAAAAAGGCTTTTAATATTTTTATTTGAGGGTAACTTTGGGAGACAGATGGGTATAAGGGGGTCTGTATAGCTCTCCCAAGCTACTAGTTGGTGCCACCACTCCTGGACAGGAGGCATCTATGGTCCCCAACATTATATCAGAAGGCAGTTATTCAGCCCCAAGTTCAATTTTGCTCTTAGGGACTTACACTGCTCCTCAGCCACCTGCCTGGGGCCTGACTTCCGGTTGCCTGGGCCCCTACCTCTGCTCATTGGTCTCCCAGGCACAGGACTCAGGGCTTTTGTGGCCTAATCCCTTGGGCCTAGAACATAGTTTTAGCTGATCATTTTGCGGTGTGACCTCAGGCTTGCCAGACTTCGATACCTCCAACTCTTCCTTGCCATATCTTATAAATGCTCTGGTCTTTCCTTCTCCATTCCAGCCTGTGGAGTCTAGGCATGACATTGAAGTCAGTCCTTTGGCAAGAGCATACACAATTAGGGGTAATTTTCAGGTTATTATTTCTCCTTTTGGGGAACTCAGTAGGATTATTTGATTGAAAATGTACAAACACAAAACAAAACAAGAAACCCAGGAGACAAATTGAATTTGTCTGAGGTAAAAGGCTTTCAAGCATTCACCGGTGTGGAAGAGCACATTATACTTAAAATATACCCAATGCCTTATTGGATAGTTGATTTAACTTTGTTTTAACATTTTATTAGGGGGAGAAAAAGGTCAGTGGAGCAAAAGTTTCTATAGCAACCTGGCAGCCGCACCTCTTGTAACCTATGAAATCATTAAATTATGAGGTGCAACTAAGTCTGAGACGGGCTTTGTGGGAATTGGCTGACCAATGGTTATATAACTGGAATAAGTGATGGTTTCAGCCCACTTATCAAGGAGGAGCCAAGTAGGTATTTACAAATGCCTGAGGCTGTGTAATATGGCCCTGTTGTTAGGAAGGCCTTCAACCTGGGGTGGGGATTGGGGGTTGGGAATATATATGTTGTGTACATGTATTCAGGAATGGGAGGTGGGGAGTGCCCTAAAGAATGGGAGGACAAAACCTGAGAAAACAGAAAGCCTAAGGCTTCATTCTGAAAAGCTTGGTGCTACTCAGACTAGGTAATCCCTGCTGGTCTGGTTCCCTGGCAAGAATGGGCAGGCCTCCTTTTTGGGGGGAAAGGGTGGGTGGAGATGAGTACAAGCCAGATGTACTTGAGAGTAAAGTGATGTGTGGGCAAGAAAACACAGGAAGACCAGGATGGCATGCTGGCGGGTACCAAAAAACAAAGAAACAACAACAAAAAACCTAGGCCTGGGAACCTGAGGATTTACCAAGGTTAAAAGGGCTAAATTGCCCAGTAGACACGTCCCCTGCAGCCCTCAGTCTCCCCCGTCCCAAACCTATGACAACAACCGGAAATTCCCGTTTATGCTCAGGTAGAAAATTGATGATAAGTATAGAGACTGCTGGAAATGAATATCCGCCATTAGTTTCTTTTATCTCAGCCACACCTCTGCAAACCAGATGTAAATAGATGAATCAACCCACTTTCGCTAAATGTGGGGAATTGCAGAGCCTCATATAAGGCAGCTACTTTACTTTGCACCTGTAGATGAGAATGGTGTTTGACTTAGAGAAATTTGTTCCCTGTCTGGGTAATACAATGAAGGATTGAGAGAGGGAGATGCATTCTATTTTCTCAGCGTCCTGTGGGAGGAAAGTTTGTCACCTGATCAACATCAGCCCCACCAGAGGGGCCAAAGACCCCATTCTCACCAGCTACGTGAATGTTGAGAGACCGGTCTGGGGGGCTGCCCAATTCTTGGACCCTGGAAATTGCTTCTGTGTCAACCTCCCTTGTGTCTCAGAACCCGCCTCTGCCCTCCCCATCCCCCAAACAGCACAATCAGGCACCTTATTTGTGTCTTTGATCACATTTGTCTGAGAGAAGGCAGGCGTGGGAGACGGAAGAATGTTTAATTCCGTGGGAGTGGTGGTGAGGGAGGCCAGTTTGGGATAACAACCAGTGCCACAGCACTCATGTGTTGGCTCTAATACTGAAGTCCAGGTCATTTCCAAGTTGCTGAGTGACCTTCAGTCTTCTGTGAGCCACAGCTGCAGCTGAGTCATAGGCACAAAGAGAGAGGGTGTGCTTGCTTCTTATAAGCCTTCTTCCTTATCCCCTCCCCATATTCTTCCTAGTTACTCGAGGAAGGGGCTGTGTCTTCTATGATTATTATGACAAAAGTCATGATGGCTTTGGAGTCACCGAGATCTGTCATTTACTACCTATAGATGACTTCCTCTGTCTGAGGCTTAATTTCCTTGGCTACAATATGGGGAGAAAATAGTACCTCATGGTGTATATCAGAGGATTATTGTGAAGTTTAAACAAGATCAATCATATAAAGAAATTTTCAGAGTCCCTGTCACACATAAGTACTGAATGAGTGTGAGTCATTATCAAGTCATTGCCCCAAATTATTTTGGAAATATGTTTGGAAGTTTCTCTATTATGAGCTCGGTTATTGAGAATCATTTCCTCAAAACCTCATCACCCTGGAGGAAGAGGCAGTGATCCAATCTAACTTCTCAAGCGAAGGACTGACCCCAAGCATGTGTTGACCACATCAGAGGGCACATACCCCACAAAGTTGTGCATGAAACATCACATGGGCTTCTCTCTGTGCCTCTCTTGTACACGATAAGGAGCGGATTATGCAGTAACTACCTCCCGCTTGTTAGACTTCTGTGAGGGGAAGTGGTGTCCCAGGGTTCTCCATGTTTATGCTAATGGAATGGTTTGTCCAAGCCACATAGAAACATGATGCTTTTCCTCACTGTCAGTAGAACCTGTCCTTTGGCCACCTGGGTGTCCCCTGGGTTCCCTGCACATTTGACATCCCTTATAGGTATTCCTTGGGTGCCCTGACATCACACTCAACCAATGGAACTGACCAACCCTCAAATTGAAGGCTATTTTGCTAGTTTCTTTCTCTGGAAACAGCACATTACATTAATTGAGATGTTTCCCTCTAAACGTCTACATTTATCTTTTTTTTTCTTTATTTTTTTCCTCCAGAGAAAGGGAAGTCTGCAAGTGAGCTTCTATGAAATGTCGCTTAGTCTTTTCTACAACAGGTGCAGAGAGACAATTTCAGGACTGGGTGTGCTTTTAATATCCTCCCCCAAAATCAATAAGGACCAATTTTCCACACAGCCTTTCAATTCTGGATTGTAGTCATGAGAAATCGACAGGCTTCCAGGCTCGGGAGAGAACTTTTTTTTTTTTTCAGGAACAAATTTTCGGTAATGGTTCATACACACAAAGCCAAAGGCAAGATCAGCGCAACGTTTTAATTGTCCCAGACACAGTCATCAAAGAAGTATTATGTGGGTGCCTCTGAAGCACCCCCATGTGTTCCACATGCAAAGGGTAGAGGCACATAAATGTCGACGACAAGGCGTGGGCTCCGCAGCCTCGCTTGGTGTGCTCATGACACACCCCTGGACTGTGCCAACCTTCTCCTGCAGCTTCCTGCAGGGCTGCCACTGTCATCCACCCCTCACGACAGACTACAGCCATGGGCAGAAAAGCTCTGCAGTGCTGCTGAGGAGCCTGTGCAACTTTTCCTCTGATCGTCTCATGGATATATTGTTAAATCCAGTCATTTACGCGTTTTCGTTTTTCTTACCTTTGGGCTAGTAGGGAGCAGAGAGAGTGCACTTTTCTGTCATAGGGGACTTCTGGAATTATTGTGATATTTAA
This sequence comes from Balaenoptera physalus, assembly GCF_965194825.1. Taxonomy (NCBI): domain Eukaryota; kingdom Metazoa; phylum Chordata; class Mammalia; order Artiodactyla; family Balaenopteridae; genus Balaenoptera; species Balaenoptera physalus. The sequence continues at coordinate 104,685,867 of NC_138903.1, forward strand.
AATTGGGCAGGTCCTTAGAAACCATCTAGTCCAATGTCTTCATTCTTTACAAGTGAATAAAGTCCAGAGAGATTGTTGTCATTTACCCAAGGCCATTATAACAATTTAGTAGCAGAATCAGAACTAGAATCCAGTTCAGTGCTCTTTCCGGGACAACATGTACTTTCCACTGTATTGGCATTTGTTTTACCTTAGATAATAACAGCTAATTTTTTTTGGCCACTCTCTATGTGCCAGGAATTGTGTTAAGCACATTATTGTTTTCAATCCACAAAACAACGCTAAGAAGTAGGGACTTATATTTTCCCCACTTTTATAGACAAAGAGGTGGAGGCTTAGAAAGGTCAAGTAACTGAGCCAAGGTTACACATCACACCATACAACTCTCTTAATATTTAATTTACTAAACTAACTAATCTAATCCAAGAAGAAGAGTACTCAGACTAGAGGGGATATTTATGTTGACCAGACTCTATAAGGCAGAATGTCAGAATTGATTTGTACATTTGTTAATTTGTATCCTGAGAAGATAATTTCCTGCATTAACATTTACAAAGCTATTTCTAGGAGGTTCTCTTCCCTTCTGAATGCTCTCATTGACATTCACCACTGTGATAAGCCCTTGCAAACGTGCACAGGTTGGAATTAAGAGGGGGAAGGCAAAAATTGAAGAATTAAAATATTGATTGAATAGGTATCCTGGGATGTTTGGAAAGGATAAACCTATTTATTCCATTTGTCTTTTCCAATTATTCATAAATCTCCTCCCACTAAATTTTGGTAGAATAAAGCCACTTGAATAAAAGCCACTTGAAGTAATGGATCTATCCTCTGTGTTTGTACCTATCTGGTTTTTCCCCCACAAAATGTCTTCATACACACTTCCCACCTTCCTTCTCCTCTGCAGCTGAGCACTAGGTACCCTCTATATCACCCAGATAAACCATAAAGCAACACTTTGAAGCAACTCATTTAATCCCTCATATGGGCAAAAAACCCACAAGAGAAACCATGCTAGGATGTACAGGTTATGAGGACCTGTCTGATTATTTAGTGAATACCTCCTTCAGTTTCCATTCAAATCACTTGGGTCCCTATTATTTCCATGACACTGTCTAAACATTTTACTGTTCCTTGGAAGTAGAGTTTGAGCTGGTAGATGGAGTTGGTAATCTGGAGAGTTGGACTTTAGTCTCAGTTATCCTTTCAGAGGCTCAGTTTCCCCTAGGCTATTTAATACCTACCTTTCCGACATACAGAGTGGCTATAAAGACAACGAGAAGAAATACGTGAATGTTCTTGAAAAGTTACAGGTTATGCAAATGCAAATTATCATTTGTGATGGCTAATTTTATGTGTCAACTTGACCAGGCCATATGGTGCCCAGATATTTGGACAAACATTATTCTGAGTGTGTCTGTGAAAGTGTTTCTGGATGAGATTAACATCTGAATCAGTAGACTGAGGAAAGCAGATTGCTCCCCCCAGTGTGGGTGGGCCTCATCCAATCAGTTGAAGGCCTGAATAGACCAAAAAGGCTGACCCTTCCCTAAGTAAGAGAGAATTTCTCCTGCCTGACTGCCTGCAAGCATAGACATCAGCTTTTTCCTGCTTTTAGATTCAACTGAAACATTAGCTCTTCCTGGGTCTCAAGCCTTTGGCCTTCAGACTGCAATTACACTATTGGCTGCCCTGGGACCATGATCTGATTTATGTTTTTAAAAGATAACTCTGGTATGGAGACTGGAGTGTGTGTGTGTGTGAAGAATTAAAGCAGAAAGACCAGGTTGGAGGCCATTGTAGTCATCTGGGAAAGAAATAATAGTGGCTTAGCTTAAGGTGGTGGTACTTGAGATGGAGATAAGTGGATGGATTTGGAATATGTTTTGAAGGTAGAGGAAATAGGACTTGATAAGAGATTTCAGGTGAGAGGTAAAAGAATGGAAGGAATCAAAGTTGACTTTTAGGTGTTGGGCTTGAGCAACTTGGTACTGAAGTGGGAAACACTGTAACTGGAGGTGGGGGTAAATCAAGAGTACAGTTTTGGACATATTAAGTTTGAGATGCCATACAAGTGGAAAGCTGGACACACATGTCTGGGGTTCATGGAAGAAGTCGGTCCTGGAGATAAACTTTTGAGGGTCATCAGTATTGACAGTATTTAAAGCCATGGGACTGGCTGAGATTGCTAGAGAGAGTATATGGGGAACAAGAGTCCCAGGACAGGGCCCAACACTTAGAGATTTAGCAGACCAGTAGGATCCAAAAAAGGAAATATAAAATAAGGAGTTGGTGAGGTATGAAGAAAATCAGAAGAGTGCTTTCCCAGAAGTGAAGAAAGGAGAGTGTTTCATGAAGGAGAGTGTGAGCAAATGTGTTAAATGTTGCTAAAAGGTAATGGAAGAGGGGAGAAGAAATGACCGCTAGGTTTGGCAATATATCAGATTTATGCTGTAAAAGATCACTCTAGTGTCAGCATGGAGAAGGCATTTGAGTGGATGGGAGATGGTGGCAAGATTGGAAACCGGGAGATACCAGTTAGAAAATCACTGTTACCGAAATTTCAAGAGAAAGACCATAAGGGCCTGGATTGAAATAGTGGTATTGAGGGAGAAGAGGAGGAGATAGACAAAGAAAATCTCTTAAAAATAAAACAAAGTTCTCTCATAAACACTTCTTTCTCTCCATTTCAACTGTTCCTATTTCAAGACCTCATTAGCCCTAAAAGCACAGGGCTTAGAAAAACCCAGGGATTATCCAAACTAAGCTCTGATATAATGCTTCCCGAATTAAGCATTAAGAAGTCATTCCCCTGGGCAAAAGCTTTCCATAGCAGAAATAAAATTAATATACAAAAATCAGTTGTATTTATCTATACTAGCAATGAACATTCCAAAAATGAAATTAAGTAAACAATTCTAATTACAATAGCATAAAAATCATAAAATACTTAGGAGTAAATTTAACCAAGGAGGTAAGACTTGTACATTGAAAACTACAAAACACTGTTGAAAGAAATTAAAGTAGATTCAAATAAATGGAAAGACATCCTATATTCATGGATTGGAAGACTTACTGTTGTTCAATGGCATACTTCCCAAATTGACCTACAGATTCAAGGCAATCCCTCTCAAAATCACAGCTGTATTTTTTTAGACAAAATGGACAATCTGATTCTAAAATTCATATGGAAATGCAAAGGACCCTGAATAGCCAAGACAATCTTTTAAAAGAAGAACAAAGTTGAAGGACTTTTCACTTCCAATTTCAAAGCTTACTACAAATCTACAGTAATCTAGACAATGTGGTTCTAGCATAAGAATAGACATATAGGCCAATGGAATAGAATTGAGAGTCCAGAAACGAGCCCACCATACATCAATGGTTAATTCATTTTCCACAAAGGTACCAAGACAATTCAATGTAGAAAGAATACTCTCTTCAACAAATGGTGCTGGGACAACTAGATATCCACATGCAGAAGAATGAAGTTAGACCCTTACCACGTACTATACATAAAAATTGACTCCAAAGAGATCCAAGACCTAAATGTAAGAGCTAAAACTCTTAGAAGAAAATATAGATGTAAATCTTTGTGACCTTGGTTAGACAATGGTTTCTTAGGTATGACACCAAATGCACAAGCAGCCAAAGAAAAAATAGATAAATTGGACATCACCACAATTAAAATAGTTTGCACTTTATTATGTATTAACTTGCTCTTATACAGATTGATTTTGTTTACTGACTTATTTTAGACTTTCTGTTGTCCCTTTTCTAAAAATTGAATACTAATGTTGAAGCCTGTGATTTCCTAATTTAGAAGACATGATCTCTAGCCATCTGATCAAGTTATACAGAAATATAATAATATACAGAAAAAGAAAATGCCCATTTTATCATCAGTGGCTTCATCTGATCAGGCTTAAGAATGTTTTCACCAACAGGGGGTGAAATTTATAGTTGAATATAGGACACAGATGTTCTTAGAAATAAAGGGGACAAAAACATGGATTTCCTAATTCAGGAGTTATCCACTATTTACTTCTATTGAAGTCATATTTACTTACTTTCCTAAATTTACCATAAATAAAAAGTTTAAAAAATCCTAAAATAGCTTGATAATCACAACTTTCCTTATATTCCTGCAATTCTCTTTTGCTTTATTTGGTACCAACAAAAATGTTTGGGAAAGGGGGTCCAAATGGATAAAAGATGTTCTAGGAACATCAGTCAAAAAGCACAGCGCAGGGAAACCAACCACAAAAATGCCTGAGGGATCTGTATTCTGATTAATGGAGGGTTAGATAGAATGCATAATTTACTATGTTTTGGCCCTTACAAAATTTCCTGCCCTTGTCCTAATATTGGTGTTCTTCTCAGCGAGGTTGTCCTTGGACCTCCTGTTTAAAAATCTCACCTCTACATTTCCTATACCTCTTTCCTCTATTTTTCTTTTTTTTATTTCTTTTTTTCTTTTCTTTTAATTTCTTTTTAATTTTTTATAACATCTTTATTGGAGTATAATTGCTTTACAATGTTGTGTTAGTTTCTGCTTTATAACAAAGTGAATCAGCTATATATATACATATATCTCCGTATGTCCTCCCTCTTGCGTCTTCCTCCCACCCTCCTTATCCCACCCCTCTAGGTGGTCACAAAGCACCAAGCTGATCTCCCTGTGCTATGCGGCTGCTTCCCACTAGCTACCTATTTTACATTTGGTAGTATATATAAGTCCATGCCACTCTCTCACTTCGTCCCAGCTTACTCTTCCCCCTTCCCATGTCCTCAGGTCCATTCTCTACATCTGCATCTTTATTCCTGTCCTGCCCCTAGATTCTTCAGAACCATTTTTTTTTAGATTCCATATATATGTGTTAGCACATGGTATTCGTTTTTCTCTTTCTGACTTACTTCACTCTGTATGACAGTCTCTAGATCCATCCACCTCATTACAAATAACTCAATTTCGTTTCTTTTTATGGCTGAGTAATATTCCATTGTATATATGTGTCACATCTTCTTTATCCATTCATCTGTTGATGGACACTTAGGTTGCTTCCATGTCCTGGCTATTGTAAATAGAGCTGCAATAAACATTGTGGTACATGACACTTTTTGAATTATGGTTTCCCCAGGGTATATGCCCAGTAGTGGGATTGCTAGGTCGTATGGTAGCTATATTTTTAGTTTTTTAAGGAACCTCCATACTGTTCTCCATAGTGGCTGTATCAATTTACATTCCCACCAACAGTGCAAGAGGGGTCACTTTTCTCCACACCCTCTCCAGCATTTGTTGTTTGTAGATTTTTTGATGATGGCCATTCTGACTGGTGTGAGATGATATCGCATTGTAGTTTTGCTTTGCATTTCTCTAATGATTAATGATGTTGAGCATTCTTTCATGTGTTTGTTGGCAATCTGTATATCTTCTTTGGAGAAATGTCTATTTAGGTCTTCTGCCCATTTTTGGATGGGGTTGTTTGTTTTTTTGATATGGAGCTGCATGAGTGGCTTGTAAATTTTGGAAATTAATCCTTTGTCCATTGCTTCATTTGCAAATATTTTCTCCCATTCTGAGGGTTGTCTTTTCATCTTGTTTATGGTTTCCTTTGCTGTGCAAAAGCTTTTAAGTTCATTAGGTCCCATTTGTTTATTTTTGTTTTTATTTCCATTTCTCTAGGAGGTGGGTCAAAAAGGATCTTGCTGTGATTTATGTCATAGAGTGTTCTGCCTATGTTTTTGTCTAAGAGTTTGATAGTGTCTGGCCTTACATTTTGGTCTTTAATCCTTTTTGAGTTTATTTTTGTGTATGGTGTTAGGGAGTGTTCTAATTTCATACTTTTACATGTAGCTGTCCAGTTTTCCCAGCACCACTTATTGAAGAGGCTGTCTTTTCTCCATTGCATATTCTTGCCTCCTTTATCAAAGATAAGGTGACCATATGTGCGTGGGTTTATCTCTGGGCTTTCTATTCTGTTCCATTGATCTATATTTCTGTTTTTGTGCCAGTACCATACTCTCTTGATGACTGTAGCTTTGTAGTATAGTCTGAAGTCTGGGAGCCTGATTCCTCCAGCTCCGTTTTTCTTTCTCAAGATTGCTTTGGTTATTCAAGGTCTTTTGTGTTTCCATACAAATTGTGAAAATCTTTGTTCTAGTTCTGTGAAAAATGCCAGTGGTAGTTTGATAGGGATTGCATTTAATCTATAGAATGCTTTGGGTAGTATACTCATTTTCACAATGTTGATTCTTCCAATCCAAGAAGATGGTATATCTCTCCATCTATTTGTATCATCTTTAATTTCTTTCATCAGTGTCTTATAATTTTCTGCATACAGGTCTTTTGTCTCCTTGGGTAGGTTTATTCCTAGGTATTTTATTCTTTTCATTGCAAAGGTAAATGGGAGTGTTTTCTTAATTTCACTTTCAGATTTTTCATCATTAGTATATAGGAATGCAAGAGATTTCTGGGCATTAATTTTGTATCCTGCTACTTTACCAAATTCATTGATTAGCTCTAGTAGTTTTTTGGTGCCAGTTTTAGGATTCTCTATGTATAGTATCATGTCATCTGCAAACAGTGACAGCTTTACTTCTTCTTTTCGATTTGGATTCCTTTTATTTCTTTTTCTTCTCTGATTGCTGTGGCTAACACTTCCAAAACTATGTTGAATAATAGTGGTGAGAGTGGGCAACCTTGTCTTGTTCCTGATCTTAGTGGAAATGGTTTCAGTTTTTCACCATTGAGGATGATGTTTGCTGTGGGTTTGTCATATATGGCCTTTATTATGTTGAGGTAGGTTCCCTTTATGCCTACTTTCTGGAGGGTTTTTATCATAAATGGGTGTTGAATTTTGTCAAAAACTTTTTCTGCATCTATTGAGATGATCATATGGTTTTTCTCCTTCAATTTGTTAATATGGTATATCACATTGATTGATTTGTGTATATTGAAGAATCCTTGCATTCCTGGGATAAACCCTACTTGATCATGGTGTATGATCCTTTTAATGTGCTGTTGGATTCTGTTTGCTAGTATTTTGTTGAGGATTTTTGCATCTATGTTCATCAGTGATATTGGCCTGTAGTTTTCTTTCTTTGTGACATCCTTGTCTGGTTTTGGTATCAGGGTGATGGTGGCCTCGTAGAATGAGTTTGGGAGTGTTCCTCCCTCTGCTATATTTTGGAAGAGTTTGAGAAGGATAGGTGTTAGCTCTTCTCTCAATGTTTGATAGAATTCGCCTGTGAAGCCATCTGGTCCTGGGCTTTTGTTTGTTGGAAGATTTTTAATCACAGTTTCAATTTCAGTGATTGTGATTGGTCTGTTCATATTTTCTATTTCTTCCTGGTTCAGTCTCGGCAGGTTGTGCAGTTCTAATAATTTGTTCATTTCTTCCATGTTGTCCATTTTATTGGCATAGAGTTGCTTGTAGTAATCTCTCATGATCCTTTGTATTTCTGCAGTGTCAGTTGTTACTTCTCCTTTTTCGTTTCTAATTCTGTTGATTTGAGTCTTCTCCCTTTTTTTCTTTTGAATCTGGTTAATGGTTTATCAATTTTGTTTACCTCTCAAAGAACCAGCTTTTAGTTTATTGATCTTTGCTATCGTTTCCTTCATTTCTTTTTCATTTATTTCTGATCTGATCTTTATGATTTCTTTCCTTCTGCTAACTTTGGGGATTTTTGGTTCTTCTTTCTCTAATTGCTTTAGGTGTAAGGTTAGGTTGTTTATTTGAGATGTTTCTTGTTTCTTAAGGTAGGATCGTATAGCTATAAACTTCCCTCTTAAAACAGCTTTTGCTGCATCCCATAGGTTTTGGGTCATCGTGTTTTCATTGTCATTTGTTTCTAGGTATTTTTTGATTTCCTCTTTGATTTCTTCAGTGACCTCTTCGTTATTAAGTAGTGTATTGTTTAGCCTCCATGTGTTTGTAGTTTTTTACAGATTTTTTCATGTAATTGATATCTAGTCTCATAGCGTTGTGGTCAGAAAAGATACTTGATACGATTTCAATTTTCTTAAATTTACCAAGGCTTGACTTGTGACCCAAGATATGATCTATCCTGGAGAATGTTCCATGAGCACTTGAGAAGAAAGTGTATTCTGTTGTTTTTGGATGGAATGTCCTATAAATATCAATTAAGTCCATCTTGTTTAATGTATCATTTAAAGCTTGTGTTTCCTTATTTATTTTCATTGTAGATGATCATTTAGATGATCCGTTCTTCTGCCTCATTTATTCTGCTATTGATCCCTTCTAGAGAATTTTTAATTTCATTTATTGTGTTGTTCATGATTGTTTGTTTTCTCTTTAGTTCTTCTAGGTCCTTGTTAAACATTTCTTGTATTTTCTGCATTCTATTTCCAAGATTTTGCATCATCTTTACTATCAGTATTCTGAATTTTTTTTCAGGTAGACTGCCTATTTCCTCTTCATTTGTTAGGTCTGGTGGGTTTTTACCTTGCTCCTTCATCTGCTGTGTGTTTCTTTGTCTTCTCATTTTGCTTAACTTACCATGTTTGGGGTCTCCTGATGCTTTTAACATGAAGTTATGGGTTTTGAGGGAGGAAGACCACAGAGGTCAAGTGCCTTTCTCATCACATCATATCAAGGGTACATGCTATCAATATAACTTATCATTATTGATGTTGACTTTAGTCACCTGGCTGGAGGCACTGTCTGTCAGCTTTCTCCACTGTAACATTACTCTTCCCAGCCCCCTCCCCCCACCTTTACATACTGTACTCTCCAGAAGGAGGTCACTATGCCCAGCCCACACTTAAAGAGTGCGGGGTTACACTCCACCTCCTTGAAGGCAGAGTATCTACATAAATTATTTGGAATTCTTCAGCACAGGAGCTTTGTCTCTTCTCCCCCATTTATTTATTTATTTATTATTTATTTAATATCAGTATGGACACATGGATATTTATTTTATACTTCGGGTTATAATCCAATACTCTCATTATGTATTTTTTGGCTCAGCTTATTTCAGCTGTGTTCACTGGAAACTCTTTCATATCGGTTCCTGTGTCTCTTTGATATACCCTCATCATTTGGGGATTTTTTGTTTAGCACGTTCTTATTCTCTGTCACTACAAGATGCTCCAGACTCATCTTATGTATTCCCTGCCCCAGTCCCGGAATCAGCCTTTTCTCCAAGGAGACCTGGTTCTCTTTATTGGAGAATAGCATTAGAAACCAATATCAGGGGACTGGGTGTGCTCATTGCTACTGGAGTGTTGTTGCTTCTAGGCCCCTTCAGTGACAGAGCTAGGAGATATATGCATACATACTAACCCATGTATACTTGCATATCAAGAATTATTTCTCATCTCTTCATCTGTATCTGTGTTAAGCTGGACATGAGTTCAAGCTGATATCTCTAATTGGTTATCACATGTGTCATTCTGGTTTCCTCCCCTTGCTTATCTGTAGCCTCCCACTACAACCTCCCACTACAGGTCGGAATCTGGTTCCCACCATCTGCCATCCATTTACTTAATTGGCCAATGTATACATGTACAGCAATTTTAGAATTGGACCTGTACCTCCATGAGAAACACCTTTACCAAGTAGAGTAGAGTGTTTATGTACTCTCTTATCTTCAGCTTTACATTAGCCAGTCAAAATACCATTTGCAAAGTTACTTAGGTCAGCATCGTTTTCCACACTCCCTTCAGGGAGGTTATGTCATATATTTGTAAAACAGCTAGATTCATTAGTCTGCATCTCATACTGGGGTCCTCCAACCTCCTGGTTGGTTAGAAAAAATTTTTTTCATATATTAAGGTTTACTTTTTGTGCTGTAAAGTTCTAAGAGTTTTGACGAATGCATAGTGTCACGTGTCTACCACTAGAGTAGCATACTGATTACTTCTATCACACTAAAAAAATCTCCCGTGCTTCCACTAGTCAAACTCTCCTCCTCTCCAAACTGATAGCAACCATTAATCCATTTTCCATCTCTCTAGTTTGCCTTTTCCAGAATGTAATACGAATGGAATTATACATTATGTAGCATTTTTGGTCTGACTTCTTTCACTTAGCAAAATGCATCTAAAATCCATCCATCCATATTGTTGCCTGAATTAGTAGTTTTTTACTTGTATCATTGAATTCCATGGTATGGAAATACCACAATTTGTTTATCCATTTATCTATTGAAAGACACCTTGGTTGCTTCCAGTTTTAGCTTCAATACAACGCTGTATATGTTACCATTTCGAACTTAGCCAGCCAAATTCAGAAACACTTGCTGAGTGTTTCAGTGTTAGTAATCTTAACAGGCTTTCAAGTACTTCTAGGGCAATCAGATCTCTATTGCTCCACGCTTCAGTTTGGAAAGAAAGTTTGGATTTAATGCAATAGGAATAGATGCACATCACCAGGTGACACCTTTCCTACCTATATTGTGTCACCCAGAGAAACTCATCAAGAGACAAGTGTATGGGGGGAAAATATGGGAAATGATGTGAAGCAACTGAAAAGGTTGAATAACGAGAGACTGGGGTCCTTCAGAACTGGATTTCTGTTAACAACTCAACAATGAGATAAAGATAATAGGACTGAACATTTTAGTAAAGATACTTCACATATGACAAAAGTTTCCAAAATCACAGCACACAGACCTTCTCCACGTTGTTGCAGTGAGTGGGTTGCTCCTGTGCAAGTAGGGATCTAAATTTAAAGTTTCAGAGATAATTGGTACAGAAGTATGAATTTTAATTTGAATTTGTTATTGTGGGTCTGTGATTTATGCATAACTAAGGAAATACTATACTCAGTTTTAGAAAACTGTTGTCAGCATATTATTAATTGAAAAGATGATGCATCAAAATGTTAAGAGAATATTTTTTAAAAGAAGATATGTTCAGTAGCTGTAATCAGAGTTAACTTGCTTTGAACTGTAGTTCAAATACTTATCTTTTAAAAAAATTAATTAATTTATTTATTTATTTTTGGCTGTGATGGGTCTTTGTTGCTGCGTGTGGGCTTTCTCTAGTTGCAGCGAGCAGGGGCTATTCTTTGTTGCGGTGCGTGGGCTTCTCATTGCAGTGGCTTCTCTTGTTGCAGAGCACGGGCTCTAGGCACGTGGCCTTCAGTAGTTGTGGCACGTGGGCTCAGTAGCTGTGGCTGTGGGCTCTAGAGCGCAGGCTCAGTAGTTGTGGTGCATGGGTTTAGTTGGTCCACGGCATATGGGATCTTCCCGGGCCAGGCATCAAACCCATCTCCCCTGCATTGGCAGGCAGATTCTTAACCACTGCACCACCAGGGAAGTCCCTACTTATCTTTTTTTTTATTGAGGTATAATTGATTTACAATATTATGTTAGTTTTAGGTGTACAACATGGAGGTCAATATTTTTATAGATTGTACTCCATTTAAAGTTATTATAAAATAGTGGCTGTATTTCACTGTGCTGTACAATATATCCTTATCTCTTAGTTATTTTATACATAGTAGTTAATCCCCTACCCTTATCTTGCCCCTCCTCCCTTCCTTCTCCCCGCTGGTAAGCACTAGTTTGTTCTCTATATCTCTGAGTCTGTTTCTGTTTTGTTATGAGGAAATAAAATTATTTTTAGGACAGGATTAGAAAATTTTTAAGCATAAAATTCTCTCTCTGCCCATTTGGGCCACTACCCCCTCCTCTTTAGTATGCATTGTGTATCTGCATTATACATGAACTAGATCCTCTTTGAAGACACAGGAAGTCCTGCTCACACACACACACACAAAAAGCAATTTTCTCTTGTCTCCAGCAAAGTAACTCCTTGGGAAATAACATTCCCTTCTCAATCCTATAATAGGTCACAATGACCCACTACTCGCCTGCTGGACTATGTAAACTGTCAATATGCTACTTTGATGTATAACCTTTTGATGCATAACCGCTTGTCCCAAAAATTTATATAACTGGGCTTTGACCTCAGAGCTTTCTGAAAGACTGTCTCCTGGGTTATAATCCTCAGGTTGGCTTGGATAAAATTTTCCATTTCTTTCTTAGATTGACTATTGATTTTTTTCAACGACAGTTATATTCATTTGTTTTTTATTTTTTAGATTCCACATATAAGTGATAACATAGAGTATTGTCTTTCTCTGTCTAACTTATTTCACTTAACATAATGAGATTATTATCTTTGAAAAGATTAAGTAAAAGTTTAGCTATTTCTTCTACAAGAGATGTTTTAATAGTTAGATTTAAGAAAACGATTTGACAATGTATTATGTAAGCATGTTTCTTCAATGTAGAGTAGGCACATGAAATAAAACTAAAATATTTTTATGCAGGAACACCTTGTCACTAAACAATTATTTTGTACCCACTTTTGATTTTCTGGTCTATATGTTATTTTGATACTGGTGACACTGATGAAAAGTGACTATGCTAAACAAAAGGGAAAAACAAATGGGACAATATTAAAAAACTGAAAATCAAACCAAAACTTTACTAGTATTATGCTGGAAATAAATCACAGTAAAATTAATTTAAATTACTTAAAATTAAAATTAAGAAGCCGAATATAGAATCACCATCCATAAAAGATAAACTAACACTTATTTCATAGCAAATGAGATTAAAATCTATAAAATATGCAAAATATTTTATATTTTAGATTTTATAAACATGTATTTATACTTACTATGTGATGTTCCTTTCCCCATACATTATATTGGGTTTACCTTAATATTTTTATGATTTTAAAGGTAATATATACACATCATAGAAAATTAAATTTAGAAAATTATAAGGAAGAAAATTAAACTTTCCCATAATCCCACTACCCAGAAACCACCATCGTCTTTTCTAGTTTTTTTCTTTACATATAAAATTTATAGCCATTTAAAAAATAAAATGGGACTCATGCTGCATATATAAAGTACTTTAAGTGTCCTATGTTTACAGGAAAAAAAAAGATAATGACAGGATTTAATGCACGTGTCTACAATAAAGTTAAAAAGTCAATAAAGCTTATTAACTGTATAGCCAAATAGGAACTTGTTTTTGTGGTTGGTGGATATATTAAGCAGTTCAAATCTTCTGAAAAAAAAAAACTGGACATTAATAGAAGTGACAAACACAGATATCCTCCCTTTCTCTCTCATGAGGACTGTAACTCAAGAAACCAAATCTAAAAACATCAATCAAGAACAGGATAGAAAACGCAGAGATAAACCCACGCACATATGGTCACCTTATCTTTGATAAAGGAGGCAAGAATATACAATGAAGAAAAGACAGGCTCTTCAGTAAGTGGTGCTGGGAAAACTGGACAGTTACATGTAAAAGAATGTAATTAGAACACTCCCTAACACCATACACAAAAATAAACTCAAAATGGATTAAAGACCTAAATGTAAGGCCAGACACTATAAAACTCTTAGAGGAAAACATAGGCAGAACACTCTATGACATAAATCACAGCAAGACCCTTTTTCACCCACCTCCTAGAGAAATGGAAATAAAAACAAAAATAAACAAATGGGACCTAATGAAACTTAAAATCTTTTGCACAGCAAAGGAAACCATAAACAAGACGAAAAGACAACCTTCAGAATGGGAGAAAATATTTGCAAACCAAGCAACTGACAAAGGATTAATCTCCAAAATGTACAAGCAGCAGATGCAGCTCAATATTGAAAAAACAAACAACCCAATCCAAAAATGGGCAGAAGACCTAAATAGACATTTCTCCAAAGAAGATATACAGATTGCCAACAAACACATGAAAGGATGCTCAACATCATTAATCATTAGAGAAATAAAATCAAAACTACAGTGAGGTATCACCTCACACCAATCAGAATGGCCATAGTTTAGTTAAAAAACTAAACATAGAACTACCATACGACCCAGCAATCCCACTACTGGGCATATACTCTGAGGAAACCATAATTCAAAAAGAGTCATGTACCACAATGTTCATTGCAGCTCTATTTACAATAGCCAGGACATGGAAGCAACCTAAGTGTCCATCGACAGATGAATGGATAAAGAAGATGTGGCACATATATACAATGGAATAGTACTCAGCCATAAAAAGAAATGAAACTGAGTTATTTGTAGTGAGGTGGATGGACCTAGAGTCTGTCATACAGAGTGAAGTAAGTCAGAAAGAGAAAAACAAATACCGTATGCTAACACATATATATGGAATCTAAAAAAGAAAGAAAGAAAAAGAAAAAAAGAAAATGGTCAGAAGAACCTAGGGGCAAGACGGGAATAAAGATGCAGACCTACTGGAGAATGGACTTGAGGATACGGGGAGGGGGAAGGGTAAGCTGCGACAAAGTGAGAGAGTGGCATGGACATATATTCACTACCAAATGTAAAATAGATAGCTAATGGGAAGCAGCTGCATAGCACAGGGGGATCAGCTCGGTGCTTTGTGACCACCTAGAAGGGTGGGATAGGGAGGGTGGGAGGGAGAGAGATGCAAGAGGGAAGAGATATGGGAACATATGTATATGTATAACTGATTCACTTTGTTATAAAGCAGAAACTGACACACCATTGTAAAGCAATTATACTCTAATAAAGTTGTTAAAAAATAAAAAAACAAAAACAAAAAGCAAAAAACATCAATCAAAAATGATGTTACTAGTAAACAAACAAAAAACAGATGAATAGATAAAGAAAATGTAGCATATACATACAATGCAGCGTTATTCAGCCTTAAAAAAAGAAGGAACTTTTTAAGTCAGAGAAAGATATCATATGATATCACTTATATGTGGAATCTTTAAAAATGCTATAAATGAACTTATTTACAAAACAGAAATAGACTCACAGACATAGAAACAAACTTATGGTTACCAAAGGGGAAAGGGAGTGGGGGAGGGATAAATTAAGAGTTTGGGATTAGCAGACACACATAGCATATATAAAATAGATAACCAACAAGGACCTACTGTATAGGACAGGGAACTATATTCAATATCTTGTAATAACTTATAATGGAAATGAATCTGAAAAGGAATATATATGTGTGTGTGTGTATGTGTATATATATATATATATATATATATGCATATATAGAAAGAGAGAGAGAGAGAGGTATAACTGAATCACTTTGCTGTACACCTGAAACTAACACAACATTGTAAAGTATACTTCAATTTTTAAAAAATGATTCAAAAAAAGAGTATTTATGGGGAAGGTGAAGGAGATTAAAGCATAACAGCAGTTTCCTATTTATTTTATGGAACTTAAATATTAAGATGTTCAGTGATCTGTCAAGACCATTCAACTATTTGGATAAAATAGAGACCAGAAAGCATTACTTCAGACAGAGAAAAAAAAATTCTTTCTCAGATCTATCACTGAAATAAATTGGAGAAATTAATAAATGATAAATTAAATTAACAATAAAAGATAATACTGAGTTTATTAATTCTATTTTATAAAATAATTGGGCTTTACATGTGGTTTCCTTAATTTTATACCCCCCAGATTCCTTTGTACTATTCAAGGAATGAAGTTAGTAGTTACACACTGAGACATTAAAAAGAACAAACACCAGAGATAAACTCACACACCTATGGTCACCTAATCTATGACAAAGGAGGCAAGAATATACAATGGAGAAAAGAAAGTCTCTTCAATAAGTGGTGCTGGGAAAACTGGACAACTATATGTAAAAGAATGAAATTAGAACACTCCCTAACACCATGCACAAAAATAAACTCAAAATGGATTAAAGACCTAAATGTAAGGCCAGACACTATAAAACTCTTAGAGGAAAACGTAGGTAGAACACTGTGCGACATAAATCGCAGCAAGATCTTTTTTGACCCACCTCCTAGAGTAATGAAAATTAAAAAAATTTTTTTAATGGGACCTAATTAAACTTAAAAGCTTTTGCACAGCAAAGGAAACCATAAACAAGACGAAAAGACAACCCTCAGAATGGGAGAAAATATTTGCCAACAAATCAACGGACAAAGGATTAACCTCCAAAACAGCTCATGCAGCTCAATATCAAAAAAACAAACAACACAATCAAAAAGTGGGTGGAGACCTAAATAGACATTTCTCCAAAGAAGACATACAGATGGCCAACAAACACATGAAAAAATGTTCAACATCACTAATTATTAGAGAAATGCAAATCAAAACTACAATGAGGTATCATCTCACACAGGTCAGAATGGCCATCATCAAAAAATCTACAAACAATAAATGCTCTAGAGGGTGTGGAGAAAAGGGAAGCCTCTTGCACTGTTGGTGGGAATGTAAATTGATACAGCCACTGTGGAGAACAGTATGGAGGTTCCTTGAAAAACTAAAAATAGAACTACCATACGACCCAGCAATCGCACTCCTGGGCATATACCCAGAGAAAATCATAATTCAAAAAGATACATGCACCCCAATATTCATTGCAGCACTATTTCCAATAGCCAGGACATGGAACCAACCTAAATGTCCATCAATAGAGGAATGGATAAAGAAGATGTGGTACATATATACAATGGAATATTACTCAGCCATAAAAAAGAATGGAATTGTGTCATTTGCAGAGACATGGATGGACCTAGAGACTGTCATACAGAGTGAAGTCAGAAAGAGAAAAACAAATGTATATTAACGCATATATGTGGAATCTAGAAAAATGGTGTAGATGATCTTATTTGCAAAGCAGAAGTAGAGACACAGACGTAAAGAACAAACATATGGATCCCAAGGGGGAAAGGGGGGGGTGTGGGATGAATTGGGAGATTGGGATTGACATATATACACTACTATGTATAAAACTGATAACTAATGGGAACCTACTGTATAGCATAGGGAACTCTACTCAGTGCTCTGTGGTGACCTAAATGGGAAGGAAATCCAAAAAAGAGGGGATATATGTATACGTATGGCTGATTCACTTTGCTGTACAGCAGAAACTGATACAGCATTGTAAAGCAACTATACTCCAATAAAAAAATTAATAATTAAAAAATAAAAAGTAAAAAAAAACCCCAAAAACAAAAGAAATAAAATAAATAAAAAGAGTAAACAAGAGGGGTTATAAAAACAAAAAAGAAGGAACTTCTGCAATATACAATAACACTGATGCACCTTGAGGACATTATGCTAAATAAAATAAGCTAGTCACAGAAAGAGAAATACTGCATGATTCCACTTATATGAGGTATCTCAAACAGTCAAGTTCATAGAATCAAAGTGTGGAATGATGGCTGCCAGGGGTTGCAGGGAGGGGGACATGGGAAGTTATTAACCAATCGGCATAAAGTTTCGGTTAAACAAGATGAATAAGTTCTAGAGATCTGCTGTATAACATTGCACCTATAGTCAACGATAATGTATTGCACACTTAAAAATTTGTTAAGAAGGTAAATCTCATGTTAAGTGTTCTTACCCCAATAAAATAAAATTTTAAAATATCTTTTAAAAAAAGAATGATGTTAACAACCACGCTGGAAAGAAGTTTTTACTTTTATTTCTCTAAAGATATCTCATTAGTATAACTAAAGAAAATTATACTGCAATCAGAAACACGACATATAAAAAATTCACACTATATGGAATCCTGTGTATGATATATTGAAAAAAAAATGAAACGACAGAGACATGCATGGGAACAAAGTATATGAAATGTTCTCTATAAAAATAAATTTATGACCGAGGTATACGATACCTATCAGAATGGCTAAAATAAAAAAATGACAACGAAGAATGCAGGTGAGGATGAATATCCATCACATGCGACAGGTGGGGGTTTGCAGATGCCAGTGATACAGGAATTCTCCCTGGCAACCCTTCAAATCAGAAGTTGCAGGCCTTTACACACTTGTGATTTTGTGGTTTTTCCAAATGTGAGAAAATTTATATTTGATGAAATGTGCAGATAGCTAGCTGCTTGGCAACATTTCTCAGGAGAGTTAGGATTACAGTAAAAAGTGAACATTTCTAGCACTCTTTCTGTGAGATCCTGGGTTGGCTCCAATGGTCTTAAAGGAGCATTGCACAATGCCTTCAAAATTAATTAATTATCCCAATTCATTTTATACTAAAGATAAATCAAAGCATGAAATGCTCCCCCTCCCAAAAAAAACCCTTTGCTCTAAAGTGTATTTTACCCTCCCTTCTTCCTCCACAAAGCCTTCCTAGGCACACTTGACCCTCAGTGAGCTCTTCCTGTGAGAATTCCTCCTGCATTTATGGGCCAAGCTCAGGTGGCATTCAAAGAACCGTGTAATTAGCATATTCCTCTGTGTTCATGTTCTTGTTCTGTTTGCTGTCTCTCCAGTCAGGTGGTACACTCCTTGAGAATAAGGTTAGCATCAGATACCTTAGTTATACCACCTTTTCCACCCCCTCAGTAGGTCAGAACAGTTTGGAACCAAACGAATGTTCAAAAACAACACTTGAGAATGAACTGGGGGATGTCATCAACATAAAGTCACTGTTCCTCTAAAGCATTTTAAAAATAGCTACAAGAGGGCTCCTGCATGAGAATTAGTTAACAAATTATGTTGGGCTCTGTATTTAACCACCCTGAAGTTTGGACCTGGCTCCCCTAGGCTCTTAGCTAGAGATTACAGGGAAAAACCAGCCATGGCTGCAAGTCTTGTTGAGAAGTGAAAAGACACTGTCCAGGTGTTGGTGTAGGAACAACAGCAGAGAGGAGCTGAGTCATCTCCCTAACTGGAGCGTGATCAGGACAAAAGGAAGTATGATGCACACTGGATTGTGGGATTGCGATTTGTTACTAAAAGAAGTCTTCCTCTGTCTCCACAGTGCCTGAGATTGCCTCTGTCATTTCATTTATTGTGCTGTGTTGTATTGTGAATGTTTCAGACATTTGTTAGATTGTGTCTGGGGATTCTTGAAATGAAACTGAGTGGCAGGTCTGCAACCATAGCCCTCAGTCATTTTAGTGATAATATCAACGTCCTCTAGCCAAAGACTCCCAGGAACACACATGTAGTGATCAAGCTGGGTTTGTCACTTGCTGCAGTGAGAGAGTACGTACACCATGGAGAACTGTGAGGCATCTCAAGAAAAGGGTGCTAAAGAAACTTATTATAGGATTTGAGCTTTGGTTGGGTGACTTGGGGGAGGGTCAAAGGAAGCTGTGGTTCACTCTAGGTTGGGTGCTGTCAGAAAGCAGAGCAGTTCTGTGATTGAGTATCTCAATAAATTTTATCTGGAGTTGGGGGCAGACTAGAGTGAGGCTGACACTGTAATTGGTAAAGAAGCAGTGGTCACTCATATTAGGCAGGAAGGAGAAATATTCGGTCATTTCTGTGGTTTGGACAATGTTCATATTTTGTCTGTGACTACCCATCATAGTCGCAGAGCTTCCTTGTCTGATATTGATGTCTTGTGAAATTGTTTGGGTTCAACAGAACACCAAGCTCTAGTTTGGTGTTGTTACTAGTGCCAGGCCAGCACCTAGCAACACCAAGGCTAGCCGACAGTACCAGGCTAACTCCTGGATGTTAGGAAATGCTTTTCTCTTTTTAGTTTGGTGCTTTACCAGTAGGCCATGTGCAAGGGGGCTTCCTTAAATGCATTTCAAAGAGGCCTGACCTCCCCCTCCACCCCACAGGCATTTCTGTGTCTAAGCCCACATTCTTTTGCCCCCACTGCATTGCTCTAGCTCCATCTACTCATCCCCTGGCATATTTCGGGGGCCTACCCCAAGTCCTACATCTTCCATGAAGCCATTTCTGATCATTCCACTCCAAAGGACTTTCTTGCTGCTCTGATCTTGGTGCTTTTATAGTTTTCTCTACTTTACTGGCACTTTTAGGGCCTAACACTACATGCAATCTATGTATGTAGTGATAAGAGGTAACATGCACTGTTAATTGCCTTTTACTGCATGAGTCTTATCTCTCCAAATGAACCCTAAGCTACTTGAGGGCAGGGATCATATGCTGAGAATTCATGTTTTTTATGTCCCAGGCTCTGTTCTAAGTTTTTACATGTGTTAACTCATTTAATACAACAAGTCTATAAAGCACTATTATTATCTCCATTTTTCAGGTGAAAACAAAACACCTCTTATTAGCTCTTCTGCTACCTCCCCTGCCCCTTCTCCATCCAGTTCACTAATAGGCTGGTTAATGATGGATAGCAAAAGGCAGGGTAGCGGTGTGTGGAGATTTTCTCCCCAAATACTTCTCAGGTATAACTCACTCTACATAATATCAATACATGTTCTTGAAAATCGACATTAATAAAACTGTTGGCTTAAACAGAAGAGCTACCACTACTATGTGGATTAGGATAGCATTGTGAGGGTTTATGAAGATAGATCAATGCAATTTGGCATGTGGTATCTCCTTAGACTTTCACAACAATGCTACCCTTATCCTCATTTTACAGGTAAGGAAATCACAGCACAGAGCAGCTCCCAAAAAGAAAAGAGGAAGACAAGATAAAAAGGTAAAAAAGAAAAGAAAGAAAAGTAGAGCTACAGATTCAATGCAATCCCTATTAAAATTCCAATGGCATTTTTCACAGAAATAGAACAAACAATCCAATCATATGGAACCACAGAAGACCTCAAATAACCAAAGCAACCCTGAGAAAGAAGAACCAAGTAGGAGGCATCACACATCCTGATCTCAAACTATATTACAAAGCTATAGTAATCAAAATAACATGGCACTGGCATAAAACAGACACATAGGTCAATGGAATAGAAATAGAGCCTAGAAATAAACCAACCCATATACGGTCAACTAATATTTGACAAGGGAGCCAACAATACTCAATGGGGAAAGGTTGGTCTCTTCAATAAAAGGTGTTGGGAAAACTGGATATCCACATGCAAAAGAATAAAAGTAGATCCCTATCTTACACAACTCACAAAAATTAACTCAAAATGGATTAAAGGCTTAAATGTAAGACCTGAAACTGTAAAACTCCAAGAAGAAAACATAAGGCAAAATCTCCTTCATATTGGTCTTCGCAATGATTTTTTGGATAAAACACCAAAAGCACAAGCAACAAAAGCCAAAATCAACAAGTAGGATGATGTCAAACTTTTTAGTGCTTCTGTGCAGCAAAAGAAACAATAAAAAATGAAAAGGCATTTCAGACTACAGAATGGGAGAAAATATTTGAAAACCATATATCTGATAAGGAGCTAATATCCAAAATATATAAGGAACTCATACAACTCAATAGCAAAAAACCAAATAATCCAATTGAAAAATGGGCAATGGACCTGAGTAGACATTTTTTTCTAGGGAACTCATCCAAATTGCTAACAGGTACATGAAAAGATGCTCAACATCACTCAGAATCAGGGAAATGCAAGTCAAAAACACAATGAGATATCACCTCACACATGTTAGAATGGGATCATCAAAAAGACAACAAATAACAAGTGTTATTTGAGGATGTGGAGTAAGGAACCCTCTTGCACTGTTGGTGGGATTGTAAATTGATATGGCTACTATGGAAGACAGTATGGAGATTCCTCAAAAAATTAAAAATAGAACTGCTATATGATTCAGCAATCCTACCTCTGGATATATATTTGAAGAAAGTGAAATCACTATCTGGAAGAGATTTCTGCACCCTCATGTTCACTGCAGCATTATTCAAAATAACCAAGACATGAAAACCACCTAAGTGTCCACTGACAGATGAATGGACAGAGAAAATGTGATACACACACACACACACGCACACACGAATATTATTTAGCCATAAAAAGAAGGAAATCCTTCCATTTATGACAATATGAACGGACCTTGAGGGCATTATGCTAAGTGAAATAAGTCAAATAGTGAAAGACAAATACTGTATGATCTCACTTATATGTAGAATCTTAAAAAGCCAAACTCATAGAAACAGAGAGTAGAATGGTGGTTGCCAGGGACTGGGGACTGGGGGAAATGGGGAGATGTTGGTCAAAGCCTACAAACTTTCCATTATAAGATGGGTAAGTTCTGGCTATCTAAGGTAAGCCATGGTGACTATTGTTAACAATATTGTATTATATACTTGAAGGTTGCTAAGAGAATAGATCTTAAATGTTCTGAGAGAAAGTGGTAGTTACGTGATGTGATGAAGGTGTTAACTAACTTTATTGTAGTAATCATTTCACAGCATATACATGTGTCAAATAATCATGTTGAACACCTTAAATTTATGCAATGTTATGTGTCAACTGTATCTCAATAAAACTGGGGGGGAAAAAGGAAAGTGGAGGGCCAAAGTGAGAGAATAGTGGTGGAGCTTTGTGGGGGTGGGTTAGGAGAGGTGAGGGAAGGTTTAGGTAGGTCTTTTTTTTATTGTGAACCTGGAAGGACAAGGAAAAGAATCCAGGACTAGAACTTTCCTGGAGGCACTGCCTAGCCAAGCCTCCTGGAATAAGATCTGAGGTAAGAGTTGCCAACAAACAAACAAACACCCGAAACAAAAACTTGTAATTTGCCTTCTCTCTACCTATAGCAAAGCCCAATCTCTACTCCAAAACACAGTTCCACCGCTCCATCCGGTGGCAGTCTTGAGGTAGTGCACCGAGAATGTCTGCCAGAGCCACCCAGACTGCATCAGTACCTCGACGTGGCAGGGAGGACTGGCCATGTTATTATCTTTTAATCCTCAGGAGATTCTAATGTGCTGCTGTATTTGAGAATGGCTGGCCAAATGTGCATTTTCCCCTATGACACAGAGACTTTTTCTGGTGCCAATCAGGATGGCAGGTGGCACCTGGGCAAGGTGCTAACCTGGGCAAGGCGCTAACCTAGGTCATCGCTTTGTTTTTTACATTCTCTCCCCAGGAGTTTCACTCTTTCTCATCAATTGCCATTTCTCAGTAAGGGATTGTGTATTAGGTGCTGGGAATACGGCACTGCACAAGACAAACAAGGACTCTGTCTCATGGAGCTGACAGTGAGGAAGATAAGCAAATCTGTACTTACAGATGGTGATAAGTTCTATGAAGGAAATGGACATGGTATTGAGATGAAAAATGACTGAGGTGAGAGAAGACTTCTTTGAGGAGGTGACATTGAACTGAGACTTGGAGAATAAGAAGTCAGTTATACCCTGAATAGCCAAAGCAATCTTGAGAAAAAAGAACAAAGCTAGAGGTATCATGCTCCCTGACTTCAGACTATACTAAAGAGTTACACTAATCAAAACAGCATGGTACTGGCACAAAAACAGACACATAGATCAATGGAACAGGATAGAGAGCCCAGAAATAAACCCACACACTTATGGTCAATAATCTACAACAAAGGAGACAAGAATACACAGTGGAGAAAAAACAGTCTCTTCAACAAGTGATTCTGGGAAAACTGGACAGCTACATGTAAAAAAATGAAATTAGAACATTTCTTCACACCACATTTGGACACATTGGACCTAGGATGCAAGACCTGAAACCATAAAACTCCTAAAAGATAACATAGACAGAACTCTCTTTGACATAAATCATAGCAATATTTTTTTGAATCTGTCTCGTAAGGCAAAGGAAACAAAAGCAAAAATAAACCAATGGGACCTAATTAAACTTAAAAGCTTTTGCAAAGCAAAGGAAACCATTGACAAAATGAAGAGACAACTTACCGCATAGGAGAAAATATTTACAAATGATATGACTGATAAGGGGTTAACATCCAAAATATATAAACAGCTCATACAACTTAATATCAAAAAAGCAAACAATCTGATTAAAAAAATGGGCAGAACTTTTGCAGCAACATGGATGGACCTAGAGAATATCATACCAAGTGAAGTAAGTCATAGACAGATATTATATTGCTTATATGTGGAATATAAAACATAATACAAATGAATCTGTATACAAAACAGAAACAGACTCACAGACATAGAAAACAAACTTACGGTTACCAAAGGAGAAAGGAGGGAAGGGATAAATTAGGAATATGGGAATAACAGATACAAACTACTATACATAAAATACATAGGGAACAAGGATTTAATGTATAGCACAGGGAACTATATTCAATACCTTGTAATAACCCATAATGGAAAAAAATATATATATATAAATTATTCATCTTGCTGTACACCTGAAACTAACAAAATATTGTAAATCAACTATATTTCAATTAAAAAAACAACAAAAAATAGGCAGAAGACCTGAATGGACATTTTTCCAAAGAAGACATACAGATGGCTAGCAAGCACATGAAAAGATGCTCAACATCACTAATTATTAGAGAAATGACAATCAAAACCACAATGTAATATCACCTCACACCTGTCAGAATGGCCATCACCAAAAGAACACAGATAACAAATGTTGGCAAGCATGTGGAGAAAAGGGAACCCTCATACACTGTTGGTGGGAATGTAAATTGGTGCAGCCACTGTGGAAAACAGTATGGGGGTTTCTCAAAAATCTGAAAATAGAGCTACTATATGATCCAGTAATCCCACTCCTGGGTGTGTACCCGGAAAAGAGGAAAAGTCTAATTTGAAAAGATACATGCACCCCAATGTTCATAGCAGCCTTATTTACAATAGCCAAGATATGGAAGCAACCTAAGTACCCAATAACAGATGAAAGGATAAAGAAGATGTGGTATATATATACAATGGAGTATTACTCAGCCATAAAAAGGAATGAAATCCTGCCATTTGCAACAACATAGGTGGACCTAGAGAGTATTATGCTTAGTGAAATAAATCAGACAGAGAAAGATAAATACTCTGTTATTGCTTATATGTAGAATCTGAAAATAAACAAATGTATATAACAAAACAAAAACAGACTCAGATATAGAAAACAAAATAGTGAGGGAAGTGGGGACGGGCAAGATAGGGGTAGGGGATTAAGAGATACAAAATACTATGTATAAAATAAATAAGAGACAAGGATATATTGTACAGCACAGGAAAATATAGCCATTATTGTGTAATAAATTTAAATGGAGTATAATCTATAAAAATATTGAATCACTTTGTTGTGCACCTGAAACTAATATAATATTGTAAATCAACTATACTTCAGTTAACAAAAAAGAAGTCAACTATAGGAAGAGTTGAAGCAGGGCTTCTGCCAGCCCATAGAGTGCCTTTGTTCCAAAAGAAAAATTAACTCTTCTCTGAACACACATAGCCCTGCTGACTTGTGCTAAGTGCTCACTGTCACTTTGAGGTCAAGAGATAAAGCACTTTCTCTAGGGAGTTACAGTCCCACACCATGGAGTATGGCTTGGACAGTAGACTGTGGGCTAGGTTTCAGCTCACTCTACACCTCAGCTGGATACCCTTGTGCAGAGAACAACACGCACAGTCTTAGATGGGAGTGGGGAGTAAGGACCCAGCTTCAACTCTTCCCATGGCTAACTTCAAGCAGATGGAACTGCATGTGCAGGAAAGAACTTCACGTGCTCTAGAAACTATGAGACCAGTGGCAGGCAGAGGCCAGATCACACAGGTTCTTATAAGGTAGAATAAGGAGTTTGTATGTTATTTAATCCATGAGAAGCAGTGAAGGTTTTTAAGTAGAAGGAGTGAAAGAATCTGAGTTACATTTTAAGAAAATCTATCTGGTTGCTGTGCAGAGGATCTACTGGAGGGGCAAGACCCCTCCAGTATTAGCACCCCAAATTCCACCTGCCACCTTAATTCCCCTTTGCCATGCAACCTAACATACTCATAGAGTTCCAGGGATTAGGAGGTTATTGAGTAGTCAGATCAGAGACGGTGATGGTTTGGATTAGGACAGTAGCAGTTGAAGAGGTGAGAAACGGACAGCTTTAAGAGATATTTTGGAGGTAAGTTGTGTAAAGGAATTAATGAAGGATAGCAGGATTTTGACTAGAGCCACTGGGTGGGAAGAAGTGCTGTTTCCTAGGATGGAGAAGACAGGAAGAAGAACAAATTGGGAGAAGGAGCAAACCAAGAATTCCATTTTGTTACAGTAGCCAAGATACGGAAACAACCTAAATGTCCATTGATGGATGAATGGATAAAGAAGATGTGGTATTGGGACTTCCCTGGTGGCGCAGTGGATAAGACTCCATGCTCCCAATGCAGGGGGCCTGGGTTCGATCCCTGGTCAGAGAACTAGATCCTACATGCATGCTACAACTAAGAGTTCTCATGCCACAACTAAGGAGCCTGCCTGCCGCAACTAAGACCTGGTGCAGCCAAATTAAAAAAAAAAAAAAAAAAAAGAAGAGTGGTATATACATGTAATGGAATATTACTCAACCATAAAAAATGAAATCTTGCCATTTGCAACAACATTAATGGACCCTGAGGGCACTATGCTAAGTGAAATAAGTCAGACTGAGAAAGACAAATACCATACGATCTCACTGATATGCAGAATCCAAATTTAAAATAAAACAAGCTCATAGATACAGAGAAGAGATTGGTGGTTGCCAGAGGCAGGGGAATGGTAGGTGGGTGAAATGAGTGAAACAGGTTAAAAGGTGCAAACTTCCAGTTATAAAATAAATAAGTCACGGGGATGTAATGTACAGTACGGTGACTATAGTTAATAATACTGTATTGCATATGTGACAGTTGCTAAGAGATATCTTAAAAGTTCTCATCACAAGAAAAAAAAATCTGTAACTATGTATGGTGATTAATGTTAACTAGACTTATTGTGGTGATCATTTCACAATATATACAAATCATTATGTTGTACACCTGAAACGAATATAATGTTATGTGTCAATTATACCTCAATTTTTAAAAAAGAATTCCATTTTAGCCATTTCAGGTTAAAGATATATGTGTAAGATTGTCAAGTGGAGATGTAAAGTAGAGTTTGTTATGACACTGTAGCTCAGGGGAGTAATTTGGGTCAGATATATCAATTTGGAAATTATCATCATTTGGGCTATTTTTCAGGCCATGAAAAAGGATCAAATCACTTAGGGAAAGAAAATGCAGAGAGGTAAGTCTCAGAACAGAACCCAGAGAAACTCCAGTTTGAGGGAATCAGGTAGATAGTGACCAAAGTGGGAAAAAATACCCCAGGAGACTTGTGCCACAGAAGTGCTGAAAGGCTACTATTTCAAGAAGAATTGTGTGGACAGCTGTGGCTGAAGGATCAAGAAAGATAAGAATTAGAAAAGTGATCCATGACTTTGACCATATGGTGGTCATTGAGGATCATAATAAGAACAAGAGGACCAGACTGGAAAAATAAGAGTGTGGGATGCTTGAAGTTGAGATTTTTGGAAGTAATGTCGATTTTCATTAAGAAAGGTCTGGGACCCTGGGCGTGGCACTGGGAGTAGATGACATATCATTGGAAATGAGGAAGCTAAGAACAGAGAGCCTTGGGTGTTGAGTGGTGAACTTGTCAAGGATTTGAGATGGAGAGGAAGTGTAGTGAGGTTTCCAGGCAGTCTTGAGTGTGCTTGTGATCACAAATTTGTGGCCAAACCAGTCAGGCAATTTTTAATATTTTCAGCTGCTTCAATATAGACAAAGAACCATGTGGTTCAAGTAGGCTTGGGGTTTTGCCTAGTGGATATGATAGGCAGCTAAGAGGAGAAAGGAAGTGGACTGACTTTAACAAGGGAGTGTGTATTGGTTTCCTATTGCTGCTGTAACAAATTACCACAAACTTAGTGGCTTAAAACAATACAGGTTTATTATCCTACAGTTTTGAAGGTCAGAAGTCCAAAATGTGTTTTACAGGGCTAAACTCAAGGTGTCAGCAGATCTGCATTCCTTCAGGAGACTCTGGGGGAGAACCTTTTCTAGCTTCTAGAGGCTCCCTGCATTCGTTTGCTTATAGCCCCCTCCTCCATCTTAAAAGCAAGCAACGTTGGGCTGAGTCTTTCTCATGCTGCCATCTCTCCAGTTTTCTCTTCTAATGCCCTCTTCCAGTTTTAGGGACTCTTGTGATTGCTCTGGGCTTGTCGGCATAAACCAGGATAATCTCCTTATCCTAAGGTCAGCTGATTAGCAACCCTAATTCCATTTTAACCTTAATTTCCCTTTGCCATATAACCTAAAATTTTCACAGGATTTCAGGGATTAGGTTGTGGACATCCTTGGTGGGGGGGTGGGGGTGGATCATCATTCTCCCTACCACAGAGTGATTATAATAGTGTTAATGGATGGACTCTACACTGGGTAAGGAGGCAAATGGAGAAAACGGTGGGCAGATGAAGAGTAAAAATGTGGTGGAATCAATGAATTGGAGAAGTAATCTGAAGGGATTGAAGAACTGTAGCACTAGAGTAGAAATTTTCAAAATGGAGCAGTTTCTGGTGATGAAAAAGGCTAGTGTAGAATCATATCACAGAGGTGAGTATCTGATGTAAAGTTGTAGAAAAGACCAGCTAAAGCAGTCATGGCTACCATATGACCCAGCAATCCCACTACTGGGCACATACCCAGAGAAAACCATAATTCAAAAAGACACATGTACCCCAATGTTCATTGCAGCACTATTTACAATAGCTAGGACATGGAAGCAACCTAAGTGTCCATCAACAGAGGAATGGATAAAGAAGATGTGGCACATACATACAATGGAATATTACTCAGCCATAAAAAGGAATGAAATTGTGTCATTTGCAGAGACATGGATGGACCTAGAGACTGTCATACAGAGTAAAGTAAGTCAGAAAGAGAAAAGCAAGTATCGTATATTAATGCATATATGTGGAATCTAGAAAAATGGTACAGATGATCTTATTTGCAAAGCAGAAATAGAGACACATATGCAGAGAACAAACGTATGGACACCATACCGGGGTGGGATGAACTGGGAGACTGGGATTGACATATATACACTATTATGTATAAAATAGGTAACTAATGAGAACATACTGTATAGCACAGGCAACTCTACTCAGTGCTCTGTGGTGACCTAAATGGGAAGGAAATCCAATAAAGAGGGGATATATGTATACGTATAGCTGATTCACTTCGCTGTACAGTAGAAACTAACACAACATTGTAAAGCAACTATACTCCAATAAAAAAAAAAAGCAGTCATGGGATCTTGGCGCTGATGAGCTAGAGGGCGGATTCCATGATGGTGCTTGCTGGCACTGGTGTCCACACAGTGGAGGGAGCTCCCGGGAATGGCTGTCACCAGTGTCTGTGTTCCCAGGGTGAACTGTGGTTGTTTCCTGCCTCTCCAGGACACTCTCAAAGATCAGCAGAATTGTAGAATTACAAATTAAAGAACGCACCTCAGAGACCAAGAAGCAGCTGATGCATTTCGGAGTTGTTTTGCAGAAACCAGACCCCACCCAGACAGAGGGTGCTGAGCAGTGAGCACAGAGTCCCCAGACGGGCTGGGGCCTGAAGATTGGTATGTTAACCCCTGTGGCCTCACCTTGTTACCTCACCACCCACCAATCAGAGAACTGTGCACGAGCTGATTACATTCCCAGTGACCCTCTCCCTCACCTTGCATTTAAAACCCCTTCCCTGAAAGCCATCAGGGAGTTCAGGTCTTTTGAGCATTAGCCAACCCTTGCTCTTCTTTTCTTGGTACCTTGCAATAAATGCTGTACTTGCCTTCACCACACACTCATAAAAAAGAAGTAATGGAAGTGAAAGTCTAGGGTGTGGGATGGGTGATCCAAGTGGATGTTAAAGTCACCAAGAATGATGAATGAGCTTCAGATTTGGGAGGACAGCTGAGCCTTGAGGAAAAAATGTAAACCCCACAAGCTAGGGGAGCCTGTGAGTGAAAAGGGGCCTTTGTCGGTGCCAACTCAGCCAGGCCCAGGATCCGGCAGGCCTGCAGCTCCTGCTCAACAGGAGGGATGGAGCCCTGACACTCCACGCCACTCTCAGGGGCTGGGCTCCGGGTCACAGGCCTGTGCAGTGACCCCCTTGGGATGTGCAAGCAAGATCAAGTCCTGAGACCCCGGCACTCATGCCGGTCCCCTGCCCCTCCTGTGGCTTCCACGAACAGCAGGAGGTGCTGGGCCTGAGACCCTGTGCTCTTCACCCC
This sequence comes from Balaenoptera physalus, assembly GCF_965194825.1. NCBI lineage: Eukaryota > Metazoa > Chordata > Mammalia > Artiodactyla > Balaenopteridae > Balaenoptera > Balaenoptera physalus. The sequence goes on from NC_138903.1 coordinate 104,715,790, forward strand.
AGGGCTTTTGGCTCCTGTAGGCAGATGGCACCCCTGTGTGGGTGCTTCTCTTCGGTGAGCACCCACAGCCCGGTCTGGCTGTGACACGCAGTCTCGGAGGCCAGGGACAGGACAAGTCACTCCCTGGGGGGGGGCGGGGCCTCACCTGGGGGCGCAGTCCCTCCTTGTATCCGCCATCACAGCACCACAAGCATCACACGCGGCCGTGGGAGCGGAAACCTCCCGGGAGGCCCTGCAGAGGAGCCAAAGAGACAGGAAGAGGATGGGAAGGCCCTCTGTAGACAGGCCCTGGGCAGGTAGAAGAGAAGCACCACTGATGGTGAGAAGAGTGATTCCGAAGCCCTCGTGATTCAGTCAACAAACACCTACCTGTGCAGACGCCATGGGGGTCACAAACTTGAAGAAGATCTGGACCGTCCCCCTAAAGGGCCTGTGCTTTTCTAGGGGAGCCAAACAATGTCCACACATCTCAGTGCAACCAGGAGAGCCTGTGGGGGGGGACAGGGGCAGCAGATGCAGAAGAGAAGGCTTCCCGGAGGCGGCGAGTTGGGGGCCGGGCTGTAAAGGAGAGCTCTGGACTGGTCTTCAGGGAGTGTGCCCTGCCATGCCCGGCAGGAAGTGAAAACCTCTTCCAGCTGTTGTGGCCTTGGGTCCTTCCCCCGTCCCCCCTGACCCTGACAATGGATCTGCAAAGGGAAAAGACGTGGCCACTTCTGTTGACTAACAAGGGGTAGGGTGGGGAAAGAGAGCACGTTTCCTTAAGGAAATCTGAAATCGTGGATTGTGCCAACTTCCTGACGTGGAGAAGATCAGGAGTTATGGGTGGATGGCTGGAGATGGAGGGCAGGCAGCAACTGAACACCAGTGATAGGGAGTGGGACGTCCTGGATGGGTCTGCACCCCTGGGCAGGCTCAGGCAGATGACTGAGGCCCTGGAGACTGACCCATGGACTTCTGGGTCACGTGCTTGCCATGAAGAGAGTCCCAATATCAGAGCTGGGAGGAGACTCTCCCTGTTTTGCTTTAGGTACTTACTGAAGGCACACTCGCTCAGCATTTTCTTTTCTTCTTTGTTTGCTGGTGCCAATTAGTTCTCACTCCCAGGGACTTGGACCCAACTCCAACCTCCTAGGGAGATAGCTTGCTGCCGCTGCAAAAGCACCATCTCCTCCAGGGTCCTCTTCACTCCTGTCATTTCATAGCTATAGTTTTTCATTGGCAACAGCTTGCTCCATGACAATAGCTTTCTCCATGGCAAGCCCAGTGCCCAGGCCCACCTCCCTGCACAAAGAAGAGGCTCTAGGTGCACACTTTGTTACCAGAGACTTAATGATTGACAGCAGTCATCATGTTGTGTTTCAGCCCTGCTGAGAAGTAGAGGAGACAACTGGAGAGGATATGATTGAGTGTAAATATCAATAGAATCTTGGCAAATATATCGAAACACCAGCACTGTGTGCAGCTGGGAGGGCCCAGCTTCCAGAAGTCTCAGCCAACCCCTCCAAGAAGGGCCCAGGAATGATGGTGGGGGAGACAGTAAGATGGGGACCGTGGACAGTTCTGCCATCTTTGAGTTTCATGTGTCAAACAAGAACAGACACAAATGACAGTTCCAATGGCGAGTGGCATTGGTACATTGGAAGTTACCCAATAAATTTGGTAGATGTGTAAATGCATGATTTAATGAATAAAACTGATAGGTTTGGGTAGGAGGTGAAAAGGATGGGAGGGCACTGAGCTAGGCAAGAGAGGAAAGGATTGGTGGCACAAACAGGAATATGTGCTTATATAGGAGGTAGAAGACTTTCTTAGTAATAATTTTAGTAGTAATAATTATTAGTAGTAATAATTACGGCCTCAATCTGCTTTCCAGGCCCATCTGCCACGCTGCCCATGCTGGAGCCATTTCATTCCCTGGACAGGTACACATGCACACACATCTCTTCTACTATGCAGGCTGTTTCCTTTCCATGCAGAGACCTCCTTCCCCTTTCCCTGCCATCCTTCATTGCTAGGTAAACTCCCAGTGATCCTTCTAGGTCCAGGTGAAATGCCTCCCCTTGAGTACCTTCCCAGGCACCAACCCACTTCCTTCCTTCCCCTGTCCCAGTTAATCATTCTCTCTCCCATACTCCCATAGCACTTTGTGTTCATCCCTGTTTTAGCACTTGACACTTGTGTCATCATTGTCCAACTGTCTGCCTCTAGACCATGAACTAGAGCAAGTCATGAGACTTAGGCATCTGTGAGTGAGGCCTCTCTAACACAACCCTGGGTATATAGGTGGGTACTCAATACTTGCCTGGTGAATGATTGAATAGCTAGGATCTGTAGTGTATGTCCTATAACTTCATGGGTCAACAGATGGTATTAATATTGCTAGGCTGTTGTTGTTTATTTAAGGAGTCAACGCTGAATTGTTGTTTTTACATTGTTTATCTGGGACTCTCTTCATATATGGGTTTTATGAAGGGCAGACTGCATTGGACTGGATTTTTCCTAACAAGTCCATAGAACTATTGCCAGCTTTCTTGTCTCTGATCATAAGAGGTAGAGAAACTTTCTGATGAACTGGAAGTGGTGAAGCAGTGTGCTCATTCATGAATAAAATACTTATCTTTGCCAGCTAGACTTATCAAGAGTAAAATATCACAAAGAGAAACTGCAGAAACCACTATACAAAGGCCCGCATACCCCTCATGCTTTTCTACCAGTGGACATTTATTACCAAGTATTTTGGTAATGGTTTGTCTGAATTCCTTGAATGTCTTTGATTTAGCTGCTGTGTCTGCTTCATATTGAGTGTCACAGAGACTTGACTCTGATGGTGTTAAGCTATGTAGCTGCTTTTTGTTAAATTGGGGTGAGCAATAAGGGACTTGAAGGTACCTTGAACTCCAAATGAAAGATCACCTTTCATTGTATGGACAGAAGCACTGTTTTAGCATCATATCCTATACCGGCACTACTGTTCTTTATGTGTGAATTAGGACTCAGCTCTGAAATCATTAGTCACAGTAATCTTGGCCATTTCATAGCTGTTTTTCATTGGCAGCTTCCTAATGAGCTTGTCTTTGGGGTGCCAAGTGGCAGAGCTATGGGACTTCTTTAACAGATTTGAGAGATATAGTCAGATAGTCAATTAGCATTTTTATTTACTTTGGGAGAGATTTGAATTCCAAGACCTGCCTGAGATTTTCCTGGTAGTACTTGCACTAACAAAACATGTCAAAAATTTCATACTTGTCATCCTAGGAGTTTGGCAGTAACAGTATTGAGCAGACTAGGACTGAGGTGGGTGACTGCTGAGTTTAAAATGACTGACGAATTAGTAGCTATGAACAGTCTGCATGGAACTACTCTGGGTCAAATATTTTTGAAGAAGTTGAAAAAACACTTTGTATAACCTGAAGTGGAATCTGCTAAGATGTGTTACAACCGATGGTGTTAAAAAATACGTGTGGAGAAGAAAAAGAGTTAGTGAACAAATATACAAAACTTGTGAAAACATAAGGTCTTTATCTCAGAGTTATTCATTATATTATTTATCAGCAGTTACATTGCAGACAATATTTGAATCTCTCATGTGTCATTAAACTGATAGTGTCAAAGGGGACCATCATTCACTCTCATTAACTTAACCTTCACAGTTCTGTGAACTTTTGTCAGAAATAGAAGCTGAATATCCTGAATTTCCCTTCCACTGTGTGTGTGTCTGTGTGTATGTGATTTTTTGAGCTCAAGGTGGAGACTGAATTATTTTTGATTGAGGACATCTCCCTCAATTGTTATTATTGAACACTGAATGGCTTTGGAAATTAGCTTTTGTTGTAGGTTTGATAATATTTCTTAATGAACTAAACCTAAAATGACAAGGCAAACAGTGCTCATATACAAAACTTCTATCATGGTAAAGTCATTTCAATGACAACTAACATTATTTGAATCAAAGTAATGTCAGGCTGCTTTATACTCTTCACATGCTTTCTAAAGTTAAACTAAGAAGCAGATCTCTATTCCCATACAAATTTACAGTAGATATATATTCAAGCTCAGACTATAGTTCCAGCAGCTTTTTTTCAGACCTCTATGCAAGTACAAAGGAAATTTCCATATTTCAGACCCACTTAACTCTGCAGTTGAGGAGCTTCCACATAAACTTCAGTTGGAAGGGATTATTCTGCAATGTAATGACATGCTAAAAGGCAAATATCAAAAGAAGAACCTAATAGAATTCTACAATTCCCTTCCAAGAGATGAATATGCTAAATTAAAATCATATGCTTGTGGATTGATACTAGGATTTAGAAGTACCTATCTCATGGACTGATATCAATATTTGCCAATATCTGTGTGAAAAGACATTTGCAAAGGTGAACTACATAAAACTTCATTTCAGAACAACAGATGAACATATGCTATTTTGATAATAGAGAACACAAACTCTGGTTGTCAATTAAGCAAAATGTTATCCTCCCAAAAGAATTCCATTCTTCTCATTAATAGGCCTATATTTTTAAAACATTGTATGCGATTATTAATATTTTTTAGTTTCAACAGTAAAATATTTGTGGACATTTGTTTCCTCTTCTGTCATGTAAGTACCTACATAATAATCTCGATTTTACCCCTGAGCACCTCCAAACCCAAAATGTTAACTCTCTTCCCTTTACAGAAGTTTCCTCAAACCCAGGTTGTCAATATATTGGACCACTATGGTTTTTTGGACAATCATAAAATTAAAAGGACAGGAGCCTTGTGAACCTGAACTTAGGGTAACACCTGAGGCGTCAAAGAACAGGGAGGCGACTGAGCAATCCTACAACCGAAGGGCCTTGGTCGTTCGCTGGGCGCAGGGCACGTCAATCCTCGCTTGTCAGCAAATAAGCTTGGAGCTCGTGACGAGGGGGCACGGCCCACCGTCTACTCTTCTGGCCCCGCCCCCCGTCTGCGGCCTAGAGGAATCTTTCCCACACGGCCTGGCCCACTGCTCTCTGAGGCCCAGCCTCGGTGGGCCGCTCCCGGCGTCGGCCCCCTGCCCTCCCTGTCGTGGGACCTCCTCTCTTGTCCCGTCAGCGGCCTCCCCGTCCGGCAGCCACAGCCCTCAGCCTCCCCTCAGGGCAGCCACCTCAGCGGCCACCGCCTCCGCGGTCGTCGTCGCCGCCACAGCAATCGACGCCCGCCTGGTTGAGGTAACTGCCCGGTGCCATGTCGGCCACGGGGGATGAAGACCCGGCCCCGGGAGGCCCAGAGGGCCCCGCGGGCGAAGCTGGGGCCCAGGCCGAGGCGGCCAGAGCCGGCGACCGGGGGCACCGCGACTCGGAGCCTCGCGGGGGCGACGCGGCGCCGGGGGCCGGGGCAGCTGGAGTCGCGGGGGCCTGGGGAGGCTCCGGGGAGACGACCCTGGAAGGCGGGGGCGCCGAGGAGGACTCGGACATCGGGCCGGCAGAGGAGGAGGAGGAGGAGGAGGAGGAGGAGGAGGAGGAGGCAGGGGGCCTGGACCTCGTCGTCGAAGGGCACCAGTCCCCCATGAGGGGCCTCTACTTAATACTCCTGGGGCTGGCGTACTCACTGCTGCGCCGCATCCACGACAATGACCACGTCCTCGTCCTGCCCCCGCCGAGATCGCGCCACGGCTTGGCCTGGCTCCCCCAACTCCCGGCGCCCGACGGGCAGGGGCAGGGGCAGGGGCCCGCGGCCCAGGAACCCGAGGAGGCGGAGGAGGCTGCGGCGCCGGAGCCTGAGGAGGCGGAGGAGGCCATCGCCCCTGAGGGTGAGCGGCTGGCCGGGGGGTCGGTCGGGAGACCCGGGATCCCGAGGGACCCAGGCTCAGAGGGGGGCCTCGGGAGGTGAAGCCGGGAGTCGGGGCCTCCAGGAGCTGAAGGCCAGAGGGGCCCAGTAGAAGCCCAACTCCATAACGACCTCTCCAGTTTCGGGGTAGTGGGGGGGGGGAATAAGCTGCCCTCTACCAACCCCTGGTAACAGGTCTGAGATGATCGGTGCCATTTATGAGGCCACAGGTGAAGGTCAGTGGAGGCAGGTGTTCGGGAGGGAGCTTGGGAGGAGATGGAAGAGAAAAGAGCAAGCAAACGGCTTTTGGATCCTGGCTTTTAAAAACGTCAAGATTCTTAGAAAGTTGATCCCAGTACATTATGCACTGATACGGGAGCACTTGGTCACGGTGAAATATCCAGGGGGGTGAGGAACTAATGAGCTTCACCACAGATTTTTGTCATCGAGGCAAAACGTGTTTTTGCAACAAAGTTCTGACCAAAACATACAGAATGCATCAGACCCCGACGATTCTGATCCATTCCCTAAAGGGCCAGAAGTAATCAGCAGCACAGGGTGACAGATTTACTGGAAAAAGAGAAATAATGTCACTGTGCAAATGATCAAGCAGGAGCAAAGTGAGGGCCATGGAAGTGTGACAGCAGCCAGAAGGAAGGTGCCCAGCTACTGTTTTCTTAGTTGCTCCTATCCTTCTGCGTCTCCTGAGGGTAGAGTACTGGATGTTGGTTGCTATTCCTTTTGAATTGGGATTTTTTTTCTGTGAATGTCTCGTCCCAAAGTCTGTATTATTATTCACTAAAGGAACAACTAAATATCCGGATGAGAACGCCAATGAAGAGGCCCAAGGTGCTGAAAGTGAGGGGGAAAGAGAGAAGTTTAACAAAAAACAAGAACCTGAAAAGGATCTGAACCCAGCAGGACAGACCCAGAAAGTCCAGGTAGCTGTGTATAGCTTTGAAAATAACCCAACGGTTCCCAGGCACTTACCAATTTGTTTTCGTTTTTTAATTCTACCAGTGAATTAAGAAAAACATGTGTTTAAAATTAGTTTAACAGTTCAAATTTACCTAATAGAATGTTAATAGAACATTCATGCACCTAGTAATATAAAATGCATTATATACTGAAATATACTTCATGGCTACTCATTTGTCCTTGTGAGCTCTTTTGTCCTCTACCTGTAAGACTACTAACAAGTTGTAAGTGTATCAATGCCTAAGACCAATCTTTGTTTAGAAAACAGTTACTAGAAGCAGCAGCAAAAGTAGCTGGGCTGTGTGCACTAGTGGGGCCTTCATTACTTGGCCACAGAAGTGCAGTCTCCTGTACTAAGAGATGACGACTTTTAGAATGTGACTACTTACAAATAGCAAAACGTTCAGAATTTCATGTAGGACCACATTTAGTGATTAATACCTAAACATTTGTTCGGTTGTAGATTTTTTTATTTTATGTGACAGTCAAAAGAAAAGCAATTTAGTCACAGGATGACTCTCGTTTATCACTGAATTGGTAATGAAGTCTTAAGGTATATCTTGTCTTTGAGTATATTTAAATGACTAACATTTTTTTCTGCATTTTCACAGCTGTGTATTTCATGGTAATAGCCTTTTTCTCATATGGTAGATAATAGAAACTGAAGGTCTGGGAGGGTAAGGGAGTATCATTTGTGGAATGAGCATAGGCTTTTAAGGTGGAGAGAGTGATTTAAATCCCAGAATCGCCTCTCAAGGGGGAAAAAAGCATTTATGGTGTTGGGCAAGAGGGAGACAAGGTTGGTATGATCACATGATTGAAGCCATCGGTTGTACAAGCACCCTGTATCCAAGGTGCAGGTTACAAGAGGAAAACGTGTTGTTCTTCTCTACTTGTTTAGATAGAGCCCTCAAATGCAGCACATACACAAAGGGCTGACCATTTTCTTAGATTTAGAAAGTCTCTGGTGCTGGTTAGTGCTGCATAATTGTTAATTTTCTCTCATTTTATCCTGCAGTTGGGAGGAATGGAAAGAAAATGAAGAAAGAAGAAAGGATCTGTTGTTCACGATTTTTAGGTTTTTCATTTTTCAGAAGCCCATGGGAATGTTAATAACAATGATTCCATTCCAAAGTTCATTACCCCAAAAATGATATCCCAATAACATTTGACTTTTGTCTTTTACAGATATATTTGACAGCATTTTTTCTAGATAAAGATAAATTTGTTTTAAATTAATAAACTGAAATGTAGGCAGATTTTATGTAGATAAATAATCCTGATTTTAATCTCTTTTACCTTTGTTTGACCAATTCATTGAAAGGCATCACTTTCTACCATTCGGTAAGCCTGTTTTAAATTCTTTTACTGCAGCCCAAAATAAACTAAAATTTCAAGTTTAAAACAATTTTTGTGAAGACAGAAATGGAGGTGGAGCCTTTAGAGTTGTGCTGTTTACTACATTAGTCACTAGCCACGTGTGGCCGCTGAGCATTCAGAATGTGGCTAGTCTGAGTTGAGATGTGCTGTAAGTGTAAAAAATACTGTAAAGTCTCATTAATAACTACACATTGAAATGATAATATACTGTTAAATAAATATAACATTAAAATTACTTTCTCCGGTTTCTTTTTACTTTTTTAATGTGGCTACTAGAACATTTAAAATTACACATGACTTGTGTTATATGTGTATTTCACAGTACTGCTGTGAGCTTCTGAAGGAAACATGATGGATGGCCCAGCTTGCCTGGAGGCCAGATGGTGCTGCAGAGCCTGAGCCCAGACACTGATTTGGAAAACTGGTTCTCAAAGTTTGGTCCTTAAAATAGCTTTATCAGCATCACCCAGGAATTCTTAGGCTCCACCCAAGACCTGCGAATCAGAAACTCCGGGAGTGGGGCCCAGCAGCCTGTATTGTAACAAGCCCTCCAGGGGACTCTGATGCAGCTAAGGTTTGAGAAGCACTGGTTTAGAGCCACACGGGGAGAAGCTGAGACCCACCTGTGGTGGGACCAGCCTTCGTTCACTGCCTTGGGACTGTTTTAGGTAAACTAAATGGGATGGCGGGGCTGGACTGGAGGGGAGATTAGAACTCACAGGGGCTGAGACACAGAGAGGTTAAGAATGGGTGATGGCAGCAGAAAAATGCATAAGGGGAAAAGCTGGTTCCACAGGATAGAAAGCCCAGAGATAAACCCACACACATATATATGGTCACCTTATCTTTGATAAAGGAGGCAAGAATATACAATGGAGAAAAGACAGCCTCTTCAATAAGTGGTGCTGGGAAAACTGGACAGCTACATATAAAAGAATGAAATTAGAATGCTCCCTAACACCATACACAAAAATAAACTCAAAATGGATTAAAGACCTAAATGTAAGACCGGACACTATAAAACTCTTAGAGGAAAACATAGGCAGAACACTCTGTGACATACATCACAGCAAGACCCTTTTTCACCCACCTCCTAGAGAAATGGAAATAAAAACAAAAATAAACAAATGGGACCTAATGAAACTTAAAAGCTTTCGCACAGCAAAGGAAACAATAAGACGGAAAGACAACCCTCAGAATGGGAGAAAATATTTGCAAAAGAAGCAACTGACAAAGGATTAATCTCCAAAATATACAGGCAGCTCATATAGCTCCATATCAAAAAAACAAACAACCCAATCCAAAATTGGACAGAAGACCTAAATAGACATTTCTCCAAAGAAGATATACAGATTGCCAACAAACACATGAAAAGCTGCTCAACATCACTAATCATTAGAGAAATGCAAATCAAAACTACAATGAGGTATCATGTCACACCAGTCAGAATGGCCATCATCAAAAAATCTACAATAAATGCTGGAGAAGGTGTGGAGAAAAGGGAACCTTCTTGCACTGCTGGTGGGAATGTAAACTGATGCAGCCACTATGGAGAACAGTATGGAGGTTCTTTCGAAAACGAAAAATAGAACTACCATACGACCCAGCAATCCCACTCCTGGGCATATACCCTGAGAAAACCATAATTCAAAAAGAGTCGTGTACCACAATGTTCATTGCAGTTCTGTTTACAATAGCCAGGACATGGAAGCAACCTAAGTGTCCATCAACAGATGAATGGATAAAGAAGATGTGGCACATATATACAATGGAATATTACTCAGCCATAAAAAGAAACGAAATTGAGCTATTTGTAATGAGGTGGATGGATCTAGAGACTGTCATGCAGAGTGAAGTAAGTCAGAAAGAGAAAAACAAATACCGTATGCTAACACATATATATGGAATCTAAAAAAAAAGGTTCTGAAGAACCTAGGGGCAGGACAGGAATAAAGAGGCAGACATAGAGAATGGACTTGAGGACACGGGGAGTGGGAAGGGTTAGCTGGGACGAAGTGAGAGAGTGGCATGGACATAATATGCACTACCAAATGTAAAATAGATAGCTTGTGGGAAGCAGCTGCCTAGCACAGGGAGATCAGCTTGGTGCTTTGCGTCCACCTAGAGGGGTGGGATAGGGAGGGTGGGAGGGAGATGCAAGAGGGAGGAGATATGGAGATATATGTTTATGTATAGCTGATTCACTTTGTGATACAGCAGAAACTAACACACCATTGTAAGGCAATTATACTCCAATAAAGATGTTAAATAAATAAATAAATAAATAAATAAATAAATAAATAAATAAATAGCAAGCTGGTTCCAAAAGGACGCAAACCTGATACTGTGTATAGGAAGTCTAAGAAAACATTCAATCACCATATATTGATTGTGGATACATATAGAGAGTAACAGGCAATGCATGTGAAAGATGTATGCAAATGTAGCATACAGAAAGGCATGCAGTGGAAAGGTAAACACATTTAGGATGGTGGTCACCCCTTGGGGAAAGAAAAGGAGGGGGATCCTATTGGGAAGGGCTCCACAGGGGGCTTCAACTGTATTTGTAATGTTACACTTCTTAAGCTGGGTGGTGGGTACATAGATGTTGATAGTATTATTCTCTATACCTCTGTGTAGGTCTGAAATATTTCATAATTAAAAATGAGAAAAATAAAAAGAGGAAAGGGAGAGAATAAGCTTAATATCTAGACTCCGTTTAAGAGGGAAAAAGGTTAAGTCATATTTGATCAGAGGATCAGAGATAGGGAAGGGACTGGGGGGTTGAGACTAGACAGCCTCATTTCTGCATTTAGTTAAGGCTTCCTCAGTGCTCTCTTGGTAGCATTGATACCTTCTCTCATATTCTGTGGTAGCACATCTCATATTCTAACTTATATTAGCATTATTTTTTTATTTGAGGTGATGAGTTCACTTAAAAGCAACCATTTAAAAGTGAACAATTAAATGACATTCACAATTCTGTGCAGCCACCACATCTTTAGTTCCAAACATCTCCATCACTCCCAAACCCTGTACCCATTAAGCAGTCACTCCCCATTTCCCCAGCCCCCAACTCTCTGGCAACCACCGATCTGCTTTCCATCTCAATGAATTCACCTATTGTGGACATTTCCTGTAAACGAAATCATACAGTATGTGAACTTTTGTGTCTGGCTTCTTTCACTCAGCATAACGTTTTCAAGGCTCATCACGCTGTAGCGTGTATCAGTACTTCATTTTTATGGCTGAATAATATTTCTGTTGTATGTATATACCGCAACTTGTTTAATCCATTCGTCTGTTGATGGACATTGGCGTTGTTTCCACCTTTTGGCTATTGTGAATAGCGCTGCTATGAACATTCACGTCCAAGTATTCGTGCATTATTTATATATATGTGTATCTACTGCCCCCACCCCACCACCCCCAGGACTGTGAACTTCTGAATGGCTGGGGCCTTAAAAGCTTTTATCTTTCTTTCCCAAAGTCCTAGGCACTGAGTTTTCCACTTAGTAGGTGCTCCACTAATGCCTGTTAAAGTAAACTTAACACTTCCACAATCCTTTTTTTTTTGTCACCAGTGTTGATATTTTAAAATGTATTATCATGTATTCCTTATGGCTAGAACCACATGGTGAGACAGAGGCACAGGCCCCTTGTCATCATTACTCAAAATGAAAGGGCAAGCCAATAGACAGTTTTCCATATAGGGTGATTTGAGGGGCTTCAAACTAGTTCTGATTTGTTAGTGTTTATGCCGTGCTAGTTGTAAATATAGTATTGCTTCTAGGCCCAGGCAAGAGATATCTCTGTCTTGAGCTCTATGCTTTAGAGGGCCCACTTTGGCCTTCTTCCAACCACACCCATCCCTATAGGGCCAGGAGCCCAGCCCATGGGAACAAGAGGTATGCCCCTGCTAGCCCATGCTCCAGGCACCTGGCACCCCTGAACAGTCCCAAGCCTGCTTCCAGGGCCTGTGTGCTCCTCTTAGAGCTGTCCTGGGGAGGACTGACTGCGCTGCCAGGGTATGTGCTCCCAGGCCTTAGGGGAGGGGGGATTGTATGCCCAGAACAGGGGATGGGGCCTGGCCTAGGAGCCAGGGCATAGGCAGGGGGAGGGGAGAGGGGGCAGCTCTTCCCACAGCATTGGGGCAGAACTTAGAGATGTTGGCGAATTCTAAATCCCAACCTGGCCTTTCAGGTCATTATGAAAGTACATTTGTCTTGGAAGGAGATCCAGCATGTTTTATTTAATGGTTTATTAGGTGATTTAAACATTTCAAATATTCAGATATATCTTACGTGGATTCCCAACTGAACTCTTCTTCTGAACGCTGCAAATATTACAAATGTTACAGGAGGGCCAGGTTAAATATTCACTCTATCACCCCTTCCCCTTGCTCATTCTGTGTTACTCTGTTACCTGAGCATAGCGGGGCCCCTTCCTTTTGATAATGGCTTGTTCCAGTAGCCCATCTTGCAGTAGGACTCAGGCCTAGTCCCGGGGCCAGGCTGGAGTACAACCACCATCTTGTCCCCTCTACTCATCCCCATCTGCATGTTCTCTCCCACCCGTCTCTTTGCTCCCCAGGTATTTACACATGTGAACACCTCCTCTTCAATACCACCTCTCCCCCATACAAACACCCACCTGGAGGCCATCAGCTTGGTCAGGCACACCTGCGTAGGGGTCCTTTATGCTCCGCACAACCTCTTAAGATCAATTTGGTTTTCTGGCAACCCTTGGGTCTAAGTTGTCAATAACCTATTCAATTTCCCTCCCCACGTGACAGACGGAGACAGACTACAGAACAGGCTTTATTGAATTTATTTGCTTTGCATATAGCAGAAATCAAGAATGCTAAAAGAAGCTGAAAACTTGTCAAAATGTGCCTCTAGGCATTAAAAAAAGACTTAACCTCTTTACTGAAAACAGATTTTTGTTGCTAACTGTGAAAAGGAAATTGTTAATGGAGAGTTCTTAGAGTAAGAATAACCTAATAGTGGTCCACCCTGAGAAAAGGGGGAAGGGAGGTATAACAGTTAATCTACCAGCATTGCCTGGGTAAAGGGCATCTACCTTAATGAACTGTTCACTATGGGAATACAAAGGAAATCAAACCCAATCAATCAATCAAAAACCTAGCATTATCAAAAAGGTAAAGATATAGTATGAGGAAAAATAGATGTTTTACAGAGAAAACGCAAAACCAGCACATGATTGTACAATATCACATTATACCATCATCAGGAAAACCAAGCACCAAGGGTTTAAATTAGCTCTGGCACCTCACAGCCTCTCTGAATTTGTTTTTTGCATGAGGCAGCACCCTGCTTGGGATTTAAAGGCACAGTTATGTCTAGGTCTGCATTTCTGTTTAAGCAAAGTAGCCCCAAGGTGACAGAGGCAGACACAGTGAAAGGTATACTAAGACACTTCTGGGTTTCCTGAGAAAATGAGCTAGGTACTGTCCAGGCATCCAAAGGGAGCTCTCCATTAGTGTTTAGTGTGTTTGGGGTTGGAATAGAGGGGAAGGACTTGGGGTGGCTGGTTCACTGGGGAGGTGGGGGCTGTCCAGCCTAGTGACTGTTGAGGTGTGTGTGCCTCTAGGAATGAGGGGAGGGAAAGGCTGCTTCAATCACTTCAGGCTTCCCGTTAGCAGAAAGTCAGTTGTTCTGTGGCTTTGAGGGTGCAGTCTTGTCTTAGGTTAAAATCTTCTGAAACAGAGACTGCTGAGGGAAACGGACAAGAAACTGGGCTACTCGGAGGTTTCCACCTTAAGGCTGGAGACAGGGCATAAGACAGCTCTCTAGTGGCCCCAGACTTCCTTGTGGAAGGCTTCCCATCTGCTCCATTGAAAGCACAGCTTTTGGAATTTGCAGAATTTTGAATTTCAACAGGGTCTTAAGTGCTTTAAAAATAGGATATGTATGAAGTGCAGTACACTTCTGAGCAACTAGAAAGGGTCACAGTGGCACTGGGGCAAAAGGTCAGACACTGATGGGCTAACCATCCAGAGGAATATGATAATCCCCAAGGAATGTTATGCCCCATAGGAAGGTGCTCACTGCCGCCAGACTTGTGACAGGTTGACATGGGACACGTGCAAAGAGAGGTCTGTATAAGTTGCAGGTGTTGGGAGCCCTCAGGGATACAAAGAAGGTGTTTCAAAGGGCAGTGGGCTGATTGGGGGACTGGCTGTGCAAAATTTTTCTTGGAGGCCCAGAATTTTCACTTCTACCACCTCTTCTTAGGGGGCTTTGCAAAGTTTGGAGCAGCAACCAAAGAACTGAAGCATTTAACTAAGCTCATAAAACCTAAAAGCCAATCCTTGGACCAAATCATCTGGACATTTCCATTAGAATGAATTTATTTGATCAAGGGAAATGACCACCTCTTAGTTGCTCCAACAAAATGCTTTCTCCCTTCTACAGCACATTGTTCAAAGTTAAAGTGTTCTCAGTTCGACAACAGTGCAAACATTTTACACAGTTTTTATAGAGGAAATGCTGGGTTTTCAGATGCTGGCAGTGACTGTACTGAAGGTTAGGCATTCATGGCATCTGTGTCATTCAACTAATTATTAGCTTTAATTCCCCTTTTAAGGCTCTTATGCTTAATAAAAATGGTTACAGTAAATAATTCACTACGTGGCATTAATACAGCTACTGGGAATTATCATTTAAAATGCTGATACTCCACCCAGGAGCTATTTATTGCGTGAGTTTTGCTACATGGCTCCATGCTTTGGCTTTCTTCTTGGCCAGGGAGAACCAGACTGGCTCAGCTGGCTCAGCCGGCTGTTGCAGCATGGCTGGGAGAGTTGAAGACCTTCTGGTTTCTTTTTCCATAGAAGGTACTTGAAATATCTTCTCATCTTCGAATCCCACTGGAACCATAGCAAATAACACACAAGCAGTAAGAAGCCCCAGAGATACTGAGGTATGTTTATGGGATGCAGTAAAAATTTTCCTCCTTTCAGGTTTCCTCTGGCTTCGAAAAGTCAGTGCATGCGCAATGCCATAGGGTGGTATGTGTAAAGGGTAACATCAATATGGCTAGAGCCACAGGGGCCTGACATGGGAAGGCCTGAGAGAAAATACCTACAGCTATAACTGCCAATCTTTGGGTGGTTATTATTGGATTGTCTTACACTTTTGAATTGAGACCAGAGAGGAAACATGTTGTATGGTATCTGTTCAGTTTTTTAAATTTCATATTAGGTAATATTGTTTTTGTTTTGCCAATCCATTATGTTGTATGAAATGATTGTTGGTGACTCAATAGATACACCCAGTAAAAGTCTATGCTAAATAACATTATATCAACTACTCCTACCTAGCAGCCTACTTCACTATTCCCCAGTTCTACTCCTTCCCTCATCCTGCTTTACGGTTGATTGACTTAGTGGCTTAGACTCAACCAGTGGTTCTCAACCCTGGCCACACATTAGAACCACCTAGGGCTCTTTTTAAAAATACAAATGCACATGCTATTTCCTGAACTAATTGAATTAGAATCTCTAGCAATGGATCCAGGGCCATCTATAATTTTTAAAAAGCACATCAGGTGATCCTAATGCACAGTGCGAGTTGAGAACCGCTTGATAGGATTACTGTGCCCATGAGACTGTTCACAGCTAGAAGCAGGTCAAGTGCTGCTATATCATGGCCAGATGGTGGGTTCCTAAATTCCTAGTTTAATTTCTTCATGAGGCGGACTAAGGCAGAGAACAAAGATGACTCAATATAAATCTATCCTCCCCTCCCCCTGCTCCTTCTGAAAAAAAAAAAATCCCTCTGGCACATGACTCTACTGATGAGACCCCATTCTGTTCTATCACAGCACAGTGTTTTTTTTCAGCTTTCAACATTTCCCCACCTCTCATACCTCTGCTCAGAATACAGAGGGGCTGAAACAAGCCTTTTAAATAGTTAAAAAACAATTCAATACCATTGGGCATTTATAGTGGATTATTTTCCGCAGTTTCACTGGGAATGTAGAAGGTGAGAAAATACCGTTTTGCTATGGACTAGAAAGTGGCTTGGTTCTTTCCTCTTGAATACCAGCCACAGGAAAGTTCTAGTGAGTGATCACCATTTTGTTCCGATACAGCTTCCTCGATGGGGTAAAAGACTGGAAGACCCTCTGAAAATTACACATTGGACTGACTTATAGTAGTCATAATAATTGGATTTTCCTAAAACAAGCTAATATCTGTATCTAATGGAAGACCCATGAGAGAATCATAAGCTGATTTGGGGGAAGAGACATGTATTGTCTGAAATTGCAAAAGTTTTACAACTTCTGCCAGGGCTATTTTGGGAGTGGGGGGTTGGGGTGTGTTTTTTACCTGCTTTGGTAGACTTCGGTGGCTTCGGTGCTATCTTCTCCCGTCTGTTGACATCAGAAGTGAAAACCCTCCTTGGTTGGTTTTCATCTGCAAGGCCAGTTCTCTTTAATACAAAAATGAAAACAGAAAGCTTGTAAGTCCTGACATGAAAACAGCAAATTACTTATTCAGATCACAGGGTGCAAGTCCTGTCCTGGGTATTATAAGTTCAACATTAATCAAAAGGAAAGAGAGAGATAAGGAAAGAAATAGCACAGAAGGCACCTTGGTTCAGAATTTAGGTTCACAAAATCTAAGCTGGTTCAACTTTATCACCTTTCTGAGCTGGGAGAAAAGGCTGTCTAATCATACAAACAGTGTAAACAGGTTAACATGAGAATTATGTAACTTGACAACAACCTTTTCTCTAGGACTTTGCCAGCACTTAACAGAAAGCTAACAGAAATGCGGTGGTCACAAACAAATCTTATCAGTTAACTGACGTGAGTTCCATAGATTTCTACGTAACAAAACCTATTTACATCTGACGTGCGCTCCTTGCATTACAAAGTGATATAACAATAGGTCTTTTCAGAATTGTACAGTTTAAGCTTTTCAAATTAACCTCTCCACAACTGGTCTAAATTAATTAGTTTATATACCCTAGTGTATTTCCCTCTGACAAAGCTTTAACCAAGGTGGACTTTGCCCCCTGTATGATCCTGCTCCCTTAAAAATACTAATAATGAAATGAAAAGATCTTTAAAGCAAAGAGTTAAACAGATTTTCACATGATCCCACAACAAATTCAGTAAGCACCTAAAAGTATAGGAACTTAGACATGTCGATACGTAAATTTCATTGAGTTTTCTTGAGTCAGTTTTATGTAGTTTTGACAAGAGGGGTTCTCATTCTAAAACTTCCAAAGACATTGAAAATGGGACATTGGAAGCAAGACATCATCCCAGCATGCCTGATCCACATGTGGTACCATTAGCCTAGTTCATCACATAACTTCTCTTTTAACCTATAGGGAGGTACCAGACCAAACCAAATCAATATATGGAAACCCAAACACCAAACATTACCTTTATTTACATAAAGTTAAATCATTATGTACTGATATGGAAAGGTGCCCAGAAATAAAATAAGTGAAAAATAATATGTATAGTTTAATTCCATTTATATTTTCTTAAATACATATTTATAGGCCTAAAATATCTGTAAGAATAGTTACTCAACTCTCACCCCAGTGGTGACCTTTGGGGATTTTTAATAACTACTTATTTCTCAACCAATTTCATGGAATCCTGCTCTAGAATATTTAGGACAGGATTTGATTTACAGAATCTTCTCGTATTCATTACTTTTCACAAATCCTTTAAGAACATAAAGTGGAGCACATTTCTATGAGTATAAAGCAAGTCTTTTCCCCCAAAGAGTTCCCTTGCCTTGATTAATACATCCAAAGAGCTGGGGAGCTGCATGTCTGGGAAAGTTCCCAATGTAAGCTTAATCAGTTGGCTCCAGCACCCTTTTGGAGTGTTTTGTGGGCTGCTCCAGGTCTTACCCCATATCTAGGTTCCTTAGTCTCAGCCTTGGCTCCAGCTCTATTCTTGGTTTTTGGCTCTTTCACAGGAATGTTGGCCTGGAAACTCCCCTGCCGCTGCTTTATCATAGTTATCCAAGCTGGCTCTGAGGTGGCATGATCTGACTGTCGACCAGGAGCTTTTCCTGAGAAAGGAATGAAAGAAGTTAGAACTAAAGTGAGGCAGGGGCTTCCCTGGTGGCTCAGTGGTTGAGAATCCGCCTGCCAATGCAGGGGACACGGGTTTGAGCCCTGGTCCGGGAAGATCCCACATGCTGCGGAGCAACTAAGCCCGTGCACCACAACTACCGAGCCTGTGCTCCAGAGCTCGCGAGCCACAACTACTGAGCCCGCGTGCCACAACTACTGAAGCCCATGTGCCTAGAGCCCGTGCTCCACAACAAGAGAAGCCACCACAGTGAGAAACCCGCGCACCACAACGAAGACCCCCCCAACACAGCCAAAAATAAATAAATAAAATAATTTATTTAAAAAAAAAATAAAGTGAGGCAGGCAGGGTCTTGAGACTGGCTGGGACCTACCCACAATAATGTCCCAAATGGGGACCTTGTTAACTGCCAAATGAAAATAAAAAGATAACATATAGAGAAGGGCCCCCTTCTTTTGTGCCCTCCCCACAACTTGGCAAGGCAGGAGTTCCTTGAGTAGATAAGAAGCTGTACTTCAAAGTTTGCAAAGCATCCTCTTACTGGTCCCTTTGCCTCCCTTGTCCATCCCTCTTCCTATCCCCATCTCAGGGTAGGACAATGGGTGCCAGGTGAGCTGGGAAAATTCCTAGGAGGCCAGACGCTTAGGTCACTGATGTCATTTCTCTGACTCCAAGGAAAATCTTATTGCATTTGTTACTTTGTGGTCTCTAATGCAAGTGTGTGGTTGAATGGATACGGTTATAGGCATGGACAAGCCTGTGTGATGATGAGTCTGAAGGTACAAAGGCTTTGAGAGCGATAAATGCTCCAAAAATCACCTAGCCGTGGATTCTTAGACATTTCAGGTGACTTAAGAAGCTGTGGAAGTACAAACATTTACGATAAATTAAGATTTCAAGCTGAGGGTCTGAACATAGTGCTCTGTTAATGAGCTGGCTTTTAAAATCTACATGGTGTTGAGGGGAGCGTAATCCATGTAAAGGTGTTTTGAGAAAAGCATGAACTCCCACCTACATGTAAGGTGTATGGGGAAAGGGGGATGGGCAGGTGGTTATGTGTCCATGACAGAGTGTGGACAAATGTCCAGAGGGGACCCCTTTGGGAAACAGAAGGAAGCTTGGTAAAATCTTTTTTCTCACCCTTATACTTCTGTGAGGAAGAGGTTTTTCTCAGTCGGACCCCAAAAACGTTTTCAATGTCAGCCCAATTGGTGGATGAATTTGAATGGCTGTTATCTTGATCACCACTCTCAAGAACTTCCTCCTTAGAGTAAGTGTCCCCAGAAGTGGACGTTTGCCAGACAGGAGCATCGGTGAACTTCACAGCTTTGGTAGCAGGAATCAGGATGTTCTTAATGAGGTCTTCGGAGCCTTGGCTGTGTTTCTTGGTTTTGTCTGGAGAAGCTGGGTCTCTCCATAGGGACCAGCAGCTAGGATCGCTCTCCAAAATGGTTCCCTCAGCAGCAGCACTCATGGGACTTGAATAAGCCTGTCGCTGATGTGCAGGGACTGCAGGAGCCTGAAAAGGGTGTCTGGGACGCAGGTGCTCTTCCGAGCCGCTCCACTCCGCAGGTGCACTCACTGGGCCTGTTGAGAAAGCCTGTGGCTGAAATTCAGCCTCATCTTCGGCTTGGCCAGGGTGTCTGCCAGGCAGCTGCTCTTTAGAACCACTCCACTTTACAGCAGTGCTCTCTGAACGTGAGAAGACTTCTTGCAGGCCTTCAGGCCTCCCCAAGCACGGTAAAGGGCTTTTCGTAGGCAGCTGCTTCAAAAAAATGCCTCCCTCAATATCGGTACCCTCGTAGCCTGAGAGAACTTGGTGCCCGACTTCAGGCCTCGACAAAGATTTGGAAGGTTGATTTGAAGACAGGGGATCCTCGTAGATGCCCTCCTCAGTAGAAGGGCTCTCTGAAAAGATTTCCTGGACCATAAACTTCATGAACAACTGGAAAAGATGATTGGAAAGCAGCGATTCCTTAGATATGCCTTCTTCAACTGCCATGCTCTCTAGACGTGAGGACATTTCCTCAACTTTAAACTTTTTAACCGACCGGGCAGGATATTTGGGAGGCAGTGACCTCCCAGAAATTCTCACCTCAACAGCAGCACCCTCAAAACTTGACATTTGCTGGAGTTTAGGTCTCACAGTGGACTGGGAATGTTTGGAAGGCAGGAGCTTGGTAGAAGCACCCCCTTCAATGTCGACACTCTCTGGACCTGCAGAGATTGGTTGTTTGACTACTGGTCTCATCGGGGCCTGAGAAGTCACTCTGGGAGGCTGCGGCTCCATGGAAATGCCCCACTCCGCAGCACCGCTCTCTGGACCTGCAGAGGCTTGTTGCTCGGATGTAGGGCCCACCCAGGACTGGCAAGGGTGCCTGGTAGGCATCTGCTGCACAGAAGCACCCCACACTCCAGGTACGTTCTTTGAAGCCCAGGAGACTTCTTTTTGGTCTTTGGGCCTCCCCAAGGCCTGCGAAGGGGGTCCGAGAGGCCGATTTTCCTCACAGCTGCTCCAATCCTCAGCACTACTGTACTTTTCGACATAACTATTTGCTCCTGTGGAGACTTCATCTTCAGGCTCCCCCAGAGCCTGGGAAGCGCATCTGGGAGCCAGCTGCTCATGGGAACTGCTCATTTGCACGACAAAACCTGATTCTGCAAAGACTTCTTGGCCATCTTTGGACTTCCTCAAAGGCTGGAGAGAGTGCCTGGGAGCCTGCTGCTGCCCAGAGCCGCTCCCCTCTTTGGAAGCACTCTCGTAACACGAAAAGACGGCTTCCACTTCTGGCTTCCCCAAGGACTGGGAAGAGTATCCAGCAGCCCACTGCCTAGGAGACTGCCGCTGCTCGGGACCGCTCACTCCCACGGCTGAACTTTCTGATTCTGGGAAGACTTCTTGTTCATATTTGTGCTTCTTCGAGGGCTGGAAAAAATATCCAGGAGCCAGCTGCTGCTCAGAACGACTGCCCGCCTCTGAAGTACTCTCTGAATCTGAGGCAACGGCTTCAGCTTTCAGCTTCTGCGAGGACGGGGAAAGGCTTCTGGGAGGCAGCCTCTCTGCAGAAGTACCTCCCTCTACCAAAGCTCTCACGGTATCTGAAATGCTTGCTGTAAAGGCCTGGAGAACGTTTCCAGGAGACTTTTCTTTGTAGGTATCTTGATCTGACTTCATTTTAAATTGGACACTTTTCAAATCAAAGCTGGACACTTCTTCCTCTTCTGACTGGCTATGAGAAGGATCCAGAAACCCCTGATCCTCCAGTGTCACTGAGAAAATATCTTGGGTTGTAGAAGGGCTTCCTACCACGGGTAAAAGAGCAGCTCCGGCTTCCGTCTTCTTGGCTCCAGAAGCCCCATCTTCATGGGATGGTGATAGACCACTAACCATGGACTCTTCCATGTCTTCAGTTATGGGTTGTGATGCTGATGCTTTTCTGGCTTCAAAATCTATACCGGCACTTCTCCTTCCCATGTCATCTTTATCTGAAAGCAGCTCCTGAGGAGTAGCGCTTTCTGTTTGTGCCGTTGGAGGCTGCTCCATGACTTGCTTCTCCAAGGGCAGGTGCCAGGAAAGGAAATCCCTGGCAGTCTTACCGGCAGGTGGGGACCCAGCTCCATTACCCAGGCCAAGTGCTCGACTGGATGGTTTAAAGCTTCTCCCTTTGGATCCACGCTCACTTGCTTCTGAAGTACTTGAGCCTCTTCTGCCACATTGTCTTCTGTACGCTGCTGGAAATGCGTAGCCCTGACTCTCAGCAGCATCTCTGTTTGCAGCCTGACCTGTTGTCTTCTGTTCATAAATCCCAGTTTTGTTTCTCTGTTCCCAGCCTGAGGCGCCTGTACCAAATAGAAGTAAGGAAAGGAAAGATGTGTACTTTTGATTTTGTAAAATAAGAATACTCCTCCCTGGCCCAATGGGTACCTATCTGCTATTGAATTCCCTAGCGTGGAGAAGTAGCTATTCAGAAGACAGAGAACAACTTGGTCACTATTAGCCTTCTGTGGTGGGAAATTTTTAAATCAAAGTGAAATCCTGTTTTATGAACTGATTCCAAGTTTGGCACGTCACCATTATATCAATACTCTGTTCCACCATTAGATGTGAGACACAGCAAAAGGCAATTTTTGAACTTGTAACAACGATTACCTTTTAGGAAACTGACTGGGGCAGGGTGAAGGGAAATTTTACTTCCTATCTAGTATTTATATTTTCTACTTAATTCTACTTAATTTTTAGATAATATGCAGGTATTGCTTTATTTTTTAGAAAGGTGTCAACAGGGGTTATCTGGAAGGTAGGATTATGGCCCCCCATTTCTTCTGCTTTCAACTCTCTTTATTAAAATAATCTGATGTAATATACATGCAAAGCCATTCTTGGAAAGCCTTAACAATTGCATCGGTCCACAGGCTTCAGGTCAAGCACAAGGCAGCAGTTCTACAGACTGCTCCTCTCCTCTCTACTACTTTTACTAAGGAACTTATTTTAATCCCCAGGTGGGAGGGTCCTCGGGGGCCTCCCCTCCCTCCCTCATCATCCACTGGTCCCTAGCTCCATCTAGTGGTTTCACATCCAGCATATAGTGCCAAGCATGGGGTGCTGTACTCCAAACCACTCCCATGACATGGAAAACCAAAGTATCTGCCCTCATGGACACTGAATAAGTATTATCCTCTGTGTGTAAAAGTGACAGCTATTAAAAATAAATATGAAAAGAGGATAAAAAGAAAGCAAAAGAAATTACTCATTTAATTTCTTTCTTGTTTTGTCGTTGTTATGCAGAAGAGTTTTGTGGTTTTGTTACTTTTCATGGGAAAACGTATTTAGGGATATCCTGCCTTTGAACCCACATGTGAAATGTGAAATCCTTTGTGGCAAAAATATGAAATAGCTGTTTGACTTAGTTTGTGGAACAGGAATTTTGGTTTATCAAGTATTGCTTGAAATTAGATTGCCATCAGCTGGAGCTAACATCCACGTACACACACACACACACACACACACACACACACACACACGCGCGCGCGCGCACACAGAGATGTTCACTCCAGTGGTATTTGTTGTTTGGGGATTTGATGGGTGTTGGCTGCCAAGGACATCTGTTTGCATCTGCCCAAGCCCTCTTTGCCCGTGGATATGGGAACTGGTCTCACTGTTAACACAAGACCTTCTCTCTCTACTGGAAGAGAAAAGCAACTTTAAAAAACCAGGGTTTTTTTTCGCCAGTTCTGTTATTATTATCTGGTTCTGTTGCTGAGGGGGAATGCTGAAGGGGAAATCACTGGCTGCCCTCAGATATCTGGGCTCACTGAGGAACTCAGCATGTACATTAGACTTAGAATTAAACAAACTTACAAACAAACATAAAACACCTCTCTGGTTGGAAATTCATTTAGGTACAATAGGAACCCAGGTAGGACCCTTTACCTAAATCTCACACAAGTGGCAACTGTATTAATTGGGCAGTTTAGATGGATAAACTTGGACCACATTAGTATGCATCTTAAACTGAAAGCTCTCCGAGGACCAACAACAGCAGGCCTGGGTTCCTGTCACGTAGCACCATGCCATTAAGCTTGAGGACATGTTTCTGGGTGAGGGTGAAGATGTGCCAACCTGTACTGTCTTTCTTCGGCTTCTTTTGGTCAGCTTCTTTCGGTTCGGTTGTGCTTTTCTCTTCTTCAGAAGCCAGTGGAAGGCTTGGCTTCTCCTGCTTTGGTTTTGCCTAAAAGAGGGAAAGAAAGAGCTTGAATCAGACTTAAGTGCTCTGAACCCACCCCTGCATGGTTGCCGAAGAAAAAAGCATCAGGAAAAAAGTCCTTACTATCCAAATGGCTCTGTTGGGAGCATAATAATACAATTCACAATGGAAATTATTTCCAATGGCGTCCATAACCTGGTGATCATTTTACCTATTGGAAGTGGTTCACCTAGATTTGAAGTTTCTGATCTCTGAGTGATATGCTGCAGGGAACTCTAGAAAACACCCCAGAAATCACTGACCCACACTGCAAGGCCATACATCTGAAAACAGGGTTGCTGGGCCTGACAACAATCATACTCAACCAAAAAAGGTAATTAAGAAAACACTTCCATTTACAATAGCATCAAAAAGAATGAACTAATTGGAAATAAATTTAACCAAGGGGTTCAAGACTTGCACACTGTGAACTACAAAATATTACTGAAAGAAATTAAAGAACTAAAAAAATGAAAAGACATCTCATGTTCATGGATTGGAAAACCTAATGTTAAGATGGTGATACTCCCCAAAGTGATCTACAAATTCAGTGCCATCCTTATCAAAATCCCAATGTGTCTTTTTGAAGATATGGAAAAACTGATTGTAAAATTCATACAGAATTTCAAGGGATCTCGAATAGCCTAAACGATCTTGAAAAGGAAGAATAGAATTGGAGGACTCACACGTCTTGATTTCAAACCTTACTACAAAGCTACAGTAATCAGGACAGTGTAGTACTGGTATAAGCATAGACATATAGATCAATGGAATAGAATTGAGAGTCCAGAAATAAACCCATTCATCTACGGTTAAGTGATTTGCAGAAGGGTGACAAGACCATTCAATGGAGGAAAGAATAGTCTTTTCAACAAATGGTGCTGGGACAACTGGATAGCCACATGCGAAAGAATGAAGTTAGACCCTTATCTCACACAATATGTAAAAATAAACTCAAACTGGATCAAAGGTCTAAATATAAGAGCTAAAACTCTTAAAAGAAAACATAGGGTAAATCTTCATAATCTTAGATTTGGCAATGGTTTCTTAAATATGACACCAAGAGCACAAGTACCAAAAGAAAAAAATCAATAAATTGGAATTCAACAAAAATTTTAAAATTTTGTCCAATTTCGTTCTCTTGATAAAGTTAAAAAACAACTCACAGAATGGGAGAAATTTTTTGCAAATCGTATATCTGATAAGGGTGTAGTATCCAGAATATAAAAAAAAACTTTTACAACTCAACAACAACAAAAAAACAACCCAATTTAAAAATGGGCAAAAGACTTGAATAGACATTTCTCCTAAGAAGATAATACAAATGGCCAATAAGCATATGAAATGATGCTTCACGGCATTAGTCACTAGGGAAATGCAAATCAAAACCGCAGTGAGATACTTCACACCCACTAGAAACAGTGTATATAAAAAAAGGAAAATAACAAGTGTTAGCCAGGATGTAGAGATATTGGAACCCTCATATATAGTTGGTGGGAATGTAAAGTGGTGTAGCTGCTGGGGAAAACAATTTGGTGGGTCCTCAAAAAGTTAAGTATAGAATTACCATATGACCCAGCAGTTCCACTTCTAGGTATATACCTAAATGAATTAAAAACAGGTGTTCAAACGAAGACTTGTGTATGAATGTTCACAGCAGCAATAGCCAATGGTGGATAGGACCCAAATGTTCATCAATGGATGAACAGCTAAACTAAACATGGGACATCCATACAATGGAGTATTATTCAGCCATAAAAATGACTGAAGTACTGATCTGTGCTACGACATGGATGAACCTCAAAAACATTATGCTAAGTGAAAGAAGCCAGACACAAAAGGCCACATATTGTATGATTACATTTACATGAAGTATCCAGAATAGGCAAATCCAGAGACAGAAAGCAGATTAGTAGTTACCAGGGGCTGAGAGGGAGGAGGAATGATGAGTGACTGCTTAGTGGGCCTGGGGCTTCCTTATGCAGGAACCAAAGCCACTCTGGAAGTGGAGAACGGTGATGGTTGCACAACATTGTGAATGTACTTAATGCCACTGAATTGTACACTTAAACATGATGAATTTTATGTTATGTGTATTTTACCATGATAAAAAATGTTATCTAATTCAATCCTTCCACCAATTCAGACTGTTCCAATTTGTCTGACTTAGTGCTATTGTCGTAGCCTAAATTCATAAATCAGTGAGCATCCTAATTTGGCTTTGAGAGTTTGACGGCCATCTGTCCTGAGCAGGAGCAGAGCCTATGACAGAAGCAAGCATGTGAGCTCCATGACAACAAGGAATGTTAAAGCCTGTGCTTTCACTTTGGTCCTAACCAAATTGTTTTTTTGTTGCCATATCTAACTGAAGGCTGCTTCCCTCCATAGAATCTTTTAACATCAAAACAGAGTTTTGCGCTGACTGGCCAATTATCTTCATAATAAATTACTTTTCTGTATACTTTTTAGTCCCCAAGGTTAATTGTTCTAAACTCTACTTCACTCTAAAAGCCCTCTCAAGTTCAAAAACAACCAATCAAATTAACCGCACAATAGTATGAGAATGGAAGTGTTGATATGAGCACCATCTGCTGATTTTCCAATTGTTGATGGGTATTTTTTGGTTGGCAAAGCTAGACATATGAAATACACATACCTGCCCTCTTGTGTCAAATGACTTTTCATACGAATGTGTGTCTATCAAACAATACTACATGACCTAACCTTTGAGATTTTGGCATTTGAATCTGTAGAGGCTTTACTTCCATAAAAATCTCTATTGTTTTCTTTGTGAAATAACTGAAAACAGCCACAAACTTTTTTTTCAGAAATACGGTCTTCCATTGCTTATAAATTACAGTGCTAATTATTTGGTTTGTAAAATTGGACAGAAAATGTAAACCACCAGGCAAATCAAAAGCAAGAATGGCAGCTCCTTCCCCAGACATCCCCCTAGTATTGAGCTACAGCAGGAATAAAAGCGTCCCCCACAACCTGCGACTTAGGATGGAGCTAACACTTGCCTTCTTCAATGTCAAGGTCATGTGTGATGAATGCTTCTTTTGTGGGCTCTTCGGTGGCTCATCATCAACAGAGATTTCTTCAAAATCCTTAGAGACTGTGTCAGATCGAATAAGAGGTGGGCTGATGCTGGGTTGGCGTGGGCGCCATGGTGGGATCTGTCAAGGAGGAGGATAGAAGGAAAAAGTTAAAACTTGTGTGCCTTCCTCCAAATTACTTGTTGCTTAATGATTGAAGGGCTAAGAACCCAAAGTGAAAACAATGAGCCAAGGAAAGAATCTCCTACCTCCTTGTCTTCCCTTCCAGTACGTACTCAAACCAAAGACAAAGAGCCTTGGTTCACTCTCTGGGTTGCTGCACACTTTTGCCAATCCCCAAAGACAGAAACTTCAAATTGCTTGTTTGATCAAAACCAGAATCCTGGTGTTACCTCCTACTGATGCCAACTATAAATCTTGTTTGAGTCTGATCTTTGTTTTGATCTTGGCCCTGTCTTTGGAAGTCCAGATCTTGTGAAGGTGAGTCTTTGAGTTATGATCTGGGCTTGGCATCCAAACTCCAATCCTGATTTCTATCACTCTATCAGTCCAGGAATTGTCTGGATCAAATCTTGACCGTGGTGGTTGCTTATCTTAAGCCTGTCAAGATTGATTTTCTGGGATTTTTAGAAAATCTACAGAACTAGTCCTGGTTAGAACTGGTTTACTAGTTTTCTGAAGTAGATAAAATTGATCATTTGGGTTTACCTTGAGCTTCAGCAGACTGATTTAGTTGATTCCAGTTTGAAGTTCATGGTACACTTGAATTTGAGGCACTGGTCCCTGACATGGTCCTCTTGATGTGGATCAGAATACCTGATTTTATCTTTAACAAATACTGGCTAAGCATGTACAGTGTACCATACCCATTTTAGGCAGTGGGCCTACAGCAATAAACAGAACAAAATCCTTGTTGTCATGGAGCTGACATACTTGCTTCTGTCATAGGCTCTGCTCCTGCTCAGGACAGACGGCAGTCAAACTCTCAAAGCCAAAGAAAAGGGGCCACAGTGAGTTTCTGCCTGTGGGGTACTCCCAGCCAATGTCTAAGGTGCCCTCTTATTACTACCAGGCCCCACTGGGGGCTCTTGCGGAGAGACCCTGGGGATTAACCATCCCCAAGCCCAACTGTGATAATAATCACTATACTAATGGCAGCTAACTTCTACTGAAGGCTTTACTCTGCTTTAATCTTTATTATTTCCTTCCCCTTGTTAGCTTTGGGTTTAGCTTGCTTTACCCTTTCTAGTTCCTTAATCTGGAGAGTTAAGTTATTGATTTGAGATTTTTCTCCCTGCCAGGCAGAGAGTGCTCTCCATAGATGTATTTCATTCAAACCTTACAATTCTTTGAAAGCATTTGCTCTTGTGGTCTCCATATTACTGATGGGGAAAACCAGGTCTGAGAAATTACATGACTGGCCCTAACTCTCACAGTGGCAGAGCAAGCATCTGAAAAGGTCTGCTTGTCTTTAAGCCTATGTTCTTAACCCATCTGCACTCCTGTCTCCTAACTACAGGGGCCAGGAAGGGGATGGCCCATACTCAAGTTCAGGAAGTTTAAAGGCAACAGCCAGAAGAGGTGGTGCGCCTGCTTCCTTAAGAAGGGCTGCAGAGGGAGAGTTGGGTCTGTGAGCAATAAGAAAAGCTGCTTTGTAGTCTCAGTTTCTTAAATTACTGAATTCAGTTTGATTCAACAATAAGAAGATGCTAATAATCTGCTATTACCTCTTCTTGTCAATTTGTCCTCAAATAAAAAGAACATGAAACATCTTGAAGAGTAATCTAGGCACCCACATTCCTAACACTTCAGATAGGACCTCAGGTGAAAATTTGCCAGTAGCATATGCTTGTCAGAGATGAAGCCATGCGTGTCTAAGTATGCACAGCTGGGGCGGTGAAACTCCGAATGGCTCATGAAATCACTTATGGTTCCTTTGGCCGTTCACTCCTCTCCTACTTAGATAACTGTGGTAATCCTAGAGCTAATACATGTCGATGGGCGCTGACACCCCCTCTCGGGGGGTGGGGGATGCGTGCGTTTATCAGATCAAAACAAAAAATTGGCTCGGTCTTGGTATTTCTAACAAAACTGTATGCCTGGATTTCCTCTCCCGCAATCTCCCAGTTGCTCTGAATGTCACTTAATCCATTAAGAATCCTGCTCCTTCAAGGGACCCAACCATTGGCCAAGTCCGTATTTACCCCAGCTTCTATGCAACACTGCATGTCAGGACCATTGACTTAATGCTATCAAGCACCCTGTCATTTAGGAATGTCACCCTGGCACTTAAGGGAAGTTTCCCACGCAAACATCAATCTGGTTGTTGATGACTCAGCTTCTGTTAACACCCTACTCCATCTTCAGCCCTGTTTCCCAGGGGAGGGACTAAGGGAGCAAACCAAAAGTATGAGGTGTGGGCCCAAACCAGACATTTGAAAACCTGTCTTTGGGCTACTGTAGTTTTCCCTGCCCCCTTCATTGTGGGAAGAAATGCCCCTAGAATCTTTTTCTTATCTTTTTTTATTTTAATGGGCTATCTCTTCTATAAGAGTCTCTTTGTTTCTGGGACTGAGAGGAGGAAGAGAAGGAGGAGTCCAGGAAACAGTTTTCCCCTTTCTGAATATGAGAAATAACCCCGTGGCATTTGGCCATGTGTACCTGGATTTTTGCCACTGGATGCCAAGGGAGTATAGCTGTGGAGACAAGGGAAAGCTGGTGTTGATGTTTAAAACTGAAGAAGACTGGAAAGTTCATGGAAGTGACTTTTCCTGCTGTAGTGCAAGAGGCCAACAGTCTGCTGACCTAGGGGCTGCTTTACAACCATAAGATCAGCGCTACTGGTGACCATCTCAGTGTTTGCTTCTCCACCCTTCATGGCTAATGTACCCAGCAGAACTTCCACACACAGTATGAAAACCAGAGCGAGAGATAGGGGCTCTTAAGCAGACATGTCAGAAATAAGCCCCAGTTACCTCTTGCCAAATGCAAAATAATCAGCTCTCTAGTGGAGAAGAGTCTGACTGAGCAATGGGTAGGGGTAACTGGAGGTAAGAGACTTTTCTACGTATGTGTTGCATTTTACAGAGACTAAAGATGTACCCTCCTTCCTGTGAAGGCAGGGCCAGAGAAGCTCAACATCTTAGAGATCGGGGTAAGGGAAAGACTATGGGTTTGGAGGTCAACACATCTGGGTCAGAGTTCCAGGTCTACCACTAACTATATGGGTCAGCTTGAGCAATTTCTTTAATCTCTCTGAATCTTTATTCAATCCTCACGAGCAACCCTTTGAGGTAGATATTAATATTATACCCAATGTAGATGAGGAAAGGAAGGCTTAGAGAGGTTAAGCAATCAGCCCAAAGTCTCAGAGTCAATAAGTAGCAGAGCAAGGATTCAAGTGTAGGTCTATCTGTCCGACTTTGAACAATTCTCCTCGATTACCTCAGTGATCTTGGAGCCTGCTACCTCAGTGATCTTGGTGCCTGCAACCCAGACTCCACTTCTGGGCACATATTGCGGTGTAGCTCCAAACACAGCCCCATGCGTACTACCAGTCCAAGCTCTAGGCAGAGTTCTAAAATCATGAGATCTCTGTGGAAGAAAGAAAAAACATGGGGGTTGGAATGCCTGCACATTAACAGTGGAATGTCACTGTCATAATACTTAAAGCATTCTTGGGGTGTGTAAAGAGAAGTGAATATGGTGATACCAGCCAACACTGTGTGCCGGGCACTAGGTAAGCACATCATGTATTTATTTGTTCTCTCATTCAATGTTTCCAACAGTGGGGTAGAATCAGCTGAGAAGCAGGTCCAAATTCCTCCCTCCTTGTTTTTTGACAGGAGAGGAGTCGGGAATGGAAGATGAGTAGTCCAATTAGGCACTGATGCTCGAGTTCACTATTACCTGAAGCAGTCTGCCTCTCTGGACCTCTGGAGAGGGGCATATTCTGCTTCCTGATCTTTCAGACTCACACTCCAACATGAAGATGCTGTCATGGGACAGGGCTTTGTTCCCCATGCTGCTCTTGGCCCTGGACAGGAAGGAAAAAGTCTTATGAAAGCAGCCAAGGGAACCAAAGGAACCAAAGACACATGTATCAATATGTCTATAATATGGCCTACCATAGACACCTCAGAAGCATATGTGCTGACACAGAAAGTTGTCCGTGAGATATAGAGTGAAAAAAATAAAGAATAGTATGGTCCCATTTAATACATATACATATATTACATACATATGTAGTTTTGTGTTCATAGAGAAAAGTCTGGAAGGACATCCACCAAATTGTTAGTGGTGGTTCCCTCTGAGGAATGGCACTAGGAACAGGAGGGGTATTTTCATTTTATACTCTATGTACTTCTGCATAATTTTGATTTTTTTAAATGATCAACACGTATCTTTTTTATATAATAGCTTTACTTTTACTGAGATATAGTTTACATACCATACAATTCACCATTGAAAGTATACAGTTCAGTAGTGGCAACACTGTGGAAGGGGAGGGAAGATCCTGAATCTTGCTATTATTAAGATGAGAGTTATAAAATATCTTTCACACCCAATTTGTGTCTAATGTTTTTGTTTTGATTAAAAATATCAAATATGTGCCCAGATGCTGGATA
Organism: Balaenoptera physalus; assembly: GCF_965194825.1. Lineage (NCBI taxonomy): Eukaryota > Metazoa > Chordata > Mammalia > Artiodactyla > Balaenopteridae > Balaenoptera > Balaenoptera physalus. Next base: position 104,747,461 of record NC_138903.1, read on the forward strand.
CTTTCATTCACCAGGTCTTTTCCTCTTTCACACAAGGGTTCTGCAATATATTTGTCCTGTTTTCAAAGTCATCTTATGCACCCACCCTACCCACCTCCAGCTTGCTAAACCCAGATGGAAACACCTTCTGATTGGGAATGGAACCAGGTTGATAAGAATTACATTAGGACAAATCAGGGGAAAGTTAGAAGCAAATGAAAGGCTAAAGGCACAAAACACTCCTTTGGGGATGTGGGAATATATTTCACCTTTTAAAATTTTCAACCAAAGACATCACAAGAAAAGAAAACTACAAACCAATATATCTTATGAATATAGATGCAAAAATCTTCAATGAAATACTAGCCATCTGAATCCAGCAACATATAAAAAGAATTATACACTATGACCAAGTAGGACTTGCAAGGAATGCAAGGTTACTTTAATATATGAAAATCAATTAATGTAATATACAATATCAATAGAATAAAAAGAAGAAACCACATACATGGTCACTTCAATAGATGCAGAAAAAGCATTTGTAGAATCCAACACTTTTTCATGAAAAATACACTCAACCTTGACGGAGAACATCTGTGAGAAACACACAGCTAATATCATAATGATGAAAGACTGGATGCTTCCTCCCTCGGATCAAGAACAAGACAAGGATGTCTGCTCTCACCACTTCTAGTCTGCATTGTACTGGGTTCTAGCCAGGGAAATTAGGTAAGAAAATGAAATAAAAGGTATCCATACTGGACAGGGAGAAGTGAAATTATCTCTAATCACGGATGACATAATCTTGTGTATAGAACTCCTAAGGAACCCATTAAAAACTACTAGAACTAATCAATGAGTTCAGCAAGGTTGTAGGATGCAAGACCAATATACAAAAATTGATTGTATTTCTATATACTTGCAATGAACAATCCAAAAGTGAAATTTAGAAAACACTTCCATTTACAATACCACCAAAAAGAATAAAATATGGATGGACCTAGAGATTATTATGCTAAGTGAAATAAATCAGACAGAGAAAGACAAATACCATATGATCTCACTTACATGTGGAATCTAAAAAACCAAACAAAAAACAAGACAAAACAGAAACAGACTTATAGATACAGACAGCAAACTGGTGGTTGCCAGAGAGGAGGGGAGGTGGGGGGCTGGGCTAAATAGGTGAAGGGGATTAAGAGATACAAACTCCCAGGTATAAAATAAATGTCACGGGGATGTACTATACAACATAAGGAATATAGTCAATAATACTGTAATAATTTTGTGTGGTGACAGATGGCTACTAAACTTATCATGGTGATCATTTCATAATGTATTTGATCAACTCAGTATGTTGCACACCTGAAACTAACATAATATTGTATGTCAACTATACTTCAATTTAAAATTTTTTATAAAAAAGAATAAAATAGGAATAAATTTAACAAAAGCTGTGTAAAACTTATACTCTGAAAACTATAAAACACTGATGAAAGAAATTAAAGAAGACCTAAATAAATGGAAAGACAACCTATGTTCACAAATTGGAAGACAATCTTGTCAAGAGGGCAATACTCCACAAATTGATCTACAGATTTAATGCAATCTCTTTAGAAATTTCAGCTGCCTTAAAAAAATTTTTTTTGCAGTAATGGACAAGCTGATCTTAAAATTCAAAGCGAAGTGCTAGGGACCACAAATAGCCAAAACAATCTTGAAAACGATGCATAAAGTTGGAGGACTCACACTTGCCAATTTTAAACTTACTACAAAGCTACAGTAATCAAGACAGTGTAGTACTGGCATGATAGACATATAGATCAATGAAATAGAATGGAGAGTCCAGAAATGAACCCATTAATCTATGGTTAACTGATTTGCAAGAAGGGTGCCAAGACCATTCAATTGGGAAAGAATAGTTTTTTTAATAAATGGTGCTGGGACAACTGGATAGCCGCATGCAAGAGAATGAAGTTAGACCCTTATTTCATGCCACATATAAAAATTAACTCCAAATGGGTCAAAGACCGAAATATAAGAGCCAGAACTCTTAGAAGAAACCATAGGGGTATATCTTCATGACCTGGATTTGGCAATGGATTCTTAGACATGACACTAAAAACTTAAGCAACAAAAGGAAAAAAAAACAGATAAATAGATTTCATCAAAATTACAACCTTTTGTACTTCAAAAGACAACCCACATAATGGGAGAAAAACTGTATACCTGATAAGGGACTTGTATCTAGAATATATAAGAAACTCTTACAATTCAATAATAAAAATAAAAAAGAATGAAATTTTGCCATTTGCAGCAACATAATGGACTTGGAGGAGATTATGCTAAGTGAAATAAGTCAGACAGAAAAAGACAAGTACTGTATGATAGCACTTATATGTGGAATCTAAAAACTACAACAAACTAAGAATAAAACAAAAAAGAAGGAGACTCACAGATACAGAGAACAAACTAGTGGTTACCAGTGGGAAGAGGGAAGGTGGAAGGGCAATATAGGGGTAAGGGGGGAAAAGGGTTACTATGGGATTATATGAAATCATGTGTGTGAAACTTTTGAAAATTGTAAAGCACAATAGAATTTAAAGAATCTTTCATTCAAAAAATAAAAATATAGATAACCTAATTAAAAATGGACAAAGGATCTCAATAAACATTCCTCCAAAGAAGGCATACAAATAGCTAACAAACCCATGAAAAGATGCTCAACATCATTAGTCAGCAGGGAAATACAAACTCAAACTATAATGAAATGCCACTTCATACCCACTAGAATGGCTAGAAACAAAACTAAGATAACAAGTATTGGCAAGGTTGTAGAGAAATTGGAAACCCCATACACTGCTGGTGGGAATGTAAAAGAATTCAGACACTTTGGAAAACAGTCTGGTGGTTCCTTGAAAAATTAAACATTAAATTACCATGTGACCCAGCAACCTCACTCCTAGGTATATACCCAAGAGAAATAAAAATATATCTATCCAAAAACTTATACACAAATCTCCACAGCAGCATGCTTCATAATAGCCAAAAGGTGGAAATAACCCAATATCTGTCAATTGATGAGTGCATAAAGTGTAATATATCCATGCAGTGGAATACAATTCAATTTTTAAAGGAATAAAGTACTGATACATGTTACAACATGGATGACTCTTGAAGACATGCTAAGGGAATCAAGCCAGTCACAAAAGACCATACATTGTATGATTCCATATATATGAAATATCCAGAATAAGCAAATTTATAGAGGCAGAAAGTAGATAAGTGGCCACCTATGATTGGACTGGGGTTAGGCAGGAATGGAGATTGACTGCTAATGGGTACAGGGGTTCTTTTAGGAAGGGATGAAAATGTTTTTAAATTAAAGTAATTTTTAATACTTCAAATACTTTTTTTCCATTTATTATCTTTATTACCAAATTATACATGTAGGTTGGCATTTTTAAAAAGAATCTGTAAATGGTAACTAGAGTAGCAGCTCAGGCAGTGTAGGGCTAGCACCCACCTTGTCATTGTGCCTGGCTGAGGGATGAGCACGTGGGATATTTGACTGTGACACACTCCGAGGACAATGTGGTGTTCTGGGGATTAAAATGGCACCCACGCTAAGGTGGCTTGTGGGCCAGCAGGGGAGGAGAGGAGGCAGATGTCTGCCAATTTGAAGTAAAGTCCTACCCACATTTTCCCTAAAACTCTCCTACCCAGGTGACCCTGGTGGTGAAGGTAAGATTCTCTGCTTTATGAAAATAGCAGAAAATTAACGTGACTCTAGAGAAACACAATGGAGTTGTTTCTGATGCAGCACTGGGAGAGCATCTCTACACGTTCGCTCATTATGCACACATACACACTTCCATTCACTGCTTCTCTATGACCTGCTGGCTCAAATCAGGCTCGAGACCAGTGTAGGATCTGTGACTACTCCACCTCCCCTGCTTTGTGCAGAAAAACTGCAAGGAAATGTTAGGCCATAAGTGGGCTTAGAAACTCTGGCCTTTCCATGCCGTGCATCAGCCAGAGTATAACCATTGAACTGGCTCTCGAGTGTCAAGCCCTCCCTGATCAAAGGATTACATTAGCACCAGCTGTGGTCAGGGTTGTCGGAAACCAAACCTCCTGTCCACTCCCTGGAGGCAAAGAAAAGAAAACACATCCAAAATCCAAATAAAATCTTGGCCTTAATTAAAGGCAATAAAGTGTAGTACACCAGCACCCACGAAAAAATCAAATAGAGGAATGGGATTTGTCCGTTCTATCAGATACAGCTTAAAACACTCTTGGAAATAGATACTGGACCTATTGTACAGCACAGGAGAGGGCTGGCCATAAGTTTTGTTATGACTGATCGCTTCAATGGATGAAAAAAGCTGATCTCCCTAACTCCCGAGTGATATTCTCCAGGGTTTCTCCCCTAGCAATTAAGCAAGAGGTTCGGGTCAGGGGTGAACTTCAGGCCTCCTAAGGTATATTCTTAATTAATTTACGCTCCTTGCAAAAAAAAAAAAAAAAAAAGACCAATCTCAGGTCCTTAGAAAAACACGCTTCCTCATGTATGAACTAGTTCATGCACTTATACTCACTCCCTCTCACTCTCCCTTCCTCCCTTCCCCTCACTCTCCCTTCCCCTCACTCTCCCTTCCTCCCTTCCGCCCCGCCCTGCCCCAGAGGTGCACATGCACACACCTTCTTAGTCTGGAGAATACATCAGACTAAGTGGACCATTTTGAAGGGAGAGGCGCAAGTAAAAAGGGGCAAGGTAGAACTTCAGTAGAGACAGCCCTTGCCAATTTGTAGAGACAAAGCAGAATAAACCCAAACTTCCCTCTCCCACCTCACCCTCTGGTTTTTTTGTAGGGCTAGTCTTAGTTTTCCTTAGACCTCTAATGCAATGGTCTATAATGGTATGATTTGTGAGGTACGAGGCAAGCCCCTTTGCAAAACCATCTCCCTTGCTAGTAAAGCTATCTGAAATACCTCACATTCAATGCACTCATTAAGGTCCTTTTTAAGGAGACCTACGTGCTGTTAGTGGGCAGTATGACATGTTTGCTAACTGTCCCATTACCTCCAAGTAAAGCCTTGAGGGAGTGGGTAGCACTACACGTGAGCTCTGTAGGGAGTCCAGATAAGTCTGGAGTTTAAGGCCAGGGGAACAGACCCAAGTGGAACTCCATAGACAGGAATCCAACTGATCCAGGAACAGCTGCAGGTACTGGGTATCCAGATTTTCCACAATAAGAAGTGGAAGTTGAGGCTTCAAAGATGAAAATTTGAATAGGAGTGGCAATGGTGGCTGAGAAACAGCCTTCCCCACCTCCTGTGACCGGTTACGGCGTTTCCCCCAGTCTCCTGGGACGGAGGGAGAAATGCATTTGGATTCTTCGCTTGCTTGCTTTTTTGTTCTTACATTAACACAGTGATTTCACCCTTATGCCCCAACCCAGCTAGATGGCTTCACTATCTAAGACTTTAATCACGCATTACGAGATCTGGAGTCTGAGGGCTGGGCAAGCAAACCAGATCAAGCTTCCTAAACGACGGAGGCCATCCTGACCCTATGAAAGAGAGTCCTCCAGCTCCTAACTAATGGTAGGCCCCTACATGTCACTGTAGCTGTGACAGCGCAGGTTGCCCTGATCTACCCGCACCCTCTCACACAGCACTCTTGGGGGAGGGGGTATGCATTTGTCACGCTCCATCCAACCCACTGAGCTGTGCAGCCCAGACAGCAAACATATATATATATATATATATATATATATATACATATACGCGCACAGGGAAAGGCCTCCAGACCCAGCTCCCACAGGCAGGGAGGCCGAGAGTCCCTGGGACCAAAGGCCCATTGGAGATTTGGCTGCCAAAGGGGGACCTGGATCTAGCTACCTGCCCCTTGCCCCGCCCCCACTCCCCGCCCCACCTGAGCTTACCCAGGCTTGGTTTGTTGACGTTCCCAAACTGGCTTCACAGAAGAGATGTTAATACTGTCACTGGACAAGCTTGGTTTGAGCCTCCTCTTTCCCTGGGTATCTTCAGGCTCTTTTTTCTTCTTCTTGCCAAAAAATCTCTTGAAGCCTTTAAATTTGGATTTCTCCTTTCCTGGAAGTTAGAATTGAAAGTGAGGCAGAGTGTGATGGTGGAAGGGAAGACAGGAGAGGAAACGGCCCTTGTTGCAGGAATGAGCACTATGATCCCAGAAGCCCTCCAGGTCTCGGCCCTCGGCCCCAGTGCCCACAGCACCTTTCATCTGGTTTGTTCTCTTCTTAGTAACTCACTAACAAAGTATCTGAGTCTCTGGTGAAAGCAGAAGCTCAGATCCCAGCTTGTGGCCTCTGGGCAGCCTCTATTCTGGCTCAACTCACCGTGCGTTCACTTGCCACTCAATTTCAACTATTAACACACACCTCTTTAGAAGTTCATTCATATGCACTAAGAAGTTCATTCATATGCAGCAATTCTTGAGCCAACATAAGCACTTGGTACCCTGGTCGCTGGAGTCATGGTGATCCAGTTGGGGAGGGAAGCTTCCACATGTGACAAACTCTTCAGGACCCTTGGAAATCCCTGTGGGAGTTGGTACTGCCCAACCTGTGCACTGAAAGGATGCAGACCCAAGGAGTGAGTGCAGTGGGGTTGGTGCAGTCAGGGAAGACGTCCTCAAGGAAGGGATTTATGAGCAAGGGAGAGGGCTGGGAATGGGGAAGAAAGGGCTGCTGGGCAAAGAAGCTCCCTGTGCAAAAGACATGACAAAATCACCTACCAAAGAGTTTTGCAAGGGAGGATGTGTGTGAGTGTGTATGTGTGTGTGTGTGTGTGTGTGTGTGTGTGTGTGTATTATGTGCATTGTGTATGTTCTTCAATTATTACTGATTGGTTCAGATTATCTACAGTGCTGATGCCCTCTGCACATGCAGATAATTGAAAGTTTGCTCTATCATAATAAAAAACCAGGGCAGCAGTGAGGAACATGAGCTTTAAATGCTCCTCAGGCTCTGTTTGGGCTGATTAAACAGAGTTTAAGGGTGTGCTTTGCAACAAGACTCTTCTGAAACTTCAGCATGCCTATGTGTATGGTGAAGCGCCAAGAAACGGGGTAACGGTGTTGTCTCTCCAATGCATGTATGCAGAACGTCTGGCAAAACACACTTCGGGAAATGCTGAAGTAGGGCTCCTTCTAGAGCTGAATGCTATGGCCAGTTTGTGTACTGATTAATTCTAGGCCTGCCTATTCAAAAGGTTTCTAAACTTCAAGGCCTCTCTTAAGTCCAGTTTCCCACCATCACTACAATTCACGCTCCTCTCTGTACACCTAAAACTTGACTGTCGGCACCACAAGTTTTACATCTGAATGTTCTCTAGTCTGTGCATTCATTTATTCATTCACCTATTCAATGAACGTTTATTAAGGTCAAGCACTTACTATGTTTTGGGTATCAGTGAGAAAGGAATAAGATACAGTTCTACGTCTTGGCTACTGTCCCCCACATCTAGGCTGTAGGCGGGCCCTCTTTAGCAGCCTCTTTAGCAACTAGCACAGTGCAAAGCACGCAGTGACACTCAAGAGACAACTGAGTCCATTGAGGGGTGCAGAATACCAACACAGCTTGTCACTTCCCTTAAACTGAGATCACTGAGCAGAGCCATCCTTAAGCATCCTATAATTTATACACTGGCCCTTATTGGGGTTGACATAAATTATAAACAATGTGGTAAAGAGCTTGGCATAGGATCTGGCATGTAGTAAATGCTAATAAATGTGAGCTAAAATTAGGGAATCAATAATTGTCTATTAAGACCAGATTCAATTCTATCTGTAGAAATGATCTATCAATTCTATCCATCTACTCTATCTATCTAGCGATAAGGGGAAGAACCCCATATCTATAACTCAGTAGTTAACTCTAAAATATACATGATTAGAAGCAGAAGCCAGCATGGGTTGGGGCAATACAAGAAGATGGTAGGGCTGTGTGCTTGGTAATTGTTGCTTAAGTAACTTCAGTTTTGAATGATTTGAGGAATTTCTCATCTACTAGGATGTACCTATATAGATAGGGTCATGGTTAGGATAAATTTGGCAATTCTACCTTGAGATAGACAGAATAAAGAGCAAAGGTACAATAGGAAACATGTTTTCCCAAGCTTCCTTCTTCTATTTTTTAAGGAAAAAATTAAACTAATTTCTATGATAATAAATTATTTTAAATGATATTTGACCTCACAGAACCACTGTGAGGATTCAACGTGAAAGTGCTGAAAAGTATACAGGATGGAGTAGGCTGGCTCTAAAGTAATCTCTATTTTGCTCTCCGGCCTTCTTTCTTAATCTTCCCACCCCCAAAGGATTTCTAAAATCCATGAAATAGTGAGATTTTTATGTAAAATCCTGATTACTATACTATACTAATTACTATAATCAGTTTTTTGCTGGGATGTATTTACCAACTGGACCTCTGGGGAAAATGCCCTTATTTGTAATATTTGCCTACTTCTGTGGTGTAAATCCTCCCATCATGGTCAATTTCAAGCTACTAACATGACATTTAGGGAGAGATGTGCACAGCCTCCCAAGCCAGTGTAAGGTAGCTCCAACACACCACTAAATAACTCCTGCCCAGTGAGGATGAACTGGGCAGTGTCCCCTCACAAACGGGAAGGAGCCTTTGCAGGCACTGCCATTGTTCAAACAGGAGGAATGAGACTTATTGATTCTTGACAGGTGGATCCTCTTCTGGCCTTCTGAAATGAGAACAACTTTCTGCTCAGAGTGTTTGGAAACCTAATGATTATTGCCCTCCTTGCTTTGAAATCCCAGAATGGAAGGGAGGAGGGCAAAGCTAGACGATTTGGAGTTGCAAACCTGCTTCTCACAAACCAGCAAAGACAGAGGGGACAGAATCAGTAGGTGGTAGCTCAGTCTGTGACACAATCTACAAACACTTAATAACTGAATAAAAACACTTCTAATAAACTTTTCAGGCTGTAAAACTGAATGTACCAAACATAGTCATTGTATGAGCAAACCAAATTATGCATTAACACATTTTTATGTTCCTAAATTAACCAAACGACTAGTGACTATAGAACTGGAAAAGGTGTTAAAAATTAAGTATGCATATATTCCAATGTTTCCCTAGTCTTCCATTTTTGCTCGGCAGAAACAACTTATTTTCCCACGAGGATTTAAAATACCTTAAGCAATGCATGTTTCTTTCAACCCTGGCCACTAGGAGGCAAAGAATGTTCCCTTTCCTCCCTCGGGGGTAGCTCTGGGTATAGTAGTGGTATAGCTTTGTTGGTAGGGAGTTGGGGAGACACCAAGAGGTGGGTGGGCTGCCCATGGATCTGGGGCAGTGACTTGAAAACTGGACATAGCCTTACTAAGCAACCCATTGCCAGACATCCAGTTCAGCTGCAAGAGTCCAAGTCTTCAGCCTGCTCTGGCTTAGGAGAGCTCTCCACCCCCAACAGCATCAGACCCCGTGTATGGAGACCCTGGGAGTGAGATACAAAGCTGGGAACTGTCCACGTGCTATGTTACTTTCGAAACCCTAATGGAATCCGAGACACTTGCCATATATTCACTGCTGTAAATTGGCCTTTCAAACTTTCTTTTGCAAAGGGGTGCCTTTAAATTGCCAGCAGCTGGGGCTTCCCTGGTGGCGCAGTGGTTGAGAGTCCGCCTGCCAATGCAGGGGACACGGGTTCGAGCCCTAGTCCGGGAAGATCCCACATGCCATGGAGCAACTAAGCCCGTGCACCACAACTACTGAACCTGTGCTCTGGAGCCCACGAGCCACAACTACAGAAGCCCTCGTGCCACAACTACTGAAGCCCGCGCGCCTAGAGCCCATGCTCTGCAACAAGAGAAGCCACCGCAATGAGAAGCCCTCGCACCGCAACGAAGAGTAGCCCCCCGCTCACCGCAACTAGAGAAAGACCGTGTGCAGCAACGAAGACCCAACGCAGCCAAAAATAAATAGATAGATAAATAAATAAATAAATTTATTTATTTTTAAAATAAAATTGCCAGCACCTGAGCCCTGTGTGGGCTGGTTTCCAAAGTTGCTGAAAGTGTAAAGGTAGATAGACCTAGACAGCAGGTTTGGGTCAAAACCCACATTTGTATCCAGCAATGTCTATGGAGGTCATCTATATACTGGGTAGCTTATGCCACCACAAGGCACAGCAGTGGTGGTCAGTGAGCTGACAGCTGTTTGGACTTCTCCTGTAACAAAGCCATTGACTTCCCTGTCCAAGCCCAAGGACTACATATTCCCAAACAGGCAGTAGCTTTCAACATCCTCATCCACCGAGGGCCTGCAGTGCATCACATACCAGAAAACAGCCCATGGAAGCAGTCCTCTCCCCTACCCCCAGACAAGAACACACTTAAATCCAATGAAGAGATCATTGCTTTGGGTTGTATATTTGCTTATTTGCCATGCACACAGGCAGCCCTTCTGGGTTGAACTTGAGCTTTCAAAATGCATCGCGCATAATGGTGACCTTGTTCTCTTGTGTGGCTGCTTGGAAAGAAGACTCCTCTACCCAGCCTTTCTTCCCTTCAGCCTCCCAACAGCACCTTATTCTCCGGCGGGCAATGACTAATACTAAACATGTACCCAATGCTTGGTCTCTGTAAGAAAAACACCTTGGGAACAGAGAAAGGGCATTTCCTTACCTCCACTCTTTATCAAGATGCAGCGCATTGACATCTTTTTTTCTAGGCACCTGTCTAGCTCATATCCAAAAAGATAGATCAGTTCATTTGGCAGTTGGGGTTGCCTTGGTGAGGAGGCCTATCATTCACTTATTTATTCGTTCATTCATTACAAACTTTTGAGTGTCTAATCACTCTCTCTGAGACCCAATACTGAACAATGGTGACGCAGAGATGAAGCGCCAAGCCCTGCCCTCAAGGATCCATGCACCATGTTCAGATTCCCCAACTCACATCACTAGTGAAGTCAGGCCTCCGGGAAGCCACAAGAAGGTTCCCCTCTCTCTGTCCTTCCAGACCGAGTCCTCTGCACCACACTAAGAAAACTCAGCAAACATTGAAGAACAACCCAGTGAACTGTTAAATTCAGTTCTGCCTTTAAATTCAATGGCTCATCTTATGTCTTATGGTTTCTCCCCTTCCCCCCACCTTTTTTCAGTGTCAATAAAGCTTATCATTGTTTAGTGACCTTTGCCTCTCTATTACCCCACTCATGGTCTCCTATCACTCACAGGTGGCACCATAATTTATGCAATGGATAGGTTTTGCGAAAGAAATTTTTGTAAATTGATTCCCATTTAACAGAAGCCTATGGTGGCTTCTTCGTTACTATCCCCCCTTTACTCCTCAAATTACAAATTTATCTGTTGGTTAAGTCTGGATTATTATCTACAGCAAAACCTCAGTTGAATCTCTCAGGTCCTGGCCTGCTCTGATTCTTTTTCTTTCTGATTAAGCAGAAATACTTCGCCTGCCTCAGTAAATGGAACCTGCTAACCGTCCCCAAAGAAGATTGCAGAGTTTGAGATGAAAGAGAAGAGATTAGAAGATGGAAAACTAAATATGGACTGAGTCTAGTGTCATTAGAAATTTGATATGAACTTGTTTTCTTGTGACTTGATTCTTTTTTCTAGGGGTTAAACACATTAAACAAATCTAGTTCTAGTTATCAGGATTTTATTGGGTTACTTACCTTCATCACTGGCCTCCAGAACTTCCATGCTGCCAGAAATTTCACTTAGTGATTCAGCTATAGTTCAATCACTAAAATAAAATATAGAGCAAAAAACAAAAAATCATTTACTATCTAGGATATAATACAATCATTTTACCCTACTCCTTATCCTCCAGTTAGATTCTTAAACTATGCAAGAAAAGATATACAAAGGGAATTGCCATTAGAGAGAATTATTCTTCCTTAAAAAAGACAATGATTCCACATATATGAAATGTCCAGGATAGGCAGACACATAGACACAGAAAGTGCCTTGCTTAGGGCTAGAGGGACGAGGGTGATTTTTTGAGTGATAGAGGACAGGGTCTCCTTGCTGATGACAGTGTTCTAAAATTAATTGTGGTGATGGTTGCACAACTCTGTGACTATATTAAAAAGCATTGAATTGTACACTTTAAATGGGTGAATTGTATAATATGTGAATTGTAGCTCAATAAAGCTGTTACCAAAATATAAAAGACAAATGTACAAAACCTGATCTACTGCTTTGTGTTGGGGCCCATTACATTTGGAGGCCTGTTACTATTCATGGGTGTGCCCAGGCAGACAAAATTGTATTGATAAGCCGTAAAGAAAAAAATTGAGATATTTGACTACATAAAAATTTTAAACTTTTGGCCAAAAAGAGTAAAGGGTCTACAAAAGAATAACAAACGAGGAAGCAATACTTACAACAAATATAGATAAAGGTGCCAATTTTCTTAATTTGTCAAGAGTGCATGTAAATCAATAAATGACCAGCAACTGGATATAAAATGGGGCAAAGGATACAACAGGAAGTTTATAGAAAAAGAAATACATAAAGAAAAGCTCAGTCCTACTCATAATTAAAGAAATGTAAATCAAAGTATCAAGTTAACATGTTTACCTATCAGATTGTCCAAAAGTTTTAATTTTGATGATATTCCATGCTGACAAGGATGAGAAAAATGGACACGCTCATACATTATGAAGCGTAAATTGCTCTCTGAAGAACAATTTCACAGTATCAAAAGTTAAAAATACATATACCGGGCTTCCCTGGTGGCGCAGTGGTTGAGAGTCTGCCTGCCAATGCAGGGGACACGGGTTCGAGCCCTGGTCTGGGAAGATCCCACATGCCGCGGAGCAACTAAGCCCGTGAGCCACAACTACTGAGCCTGCGAGTCTGGAGCCTGTGCTCCACAACAAGAGAGGCCACGATAGAGAGAGGCCCGCGCACCGCGATAGAGAGAGGCCCGCGCACCGCGATGAAGAGTGGCCCCCGCTTGCTGCAACTAGAGAAAGCCCTTGCACAGAAACAAAGACCCAACACAGCCATAAATAAATAAAAATTTAAAAAAAATACACATACCTTTTGATCCAGTAGCATCACCACTAGAACTTCACCCTGTAGCTGTACTCACACTTGTACACAAAAATATATATGCAAGAATGTCTATCACAGCATTGTTCTAAGCAGCCCAAAGTGGGAAACAACCAAAGTGACCATCAAAAGGATAATCCTCCCATGACTCTGATTCTATATCACGGGAGAATTGTCTGTCCCTGGGCTCCTTTCCATTAGTGCAGATAATCAATTGAGAGCCTACTGTGCACTTTCAGTCTAGCCTTCTAGCCAGGGAAGCATGTCAGTTGATAATCAAACCTTTATAAATCAATGCTGACATTTCTGATGGGAGTCTGTGGGTGGACGGGAGGGGGGGATCTGATGAGCAGGCCCAGAGAAAGGAGCAAGAGCGCTGCGGAGAGGCCAGCAGAGACTGCCCTCATCATAGCTCACCTTGGGGTCTGGATGTGACTGACTCAAGTACCATCAAGTTGGATTAAGTAGATTCTGGAGCCCCCCTCCCTACACTAGATCTGTCCTGCTCCCAGAAACAGTCAAGCTGCCATTGCTGTTTCATGGACGGGCTCCAGGCCCATCCCGTGCTGCCCTCTAGCCGTTAAGTCCCTGATACTTCTCTGGAGCTAGACAGGGGTGACCACAGGCTCTGAGGTTAAGGTGAATTTGAGAGGTCACTCACTGAGAGTGACTGAGGCCTTGGAAAGCAAAAGCTTCCAAACCACAGGGAGAGCCGACAGGGTCCTGGTGTCAAGATGGCTTGAGACCCTCTCACTGAGAAGTCCTATGGTTCCCCACAGTGTATGTTCTTTCTCGCTGCAATGAGTAATAAACCTAGCTTGTTCAACAGCAGGTGTGTTGCAGGTGGGCTTTGGCTGAAAGGTATTGACACTTTATTCAAGTCACTCAAACTCTATGAGCCAATATCATAATTCTACCTGAAGATGACAACCCCAGGCCCACACAATGCTCACTAATTACCACACACACATATACACACACATACACAAGTTCCATCTGGAGATCTGGACAGAGCAAAGGGGTAGGGGAATTCAGAAGGCCCTCAGAAATTCAGCAGGAGGACAGGAGAATTCCTTGGACCAGGAACAATTCACATCACTGGCGAGTCCCTAGGCCATCTTAATAAACATGGCAGCACCCCAGCCCCTGCCACTAAGAAAGGCTTCTTAGACACTGGGGAAATAAACTACCTCTGAACTTTAGAGAAGCCCGTGGAAAAGGAGCCCATTTTCCAAAATGCCAGGCCACAGCAGGCTAACATTGCCCCTGACCCACCACTGTCAGGGGCAGAAGAAGAAAGGGGAATGATAACCAAAGAGAAAAATATGAAAGACAAAAGCAGAACAAAGAAAGAGGGCATCATGGCGGCATCTGCATCCCTGGAGCGCTAATAGAATCATTGGATCTAACTAACTTTTGAATTTAAACTGTCTCAAATTCTTTCTGGCATACTTACCTTGTATCCCTGACTGCAGGCCCTGAGGACAGTAGAACCATCGGCTGAGCTATCTCCTCTTCCAAACCAACCAACCAACGACCACAACAAAACATATAAACCTCCCCGTGATTCGAAATCCTCTTCCTGTTACCACCCATTTCTCTGCCTCTCTTTAAAGCCAAACTCTGAAAGGTTATCTATACTTACTACCTTTATGTCTTCACTTCTTATTCTTCTGCACTCTCTCCAGCTGGCCTTCCAAATCCAACTGCTTCCAAACTGCTCCACTAAATCTGCTCTCGTTCCATCCACTCGTCTGTTACTTGACCTCCCGGCAGCGTGTGACACTCCCTCTTTTTTGAATAATTTTATCACTTGCCTTTCTGAACATCACGTTCCCTTCATTTTCCCCCTACCTCACTGGCTGTTCCTTCTCAACCTCCCTTGCTGTACCTTTCTCCTCTCCCTGTTTTTGAAATGTTGTAGCATCCGAGGGCTCTACCCTTGGCCCTTTTCTTTATCTACAGTCATTTCATAGACCAGCGCCATTAAATAGAAATGTTAATGTGAACCACAATTGCAAGCCACATAGGTAATTTTAAATTTTCTAGTAGCCACGTTCAAAAAAGCAAAAAGAAACAGGTGAAGTTACTTTTAATAATATATTTTACTTAACTCAGTAGAACCAAAATATTATCATTTCAACATGTAATCATTATAAAAATAATATCAATGAGATATTCTATGTTCTTTTTTTCATACTAAGTCTTTGAAATCTGGTTTGTATTTTTCACATATAGCACATTTCAATTCGGACTTAGCCACGTTTCAACTGCTCAGTAGTCACATGGGGCTAGGGACTACCATATTCTAGATGATCTCATTCACACCTTATGAATACTATCTAGACACTGAACTCCAAAATTTCTATGTCTAGACTGGATCTCATCCCTGAACTCCATATTCCTATAGCCAACTGTCTATCCAACATCTCCACCTAACGGCGCATATCGGCCGATTGGGTCCCCTCACACTCACTCCCCCTGGGTTTTATGTGCTCTGGCCCCATGCCCATGCCCCCCGACTGACCACCCATCCTGCTACCCTCCTACTTTCTCCCTGTGCTCCAGCCTCACTGGCCTTCTGGCTAATCCCCAACACAGCCAGCCCCTTTCAATCTCAGGGTCTTTGCATTTGCTGCTCCCCCTGCCCGGAGGGCTCTTTCCCCAGCTAGCTGCATGGCTGCCTCTTTGATAGCATTCAAGTCAGCTCAAAGGGTCCCTCCCAGAGAGGACCTCCATGATCAGCCTAGTTAAGGCGTCTAGTCTCTCTCCATCACATTATCCTTTACTAACATCTTCGTAGCACTCATCGATGTCTGAAATTATATTCTATATTAATTTAGTTACAGCCTCTTATCTGTCTCCTCTACTAGAATGTAAATTCCATTAGGGCAGGGGCCTTGTCCATTTTGTTCAGCACTGGATCCCCCAGCACCTGGAATGGTACCTGGTACATCTGTCAGGCACTTGCTAAATGTTTGTTCAATGAATGCGTAGATTCAGTGAAAGAAGGAGAAGTAACGTAAGAACCATCTTTGTGGTCAGAAATTTCTTAGAAGTCGAGGCATGCTACAGGACGCAAAGGAAGACCTGTTGTGGGGGGAAGCTCCTTATTTGCCAGCTGAGCAGGACCTGCCTTCCCTCCCGGCAAGGTGGGCCCCTCTTGTCCTTGTCACAGACAGCCTACTCCCGGGTGCCCCGGCCACGAGACTCCTGCGTGTGGAGCCCCACTCAGCTGGGCGAGGCCCAGATCCTCCTAGAGGAGGCTTCAGGAACAGACACCACCACTGGCAAAGCTTCTTTCCATCTACCTCAGGCTGACTTATTAACCAGAGCTCTGCTTCCCCAGTATCTCCTCACAGAGGGCGAAAGACTGTATTTCTTTCATGTGTCTCATTATGGCTAATATAAGTTTAAAGTGAACTGGTTCCTTAATTATACCAGGGCTCTTTAATAGCGGCCTTGGCGCTGCCTCCAGGCTGGTCTCTATTTTTATTTATGATATTTAGCAAAATGTTACCTCAGTGGTATCTCAAAAAAAAAAAGTCACAACGCTCTCTCTAAAATACCAATCTGACCATGAGCTTAGACTAGTTCACAGACTTCCCGCTGCCTGCAGGACAAAAGCCAAGTTCATCACAAGGTTCTCAGCGATCGGGTGCTCCCTGCCCCCCTCCCTTCTCCAGCAGTCCAACCCCACGCGCACCCTCATGGTTTGGTCTCCCAGAATCACCAGTCATTCCCTAAATACACCATGTTCTTTTGCATTCTCTGTGCTCTGCACAGGCTGTTCCCTTAGCCCGGAACCTCGCCTCCCTCAGCTCCACATCCTTGAAATCCTACACATTCTTCAAAATCCAGCTCAAAGGTTACCACCCTTGCCTCACGCTCTCGCCCCTTGTACGTGCCCCTGTCATAGCTGATATCCCCTTGAAGACAGGGACCCCATTTCACGTATCTGGAGATCCCCAGCACCTAGCGCGACACCAGGCCCGTGGAAGGTGCTCGCTGTGTGTTTTTATGGATGGATGAATGCAGGAGTTGTGGGAGGGATGCAGTGACGAATAGGCATCAGTGGGGAAATGACCCCCTTTTTTAAACATACAGGGACAACCTAAGACACACTTGCAGCAAAAGACCCTTCTGCATGAAGTCCCATGAAAAAGCTGGCAAGCCGTGTAAGGAAAGAGGAAATAATGTACGTTTTTATCCAGTAAAGGATGAGGGGCCTCCAGAACCACTTCCAAAGAGCATCAAGTCCTGTAATAATGGTCATCAGGAAGTCTGGCCCAGCCGAGACATAAAGTTGCATTATCAGTCATTATTTAAATGCTTGCTTGCTCTCTCTAGGCCAACCTCAGGGGCTTAAGCCCCAGAACTGCCTTTTCCTTCTCAAACTGACTGAAGAGCTGAACAAGGACTCTAGGGGGAAAAAAAGAGAGAGAAAAACAAGGAAAAAGGCCTGTCTTCCAAGGTTGTTGAAATTTTTTAACCACAGCCTGGTTCAGATTCAAGGATTCAGAAGACTTCGCTTGACAGATTTTCTGCCTTCCCAGAGTGGGGAATGCTAATGAGAAGCAGCTGGCCTAATTTTTTAAAAAATCTGATAGGATGAAATGTTTTTCATAGAGTCTGTGGTAGGCAGGTGGCCCCCAAGGTTGTTGCCTCCCTGGTTTGTATGCCCTGTAAATCCCCTCCCCTTGAGAACACTGTGGAGGTTCCTTAAAAACTAAAAATAGAGCTACCATACGACCCAGCAATCCCACTACTGGGCATATACCCTGAGAACACCATAATTCAGAAAGTGTCATGTACCACAATGTTCATTGCAGCTCTATTTACAATAGCCAGGACATGGAAGCAACCTACGTGTCCATTGACAGATGAATGGATAAAGAAGATGCGGCACATATATGCAATGGAATATTACTCAGCCATAAAAAGAAACAAAATTGAGTTATTGGTAGTAAGGCAGATGGACCTAAAGTCTGTCATACAGAGTGAAGTAAGTCAGAAAGAGAAAAATACCGTATGCTAACACATATATATGGAATCTAAAAAAAAAAAAAAGAAATGGTTCTGAAGAACCTAGGGGCAGGACAGGAATAAAGACGCAGACATAGAGAATGGACTTGAGGACACAGGGAGGGGGAAGGGTAAGCTGGGACAAAGTGAGAGAGTGACATCGACTTATATATACTACCAAATATAAAATAGATAGCTGGTGGGAAGCAGCCGCATAGCACAGGGAGATCGGCTCGGCACTTTGTGACCACCAAGAGGGGTGAGATAGGGAGGGTGGGAGGGAGACGCAAGAGGGAGGAGATATGGGGATATATGTATACGTATAGCTGATTCACTTTGTTATAAAGCAGAAACTAACACACCATTGTAAAGCAATTATACTCCAATAAAGATGTTAAGAAAAAATAAAAATAAAAGGGCTCTGGTTTTGCCTCCAGTTCTGCCTTCCCTTCCTCCTCATTGTACCTCACCCCTAGAGTAAACCAGGAGAAGCGCAGAAAGACCCAACTCATGCCACCCCTAACCCCTTAGATCTTCTGCTGGGGGCGGGGGTTAGTAATGCAGAGAACTTGACCTCAAAGGTTCTTTCTGCCATCTCCTTAGCGGCCTCAGAGCCTTGTTGATGGGGAGTTCTATTCTGTCTTGTCAATCCACATAGCCTCTAATTGAAAGCTCTGCTCTTTCACAGTCAGGGGCAATTCATATTACACAATTAATACAATGAATGAAATTGCTGAGTCCTAACTCTGTGCCAGCCTGGCACTGTGAAAATGGTTTTCCATGCATTATCTCATTGAATCTCACGAGAGCCCTATGAGGTAGGCTTTCTTATTTCGTTTTTATTATTTTCAGCCCCATTTCCCAGATGAGGAAACCGAGTCTCACTGAAATTAGGTAATCTGGACAAGGCCATACAAGTAATAGAGCTAGGACTCAAATCCAGTTCTGGAGGATTTCAGAGCCCATGATTTGACCACTACACTCTGCTCCCTCCTTACTTGGCAAAATCTGATAAGTATTAAATGACCACTCACTCCTACCCCAAAGAATCTCATGTATTAGCCCATTCCAGGACTTGAAAGCAGGATAACTGGCCAGGTCATTATCAGCCCCTAATATCTTTGCCAAAGATTTGTTGGTCATTTTAACAATAGAGAGCCCTGCTAAAAATGGCTCACTGGACACATATATTGTGATGAGAGATCACACGATATTAAGAGGGGATAGGTCTGTAGCATGGGCCCCTTGGGTGGCCAGGCTGAAGTGGGGTACCAGCAAGGGGCGCGAGAAGCATGGGGACCCTGAGAGACTCAAGGAAGAGCCAGAATTGAGTTGAGGGGCCCTGAGGATAGATGTCACAGCTTTAAGTGCATGTTGGATGCCAAGAGCTCTAGACCCAAACTCTCCGCCAGCTCTCAAGTCCATCCCAAGCAGAGTATGTCTGAGGCTTTTTATTTTATCCTGTATTTGTTGTGGCTGCTGTTATCACTGCTCCCAGCAGTCAACAAGCCATCAATTGGGGGTGGGGGAAAAATCTCCAAGGAGGGAAAAAGGGCAAAAGAAGAAGAAAAGAGGTTGGTGGTGCTGAGGCAGGCTGTGACTTCTACGTGGCTGGTTAGATTCTGGCGGGAGATGCAGGGGAGATAAAGGAGGAAGAGAACTCAGTCACAAGAATGTGCCCCCCTTTCTGTTTGAATTAAAAAAAAAATCCCGCAAGGACTCAGAGGCAAAAAATATACAAATCAGTTTTCACTGCAAAGTAAAGGAGCTGTTACAGTGGAGGATTACTGGACTGAATGTCAATATTATGACATAGTATGAGTGTGTTTCGTGTTTGGTAATTGCAATCATTGTTGCTTTTGTTGTGGTCATCCATTTACAATGCTTGGTGTCAGTCTATTTACCTCTTGTAAAAATAAAATACAGTGTGTGCGTAAAAAATAATAATAATAATAATAATTCCTTATGATGCAAAAAAAAAAAACGTGCCCCCAGCCCAAGCTGAACTATCTACTATCTGTGACTTTCGTGACGCCAACTTGTACCTTTGGGGTTTTATCTAAGGTCCTTTAGCCCACAGGGAGGGGGCTGGAGAGGCAGTCGCCTCATGGCTATGATGAATAGCCTTTGGTCTCCCGGTTCCGGGCTGAAATAGAGAGAGGTCTCAGAGTGAACTGTGTCACCCCAGGGAGGGAACGGGCAGAAGGAAAGGTGTGCCGCTGTCGCCTAGGGGCCCAGGCCCGTGGAAATAAACATGCCTCCAAGAATCTGAGAGCCCTGGCCAATCTCAGTCAAGGTCATATTTAGGGGTCTTTAAATCCTCAGATTTCCTTAGCCCTTAACACCACAGACAGCCCTGCCACAGGGCAAAGAAACAGCTGTTTATCTGGGGCTGCAGGGAGAGTTTTCCAAAGGTTCTCTGGTTCCCAGATCTCCCCCTTTCTCCATGGCCTAAAATACCCACCATTAGAATTAGGACCATTAGAGTTAGAACCCACCATTAGAACCAGACAGCAAAGTCAGAATATTATTTCCCAGGGCTTCTCTCTTTGCACCCAAAAATCTTCATGCAGACCTACTATATACTCAGTCTTGTTTTGGGGGCCATGGAGACAATGACAAAATAAAACAGTTAACATTTACTGGGCATTTAATATGTGCAGACACTGAAGTGTTTTGCATACACCATCTCATTTAATCCTCAGAGCAATCCTGTGCGGTAGGTACTATTTATTCTCACTCCTCCCCCATTTGGTAGATGAGGAAACTGAAAGGCTAAGTAACTGCCCGGGGTCACATGCAAGTACATGGTGAGGGCAGGATTTAAACTGAGGTAGTTTGACTCCAGAGCCCATTAAGTGCTATGCTAAAACAACCCACTCCCTGATGACGAAGAAAAAAATACACATGAAAAATTGAGAGCGGTGCTTGATTGGGAATCAGAAGGCCTGGGTCCTGATTGTGCCCTTCCTACAGATTATCCTTGTGGCCTTGCCCCAGACATAGCTCCTCGCTGGGCCTCAGTTCCTGCATTTGTGTTCTTTTGTTGTTGTTGTTGCTGTTGTTTTTTGGCCACACTGTGTGGCTTGTGGGATCTTAGTTCCCCGACCAGGGATGGAACCCACGCCCCCTGTACTGCTAGCGCGAAGTCTTAACCACTGGACCACTGGGGAAGTCCAGTTCCTGCATTTGTAAAATGAGGAGGTGAGAGAAACTTGTCATGTGTTCTCTTAGGATATTTTAGGACAAGTATTCATGTTAAGATGAGGACTCAAAGGCTAAACTCTTGGGCACTGACTCCATATAGGAGGGGTCTGCAGGGCCCAAGAGTCGTGGCACAGGAAGCCAGAGTGTGTGTTGCACGCATGCGTGTGGTACAGGGGACCGGGAGGCAGAAATGAGGCAGAGGGCCAAGGTTAAGCTGGAGAAGTGTGTCCAAAACATATCACCAAGCCGAGCTGGGCAGGGTGTAGCAAAGCAGGGCTAGAACGCTGAGATCTGGCTGTAAGTGAGGTCAAGGAAGAGGGGAGGGAGGGTGAGAGTGAAGGGGCGCCTCAGCTGGGAGGACTGGGGGATGGGAGGCAGCACGGCCACAGGAGGTTCTGGAGGGCGCTTGTGTTGGCGGCTCCATTTAAAGCGAAAGGGACTGGAAGGGACCTCTCGGTGTAGGCTGCAGTCATAATGAAAGGCCTGGGAGGAGAAGCCCACCTTCAGAAGGGCCATTTGCTAGGCAGAAGAGTTTGACAGCTTGCGGCCGGAAGCACTGAGTGCCAGCATAGGTGAGCTGGGGATGAGGGCAGAAAGGGCAGGTGACAGTCACAAACGCTGAGTGACCAGGAAGAGCCTGAGGACCGTGGCCCGGAACGACGTGCTTGGGGCACTGAGGCTTGGGTGGTATATCTGGCTCACCTACACCCCTTTTGCCCGAGGTCCAGTCTGCTCTCACACCTGACTCTCATGCCTCTTTGGTCCAGTGCCTGCAAGAGAAGCCAGAAGCTTCTGGAGAAATACTGACAAGCCACAGGAAGGAGATTCCAGGACAAGGGACACCAGATAGCAGCGGACTGGAAAATGGAGTGTCCCAGGGCCTGGGGCTAGACAGGACACCAAGAGGGTGGAGAAAGAGGGACCCCCTAAAAGAGGGCCCACAGCCGGGCCAGGCTAGATGGCAGCTGGTAGGGGAGGAGAGAAAGGCCCAGATTGCCCAGGGCAGAAAGGCGATTCCTGGTTCCCTCCGGTGTTCACTGCGGGCCGCAGAAGCAGAGGGGATCCCCACGCACAGCACTCAGGGCAGCCTCACACTCATTCCCTCATTCGGCTGCCGTCACTCCCGACAGGGAAGAAGTCAGTGATGTGTGCAAGGCTCTTCCCACCCGGGTGACCACCTCACAGGAAAAGAAAAGTGGCAGTGAGACCCAGGAAGGAAGAAAGCTACCAGGCTTCCTTCAACTTTAAGGTGTAAGAATTCCTAGTCAGAATGGCCTGGGGACAAAAAAAGCCACGCTGGGAGCAGTGCCCGGGGGGTGGTGCTTACGTGGCGGTGCGAGGTGGCCGGCCCCTTCCCACGCTGGACACTGCTCTGTGGTCCACTTGAGAGTGAGAGGGAAGCACGGAGCCAGCATCTGAGGAATACATGAGATAATGCATGAAAAATAGCACAGCACCTGGTACAAAGTAAGTGGTCAAGAAATAGTGGGGGTGGGGGGGAGGGATAAATTAGGAGATAGGGATTAACAGAAACACACTATTATGTATAAAATAGATAAACAACAAGGACCTGTTGTATAGCACAGGGAACTATATCCAGTATCTTGTAAAAACCTACAATCGAAAAGAATCTGAGGGACCTCCCTGGCGGTCCAGTGGTTAAGACTCCGTGCTTCCAATGCAGGGGGCACGGGTTCGATCCCTGGTCAGGGAGCTAAGATCCCACAAGCTGCGAGGCGTGGCCAAAAATAAATAAATAAAAATTTTTAAAAAAGAATCTGAAAAAGAATATATCTCTATATATCTATATATATCTGAATCACTCTGCTGTACACCTGAACTAACACAACTTTGTAAATCAACTATATTTCAATTTAAAAAAAGAAAAGAAATAGCAGGGTTTTTAAAACTACTAGTACAGATATGGACAATGGTGCGAGAAATGGGTTCGAGGAGAAAGGCTGTAAGTCACCAGCCTGCGTGACAATCACTGATTCCAGGGACCTCACCCCCAGGGATTCTGATTCTTCCATTGGGACGGGGCCCAGAGATCTGCATGTTCCATAAGTTCCCGGGTGATGCTGAGGTACAGAGTTCAAACACCCCGCTTTAAGGAGACCCTGCTATAAATCATGTTGGCTACTGGGCCTGGCTGGAACAGAAAAGCTGAAATGGGAGCCATAAGAAATGGATGTGGTGGTGAAGAAAAAGCAACTCGAATGACATCTAGAGAGAACTGTGGCCGCAAAGGAAGGCATTTTGTTTTTCTAATGAACGTCTCTAAGACTTGAGCCTCCAATGAGTCCTAGAGCAGCTGATGGAGAGTTGACACTCCAGCCCTGCTATGAATTAGCTGTGAGGCCTCGGGCACACTGAGTCCTCTCTCTGGGCTGCAGTTTCCTCACCTAAGAAGTAAGGGATTGGGCTGGACTTGGATCTAGGGGTCCTGTTAGCCCAGGCATTCCAGGATCCTATGATTCATCGAGACAATCAATCAAAGTTCCCAGTTCATCCCTAGAGAAGCCAGATTTTGAAGAGGCCCCCTATAAGCCTTGCTTGAGTTGGCCATCAGGGGACCAGCCTTCAGAAGCCTGTTGATATTTTCAGAAAACGCTCCTACTTTTAGCTTGTTTAGAAACCTAAGCTATTTTTCCCATTTTAAAAAAATGCACAGGGTCACAGGAGATTTGATTTAAAATTCACCATTCATTTTTTCTTCACCTTTGAAAGAAATTTTTTAAAGTTTTTTTTTTCAAATCAGGAGTTCATCCCTATCAGAGAATTAATATCTCATCTCAGAGTTTCCTTCAATTCTGAATAAGCAAACATAGGCCATTTCTACATGAAATAAGGTCTTCAGGTCATTGACATTTGGCTTCGGAAACCACAGGCACAGAAGGAACAAACACTCTTCACAAGTAAAAGTAAAATTATGTCCTTCAAAGACTGAAGATGAAGGTTTAGTGGGGATTTTTTTTTCCATCTCATTCCCTTAAAGGGCTTCTAAAGACCCCCTCCAAGTATCACAAATGAATAGTGAACTAGTCCAGAAATCTCTGTTCATACGTTTTACGCAAACCCAGGAGAGTAGACTTTTCCTGCCTTACCTACTGGGCTCTGCTCAAAATGTGAACAGGCAGATATGCCTGGGTTCCCAGGACCCTTTCTGTTCCCTAACCTCCGTGGGGCTCAGAAGAGTCTCCCTCTGACTTACTTTCCTCTCCATTCTTCCAGAACAGTTGGGCTTATGGAAAGGGGAGATCTGGATGCAATAAGGAAGGGGAAGTAACCATGACCCACAGCTTACAGGATGGGCTGGTCCCTGGGTCATGAGGCCCCCGGGATAGGCATAATGACCTTGTCGATGTGAAAATGTAACATGACTTTATCAGTCTTTAGTAGAATCTTTTCTGAAACACAGTACCTACCATTTGTTGCTTTTTTCCTATCCATATCTAGACTTTCCCATGTCTGTATCTCTTCTTTTTCTTATCTAGACTTTCCCATGTCTGTATCTCTTCTTTTTCTTTTTTCTTGTTTCCATTCCTCATTTTGAACATCTACTGTATATGCTATAGTAGATAACTGAACTGTATTGTTATAATGTGTTGTATTCATAACAAGGAATATAGTTCCAAATGTTCAAATAAGATGAGTACACTGTTTTATGTTTCAACTTTTTAAAAAATTCAAGCAAGTTGCTTTAACAATATGGGGCCCTTTGTTTATTTTTTCCCATTTAGCCTTGGCCCCAGTAGATAACACCCTTCCCCTCCCTATCAGGCTCTGAGTTCTTTGAGGGTTAGAACATCAAACTAATAAGGATCCCGACAAGCTGTGTGACCTTGGACAAGTCATAATTTGTTCATACCTCAGTTTCTTTATCCACAAAATGAACCTGTCTGAGGACAGAACTGGGGGGATGGAGGGAGTAGGTGGGATGAAGGAGGCATGGATGTCACAGTATCATGTCTTTTTGTGCAGTGTTCTTGAGTCTCTGATCCAGTAGTTTCTGATCCAGTAGTTCCTTTGTCACAGAAAGAGAAATATGGCACCTTGACCTTCTGAGGAGGAAGCATGATGTAGTTGCAAAAGGATTAGGCTACGGAGTGGGGCAAATCTAGGTGTGAATCCTGGCTCTTGTCAATGACTAGCCTGTGATCTTGGGCAAATCACTGAACTGTTCAGAAATGCAGTTTCCTCATCTGTCTAGTGGGGCTAAGAGTACCTTCAGCATAGGCTAACTGTGAGGACTCATTCACTTAATAACTGTTTGTTGAGCACCTACTATGTGCTGAGAAGAAATCAGAATAGTGCTCAAAAAAGAGAAGGGCCCGCTCTCACAGACAGTTTGGTGAACTAACTCACATAAAGCTCTTGGCATGAGGCGTAGCACATAGTAAGCTCTCAATACGTGGTAGCTACCATCATTGTTACCCTCCCTTCTCCACGGGAAGGCTGTCCTTCCCCTGGTGTTAATGACCTATGTCCCCCTTTGTCTTCATTGGTTTCCCAAAAGCAGGGGATAAGACTCCCTGTGTTATCCACACTCTCTCCAGCAGCCAGCCCTCTGGAGACCAGCAGTGTTGTCAAATGGCTCTGTGCACTGGGGTCTGGGGCCTGGGGCTGTGTGAAGACAAAGCCAACTGCGTCCAGCTTGTGTCCTTTGCTCGTTAGCTGTCACTGGGTCAAGCGGCCACAGATATGGCTTGAGTTTAAATTCCAAATGCCTGGAAAACCCACTGTCCCCAGAAAGCCTCTCTCTGGGCACACAGAGTATGGTGACTTCTCTCAGGGGAACTCCTGAGCCCAGGCGAGGCTGTTCAGGCTCCTCATTTACACTGTATCGTGACTAACTCAGAGCCCTGTGCTTTAGCCTTCATCCTAGTCCGTCCCTAAACAGTTCAGACTGCTCTTCCGGACAAGGTAGTAGCACAGCAAGGAGAATCCTTTCCCCCTTTCCTCTTCTCAAGAAAGATCTAAACAGTTCTCCCAGGCCACCAGCAGAAAACTCTCATTTTCCTTTTCCCTCTCAGAAGAACAAAGACGGGATTATGACTCATTAGTTGGTTCAAAGTTGTTCTTTTTTTATCAACATTAGGCGGCAAGGGAACTCACATTCGCTAAGGGCAACCTATGTGCCTGTCAGTTACCTGATTGAATCCTTGTGACAACCCTGTGAGGTAGGAGTCATTCTCTCCATTTTACAGATGAGACAACTGAGGCCCAGGAAGGCTCTGGCAGTCACCCATGGCCACACAGCTAGTAAGTAGCATTGTGAGGATTCAAGCCCATGTCTGACTCCAAAGCCCCATGCTCATTTCTCTATATGGTGCCAAATACGTTCAGCAATTGTACGTGTGTATCTCTCAGGCCAGACACTATGCCGGGTGGCTGTGCCCTGGGGCAGCGTGGCCTTCGATAGCACACCGTAAGCTGCTGTGTGAGGTGCCGTCTTCTCTCCTTTTGGGCCAGATGCCTTGCTCCTTCATTAGCAGCCTGGGGGGCCAGGCTGGTCAATACACTGCTCTGGTTTCCCAACCCCAAACGCCAAACTTCCACGTATCCTTAAAGTGGTACCTGGGCTCTCCCGCCACATTACTGGCTGGGTGTCAGACTGAGGAAGGCCTGACATTGTGAAGAGCTCCGAACTTCTGCTGCTCTCCAATACAACCTCCCCGATTCAGGCGCTCCCATTCTGAACTTAAGATGGTTCTACCAAGGCAGAACTTTTGCACCGAATGTAAACAAAAGCACACTTGTGAGCAAACTTATAACATAAACCTTACACTTATAGACGGCCCTGTGCTCTTCAAAGAACTTCCACATCCATTTGACCGTCCAGACAATTCTGTGACATAAACAGGGAAGCGACATTGTTATTTTTATTATTCCCATTTTACAGATAAGAAAACCAAGGCCCCCAAAAGGCATGGGGACACGTCTATGGTAATGCTGTGAGAGCTGAGTGTTAGGGCTCTGCTTCTGAAGTGACCTTTAAATAATACCCCGGGGAGGACCCACTTGTAAGCCCTGCAGAAGCCCTATTTACATGATGACAATTACTATATTAATCATAAATCTCTGGCAATAATTACTAACATCTCTCAAACTCTTACTGTGCTGGGCACTGCACTACATGCTTCATTTCTCATGCATTATTTCTCAGTGGATACCATAATCCTTCGAGGACTAGGTCCCATTATTACCCCCATTTTACAGCTGAGGAAACGGGCTCAGAAGGATTAGAGGAACATACACAAGGCCACAAAGCTAGGAAGTGGTACACAGGGGACCCAAGCCCAGGACTGTCTGATCCCTGAACCACACTCCACTAGACTACAGGGCCTCTAAAGTTGAGTCCAATTTGGAAGCCACTAGCCACATGGGGTTATTTAACTTTAAACTCATTAAAGTGAAATAAAATTAAAATCTCAGTTCCTCGGTCACATTGGCTGCACCGCATTTGCTCAATAGCCACACGTGGCTAGTGGCTATTGCATTGGACAGCACAGATAGAGGACATTTCCATCACCACAGAAACTTCTACTGGAGAGTGCTGCTCTAAACACTTAAGGGCGGGCCTCCCCAGACTTCTACTTTGGTAAAATGTTATCCACTGAAGGCAGGGTTTCTCAATCCTGACACTGTTGGCATTTGGGGCTGGAGAATTCTTTGTTGTGTGGGCGGTCCTGTGCATTGCGGGACGCTAAGCTGCATCCCTGGCTTCTACCCACTAGATGCGGGTAGCACACCTTCCCCTAGTCTTGATGACTGGACAAGTCTTCAGATATTGCCAACCACCCCCTGGGGGAGCCAAATTGCTCCCCACACCTCTGCTAAGAACCTCTGGGTTAAGGTTAGCGTATGTATTTGAAGAATCAAATGGCAAATCTTATCATTACCTTACCTTAGCCTCCTGAAGACAAGCCATTTCACTGACACTCATTTTTTTCTAGTGAATCACAGTCTATACAGGAATTTGCAGTGAATGAGTGGGTTTAAAAGCTATTGAAGATTTCATGAAAGAGTAAGACCATTTAACGCAGCAGGATGAGCGTGAAGACGCCAAGAAGGGATCACTACAATGTACTGTACGATTAGTTCCTCCAATTTGCTCTCCATTAACCTTATCTATGAAATTGCCAAGGAAGGATAAGAAATGAATCGGTTTAAAAAGCTAAAGGAATGTCAGCGTAGAAAATCAATGAGGAAACCACAGGAGCAATCACATCACATACTGCATTTTGGCTACCAATTTCCAGAAATAACAAAATATTGTGCTATTTGAGAAACTGGTGAAAGAATCCCCAAAATGCTAAAGTTGGCCCAACAGAATATGGGCTTTCAAGGGATTCAAAAGAAACTAGTGTAAACATTCCCATACAGAATGCTGAAATTTTGGTTACTGATGAAATAATATACTTTTCCACATTTTTCGTACATTCCCAAGGAAGCTAAAGCTCCTTTCAACAAATGGAACACTCCTTAGAAAGCTGCTAAAGACCAAATGGAATTTGTCAACCGCATCTTCAGAGAAATCTCTGAACGCTTTTATAATCATTCCCTCCTAAATGAAGTTTCACAAAGAATTAAATATTTTAATGATGTTATAGTCAAAGGAGACAAAGTTTTGGTAAACCGGTAAATATGGCAAGTAGTTTATCCAAGAACTTTCCAGAAAGCCGGCTTTCTCCCCACCTCCCCAGCAGAGGGTGAGGCTGGGGGCCTAGGGCGGCGCCCCCTGGGTAGGGACCTGCCACCCCATGGCTCCCTTATCACGCTCATGAATGGACAGGGCCTCAGACAGATGCCACAGGGTGAATGCAGGTTAGCAAAATGCAATAGCCAGTCTGGGCCCCTTGCCAGGGGAGCTGGAGTTAATAGCTTTTCTTCTAAAACTAGAAGAAGCAAAAAAAAAAAAAAAAAAAACGGAAGAAGGGAAGGAGAGAAGGATGCAAAGTGCCACAGGGATCTCTAATGACCACATTAAACACTCTTAATAACAGTAAGGAGTGGAGGTTGGGTCTGAGCTGGCAGGCTGAGGGGCTGCAGCTACGTGCACATTTCTGGTGCTTTCTGCTAGTTCATATTTGCCTGCCCCAGCTGGAAGGTCAAATGGAGCCAGGCTTCAGGTTCATCATAACTCCCCGGATGCAGGTCGGCCTCGGGTTCAGGAGAACAGACTGCAGGTGGGAGGGGAGATAGCCCTGAAACCGTCAGCCACTGGAAGGACGTGGGGGTAGGTCTCCTCCAGCATCTGGGTGCCAGGGGGCTACCCAGGGCCAAGAAAGAATGCATGGGCCCCCTGACTACCAACAACTGGAATTCAGAAAAAGTCAACATGTGTGTCCTCTAATCTCAAATAGCAGCCTGCACTGCTTTGGGGGGCATCAGGGAAGTTTTGCAGCCAAGGGGAGAAGACTGGCACATCAATTACAATAGTTCTTCCCTGGTTGGGGGTCAGGGGCTTGTGGCAGAAGCGCTCAGCCTCAGCTTCCTGCATCCTGCTCTTAGAGTAGAAGAAGCTGGCCAGCATGATGTGAGGGACCCACCAACCTGCAAACTCCCCCTGATGACCCCCGAGCATCAGAGTGACACAAATGCATCCAGGTCATATCGAAATGCACATCGTCTGGAGTAATCCATCCAGGCCCACTAACCTAGCATCCATCGGCCAGTCTGGCCAAGAGCTAGCCCCTGGGCCACAGGATGGCAATGTGTTAGCCAAGGGGAGTCCACAACCTGGGACACCAGAGGCTGGGAGAGGAGGGCAAGATTCAGGCCCAGAGCACCCGGAGAGGGAAGGGGCTGAAATGGGAAAGGGTTGTGACAGGACAGACTGAGGTTGCCAAAACCAAAGCTGCCCTAGCTCACTATTTTGCCTCGGGCTGAATCGACATCTGCAGCAGCCCACTGAGGGGCCACTGTATCCCATGATGCAAGCTTTTCGTCCTTTGCTCAGGGGATGATTTTTCCTCTTTCCCAGGCTGTACAGCTCTACACCGGAAGACGGGGTACCAAGGACTCTAATCTTACATTTGTCATTGACTGTGTGACCCAAGGAGAATCACTTAACATCTTTGGGGTCCGGTCTCCTCACCCTTAAAAATGAAGACATTTTCACCCATCCCACCATTACAGGATCTTGTCTGGTTAAGACAGTTCTTGGGCTTTTCCTCCATCTCCTCATGTACTTGTACAAAACGGTCTCGCATAACTCAAGAAGCCTACTATTTTCTCCCTTCTACCAATACACATATTAATTGATCCCTTGATAATTTGCCTGTCACCTTCTGTCATTCTATGTCTATGAAAAGAACAGAACTTAACAGCTAGTTATCTTAAGCAAGAGCTATATCTAACAAGAGCTAGTTCCGAATTTAAACACCAAAACCGGTACCCTAGCAACTCACTTGGTTACAGTGAGGGGCCAGTGGGGCTAGTGGCATGGAGTCAAGCCTATAAGGATATGGGTGCCTCTGAACATATTTCCGCCGCTGGCCAAACAGCTCCAACTCATATCATAAGTGTAGCTACCTGTATATAAAATCTAGAATGCAACTGTGATGTGCAGAGGAAACTGTGAACCAATACTGTGTTTCCACCCAAATTCAACTTTCAAAGCCTACTGGGCTTCCTTGAAAGGGTGCAACTCTCCTGAGGTGGCCAAGCTGTGATTCTAGGAAACCCCCCTCGGGGGGGGGTGTTGAGGGGATAGAGGGTGGCAGGAAACCCAAGGCTCACAGGGGGAGCAGTGAATGTTCCAGCAGCCCAATTTCCCCCCTGGTCTTCCTCTCCCACTACCCCCTCGAAAAATCTCAGAGAAGGGACCCTAACGCCACATCAAATAACTGGAAGACTGCATATTGTACAGGTTGGAACAAATTTCAAAAATGAAGACAACTCAGAAAACGTAAGGTGATTTTCTCCACTAACCCAAATTCTGCTTTATGTTTCCATTCCTGTCGCCTCCTTCTTCTGGTCTCTCTCCCACTTGTCGCCCCAGGCTTGTCTATCTCCTGTCCTCCTTTACATTCTGTCCTACTGAGCCTACACCTCCCACCCCACCTCCTGCAAACTGCTGCTGACGGGCCGACAACTCCCTAAAAAGGCAAGCTCCTCAAGGACATCTTGGTTCAGTCAACAACATTCCTTCAGCAAATATTGGTGCCAGGCACTGTGCTCGCTTGGTTCCGGGAGAGGAAAGCGTAAGTTTCTTCCACGATGCTCAGCACAAAGCTTGCTACAGAGCAGGTGCACAATATTTTTGACTGCTTACTGAGTCTCCATACCGTCTAGGTCCCGCGAGGGACTCCAAGCCTCTTATTTATAGAAGCCTTGACTCTATAATAATCTCCTCAAATGCTCTCTTATCATTTCTCTTATTCCTTCAGCCCAGATTCCATAAATCATCAGATGAGCTCGGGCCTATAACGGTGGCCACAGGAAGTGGCCATTTGGGCCACTGAGTCCCCTTTTTCCACCCCCAAAGACCTCAGGCTGGCCCAGATCCCCTGCATGGAAAGCGGACATTCGGACGAAGGGCCCCTGCTGCATTTGCAAGCAGGAGGATCTAATAGAAGCCAGCACTGAACCCCAGGGAGGAAGGGCTTGCACACCACCTGGGAGCAGCAACAATGCCCTTAGCATCTCCCACTGTAAGGACTGTCACCTCCCTCCTCCTCCCAAAGGCTTCACCGTCTACCTCTCTGTCATCTGGTGCCATGGCGAGTTCCACAGAGAAAGCCTATAATTTCCACAGCATCCATCCGAGGCCAGAGGTTGAGGGCACAACAGTGAGCCCGGGAGCTGGGGTGATAAAACAGTTGCAAGGACGCTTTTCAAGTTTCAAGAGTCCAGGCCCATTCCCCACCGGAAGCGCGGGAGCGCGCTCTGGTGCCAACCGTGAGGAAGCCGCAGAAGGGGCTACCCACGCCTCCATGCGTGAACCTCCCGTCTTTGGCGCCTCAAATGGAGTGCCACGAAAAATCACATGGAATACCACGGTGGGCCTGCAGGCCAGGCCCTGTCCGGTCCCTGCCACACGGTGCCTTTCCATGAAGGCAGAGGACTGCAGGGACCCGCCGAACCCGTGCAACTCTCGACTTCAAACTCAGCTGGTCCAAAACTGAACTTGTTTTCTCTCCTTAATCCACAATCCCCTAAACCTTTCCCTCCCACCCAATAAGCCAGGTCACAAACTGGGAAGTCCTCCTCAGCTCTACCTTCTCCCTCAACACCCACTGTCAACTAATCAATAAACTGTACAGATTTGAACTCCCAGATAGCTCTCCAATCCACCTGTAGCTCACGCTCTCCACTGTACTGCCCCAATTCATCAACTCTCAGTGGACCAGAGAAGTTTCTTCTTGATAGCTCTTTGGCTATTACTCAACTCATTCCATCCCCACCATCTACAAAACCACCAGAGGGAACATTCTAAAACTCAAATTTGTCCAAGTCAATTCTTGTTTTCAAATCACCTCCCTGTCTCCCTAGGGCCTTTAGGTGAAGTGGAAAAACTTGGTGAGACAAAAGCAATGGCCCCAGCTACGTTGTGCTTAACACTCCCTCTTCCCCTGGGGACCTCAGACCATTTACATCAACTAGAGGAGGGACAGACTATAGACCTACAAGCTGCCTAGCTGTGCTAATTCATCACTGGTGTGCCATACTATTTTTCACTTCTCCACCACCTCTACCCAAAAGTGCTCCCCCCTTCGTCCCCCAACATGGTGAATCTTACCTACCTCCTTTGTGAGGTCTTCCCTGTCCCCTCTCCCCAACTATAGCCTCTCTGCTCGCTAATGTCCATATAAGGTCTTGGACACACCCATCACATTGTAATTGCTCAAACTAAGGCCTCTCCAGGACAGAGATAATATTTTATTCATCTATGTATCTTTAGCACTCAACACAGGACCTAGTCAGGGAGATCAAAAAGTACAGACTTCCAGTTATAAAATAAATAAGTCCTGGGGATGTAATGTATAGCATGGTAGCTATAGTTAATGATACTGTACTGCATATTTGAAAGTTGCTAAGAGAGTAGATCTTAAAAGTTCTCATCACAAGAAAAAAATTTTGTAACTATGTGTGGTGACAGGTGTTAACTAGACATTATGGTGATCATTTAGCAATATATACAAATATCGTGAATCAGTATGTTGTACACCTGAAACTAATATCATGTTATATGTCAATTATACCTCAAAAAAAGGCCTAGCCCAAAGTAAGCATTCAGTAAAGTTTTATGGAATGAATTAATGGCCTCACTAAATCTCTATCCCCAATAACAACAGGTCAGTACCTAATGAGGGTTCCCTGACTTTGGGCAAGAACAGAATCTGAAAAATTTCAAGGGACTTGAAGTCTGGCCTTGACTGGTACTCAGTGTGACTTCTTATCCCCAACTCAGCTCCTCCATCTCCAGTCCCAGATAAGAGGCACAAAGAAAAACAGAGAAGCAGTACTGCGTAGCCTTGAGCCTTTGGTCACATAGTTTCTCCACACTCTCCAAATCTCCCTTCCATCCTTTGAGGCCTAGTCTGGAGCTTCTTTCTCCGTGAAGAAAGGTCATTCTCACCCCAATTTGACAAGGAATTCCCCGTCCTCTGAACTCCTAGAAAGGCTATTTTCCTAGGTAAGTCTGGCACCCATTATAGACCACCTTGTTGGGTCAGTTAATTGGCTTACCAGGGAATCTCAGAATGTCAGAGCAGGAGAAACCCCGGGAGATCATCTGGTCTGACTGTCTCACTGTGCCCAGGGCCCTGAGGCTTGGCGAGAGCAGTAGCTTGCCAGAGATTCCAAGTCTCCTGGGAAGTGTGATCAAATAGGTTCCTAGACTCCACCCTAGACCCATAAAATCAGAATAAGGCTCTGAATGAGCCCCAAACTGCCCTATGCTACATGTTTGTTGCGTTTCCTCAAGAGGCTATTTGATGGCAGAGGCTCTTTCTTCCTAGCTCTCTGTGTCTCCCACAGCACTCAGCACAGTAGTGCCCTATAAAGTTTTCTTCAGTGATAAGCCCCTGGGCTATTCTCCATGAGAAAACTCAAATAAACATAGAAACCCAACTTGAAGTTAGTCTAGCCGAGGGTACCAAGGAAGAGGTGGCTTCGGTAGCCCTCCCCAGATGCTGCTTTCTGTCTGATTTTCTAAGTCATCCCTGACCAAAATGATTTCAGGTTAGAAGATTCTATTTCCTAGGAGGACAAAGGGTCAATTACTTGGACCCCCTCAAGCATTTTCCTTAACTCTCCTATAGGGAAAAAATCAACATTCCAAAACACACACACACACACACACAAATGCATGATTACCCGGACATCTACTGGGGTCACAATATTACACTCTATTGGTGTCTATCCTCAGCCCAGGCCATGATCCCAGAGAGCCGTGAAGCTTAATCACAAAGGCTCATTACAGTCACAAGGCTGAGCTCAGGAAGGCAGGAAGAAGGCCTCAGACACTTTGGTAACTCTTTCAACAGGGAGGATGACAAAATAGGCTTTCTGCTTGAGCCTCAGTTTCCCAGAAATTCCCACAAAGCCCCTTCCCCAAGATTCTGACCAGTCAAGGTTTCCCTCTGCCGAGAAGGCCAGAGATAGCTCAGGCTCTCTCCCCACTGGCTCCACTGACCCTGGGAAGAAAAGTGGCCTACCTGCTTGTCAGCCGTCAGAGAACAGCCATGGAATCGGCCCCAACCTGGCCCCAAAGTTCCTTCCATTAACGAAAGGCCACTGGCCTGTCCCTGGATCTGTGAGCGCAGTTGCACAGGCAGGAGAACTGGCTCGAGGAAGGAAGGGTTGCTCCCTCCCTCGCCAGCCATCCACTTGCAGCAACCTGGCTAGCGAGTGCTCCTGGAGCCCATTACTACTCATTCACATCCACAGCTTATCTGGCCACTCCCCTGGGGATGGAGGTGACCAGGCAAGCTCCCCCGAGCAGGAGGCCCAGAGGCAGGACAATTACCTGAAGTCCCCAAAAAAGTATGAGCTGTGTCCTGGGAGAGCAGAGCGTCTGCGGGGGCGGGGCGGAGGGGGGAGCGGCGGGAGAAAGGCCATGTTTGGTTGATAATTTCCAAGGGCTCACGCAGAGCCAGCAACAAAAGATGTGACGTGAAAAGTCAGACACCAGGTAGACACTAGAATGGAGGTAGGCTTGGAAAACAAGGGTGGCAGCAAGTGAGAAAGTCCAATTACCTTGAAAAGGGTTGGGGGTGGGCGAGTTGAGGCCTCAGGGTTCATGGGCAGATCATCCTGCTTTAAAGCCCAGGGAAGCTGGGTAGATGCTACAATTTTCTGGTGAGGCCTAGACAGGGCCTTGTCCTCATAGAGTTTAGCCTAGCAGGGCCTTTCCCTCACTTAAAGAAATCCAGACCCAGCACTGATGCCCCCCAGCCCTGTGTCCCCAGAGACCACCACGGTTTGGAAGCTAGAAAAGGCCATTGGCATCACAGTGAGGCCTCTTGCGTGTGAGAGGATGTCAGGCACTCATCCCCAGTCCCCCATCAGCGGGATGTGAGCTTTGAATTCTTTTCCTACAAGTGAGGGGGAGTAGCCCTGAGTCATCCACATTCTCTCCTGGAGTCTCCTGTGTGGCCACGGAAACCAGTTCACCAAATCGGGCTGGCTTTGCTATGGAGGGTTTCCCAACTGATGTACCACTTACCAAACGACTGAGATAACAAGACCACCAACGCCAGGAAGGCGCCGAGGGCAAGAAACACTCCAGTTCCACCCAGGCCCATGCAGCTTGACGATACCACCTCAGCCCATCAGTTTACTGAGCTTCATTCTTGTCAGCTGAAGTCAGTAGAGCCCAGAGGACCCATGGATTATATAAACTTTTGGATACATTTTAGATCTAGACAATTCTATGAGAAGGACAGTAAACCCTTATAATCCTGGGGGGAGTAAGGGGAGCCCTTCCAAGGTCTGTCACTCTGGGACATTTTAACGAGAAAAAGAAGAAAAAGATCTATCATCCAATTGAGCGCCATCCTTCATGCAAGGCACCACTCACATACTTTACGTGTGTTATCTAACCTAACTCTTATAACAGTAGGGCAGAGGTGCTATAAGTAGGCCCACTTCGGAGAGGTTTCATGACTTGCCCGGGACCACACAGCTGATATGCGGCAGAGCCAAGGTTCAGGCCCAGGGCTGTGGGACTCCAAAGCCCGTGCTCTTAACCACCGCACCTGTGCTTCTCAAAGCCAGAGTTTGGTAAATACGAGCAGATTCCCAGGCCCCATCTCGGATCTACTGACAGAATCCTGGAGCGTGGGCCTGGGAATATGCATGCTTAATACCACGCCAAGGGGTTCTGAGGCACCGGGAAGATTCAGGGCCCCGCTCGACACTCTGCCACCTCCTGAGGTGGCATACAATGTAGGCCGGAATGCTAAAGCCTCCACGCCAGGCCCAACGTTGCTCGGCAATCCTCCCAGCAAATCTGCCACCTGGTACTGGCCACTAAAAACCAGGAGTCTTTTAGCCGGGCCAGGTCTGCTTAGCCCCTTCCTCTAGACCAGGGACTCCAAGCTTTTATGGGGTCACACACCTCTTTGAGGTTTGTTGAAGGGTCTGCGCCTTCCCCCTCCGCCCCCCAGACACATCCACACAGAGTCCCGCACTCCTTTGGGGGCCCCCTCACTATACACACATAATCCTTTGCATAGTTTCGGGGAGGATAGAGATCCTCTGAAGCCCCTGCATGACCACCCACCCAGCCCAAGGACCCCACGTTACAGAAGCTTCCAGTCTAGAAATCTGAACCCAGATTAGCTCCTGTGGTTTTATTTTATTTTCATCCTTTCTGTGTTAGAGATACACAATGGAGTATTATAGGTGAAATGACGTGTTTTCTGGGATTTGTTTTAAAATACTCCCAGGAGATGAACTATAAAGGAAGTGCTTTATTCCTTCATAGAATCAAACCTCAAAATCCTACGGTTCATAACAAGTGAATGCAACTCCTGACTCTGAATGCTGTACTGAAGGAGAAAAAGGGTGCAAAGGACATCACTGAAATATGGATGGTGGAGTAGAGGAAAGTATGGTATATTAACCTTACTAAAATTGAAGTGTACATGCTTATGAAAAGAGAAAATCTCGATTCTTAGGAAGCCCATACATGTACATGAAGCATTCAAAAGTACAGAGCTTTGATGTCTGTAACTTAGCCTCAAATGGTTAAAAATATTATATATAATAAATAGGAAACATAAAATATAAATACATAGAGAGTGAGCACAGATAATAAAGCAAATGGTGTAAAATGTTTAAAAAATAATAAAATAAAATACTCCCAGATATGTGAGGGTGGGGGGGGGGGGAGGAGTGTCAGGATGGATGCCACAAGATTGGCCACTGTTGAAGCTGGGAGATGGGTACATGGGAATTCATTCTACTGTTCTCTCTGCTTTTGTCGAAGTTTAGAAATGGCCATAATAAAAAGCTATAAAAAGTTAAGTTGAACTGCATGGTATGTGATTATATCTCAATAAAGCTGGTTTTTTGTTTTTTTTGTTTTAAACCAACCTACTGTTCTAGACCTGCCTAAATCTGCCAATGGACACACTAAAGGCCAAGAGAGAAACATTTACTTTCCCACCTGCTCTTCCTTCAGGCAACAGAACGGTTAGTCAAGATCTCTTGGTCTTGCTAAGATGGCAGGAACGGCCCCCAGCAGGCCGCAGTGAGGTGGGGAGCATGAGGGGGGAGGGTGTCTAGCTAGTTGCTGTATATGAAGGGCCACAAGCTGGAGGCCTAATTGCCTCTAGTAATAGGTGTTACTCCGCTAATAATGAGCACAATAACGATAATTATCACTTACATTCCATGTTCAGAGCACTTTACAAAGAGAAACTTAAATGTAGCGGACATCCCCTGAACAGGCCTGCTTCCCTGCTGTCTAAAGCTTGCAATAAGAAAGAGGTTTCCTGAATGATTTTTTATAGAGGAAGATAGTTCTTAAAGCTAACAATTGGCCATGAGATTTGTTAACAAGACAGACCGCAGAGTAATCACCAACAGGCTTTCTATACAGAAGCCTGGGGGACGAGGGGCTGAGGAGTGACCCCACTGCCTACATGCAAACATCTGCAAAGAGTCCGCTCACTCCGCTTCGTACCTATGAAGCCTGAAGCGGCCTCCTCCCGTGGGTCCCCCAAATACTGCAGCCTTTGCTTGGGGAAGTGACTAAACACACAGCAATCTGCAGAGCTGGCCTAGCCACGCCTTCATGTTTTACAGCATGGGTCCCCCTGTCACTGTAATTTCTTTGTAAAATGGGGATGACAATGGTTGACGTGGGGTTTCCATGAGATTACGGGCATATCTCATTTTATTGCGCCTCACTTTATTGCACTCTGCAGATACTGTGATTTTTACAAATTGAAGATTTGTGGCAACCCTGCGTCAAGCGAGTGTCTCTGGGCTCCATTTTTCCGACAGCAATTGCTCAGCGCTTTTTAGCAATAAAGTATTTTTTAGTTAAGGTATTACATTGTTTTTTAGACATAATGCTATTACACACTTAATAGACTACAGTACAGCATAAACATAACTTTTATATGTACTGGGGAACCAAAAACATTGGTGTGCGTCGCTTTACTGAGATATTTACTTTATTGCGGTGGTCTGGAACCAAACTGGAGATACCTCTGAGACGTGCCTGTGTCTAAGTAAAGCCCTCGGAACCGGGCCTGGGCACAGAGGGAGTCCTCAGTGAATGTTATTCTCATTCATGCTGTTTTCTTTGGATGGCTGCACTACAAGCCAGTCCCCCAGAGCTCACGTGGATGTGCTCTAGGCCCGAGAGGAAGTGACCAGAGTGTGACATTCCAGTCTTCACTCAGGGTGGGCCATCCAGTGGCCAACACTTCAAGTGCAATGACAAACTCTGATGGATTACAGTGAATCTGCACCTCGTGGTCAAATGGCAATTAATTCCTTCCTCGAATTCTCCAAATGGAAGTCTTACATTAGCTACAAAAGGAGAAGAGATGGCCTCGTCCTGTAACCTACTTCTTTGCTATTCTCTTGCTTTAATTAGTTTTGTTTTTAATAACTTTATTTCTTTAAACAATTTTTCTATCCAGAATGGTATTAAGGCATTTTTAACCAGTCCAACCCTCTAAGGATGCCCTCTGAAGTCCAACCAGTCTGCAATTCTGTAAGCGGAGCCCTGTAATCTGCTCTTACACATACACCCTGCTCCTTATTTTGATTTCCTGTGAGTGGTACTTACTAAGAATGCCAGCTTAACAAACAAGACTGAAAGAAACCTCTGCAACTCCCAGGAAATAAGCAACATGGGGCATCTGATTTTCGCTACATAGAATCCTGAGGGTCTCTTGGATGAATTTTTAAAAATAAAAACAAACCCTGCTTTAGGAAATGTAGCAAAGACCATAAGGAAAGAGTAACTAGCAAGCTCAGGGCAGGTCCAGCTACACAACAAAACAGACCCCACTGCCACAGTCACTGCCATTAGTCACAGCCATGTTCCTCTGGGACCCTGGAGACCACATCGGCAAAGAGCCACAGGCTTTCGGGGCCTGGTGAGCAGGGGTCAACAGATGACAAACTGTGTGGGGCTCAGAGCCCAAAGAGCCTCTTACTATCTCTGCAACAATAGCCCTTCTGGGTGACACTGGCCCCGTTGTCCTCCCACTTCCATTGTTCTGCCCAGGACCCAGGGTTTCAGGGGCAGGCTCTAGCCATCTTTGATGAAAAGGCTCGGTTGTGAGAAACCACAAATGGGAGATGGTGGCATATGCACTCTGGGCTGCACTTACAGAGGGTGCTACAGCAGGGGCTCAGCACCCCAGCCATCTGACCCCTGTGGCAACAGAGCAGGGCTCTCTGCCTTTTGAGGAGCCACTCGGCCACCAGCTTACTGCCCGCCATACAGTCCGTTGTCTCTGGATCCCCTTTTCTATCCCTGCCTCTCTACCCTGAGCCTGATGCCAGATGCCAAAGCAGTAGCCACACTGTGGAGCAGAACAAGAAACCCACATGTTAGCGAAGCAGCAGATTCCTCTGGGCAATCTGGATCCAGCTATAAATGTGGGGAGCATGAGGGAAGGCACACAGCTGGGCAAGAAATGCAGCCAAGTCCATTTTTCCTTAGGCAGATGGGATTCGTCTGCTTTGCAGATCACTACGATAAATTTTAAAAACAATAATTCTGGACTTCCCTGGTGGCACAGTGGTTAAGAATCCGCCTGCCAACGCAGGGGACACGGGTTCGAGGCCTGGTCCGGGAAGATCCCACATGCCGCGGAGCAACTAAGCCCGTGCACCACAACTACTGAGCCTGCGCTCTAGAGCCCGTGCTCTGCAACAGAGAAGCCACTGCAATGAGAAGCCCGTGCACTGCAACGAAGAGTAGCCCCCGCTCTCCACAACTAGAGAAAGCCCACGCGCAGCAACGAAGACCCAACACAGCCAAAAACAAATTAATTAATTAATTAATTATTTTTTAAAAAGACGAATTTGTAAAAAAAAAAACAAACCAATAATTCTATCACAGGTATGAAATGTACAGTGTGGGGAATCTAGTCAATAATTATGTAATATCTTTGTAGGGTGACAGAAGTCAACTAGACTTCTCATGATGATCATTTTGAAATATACAGAAATATCAAATCACTATGTTGTGTACCAGGAACTAACATAGTGCTGTAGGTCAATTATACTTTGAAAACAAACAAGTAAACTCATAGAAAAAGAGATCAGATTTGTGGCTACCAGAGGCAGGGGTTGGGGAGGGGAACTGAATGAAGGGGGTCAAAAGGTCCAAACTTCCAGTCATAAGATAAATACTTACTAGGGATGTAATGTACAACATAATAAATATAACTAACACTGCTGTATGTTACATATGAAAGTTAAGAGAGTAAATCCTGAGTTCTCATTACAAGGAAAACATTTTTCTTCTATTTCTGTAATTTTGTATCTGTAGAAGATGGTGGTTGTTCACTAAACTTACTGTGATAATCATTTCATGATGTATGCAAGTCACATCATTATGTGCTGGGCACCTTAAGCTTATACAGTGCTGTATATCAACTATATCTCAATAAAACTGCAGGGGGGAATAAAAATAAAGCAATTTCTTTAAAAAAAAACAATTCTAGATTAGCTTCTCTCTGATGCCCAAATCTCTACTGCCGACTGTAGTGCACACAGGGAGATCACACTGGTTTTGTTATGAGTGTAAGTCAGGAATGGACTGGAAAGGCATAGATGTGCTATAACAAACTCTCAGACTGAAGTATAAAATATTTCAATTCCCTTGGAGCTAGACCTGAGTCTTAATGCATTAAAACTGTCTTCACCAGAGACTTCAAATAATCAGCAATTTTGTCCTGGCTTGCCCTAGCCCCTTATAGGGAAATGGGCCAAATCAGAAGACAGTGGGGAAATTTTTGAAGTGGGGAACATTTAGAGCACATCCACGTGCAGCCCAGTCTCCCAGGTCTCTCTCTCTCTCTCTCTGTTCTTGGCCATTGGTTGTCAAATTTTAGTGGCACCGAAATCACCTGGGACACTTGTTCAACAGGCAGCGTCCCAAGCTTGCCCCCAGTCACTCAGTTGGATAGTCAGCTAATATTCACGGAATACTGCTACATGCCAGGCACTGTTATAGGCACTAGGGATCCAATAGTGAACAACACAGAATCCCTGTTCACAAAGAATTTACAATTTAGTGGATGAAATAGGCAAGAAAGAAAAAAGGTAATTGCAAACATCCATGAGTGCTATAAGGTGGATACAATATGGATGTGATATGGAGAGACTAGCATGGGGTGTGATTTTAGAGATGGTGATCGGGGCAGGCCTCTCTGAGAGGGTGACATTTGACTGAGGTCTGAGTGAACAGGAGTCGGCCATGGGGAGGGTGTTATGTCAGAAGGAAGAGCACATACAGAGACCATGCTGAGATAGGAAAGTGCTTGATTCACTCCAGGGTAGAAGGACAGACAGACGGAAGGCCCAGAGAGTCATTTTCAGTAGATCTTAGAAAAGGGCCAGGAAGCTGCATTTTTAACAAGAGCCCCCTGCCAGGTGGTTCAGAGGTGCAGGCCCAGTTGAGAACCCCCAGACTCCACTGTCATTCAGAGCCCTGACCTCAAGGCCTGCAGTATCACCCCACTCAGCAGACACGTGCTAAGTGTTATTCACTGAGAAGGGAAAGATTTCAAAAAATAATTCCACTGGAAAGTTCCTTGGGAGAAGTGATTTTGTCTGTTTTCTGTCCATGGTGCCTAGAATTGTGCCTGGTACACAATGATAGCTGATGAATGAATGAAGGGCGGCCACACCAAAAAGCTCCTGGTGCTTGATGAGTTAATTTTCAATGAACCAGAGTTTTTCTTAAACAAACCTTCATAAAAACCTAAATAAAAAGCTCTTGCTTCCTGCCCACTAGTTACCCAAGAATGCTTCATGAGAAGCTCCCATTTTCTCAGCAGCCATGTCCAGGGTAGTCTCTGCATTTTGAGGTAGGAGCTCAGTCTCACTGCAGGGCCCTGTGGGCTTAGAGGAGGGAGAACTGGTTGAATCAGCTGAGCTCACACTTGGGACCAACCAGTCATGGCCACAGTCACTGGACTCCCTGGAAGGCCCACATCTGAATTCCTTGAT
This sequence comes from Balaenoptera physalus, assembly GCF_965194825.1. Classification (NCBI taxonomy): domain Eukaryota; kingdom Metazoa; phylum Chordata; class Mammalia; order Artiodactyla; family Balaenopteridae; genus Balaenoptera; species Balaenoptera physalus. The sequence goes on from NC_138903.1 coordinate 104,790,445, forward strand.
GCCAGGTGCCACCTACAGGCTGATGGGAGTCTGGCCGATTCACTCAGGCATCCTGGTCAAGGCTGCTGTGGGACCTGCCCAGAACTTCTGAAGCCTCGGCACGATCCATTTGGATAACTTGGGTCTGGGCCATGTTTGGGGGCCTCCCACCTGCCCTTTTATGCATCCTTCTCAATGCCTCTTACCTCAGGCAACCAGGACCATTGGGATGACTTTAACCTGGACCCATGATGGTACCTGGCCTAGAGGCAGGCCCACAATACCTAGGCAGGGCTATAAAATCTGAATTCCAGATATCTTTCTCTCTCTCCGGCCTCCTTTACCAAACAAAACCTTCCTGTGGAGACTTCTGCTTCCAGGAAGATGGAGTGGATGTACTTTTCCCCATTCCTCCTGCTAAATACAAATAAGAACACTGGACATTATGTAGAAGAAGACGGACTAGAGGCCTTAGGACACGAAGAACAACAATGGTGGGGAGTTCCCTGGGCTTTCTTTTTGCCTCACATATCTCAGACTTGGGCTGAAGAAGCCAACAACTGAGAAAGGACAAGAGACGCAGTCCAAAAAAAGCCCCAGGAAAAGCCTGCTCTCCCTAGCCAAAGAACCAGGAAAAGGAGAGGCCATAAGATAGAAAACAAATTTTAAATAAATACTCTACTCCAGCCAGACACCACAGAAAAACTGTGGCCCCATCCCCATTAAAGGCACCGAAGACCTAGTGGGGATCCCACACTTCCACCCTCCCACCAGGATGGCCTCAGAGGAGGCCTAGTGGAAAATGAGGAATTTCACTGCTGCCCAACAGTAATGAGGCGCCGCCACATGGGAAGGCACACAGATACAAAAAGGAAGAAATAAAATTGTCCCTATTTGCAGATGACATGGTTGTATAAATAGAAAATCCCAAGCAAGCTACAAAAAATCGAGAACTAATAAGTGAGTTTAGCAAGGTCACAAGATACAACATAGAAAAATCGATTATATTCCTATATGTTAGCAATGAATGCGTGGACACAAAATTTTAAAAATACAATACCATTTACAATCCCTCAAAATTTTTAAATATTTAAGTATAAATCTAACAAAATATATACAACACCTGTTTGCCGAAAATTTCAAAACACTGATGAAAGAAATCGAAGATCTAAATAAATGGAGAGACATAGGGATGCTCATGAATTAAAAGATTCAACATAGTAAAAATGTCATTTCTCCTCCAAGTTATGTATACGTTTAATGCAAAACCCAGCAAGTTTATTCAAAACTGCATATGGAAAGGCAGAGAAACTAGAATAGATAAAACAATGTTGAAAAATAACAAGTGGGTGGAATCAGAGTGATAGACACATAGATTAATGAACAAAACAGAGAACCCAGAACTAGATACACAAACACACCCAACTGATTGTTGATAAAGGTGCAAATGATGCTGGAGCAAGTAGGCATCCATAGACCAAAAAAAATTAACTCAAAATAGATGATGGATTTAAGAATAAAATGTAAAAAAACTTTTAGGCAAAAAATGTAGAAGAAAATCTTTAGGATCTAGGGTGAGGCAAAAGTTCTTAGACTTGACACCAAAAGCATGATCCATTTAAAAAAAAATGGATAAGGGGCTTCCCTGGTGGCGCAGTGGGTGAGAATCTGCCTGCTAATGCAGGGGACACGGGTTCGAGCCCTGGTCTGGGAAGATCCCACATGCCGCGGAGCAACTAGGCCCGTGAGCCATAATTACTGAGCCTGCGCGTCTGGAGCCTGTGCTCCGCAACGGGAGAGGCCGCGATAGTGAGAGGCCCGCGCACCGCGATGAAGAGTGGCCCCCACTCGCCGCAACTAGAGAAAGCCCTCGCACAGAAACGAAGACCCAGCACAGCCATAAATAAATAAATAAATAAATAAATTTTTTTTAAAAATGGGTAAGATGGACTTCATCGAAGTAAAAACTTTTACTCTGTGAAAGACCCTGTTAAAAGGATGAAAAAACAACTAGAGAGAGAAAATATTTGCAAAGCACATGTCCAACAAAGGACTAGTATCTAGAATATAGAAAGAACTCTCAAACTCAACCTCAGACAAACAAACAATCCAATTAGAAAATGCCAAAATGACATGAACAGTTATTTCACCAGAAAGGATATACAGATGGCCAATAAGTACATGAAAACGTGCTCAATATCACTAGCCATTAGGGAAATGAAAACTAAAATCACAATGACATACCTAACAGAAAGGTTAAAATGAAAGAAAATAGTGGCAACGCCAAGAGTTGGTGAGGATCTAGAGAAACTGAGTCATTCGTATGTTGCTGGTAAGGCTGTAAACTGGTTTGGCTACTCTGGGAAGCAGTTTGGCAGTCTCTCAAAAAAATAAACATGCAACTACTGTATGATCCAGAGATTACACTCTTGTGCCATCTATCCCGGAAAGATGAAAACATGGTCACACAAACACTTGTATATGAATGTTGATAGTAGCTTTGTTCATAATAGCCAAAAACTGGAATCAGCCCAGATGTCCTCCAGCAGGTGAATGGTTAAGCAAACTGACAATCCATGGCCACAAAAAGAATCGGGTCCTGATACATGCCAACAACTTGGAAGAATCTCCAGAGAGTCATGCTGAGTGAAAAAAGTCAGTCCCTAAGGGCTACACATCTGTATAATTTTATTCAGATAACATTCTTGAAATGACAGAATTATAGAAAGGGAGAACAGATAAGTAGTTGCCAGGGATTGAGGAAGGGGTTGGCGGGGGGGGGGACGGAAGTTGGTGTGGCTGTAAAAGGGCAACATGGGATCCTTGTGGTGATGGAAATAGCCTGCATCTTGACTGTATTAATGTCAATACCCTGGTTGTGACATTATGCTATCGTTTTTCAAGATGTTCCCATCGGGAGAAACTGGCTAAAGGGTACATGGGATCTCTCTGTATTATTTCCTACAAGTGCATGTCAACCTAGCTCAAAAAAAAGTTTAATTTAAAAAGAAAAGACCCTTCTGTTCCTCTGTTTGTCCCCTTCTCTTGGACCCTGCTACAGTAATCCACCCTGAGGTGTTAGTGGGTAGTCAGGGCACTGAAATTATCCCCATCTCCCATTACATCTCAACAAGGGCTTCTGGAGATCATAGAAGGGCAACTTTTTATAGAACTGCCTTGAATTTAAAATCAGGACACCTTGAGGCCTGGTCTTAATATGCTTTGTGACCTTGGACAAATTGCTCAGCCTCTCTGAGATTCCATTTCATCCTTGTAAATAATTTTTGAAGATTAAATGGAAGTGTGAAAGCACTGGGTAAGTTGTAAAGCAGTACACAAAACGGAAGGTCTTCCTCTCTCTCTCCCTCCTTTTCAGTCCTCATTGCTACTGATTGGAGGAGGGGACTGTGTCCTAGGTCTTCTTGTATGACCATGGCTTAGCCTGAGTCACTGCCCCAGGAGGTGTTTAGTCAGTGCTTATTAACGCTGTTAATGGCAGAAGATGTAAAGCCAGGGGTTAGTGCCAGCGGGGGAGAAGGGAGGTTCAGAGCCCAGCAGGACAGTGGTGAGACTTTGAAGGCCCTTCGTAGCATCCCACGTAGAGAGCTCCCTGCCCTGGGCAAAACTCCACTCCGAGATGCCATGGGATGGAGAGCCCGGGCCCATGGAACAGGCCAGCTGCCAGTTTGGGGAACCAGAGATGATGGGAGAGAAGAAAAGCTTCTCACTTTGACTAAGAACTTTCCTCTTCGTTATCACCTCCACTCCCCATAACCATCCTGAAGCAGGCCTGGCAGGGGGCATCCTCACTCCACATTTACAAATGCTAAAGCGAGACAGGGCTGAGACCTGCCCAAGGTTCACACAGCGAATGAGTCAGTGGCACAGCTGGGGCCAGACTCCCGGGCCAATCATTTCCCACAGCATGGATGGCATCCAAATGGAAAAGCTAAGGCAAGGGAAACGCAGCCCCGCGCCACCCCGACCTGGAGCCTCTCCTGAGGGAATTGTGGCCAGCCTCCCCAGGCCCTTCCCCACAACTTCTGATCTGCAGGAGCTGCTGTCACAGTGGGCCTGGCAGTCTCTGCGGGGTGCTGCCCAGGGAGGCGGCTTCCCTTTCTCCTAGCTCTGAGCTTTCAGTGACCTATTTAAAGGCAGAGAAACCAGTCTGGGGTTTGGGTCTCTCCCAAGAGGGTGTCTCCCACAGGTGGCTCTCCAGGGCCTTCCCAGGCGCCTCTTCCGGTGGCGACAGCTGGGGTGAGGTGGGGAGGGTGTTTTCCTCTTATCTGTCCCCAAAGGCCCAGTGTCCTTGGGGGGAGGTGGCAGTGCCCCACCCCCCCGCCGGGCTCTCCCCACAGTGCCTCACCAGGTCTCCGATGATAAAACTGAAATATGAAAGTGCACGTGCTGCTTGGGAGGTGGAGAACCGGAAGCTATGTTCTGGGATTAGTTCATCCATTTGCAGATTGCCAACTTGGAAAGCCGAGCAGCTCTGAGGCCAGGAAGGTTTGAATGGGGGATTAGGGGCAGGGGGAGCTGCAGCAAGGACTCTTGAACTGTTAGCAAGTCACTGGGCCAGCCCTTCCTGAGGACGGCCTTGGGTCTGGCCCCAGGCTGTGCCCGCAGGCCACTGCTCCTGCCCTCTGGTTGCTCTCAGTCTGGGATGAGGGGACAGGGCAGAGCTCCCAGGGGAGACATGAGGACAAGAGCATATAATTAGGCCAGTCAGTTTTGGCTTCCAGGCAACTCGTTGGACCTTCAGAAATTCACCTAACCATTCATTCGTTCCTTTATTCATTCACTCTTTACCCATTCCTTCACTTAATAAATATTTATGCTGCGCCTATCACATGCTGGGCCCTGGAAGCACAGTGGTGAAGAGGGCAGGCTCTCTGCCCTTCTGGAGCTTACAGCCTAGTGGAGGAGAGAGGGGCAGGGGGGCTTGTTTGGATAGGGGACTTAAAAGAGGCCTCTCTTACCACGAGGCCACACCCCACCTCCTAAAGATCCTAGGATGCTTTCCAGTTAGTGCTGCCAAACCTGAAATCTAAGTGTCCTGAAGAAACTGCCAACATTTTGCAGACATGGGTCCCTAGCACCTCATAAAAACCTTCTCCCTTCTCAGGGCCTCTCACCCGTAAAGGAAGGTTGGAAGAGGGAAGAAAGAGGAGGATGAGGTTACAGTGAGGAGGCCCCTTGAACAACCAGCTGTTCAGCCAGTGTGTCATTCAGTAATCCCTGCCTCCCAGTCGCTCCAGAAAGTCCCTCCCTGTCTTTTAAAGTCACAGTAACTCAGGACCAGTTGGTTCGACTTTCCTCCATCCGTGCACTCAAGAAGAATCTGCTGAACAGCCACAAAGCGCTGACACTTCTCTGGGAACTGGAGATGCAAGGGTGAACTGGATAGCCACGTTCTCCTCGGGAGCTTAGAGTCTAATCAGTGGAAGCGACAGAGATTAATTCCTTTCATGAATAACTAATTAATTACAACTGTGCTAAATGCTTTGATAGAGAGGCAAATCCTCCCCATCGGTTCTCCCCCATCCACTGCTTGATGCTCGGTATTTCCCCCTCAGGGTTTACATCCTCCAGCTTAAGGCCAGACTCCCTGTTACAGCCCTAATCTTACCTAGGAGTAGATTTTGATCAGAGGAGACTCTGCCAGCTCTCAGTTGAGGGAAGAAGGGAAGGCAGGATACAGGTAAGAAGGGGGAGAAGTCTTCCCTCCTCAGCCTTTGTGGATATCTCAGCCGGTCAGGGCGCATGCCTCACCCTTCTTACCCGCTGCGGAGAGCTCAGTGCGGCGAGGCAGAGTGAGCAGCCTGAGCTGCCGTGTTCTAAGTGTCTGCTATGTGCCAGGAACGAGGCAGACATTTTCTCTCATTTTCACAACAAATCTTACAAAGAGGATACTATTTTTAGCATCTCTTTAAAGATGTAGAAACTAAATAAATAAATAAAGATGTAGAAACAGCTTCAGAGAGGCCAAGAAGCTTGATATACCCCAGTTAAGATCCCAGGTCTAGGCTGGTCCCAAAGAACTTCTTTGAAAGAGACTATAATAGGAGGGGTCAGGGAAGGCGTTCCAGAGAAAGAGTCCAAAGGAGTCTTCTCCAGACCCCCCTCCATCCTCGGGACCCAGCCAGCACTTGCACATCCACAGCTGTTAGGCTCCCAATTCCCTGGAGACAGGCTGTAAGCTGGAGATCAGATAAAGAGCCAGGGGACGATCAGGACCCCAATTCAGCTACATGTTTGGTTTCAAACCTCCCGCTCCATCAAGTCGGGCATCCCCCAACCCTCACCCAGAAACCTAAGTGGCCTAAAATCTGAGTGGTGTAATTTCAGGGTGCCTCCCCCCACAACTTGCTAAACCTGAACTTCCATCCTTCCTTTAGTTTAGGGCCGTTTTCTCCTGTGTGGGGTAGGGACCAGCTAGGTCCCCTCAGCTGCCAAAAGGCACCTCCCCGCCGCTGCCAGGAGAGGGCGCGTGCTAAGTGTTCTCACAGTGAATCTCAAGTACGAAAAAGCTTTCAGTGGCTGTGGAGACAAGAGAGATGGTCGGGTTGGAAGGGAGAAAGACCATACTGGGAAGAGGGCAGGCCTGAAGAATCATGGTGGTGGAGTGTCCTAACTTTGTGGATGTCTCAGAGGAGAAATCAGTGTCTCCTAAAGTAGCCAAAGAGCAGGCTTAAAGTCTTTATGCAAAGAAAACCAATAAATGAAAACCTGGGCACTGAAGAATTGACCAGAAGGAAGAACACTAAGTTAATACTAGTTGATGCTAGGTTATGGGAATATGATATATATATATATATACAGTCGCCCCTTGGTACCTGCGGGGGATTGGTTCCAGGACCTGCTGTGGATGCCAAAACCCAAGGATGTTCAAGTCCCTTATATGATGTCATAGTATTTGCATATAACCTATGCACATCCTCCTGTATACTTTAAATCATCTCTAGATTGTTGATAATACCTAATACAATGTAAATACTATGTAAATAGTTGCCTGGAGCCTGGAAAATTCAAGTTTTTCCTTTTGGAACTTTCTGGAATTATTTTCCCTGAATATTTTCCATCCACAATTGGTTGAATCTGTGGATGGAGAACCTATGGATATAGAGGGCTCTCTCTCTATATATACACATATACATATATATATACACACACACATATATATATGCACATATATATGTATACATATATAAAAATATAGGATTACAATATATGATATGATATAATGATATAATGATATGATATACGGAGAAAGGGAGAAGCATTCCCCACCACCCAGGAGCTGGCCTTGCACTCACAGCTAGGCTTTGCTTTTCTCCTGTTGAATATAAACAATTTCATGAACAGTAACATTGTAATAGGGAGGAGCCAAATCTGGCTGCATGTTGGATCAGTTTCTTTTACTTTAACCTTTGCTCCCATTGCTTTTGTTCACTAAAAAGATACTATCTATACAAAATGGCCTGCCTGGGGAGACCCTGCCCCTCTGCCTGAATGTTAAACCAAAGTTCCTTTGTTCAGGGAAACATCTGGACCCTGTTCCCCTGTGGATGGCTGCAAGAAACAAGAAATTAACACATCCCCTCCGGGAAGCTGGACATTCCAGGGGACATTTACAAATCCTATGGGCTTTTTATTTTATTTCCTCATCTCCTCCCCTTCTCTGTGCTGTAAAAGAAACTGGCATCCAAACCCCGACAAGATAAGTTATTTTGAGACTGTAGTGTGCCATCTTCTTGCTCTGCCGGCTTTTCAAATAGAGTCCTATTCCCTGCCTCAACACCTCGTCTCTGATTTATTGGCCTGTCATGCAGCGAGCAGAGTCAGCTTGGACTCGGTAACAACATCAGACAAGGCCACTCTGTGACAGTGATGGACCAAGGCAGAAATATGACCACTCCTTAATCGTGTCTGAACCCAGGCAAAACATGACCGTTGTCCAAACCACAGAAATGACCAAACATCTCCCTCTCCTGGCTAATATGAGTGGCTGCTGCTTGTTTACCAATTACAGCTTTAGCATCTCTCTAGTCTGCCCTCCTTCTAGATAAAATTTCTTGAAATATTCAGTCACAGAAGTGGCCCTGCTTCCTAATAGCACCCAATCTAGAGCAAACCCTGGCTTCCTTAAACCCTCCCCACATCACAGAACACAAGCCCATATCCTGTAGGTAGTTTCTAACAACCTCCTCTTGAGATGGCCATGGTTCCCCATAGTGTGCACTGCTTCTTGCTGCTGGAGAGTGCTGAATGTGTGTGTGTGTGTGCATGTGTGTGTGTGTGTGCATGTGTGTGTGTGCGTGTGATAGGTAGATGGACAGAAAGAAATATATAAATGTTCGTATAAATGTATCTCACACACATATAGTTTTTTCCTACATGATTTGGTCTTAATTTTAAACTCTTCACTTAACATTAAAATGGAACCTTGGTTGGACCTCTGAAAAACAGTAAAATCTCATTAATTGAAAGAGCCATAATTCACAGTACATGAGTACAGACAGCCGAAGTTTACCTTTGCCCCAACTATAAAAAAAAAAAAATGAGTAAGCTATGAAAATTAATCATCTGAATATAAATGGCTGGAGACAGTTCAACTAGTTTGGAAGGAGCATCATTTGCATGCAATTATGCACTAATTACCTTACCTATTCATTAGCAAAGGTCAAGGTTAACCTCTACTTAGTTATATCCTATCAGGCATTAGTTAAGTTTACTGTTTTACTTGAAGATAACTTATTCTTAAACAGTCTATGAATTGGACTTTTTACTATTGTAGGGGGCCTTCATCTACTAATTATTCAGAAATAGTGAGACCAACTACCTTCGGGGTTCTTCAGTTGATTTGTGGGGCAAAGGCCTGTGAATCAAAACAGTTATTCAGGCCATTTTGGCAGACAAGTAATTTGATAATGATGGTGATATTTCTTCACCATTCAGAGCTGAGCCCCGCCTCTCAGTCCTCTCTAATCCACGGTTTCTCAAACTTGCACTGTAGACATTTGGGGCTGGGTCATTGTCTGGGGGTTGGGGAAGTCTGTCCCGTGCATTATTGGATGTTCAGCAGCGTCCGTGCTTTCTACCCACTAGATGTCAGTAGCACCTCCCTTCCCCACCCGGCCCTCACGTAACAATCAAAATTGTCTCCAGACTTTGGCAAATGTTCCTGGGGGGCAAAATCATCCAGCTGAAAATCAATGTTTTAAGCCCAGAGTCTTGCTAAATGGTTTGCACTTCTAATCGCTTTCACCTCCGCTCCCCACTCACTTAAAATAGACAATGGAGAGTCATCTGTAGTCTTGACCCTGGCCTACTGCTGCCTCCACATAGGTGAAAGGGCTACATAAAACCAAGGCACAGTCGGAAGACTGAGGCTCAGAACAAACCCCCACTCAGCCTCCTGCAATGGAGGAGGGTTCCCAGGCATCTCTCTGTCACCGGCCCCTTGGCCTTTGAGGGGTTTTCAGAGGTGACCATTGCTTAACTCCCTTTACCCTACAATTGTAGGAGGGAGCCCTTGCCTCCCAGCTAAGTGCTAAGTACTGGGCACCTACTATGTGTTGGCCCTGGGTTAAAGAGAAGGCTAAGGTGACAACGAACAGACAATCCCAATACAGTTTGACCAGGGATCTGAGAGAGGAAAACCCAAGGAGGCTGTGGGATCCCCAAGAAGGGTGCCTGGCCCAGGGAAGGGCCCCAGAGAAGGTGACATTTATTGCTGTTATGAAAAAAGAATGGGAATTAGCAAGACAAAGGCTAGGCTGGGCTGGGCTGGGCTAAGCTAAGGCCAGAGAGGGGTCTAGAGCAGATGGTTGAGATAGCATGGTCTGTGTGTGGAGGGCAGTAGTTACCCCAGGTTGCTGAATATTTCCCCAGCTTCAGGAGGGAAGAAATAAGAGATGAGGGCAGAGTGGTAGGCAGGAGCCTGCTCACAAAGGGCCTCGTGTGCCAAGCTAAGAGGGGCATTCTTTATCCTGAAGGGTTGCAGGTCTTGAAACACCCCAAGAAACACCTGGCAGACTTGTTAAAATGCAGATTGCCTGCTCCTGCCCTCAAAGGTGCTGATTCACTTGGTCTGAACTTGAGGCCCAGGCATCTATATTTTCTTCTTTAGACTGTTAGTATGGTGGATTACATTGGTTGCTTTTCAAATTAGATTCTGCCTTATATTACATTATCAGATAACTCCACTTGGTTGTGGCATATTCTTCTTTTTCTATGTTGCTGAATTCTATTTACTAATATGTTATTGAAAATTGTTGTGTCTATATTCATGAGGAATACCGGTCTGTGGTTTGATTGACTGATTTTTGGACCATCTTTATCTGGTTTTGTTATCAGGCCGATGCTGGCCTCATAAAATGAGTTGAGAAGTGTTCCTTTCTCTTCTGTTTTCTGAAAGAAATTAGGTAGAACTGGTGTTATTTCTCCTTTAAATGTTTGGTAGAATTCACCAAGGAAGCCATCTGGGACTGGGCTATTCTTGGTGGAATGTTTTAAATTAGTAATTTAATTTCTTTAATAATTATAGAACTATTCAGGCTATTTAATTCTTCTTGGGTGAGTTTGAGTGGTTTGTGATTTTCAAGGAACTGGAACATTTCATCTGAATTGTTAAATTTATGATAGAATTCTTGGAGGTATTCCCTTATTATTCCTATGATGTCTGCAGTGTCTATATTGGTATCCCGTTTCATTCCTGATATTAGTAATTTGTCTTCTTTCTTTTTCTTTGTCAGTCTTACTAGAGGTCTGTCATTTTCATTGATCTTTTCAAAGAATCTGCTTTTGTTGTCATTGCTTTTTTTCTGTTGTTTTTTTTCAATTTCATTTTTTATTTCCTTATTTCGCTTGCTTTGGGTTATTTTGCTCTTCTTTTTGTAGTTTCTTGAGGAGGAAGATTAGATCATTGATTTGAGACCTTTCTTCTTTTCTTATATAAGAATGTGATGTTGTAAGTTCCCCTCTCAGCACTGCTTTAGCTGCATCCCACAATTTTTGATATGTTGTACTTTCATTTTCATTCAGTTCAAAATATTTTCTAATTTTCCTTGAATCTTATTCTCTGACCCATGGATTACTCAGAAATCTGTTGTTTAGTTTCCAAGTATTTAGAAATTTTCCTCTTATCTTTCTGTTATTGATTTCTAGTTTGATTCCATTGTCATCAGGGAACTTACTCTGTATGATTTAAATTCTTTTAAATTTACTGAGGTTTATTTATAACACAAGATACAACCCATCGTGGTGCATGTTCTATGTACACTAGAAAAAAAATGTGTATTTTGCGGGAGTGGGTGGAATGTTCTATATATGTCAACTAGATCAAGTTGGTTGATGATGTTGAATTCTTCTATACCCTTGCTGATTTTGTCTCAGGCATCAACATTTTAAACCAGATTTGGGGAAATGAAATGCAGCCCTCACTTAAGACCCACTGCTCTGGGGACTGAGTAGAGGATGTTGAAAATCTGATTTAAGGGCACCAGGAAAAAGGACTCCCTGACCCCAAGTCTCTCCCACACAAGTGCAAAATATAATGGTTTCACTGACCTAAAGCTCCATGTTCCCTGGGACGAAGCACTTGGGATTAGATACATTTAGCTGATTAAGTCTTTTCCACCCACAGAGCAGGATGTAGAGATTGGCTGGCCCCTAAGAGAGTATTGACTCTCTTAGGGGAAGGGAGCACAAGCAGGGGCAGCATTACACTGGAGTTTCTATTATAATTGTTCCTATTACAGCTTTGCCTAAGGCCTGCCCCCTGGCTCTGTGGGCCTGGAGGAGCCTGGTGGGAAGGCCCTCAGAATGCTGGCAGCTCCCATAGGGCAGGTGGGAATGAAGGAAACCTAGATGTTCCTCAACTGGCCTGGCCTGGCCTGGGCCTCCACCCCAGGATGGTCCTGCCCAGCCCAATGCCCATGCTTATCTGAGCACAGTTCTCTGGGGTGCAGGTAGCCTGGAAAGTCAAAGCCAAAGGATCAAAGATAGCACCTTCCTTCCTTTCTTCCCTGGGGCAGCACAAGTAAGGGCCACGATTTCCTCCTAGCATGTACTGTTTGCTTGTTCCAGCCCCAAGGAGCACACTGCCCTCTACTCCTCTCTGAGCATGGGCCCCACAAGCCCCCAGCCCCACACCCCCAACTGCAGTTTTCCCTGGGAGCAGCAAGGTGGGGGCAACAGTGTGAGAAATTGTAAGGGGGTGCATGGAGAACCCCAACTTTTAGCCAGATCTCTCCACTCCTCCTCTCCCTTCCTCCTCCCAAAGTATGGCTGGAACAAAGATATGGGCGCCCAAGGAGCCAGGTACAGGAAGAAGAGATGGAGACCAGAAGAGAAAGCAATCAAAGGTAGTGGTTCTTAACCATCAATGGGTCCCAGAGTCTTTTGAAAATTTGATAAAATAGTTTTGGACTTTCTTCCCAGAAAAAAAAAAAATGCCCCTGGGATGGACCCACAGTTATGCCTTCAGTTTTGGGGTGTTTGCAACTACCTAAGGAGTAATCCTTGGGCCCCACTCTAAGATCTTCTGGATTAGAGGAAGTGGCAACCTGTATGTCCCTCTTCCCCTTCAGGGGGCAGAAAGCTTCCTTTCTCTCTAACCCCCCAAGGCATTCTCCTCTCCATCTTCTTGAGTAGCCAAGATGTTATATCCAATGACAAAAGACAATAGGCAGAGTCTTAAGGGACTCCAAATAGCTAAAACAATCTTGAAAAAGAAAAACAAAACTGGAAGACATACTTCCTGATTTCAAAACATATTAAAAAGTTACAGTAATTAAAACAGTGTGGTATTGGCATAAACACTAATGGAATAAAATAGAGAGTTCAAAAATAAACCCTTGCATATAGGGTTTTTGACAAGGGTGCCAAAACCATTCAGTGGGGGAAAGGACAATCTTTTCAACTAATAGTGCTGAATAGTGCTGGGAAACTGGGTATCCACCTGCAAAAGAATGAAGTTGAACCCTTACCTAGCACCATATCCAAAAATTAACTCAAAACAGATGAAGGACCTAAATGTAAGACCTAAAACAATAAGACTCTTAGAAGAAAGCATAAGACAAGTGTTTCATCACATTGGATTTGGCAATGATTTCTTGGATATGACACCAAAGGCACAGATAATAAAAGAAAAAAAAAGACAAACTGGGTTTCATGAAATTTAAAAAATTTTGTGCATCAAAAGACACTATCAATAGAGTAAAAAGGAAACCCACAGAATGGGAGAAAATCTTTGCAAATCATATATCTGATAAGGGGTTAATATCCAGAATATATAGAGAACTCCTAAAACTCAACAAAAAGAAACCCAGTTCAAAAATGGGCAGAAGATCTAAACAGACATTTTTCCAAAGAAGACATACAGATGGCCCACAGGCACATGAAAAGATGCTCAACGTCACTAATCATCAGGGAAACGCAAATCAGAACCACAATGAGATAGCACCTTACACCTGTCAGAATGGCTATCATCAAAAACAAAACAAAACAAACCACAGAAAGCAGTTTTGGTGAGGATGTGGAGAAATTGGATCCCTTGTGCACTGTTGGTGGGAATGTAAAATGGTACAGTCACTGTGGAAAACAGTACGATAGTTCCTCAAAAAATTAAAAATAAGAACTACCATATGATCCAGCAATTCTACTTTTGGTATATACCCAAAATAATTGAAAGCAGGATCTTGAAGAGATACTTGTATACCCACGTTCATGGCAGCATATTCACAATAGCTAAAACGTGGAAACAACCCATATGTCCATTGATGGATGAAGGGATAAGAAAATTGTGGTATATACATACAATGGAATATCTTTCAAACTTTTTTTTAAAAAAGGAAATTCTGAAAGGTGCTACAACATGGATAAACCTTGAGAACATTATACTAAGTGAAATAAGCCAATCATAAAAAGAGAAATACTGTATGATTCCACTTATATGAGGTACTTAGAGTAGTCAAATTCATAAAGAAAGAAAATAGAATGGTGGTTGTCAGGGACTTGGGGAAGGGGAGAATTGGGAGTTATTGCTTAATGGATATAGAGTTTCAGTTTTACAAGATGAAAAGAGTTCTGGGGATAAATGGTGGTGATGGTTGCACAACAGTGTGAATGTATTTAATACCACTGAACTATGCACTTAAAAATGGTCAAGATGGTAAGTTTTATGTTGTGCATTTTACCACAATTTTTTTTAAAGACAGTAGGCAGACAGGAAGGCCATAGCTAGCTATTCACCTAGCATTTGATCATGAAAGAATGATTCTGTCTGTCTTAGTTTCGTGTCCTTCAGCCCACTTTTGATCTCATTGATTTGTACTTCCAGTCCTTAGCCATTTGGGTTTTAGCCATTTGAGTTGTTTCCAGGATGCAAAATCCATTGATTTTCTAGGTATCACTATGTCTGGAGACAGATGATGATGCCTAGGCTATCTTCCATGACTTCAGATTTGTGCAAAGTAAGATACAAGGAGTAAGTTACAAGGGTGAAAGGATGCTACACACTTGAAGTTGGTCGCAGTACCAAAGGAACTTAGAAAACATATATATAGGGCTTGAGGGGTGAGGGGAGGGAAAAAAAGGGTTTGGTGGGGGCTCTGAATCCCTGTTAAAGTAACTTCTATTTACCCCACAGGGGCAATGTAATAACCCCAAGATCAAAATGCATCTTGCATCATTTTACAATGTCACTTACTTTAACTCTTTAACTGATGCATCTCAGGCTTTCTCAAACCAAGAACATCCTTTGTTTTATCAGGCAAGAGGAACAGAAAAATTGACTTGGCTCTCCTGCTCCATCTCACCTCTCAGCCCAGTGAGCATTTTCTCGGGGAACCTTCCAAGGATTGTGGCTAAGTGAGAACAAAGGCCTGATCTGCATTTCTCTCTTCCCTTTGCCATGTTCAGATCATTCAGTAACTATTATCCTAGACACGAGGCTCCTGCTCAGGCCCAGACAAATACAAGTAGTTGTACCCAAGGAGCTCTAGCTCCTAGGGCTTGGAGGTACCTCTGAAGGCGACAAAAGAATCCATCTCCCTGAAGATTCATTGGGTATCTCATCAGATTCCTGCCTGTGTATGTATATTTCCACCACATGCTGACTTCTGTGCTGTAGTGGCCCTGAAGGATAAACAAAGACTGTGGTCAAGTTGGGGGAAGCAGTTGGATACTGTGATGCCCTGGAATGTTTGGGACATATACCTTCACCTTAGGATACTGGCCTCAGACCCTGGAGCCAGATAAGGGCTCTGTTTCACAGAGTGCAGTAAATGAAACCATTTCAAGACAAGAGCTGAAATACCACCCTGTATCTCACTCAGCGATGCAGTTTTTCTTTTTAAAAAATTTACATTTTCATTTGCTTATGAAATTGTGAGGGTATTTCTATGGTTGAAAACTCAAAAGGTACAAAAGGGCATCCAGGGAGAAGCCTCCCTCCCATGTCTGTCCCACTCAGGGTCCCTCACCTGAGGCAAGCACTAGGACCAGTTTCTTCTATGTCCTTCCATTGACACTTTGCCTCATTCTTTATTACCTCCTCTCCAAGTTCAGATTGGGAATTTTTCCCCAGCATTTCTAGTTTGTTCCTGCAAACACGGAAGGGCTTGCTCTTCACTCGTAATCAGAGGTCACAAAACAAGTCTTTCCTTTGCAAAGCACCGCTCTGCATGGCTTGCTACTGCTTGGACTGCATTTTAAGCACTTCGATTCTCTTCCACAAGAACTAATGCTTTGTACCCTGCTCTAGGCCCTGTGAAGGACCCCAAGATGAGTAAAGCCTTTGTCCTGATCCGAGGGAACTTCTTTGTTAGTTGGGGACACAAGACTACCCATCCAAAATAAATGGCTAGAGCAGATGGGGTGCACTGGAGATTCATGGGACTGGTTTCTGGAAAGCCTCGAATGCTAGGAAGAGAAGTTTGACCACAGTATTGTTGGTCTTCAGTAACTTGGTGATTAAATGCCTTTGGAGTCAGAAAAGATCTAGGCTCGAATGCCAGGTTTGGTGCTTGATCAATTCTCTTAACCTCTCAGAGGCCCAGTTTCTTTTTCTGTAATATAAGGATAATCATTTGCTACCATGGGCTTGTTTAGAGGATTAGATGAGATGGTGAAGATGCAGCACTTGGCATGCAATGGATACTCAAAAAGTGGATTGATTGTACTTATTTGTAGGAGTATCTACATGAAACTTGGGCCCACAAGGACTGTGTGTATATGTATGAGTGTGTGTGTGTGTGTGTGTGTGTGTGTGTGTAAGAAGTACTGACAGTCAAGTTCATGAGCTCTAAGGGATGTGAGCAGGCACAGGGCCGCGGGAGAGACCAGATGGGGGCCTTACCTGCATGTGGAAGCTGACGCTGAATCCACGGGGTTGAGCTTTCCAGTTGACCACTAGGGCAGGAAATGGGGTGGAGGATCTTTAACAGATTATGAGCACAAGCATGACATGGTAAAATTAATGTTCAACGGGGGTCATTTAAGAGCAGTGTGGAAGCTGGTGTGGAAAGAGGCAGGACTAGAGGCAGAGAGTCCAGTCAAGACTGTCATCAAGGTGACAGATTCTGAGGTCTGGTGCCTTGGTGGGTATAGAGGAAAGGGATGAGTTAAGGGTGACCAAAGGGCTTCCAGCCAGGGGACCTGTGATACTGCCTTTAAGAGAAGAAGGAAGGGGGCTCAGTCTGGAGGGAAAAAATAGGATGGTACGTGCCAGCTGTGTCCTTGGGACAGCAAGACACAAAACTGAAGCAAAACCTCTACTGAAGTAGGTAGCTTGAGACTGATTCCTGTAAATGAAAGGAATACAACTGGAAAGGTTGCTGAGCCTTAGGGGACGCTGAGATAGGGCAGATCACACTGGGCCAGTTCCGCAGTTTTCTGATCCTCCAATGTATTGAGCAGAAGAAATCTGCCTAAAAGGAGAGAGGGAGAAGCAGAACATGTGTCATTAAATGGTGATTTGATATTAGGGGCTGTCTGGATTGCCATGGTGACGAAGATGAGGAACATGATGCTTTTACCATCAATCATATTTTAGGTTTGCGTTCCTATGTGCTGCCTGGTAACAAAGGTTCTGAGCAGCTCTGTTTGCCTCATAGTCTGAACTAGGTGAGGGATAGACCTGGGGCTGCATCCTGACAGTTGGTGGAGAAGGATTTGGAAGGGCTCAGCTACACCACACTGCCCGGTGAGCACTGGCCTGGGGGCAGCCCCATGGTTCCATCATCCCTGGTCTCTCTGGATTGGGAAAGAGAGCGATGCTCTTCATGATACCAACTTTTCAAGTCCTCATTACTCTAGGTACATTCCTAACTCCCCCGTCGTGATGGCCTGCGTGGCATCTTCTCTTGGGCTTGTTGCCTAGAGGATGATGTGGATAAAAGTGCTCAGAGGCACATTACAGGGACGTGACATGAGACCAGAAAGGGCACATATTGTCTGATTCCATTTGTATGAAAGGTCCAGAATAGGCAAATCCATCGAGACGGAAAGTAGATTAGTGGTTGCCAGGGGCTGGGGGAGGAGGGAATAGAGAGTGACTGCCCATGGGTACAGGATTTCCTTTTGGAGTGATAAAATGTTCTGGAATTAGATAGTGGTGATGGTTGAACAACTCTGAATATACCAAAACCCACTGAATTATATACTTTAAAGGAATGAACATTACGAGAGGTGAATTATTTCTCAATCAAGCTGTTATTTCAAAGAAATGATCTTAACCCTGGTGGTCCAGTGGTTAAGACTCCATGCTCCCAATGCAGGGGACCCTGGTTCGATCCCTGGTCAGGGAACTAAGATCCCACGTGCCGCAATGAAGATCTGGCGAGCTGCAACTAAGACCCAGTGCAGCCAAAAAAAAAAGACCAGATAGACGTCTGTATTCACGTCACATACGAAGCCCATAAATATGTATACACACTGAGGGGTAACTGGATTTTCACTGTCAAGTTGCTCTTAAGAGTTGGTATACTATATTAATATTTAGCCGTTGCTTTTATGTTTTCTAAATGCTCCTTTGCTAAAACTAAGAAACCCTAGGGATGGGATAAAGGTGGGTGGAGGACTGTTTTCTCTGATTATGAGGCTACTGGAAAAAAAAAAGGCTTAAACCAAACCTACCAAAACAAAAACAAAGCCCAAGGAACCCCATGAAAGTGATTAGTGTGTACATTTCAAGTAACTTAAGGTTTCATTGGCCTTGGCAATACTGCAGAGGAATCTTGCCATAAGGATAAACTGTGCTCACCCCATCTCCCCGGGATTCTAGGCATGAACATGTTTTTCCTCAACATCTGGCTGACATTTCATTCACCTCCCCATTTTGAATGTGCTATCAAGGGTGTTTTCAATGCCTAGTCAGCATACATCCTCATCCACACTGCAATGAATATTTCCCCTCAGAGCTATATGAAATATAGCTATATGAAATTCAGCTCAGCAAATGTTTACTGAGTGCCTGCCAAGTGCAAGGCATCTAGAAGAACAAGATGGCTCCTCAGGCTATCTTCTTCCCCCGGCTGCACAATCTCTCTCCAGAGCAGTGTTTACTGGATGCCAAAATACTCCAGTGAAAAGGGGGAGGCATGATGAGCACGTGCCAAAATCAGGCTTCATTCCTGAGGGCTACTCTTTGTTTCGGTGCACAGGCTCTAGGTACACGGGCTCAGTAGTTGTGGTGCACGGGCTTAGTTGCTCCGTGGCATGTGGGACCTTCCCAGACCAGGGGTTGAACTCGTGTCCCCTGCATTGGCAGGCGGGTTCTTAACCACTGCGCCACTAGGGAAGTCCCCTTTATGGGTTTTTCTAACGTGGCCATCTTATGGTTTATAGAACCATAGCCAATGAGGTGTATCAACCTAGAAGGGCAGCCAGGAGGGGGTTAATGCTGAGACCAGGCTTGGGAGTCAGTGGGATACTTCCCAGAGACCAAGAAAAAAGGGGCAGGAGGCAACAAGTTGTGACAGATTCAGTTACAGGTTGATTTCCACAGAGAAATAAGCTGATGATCTGGGGCAGGAGGTGGTATTTCTGCTTGCCCTGGATTAAGAAGCAAGCCAAGGGAAATGGGGCTTGTTTGGGTGACTGGTTAGAAACTTTTCTTAAGTTCATAATGGTCAAAATAACCCCAGGGGGGTTGACCTTAGATGTTGTCTGTGTTTAGGAGTGTCGGGAACATAAAGACTCCTTTGCCCCCATCAAATACCTCTTTTCCCAGCTTACTGTTACGAAACCAAAACAAAGCAAGATGAAAAGCCCACACACAATCAACAAATCTCAAGATGATAGTAACATTCATGGGGGGGAGGGGCTTACAGTGTGCCAGGCTCTTTGCTAAGAACTTTATTTCCATCCAATATCTCATTTAATCCTCCCACCGACTCTCTGAGGTAGGGGCTATTACCACAGTAATAGCAGATGAGGAAATTGAGGCACCTAGTCCGTGTTCAGAACTCTTCCAGGGACTCTGGGGGCATACCAGATAGTAGATTCCCGAAAATCTGGAATGGTTCTGTGAACAAAAATTGTGTCGGTTGTTTAGGATAGAGTCACTGAAAGGATCTGCAAGAACTGAAGGAGAGCATAGATAGTTTGCGACTGGTAAAATTTCATTTTCTAGCTTGAGGATAAATTTTCGATGTTTAGACTAGACTGTCCCAGAAAAAAACAGAACCATAACTCATCTCTTGTAATTTATGTAGAAGACTGAATGTGCCTTCAGCTGTTTTATCGTGCTTCCTGCAATGACCATCTTTCACTCTCTGGACAGCAGAGGGGTAGCATGTGACCTCCTGTCTCCGTGCATCTTCAATGCCCGGCTTTGCCTCCAAAATGAAGAAATGGACACCTTCCCTGGGAAAAGAGAATATGTATTTCCAAACATGGAAGGAAGAAGACAAGACGGCACCCGCCCCCAGCCTCCCCCTCCCCTGCCCCGGCCCTAGCCCTGGCCCCTGAGCGGGGTCAAGAGCGGACTGCCCGTGCTTCAAACACTCCGTGTTCTTTCCATGTCTGTGCCTTTGAACAGGCTGTTGTCAAGGCCTCTCCCTCTCTTCCCCTTCTCCACAGACAAGTTTGAAATTCGCTAAGATCCAGCTCAAATATTGTCGCTGCATCTTGTGAACCCCATCACCCGTGCCCCCACATACTTCAGCAGACTGGATTTCCCTCCCGTCCCCCTGTGCACCAAGGAGAGGACGGGGCTATGGCAAGATACGGTCAATGCATGCAGCGCGGACTCCCCAGCTGGACCCATCTCTTCAACTGTGCACTTTCCCCAAACACACACACACACACACACATCTTACAGAGTACAGTATTGTGGTTACGTGGGTGAGCTCAGGATTCAGACGGCCGGAGTTTGAGTCCCAGCTTTGTCACTAACTAAGTGAATGACCTTCGGAAAATAACTGACCCACTCTGTGACTCAGTCACCTCATCTCTACAATGGGAATAATAACAGTACTTCTCTCACGGAGTCATTTTAAAGATCAAATGCGAGGATATATAGAAAGTGCACAGACAGCACAGTGCCTGGCATATAGTAATTGCTCAGTCAGTGGTACTTGGTATTATTATTACACAGGGCTTGGCGCCTAAAAGGATGCCAGGTACATATCTGAGTGAGTGGTTCACTCAGTAAGGCTTTCGGGGTTTAAATTAGGGATGGGTCAGGGTCAGCTGGGCTACACAAGGAAGCTGCTTCCCCTGACCTCATTAGTCTCTCACTGCACCCTGTTCTTTTCCTTCAGTGTGCACACCACAGTTTGTAATTATACATATACTTGTATATTTGTTTGGTGCCAGTCTTTCCCAAGAAACTAAGCTCCATGAGGCCAGGGCCCATGTGTGTTTTCACCACCATTATATCTCCTGTACCTGGAACAGTACCAGGAAGATGGTAGGTGCTCAAGAAATAGTCTTTGAATTAATGAATAAATAAAAGTAGAATTCAGGAGCGATGTGGGATGTAGGTGGCCCTGGAAGATGGTTAAGGATTGAGTAGGTGGGCAAGAAGGCTTCCAAATGGAAAGAAATCCTGAGAAACCTGAGCTTGTATGAGGCACCTGGGGGGAATACAGCCAGTAGCTCCATTTGGCTGGAAGAGCAAGAGACTGTTCCCATAGCTCAGGTCATATACGGGGTAGCAAGATAGGAGATTAGTGGGAGGAGGTAGGGAATGGCATTGAATGCCAGGCCACTCAGGGATTCATTCTGTTGGCTAAGGCTTTGGCCTCTATCAACATGCAAATATTCCTGGGAATAGTATGTATTATCAGCCAAGTACAATTGAGTATAAGTTCATTTACTTACTCTTTGCATTACAGAAAACTTTGCTTAGAGGGGAACGTGATGATACCAGGAGGCCACTGGAAAGAGAAAATAGTGCCCCGAGATGATTCAAAAGCATACAAAGAGGGAGGTGAAGATGAAATTTATCCATCTCCAGTGTTGCCTTGGTCCAGAACCTGAACCTCAAATTATATATAAATCATTTCATTGAAAAATGACTCTTCTTTATAAAAGGTATTGATGGGGAGTAGGAGTGGCCTGTGTGATAAGATGAGGTTTTTGATCACTGATTCAATCTCTTTACTTGTTATAGGTCTGTTCAACTTTTCTGTTTTTTCTTGAGTCAGTTTTGGTAATATGTGTGTTTCTGAGAGTCTGTCCATTTCATCTAGATTGTCTAATTTATTGCTGTACATTTTCCTGTGTCATTAAAAGTCCTTTGTAAGTATCATTTTTGATAGCTGCATAGTATTCTATTGTATGGCTGTCCCATGTTTTATTTAACCATTCTCCTAATGGTTCTCATCAGGTTATTCAGAGCTGAAATGAATGTCTTTGTACAAAATCTCTGTCTGTATTACTAGTTCCTTAGGATAAATCCCTAGACAAGGAGTTTCTGGGACAAAAGCCTGGACTTTTCTTATGGTTCTTAATGCATCTTGCCAAACTGCCATCCCCAAATGTCAGACCAATTTGTTGTTCTCATCAGTGCATGCAAGTGCTTTATAATGTTAGGGGTTGTGATTTTTAAAACATCTTTGCTGATTTGATGGGTGAGAAATGCCATCTTATTTTTAGCTGTTATTTTAAAATTTCAAGTGGGGTCAAAATTTGTTAATATTTCATTACATATTTGTATTCCTTCATATGTAATTCATCTATTCAGTTCTTCATCCATTTGTTTGTCTTTGTTCTTTTAGTGTCTTTCTTATTGATTTGCATTGTCTCTTTATCAATTATCTTCAGTATTTATTGCAAGAATTTTCAGGGGGTTTTTGCCTTTAAATTTGTATATGCTGTTTCTTGGTGTCCAGAGGCTTAATTTTTAGGTAGGCATACCAATCAATTTCTTCCTTCATGAGCTCTTCTATCCTATGTGTGCCTAAAAGCACTTCCCCACCCAGGAATCAGATGGGTAATCTCATTTCTTCCCTCTTAAAAATTTATCTTTTATACATGCAGAATTTATTTCAGTGTTTGATGTGATTATTTTTCCCCAAATCGCAAATCATCCCAGCACTGTTTATTGAATAATCCTTCCCTTTCCCATTGATTTGTGATCTTTCCTTTACCTTATAAATTCATATATATGTATGCATACATATGTACACACACACACATCTATTTTTGTTTTGTTTTTCTGGGCTGTCTATTCTGTTTCATTGATTTGTCTCTTCTTGCACTACAATCACACTGTTTTAAATGCTGTGGGGCTCTTTTGGTTGTCTTTTTTAAAAAGTGTATAACAGTTATTAGAATAGATTTCTTTTTCAGTTCAAATTTTATAATGTTTACTTACAAAAGAATTCAATGAGAATGACGACGCTACGTTGACAAACAAAATTTTATTTATTTAATTCTGTGGTTTTATAATATGTTTTTGATAGCATTACTCCTATGACTTGAACTTTTCTTAGCTATTTATATTAGTTTTCTTTTCAGATAAATATTACATTTTGTCAGGCGGGCCGGTTCCTTCCCAGAGCCCACGTAAGTTATACAAATTGGGGGCTGCCTAGTTCACCTACTTGGATCATTAAACAGCATCCTCATAATGAACAAAGCAAGAGTCCACATGAGCCAGGCTCCAATTGTGCCTTTAGCTTTCATACCTTCTTTACCTCCTAGAGGGAGAGATCTAAAGAGGGAAGAAGATTTTGGCCACAGTTGCCTGAAGAGCTGAAATGAAAAGGAATAGTTCACCATGCCCACCACTTTCAAAGTCTACTTTTCCCTCTCTCCAAAGTGGAATTACTCTCTCAAGGGACAGATTATTTTTTATTTAATTTACCTTAATTTTATTATCCACATTATGGAATTACACATATAAAAGCTCCTAGATTTGTCTCTGTCTGTGGAGCATGAACCAGTTACTCAGCCTCTCTGAACCTCAGTTCCCTGAACTGCAAAATGGCAGCAAGGACCTCATTATGCAAAATGCCTGGCCCAGAATCTGACTCAGAGCAGGCAATCAGTAAATGGCAGCTAGAGCATAGTTATGAGAGCTAGGAGAGCATATGGGTTAAGACTACAGGCTCCGCCTGCGCTCCAGGGCCCGCGAGACACAACTACTGAAGCCCGTGTTCCTACAGCCTGTGCTCCACGACAAGAGAAGCCACTGCAACGAGAAGCCCATGCACCGCAACGAAGAGTAGCCCCCGCTCGCCACAACTAGAGAAAGCCCACGCGCAGCAACGAAGACCCAACGCAGCCAAAAATAAATAAATAAATAAATATATTTATTAAAAAAAAAAAGACTACAGGCTCTAGGGCCAGATTTCTTGGGTTCAAATTTTTATCTTTTTAGCACTAATTAATGTTCTGATCTTGGACAAGTTACTAAACCTGAACATATTTTGGTTTCCTCTTCTGCAAAATGTGGGTAATGAACGTACTTGCTTTACTGGTTGTAAGGAATGAGTTCATTCTAGAAAACACTTAGAACAGTTTCTGGCACATATTAGGCACTCAATTAATGTTAGCTACTCCTGTTGGCAGTGCCCTTGGTAGTGGTCTTACTGTCCTAAACCTAGTTATTTGGCCACTTACACAATCAAGACTGTATTACCTCATAGCACCATCTAGTGCTTATCTGGGGAAACTACACATCTATCCTTTAAGCAACAGTCATTTGCTTGAGAGAATATTTTAAAGGGAAAAAAAAAAGAAGAACCATTTTTAGGAATACAAAAAAGTTTTTTTGAAATATCTTATCTTGATTTCAATATTTCTCTAGTCTATCTGGGCTTGTATTTATAACTGTCAGAATTGTTGACTGCAAACAACAGCAACAGATTGACTGAATTAAGCAAATTATTGGGCATTTCATAGAATCAACAGGAAGGCAGATGAACCAAGCTAAGGAAATGGGCAGGAAGCCAGGGAGGCTTGGAGTGGGGACCCCAGCTAAGGTCATGCCACAGGACCAGCTTGGCTAGCATGTCACTACTGGCAACAGCTCTGTCCACTGCTTCTAGATACCATCACCACAAATCGTTGCTGCCTCTGGACTCCGCTGATCCCACGTTGGTTGCTGGGGCCTCTGCTAGATGCAGTTTCTATGAATAAATTCAAAACTTCCACTTTTTGTATAAATCTCTCAGGATTCAAAGTCTTTGATGAGAGCCTGAGTCCCCTGTTGGTGCCCTAACTGCCCCAAGGCGTATGGATGAAGAAGCAATATGTGCTTCTCTTGGTTTCCGTGGTGGGAGTTGAGGTTTTGCTTTCCAGATCCACAATGAGGGATTACCTCAAAAAAGAAGAGGGCTTGACTAACACCACATTATAAATCAGCTATACTCCAATAAAAATTTTTTAAAAAGAAGAAGAAGAGGCCTTGGATAGTGACCTCAGGGAGGGTTGCCAGATAAAATACAGGACACCCAGTTAAATTTGAATTCAGGGAAAAAAAAGAATGCTTTTTTTTTAGTATAAGTATGCAAATATTGCATACTGAGAGCAAAAACTTAGGACAATCATGCCTAGTTTGGGTGAGGAGGGAGACAAGTAGTCTTATTGACTGCCAGTAGGCGCATGCACTAGTACACCCAAGTGTATTAGTCACGGGTCTCCAGAGAAACAGAACCAATGTGTATATAAGAGATTTATTATAGGAATTGGCTCACGTGACTATGGAGGCTGAGAAGTCCCACAATCTACCTTCTGCAAACTGGGGACCCAGGACAGCCAGTGGTGTAATTCCAGTCCGAGTCCAAAGGCCTGAGAACCAGGAGCACTGATGGTGTAAATCTCGGTTCAAGGGCAGAAGAAGACCAATGTCCCAGCTCACGCAGGCAGGGAAGGGTGGGGGTGAGGAGCGAATCCTTCCTTCCTCTGTTTTGTTCTATTCTTCAATGGATTGGATGATGCCCGCTGCCTCTGGGGAGGGCAATCTGCTTCGAAGAATCCACCAATTCAAATTCAATCTCATCCGGAAACACCGTCACAGATACACCCAGAAATAATGTTTAATCTGGGCACCCCTTGGCCCAGTCAAGCTGACACATAAGATCAACCATCCTACCAAGTGCATTAAAAATATTCACAACCTCTGACCCAATAATTCTATTTTTAGAACTCATCCTAGCCTTTGACCCAGAAGTTGAATTTTAAGGAATGTATCCTAAGGAAATGGTCAGAAATAGGCAAAATAATTTGTATGCATAGTGCTCATCACGGAGTTATCATTCATAAAGAAAAATGGGAAATAAGCCTAACTATGCAACTAGGAGAATGGTGAAATAAATTATGGTTAATACATATGATGGTATCTTATGCAGTCAGTAAAATTATGTTTATGAAGCATTTTAGCTGTGTGGAAAACTCTGACAAAGGAATGTTCAGAGATAAAAGCAGGGCAGATAATTGCAGATATAACTCACTAGCTATATAATCTTTGGCAACTTAACCTCTATCTGTTTGCTCATCAGTAAAATGGGGATAATATAACGACAGAACATAGAATGGTACCTTGCACACACCAAGTATTAGCTGGTATGTGTGTGTGTGTGTGTGTCTGTGTGTGTGTGCGCACGTGCACACGTGCATTTGAGGAGAGAGAGAGAGAGAGAAAGAGAAATGGTGGTCAAGAGAAAGTTGATTAATAATGGTGACAACCCAACTCAGTGTTCCTATATCTCAGCAAGTCTCTTGGATGTTGGGAAGCAGTTTATGGTGGTGATGGCAGTGGCCCAGCTTCCCTGGATTGCAGCTATGGGGCTGTGTTCTTGAGGTAAATAGTCCTGGTAGAGGCTTCCTGATTGCCCACTTCCCTGACTGGGGCAGAGGCACCCCTGGTGGGCAGATGTAGCTGCAGCATCCTGGAAGTCATTCCTGCCGCTCTATTCCTCCAATTCTTCTAGTGATTTTGTGAGCACTTAATTCCCTGTGTTGAATTCCTTTTTCAAAATAACTAAACAGTTTCTGTTTCTTACCCCTGAACTCTGACTAATACGAGGATGAAATAGAAAGACCTGTTCAGGACATGGAAAGATTCTGATGCCTACTGATGTCAGGTATGCCTAAGCGGAAAGAAGAGTCTGAAGTCTGGGATAAGACTAGAGTAAATAGTTTAAGTATGTGAGTCATAAGTCTCTGAATCACATTTTAAGTCGTAGGACTGGATGATGGATGAAATTATCTAGGGAGAGAGTGAGAACAGATGCTGGCCCCGGACATACCTGGTGCACTCCAACATTTAAAAATCTGCTAGGGATTTCCCTGGTGGTCCAGTGGTTAAGACTTCGCCTTCCAATGCAGAGCTAAGATCCCACATGCCTCGCAGCCAAAAAAAAAAAAAAAAAAAAAAAAACCAAAACGTAAAAACAGAAGCAATATTGTAACAAATTCAATAAAGACTTTAAAAATGGTTCACATCCACATATATACAACGGACTATTACTCAGCCATAAAAAGAAATGAAATTGAGTTATTTGTAATGAGGTGGATGGACCTAGAGACTGTCATGCAGAGTGAAGTAAGTCAGAAAGAGAAAAACAAATACTATGTGCTAACACATATATATGGAATCTTAAAAAAAAAAGGTTCTGAAGAACCTAGGGGCAGGACAGGAGTAAAGACGTGGACGTAGACAATGGACTTGAGGACACGGGGAGGGGGAAGGGTAAGCTGGGACAAAGTGAGAGAGTGGCATGGACATATATACACTACCAAATGTAAAATAGATAGCTAGTGGGAAGCAGCCACATAGCACAGGGAGATCAACTCGGTGCTTTGTGACCACCAAGAGGGGTGGGATAGGGAGGGTGGGAGGGAGACGCAAGAGGGAGGAGATATGGGGATATATGTATACATATAGCTGATTCACTTTGTTATAAAGCAGAAACTAACACACCATTCTAAGGCAATTATACTCCAATAAAGATGTTAAAAAAAAATGGTCCACATCAAAAAAATCTTTAAAAAAAACTGGTAAGAGAGGTGGAAATCATAAAAAGAAAAAAAAAAAGGCTGAGGAAGAGTAGCCAGTGAGAAAGGAGAAAAACCATTAGAGTATGTGTATCCCAGAAACCAAGTAAGTAAGGAAAGCATCTTGAGGGGCAGAGATCAATTCTGTCAAATGCTGTTGAGAGACTAAGTCAAGGTTACAAAAATGTCCCTGGGATTGGGAGCGTAGACAAGAATGGTTTTGAAGGAGTGATGGGGGCAAAAGCCCAACGGAGTGGGTAGAAGAGAGAATGGGAGGCGAGGGTGTGGAGATGGTGTGTGTGAACAGACAACCCTTGTGAGAAGTTTGGAGACCTAGGGAGCAGATAAATGAGGCAGTAGCTGGAAGGAAGATCTGGGGTCAAGGGAGGGGGTTTTATAAGAGAAGAAACACCAGAGCATGTTTATTTGCACAGAGGTATGATCAAGTAGAGAGGATGATACGTATATGCAGGAGAGAGGGGGTGGATAACTGTGGGAGCCAAGGTCTTGAGAGTATGTGAGGGAGATGAATTCAGAGTCCAAGGGGAAGGTCCTTGATAGGAGGAAGGACACTGCGCTGCGCCAAGCAGGAAAACAGAGAATGTAGATAGAGTTGGGGGCAGTTAGTGGTGGGAAGATGATGGAATTTCCATCTAACTGCTTCTACTTTCTTACTGAAATACAATGCAAGGTCATCTGTGGAGAATGAGAATAGAGAGGGAATATGGGAGGTTTGAGGAGTGGAGGTGGTGTGAGATAGCGCTCCCGGAGAATGAGAGCAGGAGAGAGTGAGAGAGTGGGAGAAGGAGAGTGGCTGTGACTGTAGAACATAACTGTTGGACTGCATTGTCCATTTGTGAATTATAGTCAAAAATTTTCAAGTGAGCCCCTCCTCATTCCCCACCCCCAGGCAGCTGCTGATCTGCTTTCTGCTATTATAGATCAGATTGCATTTTCTGGAGATTTATACTGATGGAATCATATGTATGTCTTTTTGTCCCAAAATATTTCATATTTTGATGCTATTGCAAATGATAACTTTTTCATTTCAATTTTTGAGTGTTTTTTTAAATTTTTATTTATTTATATTTATTTTTGGCTGTGTTGGGTCTTTGTTTCTGTGCGAGGGCTTTCTCTAGTTGCGGCAAGCGGGGGCCACTCTTCATCGCGGTGCGTGGGCCTCTCACTGTCGTGGCCTCTCTTGCTGCGGAGCACAAGCTCCAGACGCGCAGGCTCAGTAGTTGTGGCTCACAGGCCTAGTTGCTCCGTGGCATGTGGGATCCTCCCAGACCAGGGCTCAAACCCATGTCCCCTGCATTGGCAGGCAGATTCTCAACCGCTGCGCCACCAGGGAAGCCCAATTTTTGAGTGTTTGTTGCTATTATATAGAAATAAAATTGAGATTTTTTTTCATAAATTTATTTATTTTATTTATTTTTGGCTGCGTTGGGTCTTCATTGCTGCACATGGGCTTTCTCTAGTTGCAGCGAGTGGGGGCTACTCTTCGTTGTGGTGCACGGGCTTCTCATTGCGGTGGCTTCTCTTGTTGTGGAGCACCGGCTCTAGGCGCGCAGGCTTCAGTAGTTGTGGCGCACGGGCTTAGTTGCTCCGAGGCATGTGGGATCTTCCCGGACCAGGGCTCGAACCCGTGTCCCCGCATTGGCAGGCAGATGCTTAATCAGTGTGCCACCAGGGAAGCCCAAAATTGAGATTTATTTGTCAATTTTGTATCCTTCAACCTTGCTAAACTCACTCATAAGTTCTAGGAGCTTATTTGTAGCATCCATTGGATTTTCTATACAAATGATTGTGTCATCTGTGAATAAAAACAGTTTTACTTCTTATTTTCCAAAAAAAATTTTTTCAAGTGAGACCAGCCACTAGAGTATGATGCCTTCTGCTACAATGTCCAGTCGTTTACGTGCAATTAGGGAATAAGGGGACGATTGGGTTTAACCAGAGTTGTGCTTTCAAAAAGGTCTAGTGTGTGATCAAGAGGGAGGGTGGCTGACGGGGGCAGGAGGTGTAGAGGAAAAGGTCTTTGGAGCTGAAGAACATCAAGGAAGTGGGAGGGGAGGTGTGGGATGGGTCAGCCATGTGGATGTTAAAGGCACCGCATAACCTTAGGCAGGACAACTGAGCCTGGAGGAAAAGTCTCTCTCAGTACAATTTACACACCTCCTGCTGCAGGCTTCTGGGAAGTGAAGGGGTCCAGGGCCTAGATCCTGGATACTCTAGGGCTCTGCCTCCATGCCCAGTGTGGGGCCAGGCTACGGGGATCTAGCACTCTCCGGGGCTGGCCTGCACTCATGCCCCACCCCCGCCCTCAGAGCCCTCCACCCTCAGACAATCCGGCTCTAAACTCTCAATAACCTAGACTTTTTGAAAACAAATGCCTGTTCACTCTCCTCCTGAGGCAAGTAAAGTCCAGACCTCCATGTCACAGGCCTTGGCCACCCTTTGTGGCAAGATTGAGTAAGGGAGAGAAAAATAAATTTTACTTAGTGATGAAGCTACAGCAGAGAAAAGAGGCAACAGTTAGATTATGCTGCCGCACAGAAAAAAAAAAAATCAAAGAAGGAATAATTCCCACATTTTAACACTATATATTTCTGGTTGGTGGTATAGTGGAATCACACCTATACACATGCAGAGGTATGGAGTGTGTGTGTGTGTGTGTGTGTGTGTGTGTGTGTGTGTGTGTGTCGGTAGACACACACAAGCACAAGGAAATAAAGGAAATTTGTCTTTGACACCTACTGTCTGCCACTTATTTGATGATTCCTCCCATTTTATTGGAGTCTCTTGTCCCAGGGCCACTCCTGCCCCTCTACATTCCCTTAGCTACAGAGGATGCCCGCTGTGTGCTCTGTGAAGCAGAACTCTCCCTGTTTCTATCCCTACTCACCAGTTCTCTTTTAAGTGACAATGGATGCGAATGGGTTAACGAGATTAAAAACAACCTACTGTTGCTTTAGCACACCACTGAGTTTCCTAGGCAACATAATGCCTGGATGTCTCCTGTTTCTTCCTGTTTCTAAAAGCCCCTATGGAAGGAATGGTGAAAATATTAATCTTGGCTAACACTCAAGTCCCTGCTCTTCCCCCCCCCACTCCCCACTTTACTCCCCCAGCAGTTGACCTTGCCTCCTGCTTCATGGAAAACATTGAGGCTGTCAGGTGTGAATTCCCTCTGCCTTGAGGTCCCCGCATCTTTCTTGCCCTCCTCTTAAAGGATGAAGTACAATCCCTGCCTCCGATCCCTACCCCTGTCCCCTTCCTTGGATTTCATCCTCTTCTGTCTCACCTCCTGCCACAGGGTTGATTAATATCCCCTCTCTTCTGTATTTTTCAACCTCTAAACACCTACTAGCTCTGTGACTACAGCCTGAGTCTATCACAGCTCTCAGAAAAACAAATCAAACCAAGAAATCCAACTGCCCTCTGTCCTCCATCCCCCTCCCTTTAGTCAAGCTCCTCAAGCTTATTGTTTGAGAGCTGGATCTCCTCAATCCTCACATCCCACTCACTCCCTAGGCCCCTGGAACCAGGCTTTGGTCCTTCTCACACTCCCACACTCCCAGGACTGTGGCATAGGTAACCTGGGACTTCCAAGTGGCCTAGTCCAGTTTACTCTTTAGTCTTCATTTTTCTTGATCCCTCTGCAGCACTGTGAACCTCTCCCTCCGGGAAACTGTCTCCCCTCCCTTTGCTTCTGTCAGACCACACTCTCCTAGTCGTCTGTCCATCACTGGGAGTTTGTTTGGGTTTTTAAAAAATATTTATTTACTTACTTATTTATTGATTTATTTATCGTTGCAGCACGCAGGGTCTTTTCGTTGTGGCGCGCAGGCTCTCTAGTTGTGGCACACAAGCTCTAGAGCATGCAGGGTCAGTAGTTGAAGCGCGCAGGCTTAGTTGCTCCACGGCATGTGGGATCTTAGTTCCCCAACCAGGGATCAAACCCGCGTCCCCTGCATTGGAAGGTGGATTCTTAACCACTGGACCACCAGGGAAGTCCCCCATCACTGGGAGTTTTTAATCTCAATCTCCTTGGTTGGTCCTTCTTCCTCTCCCTCTCCCTAAAATGGCAGTCTTCCCCCAAGATTCTACCTTGGCCCTCATTTTCTTTCTACAACTGGCTAACAACCTATAGATGCCAGGCAAGTAATTTGAATGAGTCACGCGAGGATGGTGGATACGTGACAATGTAGTACGTGCTGGAATTCACAAAGAAACCTGCTCTCTCCTTTTTTTTTTTTTTTTTGAAGCAATAGTAACAACCCTCTTCCCCTCTTCTCTATCTTTCACCTTCCATTTTCAATGGAGTCATGGGTACAAAAAAACATTTGACTATCCTCTTTACTATTAAGAAAAACAGAGCAAATATGCTAAAAGACGACTGATATTTGGTCTTGGCATTGGGGATACAGTAGGGAGCAGCGGGCTTCCTGTAGGTGTGCCCTCTGAGGGAGGCAGCTGCCAATCAGCTCTGCCAACTGTTGCCACACAGGGATCTAATGCCACATCGTCCAACTTTTGTTTTTCTTAAATCTTTATTGGAGTATAATTGCTTTACAATGGTGTGTTAGTTTCTGCTTTAGAACAAAGTGGATCAGCTATACATATACATACATCCCCATATCCCCTCCCTCTTGCATCTCCCTCCCACCCTCCCTATCCCACCCCTCTAGGTGGTCACAAAGCACCGAGCTGATCTCCCTGTGCTATGAGGCTACTTCCCACTAGCTATTGATTTCACATTCCGTAGTGTATATATGTCCATGCCACTCTCTCACTTCGCCCCAGCTTACCCTTCCCTCTCCCTCCCCGTGTCCTCAAGTCCATTCTCTACGTCTGCATCTTTATTCTTGTCCTGCCCCTAGGTTTTTCATGACCTTTTTTTTTTTTCCTTAGATTCCATATATATGTGTTAGCATACTGTATTTGTTTTTCTCTTTCTGACTTACTTCACTCTGTATGACAGTCTCTAGGTCCATCCACCTCACTCCAAATACCTCCATTTCATTTCTTTTTATGGCTGAGTAATATTCCATTGTATATATGTGCCACATCTTCTTTATCCATTCATGTGTCGATGGACACTTAGGTTGCTTCCATGTCCTGGCTATTGTAAATAGAGCTGCAATGAACATTGTGGTACATGACTCTTTTTGAATTATGGTTTTCTCAGGGTATATGCCCAGTAGTGGGATTGCTGGGTCGTATGGTAGTTCTATTTTCAGTTTTTTAAGGAATCTCCAGATCGTCCAACTTTTTAAGAGAAGTCAGAAATACGGGTTTTATGTAAAAATCTTTTGGTTAAGTGTTTACATCTAATACTTTTTAAAGTAACATAAATGCGAGGGTCAAATAAGCATGGATTGGAGCCAGTTCTTGTCACAGGGCCAACAATTTTCAGCCTTGGGTTAGCACACTGTGCACTGAACCTTGGCAGCACCTCTGCCCTATGTTCTCCCTGGTGATCCGATTCAACGCCAGTGACATTTCAACTCCCACTCGCAGCCTGGTCCCTCCTGCCTTTATCTCTCCGGTCCAGACCCCCAGCCTGAGCTCCAAGCCCCAGTACTCCACTGGCTACATTACTGGATCTCTCCAGCATGTTCCTTCTGCCTGTGCTTTTCTCTTTTTTGTATTTTTAAAAATTTTAAAATTTTATATTGGAGCATAGTTGATTAACAATGTTGTGTTAGTTTCAGGTGTACAGCAAAGTGATTCACTTATACATATACATGTATCTATTCTTTTTCAAATTCTTTCTCCATTTAGGTTATTACAGAATACTGAGCAGCAGTCCCTGTGCTATACAGTAGGTCCTTGTTGGTTATCTATTTTAAATATATCTGCCGGTGCTTTTCAAACATTAATGTGCAGGTGACTCATGTGGGGTCTTGTTAAAATGGAGATTCTGATTCGGTGGGTCTGGGATACTGCCCAAGATCGTGCATTTCTAACAAGCTCCCAGCCAACGCCGCTGGGCCATGAACCACACTTTAAGACACAGCCCCCATCTGAAGACAAGGTCCTTTCTGCAAGTTTGCTCTCCCCCCGCATGCCTCCTCTTGGTGGATGATAGAGCTTCTGTCCACACACCCAACCAAGGGTTTGGGACATAAATTGGATGTAGAGAGAGTAGGAGAAGTAGGGGAGGAATCCTAAGCTCTGTCCCATCCAACTCCTTAACATCGATCCTATTCATCCCTGCATGTGTGTCCACACTGTCACAACCTCACTGGTGTCCCTGCTCTAGCATTCGCCCTCCAGTGCATCCTCAATTGTCCTACCGGTATGATATTTCTAAAAAGTGAAATGATCTCATGGAAAGCCTGGGCCAGACTTGTGGGTTTAAATCCCAGCTCTGCCTCTTAACTAGCTGTGTGACTTTGGGCAAGTAACTTCACCTCTATGTATATCGGTTTCCTCATCTATAAAAAGAGAATGATAGTAGAACCTAATTCGTTGTGAGATAAATGAGGCAATATTTGTTAAGTGTTTGTAGCACTCAATAAATGCACATTAGCTGCGATGTTGGCCACGTCACTCCTAGCTTCAGTAAAGTTGGAGTGTTGAGGGTAAGGAGGAAGTAGAAAGACATAAAGCAGGAGATAGGTAGGCTGAGGCCAGATCATGGAAGGTTAGAGTCTCAAGTTGGGGTCCCTGGGAAAACAGGCTCCGTGATGGAGGTTAGTGCAAAGGAAATTTATTGGTCAGTGTTCTTGGGTCCTGTGCCTGAATGGTCAGGCCAAGAAGCAGGATCAGGCAGAAGGAGAAGTTGAGCTGAGGTGAGGTCACAATACAGCCTCAGTCACTCCCACAGGGAGTGCCCCACACGCCATCTGCCTCAGAGTGTTTTATGCAAAGCCCAAGAGTTATCCAACCACTAAGAAGGAATGATAATTAGGTAACGAGACAGAGGTGCTAATTATCGCTACAATGGCAAATATATTACAATATATAAATGTATCAAATTAACGTTGCTGTATACCTTAAAGTTACACGAGGTTATAAGTCAAATATATTTCAATAAAAAAAGGAGCACAAGCGTTATTCCATACAAAGGGTTTAGAACATTGCCTGGCACATAATAAGTGCTCAAATAAGTGCCCAAGTAATGTTAGCTATTACTAAAGATGCAGATTCTCAGACTTTAGACCTACTGGATCAGAATCTTTGAGGGCTGATCCTAGGAAGAGACATTTTATAAGTACCTTCTCCCCTCTCCAGATTATTTCGATCCTCACCAAAGCTTGAGAACCACTGGTTTCCCTATAAAACTCATCAATTTCCTTGTCCATCTGGCGAACATTTTCAAGACTCAGCTCAAATGTCACCTCTTGTACAAAACCTTCCTGGATCAGACCTCCCATCCCTCCTTTGCCTACCTCCTTCTTACTGTGTGTAGACCACGATCACAGCATCTATAACACTTTGGCTGTCTGTCTCCCCTTACTAGAGAGTGAGCTCCTTCCTTGGGGGCAAAGACTTTGAATCCCCAGCACCTACCACAGCGCCTAGCATGAAATAGGACTTCAAGAGAGGATGTGACGGGCAGACCCCTTTTGGGTCTCTTTAGAATCTCAGCACCAAGTGCTGCCTACTCTAGTCTCTGAAATTGAAAGTGTGGCATCCATATACTCCTATTACTTAAGACATAGTTGGCAACTTTGGAATTCTTTTTAATTTTATTGACGTATAGTTGATTTGGAATTTTGTATTTATCCCTTAAAAGTTTGAACTTTGTATTGCTTTTTATAATAATAAAAGAAATTTATGCTCACTATATAAAAAAGTAAGCAAAAATTACCCATAATCTCACAACCCAGAGATAACTGTTATTAACTTTTATGTGTATTTCCTTCATATTTTTTTCTGTACATGTATATTTAACATAATGGGTTGCCATATTCAAATCAAGTCCACAAAAGAAAAGGGAACCCTCCTGCACTGTTGGTGGGAATGTAAGTTGGTGCAGCCACTATGGAAAACAGTATGGAGGTTCCTCAGAAAACTAAAAATAAAGCTACGATATGGTCCAGCAATCCCACTCCTGGCATATACCTGGACAAAACTATAATTCAAAAAGATACATGCACCCCTATGTTCACAGCAGCACTATTCACAATAGCCAAGACATGGAAACAGCCTAAATGTCCACTGATAGATGAATGGATAAAGAAGATGTGGTACATATCTACAATGGAATACTAGTCAGCCATAAAAAAGGACAAAATAATGCCATTTGCAGCAACATGGATGCAACTAGAGATTATCATACTAAGTGAAATAAGTCAAAGACAAATACCATATGATATCACTCATATGTGGAATCTAAAATATGACACAAATGAACCTATCTACAAAACAGAAACAGACTCACGGACATGTAGAACAGACTTGTAGTTGCCAAGGGGGAGGGAGGAGGGAGAGGGATGGACTGAGAGTTTGAGGTTAGTAGATGCAAACTATTACATTTAAAATGGATAAACAACAAGGTCCTACTGTATAGCACAGGGAACTATACCCAATCTCTTGGGATAAACCATAATGGAAAAGAATATTTAAAAACAATGTATATACGTGTATAACTGAGCCACTTTGCTGTACAGCAGAAATTAGCACAGCATTGTAAATCAACTATACTTCAATGAAAAGAAATTAAAAAAAAACAAATCAAGTCCACAAATATTTATTGAGCTCCTACTATATGCCAGCCACTAGTCTACGCACAGGGGATACAGCAGCGAAGGAAATAAACAAAATCTCTGTTCTCATATAACTCACAGTCACGTTGGAGGAGATAACCAAAAAAGTGAGTAAATGATACTGCGATGGAGAAAAATAAATTTGAGAAGGAAGGAAGGAGAGTTGGGGGAGGGTGTTTTGAGATTTGAAAGCAGTGAGGGAATGATCCATGAGGCTATCTGGGGAAGAACAGTCCAGCAAAAGGAATCATAAGTACGGAGGAATTGGAATATGCCTGATCGTTCAAGGGCCAGCGAGGTGGCCACTGTGGCTGGAGCACAGTGACCAGGGAAGGAAGTGGGAATGAGGTCCTAAAGTCTTAAAGGTAAAGGCAGGGTGGGGCGGTGCAAACCCTGCAGGGCCTTTAGGCCGCTGTAAGAACTTTGGGCTTTTATTCTGAGTGAGATGGAGAGCATCTTTGGATACTTAACATGGTTTCCAGTTCTTTGCTACCATGTATTGGGCTCTGTGATTTTTCTGTACAAATCACTACTCATATCTCTGAGTACTTCCCTAGGAAAAATTTCTAGAAGATAAATTCTTTGGTCACAGGGTACAAATACTTTGAGGCTCTTGTTGCATATTGCCAAGACTGCTTTCTAGAAAGTCTGCATCCACTTACAATGTAATTTATTTTTTTGATCTTTAAAATCAGTTTTTTTAATTGGAGTATATTTGCTTTACACTGCTGTGTTAGTTCCTGCTGTACAGCAAAGTGAATCAGTCATACATATACATATATCCCCTCCTTTTTGGATTTCCTTCCCATTTAGGTCACCACAGAGCATCGAGTAGAGTTCCCTGTGCTAAACAGTAGGTTCTCATTAGTTATCTATTTTATTACAATATAATCTAATTCAACAAATATTTATTGATCACCTACTACATGGCAGACATGAAATACACTGGTGAACAAGATGACTCTTTCATCCTAGCAATTTCACTCTGGCCAGCATTGTGTCAGAGTGCTTGCCAACACCAAGTTCTTAAAAAGCTTCAAACAACAAAAGGTAGAAAAGAATGCTCCAATAATTTGAATGATGAAAAATATGTTGCTATTACGTTCCTTTGGATTTATTGATTATGAGTGAGGTTGAATTCCTTCCCACACCTTTTCTAGCTAATCAGCCAATTGTCCTATTTTTCTTTAAGAGTTCTTTAAAACCTTTGAAAATAATTTAAAGGAGGCAAGAAGTTTGGAAACATTAAAAGACTTAACATATATCTTGGGAAATAAGTAGTCCTCAGGTCAAATACATAGGCTTTAGACACTGATTTGAAGAAAAGAATATATATAATGCAACTCTCATGTTCTGGAGAGGGCTTTTTAGTCAGGAGCACCTGGCTTATTTCCAGAGAACTTGAGAATTGCCACTCTGGACGAGACCTTCCCACGGAGTGCTGTGACATGAGCTGGAATGGTAGGAGGCTTGCCTTCAACAATCTCAACATCCCAGTGTTTACCTAATAGCCCGCTTTATTGAACATCAAACCTGCTTTGAAAGCATTTATATTTTCAAGCTGTATCACTTCTTGAGGTTTTCAATGGCACAAATTTTCTAACCTCTGTATGAAGCAGGACTTTAATCCATTAACCCTCTGAGGGTGTACCCTGCTACAGAGGTATAGCAGGAAGGACACTGGACCGTGATAAGTGAAAATTTTTAAACCCCCTAGCCCTCCATAAAAACATTTCCCCCCGCTTTTTATTGAGATATAAGTGACATATAACATTGTGTAAGTTTAAGGTGTATGACATATTGATTTGTTACATTCATATTGTTATAGATTGCCACTGTCGTGTTAGCTAAAACCTCTGTCACCTCACATAATTATCATTTCTTCTAGTGGTGGGAACAATTAAGATCTAGTCTCTTAGCACGTTTAACGTTTATAATATGATTTTGTTGTCTACGATCACTGTACTGCATGTTAGATCTCCAGGACTTATTTATCTACTAGTTGCAAATATGTGTCCTTTAACATCTCTCCTATTCCCCCACCCCCAGCCCCTGGTAACCATCATTCCACAATCTGTTTTTTTAAGTTTAGTTTTGTTTTGTTTTGTTATTTTTTTTTTCAGATTCCACATATCAGTGATATCACACAGTATTTGTCTTTCTCTGTCTGACATTTTCCCCACTTTTAATAGCGGTTACCTTTGAGGAGAGAGAACCAGGGGTGAGAAGAGGGGATTTAATTTACCTTTTGTATCTTTCCATAGTTTGAATTTTATAACCTTAAACAAATATGACTTTTAAAACTGTCCAACATGGTTTATCTGGGTGGGAGCTAATGGCTTGTTCTTATTTTTTACTTTGTATCTCTGTTTGTCAGGAATAAAACCCCTGAAGAATCATTTATTATTTTAAAAATATCCATAGTTTTGTAAAACAAAATCTGTGTGTGTGTGTCTCATATGTCTGCAGGCATATAGACCAAACTGCTAATGTGTGGGCCGGATTTAAAGATTGTCTGGGGAGCTGGGAGGGGGAGAAACGAGTTTCATTTTTTACTTTATACACTTACATACTGTTTAGGTTTGTTGTAGTGAACATGTATTATAATACATTCTACATTTTTTCAGAGAAGAAATAATAAACCATTTTCCCCCCTGAGGCTACAAGGGACATGTGCTCATTCTGGAAAATGTAGACTAATATAAAGAAGAAGCTAACAATCACAACAGTTAACATTTGAGCATGTTTCCTTTCGGGCTTCCTTTTATGCATTTTTTTTTTACATAGTTGAGTTCATGCTGTGTATAGTTTTGTATCCTGTTTTTCTCTTTCAAGATTAAAACACAAGCATTTTCCTGTGTCATGATAATATTTGGATGGCTGCATCATACACCATTTTATGGTTTTGTCACAATCCAAGTGGATTAGTCAGCTATTTCTCAAAGTTGAACATTTAGGTTGTTTTCAGTATTTCCATATTACAAATGATTCTTTGATGAGCATCTTAGTAATGAAATCTTCATTTGCATTTCTAAATGTTTCCTTGGGATAGATTCCTAGTGGTGGAATTACTGAACCAAAGAGTAGATTTCCAGAAGTGGGATCAGTGGATTGAAAATATTTTTATGGATAACAAAAGGTTATACCAATTTCTACTCCCCCCAACAGTGTACAAGAGTCTAGCGCACAGCTCTCTG
The DNA here is from genome assembly GCF_965194825.1 of Balaenoptera physalus. Lineage (NCBI taxonomy): Eukaryota > Metazoa > Chordata > Mammalia > Artiodactyla > Balaenopteridae > Balaenoptera > Balaenoptera physalus. The sequence continues at coordinate 104,829,803 of NC_138903.1, forward strand.
GCCAGCATTGTATATCACCCCAACCTTTTTGTGTGTGTGTGTCTTTTATCCTTTCTATAGGAAAGTGGTAGGTGACAGTGTCATCTCCATTTTTCATTGCTATTGAGACTGAACATTTTTCATATGCTTATTCACCATTGGTATCCCTTCTTCTGAGAACTCCCTATTTCGATTTTTGCCCATTCATTGACTAGACTCTTAGGTTTTTCTTGTCAGTCGAAATGAGCTCTTAAAAGATATTAACACTTTGTCATATTTGCTGCAAATGTAAATATTTTTCACAAGTTTTTTGGTTTTTTAAATGTCTTGGCCGTACACAGTTTTTTTTTAAAGATAATTAGGTTCTAACTAGAGCCGAGTGCCCCCAGTTTCAGCCTGTTTCCCCTTGATTAAATTGAAGAGGTTTGACGAAAGATCTGGAAAGGCCATTTCAGCTAATCTTAAATTTAGATCTGTGAATAAAAGTGTGTGGGCCCGATTTAAAGATTGTTCAGTTCATATGCACTTTTTAAACGATTTAAGAAGATGGGGTGGGGGCAGGGATGGAAGCAGTTTGTGCCAGAAATTTTTCAAATTCTGAGGTAAGAAGCCAATTCTCTCCAGTCTCTTGCCTGTTGGGAGGGGGAGTACATTTTGTGCAAGAACTCTTGATGGAAAAGTACTGCTCTGGGCTGCAGATGTGTACATGGCTTGGTTTTAATTATTCTTTCCCCCTTCTCTCTATCCTTGCTTCCGCTCCCCTCCCCCTGCCACCATAAAGAGGGCGGCCAGATTACGACTCTGAAGGGTATAGACTCTGCTTCCTCCGTAAGGCCGCTCCTGTGCAGCTGGTTAGCACATCAAAGGCCGGATGAAATACCGAGGAAACGAAGGGACCAAACCTAGGATCCTTCCAAATTCCCACCTTCCTCTGGGCTCCAGCACAGGGCTATTTTGACTGCCAAGGATAGCTCGACCGACTTCAAATAGAAGAACGCTGCCAAACAAAGAAACTTTGGTCACTATTCTGAGAAAGACAAACAAAAACAAACAAACAAACAAAAAAACGCAACAGAATGTTGCTTGCTGATGCAAGAGCAAATCAGTGATTGCAATGAGATTGAGCAAATCAGTGACTGCAAAAGGATTTAGTGTTCCAAAAACGAACCCAAAGCAAATCGGACGATCCGATCTGTTTCCCCAGATATTGGGAGAGCTGTCAGATGAGGCCTGTGCACTGACTTTAGCTATCCCGGGGGTGTCTGCCCCACAGCATCTGGTCGGGGGAGGATTGGAGAAAGGTCGTCAAGGGTAGCGAATGGGGATTCCCAAGGTGAAAATGGGTAGTCTGGGTCTCTAGGGTGGGAAAGGAGCTCAAGGAGTGAGTTTCCCATCTCCTAAGAGAGCCTCGTGGTCCCGAGGGTTGGCCGGGGAAAGATGAGTCTTCGGATTGGAAGGCGGGGAGAAGCTTAAAGCAGGGGAAATGGAGTCGGAGTGTCTGGCTCGCATCAGGTGGCGGACGGGGCCTCACACAGAACCTGGCAAGGCCGAGCGGGTCGCTGTGCGACGAGCAACTGGGGGTGCGGAGGAGGGCAGCGTGCTGCGTCGCGGTTAGCTAGAGGATGGCGTGGGGGTGGCGTGAGGCTGGGGCCAGGCCTCGCAGGTATTGCTGAGGGGTGTGTTCCGCAATCTCGGCGGCGGGGTAGGCAGGATCCGGCTGGGGGAGGGGAGCCACCATCCCGAGGCAAGGTGGGGGTCCTGAGCTAGGCGGGCCCCGACTGAGCAGCGCCGGGAGCTTCGGAGGCCGCGGGGAGGCGGGGCTGAGAGGCTCCGCCCATCCGGCCCTGCCACCGCCTGGCTCCGCCTCCTCCGCTGGCTAGTCCTTGTCCGCCGGGCCCTGCGCGCCAGTAGCTCGCGGAGAGGGAGGAGAAAGCCAGTTCCGGAGCCCTCCCTATCCCGGCCCAACCTTTGCTCTAGCGATCATGGCTGCCGAGGATGTGGCGGCGACCGGCGCCGACCCGAGCGAGCTAGAGGGCGGCGGGCTTCTGCACGAGATTTTCACGTCGCCGCTCAACCTGCTGCTGCTCGGCCTCTGCATCTTCCTGCTTTACAAGATCGTGCGCGGGGACCAGCCGACGGCCAGCGACAGCGACGACGACGAGCCGCCCCCGCTGCCCCGCCTTAAGCGGCGCGACTTCACCCCTGCCGAGCTGCGGCGCTTCGACGGCGTCCAGGACCCGCGTATACTCATGGCCATCAACGGCAAGGTGTTCGACGTGACCAAAGGCCGCAAGTTCTACGGGCCTGGTACGGCGGCCGGCCGGGGGCCCCAAAGACAAAAGAAGGAGCCCCGGCACGGGGCTGGGTCCCGGAGAGGCGAGGGGGAGCGGGGCGCCCCGGGGAGGTGGGGGCGGAATGGCGGCAAGCCGGGGAGGGCGGGGCAGGGCGGCTCCCCGGGCGGGCAGGGGGCAAGAGGCGTCCTAGAAGGGCTGCGGGCCAGTGGGGAACGCAGAATTCCCGGTCCGCGCCGCCAGCCCCGGCGTGGGCTGGAGGAAGACGGCTGAAGCGCTTAAGCCGGGGGCGGGTGGGTGAGATCGCGAGGCTGGAAGGCGGGGGCTGGGGGTGGTGGCACAGCAGAGCGCAGTGTTGGGGGGTTTCGAAGGTATCGGGTTTGAGGGTTCCTGGAAGGAGGGGATGGTGTCTGGCTGGAGAAAGGAAATGAGGGTGTCTCGAGGGAAACCTGATGGGGGGGAGGGCGGGAGGAGGTAGGGAGGTCCAGCCTTGGAGGGGACGCGAAGGCCGATGACGCCAGGAGTAGCCATGGTGGAATGTGAGGTTCTGGGAGAAGGGAATCGGAGATGGGATTAGCAGCAGATAGGAGCATTGTGCGTGGCGGTGAGTTATGTGTGTGTGCGTATTCAGTGTATGCGGCTTGTCAGTCGTGTGAGTGTGTGTGCATGAGCGCGCGTGCGCTAGGAATGTGGCATGTGTCAGGTATGTGTGTGGCATGTATGTGTGTGGCATGTGTTTGGTATGTGTGTGCGCGCGTGCTGTGTGTGGCAGACGGGGAAAGCTGGGAGGTGAACAAGGGAGGCTCCATGGGGGAAGGGAGCTGGATGAGGAAGGCTGAATGTAGCGGACGACAGGAATGTGGCAAGACGAGAAGGTAACACAGTATTATACTCCGTAGCAGGAGAGAAAGGACTAGAAGCCAAAAAAAAAAGAATTAAAATGGAGGGAGGGAGAAGTGGGAGGATCCGAAGAAACAAGAGGGGTAGGGCTATGATGGCCGCTGGGTGTGGGGATTTCAGGAAAAGCCAACCAGAGGGGAAATGAGGGGTGGGTGACTGCTGAGCTGTTGGAGGGGGACAGGCTTGACGGGGCCTTGGAGATGAGGCTTTTCCAAGCTTGGTTGCGGATCAGAATCACCTGATGCGTTTGAGGTACAATACAGATTCCTGGCCTAATATCCATAACCGCGGGAGGGGGGGAAGATCGAGGAATCTGCATTTTAACACACCCACCCCCAGGCAAATTCGAGAAGAATCCAGGTTTGGAAAGTTCTGCTTTATAGAATGTTTGGATCAGAGGAGGAAGAAGAGATTTTAGCTCCTCCAATATGGATGCTTCTAAAAATAAGGGGGCTCAGGGAGTATGGCCACTGCTCTGGAGACGAGGAAGAGGATAGCAGGCAGTGACCTGCCTTCATCCCGGCTCCTGGTTTGTTTTACTCTCCCAGTCCAGCTCATCAAAATCAGATGTGCTAAGGTTCTTAAGGAACTCTCCCACTTAGCAGTTTTTCCTCGTGGAGGATTTTAGAAGACCTACTTTCTGTAGGCATGTAACGGTCAAGATAATTTGAAAACCACACTTACATTATTTGTCACTTACAGTGGCACACCTAAAGGCATTATCAATAAGCATAATCATGTCAATATCTGTTCTTACTGAGCTACACCATAAAGCAATTGAAACGTGTGCCTGGAGCATCATCACATGATTGTAGTTTGCAAAGTCATTGAGAGGAATGTAGGCCTGTGTACGGAGCCCGAAACTGGGAGTCAGGCAACCTGGGTTCTCCGCCTGGTTGGATCACTGACCAGCTGTGTGACCTGGAGCAAAGCATTGTTCTCTCTGGGCCTTAGTTGTCCCTCTTTAAAATGATAAGGATGGCCCATTGTGAGAACTCTCAGTCTCTACCTGCACTATTGTCCAGTGAGGCCATGAATATGTGACAACATCATTTGGAAATTATACTTGATGTTATAAAGGATTCCTAAAAATTATTCATTATTTTTAATGATATTATTGTATGCATGGCACTTTTGTGGGTGCTGGGAATATAGCAGTGAACAAAACAGGCACAAATCTGTTCCTGGAGCTTACATTCTAGTGACTGTACATTCTGGTGAATAATATATGTAACTCCAAAGACTTTCAGTGCTCCCCTCAGATTGTTTAAGTATCCTGTGACCATAATTTCTGAAATGGTGAGGTCCAAACCCGTACACTTGGCCTATTTACCTTCTCTAGGGGAAACGGTAGTATGTAATGATGATTAAAAATAACCACTTTTCTTTGGACTCGTATGTGCATTTAAAAGTTGATCATAAATTTCGTCTAATTTGTAAAAATAAAAGAATCCTGGTGGATTGAGGTTTCAGGTGGCCAGATCGTAATGAAACTTGATCTGTTCTCATACTTGGCATGGTGGTTACCTACAAACTTTTTCATGTCAGACTTGCTACTCAGTCCACCTTTGGGGAAACAACGCATTGTTTAAAGTACACTGGCTTCTCTTCATTTACTTGTGCAATATTTAAATACGCCTAAAAATCCACTGTAAGTACCTACAGAATGATTCACTGCTCTCTTAGACAAAAATTTAGTATCATATATAATAGCATAATATTATGTATAATAGCATTCAGATATCTTACAGAATTTTCACAGTCTTCAAGCCCACCCAAAACAGGGTGACAGACCTGAGCCCCGTGCCATCTCTTCTTTGTTGACACTGAAGATTATGTAACCTGTGGATAGATTTCTGAACCACTGATATTCATAAAATGATTTCTCCTGCAGATACCACATGTTAATGTTTAACACAGTCTAGTCTTGCAACCAAAGATGTCTATAAGACGCTTTTGACTCATTAAATCGTATCAGAGTATGTTTATAAGAAGATGTTTTCATTTACACTTTAGTGTTTCTTATCTTCAGAATCCATAACTTTCACTGATGCAGCCCAAGTGCCTAGAACAGAGCCAGGCTCCAGGTTCAATGTCCAGAAGTCGAATTCTGACCCACGAACTCACTATTATCTTGGATCATTCCCTACTAACACCTTCCCCCCCAGGAGATAATCATTTATGGCTTTTTTATTAGCTGTTTGAAAATCACAAGAAATGAATGCTAATGTATAGCATTTTGATTTAGTTTTAGTTGTTTAAAAGTTTAATGACAACAGGTCTTTCAGTATCCACTAGGTGTAATGATCAAAGGATCAACATCACTTAATGGTTTCCAAATGGAATTTGATACTCAAAAAGCAGGCTCTCCATGTTAATGGGTAAGGAAGCCATTTTCTGTGTGTGAACCACAGAGAAATTGACTGCCTAATAAATAATCGACTTTGGTTTGGTTTTGTTTTGTTTTTAAAGAGGGGCCATACGGGGTCTTTGCCGGAAGAGATGCATCCAGGGGCCTTGCCACGTTTTGCCTGGATAAGGAAGCACTGAAGGACGAGTACGATGACCTTTCTGACCTCACTCCTGCCCAGCAGGAGACCCTGAATGACTGGGACTCTCAGTTCACTTGTAAGCAGTTGTTTTGTTTTTTTTTTTAATTGTGCCTGGATCAGATTTCTACCAGTAATGGGATTCACGGCAGTACAATAGTTATTTCTAAGCAGGCTGCAACTGGGAAGCGTTTTGATAGGCTCCTGAATCTTGGACGGATCAAGTTCATGGCTTGAAGTAATTGCAGCAGTGCTGAGTCACTTGCCGTGATTGCATACCAATTTCTAGCTAGTTCTCTGTGGAAACCTGGGTTTCTGTTTTTTAAATTTTTGAGAGGTTTGCATAGATTTCACAATAGGATTTGGTGCTTGGTGTGCAGGGGAAAGGAGAGTGGCCATCTTGGCTACAGAAAGAGGGATTTTCATAAGCCCTCACTTGTAGAACTTGCCGTTTAAAAGCAGCCCACATTTCTGTTAAAGAATGAGAGACTTGTATTCTACAAAACAGCTTCTCTTTGAATCTAATTGAGCCTAACTATAGGCCTCATCTACAAATGATGCTTATAATCTGCCCAGCAACAATGGTGTCTGCGTTTTTAAGAAGAAAGCAAAAAGGAGACACTTGTTTCCTGGCTTATGGTATGGGCTGAGGTCTCTGGGGGGGAGTAAGGACGGGGGTTAAGTTCATATTTTGAGAACTGGGGAACTGGCTTTTGTCCAACCCCAGTGTTTGATGATCACTTTAGCAATATTTCACTGCTAAGAATTTGAATAATAATCTTTCCCAGCTTTGAAACAGTATATAAAGACAGTGACCATTTCCTTGAGGGGGATTTTTCATTGTAAATGTCATTTTCTATTTGCCATTCTCTATAATCTGTTAAATATTATTGGCTTTTTTGGCTAAATCCAACCATTTTCTTTGAAAACAATGCTGACTTCAGAGAGTTCTGGATTAATAATTAGCCAGGTATGGCTCTACCTTTAGAATTTGGATCCCAAGCAGACTAATAGCTTTCAAGTCCAGAGGCAAGTGTTTTTACTCTGAAAACATAATTCAGCTATCTAAGAGTCCCTCATTTTTTGCATCTTCAGGATGCCTTTGTAACAATAGATTCTTATATATGAAACCAATGAGTCGTAATTCATAACTTACAAAGCTCTATTTTCTAGGGCTTGCCTTCATCAGTGGGGTAAAAAGTGTGGTTCCCCCAACCCCTTAAACTAAGGCTAGCCCCAAATACTGTTGTGACACTTCAGCTACACTCAGAGCTGGCGTGGATTCCCCTTAAGGCAGGTTTCTGAGGCGCCACCCGGCTTTTATTTGTCTTGCACAGTCCCAAGCACCCTAGGGACCTTTATAAAATGTTCAAATAGGTAAGTTACAATTGTTCCTGACGATTATTTCACACCAAAGTAGCTCCGGTTGCCTGGTTAAACAGATTGGTTACTCCTCTAATTCCTACCGATACTCAGAAAGAGGAGTTCTTTTGGCCTCTGACTTTGAGATGATTAACCCTACGTTAGCTTGGCCCTAATAATACAGGCAATATGGTGGTTGTCTGCTGACTCCGCCCCTTCTCAGGTCCCTTACGTTCTGGTTGCCCTCTTAAATCTATTTTCTCCAACATCTCCAGTGCTCTCTGGCCTTGCTGTTACTACTTCCCTTTAACCACGTATAGCTGTTGCCCCGTGTTGGGGGAGAATTCCGTCTCCTGCTCTCCCCTTCACCCACTAGACTATTATCACTCCTTCCCTTCACTGTCAGACAACCACCTAGTAATCCGTGGTTGTCCCTAACCATTGCTCCATCCCTCCTTGCTCCCTGCAGTATGGTTTCTACCCCCCCGATTCCATTGAACCTTCCTTCTCAAACGTTTCCAGGGACCTGCTTCTTGCCAATACTGATTTCACTTCTCCAGTCCCTGTTGTCAGTCTCCAGTCACGTGCCCCTCCAGAGTGGCTCCCTCTCCAGAGTCCCCATTTCGGTCCACGGAATCTCCAGTTTTCACTTCATTAACTCACGTTTCCAGCTTCCTTTACGTGTCTCATATCCTTCCCTTCGCATCCCCACGGACACCCCCTCCTCCTGGCTCTTGTTCCTCTGCATGTGGATCCACCTGCTGGCCGCCTGGTCACCCTGCTCCTGGGCTCTCCTAACCGTAATCTGCCCTGCCCTCTATACACAGTGATACCGTTGTGGCCACAGCACTGTTTTGCCCTGTCATTCCTTTGTTGTAAACTTTCAAGACCCTTTGCCACCTATGGGATAAGTCCGGACTCCTCAGGCTGGCTTTCCACATCTGTCTTAAGATTTCCCCACCCTGTTTGGCTAGCGCTACTCCCAGTCTACTCCTGCCAACTTGGTCTCTTTATTGCTCCCCCAGATACATTCGGTCACACCTGCATGCCTTTGTGTGTGGTATTGCATTTTCTGGAAACCCCTCCCTCCCCAAGTTCTTCTACACATTTTCCAAAGCATATCCTTCTCCCACAAAGTGTTGTGCAACCCTTCCACCTAAGTCATAACAAGCCCTTGCTCTGCTAAACCTATGCACAAACACAACTCATTCTGACATTACCTTGCACACTCGTTGTCAGGCATCGCTACCTGTTCTATATTTCTGTCTGCTGAACAAAACTCTGACTCCCTGGGACTTGGCTGGGACTGTGGTATAAACCACCTTCAAGAAGCCCAACAAGCTACTGTGTCCTTTGTAGGCCTCTCACAAGTGCTTTCAAATGAAATGTCATGATTTTTCTCGAAAGCGTGAGAGTGACCATTGTGTCTTCCCCTCTCCTTCCAGTCAAGTATCATCACGTGGGCAAACTGCTGAAGGAGGGGGAGGAGCCCACCGTGTACTCAGATGAGGAGGAGCCGAAAGATGAGAGCGCTCGGAAAAATGATTAAAGCCTTCGGTGGAAGCATATCTATTTTTGTATTTTGCAGAATCATTTGTAACATTCCAGTCTGTCTTTAAAACATGGTGATTTCAATATTTAGAGAAGTTTTGAACTTGCTGTACATTTTTTTAACATCACTAGTGACACTGATAAAGCTAACTTCTGTCTTAGAATGCATGATATGTTCGTGTGTCACACATCCAGAAAGTGAACTGCAGTGCTGTAATACAAATGTTATTACTGTTTTTCTTCTATCTGTAGTCAGTACAGGCTGCATTTGAATTTGTTTTTCCTGAGAGACAGGTAAGACGTGGGTATTTGCCCCAAACAGGTAAAAATGTTAAACGTGCGAAGTCCTTCAAGCATCAAGGAACAAAGGATCAACTTTTAGTCATGATGTTCTCTGAAGACAGCAAATCCCTTATTTCTCAATTGACTTAACTGCATGATTTCTGTTTTATCTACCTCTAAAGCAAATCTGCAGTGTTCCACAGGCTTTGGTATTGATTAAAGAGAGGTGTCCAGTAACAAAACGAAATCTCAAAGCTGGGCTCAACTGCAAGAAATCTACTTTCTTTGTTTCCAGTCTGCACCATTGTCCTTGTCCGCCTTGGGACCCTCAGATGCCCTCATTAACATAGTAATCTACAGTGAGGATTAAAACAGGATGTGAACATTCAAAAGCAAGCTTTGGAAAGAATCAGCTGGCTTGCCTAAAAACCTGAAACACATGAATAAGATTGTAGGACTATCTTCCCAATCCCCACGTTCATGGTTATTTTACGTGGTTGGATGTGAGAGAGGGGCATGCAGGACAGGGACAGGTGATTGCTCTCCTAAGAGCCTTCACACCCCTGAAGAATGAGGAAACCGTATACATCCCTAGCCAAGTGGTTTTTAAAGTGTATTCATAAAGTAACAGTTATTCTTCTGTTGTTACAAAACTATAGCCACTGCAAGAGTAGTAGTCAAGTGTCTTGGTCTTTGATATTGGTCTTTTGATTAACAATAAACTTAGCTTAAGTAGACTGTACAGTTGTATGAATTTGTAAAAGTATTATATGAACAATTAGGTTTCTTGTAGTTGAATAGTCATTGTATTTTCTTGTGAACTGTGTTTAATGGTTTTACCTCAAATCAGAAAACAAAATGAAGTGCTTTGGTCAGTTAATAAAATGGTTTTACCCAGTATAGTGTGGTGGGTTGCCCTGTTTTTTTTAAACCTTAATCTGAGTAGCCAGCTTCAAGAGTTTCACTTTTGAGTGACTTTTTTGTATTCCAAAAGAGACAAGTAAAGGGCAGAACTTTACAGAGGCCTCACACCACAAACCAAATACCAGCTTGTCCTGTTAAAAAAATAGTGAATTGAATTTACTTTTTGTGACTTGTCAACTTCTGCCTCTTTAAGTCAGAACTTAATAAACTCAAAGGCAGACTTTCACCTTGAGGTGTACAGCAAGGTCACTAAGGAGTAACTCTAGTGAAGATTGTTACCGAGTGCCAAGGCAGGTTTTGTTTTTGCTGTAATGTATCATCGGATTAGTAAAGTGTTCAGGAATCCTTATAGTGGCAAAGTTGATTCACTTTGTGCCGAAAGAAGGATATCAGATTTGCACGCACAGTTGGTTGTATAAACACAGACAACCTATTACCCTGAATATTAGTGTTCTGCCATTTTAGTGTTAAAATTGGCAGACTCTTCTTACAAAAGAGGTACTCCCTGAATCAGAGGGCTCAAAAGCTTTCCAGCTTTTACGTTCTCAAACCATATTGCCTGTTTTTGTTGTTTTTAAATGTGTCCTTTTCCCCCACTAGTTTTCATTCAACAAATATTCGAGTTGCCTGTTTTGTGCCAAGCAACCTGTTAGGCCATATGCTATGGGGGAAGGGGAGGGAGAGAGAAATTGGGCCACCTTTGCAGCCTGAAATCTCATTTAGATACGAAGATTAGGCTATTCCCTTTACTAAGTTAAACAGTTGTCTGATGCTAAGAGGAAAACATCCAGAGCCTGGTTAAAAGCTTCAATCCCAAATAGCCGGATTCCCCTCCATTCAGAACTAAATCAACATGTATTGATTACAGGTAAAGTGATATTACTATCAGGCAGGACTTTGATCTAAAAACTTCTCAAATCCAGTTCGCATAGTCGTAAGCCATACTATGTAAAAGGCGCCATTTAAGAAGATGAGGGAGTGGTGGTTACAGCGGGGGAAGGGTCAGCTGTTTGCTCCCCACCTGCTTGCTTCTGGCCCCTGCCCAGATACGTGGTTCTCAGTCCCAGCATCTATGGGTCAGAAGCAGCATTCACTATGCGTTTGGGGTATCTCTGCGGCTTCTCTACACAATGCCCTGTTCACCTTACCTCAGAGGGCCAAACTTCATGCAAATCCTCAATCCAGAACAAGCAAGAACAGCCCTTGCTGTCTCAGAAAGAGCTCTTTGAACCCAACAAGAACCCTTTCAGCTCTGAAGTGCCCAGTTGTTCTCTAAGGTACAGTCCGCCTTTGTTAGGGATGCTTAGAGGCGGTTTGCTGTACGTTTCATGTGAAAATACAGCGAAAGCTTGCAGCGTCAAAGACTGATCACTGAAGCCCCTCGTGTCTCTGACTCGTTTCTGGATGTTGAGTAACTTCAGCACTTCTACCAAGGCCTGAAGGGATGAGATGAAATTCCGTGGAGTCCGTTTTGCTACCTTTAAAGAACTGATAAAACCTTTGCTGAAGGGAGAATAGTCTTTAAGTCCAAATACCGTGATTTTAATTTATCCAAAATGAAAATACAACTGTGGTTTCGTGAGCTCTGACAGGCAATTACCATAAACTGGGGAAGCTGCCTCGAAACTTGAATATTGAAACCAGACGTATGTTTTCATGGGGAATGTTACTGCAGGTGTGCAACATTCTAGCCAGTACATGCGGTCAATGAACAAAGACTCTATGACAACTTTATTTTTAATATATCTGAAAGTCAAATATGTATTATTTCTCTACCAATGCAAATGACAAAAGGGATCAGCAACGTTAGTGCAAAGCAGCATACTACGGGTAGAAATCCCAACCCCCCAAAGTGGAATTATCAGCATTTATTTAAAAGTTAACATTTTGAACAGTCTTGCAACAAATGAAAATACATTTATTTGGTTCTTATTTTGCAAATTACCAGGTTACATGGCTTTCTACCTGAGAAATTCAAATAAATTGAACAAAAACACACTGACAGATTTTTAGCTTTCTTAAAGTACTATTAGCAGCACGTACAAGGAAAAACATAAAAACACCTATTTTAAAAGACACAGCTTAAAGTTCAGGCCCTCACTTAACTGGACATAGGAAAAAGATATGAGAAAATACTTCTGCACCACTTAAACAACAGCACAACAAAGAATAACAAAGTTGATTAACAGAAACTGATTACAACATTTTCGGCTCTATTCCATCCCTTACTGAGCCATTCATCTGAAAAGTTCAGGATAATTGTTCTCTTCCTTGTTTAAGGCCTACACACACCAAAAACAAGAGGTTTACTCAAATCTAGAATGCATTACCACGAGACATAAAAATCCAAGGTTGTACGGAAAGTAAACATAAAACCAGTATTTTTACTTTCTTCTAGGTCCCAGGATGGTATTTAGCAAACAAAACAAGACCAAAATATTATATAGAAGTGACTTAGCACCAGTTCTATTATACAAAAAAATTTTTTAATTGCACATGCTGTATTCTGCAATTTATTTTTTTATGTCTGGTTACTGAGCAGCAAATTGTTTTCACGCCTAAAATCTCTGCAAAGAAAAATTATCCAATGACAGAAGAGATTGAGTTGTTTTTTTTTTCTTTTTCAAAACAAGCATAGCTGCTTTCCATTACAAACCCATAATGCTCTTTGTTTCAAGGGCACGAAACATGAAAAAATAAGGAGGTGGGGTCTCATTGGAGGAGAATAATACCTGGTTACCAAAAATTGTGTGACAAAATACAAGCTGTTAGTAGTTTAAAAGGCTACTCCGGACAACAGTACTCTGAACGTTAATAATCACTGCTAGTCCTCAGAGGAGAAAAGGCACTCGCCCTAGGAGCGATGTTTCAGATTGGACAAGCCAAGCCTGGTTTTGATGGCAGAGTCACTGGCTTGCAAGTGGAACTGAATATAAGGGAGCCAACAAATCATTCAGTGATAATGAATATAATCAATCTGCTATGTTACATTCATGTCTGAACGTTTGCTTGTACTGGCATACCTCTATTAAATGCTATTAGAGGCGATCAGCGAAACAACTTGTGGCTCTCACTTTAGATCAGTTAGAAGATTTTATAGCCATTTCAGATATCAGGTTGCTCAAGAGGGTGGTTATGAGCACACATCGTGCCTCGTCATTCTGGGCAACCACAATGACTGGCATCCTACCTTGGCTTTACCAGCTGGTACTTTTCTACGGACTATCAAGTTAGGACTGTTTGAAATGAATCATGTCATATGAAAATGTTGCCTTCCACTACTTCAGTGGATTAAAATCACCTTTTCCCCACTGCAGGCAATCTAATCTCATTGAGATCTTCAATTGCCATGTCAGCTATAGCTTCGTTGGAAGAAAAAAAGTCATCTACTGCCCCCTGAGGTCCTAAATCCAATATAAGGCAGAATGAATCAGCCGAGCTTTCAATAGAACATGCACTGAATTAAGATGTATGTCTTTACGAATCTATAAAATATCTCAATTTAAAAACATATTCAAGGAGTCCAAAACCAGTAGGTAAAAAGATAAATTGCTTATGTTAAGAGTTTACAAATCCGGCACACATACAATATTTCCCCCGCTAGAAAACTATGGGCTTTACCCATGACTCTTCCTAACTCCATGGCATTACTGAGGATTGAGGAGGCACTTGTTACTGTTTTATAAAAGTCAGTTTGGGGATATTCAGTGGCTTTTTACAAACTGATGTCACCCAACCCTGAGTGAAAGGATTACATAACCTGAAATGGAATACTGTCACGTCCTCTCTTCCCAAGTGCCATTATTGGTGCCCCAGGATCGTTCAATATTTCCTTTGGCAAATCCCACGTTGTATCACTTCAGTCCTGTTGCTTTTCTAGGATGGAATGACATGGGGTTCTTCCAAAAAAACAACTCTGCTAATGGTCTGTGTAAACCTCAAAGGACAATCTGAGCCCCTTTTAGATTCTTCTTCCAAGGCTTTGTTTCTAAAAGGACAACTCTTTGAGTCCTATGAACATATTAATAAGATTAATTTCTTTCTAGTGGGTGCTCATGGAACTGTCTAATGTCATGAAGAAGTCTATTATATGTTCTAGGTGGCATCTCTCCTCTTTTATCTATAGGTACTTCTAGATAAAAGTCAGGAAAGTTTGTTGCTGCACATGGTGTGCTGACCAAATTAAAGAACAAGTAAAAAGATCATTATTCATTCACTGCCATTCCCTTTGAAGATAAATGATGCTAAATGATAACATTATGACAGCTGAAGAGCCATAGAGGGCTATCTTAACTCCTCTCGACGTTAATTTGCTCCTTTGATGGCACCAAATTAAAGTTGCAATCGAAATGTAGAAATGTCTGTCCTTGGATAAGGAAGTTTTGCAAGCACATTGTTTTACCAACCTTCAGAATCTGGATGTTTTGTGTTTCCAAAGTTTGCCAACACACCTGCAACACACACACACATTTAGATCTATGCTTTATACTTTGGCAAGAGAAACAAGGTTTTGCATTTGACCTCGCTCCTGCTCCTAAGTGTTGCTCTCTTGCTCTGTAGTTGCTAACCACATAGCTACATTTGGTCTGAAATTTTCTTCTTGCACATTTTTATTGTGAGTAAGAGTTTTCTGGTCTAAGAGACCTTCAAAACATTTGAAACTATAAAGAACTAGTGTAGTTGTTTCCTAAATAGCTTCCGTCGTCAATGTGCTCCTGACTGCTACGTCTGATATAGTAATTATCAGAATTCAGCATGAAATCTTCAGAATTCTCATATCTTTTAAACCTCCTTGCATCCTGGTTATGTTCTGACTTCCATGGAGCCTCTCTTCTTTTGGGAAAATCCCCCAAATAGGAAGCATTAGCACTTTTTGACGATGTTCTCGGCACATGAAAGGGCCCATAGTTCACTTTCTGGTCAAATGTACTATCACTAAACCGCCTCCTCTTTCTTGTGACAGTGTCTAATTGATCACTGGCACTGGATTTGTGGTGGTAGCTTTTATCAAATACGTATTTGGGAGCCAATATTTCCCTCTTTTTGCTGTTACTCTTCTCATTTCTAATAGAATTGTTTTCACCCTCAAGCCATGAACACCTCAGTTCATAATTGGACCTCTTGCCTGGTTTCCTAAGCTCGTATTTAGAGTATTTTTCCTCCTCATGTTTCCACTCTGAATACAAGGTTTGCTGACTTGACCTAATTTCTGGATCGCAAGTGATGATTTCATCAGCGTCAAGAGGTCCCTTTTCTGGGGAGCTATCATGTGTGGCCACAGATTTCTCTTTCTCCTCTTTGTTTATGCTAAGGATTTCACTGAAACATTTAGAATCACTGCTAATTTCCTCTAAGAAATCTGTCAGCTCCAAATTAAAGTCTGCTGACCTGTTGGGTGAGGAAACTTGGCTTTGACTTGTGGATATGGAATCTTGGACCTGGTAAGCATGAGTCTGTTCCAACAGATGGCTCTTTCCAAAAGTTGGGGATGGCCAATCACCAGCTTCACATACTGTGTCCTTGCAATGATGTTTAAACCCCTTAAACATTCTACATTCTTTGGCATAATCCACTTTTCCTCTCTTTTCTGGTTTATGCTCAGGATCCTGAGTACAAATCTTTGTACAGGAATCGTCTTCTTGCACCTGTTCTCTCCTATCTAGGTTTTGCATTTGGCTCAAACTGGTTAAATGACACTTACGTTTTCTCAAATTGATTTGAAATCCACTTCCTTTCGCATGGATGACCCTCTTCCACTGACATGTGCTTGTTATGTGACTTGGTTCTAGGCAGATACGGGCATATTTTGGACTTTGATAGTAGTTTAAAAGATAGTAAATAAATTCATCTGTTTCATAGATCTTCTGTTTCCTGCCATGGTCTCTCTCAACTAATCTGGAAGAATAGGATTTATTAGAACCATGGTAGTCTTCTTTCTCAAGAGATTGACCTTGAATCATTGCAATTTGCAAAGAATTCCGATCAGGGAGCAAACTGTGATTGTATTCACTGGTTAATAATTTTCCACTTCTCTCTTTTCTAGCTGAATATCTTAATTTTTTTCCCCCAAGGTGGTGGGAAGATTTACATAAGTGAGCCCTAGCTCTTTTCTTCTTCCTTTTTTTTTTCCTCTTCTTATCTGACTTGGAAACCTGATATCTTGGCATTTCCTCCTGATTTTGAAGATACTGAGTGTTTAACTCTTCTTTCTTCTGAGCTCCCAGTGTGGTCCCCGGAGCACGATTAGCTTTGGAGCCTGCAACATCTACCTCCCGTGGGTTAAATTGTACAGACCCCTTCAAAGAAAAAGGTTAAAAATCTCACATGAAAAACTAAACAGACTAAAATTTTCAAAGAAAATTGGGCTTTCTAGCATTGTTCTGAAGAGGTTTCTAACTACACCTAGGATAGATTGAAATTATGAACAATATCACACTGAAGAAACAGGAGGTACTAAATTAAATGTCTTGGTCTAACAGGAGCTGCTTTTACTAGGTCTGTGCCCGTCCTTATGTTAGAAGGCACCCCGGTTCACATACCTTCAAAAGCACATGACCCTTCATATACCCGGACAAAACTATAATTCAAAAAGATACATGCACCCCTATGTTCATAGCAGCGCTATTTACAAAGCCAAATCATGGAAACAACCTAAATGTCCATCGACAGATGAATGGATAAAGAAGATGTGGTATATATATACAATGGAATACCACTCAGCCACCAAAAAAGAACAAAATAATGCCATTTGCAGCAACATGGATGCAACTAGAGATTTTCTTACCAAGTGAAGTCAGTCAGAAAGAGAAAGACAAACACCATATATCACTCATATGTGGAATCTAAAATACAGCTCAAACAAACCATCTACAAAACAGAAAGAGACTCACAGACGTAGAGAACAGACTTGTGGTTGCCAAGGGGGTGGGGGGTGGAGGAGGGAAGGACTGGGAATGTGGGCTTAGCAGATATGAAATATTATATATAGGATGGATAAACAACAAGGTCCCACTGTATAGCACAGGGAACTAGATTCAATATCATGTGATAAACCATAATGGAAAAGAATATTTTAAAAAAAGAATGTCTGTATGTATATAACTGAGTCCCTTTGCTGCACAGCAGAGATTACCACAACACTGTAAATCAGCTATACTTCAATTTTTAAAAATTTTTTTAAAAAGCACATGACCCTTTTTCCTTTGTTCACAAATGGATGAGTCTACTTACTGTTCCAGGTATTGTGCTAAGGGCTGGGGACATGAAGAGGAATAAGAAATGCTCTATAGCCCTCCCTGGGGCTACAATCCTAGAACAAGAAAAGACTGATGGGTGAAATGTGTGTCTAAAAGGGTCAGCTGCCTTTGTAAAAGATAAACACAGGGTTTTCTGGGTTTTATTCCAGCCTCTTCCTATGGATTGCAGGTGAGCGTGTCTCTGAGCTGCCCACCTCACCCACCTCAGCTGGAAACAAGACAGCAAGTAGAAAATATGGCTGTGACAATGGTTCTCTCTGTGGTGCTCTCTGCTCTGCACGACTGCAGGGCAGGTGAAAGGTCCTGCGCATGGGCCCTACCTCGCTGGGAGAGTTTGTACTGAGCTCCCACTGACACCTGGCACAAATCAGGGCACAGAGCTTACCCAGGACTTGGGATTAGAACCTGTGGACTGCATAATCAGTGTAAGGTATCGAGGAGGCCAAGAATTAGGCACCACACATATTTAAAGAGAGAAATTCTTCAAAAGGAGTCACCCTTGGCAGTCATTAAAGTAAACTAAAAAAGATCCAGCTCACCTTATTGTAAAGGTAAATGTGAGGTTTTTCTGATCCTGATTTCATGCAGTTTGATTGGCCACACCAATGAGAACAAAAAGCTGAGATGGCAAATACACATAAAATTAACTCTATCTAAAATGAATGCCACGGTTGTTGCTTTTGTTGTGGTCATCCATGTACAATGCTTGGTGTCGGTCTATTTATCTCTTGTAAAAATAAAATACAGTGTGTGTGTGTGTGTGTGTGTGAAAAAAATAAAATAAAATAAAATAAAATGAATGCCATGGGACTTCCCTGGTGGCGCAGTGGTTAAGAATCCGCCTGCCAATGCAGGGGACACAGGTTTGATCCCCGGTCCAGGAAGATCCCACATGCTGTGGAGCAACTAAGCCGGTGAGCCACAACTACTTAGCCTGTGCTCTAGAGCCCGAGAGCCACAACTACTGAGCCTGCGTGCCACAACTACTGAAGCCCGCACGCCTAGAGCCCGTGCTCCGCAACAAGAGAAGCCACTGCAGTGAGAAGCCCGTGCACCACAACAAAGAGTAGCCCCTGCTCACCGCAACTAGAGAAAGCCAGTGTGCAGCAACGAAGACCCAACGCAGCCAAAAATAAATAAATAAAATAAATAAATTAAAAAAAAATAAAACGAATGCCATTCACTTTTCATACTTAGGAACACTGAATATGGCTTTTTAAATTAACACTTTGGGAGGCCTTTCTGGCCTTTACTCTGGGACATCTGCTGAGTCTGGTTATGTTTAGGAGGCCAGTAAGTGGGAGAACAAAAAACTTCCGAAACTGAAACTCTCCAAACAAAACGATTGGCCTGTGATGTGAGACATTCCTTAGCAAATAGTTTAAGACTAGACTAAGGGACTTCCCTGGTGGTGCAGTGGTTAAGAATACACCTGCTAATGCAGGGAACATGGGTTCGAGTCCTGGTCCGGGAAGATCCCACATGCCATGGAGCAACTAAGCCCACGTGCCACAACTACTGAGCCTACACGCCACAACTACTGAGCCTGCACTCTAGAGCCCACGAGCCACAACTACTGAGCCTGCGTGCCACAACTACTGAAGCTCGCACGCATGGAGCCCATGCTCCACAACAAGAGAAGCCACCGCGATGAGAAGCCCGCGCACCACAACACAGAGTCGCCCCCGCTCGCCACAACTAGAGAAAGCCCGCGCGCAACAACGAAGACCCAACACAGCCAAAAATAAATAAATAAAATTTTTAAAAAAGGACTAGACTAACAGGAGCTTGCTCCACAAAGGTCTCTGTTCCAGGTTCTCCCTTCCCATCCAAACCTGTCACAGATGAATGGCCAATGAAGATGAATGGAGGACTATAAACCCAGCACCCGCACCATCCATTTCTTCCCCCATGCGTTTTTTGTTACCTCAATTAGGAACTTAGAAAAGTAGATGCACAAGCTATGTCGCCCCGGGTGAAACCATCCTAAAGTTTAGAAACACAAAGTGCGTGTGTGCCAGATGGTTGGGGGGGGGCGGGGAAGGGGGGGTGAGACCCAACGCCTTCAGAAAATCTGGCTATCCCTTTGGTAAATGCACAATTGGGGTTATTAGAGATCAGCCTATTGAAAGTAAACCCCAATGAACATAGTGAGTCTTCCACGTGTGCTGTTTAAAGGATAGGCCTTTGCTTAAAACTAAAGGTCATGTCCCAGAAAGGTCAGTACCTACCCAAAGCCACGAACAAAGAACAATGGCACAAGAGCCTTACTTCGATTTTCCTCAGGAGCACCCGCAGCAGGCGGAGGGCCTCCTGCTCCCTCCGGGCCAGGAGGCCCTTCCTCTCCTCCCAGTCCTCCGAAGAGTTGGGCCCCTGACGGGCCTCCGCTTTGGCACTGTCCTTCTGTCTCCTTTGCCGGTGTCTGCCCCTTTCCTTCAGGGCGCGCCTCCTGACTCTGGCCTTTCTCCTCTTTTCCTGGGCTTTCCTCTCCTCCTCTTTTCTCTTTCTGGATAATGATTAACAGAGTCAACCCTTCAGAAGGTATTTATCAGTCATTTGCTCCCCTTCCCACTCCCATCCCCCTGCCGGGCCGACAACGCATAACTAAGTTGATGAGTTAGAAACATGTACAGGAGACCTCATGCAGAGAGTATTAAAAAATAAAAAAGAAGGCTACTGAATTCAAAGGAGGGGCCTCTAGCCTCCACCTTCTCAAACCATCAGCAGGGGCCACTGGATCCAGCTTTCACAGCAAAGATTCCTTTTCTCTTGAGATCAAAACCTTCCGTGAGTTGGTGGCACAGGGACAAATGACAGTAAGTCAAGGCACTCAGAAAATAAAGGTGAGAACTGGTCTTTGGTGCATACTACTTAACAGAGTACACCACCATAAAAACAGACTGGCTTAGAAGAATACGGCCTTATTTTTCTGCCATTTTCTGGAAATTTCAGCTGTTTTGGGTAGGCCCTCATGGAAACATGGAAAAGAGGGAAGAAAAGGACAATGGCCTGAGGGAGGGCTTAGCCAAAAACTGGAGGATTAGCTAAACTGCATGGTCAATCTGGAAATTTGGGGGGAATCGTTACCTTGACTGGGCTCAGCTTCTGGTCAAGTTTCACAGACGTGACCTCAAGTAACTCTTGGCACTCCGCCAGCCAAAAAAAGTGAGAGGCAGATGGAAGGGTGTTCTTAAACTCCTCTTTTGAATGTGTATAATTTGCATAAAAGACTGGAAGAATAAACATGCAAGGGGAGGAACCGGGAGGTAAAACTGGTTTTGGGAGCCCTGTGGTTCTGGACCATTTGTCCCTTCTTAGCAAACCTTTGGCGATCCAATAGCCCTTTCTAGTCTCAAGCTCCTAAACTGGGAAACAATGATAAACTCAAAGAAGTAAATACAGAGGCTCCTCAAATTCACAGAAAGAACTTAGGCCAACGAGAAAAATAGTCTCAACAAATCCATGCCTTCTGGCCTATGGGTTAGACTGATTATTGATCATTTTATGGAAGAAAATCTTTTCCAGACCTAAAAAGAATTTTTCCCCAAAATTTCAATTGATAGGCAAGGTAAAATTTGGTAAATTTAGGTAAACTGGTGAAACTTTTAAGTTGGTAGGCTAGAATTTTCACTGTAAAAGTTCCTGGTCTTTTTTTTTTTTTTTTTAATGACCATTTCCTCCCAGACATCTTAATCTGGCTGTCCCACTATTCTTCATTACTTGTTCTTCCTGACAAGCATACTTTTTAAGTCTCTTGCTTTCAACTGCTTTCTCTTTTGGTTTTGTAACAGCACAGTGGAAAGACTGCACCAATTTCTGCTCCCCACGGCCATTCACCTGAAGGAATAAATCCATAAATCAAAAGTTTAAACAAACCCTCTTCGTTGAAGTTGGTCTCCTCACCTTTCAGCCTCTTCCTCTTCTCTCTTCTTTTCTTTTTTCCTTTCTTCCTCCAGCTCTTGTAATTTCAGCCTTTCTTGATTTCTCCTCCTTATAGCTCCTTCACTGAAGTGTTTGGTTGTATCAAACATAACCTGCCCCCAAACAATTCAAAGTTTCATTAGAAAAGTTTGCCCGCTGGCTGGGTGTGTCGAAGGCCAGAGAGATAAAACTTATTTGTACGTGGCAATGCCAAACCAAATGAATTAAAAATGCCTTCTCTTCATCCCAGCACCCAGACTGTTCCACTGCTTCTCAGTTACCTACCAAACAGTCCTTGTGGGGCTCTAGAATTTTCTTTGGCAGAACCCTTGAGGAGCTCACTTGACAGCCATAGGCGGCATCACAGTGCCATGATGGATGCAAGTTCTAAGGGATGTGAGTATATTGCCTCTGGGTTGTTATAGTGATTAACTGAGTTAATGTATTTTTTTAATCACCAGAGACAAAAAGAGTCCAAAAATGGGTGGGAGGAGGGTGGGAGAGCAAAGATGTAAGAAAACTGACCAAATGAGATACAAGATCTGACTACAGTGATTATTAAACAACTTTGCAAATCTCTAAATAAAGTGGAAGTCAGATTGAGGTGCTACAAATAAATTTGCCTAAAAAATAAAAGGAGGCAGAAGTAGCTATTTAAATATGCATGAGTGATAAACACCAAATTCACCATCATGGTTACCTTTGAGGGGAGGGAGGGGCCTGCGACTGAGGATGGTACACAGAGGGGAGCACGTTCTCATATCACTGGTAATGCTTTATTTTTTAAGCTGGGCAGTGGTACATGGGTGGTCATTATAGTATTTGCTATATCTTTTGTCGGACTGAATAGCTCATAATTTTCAAATATATATTTTAACCCACATAACACACACACACACACACACACACACACACACACACACACACACGAAGCTACCAAAGCTGAAAGTCCAAATTCACACTAAAGACTGATTTAGAGAAAAAGGAGGGTTTAGCTGCATCTTATCTTCTGCTGGATTAAGGCTTCAAGAAGGAGGTGACCAGGCATTCAGACAGTGATGAAGTGACATGCCTGGATAGACAGGCTGATTTTGAAAGGAAAGGATTCAGGTTTGTTGGGATTCTGTTTTAGCAATTTACCTGACAGACAACATGAAAGTATAATAAATTGTGACCCCAGTAGCAAAGAGGGAGTAAACTGCTCTCCTCGTGGTTTCAAGCTGCATGTTGCCCTCTCTCCCAGCAACTTGTCAAATGGAATAAGTATATGAGATACTTCCATAAGGACCATGAAGAATCCTTTGATGCCCCCAAGAAGCTGGGGCAGAGCCCCAGACTATAACAACCATCGTTTTCAATCCACAGCTGGCAGCATGGCTGATAGAAGAATGTTCAAATCAGGATGATATTTTTTCCCCTAATCATCCATTGGTTAACAACAACACAAATCTTTACATTAGCTATTGATCAGAGCCTACTGGGGTCTAAGGAAATTTGTTGCAGATGCCTCCTCCTAGCTTTCACTCAGGACCACCTGAACAGTGGAAAATTTTGTTTAAAAAACCCTGGCTGCTCCTTACCTTAATGTTACATGCCAGAGCTTTCCCATCATCTCCTTTAAGCATCAGCTTCATCCCGCGGAGGGACTCCATGGCCTTTACAAAGTCAGTTGACTCCTGGTACTGTATAAAGGCCTCGAACGTCTGCAAGCCGAAGCTGAACCCCCCAAAGCTCCCACCAGTCATGACTTCTCGGTAGGGGTCGAGCATCGGAATATCCACATTCTTGATCTTCCCAAAACTTTCAAAGACCACCCGAAGGATCTCTTCACACGGCTTCTCCCCGCTGGAACCTTTAGGTGCAAACCACTTGCAGGGCAGGCCTTCGAAGTATATGGAATCTGGGCTCTTATCGTGGTCCTGCTCTTCAGACCCATCACCCAACGGCACCCCCTTTTCTTTGGGGAAGTGTTCCCACTCCCCCTGGGCATCTGTGGCCACTACTCTTAAGTCTGTTTTCAAACCGCTTAGCTTGATGATCTTCCCGTGTAACTTGGCCTTCAGGATCTGAACCAAACTTAGAGTTTCAGCCTCCCCCTCAAATCGGATGAAGTCCTTGGTGCTCTTGGAGAGCCGCACCGTGGTGAACTGGTCAGGACAAATCAGGCTCTTCAGCTGGTCAAGAACTTCCCAGTTAGAGAAGGGCCTCATGGGTTCCGTGCTCTCAGGGAGCAATACACTGATCATCAACTTTGCTATGGGCTTGAGGTAGAGGTGGTGAGCCGCACAGAGCTCCGTTGCCTCTGAATTATCATACACCACCGTGACCATCGTGGCATCCGCGGGAAACCTTAGAGGGCGAAAGGGAACATTTTGATACAAATGGAGCAAAACGCAGATTTGGATTTTGAATGCTGCCATTTGCTGGACTCAGGTCAAATTGATAGCGGAACGTATACTATCGGGAGAATTAAGACAATAGCTTACATTTGTTTAATGTGTTTTAGAGGTTTCAAAGAGTTTCCAAAGACTGTGTCTCAGGTCCCCTAACTGTAAAATAGAAATAATAGGATTTCAGGAAGGAGTAAATGAGTGAGTACAGGTGAAATCCTTAGAATAGTGCCCGGCACACAGGAAGTTCTCAGTCAACATAAGCTATGGCTATTATTTATACTACTTTGTCTCATTTGGTTCCTGAAGCAACCTGTGAGTAGGTATTTTCATGCCTGTTTTAGAGATGGGGAAATTCAGATGGATTCAGGAAAATTAAATGACTTGCCCATATATTGACACTCCAAGATTCCAAATCTCCAGTCTATTGTACAACTGAGCTCAAATGTAAAGTCCCAGAAAAACCTGCTGGGGATGGCACAGAAACAGGGCCGGGGTAAAATACATGCAGCACATTCATGAACACGCACCCAGCGGACAGTTCTAACCCAGGCACCTGCTCTAGCATCCTTCGTCCAGGTTGCTTTCCAAGTCTCACACGGACATATCTACTCTCATTCCTCCAGTCTGTCGACTTTCACTAAATTGAACTCTAAGATCAAGGGAAGAGGAGACAGCCTCTCCTAGTGAGTGACAAAGAGGATCTGCCCTCTACTTTGGGACTGGAAAAACCTCCAAACATGAGTGCTTGCCGGCATTTCATATGAACAAGCTCTCTTAAGCTGTCCCAAGGTGAGTAATATCACTGATACTGGGAATTAGGGATTTCTGCTCCTATTTGCTGACTTCAAATAGCACTTCCCAACTTTATTTTCTTTTCTAAAAGTGGATGTATTCAGAGTCTGTATCACCTGAGTTTCTCATTAATGTCAACTTCAAGGAGATTTAGACCCAAACATATATGGCCAGATGATGGAAAGTCTAACGCAAGATTTACTACTAAATCTTGGTTAACCTTATAGGTACATACTTCTTTTATAACTGTCCCTGAAGGACAACCCAAATGAACTCCCTTTAGGAGAAAAAGTCTGTATAAGCTGTTTTTTAAAAGGCCACCAAAAGCAGTATCTTATATTAGGTTCTAGAAATCCTTATGTTAGCAACACTGAACTGGGATGATATGAGAATACACATGTGCTCCTTCTCCAAAAACATTATCTAAAGAGCATAATGAAGACAAAATCCAGTCCGTTTGCTGCAATTTGCAACATAAATAAGAGTCAACACTAAACTCCTTTAGGAGAAAAATTAATTTGATATTCAATTAAGATATACTGTACCCCCAAATTTATCTGTAATCAAGAGGTATTTATTTATACAACCTAATTTAAAACAAGGCTTTAAAAAATATTCCAGAAAAAATATACACAAAATAGTTAATCACTTCAAAGTAACCAGTTTGTCATGCTCTCCATTTATTCCAGTGATACTGCTTTTGTTTTAAACATTTTGGAATGCTTCGCTTGGATTGATTTCAAAGGCTGAGCTACATTCTTTTAAATAGCCTTGATGGAGGTCAATTTTGAAATTCTTTTATCGTGTATTTGATATTTCAAAATCATCAAAAATTATCTAGAATCAAGAATGCTGGATAAAATGAATGACTATAAAGAACGAACTGACTTTCTTAATTGTTTTATAAGCCCCCTTACAAGGAGATTCTGAGAAAGGCTCTAATTATTTTTTTTTAATTAGTGCGTACATTGCTGGAACAGGTATAAAGCTTTGAAAGATGGCAAGTTTGAAGGACAATATTGACTGTTGTAGTATAACAGTTGCAAAAATGATCCTGATATTCCACCCCTCCCTGTATCCACACCCTTTGTAATGTGACTTTGAGTTGTTGCTATCAAGAGATAGAGTCTAGGGGCTTCCCTGATGGCGCAGTGGTTGAGAATCTGCCTGCCGATGCAGGGGACGTGGGTTCGAGCCCTGGTCTGGGAAGATCCCACATGCCGCGGAGCAATTAAGCCCGTGAGCCACAACTACTGAGCCTGCGCGTCCGGAGCCTGTGCTCCGCAACAAGAGAGGCCGGGATAGTGAGAGGCCCGCGCACCGCGATGAAGAGTGGCCCCCACTTGCCACAACTAGAGAAAGCCCTCGCACAGAAACGAAGACCCAACACAGCCAAAAATAAATAAATAAATAAATAAAGGAGTTCCTTAAAAAAAAAAAAAAAAAAAAAAAGAGAGATAGAGTCTATTTTTCCCCAGCCCTTGAATTTGAGACGGCCTTTTTTTTTGTCCCTAACAGAACGTGGCAGAAGTGTCCAAGTGCCAGTTCTAAGATGAGGTGTCAAGTGGCCCTCACTCTCCTGGAATCCTGCCATACCATGAGGACAATCCTGGGCTAGCCTGCTTGAGGATGAAAGGCCACATGAAAAAGCCCTCTTGTGACAGATGAGCTATCCTAGAGCAGCCAGCCCCCAGCCAACCCACCAACTGATGGCTGACACATGAGCAAACCCTGTCAAGATCAGATGCAGCCATCACAGATCAGCAGAACAGTCCTGAGAACCTACAGACTTGTGAGAAATAATAAATGGTTTTTGTTTAAGCCACTAAGTTTGGGGATGGTTTATTATACGACAACAGCTAACTGATACAAACATCTAAATTTTAATTAGTTTCAAGATACACAAACCCATTTAATAGTTTTTACACAAATAAATAAAAATTACAAAAACCCATTCCTGGGAGAGTTTTGGGAAGAAAGAAAAACTAGGCACCTTCATATCTTGCTAGAGATAGTGAAAATTAATTACATCTTTTTTTAGAATAACTTGGCAAAACAAACCAAGAACCATAAAATATGCTCAGCCCCTTTGGTCCAGTAACCTGCTCTAGAAACTCATGCTAAGGAAAGAATTAAAAATAAGAAAAGAACATGTTCAAAGCTGCTTATTGCAGTGTCATTTTAGATATAATTTTGTCACAACTATGTATACACAGGAATGAAGTTCAGAATTGCATTATGATTTTTTGCAAAGTGGTTTTAATAAAACTTTTTGCTGACTTACAGTGTTAACAGATGCATTTGTAGTCATTCATTTAAAATTATGGTCAATATAAATGGATTTTATTAAAAACTTCAATTTTTCCTTCTACTTCAGATTAACCTCACAAAGCCCACTAAAAATCATCAACTTCTTGAGGTTAAATATATGCCTCATATCCTTCACAAGGGTGATTTCCCCACAGTGATACAGTTTCTATATTTTAGCCAGATCTCTCCACTTTCCTGAAGTATAATAAAGGTTCTCCTCAAATTTGGAGGGAAACCAGTCAGATGGTATTTTATAGTGTTTGATGTGCTGTATTTTTGACATTAAAAAAAAAACAAAACTGGCTATCACTTCCATCTCACACCGAAGCAAAAATAAGCAGTAAATTCTACAGCAGAGGTTACAACTCAGATGATCACAGTGGACAGCAAGACGGTCTCAGCGAGCAAAAAACACTGAACAGAGGCGGAGGCCAGTGCCTCATCTGAAGCCCCAGTGAGGGAAGGAGGGCCTGGGGTGGCCGCATCCTCCTATTCATCCAGAGAGGCCAGAAACTGAGGTCCTTATGCGAAATCTGATTTTTCAGATGCTGGAAATCAAGGAAAACAATTTACAAGCACTGCAAAGTGCAAATAAACAGACTTGCAGGCCTTGCTGCCTTGCCTGCCCACAGCCTCTGCTCTAGGGTCGATGTTTGCTCACCCAGTCCTCCAGTGACAGGACTCTACACCTCGATTCGGAAGCATTTAAGTTATTTTCTGACTTTCTCAAGAGGACACAATTGGTTTTCAAAAAAAAAAAAAAAAAAGGCCTCCTTTAAAATCCTCAATTCCAATTCCTCTTTCCCAACTTCAGCAACAGCAGCAAATTAGACATTGCTTCTCCTCTCTTCCCCTGCTGGTCACAGGCTTTAAAACGAAATGCTTGTGAATATTTCATCTTTGAATACTCTCCCAGAATAGGGAGCTAACCTTCCAATCTTATTATTTTTTTAAATATACTGAGGACCTACTGTGTACCAAGAAGTAAGCTTTTTACATATGCCATGGCTTCAATGCTACAGCAATGTCATTGGCAATTTCTGCCAGATCACTGAAAATTAACCAGATGGTGCCTGGTGCATAGGTGCACGATAATTATGAATTCCAATTGCGATGCTTTTTCCTTAAAGAGGCCTCAAGCCAAAACTAACAAAAAATGTAGAAGGAAGAGGAGGGGGAAGGGAAGGAGATTTCCTACCAGGAAGACAGGTAGGAGGGGGAGAGGGAGGAGGGAGAGGAGGAGGAGGAGAGAAAGAAGGAAGAAAGGGAGGAAGGGAGGGAGGGAGGCATAGGTGTGTACTTATTAACATGGAAGGACGCCCATGATACTTTTTAGAGGAAAAAATAAAAAGCAAG
This sequence comes from Balaenoptera physalus, assembly GCF_965194825.1. Lineage (NCBI taxonomy): Eukaryota > Metazoa > Chordata > Mammalia > Artiodactyla > Balaenopteridae > Balaenoptera > Balaenoptera physalus. The sequence continues at coordinate 104,857,669 of NC_138903.1, forward strand.
TTGCAGGATAATAATGTGCAATGTGATCTTGTTTTTGTAAATGTAATATAAAGTAATAAAAGTAATATAAACACACATGCATGGTGGGCGTGCGTGCACGCACACACATACACACCTCTCTATAAAGTCTGGAAGGATGTACATCAAACTCACATGATAATAACAAACTATTGAAAGGAAGCAGTTCACAGTTGCTGATACAAACTGGCCCAGAAAAGAATCAAAACAGAGTAATACAGAAGCAACTCCCTTTTCCCATCAAAGACACCCCTCTGTCTGCCATCACTGTAAATGCCCACAGGCATCTGGACCCACCCTAACCCAAGTTTGTGTGAGTCCTGACTGAAGCCTGGGAGATCAGAGTAGGACTTTGGGTGATGAAGGAGCACTTGGCCACTTCAGTACCAGCTGTACCATAGGCTGCAGAAGTTATTTTTAAAAACTGCCTTATTGAAGCATAATTGATATATGATAAACCACATTTCGTATCAAAAGTGTACATTTTGATGAGTTTTGACATATCTTTACACACTTACGAACCCATCACCACAATCAAGAGAGTGAAAATGCCCGTCACCCCCTTCAGTTTCCTCGTGCCCCTTTGTAATTCTCCCCCCACCTCCATGACCACTGATTTGGCTGCAGAATGTTTAAGTCTTAACTGATTTATTTTATAGCAAAAGCAGACAGATGTTTCTGGAAAATACTCATAGTTACAATCCAATATTCAACTTTCACAGGTGCTTTCTTCTAAATCAGGATAGTTTCTCAACTCTAAGCTTAAATGTGCCAATCCTTGAATCTAGTTAAAGCTGTACGAGGCCCTACCCTGCTCTTGAAAAATAGGTTTAAAAAGGTTTGTGCTTTTCTCCCCATACAATCCCTGTTTTTAACCCTGTTTAAACATGTTCAAAAAGTAATCTGTTGCTCACCATTGCTAATTATTAGAGAAACGCACATCAAAACTACAATGAAGTATCACCTCACACCAGTCAGAATGGCCATCATCAAAAAATCTACAAACAATAAATGCCGGAGAGGGTGTGGAGAAAAGGGAACCCTCCTACACTGTTGGTGGGAAGGTAAATTGATACAGCCACTATGGAGAACAGTATGGAGGTTCCTTAAAAAACTAAAAATAGAACTACCATATGACCCAGCAATCCCACTACTGGGCATATATCCGGAAAAGACAAAAACTCTAATTCGAAAAGATACATGCACCCCAATGTTCACAGTAGCACCATTTATAATAGCCTAGACATGGAAGCAACCTAAGTGTCCATCGACAGCTGAATGGATAAAGGAGCTGTGGTATATATTTATATATATATATAATATATGTGTATATATATATATATATATATATATATATATATATATATATATTACTCAGCCATAAAAAAGAATGAAATAATGTCATCTGCAGCAACATGGATGGACCTAGAGATTATCATACAAAGTGAAGTCAGACAAAAACAAATATTATATATCACTTATATGTGGAATCTAAGAAAAAATGATACAAGTGAACTTATTTACAAGACAGAAACAGACTCAGGGACATAGAAAACAAACTTATGGTTACCAAAGGGGAAGGGGGGGTGATAAATTAGGAGTTTGGGATTAACAGATACTACTATATATAAAACAGATAAACAACAAGGACCTACTGTATAGCACAGGGAACTATACTCATTATCTTATAATAACCTATAATGGAAAAGAATCAGTTATATATATATATAACTGAATCACTTTGCTGTACACCTGAAACTAATACAACATTGCAAACCAACTATACTTCAATTTAAAAAGGTAATCTACTTAAATTAGATATATTATTTAGTAGATATAGTTATACATTTTATGTATATTTATATATATTAATAAAAATATATCTACCCAAATAGGTGGAATCACTGAGATCAAGTTATTAGGATATGATTTAAAATTGATTCTTTTTTTAAAAAAATTTATTTATTTTTGGCTGTGTTGGGTCTTCGTTGCTGCGCGAGGGCTTTCTCTAGTTGCGGCGAGGAGGGGGCTACCCTTTGTTGCGGTGCGCGGGCTTCTCGTTGCCATGGCTTCTCTTGTTGCGGAGCACGGGCTCTAGGTGCACGGGCTTCAGTAGTTGTGGCGCTCGGGCTCTAGAGTGCAGGCTCAGTAGTTGTGGCGCACAGGCTTCAGTAGTTGTGGCTCACGGGCTCTAGAGCGCAGGCTCAGTAGCTGTGGCTCGCGGGCTCTAGAGCGCAGGCTCAGTAGTTGCGGCACACGTGCTTAGTTGCTCCGCGGCATGTGGGATCTTCCCAGACCAGGGCTTGAACCCGTGTCCCCTGCATTGGCAGGCGGATTCTTAACCACTGCACCATCAGGGAAGCCATAAAATTGATTCTTTAGAATGACCTAATTTGCCCTCTAAATTCCCTTTTTAAAAAATTGAGATAAATTGGTTTATAACATTATATAAATTCCATGCGCATAACATCATATTTCTACTTTTTTTTTTTTGGCCACAGCATGCACCTTGCAGGATCTTAGTTCCCCAACCAGGGATTGAACCCCAGCCCTGAAAGTGCTGCATCCTAACCACTGGACTGCCAGGGAACTCCCTTATATTCCCACTTCTGTATACACCTACAGTGCGCTCACCACCAAAAATTTAGTTTCTATCTATCACCATACAGTTGACCCCCTTTACCCATCTCACCCTCCTGGCTGCGCCTTCCCCTCTGGTAACCACTACTCTGTTCTCTGTATCTATGTGTTTGTTTTGTTTAGTTTGCTAATTTATTTGGGGGTTTTCTGTTTGCTTGTTTTTTATATTCCACATGTGAGTGAAATCATATAGTATCTATCTTTCTCTGTCTGACTTATTTTATATAGCATAATAGCCTATTAAAAAAAAGATGAAATCTTGCCATTTGTGACAACATGGATGGACCTTGAGAGTATTATGCTAAATTTCCTTTTAATATGTCTGTGGTTCAACTGACAGTAATGGTAGAATTCATTAAAAATTTTCCCATCATTTTTACCAATCACTATCATATGCAAAGGTTTAAGAGCCTAATATAAACTGAGCCCTGATGGCAAGGAGTGTCATAAGTACAGCCTCCATAAATTATCAAAAAGTTGAATTTTAATAAAGATTTTCAACTACTCCCATGTTCTAGTATGTTCCACCATGACCTCCCCAGCCCCCTCACACATACACACATCTTTCTTCTAGTCTTGTGATTAAAAGCAACACCACTGAGATCACTTATTCTTTAACGCCTTTGCAGAGGCAAATGAGAGCTCCTCTAACCTTCAAAACTTAGAGTTATTCAATAATGTTTACACAGTGCGCATTCCAGCAGTATCTTGTGTACATAGCTCTACCAAAGCATTTCACTCAACCAGCTCTCAATGCCAGACCACTTCTAGCAGCTTCTCAGAGAAACATGGCTGCTTTCTCTAGTCATGGGTCCGCCTCATCTTCCTGCCTCTATACCTAATAGCAAAGCGGACTGAATATCAGTAGAATAAGAGATTAGAGAAAAGAAAACAGTTTTGAGATATTTCCACAGGCCTAAAACAGTTGTTTGAACCTGCAGTGAAAATTCAGTAAGTTCTATGGGCTCTGCATCCAAAGTTCCTCCAATACCTTCTCTCATTTCAGAAGATACTAGAGAGATTCCTCTGCTACACCTCAGGTGTTTTAGATCAGAACTATGACTTTAAAACTTTAAAAGCACTTGAGTCATGAGCAAAGTATCCCTCAGCCATTTTCTTTCCCTTTTTCTCACTCTCACAAATATTTGCTGTCAGAGTGCTAGCAAGGGCATTTGAGTCACGTTTTTTAAAAACAGTGAAAAAAAAAACAAGACCATCTGCACAACTCAGTACCCTCTTTCGAAGTAGTCCTTTGCTGCCTTTCTTTTTTCTTCAGGCTTTTGAACCTTAAAGTTAAGCCATTTTGAAAGCATTTAAGATGTATAAAGTTATATCGACATATTTATTGTCAGCGGGACAGCCAAAATGTATTTGGGTCAAATCAACATAGCCAATTTCCAAACTTCCCAACTAGTACAGAATCCCCGTAAGTCTTGACCAAACAGAAGTCTTCCCTGCTTTTTCAGTCAAGAGGTCATGGATGAACTTTCATGTGTTTTGCCCAAACAACAATTTTAAAACTGAGGCTGACCATATGCTCTGATCTTGAAAAACCTTTAAATCACATCACTAGCATGAGCAGTGTTGCAACAAGTGGAATACAACCAATACAGGACCCCCCAAATGACGAAATTCCCAAATTAAGATGGTCCTAAAGGGCGTACTGTGGCACTGGGGGCTTTCAGGGCAGAAAGTAAGTGACTTTTGGAGACCTGCAGCAATGATGAATTTGTGACCATGAAATACTGGAGTCCTACTGAGAGAGAATCTCTTCTACCAGCACTCAAAGAAAATCTGCTCTAAGGTAGAGTTTAGTATGGGGAATTTTGATCTTGAAATGAAGAAAACTGGATTTGTGTTAATTCACCTCTTTGGGCAACTTAATTTCCTGTTTTTGTTTCCCTATTTTAAAAGATCATACGAATGTTTCCTTTATGCGATAATGTTGGTCAAAGCAAAGTGTTTCTGAGACTAATAAAAATAAGTTAACCCAATTAGCCATAAAAAAAGAACGAAATGTTGACATTTGCAGCAATGTGGATAGACCTAGAGAATATTATGCTTAGTGAAATAAGTCAGACAGAGAAATACTAATACTATATGATATCACTTATATGTGGAATCTAAAAAATAATACAAATGAATATATATACAAAACAGACACAGCCTCACAGACATAGAAAATAAACTTATGGTTACCAAAGGGGAGAGGGAGGTGGGGAGGGACAAATTAGAGGCATGGGATTAACAGATAAAAACTACTATACATAAAATAGATAAGCAACAAGGATATACTGTGTAGCACAGGGAATTATACCCAGTATCTTGTAATAACCTATAATGGAATCTAATCTGCAAAAATACTGAATTGCTATGCTGTACACCTGAAACTAACACAATATTATAACTCAACTATACTTCAATTAAAAAATAAATTAGGACTTCCCTGGTGGTGCAGTGGTTGAGAATCTGCCTGCCGATGCAGGGGACACGGGTTCGAGCCCTGGTCTGGGAGGATCCCACATGCCACAGAGCAGCTAGGCCCGTGAGCCACAACTACTGAGCCTGCGCGTCTGGAGCCTGTGCTCCGCAACAAGAGAGGCCGCGATGGTGAGAGGCCTGCGCACCGCGATGAAGAGTGGCCCCCACTCGCCACAACTAGAGAAAGCCGTCGCACAGAAACGAAGACCCAACACAGCCAAAAATAAATAAATAAATAAATAAATAAATTTATTTTAAAATAAATAAATTAATTAATTAACCTAAAGAAAGGTTTGTGTTAGGCCTTTCTGTGCATACTGCATTTACATAAGTCTGTTAGTGAGTACAGGAGTCACTCCACGGTTGCAAGAGAGGGAGCTATTTTTTAAAATACGCATAGGGCAGTCGGCAGACCCATCTCACCAATCTTTTGGTTTTTTGCCCCCTTTTTTTAGCACCAGGAACATTTTTGTTATAGAACACCTCTCTCTAGACACTTTCAGCTAGGAATACCACTTTAAACCTTGGACTGATTTACTTTGACGCTACTAAAGTAGACTCATTGCTTTCTCTTCTTCACATTAAAAAAAAAAGCTATCAGGGATTTAAGGGAATGTGGCTATCTTCTGTACTTTTTGCCTCACTCACTGAAGAGTCGGAGTATTATTTGTGGGAAATGCATGCCATCAAGTCACCAGTGTTTTGCTTCTCTGAAGATTACCAGCAAAATTCCTGCCCACAAGTCGCCACCTACAGGGGAAAAGCAACCTTTACATGGGACCGTACTTTGCACTCCTAAGCAGTTTGTGAGAACCGTGGTATTTCGCAACCTTTTTAAAATCCCAAGGTAAATTTATTTGAATATAAGGCCTGCAGAAGAGGATATTACCCAATACCTTCTGGCAAAAATGTGATCAAGGGAAGAAAGGCTGGAGAAGCCACAGTTCATGTGAACTCTTCATGGTGGACCACTGTGTAGTGGCATCCTGACCACGGAACACTGCCACAGAGAAAGAGGGACAAAGTCAGCAGCAGATGAGGTGGTTTTAAAAAACAACTGTATATTTATGATTTTCAGCACGAACAGCGTGTGAGGTTTACACGGTTGTACTTATGGACCATCACAATCTGGGTTTTGCACCTGTTGAATAACAATTCCAGATATTGACGTGATCAACACATTTCTCATTTTTCGTGCCTATAGGAAATTTCTGTAGAAATTCTATATAGAGATACAGTCTATAGAAACGTTATAGAGTTACTACATATTTGGTTAGATAGTCCCCCCTTTCTGGGGATTTGTGTTTTCCAACTTTTTTCTTTCGAAAGAGCACTACTCTCTCCAGAAGAGCACCACTACCGCTCTGTACTGCTAGTATGAGCACAAGCAACCCTAATGAAAATCTTCGCACAGATCTTTTAAAACACTGTTTCCTCAAAATATGTTCCCATGTCAAAGGCTAGGAATACGTTTATATGGCTCATTACTTATTGTCAAGTTGTTCTCCTGGAAGATAAAGTCAGTTTATCATGCCATCAGCAGTGTTAACATGCCTGATTTCCTGGCAGCCCTGTTCACATTGGATCCTTATCGTTTTGATTTCTGCTACCTTTGTTAGTATATAGTGGTGACTTAAAGTGGCTCTAATTTGCATTTAATTTTTCTGTAGGCTGAAGCTCCAGCCAAGCCTGACACTGATATTCAACTGCCTATTCAATGTCTCCAAGCTGAATGTTCCATTTGCATCTCAACCTTAATTTCCCTCCCCTGCCAACCTGCCCCCCACCTCAGACTTACTTCCCCCACCCAGTGACTCCCATCTTCCTAAATAGAGCCACCCTGCACTCAGGTGCTCAGGCTCAGAACCAGGCGTTCTTCCTCGCCTCCTCTCGGATTCAGTCCTTCAGCAAGCCCATTCGACTCCACCTTGACCATACGTTCCAAATCCATCTCCGTCTTTGCAGCTACCCCCTGGGTCCGCACCACCATCATCTCTAACCTGGATGACTGCAACAGCCAGGCTTCCCTGGTGGCGCAGTGGTTAAGAATCCGCCTGCCAACGCAAGGGACACGGGTTTGAGGCCTGGTCCGGGAAGATCCCACATGCTGTGGAGCAACTAAGCCTGTGCGCCACAACTACTGAGCCTGCGCTCTAGAGCCCGCGAGCCACAACTACTGAGCCCACGTGCTGCAACTACTGAAGCCTGCGCGCCTAGAGCCGGTGCTCCACAACAAGAGAAGCCACCGCAATGAGAAGCCCGCGCACCGCAACGAAGAGTAGCCCCCGCTCGCTGCAACTAGAGAAAGCCCATGTGCAGCAACAAAGACCCAACGCAGCCAAAAATAAATATATAAATAAATAAATTAATTTTTTAAAAAACAAACCCTTCAGTGGCTCCCTAGCATGCTTTGAACCAAATCCAAACTGCTTCTCCTCAAATACAACCCCTGCCCACCTCTTTCAACCCATCCTGTATGCTCTTCCCCTACTGCCCTTGTCCTCTCAGTCCCAGTCACATTGGCCTTGCTTACTGCTTTTTTTTTTTTTTGAAAAGCAACATTTATTAGAACCAATACAAGAGTATGAAAAGAGGGAAAAGAGGAGAGTGGAAGAGGTAGAGAGAATGAGGTCTGCATCAGATGTCAGTTGTGGAAACACATAAATTGCCTACTTTTAAACATTTACATTTAAAAGGCAAACACACACACACACACACACACACACATATATATATACATATATATATATATATACCACTTATCCTAAAAAAAAAAAATCAAAAGCAGACATGTTTGGCTTAAATAAAACCAAACCCACCCCACCCCCCAGTCTGTAAGTTCCAGGAGAGCAGGTAGGGACTGTATTTGTCTGCTTCACCATTTTCTCTTCAGAGCCTACAACAGAGCCTGGCACATGGTAGGGACTTAACAATACTAAGTCTTACCTGAAACAAAGAATTTGCTCATCAACTACATATGAAACAGACTCACAGACGTAGAAAACAAACTTATGGTTACCAAAGGGGAAAGGGGGGGAGGGATAAATTAGGAGCTTGGGATTAACAGATACACACCACTATATTTAAAATAGATAAACAACAAGGATTTATTGTACAGCACAGGGAACTATGTTCAATACCGTGTAATGACCTATAATGAAAAAGAATCTGAAAAATAATACACACACACACACACACATTTGTATAACTGAATCACTTTGCTATATACCAGAAACTAACAAAACATTGTAAATCAACTATACTTCAATTTAAAAAAAAAAAAGGTGTTGCTCCTATATTGAAAATACTAATAATAGCACATGGAGACGAATAGTGAAATGCTAATACAGAGCTGCTTTTTCTTTCAAGGCTTCTAAAGCCACTAACATTAATCAGTGAATGTGGAGATCAGTCAAGTGCACCTACCAAGCAGCTACTCCATTTAAGACACTTTGGGGGCTACAGTGATGAGTTACCCTCAAAGAACTGTGTCTAGAAAGTGAAAGAAATTAAGACAACTGCAATCTGAGGGAAAAAATGGTGAGTGCCATGGGAAGCACAGGATACTTTGGGCCACAAAGAAGTGATAATGGCTTTAATACTCTTCCTCATGAAATGAGTGTTAGAATTCCTGGGACTAGACTTCAGTGGTTTTCAAATGTGTTAGCACCGCACCCTGCAAAAGTGGTGGGATGTGCATAGTTACAGCTGATTGTAGTTGTCACAACTGGCACAGGGACAGGCACCACTGTCACTGGGTGAGCAAGGGGCCAGACTTGCTAAATGTCCTGCAGGGCCTGGACAGATCTGCACAGTGAAGACCTCTCACCCCAAATGCCAGCACAGAAATGGCTCGTACCTGTCCCTCTAGAACATATGAAGTGCCTTCAGCAAAGTCCAGATTAACCTTTTTAACACATTGCTTCTTAGGTCATCATTTCTGAGTTGGTTTTTGCCCCTGAATTCTTTTCATCATTTTGACCCAGATCCTATTCACACCAAGTGTTCAGTGGAAAGAAAACCTGAGTCCAAGCAAGGCCCGCCAGTCTATCTCTTGGGGACCCTAGCAGAGTGGGCTTCGAAACCCCAGCCCAGAGGAAAGGTACCACGTAAGGATGATGCTCAGCTCCTGGCCAGTAGCCCTTCCCAGCCACGGTCAGAGCATTCCTGCGTGTTAAGACTATTTGCATTTCAGAGTCGGTTCTTCTGCAGGTCTGACAATTCCCTAATTACACAGTAAGAAAAGAAGCCAATCCTGGATTAGCATCTTCCTAAGTGGGGGCTTGTTTCCCTAGAGTAGGGGTCTGGAACCCACAGGGTCAGATGCATCCCAGGACGTGGGGGACATGCTCCCGGCTAAGAAGTCAGCACTGCACAGCCCTGCCTAGCGAAACCCTGACCAAGTCTTCTGTCATTTCAAGAGAAGCTTAAAATCCTGATTTTTATTGGGCTCTTTGGTTTTTCAACGTTGGTCCCTACCTAATTCAATTGCTTTTTAAAATATTGTACAGGCTGAAGCACACCCTTCTAGGGCTGAACTTGACCCTGGACCCCTAGCTTGCTCCTTCTTCTTGGTTACATGTACCCAGTGCTCCCCAGAGGTTCGGGAAATTTTAAAACAAGAGTTAAATATGCTGGACTTCCCTGGTGGCGCAGTGGTTGAGAATTCGCCTGCCAATGCAGGGGATAAGGGTTCAATCCCTGGTCCAGGAAGATCCCACATGCCGTGGAGCAACTAAGCCCGTGCACCACAACTACTAAGCCTGCACTCTAGAGCCCGCGAGCCACAACTACTGAGCCCACGTGCCGCAACTACTGAAGCCCGCCCACTCTAGGGCCCGTGTGCCACAACTACTGAGCCCACAGGCTGCAACTACTGAAGCCCGCAAGCCTAGAGCCCATGCTCCGCAACAAGAGAAGCCACCGCAATGAGAAGCCCGCGCACTGCAATGAAGAGTAGCCCCCACTCGCCGCAACTAGGCAACTAGAGGAAGCCCACGCACAGCAGCGAAGACCCAATGCAGCCAAAAAAACAAAACAAAACAAAAACAAAAACAAAAAAACTGGGCAAGGTTCTCAAGAAAGAGCAAGGCAGGGATGGCCTCAGGGACCCAGGTAGGGCACACCAAGGGATTAGGACTGGCTTTGCCTTGCTCTTCTTTGCTCAAAAATTCTCAACTTCTCCCTCATTCTTACTGCATCAAGTCACAAGTTCCTTTCAAGGCTCTCCAGAACACGACTCCACCCCACCTCACCAGCCTTATATTTCATCATGCCCTGTGTCTACCCCCCATTCTAGTTGGGCCAGTCTCCCTTGAGTTCCTTCAGACATGTCCACCCCCTCTCTCCAAATGTCCTCTCTCCCTACGTAAGTCCCGCCCACACTTTAAAGCCTTGCTCACATCCCACCTCATTTATGAAACCTCCTCTGTGACATGAAACAGTAAAATGCTTTCGAGCTCAAGGGGTGGTGTCAACCAGACCCCGGTTCAAATCCCACCTCTGCCATTGACCAGCTGGGTGATTTACCTAACCTCTTTGAGCTTCAGAAGGTGATAATAGTGCCTACCTTACAGAATTTTTGAAGGTTTAAGGAAAATGATGCAAGAAAGTATTTAACGCTCATAAGTGCTCAGTTAAGGTGAGCTTATTATTATTATGGCTGACCTTCTTCTCTGTAAGTGGTCCAGCCCTTACGCTGTCTCTTCTGAGCAAAACACCACTGGATTCCATGCAGTCCACGTCTGCTCAGACTGTGCCCCAGGCATTAGTCTACCTCAGCCTCCAGCTTGCTTTAAAGCATCTTAAAGTTCCAGGAGCATGTTGGACGTAACATCGAACTGACACAGGCCCAAAGGGGACACTGAGAGAGTTGCACAAGTAACACCACAAGTAACACCACACTGGCTCTGGAACAACTCAGCGAAAGTCCCTCTCTCTAGCAAAGGCAGGAATGCATGCTGGGAAGACAAACACGTAGCCAGTCTCCGTGGCAGAGAGCTGCTTCAGCATCTGAAACAAATCTCTCTCCCTCTGACACACACACACATACCACCACTGTCACCACCATTACCTTCATATTCCCAAATCTCTGCGCCTCGCCTTTCCTTCTGATGCTGAAGATGACACATGAAGCCAGTCAAAGGCCACTCTCTTTGCATGAGTGTATGACAGGGAACCCAGACAAATGGGCCACACTGCAGGTGTGCTCTTTGGCTGGGACTACATGGAAATCTCATGCCCCATCACAGGAGCCAAGATGGTCTCTGCTGGCTCTGCCCCTCCACCCATGTTACTCCACCTCCAGTCAGCCCTACCCATCCTCTGATATACATGATAGCTGGCATCCCTGGGCACCCGTGCCAGCGGGTCTATTCCGCTTGCCACTTTCTCTGTGCTTAACAAGGGCCAAAGTAAAAATATCTTCATGTACCGTTACTCCATGCTTCAAGTCACTCCATGCTTTGAGGGACTCCCTCCCAAACAAAGAAACAGGGCACAGAAAAATGTTACTGGGCTTCCCTGGTGGCGCAGTGGTTGAGAATCTGCCTGCCAATGCAGGGGACACGGGTTCGAGCCCTGGTCTGGAAGGATCCCACATGCCGCGGAGCAACTAGGCCCGTGAGCCACAACTACTGAGCCTGCGCGTCTGGAGCCTGTGCTCTGCAACAAGAGAGGCCGCGATAATGAGAGGCCGGCACACCGCGATGAAGAGTGGCCCCCGCTTGCCTCAACTAGAGAAAGCCCTCGCGCAGAAACGGAGACCCAACACAGCCAAAAATAAATAAATAAATAAATAAATAAATAAATAATAAAAATAAAGGAATTCCTTTTAAAAAAAAGTAAAATAAATATCCTTTAAAAAAAAAAAAGAAAAATGTTACTACTGGAATGCCACATTCTTTAAAAAGCAAACAAAAAACTCAGAACTGGAGAAATCCCAACTATATTATCCCCAAGAGTGGTTTTCTCAGCATGAAGACTGAGCCCTATCCCTGCACAAGTTTATGCTCTCAACAGCATGAAGTTCCAAAGTTAGATCAGAGGCAGGTAGAAGAACAGGGCAAAATGGGTCTGATCTTTGAGACCTTATTCTCAATCTAGAAAAGACACAGAGAAAGTGAAAAAGTCCAAAGGGTAACCAGTCCTCATGCTGGAACCCGGTGTTCCAATAAAACTCACTCTTCGTAGTTAGCAGCATTCAAAAGTTCTCCGGTAGTGGCTGGCTTTTTAAAAAATCGCAAAATGCAGGAGACCAAATGTAAAGAAGATGCGAGTCCCAAGGACCAAGACTACCTGATTGCCCCGCATTCGGGGATGGCAGTTTCTCCTACAGCATGGGCCTCTCCAACTTGCTTCCTCCCTGGAAGCAAGCTCAGGACCCCAACCCAAGCTCAGGACCCCGTGACCGTGGGTGGGCCCTGCTACCCCAGTCAGATTGGGAACAGTTTTATTCCACCCGCGCTGGAAACCTTAAGCGAGACTCTCGACAAATCCCTGAAGCCAAGGACCGGGTCACAGTTCGGCGGGTGCGGCAGCGCCTTGCTGCTGATTAATAATTGGATGAATGCACAGGAGCAGGGGAGGAAGCGGAGCGCCCGGCCCTTGGCGTGTGGACCAAACAGGAGAGGGCACCTTCAGTTCCCGTTAGCGGGATGCCACCGCCAGCGTACCCCAGGGGAATGCCTCGGGTGACCTCGGCGGGAGCAGCGGCCAAAGCGAGCCCTTGAGTGGGTGCCAGAGCGCCCCCTAGTGCAACGGCAGGACCGGGGGACTTGCGGCAAGGTCTAGGGTGAAGGGAGAGGACCAGGGGAAGAGCCCAGGCGCATCTCTGGAAACTCTGACTCTGCAGGGGCTGGCGGAGCGACCCGGGTCTCCTGAGCATCCCCTCCCCAATCCCCGCCGAGGGTCCGGAGTGGCCCTGTCTGCAGGCACCCAGCTCCCGTAGACCAGGCCGGCCGGCCAGCCGGCCGGCTGGCCGGCCGAGATGCAGCGGGACGTGGCTGCTGCTCTGCAAGCAGAGCGGAGGGCATTTACCGGGAGCCTGGGAAGCCGCTGTGTCTCCACTCTGGTCTCCGCTGGGGTACCCGGACTGCCGCTGCCGCCGCCTCTTTCCAGTCGCCGCAGTCTCAACCTGCAAACCTCCCAGTCGCTCCCTGCGACTGTAGCCCGCGAGGCCAGCTGTTGAATGGCTCGCGTCGAGCGCACGGGGCGCAGAAGCGTCCCCGCCGCATCCAAGTCGGCGACGCAGGCGCGCGTCCCGGTGCCAACGCCCCGTGCGCCCCTCGCCCCGCTGCGGCCCTGGCGAGCTCGCGCAGCCGACTCCCGGCTCCAGGCTGCCGACTCCCGGCTCCCGGCTGCGGGCTCGCTCGCCGGCCGGCCCTCTCGCACCCCTCTGTGGGCTCTCGCCAAGTCAGTTGCCTCCCCTCGCGGGCTCCGCCCCCCTCGCTGCCATCCCTCAACTTGCCCGCAGGACCAATGGCAACAATAGACTAGTCCCGCCCCTTCGATTCCCCCGGGGCCAATCGCCTTCTCCTGAGGACCCATTCAAGTAACCCCGCCCCTCTCGTGGGCAAAGCCCCAGCCAAAGTTTATCCGACTGCGCTGTTGCTCTTGACGGTTGCAAGGCTTTGCCAGGCTCCCCCTCACCCCCCACCCCTGGACGGAATTACAGTGATTTAGAGGCTGCAGCCCACCTGGTCTGCCGACCTCCACACGACCTATTTGCTTTGAATAAAGTAGTATAAGAAAGCGAACAGGGCTTCCCTGGTGGCGCGGTGGTTGAGAAACTGCCTGCCAATGCAGGGGACACGGGTTCGAGCCCTGGTCTGGGAAGATCCCACATGCCGGGGAGCAATCGGGCCCGTGAGCCACAACTACTGAGCCTGCGCGTCTGGAGCCTGTGCTCCGCAACAGGAGAGGCCGCGATAGTGAGAGGCCCGCGCACCGCAATGAAGAGTGACCCCCGCTTGCCGCAACTGGAGAAAGCCCTCGCACAGAAATGAAGACCCAACACAGCTAAAATAAATAAATAAATAAATTTATTTAAAAAAAAAAAAAAAGAAAGCGAACAAGAGAGGTACCGTTATCCACCTCATCCCTGAGGCAGGACTGCTGAGAAATGTACACGCGCTCGGCCAGCACTTACACATCACAGGGTCAGCAAGAACCTCAAAGGTCATCGACTGACTCTATCCTCGCACTGGTTGTTTTTGCTTTGGGCTTTTGGTTTTGTTCTCCCACGTACAGGGTCCCTGCCCTCTAGTCTGAACAACTTCCAATGACAAGGACTCACTGGCTCCACAGACCACCGCTTGGGTCTCTGCCTCGTGGCTTGAGGCTGAGTGAAACCGGCCCTCTGGTAACTTCACGCAAAGCCAGCTTTGCCCCTCTTCCCCATGGTGGTCCAACAATTGGAAGACAAGTCTTCCGGCCCCACAATTCTTGCAGACTAGAGTCTGCTCCAAAGACCTGGGTTCAAGGCTCTGCTTCGAGTTTAAGCCAATTCCCTTATATCTTCAAAAGTAGAAAGCAGGAACTGAGTCTAACCTCCCCCCCCATCGCCCCAACCCCAGGGCACAGACGCTTCTGCCTGATCGTGTCCCTTGTCCAGCCACTAGACTCTTCTACTCTAGCTTCTTAAGGATGGCATTTGCTTTCTTGACTGCCATATCACATGGTTGATGCATATTAGATTTATTGTCAACTCACCCCGGGGCTATTTCTCACTGCTGCTGCTACCACAAGGGTCTGTTTTCTACTTGGTTAGCTGGTAAATGTCATTGGGTTTTGCTTGGGGGCGGGGGTACTAATTTCACTCTCTTCTACTGAGACCTCTGCCTGCTCATTCTGTCCTAAATCTCTCTCCAACCCTGCTTGCTACCACTGCCTTGCTCCGGCCCCCATCCTGTTTGCACAACTGCCAAAGAGCCTTGTAACAGGGCCGCTTGCCTCTAGCCTTGCACCCTCCTGGGTGGCCTTCCAAAGATCCTCTCCTCATCCATTTTACACCAGAAGCCAGAGTTGTCGCTAAAACACAAATATTATCATGCCACCACACTCCAACTTCAAAGCCCATCCCAGCTTCGAATCCTTTTCTACCTCCTTTCTGCCCTCCTTTGCTTTCAGGATAAGATCCAAAACCCATGGCAAAGCATATAAAACCCTTGGTGATCTGGCCTTGCAGCCTCATTTCCAGTGGTTCCACCTCCACCACAGAGCACTCTACACTTCAGGTCAAGAACTCCCTGTTGTTTCTCAAATGAGCCATGGTCTCCAACACGTCTATGCCTTTGATACAAAGTCTGGAATAACCTGCTTCCTACCCTCCTAATCCTGACCTACAACACACTGATGTATTTTTTTTTTATTTAAGTATAGTTGACTTACAATATTGTATTAGTTTCAGGTATACAGTAAAGTGATTTGGTTTTATATATATATATATATATATATATATATATATATATATATATATATATATATGTATATATTCTTTTTCAGATTCTTTTCCATTATAGGTTATTACAAGATATTGAATATAGTTCCCTGTGCTATACAGTAAGTCCTTGTTTATCTATTTTATATACAATAGTATGTATCTGTTAATCTCAAACTCATAATTTATCCCTCCCCCCCCTTTCCCCTTTGGTAACCATAAGTTTGTTTTGTATGTCTGTGAGTCTGTTTCTGTTTTATAAATAAGTTCATTTGTATTATTTCTTTAGATTCCACATATAAGTGATATCATATAATATTTGTCTTTCTCCGACTTACTTCAATTAATATAGTAATCTCTAGGTCCATCCATGTTGCTGCAAATGGCAATATTTCACTCTTTTTATGGCTGAGTAATATTCCATTGTATATATACACCAGATCTTCTTTATCCATTCATCTGTTGATGGACACTTAGGTTGCTTCTATGTCTTCGCTGTTGTAAATCACACTGGTGTATTTTATTCATTCATTGAATCACATGTTTATATGGGGGGCATAAACATGTGATTTTAAAAAAATTTTATTTGATCCCTCCATCAGGTGCTTCCAAGTAGAATGTAACAATTCTGCTTCCATTCACATTGCTACACAGACATCAGGCCACCGATTGCAATGATTGGTTTGGACTTCATCTCATCCAAATAACTGAAGGGTTGGTGGAGACTGAGACTGGGATTTTCTTCCTTGCCAAGTATCATTAAGTAATAATCAAACTTACTCCATTAAGGTTGGCAGTTTGAAGGCCAGAGGTTGTGGCCCTTTTCCTTCATGTTTACATTAACTTACAAAAACCCAGCTTGTTAAAGTGTTCTGCGTGTGTGTATGTGCTTATCGTGTGAGTGTGTTGGGTCCTTTTTTCTTTTGCTTTTTCTTTTTTTTTAAGATCAGGATAAATTAAACCACATTGTACACCTCCAACTTACACAATATGTGTATATGTTAATTATATCTCAATAAAAAATGTATATACAATAAGATCAGGACAGCAATTTGTGACATATTATAGGTGTTCATGTTTCTGGGTCTGAAGAGAAAGCACATGAACAGGACTGTATGCTGTAAAAATGAATCAACTAGAATCACACAATTACAGAACTCCAGTGTTAAAGGGGGCTTTTAAGCTAATGTAATCAAACCCCACCCAAGATGCTAGAATGACTGTGTGGGCAGTTTTTCAGGTTCTTTACAAAGTTCTTAGCTCCCTGGCCCCTGAAAGCAGGCTTCGTTCTTACCGCTAAAATATATGGCTTTGCCCAGCTAAGTGCTTTGAGGGGCACCTGCAATGCTTCTCTGTCCATTTTTTCCCTCTAGGGTTAGATGTGTCCTCAGGACCTCCTCTTTCAAAATGCAGATCGCACTTGGAAGATCCACATGCTAACGTTTATTAGTTATCAACCCTTAGTATAAGGTAAGCAGCATAGCTTAATAGGAAAAAAAAATTTAAGGTACCTGTACAAACAGCAGTTTTCAAAGTGTTTTCATTTATTTTGTTGTATTTGATCCTCATAGTAACCTGAGTAAATATCTTGATTTCCATTTTACAGGGGGGGAAGCTAAGACTCACCTAGGTTAAATCATTCCTCAGGGTATTTGAATTCCAGCTCTGCTATTAACCTTGGACACATGACCATGCCACTCTAGGCCTCGGTTTCCCCATCTATAAAATCAAATGAGATGCTTTCCAAGGTTTCTTTCCACTCTGTCTCTAATCCCTTGTCTCCTGCTGGCTGAGATCAGGGAACTGGGGGCCTGGGCATTTTCACGGTGGCAGGAAATAATTTTGGCACTAGAGATACATTTTGGAAAGGACAAGCTCTGGTGGAATGCCAAAGCTGACAGCATGAGAGCAGTGAATACTGGAAGCAAGGCAATCTGAGAAAGGAAAGACAAGGGGCCCTGAACTCCAAACCCACCGACTCCCTAGCTCTGTAATACAACCACTGCCATTCCAACTGTGAACTCAACATTCCAACTTATTTGCTTTAGTGATTAAAGAATCTTCTATGCAAATCTTAATTAAAGTCTGCTTTGGCAAACTATTTTATCATATTCAGACATAATTACCACAATAAATTACATAAAGAAATTTATTGTGTGTCCCCTGCTTATTCCACATAGCAAAAGGGCCAAAAAGAAATTGCAGCCGAAGGAAGTCATTTGGAAGGAAAACCAAGAGGCAAATAGATATATTCTAATAATTTATGCAAGTCCAGCAGCGGCACACTCCCCATCCCCCGCTCACTCATTTGCTGAGGACTAGAAGAGCACTGAGACACAGCTAATCTAAGGGCTATGCATTTGCTTAATCTTACCACGAAAATACAGGCTTTACGCCTAATATAAAAGGAATTTAAGATGCCGGGTGAGAGTGGTGATCTTTAAACTGGTTGTGCAAGAAACTGAGAGTTAATTCCTAAGATGATAAGCCTACTTAATAGTCTGTTCTTTTTGGAGTGATTAAAAACGTGTTTAATTACAGTAGAATCAGTTTTGGCTTCCAGACATCTAATCACTTTTTCAGTAAATGGCTCTAAAGTCAGAATAAATAACACTAACCTACTTCACTGAGTTCTTACAAGGATTAATTAATTGATTTTAAAGGGTTTCAGAAGTTTTATAAAACAGTGGCCTAGCAATCAGGAGACCTAAATTTAGTGCAGACTCTGCCTTTAATAGCTGTGTGGCCTAGAGTGATTGATTTTTTTTTTTTACATATTGCAGTCATTTATTTCTATAAAATGTCCAGAAAAGGCAAATCTATAGACAGAAAGCAGATTAGTGATTGCCTGGCACTAGTAATAGGAGGGGCACTGACTGCATATGGGCAAAAGGGATCCTTTGGGGGCGATGGAAATGTTCTAAAACTAGATTGTGGTGGTGTTTGCACAGCTCCATAAATTTGCTAAAAATCACTGAATTATATATTTTCAAATGAGTGAATATTATGACATGTAAATTAAAACTGAATGGAGCTGTTTTAAAAAAAACACATAAATAAAAGGTTAGTCATTAAATACATTCAACTGATTATGGGTGCAGGGAATAAAGCAAAAATGAGTAAACAAATGAAACAACAGATATACCTTTTGAGGCTCAAATGATGAGACACGAACTAAGGAGTTTAATTCAAACTTCTGCACTAAGAGTTTTATAGTTTTAGGTCATATATTTAGGTCTTTGATCCATTTTTAGTTAATTTTTGTACACAGTGTTAGGTAAGGGTCCAACTTCATTCTTTTACATGTAGATATCCAGTTTTCCCAGCACCATTTCTTGAGAAGATTGTTCTTTCCCCATGGAATGGTCTTGTCACTCTTGTCAAAAATCATTTGACCATACATGTGAGGGTTTACCTCTGGGTTCTCTATTCGGTTTAATGGGTCTATGTCTGTCTTTATGTCAGTACCACGCTGTTCTGATTACTGTAGCTTTGCAGTAAGTTTTGAAATCAACAAGTGTGAGTCCTTCAGCTCTGTTATTTTTCAAGATTGTTTTAGCTATTCAGAGGCCCTTGAGATTCCGTATGAATTTTAGGAACTGTTTTTCTCTTTCTGCCAAAAAATGTCATTTGGATTTTCATAGGGATTATATTTAATCTGTGGGTCACTTTGGGAAGTATTGATGTCTTAACAATATTGTCTTCCAATCCATGACCTTGGTTTGTATTTCCATTTATTTGTGTCTTCTCTAATTTCTTTCAGCAATGTTTTGTGGTTTTCATTGTATAAGTTAATTATATAACTTATAATTGTATAAGTTAATCTTTGGTTAACTCCTAAGTATTTTTTTAATTTTTATTTTTTTAATAAATTTATTTATTTATCTTGGGCTGTGTTGGGTCTTTGTTGCTGCATGCGGGCTTTCTCTAGTTGCGGCGAGCGGGGGCTACTCTTCATTGCGGTGCGGGGGCTTCTCATTGCGGTGGCTTCTCTTGTTGCGGAGCACAGGCTCTAGGCGTGCGGGCTTCAGTAGTTGTGGCTCGCGGGTTCAGTAGTTGTCGCTCGTGAATAGAGTGATTGATTTTACTTCTCTGGGGCTCGGTTTCTCCAGCTGTAAAACGAGGGGGAATTGGGCTAGATAATCTCTGTACTTTGGGTCTAACATTGTAATACTCTAGGACTCACCATCATTATATCCTTTTTTTTTTTTTTAGTAGCTTAAAACAGCAATAATCTACTTTTGGTTTTCCAGTTTTCCTAAAATTGGATTCCTGGAAAATTTTCCAAAATGTCTGCCTGTTCCCCAGACACAGTCACTTAGGCATACTGACCCCAACAAACCTGTCCAAATATGAATAGAGCAAAAATATAATAAAGATAAAGAAAGAAGGGAAAATAGAATCTAGACTTTCACAGTCATGAACAAGTAAACAGAAGCCATTTCTTAGTAACTGCAGACCCACACTTTTTTACTTCCCAACTTTTTTCCATGCTTTTCTTTTCCAAGAATTTTATTACTCTTCCTCTTCCCTAAAATGAATCTGGGGCCCTCATTACCAGCTCTAAAAACACTATGACTATTTGTAAGAGGACTTGAGAAGAGATGTTTTAAAAGGAAAATGACATTATATGGAGAGGAAGAAAAGCAGAATACAAAATTGTATGTACAATATAATCTCAACTAGGCTAGAAAATAGTGCATATGTTGAGGACTGTATGGCCATACACCAGAAAGTTAACAGGCTGGTCTTTAGCTGGCAGGATCCAGAGTTAGATTTTCCCCTGCACTTTAGCTTTTTTTTTTTTAACACATTTTTTTACATTTAATGAGCATGTATTATGCTTGCTAAAGATTATATAATATATATATTACATATATGTATGTATATATGTATAGTTTGTCTTTAACAAAAGGAAGAGAGTGACTCCTTTTTATAAGAAGCATAGAGGCATAGAGTAGTGGTTAAAATGGTGGGATTTAGAGCCTAAGTTCTTCAACCCCTGTGAGACTCCGTTTCCCTTCTATAAAATGGCAATAATACTAATAAAGGACCTACTTCATAGAGTTACTTTCCAGATTAAATAAGCTACTCCATGCACGTGTTTAGAGCAATGCCTGGCACCATTATTAGCAATTATTTAAAATGTTAAATATTTACTGGAAATATAATATGTGCATATGGTGAAAAAAAAAGTGCATAAGACTTTAAAATAAAAAGTAAGGGCTTCCCTGGTGGCGCAGTGGTTGAGAGTCTGCCTGCCAATGCAGGGAACACGGGTTCGAGCCCTGGTCTGGGAGGATCCCACATGCCGCAGAGCGGCTGGGCCCGTGAGCCACAAGTACTGAGCCTGCGCGTCTGGAGCCTGTGCTCCGCAACAAGAGGGGCCGCAACGGTGAGGGGCCCGCACACCGCGATGAGGAGTGGGCCCCGCTCTCCGCAACTGGAGAAAGCCCACGCACAGAAACGAACAACACAGCCAAAAATAAATTAAATAAATAAATAAATAAATAAAGTGTAAAATTTTAAAAAAAAAAAAGTAAAATGAAAAAGTAGAAATACTTTTCCCCTCTTTAACCCCCCAGCCTCACTCCTAGAAGTAACCACTGTTTACAGCTTCTTACGTATCCATCCAGAATTTTTAAGGGCAAAGGCAAACATATATCCTCTTTTTCACACACACACACACACACAGGCAGGCACACGCAGAATCATAGCATATGTGCTATTTCTCACCTTGGTTTTTCACTTAATGATCTCTTTTGGAGATCTTTCCATAGCAGAACATCTAGATTTACTCCTTTTTTATTGTGATAAAAGACACATAACATAAAATTTACCATCTTAACCATTTTTAAGTGTACAGTTCAATAGTGTTTAAGTATATTGACATTGTTTGTGAAACAGATCTCTAGAACTTTTTCAACTTGCAAATCTGAAACTTTGTAACCACTAAACAACAACTCTTCTTTTCCCCTTTCCCCCAGCCCCTGGTAACAACCATTCTACTTCCTGTTTTTATGAATTTAGATACCTCACAGAAATAGAATCATACAGTACTTGTCTTTTTGTGACTGGCTTATTTCCCTTAGCATAATGCCCTCAAGCTTCATCCATGTTGTAGCATGTGACAGGATTTCCTTCCTTTTTAAGGCTGAATAATACTCCACTGTGTGTACATACCACATTTTAGTTTATCCATTCATCTGTCAGTGGGCATTGGATTGCTTCCACCTCCTGGCTATTGTGAATAGTGCTGCTATGAACATGTGTGTACAAATATCTCTTCGAGACCCTGCTTTCAATTCTTTTGGATAAATACCCAGCAGTGGGATTGCTGGATCGTATAGTAATTCTATTTTTAATTTTCCTGAGGAACCTCTATACTGTTCCCCATAGCAGCTGGGCCACTTTACATTCCCACCAACACTGTACAGGGGCTCCAGTTTCTCCACGTCCTGGCCAACAGTTGTTATTTTCTGGGTTTTTTTAAAAATTAAATAGTAGCTCTTCTAATGAGTGTGAGGTGATTTTCTCCTTATTTCTAACAGCTACACAGTGTTTTGTGATGTGGGAAAACCTCTATCAATGGACAGTTTGTTTGAGCCTGGTCTTCAGCTATTTCAAATAATACTGCAATGAATACCCACGTATCTTTATATACATGTGGGGTATTTTTTTAGCAAAGGAATTGCCAGGATAAAGTGTATGTGCTTTTTTGATAACTTTTGATTATAAAATAAGTTCAGAGTTAACAGAAAAGTTGCAGGAACGTCCATGTTCCTTTCACTCAGCTTCCCCAATTGTTAATAGTTTATTAATTTGCTTTATCATTTCCTTTCAATATATATGCATATTTCTCTTTGTTTTCTGAGCCACTTGGGAGTAAATTTTAGCCATGATGTTCCTTTAACCCTAAATACTTGAGCATGTGTCTCTCAGAACAAAATATTTCTCTTCCATAAGCACAGTGCAACTATTAAAATCAGGAAATTAATACTGATAAAATACTATTATCTAACCTACAGAAAATATTCATAGTTCTCCTATTGTACAAATAATATTTTTTGTAGCAAAAAGAATTGGTTGGGGGGGGTGGTTCCAGGATGTAATTCAGGATCAGACATTGCATTTGTCATTTCTATCCGGCCTCCTTTAATCTGAAACAGTTCCTGAGGCTGTCCTTGCCTTTCATGACCATGACATTCTTTTCATTATTTATTATTATTTTTTGGAAGCAATCACAAACTTACAGAAAAGTTGGAAGTACAATACAGAATGTCCTGGATTTTTCTTCCTGAACCATTTGAGAGTAAGTCACCAACCTGATGCCCCATCATCTCTGAATGATTTCGTGTGTATTTTTTTGCCCAACAAGGATATTTTCCTATCTAGCTATGACACCACCATCAACATCAGGAAATTCACATTAATAGATTACTAACATCGAATCCTCAGGTTCCATTCAAGTTTCACCAGTTGTCCCCAAAGGCTCTATTATGGCAAAAGGATCTAGTTCAGACCCATATGGTGCTTTTAGTTGTCACGTCTCCTCCATCTCCTTCAGTCTGGAAGAGTTCCTTGGTCTTTTGTTGACTTTCAAGACCTCGACACTTTTGAAGACTACGAGCCAGTTATTTTGGAGAATGTCCCTCAACTTGGGTTTGCCTGATGTTTGCTCATGATTAGATTCAGGTTACATACCTTTGGCAGGCCTATGACAGAAGTGACACTGTACTCTTCATTCTGTCAGGTGGAGCTCGATTTCAGTGTGTCCTATTACTGATGAGTTCGCTCTGATCACCTGACTAAAGTGGTATGTGCCAGGCTTCTCCACTGTGAAATTATTCTTTGTAATTAATAAATATTTTGGGGGCTTCCCTGGTGGCGCAGTGGTTGAGACTCTGCCTGCCAATGCAGGGGACACGGGTTCGAGCCCTGGTCTGGGAAGATCCCACATGCCGCGGAGCAACTAGGCCCGTGAGCCACAATTACTGAGTCTGCGCGTCTGGAGCCTGTGCTCCGCAACAAGAGAGGCCGCGCACCGCGATGAAGAGTGGCCCCCACTTGCCGCAACTAGAGAAAAGCCGTCGCACAGAAACGAAGACCCAGCACAGCCAAAAAATAAATAAATAAATAAATAAATAAATATTTTTTAAATGCTTAAAAATAAATAAATAAATAAATAAATAAATATTTTGTGAGGAAGTCCTTTGAGACTATGTAAATCTTCCATTTCCCATCAAACTTTCAATTTGTTCACCTGTTTATTTATATCAGTATAGACTTATGGCTTCCTCTTTTATTCAATGGGTTATAATCCATTACTATCATTGTTTACTTTGATGCTCAAGTTGTCCTACATCTGACCAGTGGGGACTCCTTCAGCCTGGCTTCTGTGTCCCTTTAATGTGTCCCCATCATTTTTTGTGCACTTCCTTACTTTCTGGCACAAGATGGTCCAGGTTCATCTCATACTTTCACTTATCCAGTCCTGAAATCAGCCATTTTTCTGAGAAGCCTTGGTTCTCTTTCATGGAAAATAGTATTTAGAAGCCAAATCTGGGCACTAGGTGTGGATATTGCTATCGGTGTGTTGCTGCTCCCTGGCCCTCTAGAGGCTTCTTTTATACTCTTTTACTCACATGCTTATACACACACAACACTCACACATAATATATCTATATCTATATCCATATCTATCTATCTATCTATCTATCTGGCCATGAGTTCACTCTGCTATATCCCAGCCAACACCATAGGGTTCATTCTAGTTTTCTCCCTTTCCATATTCTGAACATATTTTCTCATTTTATCAATCCCCCTTATGTAATTATGCTGGGAGGTTTATTTTTCATTTTTAATAATAACTACTATTTATTGACTGCCTATCATGTGCCAAGCACTGTTCTACCTGCTTTACAGCCAAAATTTTATTTAATTCTCAGTATACCTTGCGAGACAAGCATGATTATCCCCATTTTAGAAAGGAAATTGAGGCATAGCGAGGGTAATTTGCTCAAGGTAGGATAGCTAGTTAAAATGAAGCCTGGTTCAAACAAAGATGTAGATTACCTCCTAAGCACCATACTATTCTTTTTCTCTCCTTTTTTTTTATTGTGGAAAAAAACACTTAACATGAGATCTACCCTCTTAACACGTTTTTACGGTTACAGTACAGTAATCTGTAAGCACGATGCTGTACAGCAGATCGCTAGAACTTAGTCATCTTACATACTGGAAACTATATACCCTTAAACAGCAACTCCATATGCCCTGTTCCCCCAAACCCCTGGCAACCACCATTCTATTCTATTTTTCCACAAAGTTGACTACTTTAGATACCTCATCTAAGTGGACACATGCAGTATTTGTCCTTCTGTGACTGGCTTATTTCACTTAGCATAACGTCCTCAAGGTTTATCCATGCTGTTGCATATGGCAGATTTCATTATTTTTTAAGGCTGAATAATATTCCATTGTACATGTATGTATATACAGATATATGCCAGATTTTCTTTATCCCTTCCTTTGTCAATGGGCACTTAGGTTGTTTCTATATCTTGGCTATTATAAATAATGCTGCAACGAACATGGGAATACATATATCTCTTTGAGATCCCGATTTCAATTCTTTTGGATACATACCCAGAAGTGGCATTGCAAGATCATATGGCACTTCTATTTTTAATTTTTTGAGGGAACTTCATACTGTTTTCCATAGTGACTGCACCATTTTACATTCCCATCAACAGTGCACAGGGGTTCCAATTTCTCCACATCCTAGTCAACGCTTCTTATCTGTTGTCTTTTTTGATAATAACCATCCTAACACATGTGAGGTGATTTTGATTTGCGTTTCCATCATGATTAGTTATGTTGACAGTTTTTTATATACTTGTTGGCCATTTGTGTATCTTCTTTGAAGAAAAGTCTACTTAAGTCCTTTGCCCATTTTATAATCTGATTATTTGATTTTTTTTGCTGTTAAGTTGTAGGAGTTTCTTATATATTTTGGATATTAACCCCTTATCAGATATATGGTTTGCAAATATTTTCTCCCATTCCATTCGTTGCCTTTTCACTCTGCTAATTGTTTCCTTTGCTGTGGTGAATCTTTTTAGTTTGATGTAGTCTCATGTGTCTATTTTTGCTTTTCGTGCTTGGGCTTTTGGTGTCATATCCATGAAATGATTGCCAAGACCCATGTCATGAAGCTTTTCCCCTATGTTTTCTTTTAAGAGTTACTGTATCTGGTTTTACATTTAAATCTTTAATCTATTTTCAGTTGATTTTGTGTGTGTTGTAAGATAAGGGTCCAATTTCATTCTTTTGTATGTGTATGTCTAGTTTTCCCAACACCATTTGGGTTTGTTGTTGTTGTTGTTTTAAATTTTTAAATTTTTTATTTTTTACTGCTTTATTTTTTGATGTTTATAAATATTTTTCTTTTTCTTTTTTCCCTTAAGTTATTACAAAATATTGGCTATATTCCCTGTGTCCCGACACCATTTGTTGAAGAACCTATCCTTTACTCACTGTGTACTCTTAGCACCCTTGTTGACTATACATGTGTGGGTTTGTTTCTGGGCTCTCAATTCTGTTCCACAGGTCTATATGTCTATTTTTATGCCAGTACCATACTGTTTTAATTACTGTTGCTTTGTAATGTGTTTTGAAATCAGGATGTGTGACACCTCCAGCTTTTTCCTTCTTTCTCAAGATTGCTTGGCTATTCACAGTCCTTTGTGGTTCCATATGAATTTTAGGATTGTTTTTCTATTTCTGTAAAAAATGCCATTGGGATGTTCATAGGGATTGCATTGAATCTATAGATCACTTTGGGTAGTATGGTTATGTTTCTCTAAGATGGCCCTCAACAATCCCTGCCTGGTGGTATTCATCCACTTGTGTAATCACCTCCCCTTGAGTGTGAGCTGGATCTAGTTAATCACTTCTAATGATAGACTATAGCAAAAATTATGGGATGTCACTTCCAAGATTAGGTTAGACTTCTGTCTAATTCTCTCTCTCTCTCTCTCTCTTTCTCCCTCCGTCCCTCATGTGCTTCCTCTCTCTCTCTCTCTTCCTCTCAGGGAAGCTAGCTGCCCCATGGAGAGGCCCACGTGGCAAGGAACTGAGGGAGGCTTCTGGCCAAGCGCCATGGAGGAACTGAGGCCCTCGGTCAACAGCCCGTGAAGAACTAAATCCTGCTAACAACCACATGAATGTGCTTGGAAGCAAATCCTCCCTCAGTTGACCCTTCAGGTGGCAGCTTTGTGAGATACTCTGAACCAGGGGCACCGAGCTAGGCTGTGCCCAGATTCCTAACACAAAAAACTGAAATAATAAATGTTTATTGGGAATTCCCTAGTGGTCCAGTGGTTAAGGTCCCATGCCTCCACTGCAGGGGGCACGGGTTTGAACCCTGGTCAGGGAACTAAGATTCCCGCATGCCGCATGCAGCCAAGAACTAAATAAAAAAAATTTTAAATAAAAATAAAAAATAAATGTTTGTTGTTCTAAGCCACTGAGTTTCGGGTAAATTGTTACACAGAAATAGATAACTAGTACAGTAACCAATCTCCCATTTCCATTGTCACCCTCCCTGACACTATGTCTGCTCTCCTTGCTTGGGGCCTCTCATTCTCCATCACCAGCTGCTCCCCTACATAGATTTCCTCCTCATCCTTCTCAGGCTCTGACTCCCCACACCAGGCCTCTCTTCCATGACGACACCTCCATCCACCTGTTTGGACTCTGATCTGCCCTCCACAGGGACACCTCCTCACCCTGCTGGGTCTCTGACACCCCAGTGTGCACCCCCATACTCCCCACCATGGATGCCTACCTTGCTCTGCCTCACCCAATGGCTTTAGGACTGGATTTTTCAGGAAGGTGAGGCAAAAGGATAGGGTATGTGCATTTTGATTTTTAATATATATACTGTCAAGTTATCCTCCAAAAATCTTACATCAATTTACACTCTAAAAAAAAGGGACTTCCCTGGTGGTGCAGTGGTTAAAACTCCGCGCTCCCAATGCAGGGGGCCGGGGTTTGATCCCCGGTCAGAGAACTAGATCCCACATGCATGCTGCAACTAAGAGTTCACATGCCACAACTAAGGAGCCCGCCCACTGCAACTAAGACCCGGTGCAACCAAATAAGTAAATAAGTAAATTTACACTCTAGTCTCTCTCCCTCACCCTGTCCTTTCCTCGTCTCACAGGATGCTGGTTGGTTTTTCCTTCCTAGTACTGTTTCTAGGTCTCATCCCAATGAAATGTCAAATGGTTCAACTCTTCTTAAAACCACCTGCTGGGTTTCTCTGTACTGGCATGTCTAAATAGAGAGCATTTTCCTGCAAATCCTCTTTTACGCTCACTGACAGTTATGGGCTTCCAGCCTTGGTCAGTGGGTTGTAATGCAGAGAACTATAAAGGAGGAAAAAGAAAGTATTTGTTTATAAAGAAGAGCAGTATGCTTTCCAACAGTTTGTGACAAGGATGCACATTCAAATTGTAGACCTACAGGAACTTTTTCAAAATGAGTTACCTTGCCCTTTGTTAAGTTCTGAATTAGTACATATCAAGCCAAGAAGGAGCTATTTCTTTCTCAGCGCATCTTTTAGCTTTCAGGTTGCAATTTGTGCACATATGTGCATTTTCTCTAACTGGAGCTCTAGCTATTCTGGTTTTATGCCTCTGTCCCTTAAGGTAATACATATAATTAATATTTATAAAGCACTTTATGAAATGCAGTTAATTCATCCCATCCTTACAACAGCATTATGGGTTTGAAATTTCTGCCTCTATTTAACACATGGGGAAAAACTGAAACTCTCAGGGTGTGACTTACCCAAGGTCACACAGCTAGTTAGTGACAAAACTGGGGCTGGAACTCGTCTTCTGACTCCAGACCCTGAGATCTTTCTACTACATTGGGCTACCTCTCTGGGTTCTTCTCCTTCAAAGAAGTGTTCTTGAAGACTTGAGCTCCCCTTCCAAAGTGGAGCCTGAATCTGTAGGAACCTCTGCCCAGACTGGTAGACTCAATTTGGCCAGGCTAAATCAGTTCTTTAGAAGTGATTTGTCCTAGGATTTACCTGCAGCTCTTTATTGCATCCTTAAAATACAGTTTTTAAAAAATGTCTTGGGGATACTAAGATTATTACTCACTGAAAAAATACAAATAAAAAGAAATTGGTTCTACTCAATACTCTGTAATGGCCTATATGAGAAAAGAACCTAAAAAAGAGTGGATATATGTATATGTATAACTGATTCACTTTGCTGTATACCAGAAACCAACACAATACTGTAAATCAACTATACTCCAATAAAAATGTTTTAAAAATTAAAAAGAGAAATTGGTATATTAGCCAAAAAGAAAAACAAAAAAAACCCCAAAATGTTCATCAATAACACCATGTTGGGGACTGGTTTTGCTGTTCAGTGGTGAACTTTAAGAAAATAAACCAGATGCCACTGAAACAAATTAAATGTCCTTCAAAGGGGACTGGTTAAATAAATTGCAGTACAAGGAAATACTATATAGATGTTAAAAAAGAATAAGGCAAATCAATATAAAGGTGTGATTTCCAAGCTATACTGTTAAGTGAAAACAAATAAAGACAAAAAAAAAACAGTGTGAATAGTACCCTGTCATTTGTGAGATATATATATATATATATATATATATATATATATATATATATATATATATATACACATACACATATACGTAGAATAATAGAATAACTCCAGAAGGATACACAAAAAAATTGAAATACTGAATGTTCCTGGGAAGGACAAATGGGTGACAAGGGTAGATGGAGACTTACTTTTCACTATCTCTTTATGCCATTTCTTTATACCATATGAATTTTACCATATGCCTGTATTACCTGTTAAAAATATTTTTAGTTATATAGTGCTTTACAATTTTTCGAGTATTTTTAAATATATGATTTTATTTAAAATACATGTAATTCAAGGTAGTAAATCTTATACCTTTTTCATAGAGACCTTCAAACTGGTTTCTGCCTTCAACCTACTTTCCAGCTTCCCCCTCTCCAGTCCCTGCTCACTCCAGCCACACCTTAGAGAAGACTGATCTACACTCTTCCTCTCTCCTGCCAGCAGGGCCTCCAGCTCCACTCTCTCACTCCCTTCTAATTAATGTAACTAGGCATTATGTTCCATAATTACATGGTTTGTCAGTGAAATCAATAGTTGCCTCCCTTGCGACAATGACATTTTAGCTCCATCAATCTCCCCAGAGCCCAGCAGCTTCTCTGGGCCAACAAAACTCCCAAGATTATTAACATGTTCCTCGACTCTCACTCATTTTCATGCATGCAAGTAAACGAGCAGAATCTCAAGTCACATGATTTAATACACTCTACCCATGATTATCTGGAGATAAAATTACTATCAAATGTATATTTTAAGACTTTATCTAGGTATAGTTTACATATTACAAAATCCAGCATTGTATGCTTATGGCTCTGTGATTTTTAGTAAATGTATAGAGTTGTATTTTTTAATGATGTATTTTTTATGTATTTTTTTGATGATGATCTTAAGAACCTAACGTAAAATATCCTAGATCATATTAGGTTTCTGACATGACTCAATTTCTTTCTTCTGGCCTCAACTCCCAAATTTGTTCCCTGCCCTACTCCTTAATGGAAGAGATCTAATTCTATTGTTCCTTAAAACCATAGCATGTCAGAATTGGAAGGGCCCTTAGAAATCAACTAGAGATGGGAAACTAAGATCCACATAGGGCACATGATTTGCCTAAAGTCATATAACAGGTAAGTGGCAGAGTCAGGACTAAAATCCAGGATTCTTGCTCCTAGCCCAATAAACTTCCCATTACAGCACAGAGCCTCTTCTCTTAAGTACTGCTAATGTCCTGGAAATCAATACATCAACCACCATCAATAAATTAATCCAGCTAAATCTAAAGATATGATGATGGAGGAAGCGCTTGGGTTGAGGTGGGTCTAGAGAACAGGTAGGAAATATAAGCTCTTTCCTTCGTGACCCTTCTGGGTGAATTTCTTTCTTATTATGTAGCACAATTAACCAAGAAGATAGGCTCTTTTCTGCACAGAGAAGGACCTTATAGTTACCAGTCAAGAGAATCAATTATTATTATTACTCTTATTATTACTGCATTTTCTCCAGCATATGTTAACAAGATGAAATGAAACCAACATAGGCACTGCTTCCTGCTTTTGCCAAAAATTATGCTAAAATTAGCCTCTGTTCCCCATGGATTTGGGCCAGGGAAAGCAATTTCGCTTCTCATTTTGTTTTTCTAGCAATCAGTTTGTAACAATTAAACAACTGGCGATAAAGCAAGAAGTACCCTGTATATTTTTGTGTGACTGAACCTGAAATTGTTTTCTAGCATCAATTATAGTGGCACTTGGTGTCACCATAGCAGGAAGGACCTTGCCAACAACAGTTTTGAGGTACTGTATATGGCGTTCTGAACCTAAGAAAACTCTAAAGTGTTCAAATTGACATGGAATCACTGTCAACTATTTTATTTTTTATTAAAAGTCATATATTTTCCCCCAGTAATTCCTGTCTAAGAATGCATCCTAAGAAAAAGCAGATATTTATGTACAAAGATATTCATCAGAATTTTTTATGAGTAAAATCTTGGAAATAATTAGAAGCAATTGGAAGTGATTAAATAAAATATGATAATTCCATAAAGGGGAATTTTATGCAGCTATTAAAGTCAACTTTTCAAATATTTTTTTCATTTTTAACAGCTTTACTGAGATATACTTTATATACCATAAAATTCACTGGTTTAAAGTGTAAATTCAAAGCTTTTTAGTGTATTTACAGAGTTGTGGAACTATCACTGTAATCCAATTTTAGAACATTTTCATCACCCCAAAGAGAAACTTATACCTATTAGCAGTCACTCTCCATATCCCCAACCTATAAATTGATAAGAAAAATACATAACTCAAAAGACGACTGGACAAGTAAAGGCAATCACAGAAGAGGACATACAAATGAATACTATACATATGAAAAGATGTTCAACTTTACAAGTGATAAAGGAAATGGAAATCAACACAAGATACAGTTTTCCCCCAATCAGATGGGCAAAAATGAAAAAGATTGATAACATCTGGTACTAGTAAGGGTGGGGGAGAAACAGGCATTCTCAGACACAGTTGGCAGGAGTATGAATTGTTAACAACTGTTTCTGGAAAATAATCTGGCGCCATTTATTTACTCTTTTTAAAGCACATACATACCATTGCGGTCAGCAACCCCACTTTGGGAATCTATCCTATAGGGATTAAAGGACCAGTATCTAAGGATATATGTACAGAACTGCTTTGTGCAGGGATTGCCAATTGCAGATCATTGTATACAGTATGATCCCAGCTTTGTGCCGGGCACTGCTCTTGGCACAAGCAATACATGCCTACTTTCAGTCCCCCCAGCAACCCCATGATCGCAGATAATATTCTCACTCTCCATGGGGGAAGCTGGGGCTTGGAGAAATGAAGCAACTTGCTCTGGGTCTTACCCGCAGCTACCAAGTGGCAGAGCCAGCATTCATATCCAGGTCCACCTGGTCCCCAAACCGAGATATCGTCCAAGAATGATAACTTTCTGGTTAGAACACCTGAAATTCCCTCAGTGGGGGTGGGGCTAATCTTTGGGGACATCGGTTTTTAAGACGCGAAGTGAACTCCTGTCTCAATGAAAGGCATGGAAGTTTGTGAGGCTAGAACTGGGTGAGAAGTAGTAAGTGGGGGACTGGATTGTGAGGAACGTGGAAAATTCATTCATTTATCCATCCAACAAATATTTATTAGCTTTTACTATGTGACAGGCACTGTTTAAAGCACTGGGGGAATCATCAGTGAACAAAACAGAGAAAGAACTCTGCCCTTGAGAATTTACATTTGGTGGGGATGACGCAGACAATTAACAAATTATACTTTATATAAAAAAAAATACTTAATATACAATTTATTGTATAATATAAAGACAGAGATAATATGTGAGATGGAGAATAGAGCTATGGAGGAAAATTAAGCAGGGAAGGGGGCTGGGAGGACGGGGGTGTTGGAGGGGACACTGTGATTTTAGAAATGGTGGCCAGAAAAGGACTCATCGAGAGGGAAATATTTAAGCAACGATCTGAAGGATGTGAGAGAAGAGCCATGCAGATATCTGGGGGAAGAGCATTCTAGAAGAGGGAACAAGGGACCCACGGTAAAAGCCTATCTATTATGTTCAAGGAGGAACAAGGAGGCCCAGGGGGTGGGAC
The DNA here is from genome assembly GCF_965194825.1 of Balaenoptera physalus. Classification (NCBI taxonomy): domain Eukaryota; kingdom Metazoa; phylum Chordata; class Mammalia; order Artiodactyla; family Balaenopteridae; genus Balaenoptera; species Balaenoptera physalus. The sequence goes on from NC_138903.1 coordinate 104,890,571, forward strand.
TGAGGGAAAGAGGGGGAGAGGAGTAGATGATGAGGTCAGAGGGACCTGGGAGCCAGACTATGTGTGCAGAGGCTTGCGGGCCATGACTTTACCTTGTCCTCAGAACGAGATGGGGAACCATTGGAGTTATAAGAAGAGGAGCGACATGATGTGACCTACCTTTGAAGAGGGTGTCTGTGGCAGCTGTGTTGGAAATAAAGGGAAGGGAGGCAAGGATGGAAGAAGGAAGACCAAATGGAAGGCTAATGCCATGACTGAGGAGAACGGTGATGGCAGCTTAGACCAGGGCGGTAGCGGGGAGATGTAAGAAGTGGTTAGATTCTGAATATATGTTGCAGGTAGAGTCAACAGGATTTGCTGATGATTTAGATGTCAGATGTGAGAGGAAAGTTTTTGCATGAGAAGCTGGACAATTGGACTTGCTACTTACTGAGATGGGAAGGGACTGTGGGAGGGGCAGGCTAGGGGTGGTACAGACCAAGGGCCCAACCGACTGGTAGGAGCTCACAAGGACAGGCCGCTTCAGAACACCCACCAGCTTCACTCCTTAAACTCTGCTGTGAATGAGACCCAGACCTCTCAGGACTGAAAGGAGCCCTCCTAGGCTCTGCTAGTTTACACTCAGGGATCCCCTGCCAGTGAGGACTGAGGCCATCTTTTTCATCCTGAGGCGCATCTAACTAAAAGCAAAACAGAAAAGCAACAAATTCAAAAGCCAAAAGTTTCTTATATATCCGTACAGTGAACATAAACAGAAAGCCCAGCACCAGGCATATGGGAGGTGCCACAGGGAAAGGCGTCTGTTGAGGATGGAGAGAAATGGCCTCTCCAGAGCAGAGAGATGGGAAATCGTGGCAGGCAGAATAATGCCACCTCTTAATCCCCAGTGGCTTGCTTTCAGGATAAGATTTAAAGGTTGTGAGCCTTCACCAATTTTTACAGGGGAAGGAGAGTTCATTTCCTTTCCCTGGCAGTTGGCCCTTCCCCAATTGCGAAGGATTCTCTCTCCTTCACTCAGTGTCACTTTTACAGCCTCCTCTGGAGACCTCCTACGATTCCCGCTCTCAGATTTTCAATTTATGCTGACGCTTGTGTCATACGTGAGAAACTTTTAGAGACCCCAACATAATACACAATTGCAGAGCATTAGTACTGCCTGCCTGTTAAGCACACAAGGTCCTCCTGTGCGATGTGCTGACTCAAGTTGTCCACAAGTAGCACACATCTAATCGGAGGCTAATTAACGCTATCCAGAGAACCAAATGCTAAGAGCCACAAGAACAAGACAGAAAACACGTTATGAATTCAGCTCTGCATCTCTTCTGTCTTCCAGGAATCAACAGGCCAGGCAGGAGCCAAGGGTGTTGCCAGAGAGGCTTTCACACCTCCACTAGCAAGGCCATCATTTCTGCCTTCGTTTCCTATCGCTATTCTGACAAATTACCACAAATTTCGTGGCTTAAAGCAACACAGATGTATTATCTTACAGTTCTGGAGGTCAGAAGTCCTACAATCAGAACACCAGCAGGGCAGCATTCCTTCTGGAGGCTCTAGAGGGGAGAATCTGTTTCCTTGTCTTTCCCAGCTTCCATAAGCCATCCACATTCCTTGGCTTGTGACCCCTTACTCCATCTTCAGAGCACATCACTGCAACCTCTGCTTCCATCGTCACATCTCCTTCTCTGACTCTGACCCTCTTGTCTCCCTCTTATAAGGACCCCTGTGATTATGTTGGATAATCCAGGATAATCTTCCCATCTCAGGATCCTTAACATAATGACATCTACAAAGTCTCTTTTGCCATGTGAGATAACAGGTTCCAGAGAGTTTTTGTAGATGCTCTTTAGCAAGTTGAGGAAGTCCCCACTCTATTCCTAGTGAAGTGAGAGTTTTTATTCTGCATGAGCGTTGCATTTTGTCAAAAAAGTCTTTTCTCCATCTACTGAGATGATCATGTAAATTTTCTTCTGTGAATATGGTGGGTCACATTGATTAATTGTTGAATATTGAATTATTGAATTAGCCTTGCATCCCTGGAATAAATCCCACTTGGTCATGGTATACGATTCTTTTTTTTTTTTTTTTAATTTATTTATTTATTTTATTTATGGCTGTGTTGGGTCTTCGTTTCTGTGCGAGGGCTTTCTCTAGTTGCAGCGAGCGCCACTCTTCATCACGGTGCGCGGGCCTCTCACTATCGCGGCCTCTCTTGTTGCGGAGCACAGGCTCCAGACGCGCAGGCTCAGCAATTGTGGCTCACGGGCCCAGTTGCTCCGCGGCATGTGGGATCTTCCCAGACCAGGGCTCGAACCCGTGTCCCCTGCATCGGCAGGCAGATTCTCAACCACTGCGCCACCAGGGAAGCCCCTACGATTCTTTTTATACACTGTGGAAATCTATTTAATAATAGCTTGTTGAGGATTTTTGCATCTGTATTTGTGAGAGTTATCAGTGTATAGTTTTTTGTTTATTGTGTGATATCTTTGGTTTTGATATCAGGTTAATACTAACTTCATAAAACAAATTGAGAAGTAGTCCCTCTTCTTTTACTTTCTAGAAGACATTGGTAGAATTAGTATAAATCCTTCTTCACATGTTTTGTATAATTCTCCAGTGCAGCTATCTGGGCCTGAAGATTTCTTTTCTGGGAGTTTTTAAATGATAAATTCAATTTCCTTAATAGTTATAGGGTTGTTCAAATAATCCTGTGGGTTTGAGAGGGAGTATAGTTGTGCCAACACCTTGATTTTGGATTCCTCGGCTCCCAAACTGTGAGACAGTAAGTTTCCGTTGTTTTTAAGCCACGCAGTTTGTAGTACTACGTTACAGCCACCCTGGGAAAGATATCCAGTGTCTACTGATTGTCTTTCTTCAGTCAGTCGGTTTGATGTCTTCTTGGTTCTTGGTCTGATGAGTGATTTTTGACTGAAACTTTGACATTTGGGGTATTATGTTATGAGGCTCTGGATCCTCTGTAAATGCTCTGTCTTAGCTGGCTTCCTGTGACACTTCTGCCGGGGGAAGAGGAAATACTGTCATGCTCCTGCCAGGTGATGGTGAAAGTCCAGGTTACCCCTGAGCCTTCTTTCACAACTAAGGAGGGGCTGCTGCGTGCGGCTGGAAGTCCCAGCTCCCCACTCAGGCTCCGCTGGTACCTCCCTGGCCAAGAGCTGTAGATACCTTGTCACTGGCCTCCACGTGGCTTCTAGTGACACCATGAGGAGAGGCAGCCTCGTTACTGCTGGGCAGCAGTGCAAGTCTTCACTCTCCTCCACGCCTCCTCTGACACCACCCTGGCAAGGGGCTCGGGGTGCTTCATTACAACCTGGTGAGGTGGAAATCTCAGCTCCCCACTTGGCCTTTGCTGATGGGGGTGGGGTGAGGCCACATTGTTTTCTGTAGCGCTTGGCTGGAGTAAAGCAGTTATTATCTATACATTTTCTGTCATTCTAGGCTGTCCCTTTTCTGGCCTTTGGCTAAAGAGGCCCCACTTTTCTTGGGGCTTTTTTTGTCTGCATTCATTGCCAGTTCCGGGTTGCCCTCCTCGGCCATTCTGGGTTGTCACCTTCTTCAGCTCCAAGTCTAGGCTATATGAGGCATAAAGGAAACCTGAGGAACTCACCGCCAGATCATTCCTTGGGTCCTAAAATCCCTAGATGATCTGCCTTCTTCTCTCCACCTTTCAGAGTCTTCATATGTTTGTTTCATATACAATGTCAAGAATTTTTAGTTGTATTTCACCAGAGAAATAGCAACAAGTATGTGTATTCCATCTTCTAGAAAGCAGAAGTCCTGGGCTTTAAAAAAAATTAATTCAAACAATATAGACCAAAGGTAAAAACACTTTCCCACTCTCAGTCTCATTCAGAATCAAGAAAATGGGCAGCCTCAGGACCCAGGGGTCTCTCTCTTAGGAAATACTACCCTTGGCTTTGCTATCCCTTAGTCAATTGGGAAACCCCAAATACACACTTTAAAAAGAGTGTTTTGAGCTGGCCTGTGTTCATTCCTATTCATCAGGGTTTGTTAGTTTGCTTTTTCAAATTGAGCTCCACAGAGTACCTTCCTCAGAATTACCTTGAGATACTTATTAAAAATGCATTCAGACCTGCCGAATCAGAGTCCAGGACTGGAGACTTGGAACCAACACTTTAACAAGCATCCCCTGCCCTCAAGAGATTCTGGTGTACCCTAACATTTGAGAACCGCTGGTCTAAGCCAGTGAGTGATAAAATTACTGAAACAGACCAGGTGTACGATGAAGCCTTATAACAGGCCAAGAGGCTATCCTTCGGGGACTATTAATCATTAATCAGGGCCCTCCAGGCAGACTGGATCAACCAGTTACTAATCCCCCTCATTGCCTTCACAGCCAGTCACTGCTGTGCTTCTTTGCACAAATAACATCTTGAAAGTCCTCAGCTAGTGCTTTGCTACATTTCACTTGCTGCCCAGAGCTATCATTCTGGTAAACCTACCAAAGACAATGAAACTTGTCTGACAGGTTTTATTCTCAGTGAAGTCACACTGGGTCCAGTGAACACAAACCATCCTTTTCAAATAATCCATTTTAGATTGTCTCCTGGAATCAGCATCAAACTTACTGATCTGTCTGTTACACTTCCTCTCTTATTTCCTTTTTTGAAACCTATGATCACATCTGCCTGTCATCAGGCCTCTAGCACCTCTCCTAGTCTCCACATTGATGAAAATAAAAGTATCCTCAAGAGTGGTTTAGGGGTCTCATTTGCAAGCACTCCCAATACTCCAAGAGATGTAATTTGTCCAGACTGGAGACTTGGACTTGGTTAAAGCAATGAGATGCTCTTTAGATAACCATTTTATCCATCCTGGACTCTTCTTCCTTTACCAATGTTTGGTCTAGACTCTTGTTATTCAGAGTGGGGCTGGAAGACCAGCTGCATCAGCGTCACCTGGGAGTTTATTAGAAATGCACATTCTTGGGCCCCACCCAGACCTACTGAGTCAGAATCTCCATCTTAACAAAATCCCGAAGTGATGCATATGCATGTTAAAGTTTGAAAAGCCCTGGGCTAGACTTTTCAGTATGAAAATTTCTCCTTAACAGAAATATAGGTACAAAGTGAGCGCAGAGGAGTTCTGCTCTGTCTTTATCATCCATCACTACATCATTGTCGATTGTATCCCTTTCTTGACTATCTTCCTGCTCTTAACATTATTTGTGAAAAGCTCTTTATGGTGACCTTACCATTCTTTGACGGTCCCAGGTCTACAGCTGGTGTTTAGTCTTTTGAACACTGTTTATGCAGGTCTATACCAGCCCCCTGCACTTATCAGTGGCCTTGTGGGCCTCCTTTCCAAATTTAATCTGCTAAAGACTGAAGGTAAGGGACCTTTCTTCATCAAGAGTCCACAAGGCACAGTAATTCTCTGCACAGGGAAATCTGTTGCAGTCCAGGCTACAGAGCAATCAGGAGTTGCTACATCCCTCTCTTTCTGCATAGACCCTCAAACAACCTTAGATTTTCAAAAGGATCCCTAAGACTGGCCCCTGAAGGATCTTGTTACTTATTCCAGAAAAGTAGACTATTCCACCTTTGGCTCCCAGTAAGTTATATATGCTTATTAGGTAAGCATAGACCTGTAAGAGCACACACCACTTTCAAGTGTCCCACCCCATCCCATTTGTTTCTGCGAGTCCCACCCTGGTTGGTTGGTTGGTTGGTTTTTCCTATACTGTTGCAGCTTCCACTTCTCCACCCCCTCTGCTTGCAAGGCTGCTTAGAGCAATCTGACTGCTTAGTGTCCATGATGAGATCCCAATGTCCATGCTACCAGTGCTTTCTGTAGCTCCTCCCAAAGCTTGCAAGCCTTGGGGTGCCCAAGTGGTTCTGGATTAGATGGGTATCCTCCCAACTCTGTGCCATCCTCTGTCACCTGGGCCTTGAAACAGCCCTGCTTTCGTTCAGTCTCTCAAAGGCTCCCTCCAGCAAGTCCAGCAATTCATGGTTCTCATTTGCTTAACCATGGAAGTTAAAGGTCCAGAAAAGGAATCCATGCCATTTTATCCCCTCAGAGCTCCTCTTACGTTCGTCTAGGCCTCTTCACCACCAAAAACTCTTTTCTCTTGGTTACAAAGCAGAAGACCCCACATATATGAATGGATACAAAAGGACACTGATAGGTGTTTGGGCGAGAGGAAGGAGGGAGACTGTATACTTTAGTAGCAACTGGCTTCCAGTCAAGTAGATCAAAAGTGTCCAGTTATCGCTGCATTTGTTTAATTTCCAAACACTCAGGGAATTTCCCAGTTACCTTTCTAATTATAGATTTCTAATGTAATTCCTTTATGGTCAGTGAACATACTCTCTGTTATATTCATCCTTTTCAACTTATTAACATTTTCGTTACGGTCCAGCATGGTTTCTCATGCTGAATGTTCCTTGCAGCAGGGCTAGTGCGTACTGGTATACGTACTGGTGCGTACAGGTACGTACTGGTATACGTACCTGTGAGTCCCTAACTCCTGGTACAGCTCCAGGCAGGTAGTGGCACCTGCTTCTCTGTCCACAGCAATGTCTCATACGAGGCATTGCACATAGGTGTGCAGTACATATTTACTGACTTATCTGCGATGGGTGGAGCAGACTGGTCTGAACCTTTCAGAGAACCTCAGGTCGTGTTCATTTGCTTTGCCGGTGGCTGGTTAATTAACCTTCCATTGTCAAGTTGCCCCTGGAGCTGGATAGACAAGAAACAGTCCTCGTTTAAAGGTCGATTAAAGGTCAGGAGCTCCCTTTGGAAAACATTTTGGCAGTTTCTAGAAATGTTTCTTTTTTTTAATTGTCTAGTGCAGTGCGGGAGAGACAACCATTAAAAACATGATCACAGGGGTGCTAAGTCTTGCAAAAGGAGAGGTACGGGGGCTATAGAATGTAGGAGACTCAAGCTTCACAGTGAGTCCAGGATGAGGAGGCGACACTTAGCTGAGCTGTGAAAGATGAGTAGGAGTAAGCCACAAAAGGAATGGAGAGAATTGCCACTTGACATCTCTGCTTGGCTGTTTAATAGGCGTCTCAGTCTTCTTTTTTTTTTTTTTTTTCTTGCATAATATTTTCTTTTTTTTTACTTTTTTTTTTGATTGAAGTATAGTTGATTCACAATGTCGTGTTAGTTGCAGGTGTATGGCAAAGTGATTCAGTTATATTGTTTATCTTCTTTTTCAGATTCTTTTCCATTATAGGTTATTACAAGATATTGAACATAGTTCCCTGTGCTATACAGTAGGTCTTAGTTGTTTACCTATTTTATATATAGTAGTGTATATCTGCTAATCCCAAACTCCTAATTTAGCCCTCCCCACTTCCCCCTTTGGTAACCATAAGTTTGTTTTCTACGTCTGTGGGTCTCTGTCTATTTTGTATATAAGTTCATTTGTATCGTTTTTTGGCATCTCAGTCCTAATACGATCCTGCCAAACTCTTGGTCTCCCCCTCCCTTCCCCCACCACTTGACCAGCCTGCTCCTACCCGTCTTCACCACATCAGAAATGGCAACTCCATCCCTCTGACTCCCCAGGCCAAAAACTTTAGAATCATCCTGAATGTTTCCCTCTGTCACACCCCATATCCAGTGCCAGCTTCTCTTGAAGCTGATAAAGTTTTAGTTTCAGGGACCCTCACATTCCAAGGCCCTGGACAGGTCCCTAGGAATGTGTTCACATTGTCATATATTTTTGTATGATTGGGAAAGATATTTTAACTGCGGTCAGTTAAGACCACTGTCTCCTTCCACTCCAACTTTCCTTCCATCACATTTCCCCTTGTGTTGCATGGTATTGGAGTGACCATGGACATTTTGGGGATCCTGCTTAGGGGAAGTTAAGATGGGGACACATTTAGCTGGGCTTTGGGGACATACATTTATGTGGTTTGCATTCACTTCCTGGTGTCGTGACAGAACACTGGAGGACCAGAAGTCATACTGGGATAGGAATCTGTCCTATGGCACTTGGCACGGGCAGTATAAAGGTCATAGAAGTGACACAAGGTTTTATATGTACACAGCCAGAACCTAGTCTATGGAGAATTCTCCCAAATTATAGAATTGTATGCAGAGGATTTGGTTCTTATTGATGTCTAAATAAAAAATGGAATTTCTCTGGGACTTCCCTGACAGTCCAGTGGTTAAGACTCTGTGCGTCCACTGCAGGGGGCACAGGTTCAATCCCTGGTTGGGGAACTAAGATCCCACTTGCCGCGAATCCAAAAAGAAAAAAAAAAAAGATGGAATTTCTGTCTTGTTAAAAATATATTGGATAGGGACTTCCCTGGTGGTGCAGTGGTTAAGAATCTGCCTGCCAATGCAGGGGACACGGGTTCAAGGCCTGGTCCGGGAAGATCCCACATGTCACGGAGCAACTAAGCCCGTGCGCCACAACTACTGAGCCTGCACTCTAGAGCCCGTGAGCCACAACTACTGAGCCCGCGTGCCACAACTACTGAAGCCTGCGCACCTAGAGCCCGTGCTCCGCAACAAGAGAAGCCACCGCAGTGAGAAGCCTGTGCGCCGCAATGAAGAGTGGCCCCCGCTCGCCGCAACTAGAGAAAGCCCACGCGCAGCAACGAAGACCCAATGCAGCCGAAAATACAATTATTAATTTAAAAATATGTATACTGGATAATGCAGCATACACAATTACAAGTGCAGCCTACTCTTTTTTTCTTTTTGATGGAAATCCCATTAAGTAAAATGGACCAGAATCCCTATGTTTGTTGGGCACACACCTGTAGCAGTACTACAAGCACTGAGTATGTGTGTGAAGTGATGTTTGCTTGATGAATCCCAGCATACAAAATCATGTCTTAGAGCATCTGACCCATCCGTCTTGTCTTGACAAAGCCTGACTCATTGTTGTGATTTTTTTTCTCACTTTAAATACATACTCACTTTCGTACTTAATTTTGTACTCTTTTTTTAAAAACAAGGTCCCACAAATCTTATAAGCTTCAAGCCCTAAGACTGCAGCCCTACTCATACTCTATATCCAACCAGTAAGTCCAGATGGCTGCACTGTCAAAATATATCCATAATCCAACCCCTTCTCACCACCTCGACTGCTACTACTCCAGCCCCAGCTGCCACCGTCTCTCACTTGGCTTACTGCAGTAGCCTCCTGACAGTCTCCCTGCTTCATCCCCATTGTCCCCCACCCCAGACAGTCTATCCTCCACATAGCAGACAGAAGGACCTTTTCATGACACAAATAAGGTTATTTAACTATTCTGCTTAAAGCCCTCCGATAGCTTCAGATATCTTGCTCGGAGAAAAACCAAACTCCGTAAAGCAGCCTGCCTGCCCCTTCATGATCTAGCCTCCAGCGGCCAATTTAGCATCATCTCCAACCACGCTTCCCTGTGCTCACTCCACTCCAGCCAAACCATGCTCCTTGCTGTTCCTCAAACACACCCCACAAGGTTTCCTTCTCCCCACCCCTCCACAAAAGTTCTTCCTTCAGACATCCATATGGCTTTTCCTCTCACCTCCTTCAAGTCTTTGCTTAAGTACCACCCTCTCAGTGAGGCTTACCTTGATCACTCCATTAAAAATTTCACCCACCCGCCCTCCTTTGCACTCTTGATCCCTCTTACTCTGCTCTCTACTTTTTCTTTTTTCCCATAGTGCTTATCCCTTTCTAAAACACTAGGCAGTTTACTTATTGATTATGTTTATTCTCTTTAATCTCTCTCCTCCTAGACTACAAGCTCACAGGCACAGTAATCTTAACTTCACTCACTGGTATATCCTCAATACTTAGAATAGTGTCTAGCACCTAGTAGGTACTCAATAAATATTTGTTGAATGAATGAATAAATGAACCAAGAGTGGGAAGAGCATGTGCAAAGTTCCAGAGATGAAAGATGTGTGGCTTACTCAAGGAATTCAAAGAAGTCTCAAGGAGTAAGGTCAAAAAGGAAAGTGGCTCAAGCTGGAGTCGGGCAAGGCAGGCAGGAGCCAGAGGGGGAAGGAATCTGTAGACCAGAATAAGGATATTGAAGTTCAGAGCAGGGAAAATCCATTGAGGAGTTATAACCAAGGGAGTGGTGTGATCGTAGCTCAGAGACATCATTGGCAGGTGTATAGAAAAGGGAGCCCTGTGATGGTGATGGCAGGGGTGGGGGAGGGGGGTAAGGGGGTGAAGACTGGAAGCAAAGAGACCAGTTAAGAGGCTATTGAAGTAGTTCAGGCAAGAGGCGATGGTGTCTCAGACTATTTTGGATGGTGACAATGGATACAGAGAGAAGTGGAAAGACCTTTTATTTAGGAAGTAGAATCAGAAAGCTCTGATGATGAACCAAAAGAAGAAGGACGTTTGATAAGAAGGGTGTGGTCATCTGTGCTGACTGCTGCTAGGGGGTCAAGCTAACAAGGACTGAAAAGTAAGTGTCTATTGGAATTAAGTGACACGGAAGTAACAGGCGATCTTGTCAAGCGCATTTCCACAAAATATAGATGGTTAAAGTCAGCCTGGCCTGAGTGCGTGGACAAGTGAGTGGGGTGTGAGGAAGTAGAGGCCACTTGACATATCGACAAAGCCCCTGACACCTAGTAGGCTCTCAATCCATACCACTTTCCTCCCTCCTTTCCCTGCATCAATGATGTTGCATAACTGCGATAATATTGCTAATTAAACTCTAGGTAAAAGAAAAAATGTTAAATTAAAATAATATCATAAGTAGTTAAATATTTACTGTTCCTTTGGTATCAGATTTCTTATGGTAAAATATTAAATTCAAATATTAATAAGGAAAACAGCTGGTTCTGAATATTCAGACTCCCAGAGGAACACAGTAATGAATCATTTTTAAAGCCGGACAGCTTCACACTTAATCTGCTCAAGGAATAGGAACACAGTCATTTTTCAATAATCGTTTTATAAAATGAATATAAATTTCTGATTAGTCTGTTCCCAAAATGGAAACGACCTTTTAACATCATTATGATAAATATTTGTTGTAAGAAATTCAGGCATTAACCTAGTGTATATAGAAGAAAGGAGATTCAGAGTTTCAGTTTTGCAAGTTGAAGAATGTTCTGTAGATGGGTGGTGGTGATATTTGCATAGCAATGTGAATGTATTCAATGCGAATCAGCTGTACACTTAAAAATGGTAAAAACAAATATCGTATATTAACGCATATTGGTGGAATCTAGAAAAACGGTACAGATGAACCGGCTTGCAAGGCAGAAATAGAGACCCAGATGTAGAGAACAAACGTATGGACGCCAAGGGGGGAAGGAGGGGTGGGATGAATTGGGAGATTGGGATTAACATATATACACTAGTATGTATAAAATAGATAACTAATGAGAACCTGCTGTATAGCACAGGGAGCTCTACTTCACTTCACTATACAGTAGAAACTATCACAACATTGTAAAACAACTGTACCCCAATAAAAATAAATTAAAATTTTAAAAAAATGGTTAATAGGGTAAATTGCATGTTGTGTATATTTTATAATTTAAAAAATAAATAACTTCTAAGTAAAAGAAGAAAGGGAAGATAGCCTTCTAATCCCACTGCTTAAGTTGGCATATAGGATTCATCATTCATTCATTCAACAGATATTTACTGAATGCCTGCTATATGCCAAGCACACGTCTAGGTGCTGAGAACACATTAGTGAACAAAACAACGTCCTTCCCCTTGTGGAACTTACTCCTAATGGGAAAGAAAGAAAATAAACAAACAGGAGAGTATGTATCATGTCAGATGGTGACAAATGATAGAAAAATAAGGCAAAGAAGGGAGATAATGAGTCATGGGGAGGTTGTAATTGTATATAAGGAAGGCCTCACTAATAAAGTGACATTTGAGCAGAGACCTGAAAGAAATGAGGGAGCGAGCCATGCAGACATCTTGAAAGAAGAGCTTTCCAGGCAGAGGGAACAGCCAAGGCCAAAATCCCAAGGCAGAAGCAGGTTTGGCATGTTCAAGGAACAACAGAAAAGCCAGGGTGACTGGAAGGGAGTAAGTGAGGGGAGAGGAGTAGGAACGGAGGTCAGAGAAGTGTGGAGGGTCTCTGAAGGCCATAAAAAGGACTTTGGATTTTACTCTGAGTGAGGATAGAAATCACTGGAGAGTTTTGAGCAGAGGAAGGACCTGATATGGCTTCAGCTTAAAAGAGATTACTCTGGCTGCTGCGCTGAGACTGGACTGAAAGAGGGCAAAGCAAGAAGCAGGGAGGAAAATTAGGAGGCTAGCGCAATTATCCAGGTGGGAAATGATGGTGGCTGAGACCAGGGTGGTGGCGGTGAAGATGGGAAGAGGCGCCAACAGTGTTTGCTGAAGGGCTGGATATAGGCAGAGGTCAATCTAGGCTTTGAGAGGCCTGAAGCTTATACAATTTGGGGGGTTCTCTGTTAAGAAGAAGGATACAAAATTAGATACAAAATGAATATTTATTTAAAATGAGAAAAGAAATCACAATATATTACAAATTTATAAAAGCTGACAAGTACTACAAACATCAGAAAATCTAGAAAATAACTTAATATTAACTTCCTGACACACCCCTATAAAGCCTTTTACTATATAGTTTGTTGTATACTATTTATTCACCTGTCCATGATAATTTTATAATATCTTCTATAAAATAACAGAAAGATAATTTTCTCTTCTAGTATAGTTGATCAAAATTTCTATTTTATCATCAAAAAGTCTACAAACAATAAATGCTGGAGAGAGTGAGGAGAAAAGGGAACCCTCCTGCACTGTTGGTGGGAATGTAAATTGGTACAGGTACTATGGGGAAAAGTATGGAGGTTCCTTAAAAAACTAAAAATAGGAACCTCCATATGATCCAGCAATCCCATTTCTGGGCATATATCTGGAGAAAACCATACTTCGAAAAGACACATGCACCCCAATGTTCATAGCAGCACTGTTTACAATAGCCAAGACATGGAAGCAACCTAAATGTTCATCAACAGATGAATGGATAAAGAAGATGTGGTACATATACACAATGGAATACTACTCAGCCATAAAAAGGAACGAAATTGGGTCATTTGTAGAGACATGGATGGACCTAGAGACTGTCATACGGAGTGAATTAAGTCAGAAAGAGAAAAACAAATATCGTATATTAATGCATATATGTGGAATCTAGAAAAATGGTACAGATGAACCAGTTTGCAAGGCAGATATAGAGACACAGATGTAGAGAACAAACATATGGACGCCAAGGGAGGAAGGGGGGGTGGGACGAATTGGGAGACTGGGATTGACATAAATACTTATCTAAAAAACAGAAACAGACTCACAGACTTAGAAAACAAACTTATGGTTACCAAAGGGGAAAGGCGGAGGGAGGGATAAATTAGGAGGTTGGGATTAACATATATACATTACTATATATAAAATAGATAAACAACAAGAACCTACTGAACAGCACAGGGAACTCTACTCAGTACTCTGTAATAACCTATATGGGAAAAGAATCTGAAAAAGAATAGATACATGTATATGTATAACTAAATCACTTTGCTGTATACCTAAAACTAACACAACATTGTAAATCAACTATACTCCAATATAAAATAAAATTTTTTTAAATTTCTGTTTTATTGATACTTTTATTTCATTTTTATTATCGCTAGAGTTTTTAATTGCCATTGTGGTAATAATAAGACAGGTTTTGACAGGTGAGTCTTCTTTCTTTCTTACATATTAACTTCCTTCCTATCATATTTAAATTCTTATTCATCAAAAATTCCAGAAAACAAATACAAAATTGACCTGAAAACAAGATATTTATATGAGCGATATGAATGCATTTAAAAATGGACACTGCACCACATTGAGTTATGTAATTGTATAAAAATCACTCAATATTCCATACATTGAGTTATTTGATTAATATGTTTTGGCTTTTTGTGACAAGAAAACTTATTTCTTCAGGCTAGCTGCTGTGTCCATGATACTTTCATGTGCCATTTCATCAAAAACTGCCAGACTTCATCAGAACAAGATGAGTCAGATACACTAAAACATGATCCAATATTTTAAGATGCATAAAATATGCAAATTCATACATAGACAAAATCACAATTTGTAGTACTGCTACAGGCTGGTGCTCTGCAAAAACAGGATTTCTGATAAATTCTATTTCAAGATTCCCAGAAAAACTTACTGTAGCCACTATGGAAACAGTATGAAGTACTTAAATGTAAGACCTGAAACCATAAAACTCCTAGAAGAAAACATAGAAAAGGCTCCTTGACATGGGCCTTGACAATGATGTTTTAGATATGGTACCAAAAACACAGGCAACAAAAGCAAAAAAAAAAAAATCATCAAGTGGGATTTCAAACTAAAATGTTTCTGCACTGCAAAAAAATCATTCAACAAAATGAAAGGGCAACCTACAGAATGGGAGAAAATATTTGCAAATCATCTATCTGATAATGGGTTAATATCCAAAATATGTAAGGAACTCACAACTCCATAGCAAAAAAAAAAAAAAAAAAAACAACAAACCGAACAAAATCCAATTTAAAAATAGGCTGGACCAAAAAAGACGTACAATGGACAACAGGTACATGAAGAGATGCTCAACATCACTAATCAACAGGGAAATGCAAATGAAACCCACAATGAGATATTATCTCATATCTGTTAGAATGGCTATCATCAAAAACACAAGAGATAAGAAGTGTTGGCAAGGATATGGAGAAAAGGGAACCCTTGTGTACTGTTGGTGGGAATGTAAGTTGGTACAGCCACTATAGACAACAGTATGGAAGTTCCTCAAAAAATTAAAAATAGAACTACCACATGATCCAGCAATCCCACTTCTAGGTATATATCCAAAAGAATTGAATTCAAGATCTCAAAGAGATACATGCACTCCCATGTTTACTGCAGCATTATTCACCATAGCCAAGTTATGGAAACAATCTAAATGTCCATTGACAGATGAATGGGTAAACAAAATGTGATAGATAGATAAAGAGATAGACGCACATACACACACTCAATGGAATATTATTCAGCCTTAAAAAAGGAAATCCTTCCACACACCACAACATGAATGAGCCTTGAGGACAATATGCTAAGTGAAATAAGCCAATCACAAAAAGATAAGAATTGCATGATTGAACTTATATGAGGTATCTAAAATAGTCAAACTCAGAAGCAGAGAGTAGAATGGTGGTTGCCAGGGGCTGAAGAGAGGGTAATGGGGAGTTGCTCTTCAATGGGTATAAAGTTTCAGTTATACAAGATGGGTAATTCCTAGAGATCTGCTGTACAACACTGTACCTACAGTCATCAAAAATGTATTGTACAATTAAATATTTGTTAAGAGGGAAGAGCTCATGTTAAGTGTTCTTGCCACAATTAAAAGAATGGATGGTGCACTGAGTTGCATATGCCACATTATTGCATATTCTGTCACATGAGTGACAGGAGTCCCATTCTGACTAGGCAGTACTGAATCCTCCATATATAGTTTTACATGTCCAGTGAGCGGAAGAATTTTCCACAGGCTGGTTTTTGCTCTGTACATTCCCAACCTTATTTCTTCTCAGCTACACGTATCTCCAGTGCTGGTGCTGCAGAACACATTAGTTCCAAGATATGATCATTGGCTCTACACCATTAGTCAGCATAGTGAGAGATAAGAGTATTCCCGGATGACATTCTTATGCCGGGACGGCTACCAGTGATGTAGAAGTGACTGCAAGCCATGTAAAAATATCTGATCAAACCCCAAGTAAATGTAAACCCAATTCAACTTCTCCTTTGTATGACCCCAAAATGTCCACAGCCATCCAATACCAACCCTACCACAAGGGGAAGAATGACAGAAGGGAAGTTGGAGTGGAAAGAGACAGCTGCCTTTTTTTTTTTTAAAGATTTTTTTCATGTGGCCCATTTTTAAAGTCTTTATTGAATTTGTAACGATATTGCTTCTGTTCTATGTTTTGGGTTTTTTGGCCTCGAGGCATGTGGGATCTTAGCTCCCCGACCAGGGATCGAACCCGCGCCCCCTGCATTGGAAGGCAAAGCCTTAACCACTGGACCACCAAGGAAGTCCCGAGACAGCTATCTTAACTGATGGCAATTAAAATATTTCACTTTTGCAAATTTTACAAAAGCGTGTAGCAATGTTATCCCATTGTTGGGGCCTTGTAAGAAGCTGCCACAAGTGAGGGGCTCCGATGCTTAGGCTTCATTAGCGTCACAGTAACTGTAATACTAGATGTGGAGTGAGAGAGAGGAGTCGAGGATGATGCCCAGGTTTTGGGCCTGAGTCACTGGGTGAGTAGAGCTGCTGTTTACTGAGATACGGAAGATGAAGAGAAGTTTCGGGGGGAAATCAGAAGTTCAGTTTGGGATAGGAAAAGTGTAAGATGTCTATTAGACAGCTAAAGGAGAGATCAAGTAGGCAGTTGGATATACAAGTCTGGAGCCCACAAGAGAGGATTGGCTGAAGAACTAAATTAAGGCGACAACAGCACATGGGATGTATTTAAAGCCGTGAGATTGGACACGGAGTGAGGAAAGAGAGAGAGATTAGACCTAAGGTTAAATGTTAGCATCACTGAGGTCAAGGTAACAGAGAATTTGCCAAGAGTTGGCTGGAGTGAGTCAGAGTATGGAAGGAGTAGAACTAGAGACAGTGGTCATACTTGGTGTTTTGGAAATGACTTTTCTCAGTAAAAGCTCTTGGGGTTGTTTCCTATTAGCATATATAGATTTATTTCATTATTTTAAAAAGTTCTTTAGTGTAAGGATCACTATAATTTATTCCTCCAGTTCTCTTTTGATGGACATTCAGGCTGTTAATCTTGGTGATGATAAATAATCCCATAACGAATATCTCTGAACATACATTCTTGTGCACGTGCAAAATATGCCTCTAAGATTCTGAATTCTGAAACTGCTAAATAAAGAGTAAAGTTTTCCCTTGGTATCCACAGGAGATTGGTTCCAGGACTCCCTCGGATACCAAAATCCAGGGATGCTCAAGTCCCTTAATAAAATGGTGCAGTATTTGCATATAACCTAGCACATCCTCCCATATACTTTAAATCATTTCTAGATTATTTATAGTACCTAACACAATGTAAATGCTATGTAAATAGTTGTAAATACAACATAAATGCTATGTAAATAGCTGCCAGAGCAAGGCAAGTTCAAGTTTTGCTTTTTGGAACTTTCTGGAATTTTTTTTCCCAAATATTTTCTATCTGCAGTTGGTTGAATCCACAGATGCAGAACCTGAGGATGTGGAGGGCTGATTATATGCACATTTTCAGTCTCACACAGACTGCAAAATTTCCTTCAACTGACTTTCTTATCAGTAATATGAGAGAACTGCTCCTTCCCCACACCTTTCAAAGCACTGCATACTAATCATCTTTGCCACCCTGTAGGTGTTTTAAATAGCAATGTTATTTTAATTTGCATGTCTTTGATCACCAGTAAAGCAGAACAGCTTTTCATATTTATTTCCATTTGTATTCCTTCTTTTGTATTAAAACTGGGGCCTTTGCCATTTTTCTGTTTGAGCATGTCTGCTTTTTATTTTAATCAATTTGTCAGAAACATGTCATAAATGTTGCAAATATTTTCTCCCCAAGATGTGTTTGACCTGCAAAATTATTTATGGTGTTAAATGTCCATCGACAGATGAATGGATACAGAATGGTACATATATACAATGGAATATTACTCAGCCATAAAAAGAATGAAATAATGCCATTTGCAGCAACATGGGTAGTCCTAGAGATTATCATACTTAGTGAAGTAAGCCAGATAGAGAAAGATGAATATCATATGATATCACTTATATGTGGAATCTAAAAAAGAATGATACAAATGAACTTATTTACAAAACAGAAATACTCACAGACTTAGAGAACGAACTTATGGTTACCAGGGGGAAAGGGGGGAGATAAGCCTGCGCCCCCCCCTCCCCCGCCCCGGCAGTGGAAGCACAGAGTCTTAACCACTGGACCACCAGGGAAGTCCCCACACACTATATTTAAAATAGACAACAACAAGGACCTACTGTGTAGCACAGGAAACTCTGCTCAATATTCTGTAATAACCTAAATGGGAAAAGAATTTGAAAAAGAATAGATACTTGTATATGTATAACTGAATCACTTTGCTGTACACCTGAAACTGACACAACATTGTAAATCAACTATACTCCAATATAAAATAAAAATTTTAAAAAATTATTTATGGTGTTCTTATAGAGTTTGGTTTTTCTGGGGGGTTTTTTTGTTTCATTTTTTGTAATGTGCCCCAAGCTTTCATTGTTTTCATTTAGTGGCTTCTGCCATCTATGTCACATCTGATTGTTTTTTAACAAGAGCAGCAGAAATAGATTTTAAGATTATTAACCCAAAGCTTAGAGAGAACACGTTCTCTTTTCATAGCTAATCAGACATCTGTAATGGGGACAAAATCGCCCCTTCCCACCCCCAACTTTAATCAAGATGTTTTTCTTTACGTTGTTGGCAAAGACTACTGCCTAATTGAGACTTCTGTGTATTCAGTGAATGCTTCTGTGTATTTGGCCTCACAAAACCCAGGGGCAAATGGGACCCTGTGCTTTCTCTAACAAACACAAGAACAAACACAAGTAAGGCAGCCTATTAGGAGCTTTTTCAGCTCTTTTGTAAAATACATGTAACATTTTCAGCATGCAATTTGCATGAAATGGTAGGAATGCGGTTTTCTAAGTTCGAATGCATTTCGTTAATTCCGTGTATAAGACACACTTGAAATAAAGTACTTCTATTCCAAAATATTTTTTAATCATGGGTTTTTTTAAGCTCTTTAGGTAAGAGGTTTTTGCCTTGCATGGGTTAGAAACCACAACTGGTCCATTAAATCAAGTGGCTTCCACAGTATTTGAATACTGCAAGTTGAACTTTCTTTAAACCCAAAAGCTGAAACAAGAGTTTCAGTATGAACTGAATTGTTAAGTTATTTTCTTAAAGATTAACAAGTCAACTAAAAAAATTGCTGTCAACTACCCACAGAAGAAAGACTCCTCAATCTTGTTTCTTTCCCACTGCAAGTTGAACTTTCTTTAAACCCAAAAGCTGAAACAAGAGTTTCAGTATGAACTGAATTGTTACAGTCATTTTCTTAAAGATTAACAAGTCAACTAAAAAAACTGCTGTCAACTACCCACAGAAGAAAGACTCCTCAATCTTGTTTCCTTCCCAATGCAAGCTGAACTTTCTTTAAACCCAAAAGCTGAAACAAGAGTTTCAGTATGAACTAAATTGTTACAGTCATTTTCTTAATGATTAACAAGTCAGCTCAAAAAATTCTTGTCAATTACCCACAGAAGAAAGACTCCTCAATCTTGTTTCTTTCCCAAAGTATTGCAGGTGTTTCAGAGGTAAATTTTGAATTCAATAAGTGTCCAAAATAAGGAGAACCAAATAAAGCACCTAGACTCAGTTATTGCCCCCCAAAAAAGTTTACAAAATCTTTCAGATCACAAGAAACTGTGAAATTGTTAAACTATCAGAATGCAGAAACAGACACTTCAAGCATTCTTGTTAGGGAAGCAAACTAGGAAAAAGAATGTTCTCCATTTAAATTTTTTTCCTCATACTTATTATCTGAGATGGCTGGTTTTGAGATTATCATATAAAATCGATAACCAGTTAGAACTTACAGTAGAAGAAATTATCCCATTCACAATAGTAGTAAAACCCATAAAATATCTAGAACTAAACAAGAAATGAGCAGGAGGACTTCTATAAAGAAAACTCTTGTGGGATATAAAATAAGACTTCAATAAATGGAGACATATTGTATTCTTAAATAGGTAGACTCAACATTATAACAATTTTAGTTCTCCATAAATTGATCTAGAAATCCAACACACACCCAACCAAAATTCTAGAAAGGAATTCTCTGAAGGGAGAGATGGAGAACTTGACAAAATCATCATAAAATACATTAAAATCTGGAAAAGAAGGGTAATAAGTGGGGATTAATCTTACCAGATAGTGAAGTGTATTATAAAGCCACAGTGATTAAAAGAGTGTGATAGAGGAATGGACAGGAACTGACAGTTTAACGGATCAGAATGGAGTATAGAAATGGACTTAAATATATGGGAGAACATAGTCCTATGTGATAAAGTTGGCATCCATTCACTCAACAAATATTTACTGAGCTATATCTGATGTAGACATGCAACACTCAAAATTTCTGCCTTGAGTGGAGCTTAAATTCTCGTGGAAGACACCAACCAACAAACAATAAATAAAATATATAGTACATCAGACAGTAATCAGTGCTATTGAGAAAACCCAGGCAGGAAAGAGAGATGGGAGTTGGAGGGAACTGCAATTTTAAATAGAACAGTCATCTCTGACAAGGTGACATTTCAGCAAAGACTAGGAGGTGAAGGCATGAGCCATGTAGATACCTAAGGAAAGAGTAGATCAGATACGGTGAGGTTTCTCAACATGGGCAGTATTGACAGTTTGGGCCAGATGATTCTTTGTTGTAGGGGAGGCCGTCATGTGCATCATAGGATGTTTAGCAGGATCCCTGGCCTCTACCCACTGGATGCCAGTAGCTACCCTCCTCCCGGGTGTGACAATCACAAATGTCTGTAAACATTGCCAAATGTCACCTGGGGAGCGAAATGGCCCCCAACTGAGAACCTCTGGTTTGGAGAGAACAGTGAGGGCAAATGTCCCGAGTGGCTGAGGAGAGTGGTTGGCATGTTAAAGAAACAGCAAGAATGCCATTGTGACTGGAGTGGAGTGAGCATGGGTCAAGGATCAGGGTGGATGGGGGGCTGGGAAGAGAACTAGTAGAATATGACGTAATATATTTGGGGGGAGGGGGTGGTCTGTGGCAGATCATACAGGACCTCGTAAGACACTGTGATGACTGTATCTTTTATGTAGAATGAGATGAAAAGCCATTGGAGGATTTTGAGCAGAGAAGTGATTTGATGTCTTCTATTTTCGGAGACCCAGTCAGTCTGTTGTGTTGAGAACAGGTTGTAGGTGAGCAAGGGAAGATGCAGGGAGACCAGTTATTGTGATAAGCCAGAGAAGAGGTGTCGGTGGCTTCAAAAAGGCTTGGACTAGGGTGAGAGTAGTGGACGTGGGGAGAAGTGGTAGATTCTGGATATATTTTGATGGTAGACTCAACAGGATTTGCTGACAGATGTGAATAAAAGAGGGGCATCAGAAATGACTCCCAGGGACTTCCCTGGTGGTCCAGTGGTAAAAAATCCACCTTTCAATGCAGGGGACGTGGGTTCAATCCCTGGTCAGGGAACTAAGATCCCACATGCCGCGGGGCAACTAAGCCCGCACGCCACAACTACTGAGCTCACGTGCCTCAACTAGAGAGCCTTCGTGCCACAAACTACAGAGCCCATGCACCCTGGAACCTGCACGCCACAACTAGAGAAGAGTAAACCCACATGCCACAACTAGAGAGAAGCCCATGCACCACAATGAAGATCCCGCGTGCCACAACTAAGACCCGATGCAGCCAAAAATAAATAAAATAAATAATTAAAAAATATATATATTAAAAAAATGACTCCCAGGATTTTAGCCTAAGCAACTGAGAGGTTGAGTTGCCATTTAGTGTTATGGGGAAAACTTCAGGGGGTGCAAATTTTGAGGGAAGGTTAGAGTTGGGTTTTGGACATGTTGACTTTGAGTGGTCTTTTGGGCATCAGAGTGGAGGGATGCAGTTGATTGGATACACGGCTCTGAATTTCATGAGAGAGGTCAGGGATGGAAATATAAATTTGAGGTCACTAGCATATAGGTGGTATTGAAAGCCATGAGACCAGATGAGATCACCATGGGAGTAGATCAGACAGAGAAAGGTCTAAGAACTGAGCCCTGGGACAGCCCAATGTTAACAGGTCAGGTGTGGGAGGATGGCATGGGAGGGGGCGGTAAAGGAAAAGTGGTAAAGGAAACTGAAAAGGTAAGTCAAGAGAGATGGAAGAAAACCGGGAAAATGTGTGTCCTGGAAGCCAGGTGGAGAAAACGGTTCAAGGAGGGAGAAGTAATCAATGATGCAAATGCCACCAATAGGTTGCTGGATTTAGCAACAGGGAAGTAATGAGTGGCCTTTATAACAGCAGTTGTAGCAGAATGGTGAGCATGAAAGAATGGCTGAAGTGGGTTGAAGAGAGAATGGGAAGAAAGGCATTAGAGACCACAAGAACAGGCAACTTTTTAAGGACTTTTGTTTTAGAGGGGACCAGAGAAAGTAACTAGAGGAGGAAGTGAGTTCAAGAGAAAGTTTTAAGATGGGGAGTAGAAATAGCATCTTTGTATGCTGATAGGAATGACACAATGGAGAGAAAAGCTGATGAGGCGGAGAGAGAAGGAAGCTGCTGGGGGGAGGTCCTTGAGTAGGAGAAAGGGGATGAAATCTAGTGCACACACAGAGGGAGGGGCTGTACACAGAGTCACAGACAGTTGGTTTACAGCATTAGGAAAGACAGCACTGAATACAGACAGAGTTGTAGGTAAGAGGGCAGGTGTGACAGTGAGAGCTTGTGGAAGTTCTCTTTTGATCGCTCCTATCTTTTCAGTGAAATAGGAAGCAAGGAGAGAAGATGAGAGAGGGGGTGCAGAGGCTTAAAAGAAGAAAAAGTATGTGGGCTGTGAGGTTAAGGCCAGTAGGTCTAGAATTAGCCTGACCTGTTTTACTGAAGTTCCTGCATGGCACTGACCCCTCATCAAGGCATGAAGCATACTGATTAATGGTGTTGCTGTGTAACCATGGGTCTGAGGAGATGTAAGGGGGTTTGTAAACGTTATGTATTGATAACAGTGAGATTAATGATTTGCACCTGGCCTCAGTATGACACCTGCCCCTTCCTCCCAGGGCTCTTCCGTTGAGGCTGGAATACGCCTATATGACTGGCAAAAAAAATTTTTTTTAACCCCAAACAAGACTCCATTTTCGACTCCCTGGTTCTGAGGTGTTCCATGCACATGTCAGTGGCTCCTGGTCCGAGTGAAAAGATGTCTTGCCACCACACTTATAGAGGAGGGCAAGAGGACCCCTTGCTGTATCCTTTTTCTGTAGTAAACTGTACATCTGTAAGCACTGCCATTGGGTCCTGTGAGTCTCCTTTAGCAACTGAACCCTGTTCACCTGCCACTGTGAATGCAGCGTGATATAGTTACCCAGGAGAGTGGGAGAGATATTAGTGGGGAGAAGATACATTTTTCAAATAAGGCACTGGGACAAACGGTGTAGTAGACGTGTCTGCCCAAATCAATTCACAATGATTCCTCCTAGAGAACTCCCATCCTCTAACTTCTCCATTCCAATCCATAGGGTCTCAGGATTGAGTTCTCAACAGCCATGTTTATATTAAGTGACCCATGTCACCGATCAAATCAAAGGTGAACCCCTGACCTAAGTTGAACTAATCAGAGTCTCTGCCAGTCTGAAGAGCTGGTGTCTAGAAGGGAGGAGACCTAAAACCTTAATTGTTGAGCTTTAGTACGGCTAGCTTCCACCACAGGACCAAGTAGCAGAGAAAACCAATCCACAGAGACAGATGAATGAAACCAGTGCTCAGAGAGCAGCAGAGATGAGAGATGGAAAGAAACTAGTACTCTTTGCATTCCTGACACCTTTCCCTTCCCAAATTCCAACCCTTTTGGAAATTAAACTCCATCCTAGAACTAGGGTTTCAGGGAGATACTCCATATTCTCATAGTTAAGTTTTCTTTTTTCCCATCTAGTTAGTTTAAGTTAGCTCCTTTACTAGCAGTTAAAGATCCTTAACTCATTAGTCATTTAGAAACATATAAAGCTGGATCCCTATCTTACCTCCTACACAAAAATGCATTCCAGATGGAGTTAAGATTTCAATTTAAAAATAAAACAATACAGGGAGTAAAATAAAATATAAGAGAATGTTTTTACAATCTTGGAATCCAGAAACCAAAATGGAAAAAGATTTAAACATTTGGCTATATACAATTTTAAAAAGTGTAAACAGCCAAAACATCAACAAAGCCAAAGGGCATAAAATTGGGGAAAATATTTGCAACCAATGTGAAAAGCAAATGACTAACATTAGTAATACACAAAGAACTGCTATAAGTCAGTAAGAGAAGACAAAACAAAAGTAGACAAGTTGGTAAGAGACAAAAATTGGTAAAGCACAGAAAACCAATTATAAACGGCCAACAAACAAATGAAAAGATGCTCAACTTGACCCTTAATTCAGAAATAGGTGAAAACTATAGATCAGCAAATATTAAAAAGATTAATAACCCTAGTGTTGATAAGGTTTTGAAAAAAACCTTATTATTTTGAAAAAGCCTTTTACCATTGGTTAAAAGGTTTGAGAGTGTAGTTTGGCAACATCAATCAAAATTCTAAATGCACAAAACTTTTTGACACCAGCAAGTCCACTGCTAGGAATTTACCCTACAAAAATATTCACATAATTCATGTAACAATATTTATAAGATGTTTATTATAAAATGGTTTATAATAGTAAAATTTGGACATACCCAAATACCTATCACATTGCATTGCATTTAAAAATATATATATATGGTATATCCACAGAGTGTAATGTGCTGCAGCAATTTAAAAAGATTGAGGCAGCATTGTATATGCTGACACAGAAAGTTACTCAGGAGATATTTAAAGTGGAAAAAGCAAATTGCAGATCACATGAAAAGCATGATCTTACTTTTTTAAAGGGGAAAGAGGAGGAGGGATAAATTAGGAGTATGGGGTAACAGATACAAACTACTATACATAAAATAGATAAGCAACAAGGACTTACTGTATAACACAGGGAACAATATTCAATATCTTATAATAACATATAATGGAAAATAATCTGAAAATATATATATATATACATATAAAACTGAATCCGTTTGCTGTACCCCTGAAATTAGCACAATATTGTAAATCAACTCTACTTTAATTTAAAAAAAAGAAGGGGGAGGGGGAGACTAAAACACCATGATGTAGTAACAGTCATGGGCAGTGGGAATGGGGCAGGAGATGGGAACAGAAGAGTTTAACTTTTACTTTATACAGTTCTAAGTGGCTTAAACTTTCTACAACAGACATTTATTAATTTGTAATAATGTTTAAACCAAATATTTTTAGAAGCCTCAGACAAAAACTTAAATAGAAAGGCATACCATATTTTCAAATAGCAAGATACAACATCAAAATATGTGGGATAGGGAGGGTGGGAGGGAGGGAGACGCAAGAGGGAAGAGATATGGGGACATATGTATATGTATAACTGATTCACTTTGTTATAAAGCAGAAACTAACACACCATTGTAAAGCAATTATACTCCAATAAAGATGTTTAAAAAAAATATGTCCATTCTTTCTAAGTTAATTTATAGATTTAACATGATCCCAGGAAAACTGCCTACTTTGGGGCTCGAGAAGCTTATCTAATGTTCATATGGAAAAATAAGCAAGGAAGAGCAACCAGAAAACTGCTGAAAAGGAAGAATAATGGAGCAGGGGAGACTAGTCTACTAGATATTAAAGCATATGTAATATATATAAATAGCAAAGATGTTTATTACAGCAATGTTTGTATTAGACACAAACCGTGGACCACTGAAATACTTACCAAATAAGACTAGTTAAATAAAATATGGTATGTCTGTGTTATGGAGTACTAAACAGTCATTAATAATAATGAAGTACATGCGCTGATGTGGAAAGATGCTCATAATATATTGCTAAATCCAAAAAACAAGTTGCAAAACCATAAACATAATGGAATCCCATTTATGGAAAAGAGGAAAGTCATATGCTCATATGAACACACATACATCACATGTATGTAAATATATGAAAAGTAGGTGGGAATTATGCCCACTGAACTGATAACAGTGGTTACCTCTAAGGAGGGGACTGGGATTCAGATGGTGGGAGGGAGGGTAACATGGACTTCTATTCTGTATACTTCTAGAATGTTTGAATCTTTTATGATGAGAATGTATTCATGTAGTACCTGTGTAATTTTTTTCAGAAGAAGCTCATAACTTTACTGAAAGAGCAGTTACAACCTGCTTTCTTGTGAATGTTTAGGCATATCGGATCGCAAGCAAAGTTTACAAATGAGTCTTCAGTGATTCATTCAATCACGTGTTCATTTCCTCATTCATTCAACAAATATTTCTTGAGTTCCCGCTATATGCCAGGCATTTGCCCTGATCCAAAGCAGCTCACTCACCTGGGTGATCGATCACTAAAGGCAGCAGTCAGACAAAGTGACTGAGCCACAGGAGCAGCTGATATGGCCCTGACCAAGTGTGTATGATTAACGTCCAGCAATAAAATAAGAAGTTAATGCTGATCACAAGAATGTCCAAAAGTGAGACAGAACATGTCCGGGGCAGAAAATTTGGATCTAATGATGCCAAAAGCAAGCAACTTTGAAAAAATCCAACATGTTTCTCGTAAAACTTTTGCCTAAAGCCTTTCTGGCTCTGGGAACCGACTATGGAATTGACTCTGCCGTTCCTTGTGCTTTTTGGGTTGCCAAAGTGGAAACCCACCCATGGAACTCTGCATTTTCCTTATGTATCATCACAGATTCAGGGAGTAGAGAGGGGCAGGGTCTTGCCAAGGCAGCTGTGGGGACCTCAGAAAGCATAGATTTGTGGCTAAGTGTCTGAATCCTCCCTTCCTGGGGAGGACTGGGTTTTATGGGGCCAGAGCCAGTGTGAGGCTTCTAGCAGAGGCAGCAGAGGCTGCCAAGAACCTGAAGATCAGGTCAAGGGGTGGCGCAGTGGTTAAGAATCCACCTGCCAATGCAGGGGACACAGGTTTGAGCCCTGGTCTGGGAAGATCCCACAGGCCGCGGAGCAACTAAGCCCATGCGCCATGACTACTGAGCCTGCGCTCTGGAGCCCGCGAACCACAGCTACTGAGCCCGCGTGCCACAATTACTGAAGCCCCCACGCCTAGAGCCCGTGCTCCGCAACAAGAGAAGCCACCACAATGAGAAGCCCGCGCACCACAACAGAGAGTAGCCCCCGCTCGCCGCAACTAGAGAAAGCCGGCACACAGCAACGAAGACCCAGTGCAGCCAAAAATCAATCAATCAATCAATTAATTAACTAATTTTTTAAAAAGCCCATAGGAGAGAGCCGAGGTCTGATCACCAGGATGACCTCCCCCAGGCCCAGATCCAAAGAGTCGGAGGCAAGAGTCAGACTAAGCTAAGAATTTGGCGTTGTGTTTACTCTCAGCTCACTGGCCCGGTCCCTCTGAGCTACCAAATTCCCTCCTCATGTTCCCCTCTCTGTCCTCCCACATCCTTTGGATTCAATTCACGATGTTAGCTCTCCTGCCAGAACCTTGGCTCTTCTCCACATGGTGCCTGGCCCTCTGCCTCAGGCTGCAGAAAAGTCCTGAGACAACCCAGCCCCTGGGACCCTGCTACCAGAAGTCAAGCCTGTGCCACCACTCCAACCCCATGTGCCCTGGTCCCTTTTGTGGCGGGGGTAGACCAGGACCCAGATTGTGGCCATGAGAATCTCACCAAAGGACCCCTGGCAAGGCGCTGCCTGAGCAGCTCTTCCTTTCCAATATTGCTCTCTTGGCAATATTTGCAACACTTGGCAGGCATATTTCTCAGTGTAAATTCCCAAATTGGTATTCCGGATTAGCAATCAACCCCTTGTAAATTCAGACAGGGGAATTCTGACCCTAGACCTGAACACTCCTGGGGATGCCAACAAGACAAAGTTTCTGAATCCTCGAATCTGAGAAACAAACCCTAGGCCCCTGGAGGCCCTGCTTGTACAATCAGCTGGTTTCTTTCTTTACCACCTCATCATGCAACAGGCAGAGTCCAAGGGATGATTCTGAAATGGGGGACCCTCTCTGGGAAGGTGGGCTTAAGGAGGGCCTCCAGAAGGGTCCTTGGGCAAAGTCTAAAGGTTGTGCAAGCATGGTGGTGGGGAGAGGTCAATGGCCAGAAGGAAGGTGCAGAGTAGCAAAGCAGTTAAGAATGTGGCCTCTGCCTGTGCTTGCATCTCAGCCTGGCCACTTGCAAGCTGTGAGACTCTGGACAAGTTAATTAACCTCTCTGAGGCTCAGTTTCCTCATTTTTAAATGGGATCATCATAGCACTTACCGCTATGTTACAAGAATTAAAGGAAATGGTACCACAGAAGACTTAGCACAATGCCTAGCACATAGGAAGCACTCAGTAAATATCACCTGCTTCTGGAGGAGAGTATAGCTAAGGAGGAAGAGGGGAATGAAGGAGACATAAGAAAGACTCAGATAAACTTTGCCTAATTTCCACTTTTTTCCTAGGGCCAACCTTGAATATTTCAGGTGCTTAACCCAGAAACATATTTGCATGCTTTGTACATTTCCCTGTCCCAAATCAGTAATCTGATTTCCAGTCCTAACTCTGTCCTTGTCTAGATGTGTGACCTTGGGCAAGTCTCCTAATCTTTCTATGCCTCAGTTTCTCCAAATGTAAAACTAAATGGTCATTGTAGAAAAATGTTAAGGTCATTCCTATTCTAACATTCTGGTTCTATCTTACATTCTTGTCTTTTTCTTTGGGAAAGTATAATTGGGTTGAATTGTTTCCTCTAAAATATATGCTGAAGTCCTAACCCCTGCTACCTCTGTGATCTTATTTGGAAATAATTACAGATGTAATCAAGTTAAGATAAGGTCATTAGGGTGGGCCCTAATCCAATATATCTGGTGTCCTTATAAGAAGCCAGTGGGAACCTGCTGTATAGCACAGGGAGCTCAGCTCAGCGCTCTGTGATGACCTAGGTGGGTGGGATGGGGGGATGGGAGGGAGGTCCAAGAGGGAGGGGATATATTTATACATATAGCTGATTCACTTCAAAGTACATCAGAAACTAACACAACATTCTAAAGCAACTATACTCCAATAAAAAAAAAGAAAAAAAGAATAGAAGATATACAGAAACACACAGGGAAACATTTAGCTTTGGGAAAATAGGTCAACGGGCACATAAAATAAGTGATACATTCCATTTTTACACTCATAATCATGCTTTTAGAAACAACTTTCTTAAGCATCAAAGTTAACATGCAGATCAATGTGATCCAAAAATACTTTTAAAACTTATCAAACAACTTGATATACCTTTTAAACTCAATATATCTATACCATGAAGTAACATTTCTACCCTGAAATTTTCACAAACTGAAAAAAATAACCTTTAACAAATTCTTTAGTCTTATTTTTCTGACTTCTTGGGCATTTGACAGCAATTTTGAAACATTCTTTTTTATAGCAGCCTGCAAATTTTGACTTCCTATTCTTTATTCATAAAACAAACTTTCTAATTGACTTTAATGAACTTTGTATTAATACAGTAGAATGTATATAAAATCACACTGCTTCTTGGGTTTAGGTTGCTGAGTTGAAAATAAAGCTACCGATTGTTAAATATAGTGTATTTAATCAGGGTGTCTGGAAGGTGGTCTTAGTCCATACGCTTTTTCTGTGAAATAGTACTAAGAGCAGCCAAAAATTATAACCTCAAGGAAACCATAAAGTTTAGAGTGCATTAATTTTTAACATTTCCAATAAGATGTTTTAGCACATGCTTTTGTTTAATAAAAATAAAAGGGCGGGGGGACTTCCCTTGTGGTCCAGTGGTAAAGAATCCACCCTCCAAAGCAGGGGACACAGGTTCGAGCCCTGGTCAGGGAACTAAGATCCCACATGCGGGGCACCTAAACCCGGGAGCCACAACTACTGAGCTCTCGCGCCTCAACGAGAGAGAAGCCTGCGTGCCACAAACTACAGAGCCCATGGGCTCTGGAGCCCACGCACCACAACTAGAGAGAGAAAACCTGCACACCACAACTAGAGAGAAGCCCGCGCACTGCAACGAAAGATCCCGCATGCTGCAACTAAGACCTGATGCAGCCCAAAAAATTAAATAAATAAATAAATAAATGTTTTATTTAAAGAAGAGAGAGAGGGAACTTCAAAAAAAGAAAGAAAGAGAGAGAGAGAGAGAGAGAGAAAGAAAGAAAGAAAAAGAAAGAAACACACAGGGAGAAGGCGGCCGTGTGGTGATAGAGGCAGAGATTGGAACAATGCATCTATAAACCAAGAACACCAACCAGCTGTCAATTGCCAGCAAAAGACAGAAGCTAGGAGAGAGGGAATGAAAGATTTTTCCTACAGGTTTCAGAAGGAGCATGGCCCTGCTGACACCTTGATTTCAGACTTCTAGCCTCCAAAACTGTAAGAGAATAAATTTCTGTTGCATTAAGCCACCCAGTTTGTGGTACTTTGTTGCGGCAGCCCTGGGAAATTAATCCAGAAAGTTTTCCCAAAAGCATGTCTATCTTGTGCTATCAAACCGTTGTTTCCAAGGGTCCCGCCTGCTTTCATATCTCTATTTCTAATTAAAGAAAGCTTAAGCACAGCATTCTAAATTCCTGATTCAGTAATTTCATTAAATGTTAAAAATAAATGCATGATATACCAGATATTCAGAAAATGTAAATTACTAGAAGATTGTTATAGCAACGTCCATACTAATTAACATATCTTAAGAAAGGCCGTGCATGTTTATCAACTAATTAGAATCACACAATCAAAAGAATAAAGAATGCTTCCTTAGGGTATAAAATAAATAAATAACTACAATATTTTCATTAAATAGTTGGCAATGTTCCTTTGAACCTATTCGAGTGTTAGAAATTGATGTATAAATGAAATGCTTTTATAGTTCAGATTTGATATTTAGAAGAGACTTAGACCATTAGAGAAAATTGTTTTAAAATGTATCATGTTTGAGAAAAGCTATGATGCTTATGATGCTATGTGAAGAAAATAAGATGTAACACATTTCAAATTTTGAAGAATGTTTTAGAGACTCATTTCCATATTCTAATGAGATCTGAAAAATTATCAAAAGTTTAGATGGTTTGATTAAAAAATGCACAATTCCTAGGTCAGGGATTGCCAAGTATAACCGACAGGCCAAAATTCATCCCACCACTGGTTTTTGTATAGGCCATGAGCTAAGAATGGTTTTTATATATGTAAACGGTTGAAAAAAATCAAAAGAAGAATATTTTGTGACACATGAAAATTATATGAAATTCAAATTTTAGCGCCCACAAATAAAGTTTTATTGGAATGCAGCCTCCCTTGCTCATTCATTTACCCATTGTCTATGGCTCCTTGCATTCATTTTCTATTGTTGTACAACAAAGTCTCACAAACTTAACGGCTTAAAACAACACCATTTGATGACCTCACAGTTTCTCTAGGTGAGAAGTCTGGACAGGACTTAGTTGGTTCCCTGTTCGGGGTCTCCCCAGGCTGAAATGAAGGTTTTGGCTAGGGCGGCAGCCTCATGTGAGGCTCAGAGTCTTTTATCAAGCTCACGAGGTTGTTGGCAGAATTCAGTTCCTTACAGCTGTAAGACCGAGGCCTCCTTTCTCTTATTGGCCATCAGCCCAGAGCTGCTCTCAGCTCCTTGAGGTCACCCACATTCCTTGCCACATGGATCTCCCATCTTCAAAGCCAGCAACAGAGACTCTCCCTCACAGCTGAGTCTCTCCTCTTATCTGATTAGGTTAAGCCTACCAGGGATAGTCTTAAGGTCAACTGATTTGGGATCTGAATTACATCTCCAGAATCCCTTTACAGCAGCACCTGAATTAGTGTTTAATTGAACAACTGGGATAAAGTGTACGTACATCAGGGGCCAGGAAGCTTGAGGGCCATCTTAGAATTCTGCCCACCACATTGCTTTCCAGCTACCATGGCAGACTTGAGTAGAAGCAACAAAGAACATGTGGCCCACAAAACGGAAAATATTTACGAGCTAGGCCTTAACAGAAAAAGTTGGCTGAGTCCTGTCCCAAATTAAGCTGAGTTTCAAGTTCAAGAAGTGTGATCCCTGTTCAGCAAATAACTCTAAAGCTGGGATAGTATAAACAGAAAGAGGAGGCCATGAGGGTGGGAAAATAGTAGCATTACCAAACTGGTTAAGCATTTAACTCACACATACCCAAACACAGATGATACTGAACTAATGGTAATTTCTTCAAATGAATCATTTCAAGCACACACTAAGGGAATAATGAAATTATTACTCATGCCATGTCATGATATGATCACTACCCTCCCAACTCTGTCAAATTTTAATATATTTGCTTCTTCTTAAAGTAAAAAAACACAGACAGTTGGAGCCCCCTGTTGTACACTCTTCTAATCCCATGCCACTCCCTCCCACTTCAGAGTTAACCACTACCCTTTGACCACATGTCCATCTATACATAGACAACATATGGCACAGTTTATCATATTTTGAAACTTTACATAAATGGAATTATACAACATGTATTCGGCAATTTGCTTCTTTTGCTCTGTGTGTTTATGAGATTCATCCACAATGATGTGTGTAGTTATACAGTTGTTCTTCCATATCCACAGGGGATTGGTTCCAGGACCCCCCCATATATATCAAAATCCATGGATGCTCAAGTGCCTTATATAAAATGGTGCAGTAGTTACATATAACCGACACATATCCTCCCCTGTACTTCGAATCATGTAAGTATATAATACCTAATGCAGTGTAAATGCTATGTAAATAACTGTAAATACAATGTAAGTGCTATGCGAATAGTTGCTAGTGTGCAGCAAATTCAAGTTTGGCTTTTTGGAACCTTCTGAAATTTCGTTTTGAATATTTTCAATCCGAGGTTGGTTGAATCTGCGGATGCAGAATCAGTGGTTATGGAGGGCCAGCTGTAATTTGTTAATTTTTATTGCTGTAGAGTATCCCATTTTATGACTATACCATGGTTTGTCTATTCTACTGGTGGTATACATTCGGTTTATATCCAGTAGTTTGCTATTAAAACAATGCTGCTGTAAACATTCTTGTGTAGTCACTTGACTCAAATATGAAAAAGCATCTCTAGCATATTTACCTGCGAGTAGAATTTCTGGGTCTTAAGGTAAGTGCATGTTTATCTTTATTAGATATTCCCAAATTCTTCTCCAGGATGGTTGTGAACAGAGTTCCTTTTCCCTTAAGTCCTTTCTGACAACCAGCATTATCAGACTTTTCATTTCTGCCAGTCTCTTGAGTGTGAAGTTATCGTTTAACTTTGCATTTTCCTGATTGCAAATGATATTAAATCTCTTTCCATATTTTTATTGCCCCTTCAGCTGTCCTCTTCTGTGAACTGCCTGTTCAGAGCCCTTAACAATTTTCCTATTGAGCCATTTGTTCAAAGTTTTCTAATTGATCTATAGTGCTTTACATATTCTGAATACTAATCCCTTATCATTTATATTCATTTATTATCCACTTGAAAAGTATATATTAGTATATACCATGCGCTAGACATTGTTTGAGGTCTGAGAAATATGACAGTCAGCAAAACAAAGTCCCTGCTCTCAAGGAGTGGAGAGATGGGTAATAAATAAATGAGCAAATAGACATAGAATGTCAGATAGTAATAAGTGCTATGAAGAGAAAACAGAGGAAGAAGATGAAGTGACAGAGGTGTTATTTTCAACAGGGTGGTCAGAAAGGCCTCTCTGAGGAGGTGACATTTGAACAGAGGCATTACTGAATTGAAGTAGAGAGCGAAACCTCTATTTGGATGAAGATCGTTCTAGGCAGAGGAAGATCAGGTGCTAAGGGTCTAAGGCAGGAGCAAGCATGTTGCAAATATTTTTCCTAGTCTGTGGCTTGTTTTTTTTTTTCATTTTTCATTTTGTTCATGATTCATTTCTTTACACACAAATTTTTAAATTTCAATGTAATAAATTTA
Organism: Balaenoptera physalus; assembly: GCF_965194825.1. Classification (NCBI taxonomy): domain Eukaryota; kingdom Metazoa; phylum Chordata; class Mammalia; order Artiodactyla; family Balaenopteridae; genus Balaenoptera; species Balaenoptera physalus. The sequence goes on from NC_138903.1 coordinate 104,924,445, forward strand.
TCAAGCTTTTACTTACGGTTTATCTCTTTGCATTTTGTTTAAGAAATTCTTCCCTACCACAAGGTTGTAAAGATATTTGCCTGCATTATCTTCCAAAAGTTTTCAAGTACTTGTCACATTTAGGTCATAAAACCACTTTGAATTCGTTTTTGTATACAGTGTGCAGTCAGGATCTAATTTAACTAACTTTTTTCCATATGGATAACCAATGGTTCCAGTAACATCTGTTAAATAATTCCTCCTTTCCGCACTGTTATGTATCAAGTTTCCATTTATGTGTGGGTCTGTTTCTGGTCTCTCTATAGTGTTCCACTGATCTATTTCTTTTTCTCTGCTATATCTTAATTACTATAGCTTATAAGAAGTGTTGACATCTGGTAGGGTATTTCGTGCTGCTTAATACTGTCTTTTTTATTCTTGTTCCTATTTAGAATTTTAATTAGAATTTAATTAAATCTCTAAGTGAATTTAGGGAGACTTGACACCATTACTCACTAAGTTCTCCTATACATGAACATATTTTTGTCCCTCCATTACCTTAGGTTTTCTTTAATGTCATTCAATAAAGATTTCTACTTTTCTACATAGAGGCCTTAACACTTTTATTAGATTTACTCCTGGGTGTCTTTTAGTTTTTGTTGCTACTGTAAGCTCTAACTGTTGCACTGTTGATTTTTTTATATTGCTCTTATATCCTCAAACCTTATTTGTTTCAATAGTTTGCATATTCTCTTGTATTTTCTATATAGACAATCATGTCATCTGTTAATAATCTTTGTTTCACCTTTGATACTTTTCATTTTCTTTTTATTACTATACTGACTGGAACCCACAGTACAAGGTTGAATAGAAGTGCTAGTTTTGCTCCTTTATTCTATTATAGTGGTGATTTAATAGATTTTTCTTATCTTAAAACATTTATATTACTGAGATAAACGCAACTTGGCCATAATGTATTTTTTTAAATTAATTAATTAATTTATTATTTATTTTTGGCTGTGTTGGGTCTTCGTTTCTGTGCGAGGGCTTTCTCCAGTTGCAGCAAGCGGGGGCCACTCTTCATCGTGGTGCGTGGGCCTCTCACTATTGCAGCCTCTCTTGTTGCGGAGCACAGGCTCCAGACGCGCAGGCTCAGTAGTTGTGGCTCACGGGCCTAGTTGCTCCGCGGCATGTGGGATCTTCCCGGACCAGGGCTCGAACCCGTGTCCCCTGCATTGGCAGGCAGATTCTCAACCACTGTGCCACCAGGGAAGCCCTCATAATGTATTTTTTAATACATTATTGTTTCTGATTGCTAGTAGTTTATTTTGGATTTTTGCATGTATATTCTTAAATGAAGTTAGCTTGTAATTTTCCTTTCTCAATAGCCTTGCCTGGTTTGGCATCAAGGTTATGCTAGCCTTATAAAATGAGTTGGAGAGGATTTACTGCCACAGTTTATATAGTATTGAGATGATCTGCTCCTTGAATGTTTGTTGGAACTCACCCGTACAACCAACTATTTACTGGGTGTGTGGTGAGTTGTGTATTGTGCTTGTTTGTTGGTTCCTTAGTAGATTTTTAATGACTGCTTCAGTCTCATTAATAATCACAAGTTTGCTCAGTTTTCCCATTTCTTCCTGAGTCAATTATGGTAAATTGTAGTTTTATATGAAATTATCCATTTTATTTAAGTTTTCAAATTTATTGGCATAAAGATGTTCATAAAGATCTCTTATTATTGTTTCAATATCCCATCTACTGTGTCAGTTACTTTACAACTCTTGCATTTTTATTATCTGTGCCTTCTCTCCTTTTTTCCAGAGAGTTGTCTGTTTTATTCATCTAGCTAGAGAGTTGTATGCTTTATTCATCTTTCTCAAACAACCAGGTGTTCATTTTTTTCTGATTTGTAAATGCATTTACAGGATAGACTTGCAAAGGCTGAGTCACATTTAATTCTCTATTTAATCAATAACATTTATTAGAATAAAATTACACAAGAAGAAATACAAACTTTAACAAGAATAATTATCTGTTAACGTAACAGTTAAGCACATGAGATCAAGCCCTATCTTGGCATATCCAGCATGTATATATGTCATCTTTATATTTATATAAAAACTAGTGTTTTATTCTGTTGTTCCTCTTGATTTGGCTTGGTGTTCTATTTTATTAATTTCTGCTCTTAACGTTTTGAAATTCTTTCCTTCTACTTCCTTGTTTTCTTTCTAACTTCTTGAGTTACTTTTTAGCCTTTCACCTTTTCTAATATAAGAACTTAAAGCTATGCATTTTCCCCTCAGGACCACCTTAGTTGCACCCTCAAAAGCTCTGATACTTCATAGTTTCATTATCATTCAGTTCTAAATACTTTCTAGTTTCCAGTACAATTTCTTCTTTGACCCATGTGATAAGTGATTATAAATATCCAAGTGTATGTGACTTTAAAATTATCCTCTTGGACTTCCTGGGTGACGCAGTGGTAAGAATCCGCCTGCCAATGCAGGGGACACGGGTTCAAGCCCTGGTCCGGGAAGATCCAACATGCGACGGAGCGACTAAGCCCGTGTGTTGCAACTACTGAGCCTGCGCTCTAGAGCCCATGAGCCACAACTACTGAGCCCGTGCACCACAACTACTGAAGCCCACATGCCTAGAGCCCAGGCACCATAACAAGAGAAGCCACCACAATGAGAAGCCCGTGCACAGCAACTAAGACCCAATGCAGCCAAAAATAAATAAATAAATTTATTTTTAAAATTATCCTCTTGTTTATTATTTCTAATATAATTTCACTGTGATTAGAGACTATGATTTCCATGATAAATATTCTTTGGTATTTGTTAGTTTGCAATTTAATGATCAATTTTTTAAACTGTTATATTTGTGCTTGAAAAGAACATGTATTACTTAATTGATAAATGTTTCTATATATGTCCAGTAGAGAAAGTTTCTATATATGTCCAGTAGAGAAAGCCTCTTAATTGTGCTTTCAAATCTTTTATACACTAATTTTTTGTCTGCATAATCTCTCAAATATGAAGAGAAGTATGTTAAAGTCTCTCCTATTTGTGTGTATTTCTCCTTTTCTCCTTGTAATTTTGTCCATTTTTGCTTTTTTACAATAATATAATTAGATTACATACAGGTTTAGAATTTTTATACCTTCCTGATGGATTGTTCCTTTCATCATAATGTAGTGACCATATTTATGCCTAATGTTTTCTACCTTAAAGTTCATTTTGTCTGATATTAACATCATGGTACCGGGCTTCCCTGGTGGCGCAGTAGTTAAGAATACACCTGCCAATGCAGGGGACACGGGTTTGAGCCCTGGTCCGGGAAGATCCCACATGCCGCGGAGCAGCTAAGCCCGTGCGCCAGAAGTACCGAGCCTGAGCTCTACAGCCTGCAAGCCACAACTACTGAGCCCGCGTGCCGCAACTACTGAAGACCATGCGCCTAGAGACTGTTCTGCAACAAGAGAATCCACCACAATGAGAAGCCCGCGCACTGCAACGAAGAGTAGCCCCCGCTCGCCGCAACTAGAGAAAGCCCACGCAGCAACAAAGACCCAACACAGTCAAAAATTAATTAATTAATTAATTTTTTAAAAAATCATGGTACCAGTTTTCTTTTGGTTATTAATTTCTGGGCATATTTTCTTCTGTCTTTTACTTTCAAACTTTCTGTGTCCTTATATTTTAGATATATATTTTATAAACAGCATAGCTGGATCTTTAAAAATACAATTTGTCAGTATATGTTGTTTAACTTGTAAGCTTCATCTGTTTACACTTGTCATTGCTAGTTTATTGGAATTCTTTCTACGACTTTAATTTGTGCTTTCTACTTACCCTATTTTTCCTTTTTTTTCTTTTTTGCTACTTCTTTGTGCTTGAAGTATTAGTGTTATTTTTAATCTATGGCTGGGTTTGTGGGGAGGTTGAGCAGAGGGGTAGTTATTTGTTTTTAGAGGAATCATTTTAATCTACTTTTACATTTTGTAAGGGTTAATTAAAACAAGATCATCATATCATTCATGAATTCACTTAATTTGACACAGCAAATGGCAAAACCTTGCAATACACTGGAAGTAAAAGGAGTATGACACCACTGCCAAACCCTCTGTATTGTGGAACTCCCATTCTTGTTTCAGGATACGAACTTTGTATCCTGTTTCTGACACCAATTGTCAGACATAAGACTAAGTCAGCATGCTCATGATGTAAATTCACATGTTAAATATTAATACCTTACTTCCTGATTTAAAAATAAAAATAGATAGTCTCATATTTTTGTCCCCCTCCTCAAAAGGGTTGGAGCTAAAGGTTGAATTATAGCCCCTCAAATGGTTTGTTGAAATCTTAACCCCCAGTACCTCAGAATGTGACCTTATTTGGAAATAAAGCCTTTACAGAGGTAATCAACTTAAAAATGAGGTCATTAGGGTGGACCCTAGTCCAACATAACTGGTATCCTTTAAAAAGGGGGAAAATTTGGACACATAGACAGAGACTGAGACTGAGGGGAAATGCCATGTAAGGATGAGGGCAGAGATTGGAGCAATGCATCTCCAAGCCAAGGAACACCAAAGATTGCCAGAAAACCACCAGAAGCTAAGAGAGAGGCATGGAAAAGATTCTCTCTCACAGCCCTCAGAAGAAACCAACCCTGCTGACACCTGATCTCAGACTTCTAGCCCCTAGGACTATAAGACAATAAATGTCTGCCCCCAGTCTGTGGTACTTTGTTACTGCTGCTGTGTTAGTGATATTAATATTAATATTATTAATGCAGTTGGGAAGCATTGACCATGTCCACTATATTACTGGAACTAGATGTCCTTAAGGGTACTTCTTTATTTCCCTAATCCACAAATTTTTTAAATTTATTTATTTTATTTATTTTATTTTTGGCTGTGTTGGGTCTTCGTTGCTGCGCGAGGGCTTTCTCTAGTTGCGGCGAAAGGGGGCTACTCTTCGTTGTGGTGTGCAGGCTTCTCATTGCAGTGGCTTCTCTTGTTGCAGAACACGGGCTCTAGGCGCCCAGGCTTCAGGAGTTGTGGCTCGCAGGCTCTGGAGCGCAGGCTCAGTAGTTGTGGCGCACGGGCTTAGTTGCTCCGCGGCATGTGGGATCTTCCCAGACCAGGGCTCGAACCCGTGTCCCCTGCATTGGCAGGTGGATTCTTAACCACTGCGCCACCAGGGAAGCCCCACAATTTTTTAAATGATTTTATTCAGTGACAGAAGACAACAAATTGTTGGAAATATTTTTAATCCATCTCTTCATCTGATAAATATTGCACACTTACTATATGGCACTTACTGGGGATACAGTAGTGAACAAAACAGGCAGGCTCCTCTCATCATGGAGCTTATGTGCTAATGAGGGAGAAAGACATGAAACAAACAAATATATAGGGACCAAAATAAGTGATATTAAGGAAATACAGGGCACTATGAGAGAGTATAAGAGAGCGTTTGTAGTAGTTCTCTCTGGAGAGAGAATCTTTAAGCTGAGAGCTGAAGTAGAAGGATCCCCATGTGAAGACAAAGGAAGATCATTTCTGGCAGAGGGAACTGCATATGGAAATACCTTGGCATGTTTGAAGAACAGAAGGGATAGCAGAACTTATTAATAAAATATATATGCATGGGAAATAAGGGAGAGGAGACAATCAAAGATGGCTAACTTGGAAACTGGGTGAACAGTGATAGCTATTTACTGAGGTGAGGAAGACCTTGGAAAGAATAGATTGGAACAGGGTGAGAATCAAGTGTTCCATTTTGGACATGTTGAATTGGAAACCTACTAAATCTTCAAGTGGAGATGTCAATTGAATATACAAGTTTGGAGCTCAGGGGAATGTCTGGGCTAGATTTTTATTTTGAGTCATCAGTATAGGTGGTATTTAAAGCGAAGGGACTGGAAGAGATTATTAAGGGAGTAAGCGAAGCTGGAGAACAGACGTGGACCAAGGACTGAGTCCTGGAGCATTCTAACATTTTGAGATTAGACTTTGTCAGATCTGCATTGTCATCTGAGACTCACCCTTCGTAATTCTCCTGCCTAGCCTCTCTCTGTTGACAAGTGTCAGGTCTGCATCATGGTCTGAGGCACTTCCTGCCCAATCTTGCTTCCTCCCGCTTTGTATTTCACAGGTAGTACCCCCAATAAACCTCTTGCACTCCTAACTCTGTCTCAGTATCTGCTTCCCAGAGGACCTGAACTGACAACAACTGGTACTAGGATTGGTCTGAGAAAGCAGAGGTAAGGTGGGGCTTTGGGACTGGATCATTTACTACATGAAACGAAATGAGAACCTCATCCCAAGTGGTATGTGGGCCAAGGCCCAATTGCTAAAACTTTCACTGGTAGTGAGTTGGGAGAATGTTCTGGTGAAAGAAAATGTTCTGGCAGATGCAATGAAAAGAAGATGTGGATAACATTGTTTGCAAGGACAGTGGAATTGGCTGGCTCTTATTAAATTGCATTGAAACCCTATGGAGGAATAATAGAACTGCTGAGGGCAACTAACATTAGAAAACTAAGTGTAAAAGCCAGGGTGCCTCTTTGGTAGCTCACAAAGAGGTCCTTATCTTCTTCAATGAGCGAGCAGAAAAATCTAAAGACCAAACTTAGAACTTAATAATTAGAGTCACCAAGCTTCAAAGATGACTGAATGCTTATCCAAATCAGATCTGTTATGCCAAGGTCAGGGCTCTAGTTGGGAAAACCCAGGATCCTGGCAAATGGCATGAGAACATCTAAGTAGATGCCTCCAAAGATTTTTGGCTCCCCAGACTGCTCTGAATCCTCAGAGCGTGCAGCGGTAACCCATTCCTCCCTATTAAGGGCTAGCATTCACCTCACTTCTTTAGGGAAGACGGTAAAAAGGCCTCTCCCCTATAAGGCACAAGATCTGCCTTCACCTCTTCTCCTGGTTATCAGGCCAATAACTAGGGTATAACCCAGCCAGGGATGTACTGGACTTGGTAAGAAAGAAAAGGGTCTATATACACCAAAAGGGCTGCCAGACCTTGCCAACATATGCTGGAAGGAGCCAGAGAGATCCCATGGATTGGATTTCAAGGGTGTTTCAAGTTCTGGGTCCAGAACTTAAGACTGGATAAGGGAGGGTTTATTGACTTGGGAGCACTCTCAGGATACAGGTCTTAACACCTTGGCAAGGACCCTAGGGGTAGGTACAAACCTACTGTTATGGTGGCTCCTAGAAGCCTGGAGAAAGTGATAAACCACACTGAGTGAGGTTAAAATGCCTGAATTGCCACAGTAGATGGTAAAGAAAGGAATTCAAAGGTTCAAAGAAGTAAGCATGCTGGAGCTGATACGTTACCTGAGGCCAGAAAACCCACCAGAGAGTAATGCGGCATGGGAGGACTCAGGAGACACACCACTGACCAAAGCCAAGAGGAATGCGCTGGTGAGAGGGGGGCCAGCATCACCAAGAAGTTCTGTGGTGGCTCTTCTTTGCAGGCCAGGGGAGATGCTAGGAGAGGCAATCACAGAGTTGGGTTCATTAATAGAGGCCAAAGTAATAAGGACCGCAGCTTTGGCTGTGTTTAACTGCCCAAAGCCAGGAGGCCACAATAACTATAATGACTGGCAATGTCAGAGGGGCAGCCAAGAGAGCTTGACCCTCAGGGAGTCAAGAGGATTAATAGAGTATGGTGCCCCTAGGGGCAAATAGACGGACAACCAATAAGGATGTTGTTTAATTATATAATTTTTTAAAAGCAGCAATAGAAAAGAGGCTGAGGGTTAACACCCCCCAAAAAAGCCATGATGCTCTGCCCAGTTCCTGGACCTGAGTCAGTTTTCAGACCCAGAACCCACTGACTGAAGAAGTGGCTAGGTCCCCAAGAGGAAGGACACTGCATCACCATGGTAATTATAGACCATAATAATAGTTCCAGTCCTTCCCTAAAGGGATCTATGGCCATTTACTTAGGTGAGTGTATGCTGGGGAAAGTGGAGACATTTAGAGGACTGCTAGACATTTAATACCCAGAGATCTAAAGTGTCTCTCTAGGAAGGGGTTCCAGGTAATAAATAGGGAGGTAGAACACAAATTTGGATAGTTTCTAAATATAGGTGTATTCTCCTGGGATACAGGATTTAACACCCTGGCAAGGACCCTGGAATACGGTACAAACACACCTTGAAGGTTGGATCCTAGAAGCACAGAAAACATGTTGGTTGATATTAACTTTGGGTAGAAATGCCTGAACTGCAATGACAGACAGTGGCTTAGAAGGCTCTGGGAGGTGGGCATGCTGCAATGGATGTGTTGTGTGAGGCCAGAATATCCACCGGAGGATTATATTGTACAGAACAGCTCAGGGGACACGCTGTTCACCAAGGCCATGTGGCATGTGCTGGTGCGAAGAGCACCAGCATCACCGAGAAGTTCATGTGGCTCTCCTCTGCAGGCCAGGGCAGACAGTAGGAGGGGCAAACACGGAACTGGTCTCATAACTAGCAATAGGGATGACAGGGCCTCTTCCATCCAGGAAAGACCAGAAATTCACTCTCATGGAAATGGACATTTACTCTGGGTGTGGTTTTGACTTTCCTGCCCACAGAAACTCAGCCAGCACCACAGTATCCAGGGACCTAAGGAGTGCCTGACTGTGCACACCATGGAATCTGACACAGCGTAGCAGCTGACCAGGGGCTTGCTTCAAAGGAAGTGTGGGAGTGTGCTTGTGACCACAGGACCCCCTGACATGTTACCTTCCACACCATTCAGAAGTAGCTGACCTGATAAAGCAATGGAATGGCCTACTGAAGGTGCAGCTGAAGCACCAGCTCAGAAGCAATACTCTGCAAGGATGTGGTACCATCCTCCAGGATACAAAGTAAATGCTAAATCAGAGACCTCTACATGGCACCATCTCCCCCAGAGGAGAAGTACATGGGTGCAGGAACCAAGGAGTGGAAGCAGAAGTCACCACATACACAGTCATTCCCAATAACTTACTAGTAGGGAGACATTGTGCTTTCAGTCCCCCATAATTTTGAGCTCTGCAGTGTAAGAGGTACTTGTCCTCAAAGAGGGCACACTCTTACCAGGGGCACAGCAAGAGTCCCACTGAACTATAAGCTGCCAGCAGTGCACTTTGGAGGCCAGAGGGATGGGAGGTAGGAATCAAAAATACTCTGTTATAAGGAACTTGTACTACACATGAAGCAGTATGGTATTATTTGAAGGCAGACTTAGATTAGTTAAAAATGTATATTATAGGGAATTCCCTGGTGGTCCAGAGGTTAAGACTCCGCACTCCCAATGCAGGGGGCCCAGGTTCGACTCCTGGTCAGGGAACTAGATCCCACATGCCGCAACTAAAGATCCCACATGCCGCAACTAAAGATCCCGCATGCCGCAACTAAAGATCCCACACGCAGCAACGAAGATCCCGCGTGCCACAACTAAGACCCAGCGCGGCCAAATAAATAAATAAATAAATATTTTTTAAAAACAGAGTAAGTTTTTTAAAATGTATATTATAAACTCTAGGGCAACAATTATAATTGGTACACTAACAGGAAAAAAAGATAAAGAAACACAAAAAAAAAAGAAAAGAAAAGAATTGGCATACTAAGAGAGGAAATAAAATGGAATCATATAAAAAGCTCAATTAAAACCATAGAGGACAGAAAAAGAGGGTGGTGAGGAAACAGAGAACAAATGCAACAAATAGAAAACACTGACAAAGATGGTAGATATTAATCTAACTATAAATCAGTTTAAATGTGAATGGTCTAAATGCACCAATTAAAAGACAGAAATTGTTGGAGTGGATAAAAAAACAAGACCCACTATATGTTGTCTATAAGAAACCCACTTTAAATATAAAGACAGGTAGGTCAAAAATAAAAAGGATAGACACAAATATACCAAGAAAACACTAGCCAAAAGAAAACTGGAGCTGCTACATTTCTATCAAAGTAGCTTTCAGAACAAGGAATACTATCAAGCATAAAGAGGAGCATTACATAATGATAAAGTGGTCAATTCTCAAGAAGAGATAACAATCCTAAATGTATATGCACCTAACAACAGAGCATCAAAATAGGTGAGGCAAAAACTGACAAAACTGAAAGGAGAAATGGATATACCCACTATCAGAATTGGGGACTTCAACATCCTTTTGTCAGTAATTGATAGATCAAGCAGATAGAAAATCAATATGAATATAGAGTGGATAGTGGAGAAGGGAGAAGATGACAACCAGTGGAAGCCCTGAGACCAACTGCAGCAAGGTGTAATTCTTCCCATTAACCTCGTCTACTATGTTTCCCACAGAAAGAGAGGCTCACAGGAAAATTGTGCGGTTTTGGAGAAGAGAATCCAGGCAACACAAACGGAAAACTGGGCAGGCATGGAGGTGCACGGCTTAGATCACTCTTCAAGAAAGAATTTGCCATATATCTGTAAGGAGTGAAGTTAGCTGACAGCCTCCAGCTGCAGCACCTTCCAAGATCAGCTGCAGCATTCTTGACAAGACCATGCTTTCCCTTGGAAGATTACAGCCAATGACGGCGCATGGTGGCAATACTAGGGCCTGGCCATTTCTGTCCAACTTCGGACTCTTCTAACAGGCCGTCTTTCCTCCAGAACTCTCCATTGGGTTGATCAAGACTTTGTCACATCTGCCTTGCAGCCTAAGTCCTCTCTGCCCAATTCCCCTTCCTCCCCCAACCCTTTCACATGTGTCAGATCTGCATTATGGTCTAAGGGTTTTCCTTGCCCAGTCTTGCTCCCTGCCCTTTTAGCTTTCACAGGCATTATCCCCAGTCAACATCTTGTATTCTTAACTCCATATTAGCATCTGCTTCCTGGAGGACCCAAATTAGCACAATTAGCCACTCACCACTACCATCCACTTTGAGAAATTCTGCAGAAGACACTTAATCAAGCATTTCAAGAGTCTCTTCATTATGATCAAAATGTTTTCAGCAAGTTCTTCAGTTGAATTCACAACTAGGTAATCTAGACAATGAAAATCATTTAATACCCCAAACTCACAATCTCCATCAAAGCATATGTGCTACAGCTACAGTTTTTGCAATCATTGCATTCAGTTTCTCTTGCATGGTACTACAATGATGAAGCTTGTCATAAAAGCATAAATTTGGGTTGTTCAAAGTCAATCCTAGCCATGCTTATGATCATTCAAATTGAAGGCTTTTTTCCCAGAAAGACACAGATTTTTCTTGAAACTCAAATAGTCAAGTGATGACTTTTCCTTATGAAAGTCAGTGACTTTCTTGAGCAAAAGTAGTCATTTATAGTCATTGCCCATCTCTTCATAAAGCTGAGGAAGAAAATCCTTAACATAACTGACAAGCATTAAGTGCTTCTCTTGAATCTCCATGTGTAGCTCAGGTAGAGAGAGCTTTCCTGTGGATAATAGTGTGTAGATAGATGTGTTAGTCAGGGTAGATTAGACTCTGCTGTGGTAACAAACAAACCCTGAAATTTCACTGACTTAACACAAAGATTTATTTCTCACTCACACAAAGTCCTATGAGATGGTTCCTGTCAAACAACTCTCCTAGATAGGTTTCCTCTAAGTGATGAACTCAGGGATCCAGGTTCCTTGCATTGTGCTCTGCCATCTCAAGTCCTTTGCTTCCAGCTGCGGCAACAGCAGAGAGTTTCAGCGTGAAAAATTATGAAGGCTATTGGATGGGCCAGGCCTGGAAGTGGCAGTTACCAATCCCATCCACATTCCATTGGCCAGAACAAAACCACATGACCCCACTTGGCTAAAAGGAAAGCCAAGGGGAAATATAGAGGAGCACATGGATATTGGTGTACAATCTCTTCCATAATAGAACTTTGCTTTTGGTGTAACAGCTTGAATACTTGAAACAAGGCCTCAAGTTGGATTTACTACAGTTTTAACACCCTTCATACTTTATCCTTATACATCACTTCTAGTCTAAGTTATTCTCACGATGTCCTTCCGTATCTCTGTTAATTGCATCACCATCCACCCATTTACTCGAGTCAAAAATTTAGAAGTTATCCTTGTTTCTTCTACATGAAAAGCAGAATAAAGAGAGCCAAATAGCCTAATGCAGGGGTGATTCCAAAGCAGCTTCCATGAATATTATGGTCTTATAGGAAGGCATATTCCTACAATGAAGATGGGTTGATCACATTTACCTGTAAAGAGCATCTATCCTAATATTCCCCTAACTTCTCATTCTAGTGTGATAGCCCATTGATACTCCCCTAAAGGGAAGAGGGTGCCTTGAATATCTAATGTGAGTATTCAGGTCTGCTTAGCAGTCATACTTCTCACAGTCAATTAAGAAACAGACATTCTGATGCATATATCAGTATCATATGACTCGGTTCATTCATTCATTCATATATTAAACAAATATTTAGTGAGTGCCTACTAGCCTATATGTCATGGCACCATTCTAAGACCCAGAAATATAGAAGTATACAAAATAGACAAAACCCCTGCCCTCATGGAGTTTACATTCTAGTGGGCTAAAGGAAGACAGGTTTTTAAGGAAAATACATAGTATGTCAGATAGTGATAAATTCTATAGAGAAAAAGGAAGCAGAGAAGGGGGCAGTGGTGGGAATAGAAAGGCCTGTTAGGAGGAAATTCCGATAATGTAAGGGAGAGAGAATAAATTTTAAAGGGAAAAATGAGTGCCAGGCACAACTACAAGATTTTTGGCCTGAGTTACCAAAAAAAAAAAAAGTTTCATTTACTGACATGGGGAAGACAAGGGGAGGGGCAGATTTGGTGCGGAAGATCAGGGGTTTGGTTTGAGACACATTAGGCTTGAGATGCCCATTAGATGTCCAAGTGGAGCTATTAAGGAGGAACCTGGGTATGAGAATCTGGAGTTCAGGAGAGGATTACAAGCTGGAGATACATATTTGAGTGTCATCAGGACATAGATGGTATTTAAAGCCGCACGACTAGATGAGATCACCATGGAAATCAGTTTAAACAGAGAAGAGGCTCAAGGACTGAGCCTGAAGCACTCCAATATTTAGAGGTTGTGGAGATGAAGAAGAACCAGCAAAGGAGACTGAGAAGGAGTGACCAGTAGTTATCAAGAGTCAGCCCCCGGAATCAGCTTATTGCAGGGTACACTGACAACGCTGGATTTCTGGATCCGCAAAGTTAAGGAATAGATAGCAGGGACTCCCACCAAGGTACTACTGTCCTGTGAAATCTGGTTGATTAGTCAGTCAGCTTTTCCCTTTGCCATCTTCAAAATGCAACAAACCTCATGCAAATTATATGCAAAATAGCAGCAGCACGGCAATATTGTGGGAGGTATGGCTAGTCTCTGGTTGAGGATACTAAACACCAGAACCGTGCATGCCACACTTGCGGGAGGAGCTCAGCCCTGTGACCCTCCAACCAGGCTCTCAGGCCCGATCTTGGAGAGCTTCCAGAAGACACAATGAAAACCACTCCCAGTGCCCCAATGGCAAAGGGCTACACAGCTCACTGCAGCCAGCTGCTGCTACTTTCATTGCTGCCGCCAACACCAGCTGATCTAGAAGGAACACTTTCCACGACAACAGCTGGACCCTACCAGCAGGTTAGGGTGAGGATGAGGGTTAAGTTAGTGTTCGGGTTGGATTAAGGTTAGAACTTCCCGTCTGTGATGGGCTAAGTCCCAGTGGCCTTGAGCCTCTCCTCGGGACGTTCCCGCCACATCCTGCTGTAACTGAAACCTTGGCTGTCTGCTGACCCCTCTAAAGTGCAGACTGTTTATTCTCTCATCTCCCCACAGCTAAATGCCTTAGAGAGTGCCAAGAGGTGGAGTTGGAGCTCTCCTCGCTCCCCAAGGCCACTTCCTGATCTTCGTTCCTCGCCACTCTTGAGAAGTCTCTGGCTCCTCCTTGCCTCACACCATCCTGTTATTTCACCCTCTCCCCATCCTGCTGGTAGTCTTCTGTCACCTTCCTGGTCACTGCCCTCATTCATATAGGCTTTAGTTCTTGACTATCTGTCCTCTTTGTCCCAACTTCTCTCATCATTCTCAGTGATTTCGACATTCACACGGTCAACCACCCAGCACCCTGGCCTCTTGTTCCCTCAATCTGCCCATTGCCAGTGATCACTGCCATTTTGCGGAGCACTTCACAATCTGGAGCAGCAGTATGGGGCCCTGTATCTTGAAGGTCCATGTACATCAATGCATTTTTTTCATTCACACATCCACACATGATTTCCAGAAGCTGACAAACCTTTAGTACAGGAATTATGTAAAGGCGCATATAATTTACTAGGAATTAGGCCTGTGCTTCATTCTTTTCTGTTTTGTTTTCCATTGAACTCACCATGGGTCAGCGTTTACAAATGGGATTTTAAAGTTTAACAGTGGATGAAAATAAACCCCCAACAATACAAAAATACACATGCAGGAGGTTGTTCATTGTAACGTTGTTTATAATTGCAAAATACTGGAAACCACCTAAATGTTCATTACTAGGAGCGTGGCTAAATAAACTATGGTACATCCATACAATAGGATACTATGTGGTTATAAATATGAGTGAGAACAATACCTATGAACTGAGTTGGAGTAACCCCTAGGATAGAGTATACAGTGAAAAAAGCAAAGTACCAAAGTTATATCTATAGAATATTACCTTTCATGTAATAAAAGGAGATATTTTCATGCAAGCACCTGTACACAAATGTTCATAGCAGCTTTATTCATAATAGCCAAAAACTGGAATCAGCCCAGATGTCTACCAATGGATAAGTGGATGACCAAATTGTGGTACATCCACACAATGGAATATGACTCAGCAATAAAAAGGAAGAAACTATTGATGAACACAACAACATGGGTGAATCTCAAAGACATTGTGCTGAGTGAAAGAAGCTGGTCTCAAAAGGTTACATGCTGTATGTTTTCATTTATACGGCATTCTCGAAGGGCAAAACTATGAGAACAGAGAACAGATCAATGGCTGCCAGAGCTGGGGGTGGGGGAGGCCTTGACTACAGACAGGCAACACAGGAGAATTCTGGGGGCTGATGGAGCAGTTCTGTATTCTGATTGTGAGGGTGGTCACACAGATCTATACATGTGTTAAAACTCATATGACTAACTCTACACGGAAACAAGGTAATTTTACTGTATATAAATGGCAAAAAGTGTAGAGGTGGAGCTGGTGATTAAAATGTGATGAGTTTAGGGAATTCCCTGGAGGTCCAGTGGTTAGGGCTCCACGCTTCCACTGCAGGGGGCACGGGTTCGAGCCCTGGTCAGGGAACTAAGACCCCACATGCCATGCGGCCAAAATAAAAAAAAAAATGTGATGAGTTTAGCCCTAGGTCTTCAGATAGATATTAAAGGTGTATCATTTCATCACCTGGACCATCTCTTAGTGTTTTAAAAATACCAGCTGCAAAGAAACTAAAAGTATTAGGTGACTACCATAAAAAACCATTGAAATTTGGATTACCATAGCCTGGTAACGGGAGCAAATTAAATTCCATTATGTGAAATATGTATCCCCAACATAGTTCCTGATACAGAGTAAGTATTCAATAAACATTTGTGGAATGAATAAATGAGTGAGAGAATGAAAGAAGGAAAAGGCTCACACATTTTGATATGAACCCTTCCTGCCTCAACGTCATCAAAAATTTTGAAGCAGAATGGAAGGAAATTCAAACACTGCTTAAAGTTAAATACAGTGTGCCAAGGGAGAGAAATGCAAAAGCTATGGAAGCCACACTTTATAGTGTTATATTTAACTGTAAAGGTCAGAGCTGCTGAAGTCATTGTTGACACACTTGCCAAAACTGCTGCTCAAGACATGGTGAAAATGATGACTGGGGACAAAGAGTCTCTGTCAGATATCACAGTTCACTTTAGAATTACAGATGTGGCTGGAAATTTAAAATGGCAAACATCCAATTTCTGACAAAGCTGATATTATTCACTGGGAATTGATAAATCTACCAATCTTGTGAATCTAGTTAATCTTTTGCTATTTATCATATATGACCTAAATAAATAATTTCGTGAAGACATTATGTTCTGCTAATCTTTTCCAACTTGTAGAACTGAAGATTTCCTTCCTTCTTTCCTTTCTTTCTTCCTTCCTTCCTTTCATCCTTCATTCATCTAACTAATGTTTACTGAGCACTAACTATGTGCCAGCCATTGTTCCAGGCACAGGGGACACAGCTGTGAACAAGAGACAACATCCCTTCCCTCATGGATCTTACATTCTGGTAGCTGGACACAGACGATAAACCAAGAAAAGAAAAAGAGCAGATAGGGATAAATGCTATACAGAGAACTGAAATGGGGCGATGTGGCGGAGTGAATGGGGGCTGTGTAGACTGGGTGGTCAGGCGAGCCCTCTGACAGGAGATAACATTTAAGCTAAGCTTGGAATGACAAGGAACCAGCTCTGCAAATATCTGAGGAAAGAAATTTCCAGAGAGAGCAGCTAGAGCAGTGGTCCTCAAAAGGAATGGCACTGTCTCCTAGAGGGCATTTTGGACACTGGGGAGAGGGGAGCCGGAGTGATTGGGGTACCCTACTGGCATTTAATGGGCAGGGCAAGGATGTTGCGTATCTGCAATGCACCAGACTGTCCTGCATCCTTCATGGCTTTCAAAGATCCCACCAGGCATCCATGTAGGTGGAAAAGCTGTTTCTAATTATCAGAGTTGAAAACTTAACTCTGCTTAACTCTAAAATACAAAACATTTTTCTCACAGTGTTTATGTACACAGAATTTCCCAAGAATGCAATTACCATGTAAATAGAAAGCAGATTGTATTTTGTTTCATTCAGAACTTCACCAAGAGTTGTTCAACATTTCAAAACCAACACCTCCCTCATGGCAAGGCAAATATCACCAGAAACACTGCAGCTAATGGGAATGTTTCAGGCAAAATTGATGATGGCGGAGAGATTTTTTTTTTTAATGGATAATACATACCGGTGGTAAAAAGAAAAGAGGGGAAAAAGCAAACAGTACAAAAGGGCACACAGTCAAAAGTCAATCTCCCTTCCACCTCTGTTCCTACCTCTCCCAGTTTTCTTCCCTAGAGATAATCTGATTATCAGGGGTTTTTTTATATCCTTCCAATGGAATTATATTTTTTCTTTAGAAGGGAGGAAGGGAGTGAGAGGGGGAAAATCCATACAAATGAATATTTGTCTGTGCATTAAAAAAAAAGATGAGGAAAGATGCACACAGCAGAGGGGGTATAGTTCAGTGGTAGAGCATTTGACTGCAGGAAAGATGTAGACACACACACACACACACACACACACACACACACACCCCAAGCTCTTAAGGTTGGTTGCTCTAACGTTACCTCAGAGGATGCGCAGGGGGACTTAATTTTCTTTAATACACTTCTATACTGTTTTTTTTGGTATGACAGGTATATTCTACTTTTGCAATTTACAAAATTCCATAAGGTTAAAGAATAAAATACAAATTAAGAGAGCAGGAATCAGCCAACATTGGCATAAATATAGCAAGATAAACTATAATCTTAGAAACATCAGCAAGTTAAACTAAGGTAATGTACTAACAGAAGATTTAACTCAGTGAGAAGAGAAACAAAAAGTGAGAGTTGGAGAATCAAAAACTGTGAGCATCTCCCAAGGCCTGATGAGGAGGACAGGAGGCTGCCTGCTGGCCTGAATCAGCCAGCCACCCTTTTTCCTCATATTACAATACTACTTCTAAGATTACTTTGCTTACTGCCTCTTTCCTGTTTTTCTTTTTTCTCTTTTTTAGTTATCATAAATTTATTTTTAACACAGCACTCCAGTTTCACATCGTGTGCCTTTTCCAAAGTTGGAGATCCTTTTCCAAAGTTGGAGAACTTACTATGTTCTTCACAGACTTTTCAACAAGTATGAAAAAGAGGCAATGAGATTAGCTTGAGTCTACAAGTCACAATCCAAATATAGGACACCCTCAAGGACTGATTTATGTTTAAGATCAATCTACATAATGTTCCCAATGCTTAGCAAATGAATGAGACTCTGGCTGAGTAAAATATGAACAAACCTTGTTACGTTAGCATATTATCATGAAAAGACAGAAGGCAGCAGATAAATACTTTGCTGTTACTCATTTTACTGTGCAAGGTTCCTGTTGTGAAAAATTACTTTCGAGGTTAAAATATACCATCAACTCACGATCTCTCCTGGCTCACAGCTGTGAAGACTAAACTGGTTCTTCCTGCCTCTGGCTCACTTGAGCATCTTATTCCTGCTGAAGACAAAAAGAACAGCAGTGCTAAAGAAAAGGGTATACCTGGTTCCCAAGGTGGATGAAGTTGAAAGCTCACACAAGTTGCCTTAAAACCAAACAAAACCAATACAACCCAGTTGAGCCAATCTCCATACAATGTGGTTATTGCATCAACTGTTCCATTCCCAGGGCAGAGCTCCCTGAAGGACCTTTAGGATCTAGTCCTGTTGTCCAACAGAGTGCTCTAGGACAGAACTGGTAACTGAAGGTTCCCTTACTGTAGCCCCCAAATTCCAATTCAAACCCTCTTAAAGTCCAGTGTCCTCTGGTCTTTAGAGTCATAAACCTACTTTCTCCAACCTCCCACAGCCGTGAAATTAGCTTACAGCAAGACAGGCGAATTCACAAAACAAGAAAAATAAGCATCCCCAGTGGTTGAGAGCAGAGCAAGCCTTCTGTAACTAGAACAAGTCCTCTTTTTCCATTTCTTTTTTTTTTATTGAAGTATTGTTGGTTTACAATGTTGTGTTAATTTCTGCTGTACAGCAAAGTGATTCAGTTATATATATACATTCTTTTTCATATTCTTTTCCATTATGGTTTATCACAGGATACTGAATATAGTTCCCTGTGCTATACAGTAGGAACTTATTGTTTATCCATTCTATATATGATACTTTGCATCTGCCAATCCCAGTCTCCCAAACCCATCCCTCCCCCACTCCCCATACCCCTTGGCAACCACAAGTATATTCTCTGCCTGTTTGTTTCATAAATAGGTAGAACAAGTCCTCTTGATCTAAGCCGTGCAATGCCTTTTAGAAAAGGATCCTTTATCATCATGTGTGTTAGTAAATGTAGAAAATAACTATACAAGCCTAAAAGCAACTGTGTACCTGTAATGTCTTCTACTAATGTACTGCTAGACTGCCTTTTCACTATTATTACTGATATGGCTTTTTAAGAAGAGAAAACAGAGAGAAGTTTGGAATTTTTTTAACTTATCAAAATCCTTCTTAGACTCTGGCCAAGTCACTCCTAACCCTTCTTTGCCTCTGTTGTCCCCTTAGCTCGCAGAACCACTGAAAATGTCTCTACTTGAGAGACACTCTGCAGTCGCCGTGGACGTGTTAGTGTAGCTGGTAGTGGATGCTGGCATAAAACCGACCTAGATTTGAATCCTGATGGCATCTAGCAGCTGTGCCTAGAGCAAGTCAATCTCTCTGTCTTGGTCTCCACTTCTGTAAAATAACATCTAATCATGGCTAGCACATCTGTAGTGTTACCTGCATCATTTTTCATTTAATACAACAACCCCTAGAGGAAGAAACTATAGATGAAGCAACTGAGGCACAGAGAGGTTGAGTGACTTCCCCAAGGTCACACAGCTGGTAAACTGCAGAGCCAAGATTCTAACGCATGTTGGAGTCCTGGCCCTAACCACCACACCTACAGCCTCTCCAACTGAGAGCAATAAATGAGGACACACCTACTAAGGGCTGTTTTGAGGATTAAAGGAGTAAATGTATGAAAAACCTAATTCAAGTGTCTGATATCGTGTGTATGTTAAAGAAGGTTATTTTTCCTTCTGCACTGGGAAATCTGTAAGGCTTTTTCCTGGGGCAGAAAAAAAGGTTGGAGGGATGAGAACAGAGGCGAGGGGAGGAAGGAGGCAAGGTGGAACGTGGAAAGGAAAAAAGGGGTAAACAAGGCGGTGGGGGGGCACTGAATATTCAGGACGCAAGAAGTGGAGCGGGCTAGGCCTTGAGAGAACGCGGTGACTCTTTCTCAACTGCAAACAGAAACGTACCCGCCGAAGAGCAGACATTAAACCGACGCAGCCTCAGCCCCGAGCCGGCTTCCTCAACCCCGCCCCGGCCCCAGGCCGGCTCGGCCGGGGCGCGGACCTGCTTCCCGTCCGGGCCGCGGGTCCGCCCTACGCCGGGCGGAGCCTGGCCCGCCCCCCACACCGGAGCCCGGGAGCCCCAGGCCCGAGCCACAAGATCTGCCGGCCGCCCGGGGCTCGGGCCGGGGAAGCGCGATGGCGACTTGGCGGCGGGACGGCCGGCTGACGGGCAGCCAACGGCTGCTGTGCGCGGGGCTGGCGGGGGCGCTCAGCCTCAGCCTCACCGCGCCGCTGGAGCTCGCCACCGTGCTGGCCCAGGTCGGCGTCGTGCGCAGCCGCGCCCGGGGGCCGTGGGGCGTGGGGCTCAGCGTCTGGCGGGCCGAGGGGCCCCGCGCCCTGTGGAAGGGGAACGCGGTGGCCTGCCTGCGCCTCTTCCCCTGCAGCGCCGTTCAACTGGCTGCCTACCGCAAGTAAGAGCCGGGCACGGGCGGCGTGGGCGGGGCCCGGGGCCCGGGAGGCCGCCGCCTGGCGTCCCGCGGCCCGACGCCGCCCGGGTGCACGGGATCCGGCCAGCGGCGCGCCACAGCCCCCTTCCGAAGCGCGCGGGAGCCCCTCGGGCCAGAAGGCAACCTCTCTGGCCTCCAAAGCGCAGTCCCCACCTTTTCCTTTTCACCTTTTCTTGGGATTCCTGCCCCGCCGGGTGCAGTTTTGTGGGGACGCAGCTCTGGCCCAGAGAGGTTGACCGGGTTGGACGGGCGAGGAGGTGGAAGGGGGCCAAAGGAGATTTGGGGGGAAGGAGTGAAGAGATCTCCGGAGAGATGGTCCCTAATCCTTCCCACCATCCGCCAACTTGGAAATTTTGCTTTGGCTGGCTTGGGAGAGAGACCCTTTTGAAGATGCGTGTATGGAAGTGTGTCAGAGCCCCCAGAAGAACGTGCTTGGTAGGGGCACAGGGCCCAATCCACTGCGACAAAAAGGCCACGGAGTTCGGTGCTCCCCACACCCCCAAGAAACTGGACTTTAGGGTCCTACAGAGGCTGCAGCTTCCCTTCCCCAAACTGCAAGCAGCTCCAACCTCGCTGCTCCCTGGACTCCTTCTTTGGGCTTTTAACACCTCCCCCCAAAACAGCTGCATTTTAGGAAAACATCTAAAAAGGTAATGCCAGATGACTCTTAAAAGCTTCCTCAAGAACTCAGAGATACTTGCATTTTAACTGGAAACAAAGTCTAAAAGAATGAAGCGGTAATGATGCAAATTAAGGTAGAGGAGATGTTTCTGCAGCTGGGGGGATGTTCCCCGTGTTCCTCATTCGCTGGGCACACTGCCAACTCGGAAGACGCCTTGGCTCAGAATTAGAGAAACACAGCCCACAGTCTTGACCACGTAGGTCCGCCTTGGAGGCTAACAGTCAAAGGATTTTGCCTTTGGCTCTGGGAGGCCAGAGCTGGCAGTCTCACCTGACAGCTGACAAACAAGCCCGATGGAATCTTCCTTATCACTGAGTCCTCGAGGCCAGTGCTCATTTCACCTGTGCCTGGGAATAGAGTTGCCTTCTCTTTCTCTAGGAAGGGAGGGTAGTGAGATCGTGGGGCATTTCTGTCAAGGCTCTCTTTCCTCCCCAGCCCCCTTTCCCTCAGCAACATCTGGCCTGCAGTCTGTAAACAGTTCTCCTCTGAATTTTAATGACTCAGTTTCTCCCCACTTCACTCTGCTCTCCACAAAGTATGGAACTCCTCCTTTGGAATGTGTACCAAGGGGAGGGAAGCAGAACTTCAAAGGCTGGTTTAAGTACTGTGGCTTTGCTGCTAACCATCTAGAATATATACAGTCATCCCTCCGTATCCAGAAGGGCATTGGTTCCAGGACGCGCCCCCCCCAACCAAAATCCCCAGATGCTCAAGTCTCTTGTAGGAAATGGAGTAGTATTTGCATGTAACCTATACAGTCATCCTGTACACTTTAAATCATCTCTAGATTGCTTATAATACCTAATACAATGTAAATACTATGTAAATCGCTGTAAATCAATGTAAGTGCTATGTAAATAGTTGCTGATGTGCAGCAAATTCAAATTTTGCTTTTTGGAACTTTCTGGAATTTTTTTTCCTGAATATTTTCAATCCACAGTTAGTTGTGGAACCCACAGATATGGAGGCCTGACTGCATATCATTGGATTTTTAACAGCTTTACTGAGATATCATCGACATAAAAATTGTGTATGTTTAAGGTGTACAACTTAATGTTTTGATATATGTGTACATTGTGAAATGATCACCACGATCAAGCTAATTAACATATCCATCACCTCTACCTAGTTACCATTTTGTGTGTGTGTGTGTGTGTGTGTGTGTGTGTAAATCGTGGGATTTTTACAACACCTGCCTCCTTCCCTGTAAGGTCCACAGGGCACGAAGTATGCCCACTTTACAGATGCACAGTTGGGTTCAGATTGGCCACGCCACTCGTCAGTGACAGAGCTGAGCTCCACTACCTGGCCTTCTGACTCCAATGCTCATGCCCTATTACTTCATGCTGCCTTTCTCTCTGCTTTCATTAAGTGACCATGGTGTGCATGATGCTGGGGACGATGCAAGATGAAAGGGGCATGGTCCCTGTGCCCCAGAGCTTACAGAGCAAAAGAATAAAACTACTGTGTCCATAGCATGTGATTGCTAAGGATAAAGTGCTATAGCAATTCACACCTCTGATGACGGAGGAGGAGGAGGAGAAGATGTAAAGATGTCACAGTGGAGAAAAACCATCGGAGTTTGGTGTTGGGAGAATGAGTAGGAGTTTTCTGGCAAAGCTGGGGAGAAAGATACTGCAGATAATGCCACAAGCAAAGGCACAGAGGTGGGAAGGCATGCAGCGTGACTGGAGCATAAGGTGTGTCTCTGGCTGTAATGGCAAGTACAGCCAGAAAAGCAGGTTGGAATGAGATCTTGGAGGGCCAGATTAAGGAGTTTGGACTTTACTTGGAATGCAAGGGTAGCTGTGGGGGATTTTTGATGGGGGAGTACTGTGATTACAGCAGTTCAACAGGAATTGTCACCTGGTAGCAGTGGAGGACGGCTAAAGAGGAGGGAGGCTGGGGGGTGGCAGGACCACCTGTCGCACTAGTCCATGTGGCGGCTGAGGGCACCTGAAATAGGCTGATGACAGTGGGAGTGGAGAAGAGGAGATGTGTGGGAGAGGAAGAACAGATAGTTACCCAGGCTAGGTTTGCTAATAATTTTTTCCTGCAAGATTAGTTTCTTTCTGGAAATTAAAAAGAAATATTTCAGTGATAGACAGCAAAGTGGTTGATTAATCATGGTGCCAGCCTTCCTACATAAAGACAATACCTTGGGTCCATCATTATACTGATTAATCTCTACCCTCCTGACCATGAATTTGCAAAACAGTTGGTTGGGGGTAATGGTACAGCCTATGATTATGGGTTTGAACTAAGCATAAACCTCCAGAATGTTCAGAAAATGGAGTGGTTCAGTGACTTGTCCACAAACACAATTAATGGCAGAGCCGGAGCTTGAAACCAGGTCTTCTAGCTCCTTAGTGCAGGGCTCTGCCCAACATTGTGATGCTGAAGTGTCTCCTTACTTGGATTTACAGTTAAAAGAATCCACTCAGTAGAGTCTATTAGGAGCTAGGTCCTTGTGCTAAACAAATAAAACCTAACACAATGGATGGCTTTCAAATATATCAAATAGTAGACCCTCACCCAACTTTATGCCACAACTGTTTGTCTAGCTGTAGAAACATTGGTTTGGGTCCCTGAAACTCTGAAATTGTTCATAACCAACACCATTTCCTTATTGTGTAATCGATTCATGAGCTTGTGTTTGGCTGCTAACTTGTGTTAGGTTGAAGTGTTGGCAGTTCTACCTACATACATCCAGGGTGTGTGTAATATCCATGTGCCTGAGAGGACGGGGTTACTGCTGTTCACCAGCTCATCCAGTTTCGCTGGAAGAAGCTCCTGTGCTGTGTGTAGGAGTGGGAGGAAGAGCAGAAAGGGGAACTGCTCCACACAATCAGACGAGCACTTAAGATGTGGGGACCAGGATGATGTAATTGATGGCCCATCAGGGGTGCCCTGCCTTGACTCTGATTGTAAGAGGAACGATTTGTAGTCTTTGTCTCTGTATAGTAAAAGTCTGAGGAGAAGGACTTTCTTTGGTGGTTCTTTTAAATTTTGTATATTTGATAGCAAGACCCTACTTTATAAAACAAACTCATACAAGACAGAGCTCCTCTTCCTAGTTCATCAAGTCATTCAGAGAACCAAGGGCCTAATGCCTCTCTTGTTGCCCCTATCAGTCATCTCTTTGGCAGGGCTGTTGAACTCTCTTAAGATCTATGCTGAATGCTAGCGCAGTGTCTGGCACAGTGTGGATGTTCAGTGACTGGGGAATGAATGCATTAATGCCCTGGGAGTGGCGCGCAGGATGGGGAATAAGGAGGAGGTAATGAGAATGAATGGTGTTTCTTTTGGCATTCAAACTCCTGCTTCTTCTAGATTGTTCCCGCTTGCTGCAGACCACCCCCCCAGCCAAGCATTTCCACTTCCTGTCTCCCCTCCCCCGGCTAAGGTTCCCCTGCCACTTGATTGGCCAGGGGAGGGAGGAGGGAGGACCGAGGGAGTGTGCAGGCAGCGAAACCGAGGCAGATGGCCCACTGGTGAATGCCAGCTTAGTTACCTGCATCTTTAAAAGGTTGCTGGTTCACTCAAATGACTGTTTCAGTTGGTGCAGTTAAGGTAGGGTGACAGAATGAAGTCCAGACTTTCCTACAGCTTGAAGGAGATGTTTTTAATCGACCAGTGTTTACTTGGGAGCCAAGGAGCCGTCCTAGAACCCCTTCAGTGGTTTCACCTGAACTCTGGCTCGTCTTATTTATCAGAGAGGGGGCCCTGGCCTGCTGCCAAACTGAAAAAGCAGGAAATACACAACTTCACTCGAGCTTGGAAAGCCAAAGAACTGGGGATGCTCTCATTTTTAAAAAGATACAATACTTTTATTTTAGCCTAGCTCTGTTCACTTTCTTTTTATTCAGATCCTTGCTATCCCTCTCCCTCTTCCCCTCCCCACCCTCCGACAGAAAATATTATTTTTCCTGGTTTCCAAGCCCTTTTTTTTATTTTGTCCTCATCAGCAAGAATGAGTAAAATTCCTTTGCTTCCTGGCCAGGGAACGTGCACCATGTAAAAGTCCCCTTAGAACAATTTCTGCCGAGGTAGGCCCTCATGACTGGGGATGCACTGCTTCCAGAAAGAGGGATTGTAACAGAGTGGCTTTCTATTCTGCATTTAGAAAAGTCCACCCAAAGCCATTTTTTTACTAAATTGTGAAACTGCAGAGAAACACAAAGAATAGTCTAGCAAACATTCATATACCCACCATGCAGAATTGACAGCATGAAAGATAATTAGTTTAAAAGATACTTCAAGTATCTTTTTTTACACAAGAAATAAAATATTACAGATAAAGCTGAAGTCCCCTTCATTCTCATTCCCAGTCCCATCCACTCTCCACCTTCCTGGGGGGGTCTATTTTATACTTTTTTATATGTATCTATATCTATCCATGATTAGTATAATATATGGTTTTGTGGATGTGTTTCTTAATTTAAATGTAGTCAGCCCTCTGTATCTTTGGGTCCTGCATCCATGGAGTCAACCAACCACAGATTGGAAATATTTGGGGGAAAATATTCCAGAAAGTTCCAAACAGCAAAACTTGAATTTGCCACACTCCAGCAACTAGTTACATAGCATTTACATTGTACTAGGGATTATAAGTAATCTAGAGATGATTTAAAGTATACGAGAGGACAAATAGTATACCATTTTATATGAGCAACTTGAGCATCTGCAGATTTTGGTATCCGTATGGGGTCCTGAAACCTGTGGATATACAGAGATGGCTGCAAATGGTTATCATACACCATAGGTCACTCTACAACTTGCTATTTTCACTCAACTTTATGCTTTTACGATTTATCCGTGTAAATACATAGTTCTAAGCACATTCATTTTAACTAAAGTATCATTGTATCACTGTTCTACAATTTATCCATTCCCCTACAGATGGACATTTAGATGGTTCGATTTCACTTACAAACAACGCTGTATGTGTCTTCATATGTACCCGTGCAAGAGTTTCTCTAGGATATACACCTAGAAATGGAATTGCTGGGGTGAAAGTAGGCATTTTTCCAATTTTACTAGATACTGCAAAGTGACCTACCAATTTACATTTCTCACAGCAGTGGGTGAGCGTTCCTGTTTCCACACTTTCTCACCATCACTTGATGTTATCAGACTTTTTAATCTTTGCCAGTCTGCTGGTTGAGAAGTGGTATTGTGTTATTGTTTTTATTTGTTATTTCCCTGACGGTGGGGTGGCACATCTTCTCTTATAATTATTAAACCAATATATTTTTTAAAACTCAATTACTGGGGATGCTCAAAGTCATCGTTTCAAGCAATTTCATTTACATTGCAACAGAATCAAAGGAGCACATTCCAGTTCCGTATTTACCAAGTATTTCTGTTCATTTACACCCCACAGGCAAGCCAGGGTTGACAGTTATGCAGATAAAAGGGGGAAATGCTTGAAATGAAGTGAGGACTTAGGGTAGATAGAAATAAGAGGGTTAGGTATCTCTTCCTTATAGCTGTTATATAAATTATAACAGCTAATTTTATATAATTAGAATCATAGTCATTAATATGAACATAAATGAATGTGTAGAATTGAATGTTATTCATTAATCCTAATACATTAGTAATTTTCATTTTGTAAAGCACTTTCAAATGCAGGGAAATTTTGCAATAAGTAGCATCGAGCACTCTAGCACAATCCATGGCTGATTCCCTTGGACTTTTTCTCCCTATTTTCTCCCAGGTTTGTTGTGCTGTTCACGGATGACCTGGGACACATCTCCCAGTGGAGGTCCATCATGGCTGGGAGTCTTGCGGGCATGGTTTCCACCATCGTGACATATCCTACAGACCTCATCAAAACCCGGTTAATTGTGCAGAACATGCTGGAACCATCTTACAGGGGGATCCTCCATGCTTTTTCTACTATTTATCAGCAGGAAGGGTTCCTGGCCCTTTATCGAGGGGTGTCCCTTACTATTTTAGGTAAGATGGAACTTTTCACCTTGCCCAAGAAAAGACTGTGTTCTTTGATACATGCAAATGACTTGTATACCTTTGTTGGTAACCAGTTAAATCCATTTTATTGAGTTCAAGGGATATATATATATGAATGTATTGTATACCTTTGTTTGTAACCAGTTAAATCCATTTAACCGAGTTCAAGGTCATATGGATTCAATCCACACAGAGTCGATTAGCTTCATTCTGTTCCATAGCCATACACCCCACTCCTAACTCTGGTCTGTTATATCCCAGGGAGGGAGTAGGACAGAGTGCATGTGGCTCAGCACAAATTGATAGGAAGACAGTCCCACACACTCCCCATCTGACTGCAGGAAAGAGTCTCTGTGTGCATCGGTACACGTATGAGCACAACCAGGGTAGCAACTGTAGCTTCTGTGGTCTTTGGAACCTTTGCCAGGGCTACACGTGCACAGGTCACCAGGACCCCCAATTGCCAATCCAGTAGACTTTTGCCTTTTATCTGACCTTTGTTGCAGCATTTGATGAGATTGATCACTCTATTCTGGAAACTTGGCTTCTAGGACCCCACTGTCTCCTAGGTGTCTTTCCCACCCCTCTGCAGCTCTTTCTTATCTGGCTCATCTGACGATGCCAGCCCCCTGTGTGTCATTATCCCCCAGCTCCTGCCTTAGCTTTCTTCTCACCCTCCATACCCGCCCTGGGTGGCCTCATCTAAGCCAGTGGCTTGAACAAGCATCATTATACTCTAATGACTCCCAATCTCATCTCTATAATAACAATGACTAACATCTAGTGCAGTTTACTATGTGCCAGGCACTGTGCTAAATGGTTTGCATACAGTTCCTCATTTAAGCCTCATTTTACAGATGAAATAGATGCTTGGGGAAGCTAAGTGACTTGCCCAAGGTCACAGATAGAAAGTGGAAGAATCTAGCAATATAACCCCAGAGCCCTCTCTCTTAACCACTGACTACTACCACTTCCCAATGGCAGTACAAATGCCTGCTATTGGACACCCTCACTTGATGCTCCCTTGGCTCACTGAAGTCAAGAGTAAACCTGATGGCCTCGTTAGTCGCACACCTGCCCCCCTCCTGTGTTCCCTAATGAACAAGACCACCTTTCTTTCACCCAGTGGCCCAAGCCAGAAGAAACCTAGAATCACTTCAACTCCTCTCACTCCACGCCCACTTCAGCCACAAGTGTTGTCAATTTCACCTCTTTTAACTCTCAAGTCTGCCCCCTTCTCCATCCCCATCTTCTCTGCCATAGGTCACACTCTCATCATCATCTTTCCTGCAGACACTTATGAGAGGCTCCTACCTAGTCCCAGTCTTGGGTCTCTGCTGCCCTAGTCCGCCCTGTGCCCTGCTGCCAGGGTGTGATGATCTTTCTAAGTGCAAGTTGATCATTTCACCAACCTCTTTCCACTGCCCTCCTTAAAAGCCTTCACTGACTCCTGTGAGCTACAGGGAAAAGCCCAGATTCCTTGTGGCATACTAGATCCTTCAGACCTGGCCCTGCCAGCCCCTCCTACCTCATCTCCTGTCACGTTCTACCTGTACTCCTGCTTTGGCCATCTAGAAATACTTGCATTTCTTGGAAATACCACTCTCTTTGTACATGCTGTTCCCTCTGCCTGCTCTCCCAATGTCTGATGAACTCCTACTCATTCCTCAACACCCACTTGAAAAGTTCTTTCTTCTGTGAAGTCCTTCTTGATTCCCCCAGGCAAAATTAATCCCTCTGATCCTTGTGTACCTAAAGCACTTTGTATAGCCCCCTTACTATGGCATATGTCATCTGTCTGTCTCTCCCACTAGGTGGTGAGCATCTCCAGGAATTAGCCTACTTACACCTCTGTATATTCCTGGCACCTGGCATAGGGCACATCACATAGCATAAACTCCACAGATGTTTTCTGAATGAAGGAAAATGTAGGGTTGGTGCGTCATTTTTAATGTGTTTATTAAATAAATATTACATTTTTCTAAAGATGAGCAACCCCACTAGTGTTAGCCCCTCTTTTAAATCTCATTTTGAGGGAGAAATTTAGTCCCTGTGTAAACTTCAGATTGCTCCCAAAGTTTCTGGAAGTTTCAAAGTGCCAACTACTGCACTACTTGCTCACCATCTTTTCCTAGAAAGGTGAGGCTGCCATAAGGTGCAGGGTACCCACTGAGCCCTGATATGGCCACATCATTCCCAGGGGCAAGGGCAAGTAACCTTCCTCACCACTACTATCTCACTCTTCAGGTTTCACAGAATGTTTCCTTCTCAGCTGGAGATCAGTTCCCCCCTAGTCTCCAAAACTTGATTAAGTACCGCCCACTAACTTTTTTTTCATGGGAGTGATTTTTTTCCCCAACACTCTATTTTTTAAAATTCAAACACCCAGAAAAGTTAAGAGAATTGGAAACAGCCTGGATAAACAACAAGGTCCTATTGTATAGCACAGGGAACTAATTCAATATCCTGTAAAAAACCATAATAGAAATGAATATGAAAAAGAATATATATGTATCACTGAATCACCTTGCTATACAGCAGAAACTCACACAACATTGTAAATCAACTATACTCCAATAAAATAAATTTTTAAAAAAAGAATTGGAGGGGCTTCGCTGGTGGCGCAGTGGTTGAGAATCCGCCTGACAATGCAGGGGACACGGATTCGAGCCCTGGTCCGGGAAGATCCCACATGCCACGGAGCAACTAAGCCCGTGCGCCACAACTACTGAGCCTGCACTCTAGAGCCCGCGAGCCACAACTACTGAAGCCTGCGTGCCTAGAGCCCATGCTCCGCAACAAGGGAAGCCACCGCAATGAGAAGCCCGCGCACCACAACGAAGAGTAGCCCCTGCTCGCCGCAACTAGAGAAAAGCCCGCAAGCAGCAACAAAGACACAACACAGCCAAAAATAAATAAATTAATTAATTAATTTAAAAAAAATTGGAAACACCCATATACCCACCATATACCAGCTCCTTCAATTAATGTTTTGCTTTATCTGTCCCTCTAACCATTCATCAGTCATATATTTTTTGATGATTTCCATGTAAGTTGCAAACATCAATACACTTCACCCCTCAACCCTTCAACATGCATATCATTAACTAGAGTTCAATATTTGTTTATGGCTCTTTTAAAAGTAAAATCGACATAGAGTACACAAATATTTAGGGAATCTTTTGATGCATGCATTTTGATCAATGACACAACCCGTATCAAAATATAGCACATTATCATCACCCAACAAAGTGCCTGCTGCTTCGGTTGGAGTGACTTGTTTAACAAGCCCAGAGCCGGTCCTGTTTACTTTCCCTGGATTCCCCACAGGCATTTATGTTCTCAAGCCAGTGTTTCCTGAGACATCACAGCCTCTCCCTGGCCTTGTTTTTCAGGTGCTCTCCCTTTCTCTGCTGGCTCCCTTCTAGTTTACATGAACCTGGAGAAAATCTGGAATGGACCCCGAGATCGGTTATCTCTCCTCCAGAACTTTGCCAATGTCTGCCTGGCTGCCGCAGTGACCCAGACACTCTCCTTTCCCTTCGACACGGTGAAGAGAAAGATGCAGGTGAAGAGTTATGTTTGGGGGGGTTTGTGAGTATGTGGGAGGGATGGCTTGCAGTGTTTGTGGGTGGGTAACAACAGCAAAGAACATGGAGCCTGAGCGATGCCAGGTTTCCAAGGAGCCCATGACTGCTCATACAAACATCCTGCAAACCCTCACTCCGTGGCATTTCTGCTGCTAACCTCAGGGCAATGGACTCGAGCCCAAGCCGCCTCCCCATTCCCATCCTCTGCTTTTTTAGGTCTTTTATAAAGCGCTTTTCTTTCCTCTCTTCATAGCTGCCACCGCCCGTTACATCAAGGCGGCCTCCACAGCGAGGACAGGGCACCCTTGCCTTCATAGCCTGTCCTTACTTCAGTGAAACAGACTGGAAAGAACCAAAATAAGCCAGGAACGCTCAATAGCAAGGGGCCAGTAGTCCCTGATTCCCCTGCTGAGGAAGTAACTGCATTTGAAATGGGCCGGTGTCTTAGTGGTATTGGCCCTGCATTTTCCTAATTGTTACCTAGGAAAACTCACAGTTTCTCTACAGACCACAGAGACAAAAGCCTGATATCTGAAGTCTCAAAGAGAGGAATTGGCTTAGCCTAGAATCAGCCAATTTTGATCAAAGAAAAATCAGAGTAGTCCAAGTAAGGTTGGGGGTTACAGGCAGATCCACACAGGGCAGGGGTGGGAGTCGGTGGACTCAGAATCAAGCAAGGCTTCGCATCTGCCCTGAACCCTGCTCACTCTCCGCCGGCCTCCCTCCAGACTCCACATCCACAGGCTTGCCTGCCTCCCTGGCCTCTTCCGGGCAAATCTTGATTTATACAATCGATGTATTCCTGAAGAGCTGCTTGGATATTAACTTGGGGGAGTTGAATCCAATTTTAAATGATCAGTCCCCGCTGAGTTTGTTTTTCCCCAGGTCTCTAACTTGTCCCTCTGCTATCTCAGTGGCCCCCGGCTTCCCCACGTGGTTTTCTTGGCCAGGCCAGGCCAGGCCTCACTTACCTCAGCACTAAAAAGCCTGAAAGTACTTATCTCAACCTATAAAGAAAAGCTGCCTTCAGAACAATACACATCACAATTACACCCAATTCTGCTGCTCCAATCCATCAAACTCTTCATCTGTCTGGGTTGTGTTCCTTTCCTGTCCTTTGTCCAAACACATTTTTTAAATTGTCACGTTATTGTAATTTTAACGTAGATGCAAGTTTAAAGCCTGCTTAGTGTGTGCTTATTTATAAAAGCCATTATTCCTCATTTCAAGAGTAATGTACATACACTTAAAGATGGTTAAAATGGTCAATTTTATGTTGTGTGTTTTATTTTACCACAATTAAAAAAAAAGGAATGCACATAGATTATAGAAAATTTGGGAAATACAGAAAAATACAAAAAAGAAAATAATAATTACCTGTAAGCCCAACACCTATGCATTATAATGATTAATAGTTTTACTTCTGTGTATGTTCATATGTGTATGCATATGTGTGTGTGCATAAATGTAAGTATATAATATATGCATATGGAAAGTTATTTTTCACAAAATTGCATTCCTACTGTATATAAAAATTAATATCTGTTTTTTTCACTTATTTTATAATGGATAGTGCCTCAGGCCATCAAATATTAAGAGCATCTTTTCTAATTATCACATATATTCCACCATATGGATGTGCCATAACTTAAAAAAAAAAAAACAGATTTATTCTCTCAAAGTTCCGGAGGCTAGAAGTTTAATATCAAAGTGTTGGCAGGGCCATGCCCCTTTTGAAGGCTCTGGGGGAGGATTCTTCCTTGTCTCTTCCAGCTTCTGGTAGCCCTAAGCATTCCTTGGTTTGTGGCAATACAACTTCAATCTCTGGCTCCATCGTGCCATAAATAACAATTTTTGTTTTTTAATATTCAGGCTGTTTCTAATTCTTCAGTATGATAACACCACAGTGAAAGCCCTTGTATTTTTTCACATTTGTGATGATTCCCTTTAGCTGTATTCCTAGAAATACAGGCCACAAGATAAAAATATTCTAAGGCTCTTAATGAAGTTTGCACCCCAGAAAGGCTGTAAGTTTACGCCTGCACCAGCAGTGAGTGGGGTGGTTCATCTCAACTCCCATCAACAGTAATGACTATCACTTTCTAAATCCTTGTGAACCTAATAATAGTTGAAAAATGCTGGCACATTACTTTAATTTGAATTTCATTGATTATAAGCAAATTGTATGTTTTTTATATATCAATTTGTCCTTTGTATTTCTTTGTAAATTTTCTGTGTCCATTGCCTATTTTTCTAGGCTATTCAGCTTTTTTTACTAATTGGTAAGAAGTCTTTATATGTTAAAGATATTAACCCTTTGTCATACACTGCATGCATTTTTCCCAGTTTGACAGTTGGCTTCTAATACTGTTTATGTTGTTATTATACATATTTTTAAATTTTTATGCATATATATATATATATATATATATTACTATTTTTTGGTTTCTAACTTTGCTCTTCTGTGTAAAAGGCCTACCTCGTCCCACAATCATATGACTATTCACTTATATAGTTCTTTAAATATTTTTGTTGTAATTTTTACACTTATCACCTTATTTAGAATTTACCTGAGGTATGATGTGAGGTAATCATCTGACTTTTAAAAAAAATAGTTTACCAATTGTTTAAGCACCATTTTTGGAATACTCTCTTTTCCCCACTACCCCGTGCTGCGACTTTTACCACATCCTAGATATTTGTATATGTTCTAGGGTCTGTCTTGGGGCTGTGTATTCTGAGCTGTAGATTTGTCAGCCTGTCCTCGTGCCAATGCCACACTATTTCAATTCCTATAGCTTCATAATACCTCGTAATGTCTGACAGGGCATCTACCCCCTCACCACTCTTCTTTTCAACATTTCCTTGATTATTCTCAGTCATTTGTTCTTCCTGATGAACTTTAGAACTACCTTGTGATTATGACTGGAGTTATGTTCAACCTATATACTTGGAATAATTTATGTAAAATATTCTATCTTTATTCAGGAATACTGTATATCTCTCCTATAGCTTCAGTCTTCTTTCTTTACATTGAACCATATGACATTGCCAACATCCTACCTTTTTGACATACCCAAAGGGCAACTTCATATGGTTAACTCTTATAAAAGTTGATTTCTTCATATGATAATTATGCTCTTTCTAAAAAAGATAGCTTCTTAAAAAAAATCCGGGGTGAGGTTGAGTGGGAAGGAGGTATGATATACTACAAGCTTTTTATTCTTTTTTTTTTTAACATCCTGGCCCTAGGAATTTATCTTCCTGTCAGGAGTGAGAATGGGCTCTCACTGGTTGGCCATCAGAAGATGGATGAAACTAAGGCTGCTTATATCACTGGCTTCCATGCTTTGAGGATTGCTTTTTGAAATAGTAGAGCCAGAGGCGTCTCGCCAGCACTTTCTGGCACCTCTTAAAATTTAGTGTTCCTTATGCAGAGTTCAAGGTTTAGTGAGCTCACTTCCTCCCCATAGCAAGCCTGCTCAAACCCAGGGCTTTGAGCCTGGGGGTTGGAGCAGTCAGTGAGAAAGGGTAAGAGTCTAGGACCAACTCCGGTGTGTGGGTTGTTTCCCTACAGCAAGGAAGTCTCCAATGGCAGCTGAGTGGCCTACAGTTCCACTCAACTCGGACACTGTCTACTCAGAGACAGCATCAGATTCCACAGGCCAAGGGCTCAGTCCCACAAGACTGCCCCCCCACTTCAAATGCCGGTGTCAAGTCCAGGTTGTCACCTGTGCTTCTGAAGTATAAATTAGAGGTTCCCACAGCCCCATCCTTGGATTCAATTAATTTGCTAGAGTGGCTCACAGAACTCAGGAAACCAGTTGACTCACTAGATTACTGGCAACCAGGCCCCATCCTTAGGTGCTTTCCAAAAGTCACTGCATTAACATAAACTCAGGCGTGGTTGAAAGGGGTTTTTTATGAATATCAAGGCACCTTTATTGCTCTCTTCACTTAGGTAATGTCAAGGATTATAGGAGCTCTATGCCAGAAATGGGGACGAAGACCAAGTATATATTTCTTATTATACATCACAATATCACAAAGGGTTTCAGATGAAATTCAGTGACATCTAAATGTGAGGGTGGAGGTTTCAGTCTTCTCTGTAAACTTTTAGCTTTCCTTTTTCCACCTGAGAGGTAGAACAATGACCTCTTATGGGGTAATCTAGCCACCACTACATTCTACTCTAGAATATACACCTACCACAACAATATGCTGTACACTAGAAGTGGGTATTTGGGGGTAAATTTGATCATATTTTCCCTTGTATGGAAGCCTTATGCATAATGCATACACAGAGCTTCAACAAGAAGCTTTCAAATAAGTGCAAAGTCATGATGGTTGTAAAAAAATCCAAAGAGGCAATTGCATGGTTTTCACAAAATATGATCAGCATCCAGTTACGAATGACAACATAAATGTCATCCAAAGATACGGGAAGCGAAATCTTACGGTTGCGATCAAAGTGTTATTTTACAGGAGTTAATAAACACTAATACCTTGTCCCGCCTACTTAAAAAAAATTAACTCCCCAAAACAGAACCACAGGCTGCTTTTAAATGCAAACATGCGTTGCTGCTTTCTCTGGCCATTAGATGTCGCTGCAGTAACGGAGCTTATCTGAGCACTACCTGAGGGTATGGGAGCCTTGCAGCTGGTGATCACCGACTAGTTAACAACCCCCTAATCCCTGCTCAAAATACATCTTCAGTTCGGAGAGTAAGGAACCTAGAAACAACAGGCTAACCCTAAATTCTGTTGTGGCTGTTGTTTGTTCCTGCAGAGCACTCAATCCAACTTCTCCAAGAAGAGAGAGCTTTAATAACAGTCTCCCCGCCACTCCCCGTGGGAGCAGGCAGGGTTTGCCTGCAGAATTTATAAGGAGAGAGCTTTGCGGGGCAGCCGGGCTGCTCTGACCTGAACACACTTAATGGTAGCATTTGCATTCCATCGGCTTTCCTCCTCCCACTGTCCATCAGGAAGCAAATCAATGTCAGGTGTCTGTTAGATAACAAGCTGGACAGGGAATTTCCTGAACCCCCATACCGACTGGCCACTTTGTCTGAATGTCTCATTCTCCTAATGTATGCTTTATCCAGACACACACAAAATCTGTCCGTTTAATGCCGCATCGGGTTGGAAGTCTCTTGAACACTAATGACAGTAATCATAAGTCTTGTTTAACCAGCTGAGCCCTTCCTTCACCGTGCTTACACTCATTTTATTCCTTTTTCTTTTTCTCACCCCGGCTCCTGGCTGGCATGCTAGAGACTGGAGAGGTAAATAAATTATGCATGTGCATGTTTTGATGGGATGGTTTCTGGTGGGAAGGGGGTGAGTCAGCCCTGCGCACAGATAGGATGAGGTGCCCCCATACCTGGGGCGCTTTCATGGCCCCCAAGACCACCCTGCCTGAAATGCCCTTGGCCACACTTCAGCACATTTCAGCTCAAGCTCTTCTAGGTATATACCCAGCCTTTCCACTTTTGTCTCTCCCACACCTGGCCCTGAGCTTGGGACCAAAGAGGCTGGCAGCACTTAGTGTATTGAGAGGACAAGTAGAACAGTAAAATACTGATGGAGATTAGTTTGTCTGATGAATCTGTGGGCTCTCCATAAGGACCAGGGAGTCCTGAGCAAATGGTTCTCTGGACAGTTCATGTGGAAAAAAAAGAGGAAGATAAGCTGCCCGGAAAATCCAGGGAGCAGCTGAGAAGGTGGAGCTTTGGAATCTGGTGGGCCTCCTGAGAGGATCAGGAGGGAGGCACCAGGCACAAGCTCAGTCTCCCGCAACTCTGCCTGACCCCCCTCCCTGCAGCCCGTATTAGGTGTCTCCGTTTCATTAAACATAAAACCAAGTGTTAGCCTGTTGCTTTCTACCCAGGGGACTTCGACCCCATCAGGGCTCACAAGGCAAGCAGGATTAGGCCAGGTCAGCATTTGAACTGAAAGCACATAAGATGAAGGACAGAGGTAGTATCCAAGGGGCACAGCTGACTGAGCAGAAAAGGCACGGTCCCTGAGTGAAGAGAGGGCCCCAGCTGTTCAGACAGATGCTTGAACCTGCCTGAGATGCTGAACTGCGCACGTAGCTTCATCCATTCCCGCCAGGGCGCCCCGCCCCTCTCGTGGTTCCTCCTGCTCAGATCCACATCCTCAGCCCTGAGCCACATTTCCCGAGCCCTGGTCCCACACTTCTCACTGTTTGCCGGACGCTGCCATTTGGCTGTCGCCTCTCCAGGGTCACCTCTAAGTATGTATCAAACTGTCTTCCCAAGGTTCTGCATTTCAGTGCTGTCATTCCCCCAGCCACCCAGGCTGCAGACCCGGAAGTTGTCTTTGACTCTTTCTCTTCCCCCTCCCCCAGTCAACCTTGAACCCAGTTGGGTCTTCATTCCTAACACTCCCACGTTGGTCTTTCTTTTTGTCACTGTCCCTGCCCTAATCTAGGACCTTATCAGCTCATACCTAGGCTACTGCAGTAATCCTCTAATTGGTCTCAGGATTAACTCTGAAACTGATCATAAGCATTGGGTACTAATGTACCAGGCACTGTGCTAAGGGCTTTATGCTCATTATCTCATTTAATCCTGGCAACAAACCTGCCAGGTGGGCACTGTGCTTATCAAGCCCATTTCACAGAGGAGAAAATCAAGGCACTGAGAGGTTCTGTAGCCTGCCCAAATTCACACACTCAGTCACTGAGTAACCTGAGATGTAACATCACCAGGGCCAACATTCATTTCAGTCCCCTCCAGCCCAGGCTTCTGCCAGATGAATTTTCTTAATATCTGCCTGCGTTTT
Source organism: Balaenoptera physalus (assembly GCF_965194825.1). NCBI lineage: Eukaryota > Metazoa > Chordata > Mammalia > Artiodactyla > Balaenopteridae > Balaenoptera > Balaenoptera physalus. Next base: position 104,962,108 of record NC_138903.1, read on the forward strand.
GTCCTTTATTGCTCTGAGAGAATAAAGGCTGAGCCCCTTGGCCTGGCAGGCTGCCCTTACCAACTTTGCCGCGCTCGTTGCACAGAGGCCCCCTATATCAGGAGTCGCAAAATCAGATGCCGGCAGGAACTTGGAAGTGACAGGAAAAAGAGAAAGTAGGGAAATGCAGGTAACATAACACTCACCCCCTAGAGAATAAGGATTCCGATGCAGTCTGAGCCATCCTGGCTTTCAGAAGCATTCTGGAGCGCTAACTGCACTGTGCTCACAAAATGTGACCAGCATCTAAATATGAATTGCAGCGTGGAACAAAGTGGGCCAGGCGAGGCTGCAGCAAGTTCCTCTTCTCCAAAGGATAGATGCCATTTAGAAATGTGGGCCCACTTTTCAAGGGAGCCTGAAATCCAGATTTTTATGTAAGATCCCAATTTTTCAATGTTGGCAAATAAAAATTGTTAAATCCTGCCAGGGCTAAACAGAACATGCCTTTTTCTGACCTCTGCTCTGTTCCAGCCCCCAATTCAATCAAAATTATCTTAGCCCCCCTCCCCCATCCCCCTGAAGAATAAGTGTATTTCACATTCCTGTCCCCTCTGCCTGGAGCATCTACCTCCATCTCACCTGACATCTGCCTCGTCGTGGCTGTCTCTTCTGACCTACAACAGCACACATCTGTTGCTTTCGTTTGATAAAGGAGTTGGCTTTTCCTACTCCTCAAACAGCTATCCTATCGTGATGGATAAAGGCAGGTGTTTTGCCTCTGTAGAACCACAAATGGGGGTGTCCCCTACGGCCTCGGAGGGGATTCCGGGGTAGGAGAATCCAGGTTAACTAACAGGATTCTCTGCCGATAACTGCAGATGCTGTTTTCACTGTCACTCCCACCCCACCCCCAAGGGCATATTTTGTTCCAAAAGCTTTGTGGGTGAACAACCCCTTTTAAATGATGCTCTTAGCCTGTATGTGCGCTCTGGTCCAGCTGGTTTATTTTCCACAGCATTTCTCCGCGTGCCCCACCTTCTGCCATCTCTCCACCATTGCAGCACATCTCCACCCTGTCTGAGCCCCCTCCTGAAGCCTTCTCTCCCCTCCTCAAGAGGAAGAAGTCTCCCCATTCTGAACGCCCAAAGCTCCCTCTCGCTATAGCTCTCAGGCCCATGTCACATGCTTCCTTGTATCGTAATCTTCTGTGTCCATTATTCCTTCTAGACTTTGAGCTCTTTGCCTTTGGGACGTATGTCTTACACATTTGTATGTCCCCACAGCACGTAGCCTCATGTAGCAGGCACTCGATACTTGTTTAAAAATGAATGAAGTTCAGGGCCGGCTTCTGAGATCTCACTGCCTTGTGAGTACAGAATTGAACCTTAGCTGCTGCTGGGTGAGCCCCAAGTCTGTGTGCTCGTCCCTACCCCTGCTGAAGGTAAGAACAGCCTGCCCTTTCCCCGGCCTGCTGACCTAGGGAAACCTCGGCTTGTCCCCTGGCTCAAACTGCCTGCAATCCTCGCTCTGAAAGTGCACTATCTCCCACCCCCTACCTTAGCTCTCCAGTTGTGTATCGCAGCTCCAACAGCTGTTACCATTTCAAGATAAGTAAATATGCTAAAAGGACAGAGTAAAACAGTCTTGATGTACACCCCCCTCTTCATGGCAACCTCCCACCGCTTTGTACAGTGCCTGGAAGTGCCTGATGAATCAGCGTCATAGCACTTGTATTCGTCAGTTTGTTGACTTCAGTAAATGTGATATGAATGAACAGGTCTAAATCTGTGCCCTCCTTTGGTGGGGAGGCTTTTGTCAGGGGTAAGGATGGGGACAAAATATGTCTGGAGGAGGTAACGAAAGGAAGGTTTTCCCTGGGAATAAGAAATTGTGATAATGTGATAAAACTACCATTTATTGGTCATGTGATACAGACCAGGCAGTTTATTATCCCATTCCATCCTCTTTATCGACCCTGTTAAGTATTGTTATTATTCCTAGTTTCTAGGTGAGGAAATGAGGCACAGAGAGGGTAACAGTCACTTAGCCAGCAAGTGGGGCGGGGGGCTGGGATTGAACCTAGGTCTCTCCTTCAGGCCCATGCTTTATCCACCAGGACTGTAGGGGCTTGGTCCTAGATGCTAGGTAATAGGTTATTTTTGTCCCAGTTCCCTTGCCCCGGGTGTGGGAGTAGAGGATGAGGGAGAGGGAAACCTAACCTTGAGATTTGGGAGCACTCGGCATCAGTCGAAAAACACAGCAGTGCGCAGGCTCAGAAACAGGCACGAGGGCGGCTTTGGCCAGGGGACGGCTACCTCAAGTTGGAGAAAAAAAAACCTTTGGAAAACCAGGCTGTCGGCGGCTCTGGCTTTCTTTGGCCACTGGCAGCCTGACAGTGGAAGGCTTGAAGCCGGCAGGTTGGAATGAGAAGCAGAGAACATTCAGCAGCCATGGACCTTGGGCCGCCGCGGACTGGCCACGCCGCTCAGACGGACTGGGAAGAAAGCCCCTCCGGCTCACCGAGCCCCTAGCAGAGAAGGTGCAAAGCCCCAGGAGGGGAAAGTAGATTGTTCTCATCACACCTGCTAGGAAGCGCTAAGCGAGTTTCAGATGTTCCACCTAGCTCGACATTTCTTGGTTGACATCGTGTCTATTGTCAGTAGGAATAGAGTTCTATTTCCCCAGCACAGCCAACTTGCCCGATGATCCTGAAGTACGAACACTGCTGGGTTCTAAGCTCTCGGGGTCATGGGAGAGGATGGGAACCTTACCTTTTTAGTTCGTTGCATTTTTAACTCCGTGCCGTCATCTTGCTCTGGGGGTTGGCCCCTCTGGGGACTGACTTCTGCCTAAGTCAGTAGCATTGCCTTGGCATTCTGAGAAAAAAGTATGCTTTTCGGATCCAGGTAGATGTCTGGACATCCCTCAGGCCAGGTGGCTTCGTTCGAGCATTATCGTTAAGGTGTAAGGAAAGGACAAGTCTCCCCTTTGTTTTTTCCAAAGGTGTAGAGTGCCCTAAATACTTTAGGGATGGCAGTTGTTGATCATGGAAACGAGACTCTCCCCTAGAGGGCAGGCGAGGAGGGAGTAGGGAGGAGCCTTCCTAATTCCACTCATTGTGAAATCACTCTGCCCTTTCTCCTGACCTGAGCTGGCTTACTCCTTCCAAGAGATAAAGTCTAGGTATCAAAATGGCCACCCTCTGCTAAGCAGACTTCTTTGAGCTCCAGCTAAACAATAACAGCAGCTAAGACAGGCGTTCCCCTTCCCCCTGCCTCCAGAGTGGGGGTGAAGAGAGAGGTAGGGGAAAGGGGAAGAAAGGTCCCAGAAAAGGCCTGCTGTCAGCCAAGAAAGGCCTGCAGCTGTGAGCAGTCATCTGCGGCTCCTGCTGTCAGGAGGAGATGGACACTGGGGTTTGCCCATCCCTCCGCTGGCCTCAAGCCAGCTTTAGAAACGCAGCACCGGTTTTTACCTCCTTTCCCCCACAGAGCTGTTGTTCATTTGGTTTTGACAGCTGTGTTCATCTTAAAGCTTTCATGGGCAGATTAGCTCATTGGTCCAGAGTGTGGGCTTTGGATGCCACCCCTGTCCCTTACTCTTCCCGTGAACTTGGGTAAAAGCCACATCGCCTCTCTGAGCCTCACCTTCCTCATCTGTAAGGCACGGGGAGAAGCCTAGTGCCTGGCTCATATCCCCATGGAGAAGACTGAATTGGGTTAATGCAGATACAGAGCCAGGAACAAGGTAAACACTCAATATAAATACTCAGTAAAACCGAGGTACTATTTTTATTCTTGAAGCATCTCTTCAGAATCTACGCATGGCGTTGAAGGCCTGATTAGAACCATAAAAGCCGGGCCAAGTGTGTTTGTGTGTTTCCTGTGATCGCTATAAACACACAAATGAGCTAGCATCGCAAGACCTCAAAAGATCTTCCGTCTCTATAGATGATGGTGATCAGGGATGGTAGGGGAGTGGATCATTCATTCGTTGGGTTCATTTAACAGGCGTTTACCTAGAGGCCACCCTGCGCAGGTACTGCCTATGTCTGTATTCCCAGCCTGCAGAAAACTGGCATCTGCCAAACCTTCTCCTGCACCCTTCCTACCCAGTCTCACTCCCAATCAAGGTGACACTAGGGAATTCTCTGGCGGTCCAGTGGTTAGGACTCCGCGCTTTCACTGCCGAGGGCCTGGGTTCAATCTCTGGTCGGGGAACTAAGATCTCCCAAGCTGTGGGGGGCAGCCAAAAAATAAAAATAAAAATTTAAATTTAAAAAGGTGACACTAAAAGTTGGCTCTTGGGCCGCTGCTGCTCAGCACGCGCTCCCACGGCCTCCCTCTGCTGCTCTCGCTTGCATGCATCTCAATTGCTTTCTGGCCCAGCTGCACTTTTGATTTCCCCGCCCCCGCCCCCAATCAGCACGTGGGAACTGTTTCCCTTCTCTTCCCAAGCAAAATACTAACCTGCTGTCCATTTAGTCGCTTCCCCCATGTCATTGCCGGCTTTCCGAGCAGGTCCTCGGGCACCTCGGCCAGGATGGGGGGGTGACTTGTAGGCTTGCCAAGCCGGGGGCAGCTGCCTGCACCCGTTTGTGTGGACGTCCCCACCACAGAGCCAGGGTGCGTCTCGGCTGTATGAGGATAACTCTTGGGGACCTAGCTCTGCCCAGAGAAACTTGGGCCATGTGGCTCACAGGACATAAAGGTCCTTTTACTTCAATACCATTGGCTTTTTTTTTTTTTTTGGCTTGTTTGACTATTGGGGATTTGCCAAAGGACAAAAGCCTCCTACCACAACTGCCTTCCATGCATGTATGTCCTCAGATGGCTTGGGAAGTGGACCACTTGGTCTTCAGGTTGCGTCCCATATGGCTACAGAAGATAAAAGTTGTTTCCAAATACCAAGTGAAAGGTTTTGAGCTCCTGTTTGCTCCAACTAGCAGACTCTCTTTTTTTGTTTTTGTTTTCTTTCTTTGGTCTCGCCTTTTAAATGCTTTTTTTTTTTTTAATTAAGACTTTGGGGGTTTTTGGGAGCAGTTTTAGGTTCACAGCAAAATTGAGAGGAAGGTGCAGAGATTTCCCACGTACCCCTTCCCCACACGTGCACGGCCTCCCCCATTACCCACAGCCCCCACCAGACGGGTGCATTTGTTACCAAGGATGAAGCTACACTGACACATCTCAATCACCCAAAGGCTGTAGTTTACCTTAGGGTTCACTCTTGGTGGTGTACATTCTGTGGGTTTGGGCAAATGTATAACGATGTATATCCATCATTATAGTATACAGGGTGTTTTCACTGCCCTAAAAATCCTTTGTGCTCCGCCTATTCATCCTCTCCCCCAAACCACTGATCTTTTTACTGTCTTCATATTTTACCTTTTCCAGAATGTCATATAGTTGGAATCATACAGTATGTAGCACTTTCACATTGGCTTCTTTCACTTAATAATATGCATTTAACTTTCCTCTGTGTCTTTTTGTGGCTTGGTAGCTCATTTCTTTTTCATGCTTAATGGTATTTAATTGTCTGATACCACAGTTTATTTATCCATTCACATACTGAAGGACATCTTCTTGCTTCTAAGCTTTGGCAATGATAAATAAAGCTGCTTTAAACATCCATGTGCAGGTTTTTGTGAGGACATTAGTTTTTTTTTTACCTCCTTTAGGTAAATACTAAGATCTAATCTAATCAGTACAATTGCTGGCTCCTATGGTAAGAATATATTTAGTTTTGTAAGAAACCACCAAACTGCCTTCCAAAGTAACTGTACCATTTTGCATTCCCACCAGCAATGAATGGGAGTTCCTGTCACTCCACATCCTCACCAGCATTTGTTGCTATCAGTGTTCTGGATTTTGGCCATTCTAATTGGTGTGTAGTGGTAATTGGGTTGTTTGTTTTCTTATTGTTGAGTTTTAAGAGTTCTTTGTATGTTTTGGATAACGGTCCTTTATCAGATATGACTTTCGCCAATATTTTCTCCTAGTCTGTGGCTTGTCTTCTCATTGTCTTAATTAATGCTCTTTTAAAATTAATATTCTACCTTTTGCATAGGTAACATATGCATATGATACAAAATCCAAAAGGTACAAAGAGTGTCCATTGAAAAGTAAGCCTTCCCCAACCTTTGTCCCTGGGACTCCCAGTTCACCGCAGAGAAAACACTGGTTGTTTCCAGTTTCTTACCTGGTCGTTCCAAAGGTGGTCTATGCAAAGATACACATAAACGTGCACATTTATGTTCTTTTTGTTTTTAGATAATCAGCAGCATGCTACATATACTCTTCTGCACTGTTTTTTTCACCTAAAAATGTATCTTGGAGATGGCACCTTATCAGTTCAGATGGAGCTGCCACATATTTTTAAATGGTGACATAGTATTCCATAGTCTGATGTACTGTTTCTTTAACTAGCCCCCTATTGATGGACATTTACATTATTTCCAATTTGCTGCTGTTACTAACAATGCTGCAACAAAAATCCTCGTAGCACATCATTTCCCACAGGGGCAAATATATCTGTAGGATAGATTCCTAGAAATAGGATTGCTTTGGTCAAGGGTATATGAGTTTTACATCTTCATAAATATTGTTTAATTATCAGAACTCATGGAAAGAATGAACAACCTAAAATGTTGCCTCTGTTGGAAGGCCTGTATGGAGTTTATCACAGAAACAATCAAGCACATTGCTTTGAAGCATTTACCTTTCATTTCCATCAACTGCAAGTTCGTTCCTCCTTTTCTTCAGTATGTATTAAGCACATACTGGATGCCTGGCATATTGGTAGATTTGGGGGCTAAAACCACATACAAGATACAAGATACAAGATACATACAAGATAGATAGATATGGTCACTGCCCTCATGGTATTTATAGTCTGTGAGGTGGGGGAGACACGAAAGAAATAATTATACACTAAATCATTACAAACTGTGTCACGTGCCTGGAAAGAGAAGTACAGGGTGACCAAAAGTGTTTACTAGGCTCCTGACTTAGGCTGGAGATCTGGGAAGACTTCTCTGAAGAAGTGGTGTTTAGTCTGATTAGTAAGAGAGACTTAGCTAGGCAGAGGGAACGGCAGGTTTGAAGTCCTAGGGGCAGGAAGGAGCCTTGAGTAGGACCAACAGCATGGATTAGAGGAGCAAGAAAGGGCCTTCAAGTTCATTTAGTTCCAGTCTCCTTACCTGACATGTGAGGAAACTAAGGTTCAAAGAACTAAAGGACTTGGTCAAGGTTATGCAGATAGTGGCAGAGCCAGGACTAGGACCCAGCTTTCTCAGATGATGTCTGCTGCAGAATGCTGCATGCCCATCCTGGCAGCTGCAGATCTGAACTAGACGCCATGGGATAGTTGCCTGGGTTCCTGTGGAGGGAGGATTTAACTTCAGAGCCTTGTAGCTAGTAACCTGACATGTTTTGTGTCTCTTTGCTAGGAAGATACGGTTCGGGCAAATGGCGGTCTAGCGTTCTAGTCTACTGGGTTGGTTTAGTCTTCAGCATAATTTTCTCCAAGTTTTGGTTTTTGGTTTTTTTGGGGGGTTTGGGGATTTTTTTTTTTTTTTTTTTGGCCTTGCTGAGCAGCTTACGGGATCTTAGTTCCCTGACCAGGGATCAAACCTGCACTCTCGGCAGTGAAAGCACAGAGTCCTAACCACTGGACCACCAGGGAATTCCCTCTTCTCCAAGTTTAAATACTAAACAATAATGATAATGGTGGTTACTATATGTCAAATGCTGTTCTAAGCACCTTACATATGTTTCATTTAATCTTGACAACAATCCTATAAGGTAGGTGTTATTATTATTGTCCCATTTTACAGATGAGGAAATTGAGGTTCAGGAAGGTCAAGGCATTTGCTCAAAGTCCCAGAGCTAGTGAGTGGCAAAGTGAGCTCTCCATCTAAGCAGTCTGGCCTCAGGACCCATGTGCTTTCCCCAGGCGTTCTCACTGTCAACAGCTGATTGATGGGCTCAGGTCTCAGCCTGAGCTGCCTTGTGCTATGGAGGGCCTACACCAGTGATCCTCAACCTGTCTGCATGTCAGACTCATGTGAGGAGCTTGCCAAAAATGCTGACGTCCAGACCTCACCCTAGGTCAGTTAAATCTCAGTCTCTGGGGGTGGATCCCAATCACTGATGGTTTTGAAAAGCTTCCCTGTTTCGTCTAACGTGCAGCTAAAGGTTGAAAAGCACTGCTATATAGCCTTACCATTCCTTCTTTCTTTGGGGGTATTTTAGTTGGAGCTGCTGTAACAGAAATCCATAGACTTGGTGGCTTAAACAGCAAGCACTTATTTCTCACAGTTCTGGAGGCTGGGAAGTCCAAGATCAAGGTGCCAGCAGATTTGGTATCTGGTGAGAACCCACTTCCAGTTTGCAAATGGCCACTTTTTTGCTGTGTTTCCCCCATGGTGGAGTGAGAGACATTATCTCTCTTGTGTGTCTCCTTATAAGGGCACAAATCCCATTCATGACAGCTCCACCCTCATGACCTAATCACCTCCCAGAGGCCCTCACCTCCAAATACCATCACAGTGGGGGTTAGGGCTTCAACATATGAACTTTGGGGGCGCACAAACATTTAGTCCAAGGGGCAACCAGCAATATGGTTTGCCTTTGTGATCTGGGTATCTGTTTAGTATGACAGTTGTAGAGGTATTTATTCATACCACACCATGAGCTCCAGTCTTAGCATAAAGAATTCATTCGGTGTGCATGCTGTGGCACCCACATTCAAGGACGATGTGTGGAAACAAGTCTGTCGAGGGCTGAGGTAGTCATCGCAGTCCTGGGCATCAGGAACCAGTGTAGCTTAGTGGGGTAGAGCTTGAATCTGAGTCAAACAGACCCAAATTCAGGTTGATGCTTTTTTTCATGCAGTCTGTGATTTGGGAGATTTATCCTTTCTCGGGCTCCATTTTGCCCTCTATAAAATTAGGCTAATAAGATAATACTACCTATTGCATGGGGCTTCTGTGAGGATTAAACGAGCTGGTACATGTCAAATGCTCAGTGTAATGCCTGGCACCTAACACTCTGTAAATATTGGCCATTATTTTACTTCATGGCCGTCCATGTGGCTTACTTGAGCCTGGTCACGGGTAAACAGTTGTATTTGGGAAAAACTACTAGTGACACTGATATTAAGGGGAATTTTGTTTGACATTTAATGAGTGCCCAGTATGTGCAATGAAGGGTATTAGACCCCAAAGAGCTAGGACAGTGAGGAAGGCCTAGTGCCTGCTCCCATGAGCTTGCTGGCTGCCAGCCCAGAGATTGCATCCAGATAGCTCATACCAGGCAGCCTGGACCGCAGCAGAGGTCTAACCAGTAACTAAGGGAGCACAAAACAGGAAGAGAACCTCGATTCAAACGAAGAAGCTATAAACTAATTATAAGGCAATCCAGGAAATGTGAACACGGATTAGATACATGATAATATTAAGGAAATATCATAGGTGTAGTAATGGTATCATATATTTCTATATATGTAATATACTTTATTTTATATTTTAGAGAAGAAGCCATTGTATTTTCGAGAAACATAACTAAATTTAAATTAAACAGATAAATTAAAATGATGTCTTGCAAGGGATAGAGATGAAAAAAGATTGTCAATACACTGCTAATTGTTGAAGCTGGGTGGTGGAACTTTCCATTCATTTTACTAGCCTCTCCACTTTTGTATATGTTTGATATTTTCCACAATAAAAAGTGTTTTTTAAAAAAAAACAGGGACTTCCCTGGCGGTCCAGTGGTTGGGACTCTGCGCTTCCACTGCAGGGGGCGCGGGTTTGATCCCTGGACGGGGAACTGAGATCCTGCATGCCGCATGGTGCAGCCAAAAAACAAACAAACAAAAAAAAGCACAGAGAGAGGTAAATTTCAAGAAAAGGAGGGAGGGAGACAAAGGAAGAGGGAGCAAGGAAACAAGCAGTTCCAATCGCAGAATCAAGAAGTTTCAAGATGAGGTGGCATCTGACCTGGACCTGGGTGAGGAGGATTTTGCCCATCAGAAAAAGTATATGTAATGTTCAGGAGGTAATGGGTGTGACTGGACGTAGGGCTCCTGGGGTGGGGGTAGGTATTAGTCAAGGTTCTCCAGAGAAACAGAACCCATAGGATGTATATATGTAGAGAGAGAGAGAGATGGATTTTAGTTACTTGGCTCATGTCTGAAATCCGCATGGTAGGCCAGCAGACTGGAGATGTTGCAGTTCAAGTCCAAAGGCAGACTGCAGGCAGAATTCCCTCTTTCTCAGGGCACCTCAGTCTTTTTGCCTCTTAAGGCCTTCAACTAATTGGATGAGGCCCACCCACATTATGAAGGGTAATTTGCTTTACTCAAAGTCTAGTGATTCATTTTTTTTAAATTGAAATATAGCTGATTTACAATGTTGTGTTAGTTTCAGGTGTACAACAAAGTGATTCCATTTTATATATCTTCTTTTGCAGATTCTTTTTCCTTATAGGTTATTACAAAATATTGAGTATAGTTCCTTGTGCTATACAGTAGCTCCTTGTTGGTTATCTATTTTATATACAGTAGTATGTATATGTTAATCCCCAACTCCTAATTTATCAAATTAACAAAGTCTAGTGATTTAAATGTTAATCTCATCTACAAAATACCTTTACAGTAACATCCAGACTGGTATTTAACCAAATAGCTGGGTACTGACGGTGGCCTAGCCAAGTTGACACATGAAACTAACCATCACAGGGTGATAGTGGGAAATGATACTGGGAAGACAGGTGGGGGCCAAACTGTAGAGAGTTTCGAATTCTGTTAAGTTTTCTTTGGAGAACACTCCTTCTGGAAGTGTTTCTTTGGAAAATTGGGGGTTGGTGAAGGTTTTCAAGCAAAGCAATGACAGCACCTGATGAGTTTTGAGTGGTACCTGGCCGCTGTGTGCAGGAGGGAGAGGGCAGAGACTGGAGACGGAGGGATGGGTAAGCAAAGTCTCGTCCTCACTCAAGAGAGATGAGAGGTACTGGCAGTGGAACTGAAAAGTGTCTGAAGCATAGAATGTAATGCAGGAAGGAGCAGGAGATCAGACTGAGAAGCAGGCAGAGACCAGGTCATGGAGGGCCTGGTAAGCCAGATGAAAGAGTCTGGACTTCATTCTGAGGGCAACAGGGGCACCCTGAAGAGTTGAAGTCAGGGAGTAACCAGATCAGATCACCCTGGCCGCTCTGTGGGGAATAAGGGCAGGTAGACGAGCTAGCAGCGGTTGTGGTGAAGGTGAAAGATGATGTGGCTTGGACAAGGGCGATGATAGTGGGAAGAAAGAAAAGTGGACAGATTTGGGATACGTTTGGAGCACTAGCTGGTGAGAGATGAGATAGCAGAAGGTGAGGGATGAAGAGAACTTAAGGGTGACTCCAGTTTTGGGCCTGATCAAATAGGTCAATGGCGGTGCCATTTCCTGACATGAGGACAACTAGAGACAGTCAGGGTTGGGGTGGAGTTCTGAGTAGGACATATAAAGTTTGAGGTGTTTGTTAGACTTTCGAGTGGAGATGTCAAGTAGATAGTTGGTTACACGATCCTGTGGCTCAGAGGAGAGAGGGGGGCAGAGGAGAACAGAAAGAAGGCCAGTGCAGTTGAAGTGTAGTATGTGAGCAAGAGAGTGACACAAAATGAAACTGAAAATATGTACGGGGGCAGGTCACTCAGGGCCTGAGCCTGAGTCGTGTGCTACAGCCATCTCCTACTGGCTCAGGAGAGCTGATTATTAAATTGCAGCAAATTTGGGAGCTGGTTGACCTCACAGTTGGTAGCCTGCAATCTGCCACGGTGGGAGTATTTACACCATCGAGGTCAGCAAATGCTACAACTCAGGGCTTCCCCCGCCCACAGAACCAGTTGTTAAATATTTATCACTATATTACCACTGCAGCTTACAGACAACAGTGAGAAATTTATATTTTATCCTAAGTGGCTTTAATAAAGCCATCAAAATATTTTAAGCAGGTGAATAAAATGAGTTGATTTTTTTTTAATCACTCTAGCCGCTCTATAGAGAGGGAGGGTAAGGAGTTTCAAACTTTTTATGTCCCAAGGGGACTACTAAGGAAGCTGCTGCGGTGGTCCATGTGAGCACTGATGGTGGCTTGGCGGTGAAGGTGGAGTGAAGGAAAGACATTTGGAAGATTGTTAGGGTCCTAAGATTGACTACAGATGGCCCCCGATTCATCACAAGTTGATTATAACTGATCTGTCATAGAACTCATGTATATGAGTTATACATGAGTTAGACACTTGGTTAGTGTCTTCTGTTTTAGTTGTGGTAGGGGCTCTCAGGTTGCAAAATTATTGCCTTGACTCATGACTGGGGGCTTTTTGCAGTTTTACTGGAAACCGGCAGAAAATAAATCAATAATATTATCTCATAGCAGAATAAGACAGTTAATTTCCTACATGAACACAATTTCCTTTTTTCAATATTTCAGTCTTACAGTAGCAGGAGGAGCTTCAAGTCTTGTGATTAGGCTGATTCTTTCTAAGGGAAAGGAGGCTTAATATCTGTTTGACAGCAGTTCTTTCTCGATGGGATAAGAAGGAAAGGAGGCCGAGTCGGAACAGTGCTAAGGTAAACGCTTTAAAATAAGACATTTGCCAGAACCCCCTGACCATTTTGGTTCCTGTTAGCTCCAGGCTGGAGACTCAGCTTGTTCATTTCATATCCTGTTTCTCATACTCTGGTCTGTGCTTGGTTGTTACTGTACCTCAGAGGGAAGGCCAAACCCCAAAGTTCACCCTTCGCCCTGATGGAGGACAGAAATCGCTTTTCCTACAGAGCTGAACTTCTAGTTGGGGGTAGGAGCAGACCAGTAAAGAAAGTAAATAATTACACCAACTATTAGAAGGCAGGGAAAAGATATAGGCCTGGTCAGAATCAGTTCAGTGAAGTCATGGAGACAGATGCCACAGTGAGTGGGTAGAGCAGTGAGTGGGGAGGTGGGAAGGGTTGTGCCTCAGCAGGTGAATGGATAACCAAACATTCACACAATGCAATACGACTCGGCAATAAAGAAGAAGAAACTAGTGATGAACTCAACATGGTGACTCCCAAAGGCATCGTGCTGAGTGAAAGAAGCCCGTCTCAAAAAAGTTACATGCTGTATGTTTCCATTTATATGACATTCTCAGAGGGCAAAACTATAGGGACAGAACAGATCAGTGGCTGCCCGGGGCTGGGGGTGACCTTGATTATAAAGGGGCAGCACAGGAGAATTCTGGGGGCTGATGGAGCAGTTCTGTATCCTGATTGTGAGGGTGGTCACACAGATCTGTACATGTGTTAAAACTCATACAACTAACTCTACACCAAAACAAGGTAACTTTACTGTATGTTACTTTGGGAATGAGATTGGGCAGTGTCTATAGGACAAAGATTGGAGGAAGGAGTCATTTTTAATTTGGGAGGGACTTGAGTTTATTCCTCTGCTAGGGGGGAAAATCAGGTCTCTTGGCAAAGGTGCCCAAGAGGAATTCAAAGGTGTGAGATCCAGGGCACCAGTGGGAAGAAAAGATGATCTATTTTCCCTACGAACTGGGAGGCAGGGTCGCCTGTCTAGGGCGGAGGACACGGTGTGGCGTGCGGGGCGTTGAGGGGTGTGGTAAGGTTGGGAAGAGCCACTGTGAGGAATGGGAAAGGATGCTTCCAGGGCTCGCTCTCTAGTATGAGGATCCAGCAGAGGTTAGAGACCTCAAAGCTTTGGTGGCACCGACCTGCCCCTTTGTGGATTCATGTTCAGCGGCTTGGAGCAGAGAAGGGGTTGGTGGGGAGGGGGGCGTGGAGATCAGCTGAAAGACAAAGGACTTCGAGACTAGGAACAAAAAGAAGTGCTGGGAGGACAAAAAAGGAGGACCGTGAAGCCAGCAGGGAAGTGGTGGCCTGGGAGACAAGGGAGAGGGCGTGTGACTAGAGGCGTTAGTGATCTGAACGCTGACGGTTAAGAGGCACCAGGGAGCGGGGGAGCTGGGTGGATGAGGACACGGGTCCGAGCAGTTCTCAAGTATAAGATTTCAGAAGTGGAGACAGAGGACTAATAGGTCACGTAAGGGATTTGATTGATATTTAGAATAATTTCTACATAATAGTAATAGCAGCACTGGCTCATATTTATTGATTCTTTCCATGTGCCTGACACCACTGAGTGCTTTGCATGCACATCTCATTCATTCTCACAGCAGATACTATTCTTATTTTCCAAATAACGAAACTGAGTCTCAAAAAGGTTAGGTGAGTTGCCCAGGGTCACATGGCCAGTAAGTAAGTGGGGCAGCCGTGGGCTAGAACCCAGCCTGTCCGACTCCAGAGTTTATGCTTTTCCGACTCTTATACTCTACTGCCTCTCCCACATGGAAGAGCTTGATTCCATTGCAATAAAATGCTATACTAGCCTCAGCTAGACATTTCAGAAACGAACCAAAGTAGGTGCGTAGCTTGAGGTAAACTTGTCACCATTTCTGAAAGCCAGCTATGAGGGGCTGTCCCCCTCACAGTGAACAAACAGAGTCCATTTGCATATAGATGGTATACTGAAAAGTTATTTCATCTGATCGTAAAATTGTTTTTCTAAAGGACAAAAGAGTTACTTTCAAAGATGGGGCATTTTGGTGGTCAGTCAGGATGGTACTGGGGGTGATGATGAAATCCATGGGGTGGCCAAAGGGGTGTAAAGGTGAGGATCACTGAAGCCGAGGTCCAGAAACTAGGTATGGGATGGCCTGTGACTACAGATGCCAAAGTTCCCTACGACGGTGGTGAGTGTGGAAGATGGGGAGCTACCAGGTGTCACAGGCCTCAGTGAATGTGGAAGAGTGGCCAGGAGGCCAGTAGCTCAGAGCAGGGACCAGGAGTGTGGTTCAGTGGCATGAGCCCCAGCTGAGAGCTTTTGGCATGAGAGCAGCAGAGTCAGGGTCTGGGAACAGAAAGAGGGAGCTGGAAGAATGCCCTGCCCTCTGCTCCCCAGCCTGGGACATCTGTGATGTGGGGAGATGAGCAGCCCCCACTTGAGAACTTCACAGAGGAGGAATCGGTTAAGACAAGGAAACAGAAGGCACTTAAAAAAGATGAAGGGCCTGAGAGGTGTCTACCACATCCAAAGGGCATAGTTTGGGAGGCAATGTTAAGTGTGAAGTTGAGTCCATCCCAAATGGCTGCTTCCTTCCAAGAAAAAATAGCCACAAATATGTGAATGGGGTGTCATGGCTTTACTGCATGCTAATATTCATTCTAAGCCCACGGAACAGGTAGAGCCCCGAGGCAACCATTCTTTATCATCATCTTGGCCAGGACATTGCATCCAGAGCCCAGACTTGAGACCTTGGCTACTTGACTAGAACCGTTATTTCCCAGTGGCTAAATCACCTCATCCCATCTTCTGTTTCCTGCCAGGCTCAGAGCCCCTACCTTCCCCACTGTGGAGGAGTAGATGTCCATTTCTCAGGAGCAGTGGACTGCTTCCGGCAGATAGTGAAAGCCCAAGGGGTCCTGGGGCTCTGGAATGGATTGGCAGCCAACTTACTGAAGGTGAGAGGAGTGGTGAGTCTACTGCTTGTCTGCCTCTTTCACTTCTACCCTGTTCTGTGCCTTTGCTGCTCCCCCTACAGTTTGCGTGGAAACATCTCCTCTAGCACAATGCAGGCTGGTTGTCAGCCCTGAAGAGTGGGGACCCTGTGCAGTGTTGGGGCATCTGACACCCCATCCCAGAGGAGCTGAGCATTTAGTGTAAAGGTTCCCAACATGTAGGTTCATGGACTCCAAAGGGAACTTAACCCCTATCCTAAAATTGTATGCAAAAATATGTCTATATGGGCATCTGTGCCTCCCTCTGTGGAGAGGATCCATAACTTTCATCATTTACCCAAAGAACTCCATGACCAAAAAAAAAAAAGTTAAGAACTGTGGACTAACCTTGGACTAACCTTGATGCCAAGTGATTCCTGATTCCAATCAAGACAAGCACATGTTGGGAATTCCCCAGCTGTCCAGTGGTTAGGACTCGGTGCTTTCACTGCTGGGCCCAAGTTTGATCCTTGGTTGGGGAACTAAGATCCTGCAAGCCGCGAGGCGCAGCCAAAAAAAGGACAAGCATATGTTGACAGGCAGTGTCAGGCTGCCTACATGCATATCAACCCAGACCCAGGCTTCCCCAGGGCGTGCCCTTCAATGGTTCTGCCATTCCTCTCCCCAACACTCACTGGGCCAGCTTGCATTTTGCCATCTACCCTGATTCCAAAAAAGAATGACCATGTTGTATTGTCTACAGCCTTTATCTTAGTTTACCCTGATCCAAGTTGATTGCAGACGCACTGATGTTTTCTTTTAAGATTTTAACATGATTTTCATTTTCTTTTTAAACAGATAGTTCCATACTTTGGAGTTATGTTTGGCACCTTTGAGTTCTGCAAGAGAATCTGTCTTTACCAAAATGGCTACATCGTGTCTCCTCTGAGCTATAAATTGACCCCAGGGGTGGATCAGAGTTTGAAGCCCCAGGAATTACGGGAATTAAAGAAGTTTTTCAAAACTGGACAACTAAAGTCTAAAAAACCAACTCTTTAAAACTGAATGGAGCTAGAAGTGCACTGACTGAAGGTGTGTTGCAATCAGAGAGAAATGTAGCCTCAGAATTGTGCACGCGTGGAGTGACAAGAGGGTGCTCCTGTCTGCTGCTCTTGGAAATGAGAAGATTCGGCCATACCTGAGCTCCAAACTGATGGCCCTGTAAACACCTGTGCCACCGAGGGTTTCCCAACATGACCGTCGCAGGATGGCATTCCACCAGATTTTACAACAAAACCTAGCAGTAGTGAAATGTGCAATCTACACTCTGAATGTAAGTAGGCAATTTACACAACACCAAAGAAAAGGCATTGCCATGACTCTTCAGAGCAACATGTAGTTGAAGTGGCTGGGCAGATACCACGCCGGGAGCTCCGCCACAGGCTCACAGCTTACACCAACCCACAGCAGCCTAGTTTCACCCAGATTCACTCCAGGCTTCCTGGAGTGAATTCCTGATACAGTCCTGGAACTCATAATCTTTGCTGACTTCTGAGTGCACACACCATGGTGTAAATTATGCCTTATCAGAAACTAAATGAAAACATTTAACATTTAAAAGTTAACACTGTCGAGGAGGAAAACAAGATGGCGGAGTAGAAGGACTTGCTCTCACTCCCTCTTGCGAGAGCACCAGAATCACAACAAGCTGCTGGACAGTCATCGACAGGAAGACACTGGAACTCACCAAAAAAGATACCCCACATCCAAAGACAAAGGAGAAGCCACAATGAGATGGTAAGAGGGGCACAATCACAGTAAAATCAAATCCCATAACTGGTGGGTGCGTGACTCACAGACTGGTGAACACTTATACCACAGAAGTCCACCCACTGGAGTGGAGGTTCTGAGCCCCACATCAGGCTTCCCAACCTGAGGGTCCGGCAATGGGAGGAGGAATTCCTAGAGAATCAGACTTTGAAGCCTAGTGGGAATTGATTGCAGGACTTCGACAGGACTGGGAGAAACAGAGACTCCACTCTTGGAGGGCACACACAAAGTAGTGTGTGAATCGGGACCCAGGGGAAGGAGCAGTGACCCCGGGAGAAACTGAACCAGACCTACCTGCTAGTGTTGGAGGGTCTCCTGCAGAGGCGGAGGGTGGCTCTGTTTCACCGTGGGGACAAGGACACTGGCAGGAGAAGTTCTGGGAAGTACTCCTTGGTGTGAGCCCTCCCAGAGTCTGTCATTAGCCCCACCAAAGAGCCCAGGTAGGCTCCAGTGTTGGGTTGCCTCAGGCCAAACAACCAACAGGGAGGGAACCCAGCCCCACTGATCAACAGTCAAGTGGATTAAAGTTTTACTGAGCTCTGCTCACCAGAGCAACAGTCAGCTCTACCCACCACCAGTCCCTCCCATCAAGCCTCTTAGATAGCCTCATCCACCAGACGGCAGACAGCAGAAGCAAGAAGAACTACAATCCTGCAACCTGTGGAACAAAAACCACATTCACAGAAAGATAGACAAGATGAAAAGGCAGAGGGCTATATACCAGATGAAGGAACAAGATAAAACCCCAGAAAAACAATGAAATGAAGTGGAGATAGGCAATCTTCCAGAAAAAGAATTTAGAATAATGATAGTGAAGATGATCCAGGACCTCGGAAAAAGAATGGAGGCAAAGATCAAGAAGATGCAAGAAATGTATAACAAAGACCTAGAAGAATTAAAGAACAGACAAACAGAGATGAACAATACAATAACTGAAATGAAAAATACACTAGAAGGAATCAATAGCAGAATAACTGAGGCAGAAGAACGGATGAGTGACCTGGAAGACAGAATGGTGGAATTCACTGCTGCGGAACAGAATAAAGAAAAAAGAATGAAAAGAAATGAAGACAGCCTAAGAGACCTCTGGGACAACATTAAACGCAACAACATTCGCATTATAGGGGTCCCAGAAGGAGAAGAGAGAGAGAAAGGACCAGAGATAATATTTGAAGAGATTATAGTCAAAAACTTCCCTAACATGGGAAAGGAAATAGCCACCCAAGTGCAGGAAGCGCAGAGAGTCCCATACAGGATAAACCCAAGGAGAAACACACCGAGACACATAGTAATCAACTTGGCAAAAATTAAAGACAAAGAAAAATTATTAAAAACAGCAAGGGAAAAATGACAAATAACATACAAGGGAACTTCCATAAGGTTAACAGCTGATTTCTCAGCAGAAACTCTACAAGCCAGAAGGGAGTGGCATGATATACTTAAAGTGATGAAAGGGAAGAACCTACAACCAAGATTACTCTACCCGGCAAGGATCTCATTCAGATTCGACAGAGAAATCAAAAGCTTTACAGACAAGCAAAAGCTAAGAGAATTCAGCACCACCAAACCAGCTCTACAACAAATGCTAAAGGAACTTCTCTAAGTGGGAAACACAAGAGAAGAAAAGGACCTACAAAAACAAACCCATAAAAATTAAGAAAACAGTAATAGGAACATACATATTGATAATTACCTTAAACATGAATGGATTAAATGCTCCAACCAAAAGACACAGGCTCGCTGAATGGATACAAAAACAAGACCCATATATATGCTGTCTACAAGAGACCCACTTCAGACCTAGGGACACATACAGACTGAAAGTGAGGGGATGGAAAAAGATATTCCATGCAAATGGAAATCAAAAGAAAGCTGGAGTAGCAATACTCATATCAGGTAAAATAGACTTTAAAATAAAGAATGTTGCAAGAGACAAGGAAGGACACTACATAATGATCAATCCAAGAAGAAGATATAAGAATTATAAATATATATGCACCCAACATAGAAGCAACACAATACATAAGGCAACTGCTAACAGCTATAAAAGAGGAAATCGACAGTAACACAATAATAGTGGGAGACTTTAACACCTCACTTACACCAATGGACAGGTCATCCAAAATGAAAATAAATAAGGAAACAGAAGCTTTAAATGACACAATAGACCAGATAGATTTAATTGATATTTATATGACATTCCATCCAAAAACAGCAGATTACACTTTCTTCTCAAGTGCGCATGGAACATTCTCCGAGATAGATCACATCTTGGGTCACAAGTCAAGCCTCAGTAAATTTAAGAAAATTGAAATCACATCAAGCATCTTTTCTGACCACAATGCTATGAGATTAGAAATCAATTACAAGGAAAAAAACGTAAAAAACACAAATACATGGAGACTAAACAATATGTTAGTAAATAACCAAGAGATCACTGAAGAAATCAGAGAGGAAATCAAAAAATACCTAAAGACAAATGACAATGAAAACATAACGATCCAAAACCTCTGGGATGCAGCAAAAGCAGTGCTAAGAGGGAAGTTTATAGCAATACAAGCCTACTTCAAAAAACAAGAAAAATCTCAAATAAAGAATCTAACCTTACACCTAAAGGAACTACAGAAAGAAGAACAAACAAAACCCAAAGTTAGTAGAAGAAAAGAAATCATAAAGATCAGAGCAGAAATAAATGGAATAGAAACAAAGAAAACAATAGCAAAGATCAATAAAATTAAAAGCTGGTTCTTTGAGAAGATAAACAAAATTGATAAACCATTAGCCAGACTCATCAGGAAAAAGAGGGAGAGGACTCAAATCAATAAAATTAGAAATGAAAAAGGAGAAGTTACCACAGACACTGCAGAAATACAAAGCATCCTAAGAGACTACTACAAGCAACCATATGCCAATAAAATGGACAACCTGGAAGAAATGGACAAATTCTTAGAAAGGTATAACCTTCTAAGACTGAACCAGGAAGAAACAGAAAATATGAACAGACAATCACAAGTAATGAAATTGAAACTGTGATTAAAAATCTTCCAACAAACAAAAGTCCAGGACCAGATGGCTTCACAGGTGAATTCTATCAAATATTTAGAGAAGAGCTAACACCCATCCTTCTCAAACTCTTCCAAAAAATTGCAGAGGAAGGAACACTCCCAAACTCATTCGATGAGGCCAGCATCACCCTGATACTAAAACCAGACAAAGATATTACAAAAAAAGAAAATTACAGAACAGTATCACTGATGAATATAGATGCAAAAATCCTCAACAAAATACTATCAAACAGAATCCAACAACACATTAAAAGGATCATACACCACGATCAAGTGAGATTTATCTCAGGGATGCAAGGATTCTTCAGTATATGCAAATCAATCAATGTGATACACCATATTAACAAATTGAAGAATAAAAACCATATGATCATCTCAATAGATGCAGAAAAAGCTTTTGACAAAATTCAACATCCATTTATGATAAAAACTCTCCAGAAAGTGGGCATAGAGGGAACCTACCTCAACATAATAAAGGCCATATATGACAAACCCACAGCAAACATCATTCTCAATGGTGAAAAACTGAAAGTATTTCCTCGAAGATCAGGAATGAGACAAGGATGTCCACTCTCACCACTGTTATGCAACATAGTTTTGGAAGTCCTAGGCACGGCAATCAGAGAAGAAAAATAAATAAAAGGAATACAAATTGGAAAAGAAGAAGTAAAACTGTCACTGTTTGCAGATGACATGATACTATACGTAGAGAATCCTAAAAATGCCACCAGAAAACTACTAGAGCTAATCAATGAATTTGGTAAAGTTGCAGGATACAAAATTAATGCACAGAAATCTCTTCCATTCCTACACACTAATGATGAAAAATCTGAAAGAGAAATTATGGAAACACTCCCATTTACCATTGCAACAAAAAGAGTAAAATACCTAGGAATAAACCTACCTAGGGAGACAAAAGACCCATATGCAGAAAACTATAAGACACTGATGAAAGAAATTAAAGATGATACTAACAGATGGAGAGATATACCATGTTCTTGGATTGGAAGAATCAATATTGTGGAAATGACTACACTACCCAAAGCAATCTACAGATTCAATGCAATCCCTATCAAATTACCAATGGCATTTTTTACGGAACTAGAACAAATCATCTTAAAATTTGCATGGAGACACAAAAGACCCTGAATAGCCAAAGCAGTCTTGAGGGAAAAAAACAGAGCTGGAGGAATCAGACTCCCTGACTTCAGACTATACTACAAAGCTACATTAATCAAGACAATATGGTACTGGCACAAAAACAGAAATATAGATCAATGGAACAGGATAGAAAGCCCAGAGATAAACCCACGCACCTATGGTCAACTAATCTATGACAAAGGAGGCAAAGATATACAATGGAGAAAAGACAGTCTCTTCAATAAGTGGTGCTG
Organism: Balaenoptera physalus; assembly: GCF_965194825.1. Taxonomy (NCBI): domain Eukaryota; kingdom Metazoa; phylum Chordata; class Mammalia; order Artiodactyla; family Balaenopteridae; genus Balaenoptera; species Balaenoptera physalus. The sequence continues at coordinate 104,983,911 of NC_138903.1, forward strand.
GGAAAACTGGACAGCACATGTAAAAGTATGAAATTAGAACACTCCCTAACACCATACACAAAAATAAACTCAAAATGGATTAGAGACCTAAATGTAAGACTGGACACTATAAAACTCTTAGAGGAAAACATAGGAAGAACACTCTTTGACATAAATCACAGCAAGATCTTTTTTGATCCACCTCCTAGAGTAATGGAAATAAAAACAAAAATAAACAAATGGGACCTAATGAAACTTCAAAGCTTTTGCACAGCAAAGGAAACCATAAACAAGACGAAAAGACAACCCTCAGAATGGGAGAAAATATTTTCAAACGAATCAACGGATAAAGGATTAATCTCCAAAATATATAAACAACTCATGCAGCTCAATATTAAAGAAACAAACAACCCAATCCAAAACTGGGCAGAAGACCTAAATAGACATTTCTCCAAAGAAGACATACAGATGGCCAAGAAGCACATGAAAAGCTGCCCAACATCACTAATTATTAGAGAAATGCAAATCAAAACTACAATGAGGTATCACCTCACACCAGTTAGAATGGGTATCATCAGAAAATCTACAAACAACAAATGCTGGAGAGGGTGTAGAGAAAAGGGAACCCTCTTGTACTGTTGGTGGGAATTTAAATTGATACAGCCACTATGGAGAACAGTATGGAGGTTCCTTAAAAAACTAAAAATAGAATTACGTATGATCCAGTAATCCCACTACTGGGCATATTCCCAGAGAAAACCATAATTCAAAAAGACACATGCACCCCAATGTTCATTGCAGCACTATTTACAATAGCCAGGTCATGGAAGCAACCTAAATGCCCATCGACAGACGAATGGATAAAGAAGTAGTGGTACATATATAGAATGGAATATTACTCAGCCATAAAAAGGAACGAAATTGAGTCATTTGTTGAGACGTGGATGGATCTAGAGACTGTCATACAGAGTGAAGTAAGTCAGAAAGAGAAAAACAAATATCGTATATTAACGCATGTATGTGGAACCTAGAAAAATGGTACAGATGAACCGGTTTGCAGGGCAGAAGTTGAGACAAAGATGTAGAGAACAAACGTATGGACACCAAGGGGGGAAAACCACGGTGGGGTGGGGATGGTGGTGTGCTGAATTGGGCGATTGGGATTGACATGTATACACTGATGTGTATAAAATTGATGACTAATAAGAACCTGCAGTATAAAAAAACAAACAAACCAAAAAAACAACTAATACTAAACTTTCTTTGGGTTATTTGTATGGAAATATGTTAATATAAATGTTTCAGACATTACATGAAATTTCTAAAAATCTTATATGTTCTGGTATAATGTTATAAGTCATAATTCTAGTTATTACCTTAATATGTATATCTCAGAAATAACTAAATTTCCTTGTCAATTGCATTATTATGAACTTTCATCAGATCTTTAACCATGGTCATTTTTAAGTCTTCTGTCATTTACAGACAGTTCTGGGTGTACTCTGATGCTTTTGCAAAAATGTTCCTATAAAAGGGTTTCATCTTCAAGGAATTCATGGAAAAGACTGACAAGTACAGGTTTCTGGTAACTGACTATACTGCTGAACTGAATGAATAAGCATTTTCAGAACTCTAATGGAAAACTGATGAATTCATAAAAGTGCTAACAAAAGATCAAGATGAAAAAAAAATTAATTACATGGGACTGAGTGAACTGATGAGGATGATTATAATTTTTGTGACTTTCTGTTTGAATAAAAAAAAAATCCCACAAGGACTCAGAGGCAAAAAATATACAAATCAGTTTTCACTGCAAAGTAAAGGAGCTGTTACAGTGGAGGATTACTGGACTGAATGTCAATATTATGACATAGTATGAGTGTGTTTCGTGTGTGGTAATTGAAATCACTGTTGCTTTTGTTGTGGTCATCCATTTACAATGCTTGGTGTCAGTTTATCTCTTGTAAAAATAAAATACAGTGTGTGTGTGTGTGTGTGTGTGTGTGTGTGTGTGTGTGTGAAAAAGTAAAAATAAAAAATAAAAATGCGGAAACTGAGAAAAAAAATAAATTACAAAAAAACAAAAAACAAAAGTTACCACTGTCATAGTAGAACCATCCTTCTTTATTTAATTTGAAGCATCCTAGGCTTAGAATCTTGTGTTTCTGGAAGGTAGTTTATACCATGACTGCTTCATCATGCCCCAGAAGACCTTCTTTCAGTTGAAGTCATGTATAGTTCAAGTGGCCTGAATTCTCTGCCTTTTTTACTTGCTTTACAAGCCTACCCTGAAAATAAATTATTTAGTCAACTTATTCTCACAACATGTCCCAGTTGCCTAGAAAGGATCAAATAGAACATTGGACGTACACACACACACACACACACACACACACACACACACACACAAAATGTAACTAAACAAAAAACACTTCAGTCTAATCATCTCTCCTAGATTTTTTAAAACCAAATTTCGGGTTTATTCCACCTTGGGGATTCTATGTCAAGTTTATGTAACTGTACCTTTTGAATAGTGCCTACCTATGCATTAAAAAACTATCTAATATTAAGTTGTTAATTTATACACAGAGAGAGAGAGACTTGCAGTATGTTGAAAGTATTTTTCCCTATTAAATTTATTTTCCAAAGAAAAATGATGTTGGTCATTTATCACTAATCTGAGTTGTAAAACTATGGCTATCTATATATACTGGCCAAAACCTTTAAACTCTCAGAAACCTGTCCTATTGAAATATATCAAAATAACTCATTTTTCCAACCGCTGGGCAGACTGTGTTTTATGGGGAAGAGCAGTTAATACACACATGAAAATCTCATCTGTAACCCAATCTGTTAGAGTTTAGAGGGTAGCAAATTCTTAACCCAGAGTGAATCGCTCATGTTAATTACTCTTGATTTTCCTTGAGGTGAACAACTTTTTAAAAAATTCTGAAAGCTGCAAAAAATTATTTTAAAACTCTAGTTCTGTTCCTGAAATGAACTTCCAGCTCTTTGCATTTTCTCAGAGGTATGAAGGAAGTGTTCTGCTTCTCCGCCTTATGGCTGGCAGTGGGCACCACCAAACTGGGCTAAGTACTTTAGGAGGATTGTAAAGATGTGTGATGCAATATATATTTTTTTTAATTATTAAAATAAATTTATTTATTTTATTTATTTTATTTATTTATTTTTCGCTGCGTTGGGTCTTGGTTGCTGCACGCAGGCTTTTTCTAGTTGCGGCGAGCGGGGGCTACTCTTCGTTGCGGTGCATGGGCTTCTCATTGCAGTGGCTTCTCTTGTTGCAGAGCACAGGCTCTAGGCACGTGGGCTTCAGTAGTTGTGGCTCACAGGCTCTAGAGCGCAGGCTCAGTAGTTGTAGCACATGGGCTTAGTTGCTCCACGGCATATGGGGTCTTCCCGGACCAGGGCTCGAACCCTTGTCCCCTGCATTGGCAGGCAGATTCTTAACCACTGTGCCACGAGGGAAGCCCAGTATTTTTCTTAGTATTAATAAAATCTAACATGTATTGAATGCTTACTATGTACTAGACTGTTTATGCATATATTATCTCATTTAGTTGTCCCTATAGTCCTTCAAGGTACAGGTACCATTATCATTCCCATTTTACACCTGAAGTCATGGAAGTCTGGAGAGATTAAGCAACTTACCCAAGGCCTGACAGCAAGTGGCAGAGCCAATATCTGAACTCTAGCAGTTTGGCTGCAGAGCCCACCCTCTTGACCACTGGGCCAAATTACCTCTCTCTTACTTTGTCCCAGATTCCCAAACTCAGATGCTCAATCCATTCAATCTTATACATACAAAGGAATAGAGCCACAGAATCTTAGAATTAGACGGGTGCAGAACTCTCTTCCCAGCCAACACAGTAATCTCGTCTACAGTGTCCCTAACAAGTGGCCATTTTACCCCAACTCTTAACATTTCCAGTGACAAGGAGTTCCCCACATCGTAAAACAACCCATTCCACCTTTAAGTCGCTCTTTGTTTGTCTGTTTTGTTTTGTTTTTTTGCCACACCATGCGGCTTGCAGGATCTTGGTTCCCCAACCAGGGATTGAGCCCAGGGCCCCAGCAGAGAAAGCACAGAGTCCTAACCACTGGACCACCAGGGAATTCCCAAGCAGCTCATATTTTAGAAAGTTGTTTCTTGTTCAGCTGAAGTCTACCTTCGTGACACTTCTACCAGCTGGTGTTGATTCCATATAGAATGTCTTATTCTCTTCCACCTGACAGCCCTTCAATTATGAAAACAGTCATGATGGCCCTCCTTCACCCAAAGCTCTTCCCCAGTTAAATCTCTCTCATTCATTCAGCCATTTCTCATATGACATGATTTGCAGGTACTTCACTTTCCTGACTGCATTCTTTGAATATGTTCCAGTTTGTTAATGTCCTCTTAAACATGGCATCCAGAAGTAAGCACAAAGCTCTATGGGCAGAGAATGGACTTGAGGACACGGGGAGGGGGAAGGGTAAGCTGGGACAAAGTGAGAGAGTAGCATGGACATATATACACTACCAAATGTAAAATAGGTAGCTAGTGGGAAGCAGCCACATAGCACAGGGAGATCAGCTCGGTGCTTTGTGACCACCTAGAGGGGTGGGATAGGGAGGGTGGGAGGGAGACGAAAGAGGGAGGAGATATGGGGATATATGTATATGTACAGCTGATTCACTTTGTTATAAAGCAGAAACTAACACACCATTGTAAAGCAATTATACTCCAATAAAGATGTTTAAAAATATATATACAAAAATATATATATATATATATATATACAATAAAATAAAATGGATAACCAACAAGGACCTACTGTATAGCACAGGGAAGTCTGCTCAATAGTCTGTAACAAACTGGGAAAAAAATTTGAAAAAGAATAGATACATGTATATGTATAGCTGAATCACTTTGTTGTACACCTGAAACTAACACAACATTGTTAATCAACTGTACTCCAATATAAAATAAAAAGTTAAAAAAACAAAAACTTGGGGGGGGGAAAAAAAGCTCTATGGGTGGACCAGCAGAGGCCCCAATGGGACTAAAAGTCCCCCGATCTGTTCATGACCATCATCTTGACCCAACTCAAGACTCATTAGCATTTTTTGGCATTGCCAACTCACAGTCAAGTAAGACCCTCAGTTCTTTTTCACACATGCTCTAGCTCCTTATCCTTAAATGTCCTGCACTAAATAGAGCATTAGAAACTTTTATTGTGGTCCTTCCCATTTTCTAAGCCTGAGTTTATTCTGGACTTTAGCCCTTCTGACTCAGTTCCTAGAGGTTTGAGATACTCTTTGGTCTTTGCCCTTGGAAGTCTAGCCCTCACTGTGTCATCTATATATGTACTTTAAACATTTGAGCTCATCAGAGGATAACCTGGAAGGGCATTTAATTTATTAGATATCTCTCCCTTTTGAATTTCTCACTGGAATTTTTCCAAATTGTACAGGTCTGAATTTTATCTTGGGAATCTCTCACCCTCCTGAGCTATCTTTCTGTTTGGAGCTTGGCCAAGAGATCATATTTACCTTTTCTCTGGTCCTTCTGAAGTCTAACACACACACACTCCACAGGTTAGTTAACCTATCTGACTATGCCGAGCATTCTTTTGTTTGACAGATCCAGACCAGTCAGTCTTGGTCAGTTTCCCTTAGATTCTTGTCACTTTTACTTTGCTAACCAGATCTTCCTTATTTATTATCAGGATTAAGCCTAGTTTAGCAATTTACCTCATTGCTCTTCAGTGTTCTGAGAAGTGTAATTATCAGCAAGAGAGTAAAGAATTTATCCAGTGTGTTGCTATCAGAATAATGAAACCTACAGCAGATATTCAGATGGCTTTTGTCCCTGATCAACATTTCTAGTCTAGGTGATGGCTTTATGAAGTACTATTCATAGCTTTTATCTATCTAGGCAATCTCTAGGTATGCTTCCACAATGACAATCACTTTCATCTCTCCCTTTCATTTTCATGGAATGCTTTTCACCCTCCCACCAGTGAATTGTTCTCCTTCTATATGGTATCTCTCTGAACCAGGTTTACCCTTCCTTTTCCTGATGCCAGTCAGAAGTCCCATTCCATCAAGTTTGAACAATACCTATAAAGTTGTGTTTTCTTGCTTGTATTGACATTTTACATTCACTTTATTACCCATACTCTGGGTGTGTTAGTACATAGATAACTGAGGCCTTAAGTATCATTTCTGACCCTCTTCCTTGTTTTTTCTGAGAGTTACTAGGCACTGCCTTAGCTTTAGTTTCTCTTTCTTAATTATACATGTATTCTACACAACTTCCAGAACACAACAGTTACTAACACAGAGCTCCCACTATGTCTCACTGGAGGAATTTGTTTTTGATGAATTGACTAGCCATATATCATTATCAACATCATTATCATTGACATTGTCTCTATTTCCCTGGACTCTTGCTACTGGTTTCTTTTTTTTTTTCCTTTTTTTTCTTTTGACTTTTTCATTTTTTTAACTTTCAGAAATAAAAATGTTGCCCCCAAAAAACCAGTATAAAGAATTTCCATGTATCCTTCACTCAGCTGCTCCAAATGTTAACATCTTACGTAACTGCTGTAACTAAAAGTACTATTGGTAGACTATTATTAACTAATCTACAGATATGTATCCAAATTTCAATAGTACCATCAATGTCCTTTTTCTGGTCCAGGATCCAATCCAGGATCACACATTGCATTAACCTGTCATTCTCCTTAGTCTCCTTTAATCTGTGACAGTTCCTCAGTCTTTGTCTTTCATGACCTTGACACTTTTGAGAACATCTGACTCCTTGAGGTACACCTGATCATTGGCAACCAGGAGAGCTCCAGCTCACAGTAGATTTAGCAAAATACCAAGTCATGACATGGACTCGCTTTTAAATGTATTTCATCTTCAGTAAAACTACACTTAAGCACCCAAAGACTGAAAAGGGACAAATTCTATGTAATTATTTGATCATCTTTTTGTGGAGAGAGAGAAATCTAACAGAACAATAAATGTGGAGGTGCTTGAAACAGTAAAAGACCTTTGGACTAGAATATGGTAGGGACATCATGCTCAAAGGGAGTAGCAGATGTGGCCAATGAAAGGTAGAAAAAGGTACATAAGTGATGGTAAGGTGGGTCAGAGTAATTAATATTTGAATAAAAATGCATTCATCAGAATGTCAAGAGTTCAGACTAGAAAGGTTTTGAATTGTATTTTGAAATGCATTCTAAAACCCACCTCCCTCTAAACAAAATGCTCCAGAGATTTTTTGTTTTAGCTGTTCATTCTCTCACCAGTAGAGGTAGAGGATTGGCTACCGCTTTCAGAGAACACACTCTGTCACTGAAATTGCACAGCAAGGTCATTTCTGTATCCAGCTGCATTTCTATTATAATCAGCTAACAAGAGCATAGCGGCCTCTCGAGAATACAGGTCAAAGATAGCCCCCAGGATCAACAAAGCTGGAGTGAAAATTTCTCTTCTTTGAACACTTGCTGTGTGTGCTCAACACTTCAGATTGCTGGGGTTCTTGGGAAGACTAAGAAATTGCAAAGTATACTTAGAGGAAGGACCTGACATTCCTGGAGGAATCCTAGAATTGGGTCCTTTAACGGGCAGATCTGGAGAAGGTGGGAGAGGGCAAGATAGTAAAGTGAGGGGTATGCCACCTATGTTTCCAGTGTGCTGGGTACCTAGGGCTCAGCTGCAGTTGGAGTTTTCAACAGTTATCCTTACTTTTATAAACATGGTTGTCATTACTTACACAGGATTTGTGATGACACTCTCAGCTCCTGTTCTGAATCTGAGGGAGTGCACTCAAGCTAACAAGTAGGTTTTTAAGGACATGTGTGGCAAATGCTCCCCCAGTGCAGAGATTAAGGGACTCAGTAAGCACTTGTCCCTTGACACAATGGGTGTCAATCTAGTTCTACTGATTCCTCTAAACCTTTCTGGAGTTCAGGAATCTACTCAATTCAAGAGCACTTTACCTGGGGTCCAGGACCCCAAATACCAATCTAATTCACACGACCTCTTAACCTTAACGGTATAACCTCTATCTTTGGCTTCTGGCTAAAATAATTTCCCCACCCCCTACCGAGTTCTTTGGACTCTCCTCTGCCAATTCCCGGCAAGATCTCTGTTAAACTGCATTTGCAAACCGGGGTCCGGGGCACGCTGACAGTGTCCCAGCTCTGCTGTTCCCCAGTTTCCTCTATAGCTTCACCCGTCAAGCTCCAGGGCAGTGCTAGGTCTAGGGTGAGAACAGTGAGGCACTTGCCTTGGCACCAAATGTAAGCGGGAGCTAAACAGCTCAGTAATCAAGACGAATGATTATTTTAATGCACTATTTTTAAATATCAAAAGGAATACAAAAATCCATGATGAACAACGTTTCGAAATTTATAATAAAGACAGGCTCCCATCTTGCACTTGTAGGGTCCTGCCTCACTTGCCTCACCCTCATTCCAGCCCTGGGGCTCCAAGTAAACTTTATTTACAAAAACAGGCGACCGGCCAGAGCGCCATACTTTGCCTACACGAATCTTTTTTTAAAATATTGCATTAAATATTATTTGTCTTGACTACCAAGTTTGGGAGAGGGATGTTTGTCTGTTCTTTGGAGTCCCCTTAAATATCGCGCCTCACCCTTGTCCGGGCGCGTCGTGACCTCTCGCTCCCTCTGCGCCCCCAGGCCTCCCCCAGGGTCCCGCGTCCGGGCCGGGTACTCTCTGGGGCCGCCCCTTCCTCGGGCCGGGTCAGGCGCTGCGGGCGAGCCGGGGCGACGCCGAGGGCGGCCGGTGCCCGACTCCACGGCTCCTCCCTCCGCGCGCTGAGCCATTCAGCGGCCCCGGCGCCCGCCCCCGACGCCGGCCGCCCGGGCGCCGGCCTCCCCTATATAAATCGGCCATTTGCTTCGCTCCGCCCCAGAGCCCCGGAGTCCAAGCCGGTTTCTCGCTGTTCCCGCAGTCGCCCGCCTCCTCTTTCCTTCCAACATGACAGATGCCGCCGTGTCCTTCGCCAAGGACTTCCTGGCAGGTGGAGTGGCCGCGGCCATCTCCAAGACCGCCGTAGCGCCCATCGAGCGGGTCAAGCTGCTGCTGCAGGTACGTCCCGGAATCCGAGAGCCCGATCAGGAAGTGGGGGGAGGGGGTCGCGCGGGAAGCGGTGCCCCAGGGCCTGGGGAGAACGAACCCTCCGGACCAGTCCAGGGAAGTGGCAGCGTGGGAGCAGGGGTGGCCGCAGGGTCGGACCAAAAGGCAGACTTGAGGGAGATGCTTTAGTGACCTGAAGTTCAGGATCTAGGAAAGGGTCAGGGGCGGAGGGTCGGGGGAGGAAGCCCAGGGCCTGGGCATCCCGGAGGCAGCGAATTCGGATGGGACAGCCCGGGGGTGACTGGCTCCCGGGCCTGGAGGTCAAGGGCTAAGCCTGCAAGCCGGCACTGAAAAGAGGAACACCTGCCCTTACCGAAGACCTCAAGGTCGCGGCAAGGAGATAGCAGCCCCGTGGAGGCCGTGCGGCCGGTGGAGCTGCCTCGCAGCCGGCCGCCGCGCTCCGATCTAGCCGGGCCGGAAGCCGGCGCCGGGAAGCGCGTGTCCCTTCTGCGTCCTCCCCCGCGCAGCCGCCGGCGCGTCCCCGCGGCCTGGCGTCCTGCGCGGCGCGCTCTCCCGCTCTGGCTCTAGAGGGCGCGCCTGCACGGGCGTAGGGGTGGTGGCCCACGGGTCACCTCCAGGAGAGGAGGGGGGCCAGAGCGGGAGGGAAGCCGCTCCGGGGACCCTGAGGCGTAGGCCACGGTCACCAAGGTGACTGCGCCCGACGTGAGCCTCGCCCTGATGCTTCTGAACCTGGGTCTGAGGTAATGACTTTTCTCCCAGGCCTAAAGGTCACGGGTCCGCTTGAGGGTGCCTCCTCCCCACCCAAAGGGATGGAGGCTTAATGCTTCTAAGGGTGCAGATCACCTCTTCCACCTGTGACAGCGTCAGAGGTTTGCGGGGTGGGGGGGATGTCCAGCCTGTGTGACATAGAAGACTAGATTTGGGGAAAGCGGGAGCCAGCTAACCTTAAGGGTGTCCATTGAGATGATATATTCTCTTCCTTTTTCCCTCCTCCGTGGTTATAACTCTCCCTGTTGGCCTTCTCCTTGTCTGTCAGGTGCAGCATGCCAGCAAGCAAATCACTGCAGATAAGCAATACAAGGGCATCATAGACTGCGTGGTTCGTATCCCCAAGGAGCAGGGAGTCCTGTCCTTCTGGCGTGGTAACCTGGCCAATGTCATCAGATACTTCCCCACCCAGGCTCTCAACTTTGCCTTCAAAGATAAATACAAGCAGATCTTCCTGGGTGGTGTGGACAAGAGGACCCAGTTTTGGCGCTACTTCGCAGGGAATCTGGCATCAGGTGGTGCCGCTGGGGCCACATCGTTGTGTTTTGTGTACCCTCTTGACTTTGCCCGTACTCGTCTAGCAGCCGATGTGGGCAAAGCTGGAGCTGAAAGGGAATTCAGAGGCCTTGGTGACTGCCTGGTTAAGATCTACAAATCTGACGGGATTAAGGGCCTGTACCAAGGCTTTAACGTGTCTGTGCAGGGTATTATCATCTACCGAGCTGCCTACTTCGGTATCTATGACACTGCGAAGGGTAAGTTTGCTGTGTGCTTCAAAACTGTGTTCTCATGAGATCATTTATAAGATCGTCGTGCCATCCTAATTTTCCAGGAGCCAGAGATTTCTTTGTAATTGCTGAAGGAAGCCAAGGTCACCCAGTACAGCCCTTTGTGTACAGATGAGATGTTGGGGATGAGGGGACGTGGCAGACAATGAGTCAGGAGGACTCCGCTTTCTGGTAAAAGTGTCTCTTTCCTATCCTCAGGAATGCTTCCAGATCCCAAGAATACGCATATCTTCATCAGCTGGATGATCGCACAGTCCGTCACAGCGGTGGCTGGGTTGACTTCCTATCCATTTGACACAGTGCGTCGCCGCATGATGATGCAGTCAGGGCGCAAAGGAAGTAAGTTCCGCTTGAGCAGAAGACGAAGATGTGGGCATGGAGCATGGGCACAAACTAGCCATGCCTGTCTTTGAAAATGGCAATCTGTTGAGATCGCAGATGGGGTTGGTTGGTCTGTGTCTACTGCACAGTTGCCTTTGAGTGGGCCCTTTGGGTGCTTATGCCCAAGAGGCTTCCATGGTATTAGAGGTTAAGACCAGCGGGTAATCTACGTATCTCTGTTGTTCTCTAGTCACCAGATTAAGATTTCAGTATTGCCCACACTAATGTGTCAGTGTTGGATTTTTAAAAACTGACATTAGCTCTTAGAGGTGGGGCTCTGGTTTAGTCTAGTTAAACCTAAGGATTTTTCATCAGCCTCAGGTCACCAGCTCCTTGTCTTTGTCCTTTGCAGCGGATATCATGTACACAGGCACACTTGACTGCTGGAGGAAGATTGCTCGTGACGAAGGAGGCAAAGCCTTTTTCAAGGGCGCGTGGTCCAATGTCCTCAGAGGCATGGGTGGTGCTTTTGTGCTTGTCTTGTATGATGAAATCAAGAAGTTCACATAAGTTATTTCCTAGTTTTTCTTCTTCTGTGAACAGGCATGTTGTATTATATAACATATCTTGAGCATTCCTGACAGACTGTTGGCTGTCTATTTATCAATGGCAACTATTTACTGGTTGAAAATGGGAAGCAATAATATTCACCTGACCAGTTTTCTCTTAAAGCCATTTCCATGACGATGATGGGACCCAATTATGTTTTTTATTTTAGTCACTCCTGATAAAATAACAAATTTGAAGAAATAAAAAATACCTGAAATATAATTTTGTTTGTGGTTTATTTTCATATAAAAGTACATTTTATAATTTAGTAAGTGCTACGTTTGAGTAAAATGCTACATGTTTAATAAATGCTACAGTATCTCCTGAGATGAAGAGCTTCTAAAACCAACCTTCAGCCATCCACTTAGCAAAGAATAGCTCAGTCGTGTGACCCATCAACATTCCCAATACATTAGCAAAGTGAAATTCAGACCCAAAGCATCCAAAAAACCATTGGTCCATTGCCTGCGGACAGTCATAGCTGATGAGCTTTCTCTAAAAAGTACTATGTACCCACCTTTCCTATCTTGTGGTTATTAATCAAGAAATATAAGCTGAATTGTTCACTTTAGAATGGTGGTTCTATGAATTTCACCTCATTTCAACAGAAGTATTGTAAAATATAAGGTGGTAACAGCTAGCAACTTTTGTCCAGTTGCTTTCCCTCATCTATCTTCACCTGTCTCAAGTCATTTTAATTTAATCCTGTTCAAAGCAGAGGATTAGAGCTGGCATAGTTACGCGGTGCTGAGATGGCAGTGCTGTTAAAGATTACGGAGAGAGCTGCCACGACCTCAAAACTCATTTTACAAAGAGGAGATGGAGCATCTGCATCTTGCCTAACATGCAAATAAGCCTAGTCAATGGAGGACATTTGTTTTTTTTTTGGATAAACCCTTACTTGGGATCCATGTGTGTTTGCAATTTCTGTAGCTCTTGATAAGGCCTCAGAAATCCAGTGGATCTTACCTGTAACATGAGATTTGTATGAAGAATAAAGCACCATGGCTGTCAAGCCACAACATTTCAAAGTAGAAAGTGATAGGTGGTCCACGTGCACAGGTAAAACATTCCTGAGGAACATCTCACACACTGGCATGTTTAAGTGCCACTCACAGACAGGGTCTGCATCACAGGCATTGGTGCCCAGGGGATCGTAGAGTTTGTTATGTGCCCCCTGGCCAAGCACCTTAATTGTATAGCTTAGTTGTTGAGAACTCTTCACAGTGTATACATATCGAATCGTCAAGTTGTATACCTTAAATATATACAGTGGTTACATGTAAAAGGTGTGGTAATAAAGTTGTTAAAAAATCCAGGCATCAGGCCTGGATTCTGCCACTTACTCTGCTGTTGGGTAAGTTACTTAATTTCTCTAAGCCCCAGTTTTCCTCATCTATAAAATGAGAATAATAATAATGCCTGCCTCCGAGGATTGTTTCAAGGATTAAAGAATTTATGCAAAGCACCTACCATAGAACATACATAATAAATACTCTATAAATGGCAACTGTGATAATCATTAAAAGACAGTTAAGATTTCAGGGACTCCAGAATCGGAAGTACCTAGATTTGAATCCTGGCTCTGCTGCTGATTTAGCTGTATGGCCTTGGGCGAGTCACTTATCCTGGGTCTCAGTTTCCTCACCTGTAAAGTGGGGATTTAATAGTGCTAGCCATATTTCCTAGGGGTGTTGGGAGTGAGGGTTAAGTAACATAAAGCATGTAGAGCAATCAATATGGCGCCCGGCATCTAGTAAGCACTCTGATGTGAGTTTTTCATAATCAGACACCCATTTTGTTGAATGAAGATCTGCCCAAGCAGAGAACTACTTAAAAATGAATTCAAATCCACTTTTCTTTCTCTGCAACAGCCTACACATACTATTTTTTGCAGAATTTATATAAAATAAACTTCAGCTTAGGTCTTTTTCAGAGAATTTGTTCCTGAAAGGGGATAAGAGGCTCTCCACTTAGGGCTGCAAACCACAATACAAGAGAACCCAAGCCCCCTTTATGGTTATTACAATGGATGTGGACTCACTGAGCTGGCAGCTATTAAAATAAACCTAGGACCGAGCATTAATGATCAGAAAGAAAGAAGTGGTGCTTCCTACAATTGGGTGGCTGACAGATGAGGTGTTTTTTTTTCTCTCTCTCTTTCTATTCTTGTTGTTCAATGATTTTTGAAATTTAATTTAAAGACAAAGTGGTTTTAATCTCTCCAAGCTGTGCAGGATAGTGCTATAGAATTCATTATGTCCATTATGCTCATGCGAACATTGATGGTACACAATCTTAGCAACCCCCTAATTTATGCCGTTGTTTTGTTACTATTCAAAGCCTAACAGCATCCGTGAAGCCTGATTCCAGGTGAGAGAGCCAGAATACAGGTCAGCTCGCACACAGCCGTGCTCCCCATTCCAGGGGCCACTCCGCTCAGTCACTGAAGGCAGTGTGCTCCGGGTGCTCCAACCGCTGGAGAAAGAAACCAGGGGTGTCTCCCCACAGGGGCAGTTGTCGTGGATGGTAAGTCATTTAAGCCATTATTTTTGTATTAAAAGAGATGCGGATATGTTAGAGAGTCTATTGCACAATTTGAATGTGTTTTAAAGCTGCAAAGAGAGTTCTTGTGTATAGAGGACCATTTCTGGCACTGCCCTCAGACCCCAGGGGGAAACCTTTCAGCCTTCTCTGCCATTATGGACACTCCAGTAGAAAAAATCTTAAAGTATTGCTGTACCGGATGCTAGATTTTCAAGCGTCCGTGTTCCTGTGGTAAATTTCATTTCTCCTGTGAAGTTCGTGAGCATAGTATTTCTAATTTGTTTTTTAGGTTTTCAACACAGTTAATATCTGTACATGGTCATCAAAGTTGAACAGTAAAGAAAAGATATAAAATGAAAAGCAAACATTTCCCTGTCCTCCCTCTCCCATCCCTAATCCCCCTCCTCAAAAGTAACCATTATGAACAGTTTCTTGTCTATCCATCCAAAAAAAAAAATGTAATGCATCTTGTTGTAAGAGTAGCTGATTTGTTTTTATCTGAATCATATTCTGACTGCTTGGATTCAAAATGGCATGATTCTTTTAGACCGGTGTCAGACTGTGGGCATGAGGACTCAGACGCTGTCAGAGGCAGGAGGGTAGGGAAAGGGTCGCTTCTGGACCCTGAGCAAGGATTTCTAAGTGTGACCCTTTATTAAAACCTTAAAAGGAACTCAGTACTTTCCTTTGCGCTTTTAGCTTTTGTCGCTGAGTGACCCGGGGGCAAGTCACTTTTCACATCACAACCTTAATTTCTCCTCTAAAGTCCTTCCAGTTTAGATGTTCTCTGGGTCCATCATTTTTACATAAAGCAGAATCTGTGAAAGGACTGGGATTAGGTGATTGAATCCTTCCCGAGAACATTTTGAAATATCTAACACAGTCGTAAGTGAATAGTCTCTGACTCAGAACAGTCATTTGCAGACTGTGTGGGAGGGTTGGCGTTGGCAAATAAAATTACGATTGTAAAGATTTACATTAATTTCGGGACCAAGAAGCTGAGCAACAAAATTACAGCTCAGAGTTTGGGTCAAAGGTGGTCTGATTTACCTCAAAATAATTAACTTCAGTCTTTTCAGAGCCTCATTTTATTATGTGTAATGTGCACTTCGGTATGCAGGTGGAGATTTATTGGAACAACAAATATTGGATGCTACAATTTCTGGACACACACAAAAATGCCTTGCAGTCCACTCAAAATGTTTGGAGAAGCTTTCCCATCATTTCAGCCATTATTTGCTTTAAGTGCAGGTGAACAAGTTCAGATGCATGGTGTTCTTCTTAGCCAAAGGCTTAAAAGAGCCTTCGGTATCCTGGCAACAAATATAAACAATGTTCAAGTGACAGACTGGGCAGTATTTTCACTGTTCCCTCTTCGGAGACACAACTGAGTGACATGAAAAGAGTATTAATCCATGGTTTTTCCATGACTGTCAGTCGAGGAGGGGTCTCATTTTGATGGTGAGCGTCCATCCTGGGATTTCGTTTCCTTGTGTGACTTTTGTAACGCAGGGAGGAAATTTAGCACTGTTGAGATTTCAGGGAACTTGTGGGATCTAATCTCCCGACATGTTTCACCGTCCCTAATGTTTTCACTCCCACAGCAGAGATAGTTGTGGCCATAAAGACATAACCAGGGCAAAGTCTGTGCTAGACCACTCTTGACAGATCAACTTCTGAGGGCCTCGTGTTTGGGAGTGAAAAGGGAAAGTCTTCCATCTAAATGAGCTTCCAAGGCCCTGCTGGGCGAGGAGCAAATGTACCCCCTCATGGCAGAGAGACATGCCGCGAACCTAATGGTGCCTCAGCCTCGGAGCCGCCCCTTGCACGGGCCCCTTTCCAGCCCTGGGAGGCACCGTGGCAACATATTCATTTGGTCATCTGGTTTTGTAAAATGTTCAAAAGATATGTTCGTGTTTTTTAAAAGAGGGCACCCAGATTATATATAATTATATAAACTGATATCCCCACAAAACCTGCATCTATTCCTGCTGGTGGAGCTGGAATAGATAAAGGAATCTGGAGGCAGCCCTGTACATCAGGCACAGGCGTCACCCAGGTCTGGGACTTCCTTGTCACCTGGTCTCCCCACTGCTCCCCATCTTCCCACTCAGGACTCGCTCATGAGACTCTTTTGGACTAGAGGTCTCATTTTCAAATACCAAACTTTCTCACTTGACAGCTGTGCAATTTTTTTTTTTTTTGGCCTTACCACTCAGCATGCAGGATCTTAGTTCCCCGACCAGGGATCAAACCCGTGCTCCCTGCAGTGGAAGCACAGAGTCCTAACCACTGGACTTCCAGGGACTTCCCCACAGCTATCCAATTTTTACTTAACTGCTTCGTGCCTCAGTTTCCCCATCTGCCATTAGTGGATAACAACAGTACTTACCTCATAGGAATAGTGTGACGATTAGCAAGGTTAATATGTGTAAAGTGCTTAGAACAATGTGGGCACCTGCTTTACACAGTTTTGCTATTATTATGACTGTTATTGTTTTATTGGAATGCTTTAAATGATTTTTGTTTCATTCATGGGAGACTGATGTAATGGATTTATCCCTGACCTACAGATTTCTGAAACAGTCTCAAGAAAATGCCACATGTCCTATAGACAGTGAATCACACACACACACACACACACACACACACATGAACAAAGAAAAGGTTGTAAAGAAAGAAAAGGACACTTGGAGTGGACTGAATAGAAACATGGTTATAGTGGTAATCCTGAACTCTAAGTTAGAGCACTTATTTTACAACACTGACTATTCAAGGGAGCAAAGGCCAAAAATAAATCCATCCTGTCTCATACCCAGACCCCACTGCCCTGCTGGCCCAGGGGCACTATGTGATCACCGGGGTTCCCTTTGCTCTTGTAGTATTTCAAGGAATCCATGAGGTCCCGGCCTGATTACCCAAGTCTATGACGTGACTCCCTAGGGAAAGAAGCTGCTGGGGAGAGGCAACACACCAAGACCTTTGGAAGCAAAAGATCTTCTTTCACTCTTGCAATTAAGTTCAGGAATCAGGAGTCCCTTTGTTACGAAATTTGAGCCTTGTAGTGGGCTTACCCTAGAAGTGAAGGTCAGGGGGTAAAAGTGCTTGCACTTCTGGGTAAAAGCATGCTGTTTGCCAATTAGGATTTAAAAGCTCGAGTTTGGCCATTGAAATTGTAATCCCACTTCAGCTCCATGTTTCTCTGTCTGTCTTGGGTCACATCACACCTCATCATGGGTTAGTGCCTCAGTTTGTCCACCAGGAAGATTGGGAATCAACTTTTCTTGTTTGGGTTACAATACCGTTTGGTTTCTTTTTTTAAAATTTTTATTGAAATGTAGTTGATTTACAGTGTTGTGTTAGTTTCAGGTGTACAGTAAAGTGATTCAGTTATACACACACACATATATATTTTTTTTTACAGAATCAGATACAATATCATTTCTTAAGTCTTCTACCGAGGACTGTGGCCCTTTTCAGAATTTCTAGATCTAGACACATTGGATTGTTAAGCTTGCTTCTGCTGATTAAACAATCGATACAACCAAATACCATGATTTCTCTAAAACTACAGAATCAGGATCATAGCTAATTATCTTGACCTCCTATATGTCAATGTTGTGCTAAGCACTTCGCATGGATTAACTCTCCTGACCCTCTCAACAGCCCTGAGAGGTAGGTATTGTTATTAGCTCCATTTTACAGCTGATGAAACTGAGGCTTAAAGAGGTAAGGTAACGTACTCTGAACTGTCCTTGACTTTCAAAGAGAACTTCAAGGCTATCCTGTCCAACTACTTATTTTCAGTCATAAAATATATTAAAATATGAAAGCTGGCTAGTTTCAACAATAGACAAAATCCACCTGACAAATATTCAATTAAATAGAAATTGTGATAACCAAAGCACTGTTTACAGAGTTCATTTTTAGAGTATGGGTTATTTACTATTCCAGCCAATTTAAGAATTATTGTTTAAGAATAATTACTTGAACCTAAAGCTACATTTGATTTTATTCAAGTTTCCCTAGCTTTTTCAGGACAGACCCTCCTTTTAAATTTATTTATTTTATTCATTTTATTTTTGGCTGCGTTGGGTCTTCGTTGCTGTGCATGGGCTTTCTCTAGTTGCGGCGAGAGGGGGCTACTCTTTGTGGGGTGTGCGGGCTTCTCTTGTTGCAGAGCACGGGCTCTAGGCGCGCAGGCTTCAGTAGTTGTGGCATGCGGGCTCAGTAGTTGTGGCACACGGGCTCAGTAGTTGTGGCACACGGGCTCAGTAGTTGTGGCGCATAGGCTCAGTGGTTGTGGCTCATGGGCTTAGTCGTTCCATGGCATGTGGGATCTTCCCGGACCAGGGCTCGAACCCGTGTCCCCTGTAGTGGCAGGCAGATTCTTAACCACTGCACCACCAGGGAAGCCCCCAGACCCTCCTTTTAAAAGGAGGCTCTTAGCAAGGAACGCTGAGCCCCCTTCTGATGTTATTTGCCTGAGGCTGGGGTTATTGGGTTATTGGGCCATTGGGTAAGGCCCAACCCAACTAACACAACCACATGACCACTTGGTGTTTGGCGCCCCCTCACCTCTTGCCAGGGTTAGGGGTTGGGAGGGGCCATCTCAGCAAAATGCTGACACCCGGGCGTTGGTCTGTTTTAGCTGATTGCACCAGCTATGGAGAGACAGTAACTTGTGCCTCTTGTCCTGCTACTTCTGCTCATGCTCCAAAGTCCCAAACCAAGCTGCTTGCCATTGCCTCACCAGGCATTCACGTTCATATTTCTAAGCTTTGCTGTACTATTATGTGGACTACAGAAAAACGCTCAACCTAACAGTTGTGAGTTATGTTTTATTCGGGGACCTTACTGAGGACTGCATCCGGGGAGACAGCCTCTCAGACAGCTCAGAGAGCTCTGAGGAACTGTTCCAAAGAGGCAAGGGAGGAGCCAGGATATATAGGAGTTTTTGCTGGAAAAAAAACTGTGGTCGAACATCAAAAGATTACTGCTAATCACAAAAACATGCACCTCAAGTTAATGATTTTAGCGCTTTTCTATGTATGGGAAGATGCAAGAATCTGGGCTTATTGAAATCATTCCTTAGATATGCATCTTAACTATCTATAGCCAGTATCCTGTTTTTCTCCTTTCTGAATTCCCCTCAGGGTGCGCCGTGTTGGGCTGGGGGTGCAGCTGCAGTGGCTTCTGGCCTGATGGCGAGCAACATTCTTTGTTTACTAGAATGGCAGGCGGGTTTTGTCCGCAGTTACCCCCCGCCCCCTGCCCTGGCCCACCTGCCCTTCCCTACCTCTCTGTCAAGGCACGGTCCTTCAGGACCCAGGTGCCATCACGCCTTTTTCTGCAAGCCTTCCCAGACTCCACTAGCCAGTGCTCGCTGCCCTTTCCTTTGAACTGCTAAAGTAGTCTACTTATGTCAGCTCCATGAGCCAAGGAATTTTGTCTGTTCAATTCATGGTTGTATCCCCAGTGCCTAGAACAGTGCCCGGCACATAGTAGTTATTCAAGAAATTATTAAGCAAATGAATTATAATGTTTGTGTCATTGTATGATGACTAAGTATTTACTTGTCTGTCTCCATTAGGGGCTGTCTTGTTCCTCTTTACATTCCTAACATGGAGCAGAGAACTTAATACAGAGCGGATGTGTGGTAAATGTCCATTGGAGGGAGAAATGAATGAGAGGATGAATGAATGAACATGTAAACTGTGCTCCCGCAGGAGTGAATATTGGCTGGATCCAGCATCTTGCTCCCTGGGAACAACTCTGCAGTAATAAATTGCACAGGGCCTTCTTGATTGGCATCTATTGTTTGCCCAGCTCCTGGGCTTAGAGGGAGGCTCTGGATATAGCAGGGGTTTGGAAATCACCGGGTTCCCATACTGCTGCTATACTGTCCATGCTAGAGCCAGGGTCTTAGAAACCCCCCTCCCCAAATCTGTGTGAAAAATAGGTGTGACTCCACAGCAAGTCCTCCTAGCAACCTGTGGACATATGCTGCCTATTCAATCACGAACCCCAAACACGGATCCCTCCATATAGTAAGTGCTTGATGGGTATCTGGTTGTGATGGTGACAATGCTGAACACTGACTGTCACACAAGATGACTCAGGCCACTCCAAGGGGAGAGGAATAGGCATGTTACTGGGGCACCTGAGGACGCTGCCATCAGAGCTGTACCGACTGCACACCCACGTGACTTATTAGGGCTGATTAGGCCAGACATACTCCTGTGCCTGGGCCTGATGTTCCCAGCCTCTAAGACAGACCCAGCCACAGAAAGCCGATGAGAACCCTAGAGTGAATGTGACCCTCTTTGATCTGCTCTGAAGGCAAGTGGGTTTGCTCTCTCTCTCTTGAAGGTGGGTGGGAAGCCCCCAGGGATTTGCTCTCTTATTGCTCACCCATTGTCATTTCTAGAGCTTTTTATTGTGGGCCAGACACTCTTCTAATTGTGTATGGATTCTCTCATTTAATCCTTTCAGCTGCTTTATGATGCAGGTGCTATGATTACCATTTTCCAGATGTGGATAACTGAGGCAAGCCATATATATATATAGCACCTGCAGCTGAAAACCCTGAAAGCAGAGGCCCCCCACTTAAGAGAGGGCCAGGAAGCACTGCAGGATTATGTGGTTCCTGGAAAATGACCAGGGAGATCCGATGAAGGAGAGTGGTCTGCAGCATCAGGAGAGGCCTTGGTGTAGTGGTTAGAAGATGGCTCTGCCTCTTTCCAGCTGTGAGGCCAGGCGGTGGACAAGGTGCTAAGTTCTCAGTGCCTCAGCTTGCTCAGCTGTAAAATGGGGTCAAAAAGAGCACTGTAGTGCGGATTAAATGAGTCAGTACTTGCGAGGCGCATGGAACAGAGCTTGGCACAGAGTATGTGCTTAAGTGTTAAATGACGGCGGGGCTCTCTGGAGACCGCCAGCCTCGTCCCTTGAGGTGCTGGTTTTTTCAAGGGAAACGTTGTAGGGGGCGCTCTCGGCATGTTAGCTACAATAGTCTTTGCTGCGGACGGGGAGTGGGGGAAGAGTAGCAGAGGGAGATGTCCCCTCCCGCCACGGGGGCGACTGAAGGCAACTACCTAGGAGAGAGGAGGGCCGGGCACACCCTGAGGGGAAAACGCGGCTGCTGTGGGCATGATGGCGACTGAAAGCCGCTGGAAGCGCAAGGCTGGATGAGAGATACAGGCTAGGAGACCCGCCGCGCAGCCGCCGCCGCCAATGGCGAACTCGCCTCGCAGGGCTCAGCCGCCTCCTCGCAGCTGCCTGCAGAGGGCGCGCTGCTTCTCTGCTCGGCCCGGCGCTGCTGCCCGGCGGCTGGGAGTGCGGCGCCCTAAACGCAGGCAGCTCTCCAACCATCTCGGGCCAGCCCACCTCCTCCAAGAAGCCTGCTCTGACCACTGCGACCACAGTCTTCCTCCCCTGATCCCCTAAAGCATCATCCGCGCTTGCATAATTTAGAACTCGGATATGTGCTGGCTGGTTCGCTGTGTCAGATGTATTGGGAAGTCTTGGCTTCACAACATATCATACCTTGTATTTCTCCCCCGCACCACACGCGGCCCCTGGCGCACCGGTAGCCACATAGCGAGTGCCCAGCGAACACTTGACTTGCCTCTACGAGGTCCCGCTGTAATGACTCCCCAGGGAGACTCTCAGGGTCCCTGATGTCACAGAGCCCAGGGTTGGCAGAAGAGGCGCCTAGCGGGATGCCTGCATGGCCTCCCTTGACACCTGAGCGTTCACTAACCGGGTGGGACTGGTATAGCCCACCTCCAGAGGCAGTGCCTTGTGCAGAGGAAGCCTGTCTGCAGGGAAGCCCACGGACATGGAAACATTTGCCGAGCCCGGGCTTCAGTGCAGAGTCCTGTGCTGGGCACCCAGGACACAGATATAAACAGGGTGCTTGCCCTCATGGGAGGCAGCGTGGAAAAATGGAAACAAGAGATGGAGAGTCAGAAAATTCCCACATGCTAGCTGCGTGACCTTGGGCACATCGTGTTGCCTCTCCGAGCCTCAGTGTCTTCATAACGTATCTCTAAGAGGGTCTGGAGTGGGGTGGAGTAGGGGTGATCAACGTCTACTGTAGCCAGACCTATAATGTTTCCATTTTCATGAGAAGAATATATTTGTTTATTGAGTAATTTATATTACATTTTTAAGTCAAAAAAATTAAGTGGAAGTGGTAGTGTTTTGTGACAATCAAATGATAAAATATTTATGAAAGCTTTTTGTTGAATCGAAGAGGCTCCACAAAGGTTCATCACTTTTTCCACTGCTAAAAATACGTAGTAGGCACTCGGGTAAATGCATCTCGAGGAGGATGAAAATGTTTCCCAGGTGATGAGGTGAACAGTTAACTCAAGGTTACAAGATCCATACATAAACATGGAAGTTAAGGATACAAGAAGGTCTGGCATGTGCCAAGTGACTTGTCCAGACACTTGAGTTATCCAGATGGTAAGTGTCGAATGAATGACTCCAGAAATCACTGTGGGTAGATGGTCAGGGGAGGCTCCACCACGGGCACAAGTCTCGAGATCAGCCTTGAGGATTGGATTGGATTTTGGTAAAGAAACACAGGGAAGACCATCTAGACAGAGGAATGGCCTGAGTAAAGGTGCGAGGCAGGAAGGAATGAATGGTTGGAAACTGCAAGTGCCAGCGGGTAGTTTTTTGCTATCGTATCCACAGTCCTTGGCATGTAGTAGGCTCTCAATAAGTATTTGTGGAGGGAAGGAAGGAAGGAAGGGGGGAGGGAGGGAGGAGAGAAAGGGAGGGAGGGAGATGAATTAATTTGGCCAAGTTGAGACCAAAGCTTCCCATGAATCACGAGTCAGGACAAGAGACAAACGGAGACTAGAGGGACACAGAGTTGTCTAACATCCCTGAGACTCATCTTCCCTTCTGATGATAATACTCACCTCGCAGGACTGTCCTGAAGATTCAATGACAGAGAGTGTGTAAAGTACCCGCGGCAACCCACAGGGACACTTGGTAGCCATTGTGATCATAGCCCTGAGGCTGGAGCAGATTTCGGAGGAGTGCTTTGTATACAGTAGTCCATCAGTCAGTATTTTTGGCTGAGAGGAAGTTTGGGGACTTTGAACTTTTTCCCTGTAGGCGGCGGGAACCTCATATGCAAAGTGGGGTGAGGTGTGGGCTGCAGGGCAGGAGGGGAGGAGGTGCAGGTGCGAGGCTGCTGTAACTGGGAGAGGATTAGGACAGGCTAGGGCGGTGGCAGTGGAAATGGAAAGAAAGGGATGATGGGAAGAGGAGAAGCAAGGGGACTTGTTATTTTTGAAAGGAGACTGCCTGGAAATGGCTGCAAACTAAAAGGGGAAACAGGGACTTCCCTGGTGGCGCAGTGGTTAAGAATCCGCCTGCCAATACAGGGGACACGGGTTCGAGCCCTGGTGCAGGAAGATCCCACATGCCGCGGAGCAACTAAGCCCATGCGCCACAACTACTGAGCCTGCGCTCTACAGCACGCGAGCCGCAACTACTGAGCCCTCGTGCCACAACTACTGAAGCCTGTGTGCCTAGAGCCCATGCTCCGCAACAAGAGAAGCCACCGCAATGAGAAGCCCGCGCATCCAACAAAGAGCAGCCCCTGCTCTCCGCAACTAGAGAAAGCCCGCGCACAGCAACGAAAACCCAACGCAGCCAAAAATAAATAAAAGTAAGTAAGTAAATAAATAAATAATAATAATAATAATAAATAAAAGGGGAGACAGGTATGAGGTCAGAAAGATGCAGAGACCTCCCAAGTGGGTTTCACTGCAAAGAGTGAGGATCCAAGTGCTTTCTGGACTCCTTTAACGAACTGAATCCACATTAGTTCAGAGAATGACTCTGGGATCAGAGAGGCCTAGGTTCAGATCCCAGCTCTACCACTTCTTAGCTCTATGTCCTAGGGCAAGCCACTTAACCTCCCTGAGCCTCAGTTTCCGCATCTGGAAAATGGGGAGAGTAATAACAGCACTCTCTGTGAGGTGTCACAGAGCAGTTGTGGCGTTTCAGTGAGATAATGTGTAAATGAGAGAGAGCCTAACAAACAGCACTCAATGAACGGTAGCTGGAGTCCTCGTTATTGTTAATAGTAACAATAAAGCAACGTGCTACATATTGAATATAGAAAAAACTTGGAAGACACAATGGCAGGTGCGTAGGAGGTGGGTTTTACCCTGAGTTGTTGAAGGTAAAGAGGCAGGAGTTGTGAGAGCAGAGTGGGGAGGGCATTCCAGGCAGAAGGAAAGAGCCGATGTCTTCAGAGTTGGCGGGTGACTTCACGCGGCTGGCTCGCCGGGTCTGCATTGGCAAGGACGGAGGCTGCTGCGATGGGGCCGGTGCAGCAGGACCTGCGGGCCAGGCATGGGAGGCAGCTGAGTCCTCACCTCAGCATGAAGAAGCCAGGGAAGTGATATGAGGGAGTGTCTCCAGTGATTATTGCTAGAGAAGTCCTCTTGGTCTCCAGCCTCAGCATGTTAGAAGAGGAAAGCAAATCCATGAGAGCAAGTGTATTAGTCAGGGTTCTCCAGAGAAACAGAATGTATACATAAAATAGGCATTGGCTCATGTGATTATGGAGGCCAAGAAGTCCCAAGACCTGCCATCTGCAAGCTGGTGGTGTAACTCAGTTGGAGTCTGAAGGCCTGGGAGCCAGGTGGCCTATGGCATAAGTCCAGGTCCAAGTCTAAAAGCCCAAGAACCAGGAGCAGCAATGTCTGAGGGAAGTAGAAGATGGATGAAGCAAAAAGAGCAGATTTGACTTTTTTCTGCCTTTTTGTTCTTTTGGGGTGGGGAGCCCTCAACAGACTGGATAATGCCCGCCTACATCGGGGAGGGTGACCGTCTTTACTTCTACAACCGAGTCAAATGCTGATCTCTTCCGGAGACACCCTGACAGACACACCCAGAAACAATGGGCATCCCTTAGCCTAGTTGACACAAAATTAACAACTGACAGCAAGCTAAGGAAGAGAAGGGCCCCAGGGCTCTCTCCCTGCAGGGGCAGCCCCGGTGGGACTAAACCGAGAGTATGGAATAAGGGAGTCAGAAAGTTTCTTTGCTCTGGACCCTAAACACGTATCTACAATTCCAAGGTGATGACCCAATGGGACCTAGAAGTCAGCTTCTACCCACAAAGCCCTCAGCTATCAGCTGCAAAATGCTCATCCCAGGTGGTACCTTCCCCACTCCCACCCCAGGGGTGGTAAACTGGCAGGAGGTTTTTGGCATTTTTTAACCCCAGGGCCTGGTCTAAGGCTTTCATTTCCATGCTGATTTTATAAGCAGATCTTTCTCAGGCCTTGACTCAGGGCCAGCTGAGCTGGGCTCATTTCCTGTCTGTGCAAATGGTATGCACCCATATAACCCTTGGTTACCTAGGCCCTTGGAGGGAAGCCTTGGCCTAAATAGCCCCGAACAAGAGACAATAGAAAAACCTTTTATATTTAGCTTTAGGGTATCATAAGTGATTTTTTGGCAGCACATTTCCCTTCCTAAATAGGGTTGGATTAGGCTAATATTAAAATGAACTTTGGACTTCCCTGGTGGCGCAGTGGTTAAGAATCCGCCTGCCAATGCAGGGGACAGGGGTTCGAGCCCTGGTCCGGGAAGACCCCACATGCCGCGGAGCAAATAAGCCCGTGCACCACAACTACTGAGACTGCTCTCTAGAGCCCGCGAGCCACAACTACTGAGCCCACGTGCCACAACTACTGAAGCCTGCATACCTAGAGCCCGCGCGCCGCAATAAGAGAAGCCACCGCAATGAGAAGCCCGCGCACCGCAACGAAGAGTAGACCCCGCTCGCCGCAACTAGAGAAAGCCCGCGCACAGCAACTAAGACCCAACGCAGCCAAAAATAAATAAATAAAATAAAAAATAAAATGAACTTTATGAGAGGCAGTACCTCAGAGTGCATAAAAGCCTTAATAGCACAGCGGTTACAGGTTCATAACCACACTGTCTGGTCACCACCACTTACTAGCTGTTTGTCTCTCTGAAGCTGAGTTTCTTCATCTGTAAAACGAAGAGAGCCAGAGTCCCTTCCTCCCTGGGTGTTTGTGAAGACTGCGTGAAATACAATGCATGTAAAGCACTTAGCCCCAGCCTGGCCCACAGAAGCATTCCGTAAGGGTGGTGGTCATAATGATCCTCACATTATTATTATTCTCCCAGCAGACCCGTTGGGCTTTGGAGAAAGGAAGCCGGCAGGTATCCCGGGGGACGGACATGTGAGGGAAAGTCAGACCAGGATTAAAGACTGTCAGCATACAATCCAGAAAAAACACTCCACACTAGAAAACTGACTGTGTCCACTCGTTATCCTGAAAACCACCAGAACCTGCTTTCTCGACCCTTGTTCTCAGACCTGTGCCAGTTCCTCAGCCGACTGAGGCCGGGGTGAGCAGGTGGTGCTGGCCGTCGACCAGCTGGACCCCGAGCCTGTTGGGAAGCACTTCTCTGTGCCCGGGGCGGGCCCAGCTGGGGACGGGTGCGTGTTTGCCAGGTGAATGGCTGTTATCCTCGCAGTCACCTTTGTCTGTGAAGAGGGGAGGAGGCCAAAGCGTGTGGAAGGAGGCCAAATCCCTTCTGCCTTGTGCGGGCCTCACCTGCCTCTGAACTCTTGTCATGTTAGCAGTTTCCTCATGGGACATGTTTGGAAAAAAAGACTAGAAAACATACAGGTTTTTTTCCTAGATAGGACATGGTAAAAAGACCTCTTGGAAATAACTATCACGGCTAAAGCCTGGCCTGTGTCCCAAGCCAGGAAGACAAATTGGTAAGTTCAGTCTTTATGTCCTGGTTCTTCCATTGCCCACAACCCAAAGCTCTTTGAACACGCCTTTGTGAGCCCTTTATTTCCCCATTTACATGTCTTCACGTTTGTCTCTCCCTCTTACGTCATTTATTTTTTGCAGAGGTAATATACAGGTAACATGTGTCTCTGATACCAAACTCACAAGGCATAAAGGGTTTGCAGTGGCAACGTGGTCGCCCTCCCACCACCGTTCCCTAACCACCCCCAGGTAATGTAATCTCTGTTCTCGCGTTCCGCCGGTCCCCTCCAGAGATCTCTATGAAGATGCAAGCATACATATGTCAGCACAAACGGTAGCATTCTTTTTTTTTTTTAATTTATTTATTTTTGGCTGCGTTGGGTCTTCGTTGCTGCGCGCGGGCTTTCTCTAGTTGCAGCGAGCAGGGGCTACTCTTCCTTGCGGTGCGCAGGCTTCTCATTGCAGTGGCTTCTCTTGTTGTGGTGCATGGGCTCTAGGCACGTGGGCTTCAGTAGTTGTGGCTCACGGGCTCAGTAGTTGTGGCACACGGGCTCTAGAGCGCAGGCTCAGTAGTTGTGGCGCACGGACTTAGTTGCTCCGTGACATGTGGGATCTTCCCAGACCAGGGCTCGAACCTGTGTCCCCTGCGTTGGCAGGCAGATTCTTAACCACTTCGCCACCAGAGAAGCCCCACAAACAGTAGCATTCTTACTCACGTTTGTATTCCCGGTGCCCAGCAGAGGGCCAAACACATAGGCCTTCCAAAAAAGTATGTTGGTTGCATGTTTGTTTGCTCCAAAGTTTGTTGCCCTCATCCCAGCCCTGTCCATACTGTCTGGTTGATGTCCCCACGGGCGTATCAGCAAGTTACCTGTTTGGGCTCGCGCCTCTGGCTGTACTTTCTCAGGACTGAGATTTACAAAGAGGCCACTGGGGCCCTGCTTACTATAAACGACTCATTATCTTTCACTTTAGAGCTCGGAAACACCATCCTGGTGCACTCATTTTCTTCCCTGCTCTCTTTGGTGTCAAGCCAAAGCTGAGCTCTGGCTGCTCTTTGGTGGTAGTGGTTGCCTGAGGCTAGGGTTAAAGAGATTTGGATGCCATGCTCATCTTTGGGGAGTCTCATTCAGCTCGGAATTTTGGCTCAGGAAATAAAATGCAGGAGTTTCTGAACCACTGCGGTATGCCTCAGCCCCTGCCAGAGCTGGCTTTTCCAGAAGCATCCAAGCATTCAGACAGTGCCCTCATTCGCGTTCTGTCTCTCTCACCCTCCCTCTCTCTTGCTCTCTCACTCTCTCTCCTCCTCATGTGACTAGGGGACAGGTTGGAGTCTACTTGATCTGTATGAAAGCACCTAAGGAAGAAAGGAAAGTGGGGAGGAGAAGGGCCACTCCTTGTCCTGCTCTGTTCCCACAATGTTTGCAAACCCAGGGAGGCAGCAGGGCAGAAGAGTAAAGAGAACAGAGTCTGGGGTCACACTACCTGGGCTGGAGTCCTGAGTCTGCCACTTAGCAGCTGTGTGACCTTAGGCAAGTTATTTAACCTCTTTGTGCCTCCGTTTTCTTCAACTGTAAAATGGGGATGACACCTGTACCTACTTTAAAAGATTGTTTTGAGAATTTAATGTGTTCGATTGTAAAGCATTTAAAACCGTCCCTGGCATATGGTAAATGCTACATAAGTGCTTTTTTTTTTAAATTTTATTTATTTATTAATTTATGGCTGTGTTGGGTCTCCGTTTCTGTGCGAGGGCTTTCTCTAGTTGCGGCAAGTGGGGGCCACTCTTCATCGAGGTGCGCGGGCCTCTCATTATCGCGGCCTCTCTTGTTGCGGAGCACAGGCTCCAGACGCGCAGGCTCAGCAGTTGTGGCTCACGGGCCTAGTTGCTCCGCGGCATGTGGGATCTTCCCAGACCAGGGCTCGAACCCGTGTCGCCTGCATTGGCAGGCAGATTCTCAACCACTGCGCCACCAGGGAAGCCCTAAGTGCTTTTGAAATAAAAATAAAACTTTTAACGTTAGTGGTTCCTGTGTTAGATCTATTTTCCTGAATTTAGCCATTCCCTAGCTGTAAGTTTCAAGGGTTTCACTTACTGACCTGGGGCCCCTTGGTGCATTTTTATTTTCCTATTGGGAAAAAGCTAACTGCTATCTTAGAGAGGAAAACCGAAACAACAGCCCGTATGAAGGATAAAAGTTCAGTATAAAGGCAGGGTTGTGTCATTTTGCTGACTTTTGCCTGGGGCTGCTCTGGGGCCCCTCTCTGCCTCTAGAGGGTGATCAGAGCCCTGTCGAGAGCTTCCCCAGCCAGTGCCTTCTGGGAAGAGTTGCTCTGGCTGCCGAGCTGGGTGCAGCGCTCAGCCTCCCCAAAGATGTGTATGCTGTTATGGCAATGGGCCTCGGCCCTGAGCGGCTGCAGAGCAAGAAGACAGCCTGGAATCCAGGTCCAGATCTTGGCGGTCATCAGAGGTCATTCTACCGGATTGGTAGGCTATGCTCCAGACAACAGGGGTGCCCCATGCTCTTCAAAGGGCGGGGTGGTCAGCCCAGCTCCTCCTAGGCCTTCTCGCCAGGTCTCTCCCGCTTCTGCATCAGCCCGACACAGAGCGGCGTGCCTTCCAAATGACCTAGCACCAGAAAGACATCCAAAGTCAGCTCACCGAGTGTGTATAGTTCGGCCAGGAGCTCCTGGGAAGGTTCCATGGGAGGAGCCAGGGACTGTCATGTGGGAAGGCTTCAGGCCTCAGGATGGGTCCTGGACAGCCCTTGGTCACTCTCAGAGACGCACTCAGTGACGGGAACCCTGATGACCCTGACCACGTACCCCTGCGTGTCCTGTGCCTTGTGATCAGGCAGGGCTGGGCCCAGCTGTGCCAGAACAGCAGGGTTCAAAGGGCACGCCACTTGGCGCACAGGTGTTGCCCACAGAGCTTAGTACAGTTCTGTGGAAAGAGAGCAAAAGCATTTCCTTAATGACCAGTATACACGTATGGACTCATTCAGCAAAGGTTCAAGTGCCTGTTATGAACAAGGCCCTGTGCCAAGTACTGAGGGGAGGGGAAGAGGATACAGAGACGAATTAAGTGAGGTCCTTGCCCTTAAAGACTTTGTCCTCTACTGGAGAAGCCAGCCATATAGGTAACAAGCTGAAATATGAGACCCACCTCTTTAACTGATTTGACATTTGCTGAATACATATGCTGGGCGGGGCACAGCAGAGAAGAAGAGGGAGAAAGCCCTACCCTTGAGGAGCTTATATCTCCATGATGGAGGCAGAGAAGTAAGAAGACAATGATGATATAATGTAACAAGGATGCCGATGGGGTCAGCAGACAGAGTTGTGGAAGCAAAGAGCAGGAATGCCGAACCGACACTTGGGGAATCTGGGAAAGCTTCCAGACAGGCAGTTCCGATAAACCAAGACCCACGGCTGCCACTTGGCATGGCTACGATGTAAATGGCGCCCCCTGGAGTTGTGTACCGCCATTTGCGGCAGCCCAGGCTGAAGGATGAATAGGAATTAGCCAGGAGTGCTTAACAGGTGTGACGAACCGAAAGTGGCACAAAATGGCTAGAGTGGTAAATTTTACAATTAAAATTTTATCCTGTTCCTTTTCATTTGGGTTCTCTCTCTCTCCACACACACATTTTATATATACAGTTGACCCTGGTAAGTGTGGATGGAGGGAGAGTGGGAGTTGGAAACTCGTCATTTTATGGCTATCGTCAATGTAAAGATTAGAACGGACAAAAATCATCCATGGATGCTAAATTTCGTGGAGATTTTAATGAGAAGCAGGATATTTGCGTGGTCTTAAAGTATCTCCCCACAGACTGTTTATTATGTGCAAGGGAGACATTTAAAAGTAGCTACAGAGAAATCGGGCACCACCTTGAACTGGTGATCAAAATTAACATCACCAATGAGAGACAGACGTCCACTGAGTGCCTCCAGATTAGACACCATATTAGCTATGCAGCCGCGTGCCAGCAGAGATGCATATCCCCAGTCGAATCGTGAGGAAACAGCAGGCAAACAACATGAGGAGCATTCATTCTGTTAAAAGTGTTAGCAAGGGGGCTTCCCTGGTGGCTCAGTGGTTAAGAATCCGCCTGCCAATGCAGGGGACACAGGTTCGAGCCCTGGTCCGGGAAGATCCCACATGCTGCGGGAGCAGCTAAGCCCATGCGCCACAATTACTGAGCCTGTGCTCTAGAGCCCGCGAGCCACAGCTACTAAGCCCGCACGCCTAGAGCCCGTGCTCCTCAACAAAAGAAGCCACCACAATGAAGACACAATGCAGCCAAAAATAAATAAATAATTTTTTTTAAAAAGATCTACTCTCTTAGCAATTTTCAAGTATATAATACACTGTTATTAGCCATAGTCACCATGCAGTAATTAGATCCCCAGAACTGACTCATCTTATACCTGGAGGTTTGTACCCTTTGACCAACATCTCCCCATGTGGCAGCAGCCAAATATTGAAGAGACTTGAATATCACAGTTGGAATCTGGACTTTATCCTGAGGACAATGAGATACACACAACAGATAAATTTTTTAAAAAGACCTTGCACCACAGTGTTGATTCATGTTTGGTTTTCTTATTTGTAGCTTTTGGTAGTTTACAGATTTGGAACAGCTGTCACATACAGTGTATAACTAACAGGTCTGGGAGGGACGGTAAAGGCGTACTCTCAACTGAGTGCAGGGAAAGGGCTTGGCCTCGGAGGATGTACAAGGATGGAGAGGAAAGACAGCACGTTGCAGGCTGAGCAGAGGGGGGCATAGGGCTAATTTTCTGAGTGTCTGTTACGTTTGGAGGACACTTCACCCTAGAGGTACAAAGATGAGCACGGTGGTCCCTTCCCAAGAAGTCCGGTGGTGTCACCTTGCTGGAGGGCTGGCAGGGTGGTGTCCTGGATTTGTCAGGGCAGCCACGAGAGGGCCTGGGCTTCAACCTGGCCTTGCAAGACTATGGGGGGCTGGCAGGGCTGGCGCTTTTGGGGGCCGTCTCTGCAGCTGGCCTAGAGGATGGGGGTTGGGAAGAGAGGCTTGTGTTTTGTAGAGAATCACCATGAACGCAAGGTGAAAAGCCTCCTTCAGACTCTGATAATCAGGCCCTGCCCACCCAGAGCAGAAACGTGGGCTGTCGCCTCCTCACGTCTGAGGTCTCAGTGGGGAGAATGGGAGCTGCTTCTCCAGCCTCACCCCCGATTTCCTCTCCCTGGCTTCTCCCTCCCTTCTGGAAGGAAGACCCCAGACCATGTTCTGGGAGATCTTCATTGGTCCCACCCCAGAGAGACCCAGTCACCACGGGAGCTGGTCGCCTGAGACCTCTCTGTCCCCAGGGCGGGCCCTTCCTCAGGGCAGTCTTCCTTCTGGGCAGTCCCTGCAGGACTGAGGCCACTCCTTCTCTGGAAGCCACTTCCCCAAATCCCAGGAATCCCCTCTGGCCCTGTGGACATGCACATTATCCTGCCCTGGGCCTGCCCCCGACTTTCTCATCGGTGTCAAAACTTCCTTTTCACTTCATGTTCCTTCCTTTCTGTCCGGGAAAATCCGACGTCAGTAGGATAAATCAGATAAGCTGGGCTGTGTTCAACAGTGAGCTAGCTGTTAAGCCAGCGTATGTCCCCAGAATTGACCAGAACTTCAGGCCCCTGAGACTTGGAGAGAAAGACCTGTTTGGTCAGGCCGGGCCTTCTTCCTGCTGCCTTGGGCAGATCATTCAGGACTGGTTTATAGACGGGCTGGAGAATGCAGGGGGGTGGGGTAGAGATGATGGGGGACCCGGAGGCAGGAAAGCACATCAAGAAGCTGTGGCTGCACGTCTAGAAGACGGTGGCCTGACCTCAAGTCTTGCCAGGGTGTGCAGGGCTAGGTTATTGAAGCGAAAATGTGCAGGATGGAACAGGCCTGACTTGGTGCCCGGACCTATGGAGATGTGGGATGAGGGAGTGCCCCGGTTTCCTGCTTGGCCACGTAGGTGAGTGGTGGTGCCATTTATTCAGAAAGGGATTATCGGACAGGACAGGCTATGGGCGTGAGGGGGAAGGAAAGGATGATAGTGTAGTTGAGGCTATCAAATTGGGTTTTTAAATAAATTTATTTATTTATTTATTTATTTTTGGCTGCGTCGTGTCTTCGTTGCGGTGCACGGGCTTCTCATTGCGGTGGCTTCTCTTGTTGCAGAGCACGGGCTCTAGGCATGCAGGCTCAGTAGTTGTGGCGCACGGGCTTAGTTGCTCTGAGGCATGTGGGATCTTCCCGGACCTGGGCTCAAACCCATGTCCCCTGCATTGGCAGGCAGATTCTCAACCACTGTGCCAGCAGGGAAGTCCCTGTGGCTATCAAATTTGAGTTGCCTGTGTGTCAGCCAAGTGGGGCTGGCCAAGAGCCATTTGGATTGAGGGGACAGTGTATGGTCTGGAGCAAAGGAGCAAACTCTGACCCGGAAACAGAAAGTTTTAATATTTTAACACACACACACACACACACACACACACACACACACACACTCCAGAACTTCCAACCTGGTATACTCCCAAGGTCATTCAGCCCAGCGCAAGCTGACAGAAGAAGGAACGGAGAGTCCCTGCACGGTTTTTGTGTTTTTTTTTTTTTTTTTAAAGGAATTCCTTTATTTTTATTATTTATTTATTTATTTATTTTTGGCTGTGTTGGGTCTTCGTTTCTGTGCAAGGGCTCTCTCCAGTTGCGGCAAGTGGGGGCCACTCTTCATCGCGGTGCGCGGGCCTCTCACCATCGCGGCCTCTCTTGTTGCGGAGCACAAGCCCCAGATGCGCAGGCTCAGCAGTTGTGGCTCACGGGCCCAGCCGCTCCTTGGCATATGGGATCTTCCCAGACCAGGGCTTGAACCCGTGTCCCCTGCATTAGCAGGCAGACTCTCAACCACTGCGCCACCAGGGAAGCCCTGTTGTTTTTTTTTTAACATCTTTTTTGGAGTATAATTGCTTTACAATGGTGTGTTAGTTTCTGCTTTATAACAAAGTGAATCAGCTGTACATATACATATATCCCCATATCTCCTCCCTCTTGCGTCTCCCTCCCACCCTCCCTATCCCACCCCTCTAGTTGGTCACAAAGCACCGAGCTGATCTCCCTGTGCTATGTGGCTGCTTCCCACTAGCTATCGATTTCACATTCCATAGTGTATACATGTCCATGCCACTCTCTCACTTCGTCCCAGCTTACCCTTCCCCCTCCCCGTGTCCTCAAGTCCATTCTCTACGTCTGCGTCTTTATTCCTGTCCTGCCCCTAGGTTCTTCAGAACCATTTTTTTTTTTAGATTCCATATATATGTGTCAGCATACGGTACTTGTTTTTGTCTTTCTCACCTACTTCACTCTGTATGACAGACTCTAGGTCCATCCAACTCACTACAGATAACTCAATTTTGTTTCTTTTTATGGCTGCGTAACATTTCACTGTATATACGTGCCACATCTTCTTTATCCATTCATCTGTCGCTGGACACGTAGGTTGCTTCCATGTCCTGGCTTTTGTAAATAGAGCTGCAATGAACATTTTGGTACATGACTCTTTTTGAATTAAGGTTTTCTCAGGATATATGCCCAGTAGTGGGATTGCTGGGTCATATGGTAGTTCTATTTTTAGTTTTTTAAGGAACCTCCATACTGTTCTCCATAGTGGCTGTATCAATTTACATTCCCACCAACAGTGCAAGAGTGTTCCCTTTTCTCCACACCCTCTCCAGGATTTATTGTTTATAGATTTTTTTTTTTACTTCTTTTTTTTTTTTTATAAATTCAGTATTCTTTACTCTTTTTTTTTATTAATTAATTTATTTATTTATGGCTGTGTTGGGTCTTCGTTTCTGTGCGAGGGCTTTCTCCAGTTGCGGCAAGCAGGGGCCACTCTTCATCGCGGTGCGCGGGCCTCTCACTGTCGCGGCCTCTCCCGTTGCGGAGCACAAGCTCCAGTCGCGCAGGCTCAGTAATTGTGGCTCATGGGCCCAGTCGCTCCGTGGCATGTGGGATCTTCCCAGACCAGGGCTCGAACCCGTGTGCCCTGCATTGGCAGGCAGATTCTCAACCACTGCGCCACCAGGGAAGCCCTGTTTATAGATTTTTTGATGATGGCCATTCTGACTGGTGTGAGGTGATACCTCATTGTGGTTTTGATTTGCATTTCGCTAATGATTAGTGATGTTGAACATTCTTTCATGTGTTTGTTGGCAATCTGTATATCTTCTTTGGAGAAATGTCTGTTTAGGTCTTATGCCCATTTTTGGATTGGGTTGTTTGTTTTTTTGATATTGAGCTGCATGAGCTGCATGTAAATTTTGCAGGTTAATCCTTTGTCAGTTGCTTCATTTGCAAATATTTTCTCCCATTCTGTGGGTTGTCTTTTAGTCTTGTTTATGGTTTCCTTTGCTGCCTGCACGGTGGTTTTACAATGCCTCCTTAATAGTCATTGTGCGTAATCATAAGGACAACAGTAATAGTGGCCCGGAGACATTTGAGTCCTGAAACTCCAGAGTCATGCCTCTCTGCAGGCTACACAGCAGGCCTCCCCTCAACTTCTGTGAATGGTGTTGTCAGAAGGCATGGGCTGGAGGATGTGTCGGAATGCTGGGGTGGGTGTTGGGTGCTTGGCAGGGAAGGAACACTTGTAAATCTGTCTGATCCTTCCCCTTTCAGAGCCTATTGAGCTCTTCGTGTCTGCATCCTCACCCTGGTCCGTTCCCATCCTGTGTACTACAGGGAGGGCAGCACCACACTCTCAGCTACACAGGATATTCTCAGGCTGAGGCCAAGAGCAAATCACTCCCAGTCATCACTTCCGCAGGCCTAGGTAGGCACGGGGTGGAGCAGTGGGGGGAGGGGGGAGGGGGGGAGACGGGGGGGGGGAGGGGGAGGAAGGTGGCAGAGGTGACTTTTCTCCTAGGTTGGAAGAGAAACAATTGGTGTCTGAACTTCCTGGTTATAGAACATCTAGCTAGTAGAAACCTGTGTGTGCCTGGGGGTGGGGATTGGGGAGTTTCCCCTCCCTCCAAGTGTTAGGAATAATAAAGGACATTCTTGGGAGAAGATGACAAGCTGAGCGCTCCCACACAGGAGTCCACACTGAGCTTGTTTCACCACGAAGAAATCTTGAATGGCAGCCAGGCTTGTACTCACTGATTCATTCAGTCACTGAGGGCTGGTCTTTGTACTGAGTGCTGGGTGGAGTGGGGCTGGGGACTGTGCCCTTGGAGAGCCACCAGCCTAGGTGCAAACACAGAACAGTCATTCATGCAATGACATCAGAGCAGAATATCCCAGCACGGCACCAACTGGTTGCAGTTGTGCCTGCTAAGTTGCCCAGGGTGACCTGGGGAGTGGAGACAAGTGCCTGCGGCCCGGAAGCAGACAGGGTTCATTCGTGGCCTGCACACAGAGGATGGCCCAGAATGCTGGGCGGGCTTTCCACCAGAAAGGGTCATGTTCCAAAGCAGACTGAGCCAGCCAGCAAGAGGCCCAACCCCACACCCAAAGTCCCCCTGCCACCCTCTCCTTCTGCTGAAAAGAAAACAGGGCCTCAAATGTAGACCCCAAGGGCAAACCCCGGGCCACCCTCAGGAGTCGCTTCCAGGACTCTGGCTGACATCCTAGAGGCAGGAGAGAAGGGTTCGGCCCCCCTCCCCAGCCTACAGTCTCCAGTGTCACGAGCCTTTCTGGAAAGCCTTCAACAGTAAGTTACGGGACTTCCCTGGTGGTGCAGTGGTTAAGAATCCACCTGCCAATGCAGGGGACACGGGTTCGATCCCTGGTCCGGGAGGATCCCACATACTGCGGAGCAACTAAGCCCGTGCACCACAACTACTGAGCCCACGAGCCACAACTACTGAGCCCACATGCCACAACCACTGAAGCCCGCACGCCTAGAGCTCCGCAACAAAGAGAAGCCACCACAATGAGAAGCCCGCACACCGCAATGAAGAGTAGCCCCCGCTCGCCACAACTAGAGAAAGCTGGCGCACAGCAAGAAAGATCCAACGCAGCCAAAAATAAATAAATAAATAAATTTTTAAAAATTATTAAAAAAAAACAAAACAGTAAACTACAGCCCGGCCAGGAGCAGGGCCAAGTGGACAAGAGACTGGGCCACAGCTCCCCGGCCCTCATTCCTGCATCCTTCCTCTTCCCCTTAGTGTTGAGTGCTTGCCAGATGTGCCTTCCAGACTCATGGCAAGTGTCCCTGGCTCTCTTCCACCCCTGCTTTTTTTCAGGCAGAAAGAGGCCACCCATTCATGGAAAAGCCACTGTTGTCAGTCTGTCCCCAGGGCCCTCGTTCAAGGTGGCAGCTGGGGGGCCTGAATTAATGGCAGAGGGGAGTGGGAGTAGGGATGAGGGTCATTCAGGACCTGGCAGCATAGTCAGGCCCAGGGGGTGCTGGAGCCACCGCCTTCTGACCCATGAGAGCCAAATGCTACATTTTCAGAAATGCGGGCTGCTTGTTAAGCACAGCTATTGTGTAGAAACATATATACTTACAGTGAAATAAATTCTATCAAAAACTAAGGTAACAAATACCTTCAAACTCATCACTTCCTATTCATTTTACTATATGTTACTTTATCTGTGCCCTTGAGGTTATTTATTTTCTATCATATCTGTGTGGTTGAAATCCTGTATAACAAAGTGCAACTGCACTTCTTCCCAACATCACAGTGAAGTTGGCAGCTTGAAATCAGGTGGGGTGGGAGTATTTACAACTCAGAAATCAGTAAATGCTATGAACCAGGGTTTGAGTTATTGTTCTGCTGATTATCTAAACCTAAGAAAGTGAGGGGAAAAAACATTAATAATGTAGATTAAGCTCAACTGTGAGCCATGTCTGTAACTGTTACATTGTGAATAATACCAAAAAATGAGGAAATAATCTTCAAGTGTTTGAAAACCATTGTCCTACCTACAAAGAAGTCACTCACATTATTGACAGATTAATGAGGTTCTGACATGTCTTTGTTCTTTCACACGTAAGTGAAAATATCAACCAACATTCACGTCAAAACTACATTTGTTCATCAGATGCAAGCAACCACAGGTTGGCTACAGATATGAGTCTGGCAAAAATCAATGAAAGCATTCTGTGGGAATCAGTTGGCTACTGATTAATAAATACACTTAATATTATTAATTAATATGAATATCAACAATATAATTCACTTATTATATTGTGTATTTTATTATGTGTAATTTGTGTGCTCTACATCCTTTATATCAGTAAAATTTATAATTAACTTATGTACATATATACATATATACACTTCCCCCCAGAGAGTCAGTTGTTAAACATTTACCAACCCACCACTGGTTAAGGTCCAAGGTTCAGAACTTCTTTGGCACCAGAAACACAAGGTTCAAGGGTCCAAGAGGTATTCCAACCCTGACCAAAACCTGGTAGAGGACAGACACGTGACTAAAAACATCTATGTGGTTTGTTTTTTTTTAATGCAAACAAAGAAAAATCTTTTCTAAAACATCACTTAGGCTTTAAACTCCATGAAAGTGAGGACTTTGCCTGTCTCATTCACAGTGGCCTCCTGGGTGCTTAGCGAGTGCCTGGTAATAGGAGGTGCTCAGTCAGTTCTTCTTGAAAAAAATGAATGGTTCTTTTATGCCAACTAACTTTGATTTAGCTTCTTCCTCAAGATATCATGCAGAGAGGGCCCTGACTGGAGACCCAGGCCTAGAAACCCCCTCCCCACAGCTTCCTTGCTCCCCCCGCAGGCCGTCTCTGAGAAGCCTCCTGCTCCAGCACGCCTTGTTGGTGCCTGACAGGAAGCCCCCCTGCTTTACTTCCTGGATGCTGCCTCTCCACGTTGGCCTAGGCTAGCTTGGTGCGCTCACCTGACGAATGGACAGCATGAAAAGAAATTGAGGGGTGGGGTGGGGAGACGTGAGGCAATGAGGGAAGTCCAGAAAAATACAGTCCAAATGGGAAACCATTTGGCTTGGGAAGAAAAGTGCAGGCCAGTCTCCCGACTAGAAGCCTATGGAAATTTCCAGTTCTACCTACCACCTAGTAGCTGTAAGACCTTCGACAAGTTACTTCACCTCTCTGATCGTCAGTCTGCTTATGTAGGAAATTATCTAAAGGGACTACTCTAGAAGATCTCCTTGGTTTCCTCCAGCCTTGCTGTGTTGGGGGCTACGGCTGACACACACACCTGCAATCTGGTGGGTGGGTAGGTGGGGGAATGCCGATACACAAGAAGGGCATCATGTGAAGCTTGGGAAAGGTGTGGGGTTTTTTGGTTTTTGTCTTTTAATTTATTTGGTTGTGCCGGGTCTTAGTTGCAGCATGCGAACTCTTAGCTGCGGCATGTGGGATCTACTTCCCTGACCAGGTATCAACCCGGGCCCCCTGCATTGGGAGCGTGGAGTCTTAGTCACTGCGCTACCAAGGAAGTCCCGGGAAAGGTGTGTTTTTAAGAAAAGAATTTCTCTTTAGGAGTAAGCAAGCGTATCGAAAACATCCCAGTTGGTGAGGGAGGCTGAAAAGAAATACTACAGCTTCCGAAAGGCTTGGATAAACTCGTGGCTGACAGTTTACTGAAGGACTCAAGGACGACACTCGGGTCTTTGCATCCCATGATGCCCTTGTCTGAGTCAGAGGAATGGGGTCCTCACCCACAGGGTGGCATTTTTATACCCTTGTGTTCTCATGTCCTTCAAACGCCCTGGCTCAGGTCCTCGCTGCGGCACAGACGTGCCCACACCTTCTTCCCACACCCTGAAACCACTGCCCAAGGACAGGCAAGGTGATCTGAAAACGAAGCCCGGCAGTTTCCAAGGCGCCGAGAGGAGGCTTCCTCCCGGCCCCTCCCCCGCCTTGCTACTTCTGGTCCCCAACTGCAGTCTGGGCTCAACTTCTGATGAGTCAGCTCTAGGCCTCTTGCTCTGCCTGTACTTTATGATGTTCATAATAACCCTGTGGAAATGATAAGGCTGCCCTTTTTCTATCCTGCCCCGCACTGCACATGAGTGGAGCCTTCCCTAATAGTGTTTTTCTCCTGCTACTCTTCTGTTCAGAATGCCTCCAACTGCCTGCTATCTTGAGTCCAAATTCATGGCCTGACCTTCAAAGAGAAGTTATCATCAATTCGGCACTTAACAGTGTGCCAGGCGTTCAGTCTAAGCGTTGTATCCCCTGATCCTAGTAGCAAGTCTAGGAGAGGACCTCCGCTATTTGTCAAATGAATGAATGAATACGTGGTCAGGACAACCCTGAAAAGCAGGTATTTTTATTCCCCATGCTATTAATTATGAGCATGCTACTAATTAGGAGACTGAAGCTTAAGGAAGTTAAGTAACTTACCCAAGGTCACGATTAATAAGAGGACGAGTCAGGATTCAAACCCAGGTCTGTCTGATTCTAAATCCTGGGGATGCTTATACTATATATGGTTCTTCAAGTCTCCCCTCAACCTCCCTCGCCCAGGCAGGTTCTGGCTCAGTAGACACAGCCCTGTGATATTTTTGGTTCCAGTTATTCCTGTGGAGATGACTGCAGCCTTCCCGACAGAGGGTACATATGACAGCTGCCCCAACTACAAGCACTACCCACCACAAATGGCTCATCGTATCCTGAGGATTGGCCGTAAGATAAGGCGGCTGCCCCTGGGAACTTCCACAGCCTTCCCGGGATAGGCACACGCTTGGCCTGGCACAACCTCTGATCTGTCCTGGGAGGAAGCACATCCCGGAAGTTCTGCGGTAGAAGGATTTCCTTTAAGGGAGCTGCCGTGCAGCCCGGGCTGTTATCAGGGAGGAGGGTTCCACCTGCTGCTGCGCGGCCACCTGCAGGTACCCCCTCTGCTTCTATGGAACCTACTGACCTCTTGTGGGCAGAATGCAAATGCACCGCGGCTGGCTGGGCAGCCTTAGAGGGTTTGGCCCTCAGCCAAGCTGTGCTCCCACATCTTCCTGTTTGGGGGAAGCCAGCTACCCCTACCAGGTTGATTTGTCTAGGCCAGTACTGAAGCGGGTAGGTCTTGAGCTCGCTGTGCCTCAGTTTCTTCACCTGTAAAATGGGGATAAACAAAGGCCCCCGCCATACTTTAAAACCTGAGAAAAAGCTTTAATTGGCGGCAAATGGATGGGTAAATTTAAGATGCTAAGGTCCCAGGGGGGCACGCATGAAATTCTTGGCACCTGAGCAGAATGATTAGCTATTACTTAACAATGTGAAGCAACCTTTCTTCGTGTCACAGCACACAGAGAACATTTGTCCGGCACGCTGGGATAAAAGGAAGAGCTGTCCCACTCGGCCCGGCTCCCCCAAAGCCTGAGAGGACCGGTATCTCAGCACTCCTGTCGCAGGAGCGGTGGTGAGCCTTGTCAGGATTCTCTGTCCCTACTTTCCATACAAGACAGCCGGCAAAGGGTTTGGTGGGTGGCCCTGTAGTGACCATAGGTCCAGGTGGGAATGGCCACTGAGCAGTGGGCAAGGGTCTTATATGCCTGCCTTGGCCCCAAGGCAGAGCTCTGCAGGCTCTGCTTTACCTGTGTTCCTTTCCTGATGCAGAGAGGCGAAGAGATCACAGCCACCCCACAGACGTCTGGGCCAAAGCAGATTGCATCTGGGGATAGTCTGGGTAGAGCAGAGACCAAAGACACGGTGCCTAGTCAGAGCAAATATCTGTGGGGCCGGGGCATCTGCCGTCTGTCGCCCCACAAGCTGCTTCTCTCTCTTCCTCCTGCTACACTCAGGCCTCATTGACTCACTCATCCCCAAAGCCCTTCACGAGTGGCAGCCGACTGCCAAGCCCCATGCCAAGTACTAGGGCTACAGGATGGAACTGTTGACTTCAAGGAACTCAGTCTGGTAGAAAGACAGACAAGGAAAGAGGGGCGCTGAATAGGGCGTGCCTGTAAAGAGGAGGGAAGGTGCGAGGGCCTAAGACAGCCTCAGGGAGTCAAGAAAGTTTGCAAGGACACTTGAAGAAAACATGGGGGGTGGGGAAGGGAAGAGTAACTGGGGCATAATGAGGCAGCTTTCCAGAGAGAAGGACGTGTACAAAGGAGGCATTGAGATGGGGGGGGGGGATGAGGCATGTTCAAAGCACTTCAAGGAGTCCAGTTGTTCTAGAGTATAAAGTGCTGGATGGGATTGGGGTAGAGGGTGATGAAGCCAGGCTGGCAGCAACCAGATCAGAGAAGTGCCCATGAAAGGAGTTTTTACTTCATTCTGAAGGCAATGGGGGGCCGCTGGGGCACTCTGAACAGGGGAGCGCCATGATCCAAGTCACCGTTGAGCAACGCTGCTCTGGCAGCAGAGGGAAGGGCAGGCTGTTGAGGCAGGGACATTGCTGAGGAGGCCGCTGCAGTCGTTTGGGTTATATGGGTCCAAAGCCTGAACTAGGAAATTGTCAGGGAGGGTATAAAGGAGGGATTTGAGAGCCCTTAAATAAGCGGAACCAACAGAACGTAGCGGTTGTATGGAAGTAGGTGATAAGGGAGAGAGGTCGTGACAAGAGAAGTGTCAGGTTTCTGGCTTGAGTCACTGGGCAGGTGCCATTCCCTGAGCTCGGGAACACAGGGAGGACCCAGACTGGGGCAGGGGAGGGAGACAAGCGCCACTGTGGATATACTGGCTGTGAGGTACTTGTGGAACATCGAGGTGGGGATGTCTAAGACCCTGTTGGATACAAAAGTGTTATCGCTCAGCAGCAGAGGTCTGGCTGGAGATACGAATTTGGACGTCTTCAGTATGTAAGGGGAGCTGAAGCCAAGGTCATGAATGAGATGAGGAATGGGATGATGAATGAGAAGAGAAGAGGGCTAAGGACAGAACTCTGGAGCTCACAAGCACTTAAGAAATGGAAAGAAAATGGGAGAGAGCCTCGTGTCCTAGCAGTGAAGGGAGGAGAGACTGGCCATCAGAGCCAGATGCACCAGAGAAGTCAAATAAGATAGAGTGGAAACGCGAGGAGAGACATTTCAGCAGCGTGCTGGAGGGAGGAGCCACACAGCAGAGGGCTGGTTCCAGAAGCTTAGGCTGTGAAGGGCAAGAGACCACCAAAACTAGAAGGGGCCTCTGTGTCAAAGGGAGTTTTTGTTGAAGGTATCTGTTCAAATTTCCAGGCTGAGGGGAAGAGATGGAGAGAGAGGGAGAGGTTGAAGCTACAGGAAAGAGAGAGGACATAAGTGATGGAGCAAGACCCAAGGGGAGGGGACTTCCCTGGTGGCGCAGTGGTTAAGACTCCACGCTCCCAATGCAGGGGGCCTGGGTTCGATCCCTGGTCAGGGAACTAGATCCCACATGCAGGCCGCAACTAAGAGTTCGCATGTCACAACTAAGGAGCCCGCGAGCCGCAACTAAGACCCAGCACAGCCAAATAAAAATAAATAAATAAATATTTAAAAAGACCCAAGGGGAAGCCAGGGTACTGGACATGAGTACCTGGGGGAGGTGGCTCCCGGCTGTGGGCAGGAGGAGGGGTTTGGATGTAGGGAAGAGGGTGTTGCAGGTTGGGTTTGCTGAGAAGCCGAGTCTGAGATGGAGATCAGCACGCAGGAGGGTTATGAGGGAATGCTCCCGGGATCACCACCCGCGGAAGGGAAGGAATGGAAGCAGGATTGGGCTACAGTGCAGATTCGACGAAGGCCTCAGCCAGCCCCATTGGAAGCTCTGAGGCCAGGCGTTGGGACCAGGGGCTGGGCCTTTATACCCCCCACCAGTCATTCATTGGATACAGGCTGCCCTAGGAAGTTGGCTCGCCCTTGGGCAAAGCAGCTCTCTTCTGCTGAGGCAATCCCCAAAGGGGCCTGACAGCTGAGGGCTGTCGGCTTAGGCACTGAGTCCTTCAGTCCTGAAGGGGGTCAGGAAGCACATACAGTGCCCGAGACAGAGAGGAAGGGGGCGCCATTGCATTTGAGTTGAATCTGTGGGCCAGTCAGGCTGCGGCTGAAGTTTACACTGTTGGCCTGAATTTTGCTCTGCGAAAATGGAAACAAGCCCTTCTGCTGAAAAGGGGTCTGGCCGGAGTTGCGGGCTGGAGGAAAGTGGAATGGCGGTGGGATGGCTGCTTCAGGACCCTGAAGAGGAGCTGCCCAGGGACATAGGATAGGATTGCCAGGTGGCGTTGGGGTTTTAGTTGAAACCAGAGAAGGGATCATTTTGGCAGGCCCAAATACCGTTCAGATTTCAAGCTCCTTCATCCTCGACCATGTGGATCTGTCCTCCCTCCTTCTGATTTAGTCAGTCTGTACCAGGAAACGTCTATATTATTTAGAGAGGAATATTTTATTGCACCATGTTCCTAAATTCACAAACTTTTTA
Source organism: Balaenoptera physalus (assembly GCF_965194825.1). Classification (NCBI taxonomy): domain Eukaryota; kingdom Metazoa; phylum Chordata; class Mammalia; order Artiodactyla; family Balaenopteridae; genus Balaenoptera; species Balaenoptera physalus. The sequence goes on from NC_138903.1 coordinate 105,028,188, forward strand.
CCTAAACTATTTCCTAAACAAGAACTAAATTCAAGGATTTCAGTATCTAACTCATTTTTGTTATGACAATAGTTATTTATGCAAATGGCAACAATCTGGCTAATGGCAAATAAAACGATGTGGATATTAAACGTTACACAGCAATCAGAAAACTATTTCAGAGATGACAATAAATAAACACTTGTCTATGAGCAGATGAATGAAAATGACAGGAGTCAGGATTAAACCTAATTAGTAGGCAAATCCAAAATGTAGGAAATTTCCAAGGAAAATTAATTATGAAGCCATGAAGGAAAAACCGTTGCTATGATGAAATCAGAACACGTGGCTCATCGGGTACTAGAGTGCCAAAAACCAAGTACACTGCACAATGAAGTGAGCTTTTATTATTATTTTTTTATTTTTATTTTTTTTAATTTTTGGCGTGTTGGGTCTTCGTTTCTGTGCGAGGGCTTTCTCTAGTTGCAGCGAGCGGGGGCCACTCTTCATCGCGGTGCGCGGGCCTCTCACTATCGCGGACTCTGTTGTTGCGGAGCACAGGCTCCAGATGCGCAGGCTCAGTAGTTGTGGTTCACGGGCCCATTTGCTCCGCGGCATGTGGGATCTTCCCAGACCAGGGCTCGAACCCGTGTCCCCTGCATTGGCAGGCAGACTCTCAACCACTGCGCCACCAGGGAAGCCCCAAATGAACTTTTGTAGTACCTTTCATACTTTTCAAAAACTCCATTTTCCATCAATAACATGCTTTATTTTAAAAATTAATTAATTTATTTATTTATGGCTGTGTTGGGTCTTCGTTTCTGTGCGAGGGCTTTCTCTAGTTGCGGCGAGCGGGGGCCACTCTTCATCGCGGTGCGTGGGCCTCTCACTATCGCGGCCTCTGTTGTTGCGAAGCACAGGCTCCAGACGCGCAGGCTCAGTAGTTGTGGCTCACGGGCCCAGTTGCTCCGCAGCACGTGGGATCCTCCCAGACCAGGGCTCGAACCCGTGTCCCCCACATTGGCAGGCGGACTCTCAACCAGTGCGCCACCAGGGGAGCCCTAGTTATCTATTTTATATATAGTAGTGTGTATATGTCAATCCCAATCTCCCAATTTATCCCTCCCCCTGCTTATCACCTGGTAACCATAAGTTTGTTTTCAACATCTGTGACTCTATTTCTGTTTTGTAGATAGGTTCATTTGTAGCCTTTTTTTAAAGATTCCACATATAAGCAATATCATGATACTTGTCTTTCTCTGTCTGACTTACTTCACTCTGTATGACACTCTCTAGGTCCATCCACATCTCTACAAATGACCCAATTTCATTCCTTTTTATTGGCCGAGTAATATTCCACTGTACATATGTACCACATCTTCTTTATCCATTCCTCTGTCGATGGACACTTAGGTTGCTTCCATGTCCTGGCTATTGTAAATAGAGCTGCAATGAACATTGGGGTGCATCCCACTCCTGGGCATATATCCGGAGAAAACCAGACCTTGTTTTATTGTGCTTCACTTTACAGCACTTCACAGATACTGTGTTGGGTTTTTTTTTGTTTTTGTTTTTGTTTGGCCATGCGGCATGCGGGATCTTAGTTCCCTGACCAGGGATCGAACCTGTGACCCCTGCAGTGGGAGCGTGGCGTCTTAACCACTGGACCACCAGGGAAGTCCTGTGTTTTTCACAAATTGAAGGCTTGTGGTCATCCTGCATCGAGCAAGTCTATTGGTGCCATTTTTCTAAGAGCAAATTGCTCACTTCATGTCTCTGTGTCACATTTTGGCAATTCTCACAATATTTCAAATTTTTCATTATTATATTTGTTATTGTGATCTGTCATCAGTGATCTTTGATGTTACTCTTGCAAAAAGATTATGACTCGCTGGAGGTTCAGATGGTGGTTAGCATTTTTTAGAAATAAAGTCTTTTTAAATTAAGGTATGTACATTTTTTTAGACATAATGCTATTGCACACTTAAGAGACTACAGTATAGTGTAAACATAACTTTATATACACCGGGAAACTAAAAAATTCATGTGACTCACTTTATTGCAATATTTGCTTGGTCACAGTGATCTGGAACCAAACCCACAATATCTCCAAAGTGTGCCTGTAGTGCCATTATCCCCACTTTATAGATGAGGGCATTGAGACACAAAGAGGTAAAGTGACTTGTCCAAGATCACAAGGAATACATGACAGAGCTGGCACCCAAACAATCTGATGGCAACATTGTATGTTTCCCAGAATGCTATGATGCCTCCCACATTTTGAGGGCTAGACTAGTGATTTCTAACTGTTCTGTCGTCTTGGGCCCCTCTGAAAATCTGGTGAAACCAGTGAATCCTCTCCGCAGAAAAATGCCCACCTGCTCACGTATACACACAACATATTACTTTCAAAGAGTTCAAGGACTTTCTGAAGTTCACCCTGAACTCTGTGGAGCCCAGGCTAAGAAGCTCTGCTGTAGGCTAGTCCACTCCCAGGAAGCAGCTTGCCCTAGACTCCCACCTAGCTCAGCAGGCCCCCAGCTTCCTCCGGGAGAGCACGTGTCCACTGCTTCGGGGCTACTCTCACAGCTGAAGTTCAGAATGCTCTGGCTTTGTAACCTGACACTTGTGACCTCACATTTTCCCTGGTACCATGCCCAGTGCCATTTGCTGCACCAGGACGAGACTTCTGGTGGGCTAGCCCAGCCCTGGCCCACAGATGATAAGAAAGCTCTAAGAATTTTCACAAAGAGATAGGACACCGTGCTCTGAATGCAAAAACAGAGAGGGAGCGGGTAATCAAGCTCCCCGGCAGAGCAGATGAAAACTGGTGATGTCAAGGGTGCTGCCAGCACTGCTACAGTTCAGAACTGGAGATCAAGTCAGGAAAGGATACAAGAGGACACAGACAAAAACCTGCTCTGAGGGCAGCCAGGCTGGGTGCTGCGGTGTGCCCTCCACTACCAGAAATTCAGTCGATTTGAGCTGTCCCAGAGCTCAGAGCTCTCAGCAGAGAGATGTGGGATTCCCATTTGAGCTCAGCACAGGGTGGGGGGCAACCACAGTTGCAGTTCATTCATTCAAGCAACAGCTAGTATTTAGCATGTGTCTACTGACCAAGCACTTACCATATGCCAGGCACTGTTCTAAGCACTTTACAAATATTAACCCACTTCATTCTCGTAACACCATGACGAGAGGGGCACTGCTATTGTCTCCATTTTCCAGATGGAAAGCCTGAAGCACAAGCGATATTAAGTGACCTGCCCGAAGTTATACTAGTTAGTTAAGTGGCGGAGCTGGGATTCAGACTCAGGCAGTCTGGCCCTCAGCGCCCATGCTCTGCGGCGAGTGTGATGCAGGCACTGGGCTAGTGGACACCTACAGAGGCTGGAGCCGGGAGCAGCACAGACTTGGTCCCGGCTCCAAGCTCCTTACCTTCTAGCACTGGCCCCAGAGCAGTTGACGGGCAATCACAGCACATCCTGACGAGTTCCTCCATCAGGGTGGGGACGCTATGGCTGTGCTCCAGAGCAGCAGCCAACAGGTTACAGGGACTCCTTTCTCGGGCCCAGGTTCAAAGGAGCCAAACAGAAAGAAGCAGGTGACCCATTTCTGGTGGTGGGTTCAGCTCCCACTCTGAAGCCTGGAAAGCAAACCGCTGTGAGTGAGGTTCCCATCAGGAACTGCAGGAGCGCAGGAACCAAACAAGTGTCCTGCCTCCTGTTTGGGGTGTCTCTACAGACCTGTTCCCTTGTTGCTCTTTCCCTGCAGAGACAGCGAGCTCCCTGAGGGCAAGGCCAAGGCCTGCATCTTTCTCCATCCTACCCTCAGTGCCCAGCACAGGCTGGGACCTTGTCAGCACTTGGTAAATGTTTATCTAATTCATTCATTCAACCAATATTTATTGAGCATCTCCTGCATTACCAGGAACTACTAGGCTCTGGGATACAAAAGTAACCCCCTCCCCCAAAAAAAATCCATCCTCACTGTGAGGGTGCCAGACCATAAACAAACAAAATGAGCAACAAAAAAATATAGGGTCTTAGGGGAAAATGAAAGCAAGGAAGGAAGATAGGAGGTATGGGGAGGTAATGAAATTTTAGATAGAACAGGCAGCAAAGACCTCTCTGAGAAAAATGACATTTAAGTCAAGACCTGAAGGAGGGGAGGGAATGGGCCATGCAGATACCTGAGGGAAAAGTGTTCCAAGCAGGGGAACAACAAATGCAAAGGGCTCAGGGCGGGAATGTGCCTGACAGGTTTGAGGGCCAGGGAGGAGACCGCTGTGGCTGGAGGGGACTGAGCTGAGGGGGATCATAGTAGGAGCTGAGGTCCAAATGAAGGAGCAAGTAGTGGAGACTGCGTCTGGTGCCTAGCAGCGGGGGAAACAAAACAGCTGCACGGCATGGCAGCCCTCTAAACCCTGCTGGGACTCACAGGGGGGGCCCCACAGGAATGCCTATTAATAACTCACTCTCTCTGCAGCTCCATTCCAAAGGCATCACTGGGAGGACAGACAGGGGCTTTCTTGAAAGTCCTCCTCCTCCTCGGTCTGGGTTTAGGGCTGAGCCAGCAGGAGCGAGCTGAGATTAAGAATTGACCTTTAGAGTTTGCGCAGTCCATCCTTCTACCTCCAGAAAGTACTCCACTCATTTGTCCTTTGAGATGCTATGATGAAGGGCGTGATGGGATGTGGCCACCTATTCCCTCTGGTCCTTCTGAGGGAAAAAAAACTCTCAATTAGGGTCTTTAGATAGCAAATTCTCTTTCACAGTCCCTCTTTCCCACCTCCCTCCCTCCCTCTGGCTCTACCTTCAGGGGCAAAAAGAATAAGTGGCCTTGCTTCCCTTTGGGGATCTGAGGCCTGCACTGTCCCCAAAGAGTCGAAAGTCAAACCCTCTGTTACCTAAAACATGATTTGTAGTTCTTTAGATATTTTGGCTATGAGCTTCTGTATATACTTTTCTGCATTACAGATATCTTTACCTACTCTGTGGCTTGCTTTTTCATTCTCTTAATAACAGAAACTCTTAATTTTAATGTAATCAAATGTATCCATCTTTTTTTTAAAGAACTTTTTATTTATTTATTTTTGGCTGCGTTGGGTCTTCATTGCTGCACGTGGGCTTTCTCTAGTTGCAGCGAGCGGGGGCTACTCTTCGTTGCGGTGCGTGGGCTTCTCATTGCGGTGGCTTCTTTTGTTGCAGAGCACCAGCTCTAGGAGTGTGGGCTTCAGTAGTTGTGGCTCGCGGGCTCAGTAGCAGTGGCGCACGGGCTTAGCTGCTCCGCGGCATGTGGGATCTTCCCGGACCAGGGCTCGAACCCACGTCCCCTGCATTGGCAGGCAGATTCTTAACCACTGTGCCACCAGGGAAGTCCCTCATCTTTTCTTTTATGATTAGTACTTTTGTGTTTTAATTAAAAGGTCTTTCATTTCCCAAAGATAATGAAAATATTTTGCTATATTATTTTCTAGAAGTTTTATATTTTACCTTGCACATTTAGATCTATGATTTACCTAGAATTGATTTTTGTGGATGATATGAGGTAGTGGTCGTTTTCTTTTTGCCATATGGATAGACAGTTGTCCCAGCAAAGTTTTTTTTTTTTTAAAATCCTTTCCCAGTGACACCTTTGTTGTATATCTGTTATATCTCTACAGGATGTGTCCAGATGTTTCTGGACTCTCTATTGTTTCATTGATCTATTTGCCTATCACTGGGCCAATATCACATTGCTTTAATTACTTTCTCTATATAAAAAGATAATATCTAGTAGAACAAGTCTTCCCACCTAGTTCTTCAAGAATGCTCTGGCTATTCTTGGACCTTTTCATTTCCATATAATTTAAATTAGCTTGTCAAGCCTCCCCCACTTACACACACACATACAACTGTTGGGGTTTTTTAATGGGGTCTCATTGAATCTACAAATCAGTTTTCAGAGACTTGACACCTTAAAGATACTGCATCTTTCAATTCGTGAACACAGTTTAGTACTCCATTGATTTAGGTTTTAATTTTTCTCATTAATTTTTTATAGTTTTCTATGTAAAGGCCTTGCATGTGTTTTTCTAGATTTACCCCTAGGTATTTTTTTATGACAACGTTTATATTTTTAAAGTTTCCAGCTGTTTGTTGATTATATACAGAAATACAATTGATTTTCGATATTATCCACATGTTCAGCAACCTTTCTAAATTCATTTATCTATTCAAATGTTTATCCTTCAATTCTTTTGGATATTCTATGTACACAATCATGTTTTCTACAAATGATGACAGTGTTGTTTCTTCCTTTCCAAATCTTTAAACTTTTTGTTTCTTTTTCTTCTCTTAATGCACTGGCTAGGATTTCCAACAAAATGGTAATACAGGGAATCCTTGTCTCATTTCCAATTTCAGGAGGCAAGCTTTTAAGTATGATACTTGCTGTATAATTTTTTTATAGATACCTTTTATCGTAGTTAATAAATTTCTTCTAGTCATAGTTCCTTATTCCCATGTGTATCCTTACAATAAATCCCTATTAACTATGACAACTTGAGTATCTGTTCCTAACATCCAAAAGAGCTTAATTAAAACAATGATAATTTTGACACTTTCTTCTAAATATTTATACCTCTCAATTTTCTTATTCAGTGAGGTAGAAATTCCAGAATAATATTGAGTGATAGCAATGATGGCAAGCATCCTAGTCTTGTTCCTGACATTAATGAAAATGCCTCTAGAATTTCATCTGGATCCTATTTGTTAATATTTTATTTAGAACTTTTACAACTATATTCAGGATTTTTATACCTATGGGTTTTTTTTAAAATTGCCAATAATCATTTATAGCCAAGATGCTATACATTTAGGTTACACTCTTTTATTTTTATATTTATTTTTGGCTGTGTTGGGTCTTCGTTTCTGCGCGAGGGCTTTCTCTAGTTGCGGCGAGCGGGGGCCACTCTTCATCGCGGTGCGTGGGCCTCTCACTGTCGTGGCCTCTCTTGCTGCGGAGCACAGGCTCCAGACGCGCAGGCTCAGTAGCTGTGGCTCACGGGCCCAGTTGCCCCGCGGCATGTGGGATCCTCCCAGACCAGGGCTCGAACCCGTGTCCCCTGCATTCGCAGGCAGATTCTCAACCACTGCGCCACCAGGGAAGCCCATATACCTATGTTTGCAGGTAAGATTGGTCCATATGTTTCTTTCTCCTGCTATCACTGTCAGGTATGGTATCAGTTATCCTATTTTCATATCAAAAATTGGGAAAAGTTATCTTTTTCTATTCCCTAAAACAGTTTAAGAACTATCTGTTTATTGAAGTTTTGCTAGAACTCAGTGACACATTCTCATTACCCAAGATCACCACTGTTAATATCTTAATGCATATCCTTTCAGATCTCTCTATGTGTGTATGTGAGTACACAGGAGCAGATATATAATACACCAAATAAGATCACTCTGCATGCTGTTCTGCAAACTTTTTTCAGCCAACAGTCTCCACCATTTAAAAAAATTTTCATCTCATCTAATACCACATATTTATATTTTCCCAACTGACCCCAAAATGACCCTTTTAGCTGGTCTGTCCAAACCAAAACCCAATTCAGAACAAGGCACTAATTGAATCTGGTTGTTTTGAAAAGGAAAAGTTTTTTCTAACAATTGTATTTGTCTTAAAATGGAAATGGCTTCTTTGGGAAATTGTAAGTTTACCATCACTGGAGACTTTCAAGCAAAGGCTGGACCAATATGTGTCTGGGAGTCTGCACAGGGAATTCCTGCATATGGGACATTAGAGCACATGATTTTTAAGGTCTTTTCCAAACTTAAGTGATAACGATTCTATGAATGACTCTCTCCAAATCCTATTATTAAACCACTTCTGCACTGGATCTCAGCCCCTCCTGCCTACTCAAGTACATCACTCCAGTAATTCTTCTCTTTCCTTGCAGGAACTGTTTTTTAAATCAATTTTTACTTCTCTCTTGGCATTTTCCTCATCACCATTCAAATATGCTGTTATTTCTCCCATCTTGAAAATACCTACTGTCAATCTGATTTTCCACTCCACATACCACCCCCAATTCTTTCCTTTCCTTTTACAGCAAAACTCCCAAAAACAAACAAACAAAAAAGTTGTCTGTGTTCACTGCCTCCAATTCCTCGTCTCCCATTCTCTGTTGAACTCAGTCCTGTCAGGCTTTTGCTCATACCACTCTACTGAACTGCTCTCGTCAAGGTCACCAATGACCTCCACATTGCTAAATGCAATGGCCATTTCCAAGTCCTCATCTTACTTACATGTGCTGGTCATTTGCCTATTTGCTCTCAGAGCCATTCCCTCTGCTCCTGCTCTGCTGTGTAGAACAGACTACATTTCCCAGCTGCCCTTCCCCTCTGACTTCCTGATACATTTGGCCAATGGGAATCATTGGTTTAAGATTAAAGAGCAGGAGAAGGGGAGAAGCCAGGGTATTCCCCTTCCTTTCCCTCTGTTTGGAGTGTCATCTCTATCAGTGACTGTATGTCCTCTCTGGTTCCCACTGGATAGGCCCTCCCTCCATGGACCAAGCTCCTGCTGGGCCAGCCTTCCTGCTTCTGCTGTGTGGTCCCTGATCTTGGACTTGGGCAACAACACCTTTTACTTTTACCTCCGGTAGAGGTGAAGCAGCTTCCTGCTGTTGCTAAATGTCCGGGTTAATTCACCACCCCCTCCTTGGCTTCTCAGCTCTTCCCAAGAAGAACAGCTCTCACCTAAGTAACCCATTCCTCATGTTAAATTCTTCCTGTTTAAAATTCTGAATGTGGTTTCTGTTTTCTAACTGGCCCCTGTCTGATATAAAACACCTACTTCTCTTAGCTTTCAGGATATTTCACTGTGTTTTCCTCCAACCTTACTAGCCATTTCTACTCAGTCGTCTTTGCTGATTTCTCCTCATCTCTTGACCATTAAATGATGGAGTGCTCCAGGATTCAATCTCTGGACCTATTCTCTTTGCTATTTACACTTACATCTTTGGGAGTCTCATCCTGTCTCACGGCTTTGAATAACATCAATGTGCTGAACACTCCCAAATTTCTGTCTCTAGCTGGACCTCTCTGCCCAACTACATACTCAACTGCCTACCTGACATCTCCACTTCAATAGCCAATAGGCATTTCAAACATAACATGTCCAAAACAGAGCACTTGGCTTTCCCCTGAGTGGGGTTCCTCCCCATCTCAATAAATTGCACTTCAATTCACCCAAGTTATTCGACCACAAATCAAGAAGCTGTCCTTGATTTCCCTCTTCCCCTCATTCCCCACAATCTATCAGCTAGTCCTGATAACAAAACCTCCAAAACACATCTCCATTCACTTTTCCCAACTCTTTCTCTACTACCCCGGTCCAACCACTCTCATCTCCCATCTGGGCTACTACACTAGTCTCCTCATTGGTCTCCATGCTTCCATTCTTGCTTCCCAACGACAAGCCATTCTCCATGTAGCAGCCAGAATGAGTCTAAAACATCAGTCATGTTACTCCTCTGCTTAAAAGTCTCCAATAATTTCCCACTGTGCTTTTAAGATCCAAAATCCTTATTTGGGCCCGCAAGGCCACACACGGCCTGGCTTCTGCGCACTCCTCTGACCTCACCTCTTGCTGCTTGTTCATTCTCTCACTCATTACAATCTAGTCACATTGGCCTTCTTTCTGTTCCTCCAACATGCTAAGCTTATCCCTCCATAGGGCCTTTGTATTTTCTATTGCCAGCATCTGGAATGCTTTCCCCCTGATCCTCACCTGGCTGACTCATTCTCATCCTTCAGGTCTTACATGGCTCAAATGGCTCCTCCTCAGGGTCCATCCCTGACCACCATCATTCTCTATCACATCACACTATTTTGGTTTTTTTGGCCTTGCCATGCGGCGTGTGGGATCTTAGTTCCCCAACAAGGGATCGAACCCGTGCCCCCTGCATTGGATGTGCAGAGTCTTAACCACTGGACCGCCAGGGAAGTCCCACATCACACTATTTTAACTGATAATTTTCTTGTTCACTTGTTTGTCTGTCACCCCTGCCCCCAGAATGTGAACTGCTTTGTTCTCCACTATGTCCCAAGCTCCTAGTGCAATATCTAGCATATAACGGATACTTAATGTATATCAGTTGATTGAATAAAAGGTGGATTAGCCTTGAGCAGGAAGAGGGCCACCTCTTCCTCTGAGACTGGAGAGAGAACAGGATGGGAGCATATGCAACAAAGTGCGCCCCTATGTTCTTGGTGCTTTGTGGAGGAAAATCATCTGTGGAGAGAGAGGCCTTGTAGGCAGAGAGGTTTGTGAAAAGTGGTGAAGGCTCCAAATTGTTCCTGAGGGAAACAGGAGACTTGCTGACCCAAAACACATAGTAGAAGGATTAACTAGCTGTGGTGAGAACCCGGCTGATACTGGAACCATAAATTCACAATGTCAAACTCCACTAATTTATAAGATATGGACACTCATCTATTTGGGTAAAGATCAGAGAAAGCAGGTTGTAAGACTGATTCTAAATTGGGAGCTTGCAGGGCAGATGTTATAATATTAAAAAAAGGTAAGATTTATCTATTTATTTTTTCAATTAAGCATGCTGTAACAGAAGTCAAGTCCAAAGTTTTAATCAAAATATTTGATAATTAGGACTCACTGGCAGTGGCTTAAAATATTTGGGCAGAAGACTGTTACCCTACAGATTTGTGTAATTTTTTTTGAGAAAAAAAAAGAACTACAGGTCTGGCCTGTGTACACCTAACTCTAATCATTGTCACTGTAATGAAATGTCATTGCCTCTCACCCACTTCCCAGGCCTGTTGCCAATTCCAGACTGGTTTACCCAGAGACCTTTGAACCAAGAGCTAATGCATCCCCTTGACCTTACCACAAGTATGTAATATGAAGTTTCTTTATGGCCTTCCCCAAAAGTAATTATCAGAGCTTCTGTCAACAAGAAAAGGACAATACTCAGGCACTGGCTCTGGGGAGTCAGAACGCCACCATGAGACAAATCAGACTTGGGGCTCAGGGCCTGGGGTCAGGAGATAAATGGAAATTTCAGCCTGAGTTTATATAAGAATAGGCTTAGCGAGTTTGCAAATACACCGTGAGATTATTTTCCTTGTTTGAAAGGAGGTAAGGTTTACAATAGCACCAGAAGAAATGAAGGTGTAAATTTGAACAAAATATTTGCAGCATCTGTACATGAAAAACTACAAAACGCTGGTGAGAGAAATCAAAGATCTAAATAAATGGAGAGATATGCCATGTTCATGGGTTGGAAGATGCAAGATCATTAAGATGTCAATTCTCCCCAACTTGATCTTTAGATTTTATACAATTCCAATCAAAATCCCAGCAAGAATTTTGAACATACCAACAAGCTGATTCTAAATTTTATATGAAAAGGCAAAGAACCAGAGTAACCAAAACAATTCTCAAAAAGAACAAAGAAGCATCATACTACCCAATTTTAAGATTTACTATAAAGCTATAATAGTCAAATCAAGATAGTGTGGTATTGATGCAAGGATAGGCAATAGACAGAAAAGAAAGTGCAAAACTATAGTCAACTAATTTTTTTTTTTTTTGGCTGTGCCGTGTGGCTCGCAGAATCTTAGCTCCTAGACCAGGGATCAACCCGGGCCCATGGCAGTGAAAGCGCTGAGTCCTAACCACTGGAATGCCAGGGAATTCCCAGATTTTTGACAAACCTACAAAGGCAATTGGTGAAAGGAACGTCTTTTCAACAAATGGTGCTGGAACAACTGCTCATCTTTATGCAAAAAAAAAAAAAAAGAAGAACCTTAACACATGGATCATAGATCTAAATATAAATATAAAACTTCTAGAAGAAAATATAGGAAAAAAAGCTGCATGATCCTGGGTCATGAAAGGCAATGCATTATTAAGACAATGAAAAGACAAACCAGAGACTGGGAGATGTTGCAAATCACATACCTGATAAAAGATTTATATCCAGACTATATAAAGAGCTCTTAACACTCAACAATATAAAAACAAACCCAGTTTAAGAATAGGCAAAAGATCTGAGCATATACTTTACCAAAGAAGATACAGAGATGGAAAATTAGCAAGTAAAAATATGCTCACAACAATGCAAAAATCAAATAATCCAATTTTTAAAATGGGCAAAGGACTTTTTTGGGAATAGACACTTCTCCAAAAATAATATATAAATAGCCAACAAGTATATGAAAACTTGCTCAACATCATTAATCATTGACGAAATGCAAATCAAAACCATGAAATATCATCACTACTAGGATGGCTACTATCAAAAAACAGAAAATAGAGAATTCCCTGGCAGTCCAGTGGTTAGGACTCTGAGCTTTCACTGACAAGGGCCAGGGTTCAATCCCTGGTCTGGGAACTAAGATCCCACAGGCTGCGAGGTACAGCCAAAAAAAAAATCGGAAAAAAAAAGAAAACAGAAAATAAGAAGTGTTGGTGAGGATGAGGAGAAATTGGAGCCCTGTACATTACTCCTGGGAATGTAAAATGGTGCAGCCACTGTGGAAAACAGCATGGAGGTTCCTCAAAAAATTAAACAGGATTACCATATGATCCAGCAATCCCACTTCTGGGTATATATCCAAAAGAATTGAAAGCAGGGTCTCAGAGAGATATTTGTACCCAATGTTTATAGCAGCACTATTCACAATAGCCAAGAGGTGGAAGCAACCTGAATGTCCATCAATGGATGAATGTGTAAACAAAATGTGGTCTACGCATACATTGGGATATTATTCAGCCTTAAAAAGGAAGGAAATTCTATCATATGGTACAACATGGATGAACCTTGAGGACAATATTCTATGTAAAATATAAGCCAGTCACCAAAAGACAAATACTGTATGATTCCACTCATATGCGGTCTCTAAACTAGTAAAATCCACAGAAACAGAAAGTAGAATTGTGTTTATGAGGAACTAGCTAGGGAAGGGAGAGTTGTTGTTTAATGGGTATATAGTTTCAGACTAATAAGATGAAAAAGTTCCAGAGATGTGTTTCACAACACTGTGAATATACTTAGCATCATTGAACTGTGCATTTTAAAATGGTTAAGACGGTAAATTCTTTTTTTACATGTACATGAAATATTTTTATTGCTGTTAGTTTTACAAAAACAGGGTCATATTATTCACACTTTTCTGCAGTTTGCTTTTCTTTTTTTTTTGAATTTTCTTTTATTTTTTTATACAGCAGGTTCTTATTAGTCATCAATTTTATACACATCAGTGTATACATGTCAATCCTAATGGCCCAATTCATCACACCCCCACCCCCACCCCCGCCGCTTTCCCCCGTTGGTGTCCATATGTTTGTTCTCTACATCTGTGCCTCAATTTCTGCTCTGCAAACTGGTTCATCTGTACCATTTTCTAGATTCCACATATATGCATTAATATACGATATTTGTTTTTCTCTTTCTGACTTACTTCACTCTGTATGACAGTCTCTAGATTCATCCACGTCTCTACAAATGACCCAATTTCGTTCCTTTTTATGGCTGAGTAATATTCCATTGTATATATGTACCACTACTTCTTTATCCATTCGTCTGTTGATGGGCATTTAGGTTGCTTCCATGACCTGGCTATTGTAAATAATGCTGCAGTGAACATTGGGGTGCATGTGTCTTGTTGAATTATGGTTTTCTCAGGGTATATGCCCAGTAGTGGGATTGCTGGGTCATATGGTAATTCTATTTTTAGTTCTTTAAGGAACCTCCATACTGTTCTCCATAGTGGCTGTATCAATTTACATTCCCACCAAGAGTGCAAGAGGGTTGCCTTTTCTCCACACGCTCTCCAGCATTTGTTGTTTGTAGATTTTCTGATGATGCCCATTCTAACTGGTGTGAGGTGATACCTCATTGTAGTTTTGATTTGCATTTCTCTAATAATTAGTGATGTTGAGCAGCTTTTCATGTGCTTCTTGGCCATCTGTATGTCCTTTTTGGAGAAATGTCTATTTAGGTCTTCTGCCCATTTTTGGATTGGGTTGTTTGTTTTTTTAATGTTGAGCTGCATGAGCTGTTTATATATTTTGGAGATTAATCCTTTATCTGTTGATTCATTTGCAAATGTTTCTTCCCATTCTGAGGGTTGTCTTTTCGTCTTGTTTATGGTTTCCCTTGCTGTGCAAAAGCTTTGAGGTTTCATTAGGTCCCATTTGTTTATTTTTGTTTTTATTTCCATTACTCTAGGAGATGGATCAAAAAAGATCTTGCTGTGATTTATGTCAAAGAGTGTTCTTCCTAGGTTTTCCTCTAAGAGTTTTATAGTGCCCGGTCTTACATTTAGGTCTCTAATCCATTTTGAGTTTATTTTTGTGTATAGTGTTAGGGAGTGTTCCGATTTCATTCTTTTACATGTAGCTGTCCAGATTTCCCAGCACCACTTATTGAAAAGACTGTCTTTTATCCATTGTATATCCTTGCCTCCTTTGTCATAGATTAGTTGACCATAGGTGCATGGCTTTATCTCTGGGCTTTCTATCTTGTTCCATTGATCTACATTTCTGTTTTTGTGCCAGTACCATATTGTCTTGATGACTGTAGCTTTGTAGTATAGTCTGAAGTCAGGGAGTTTGATTCATCCAGCTCCATTTTTTTCTCTCAAGACTGCTTTGTCCATTCGGGGTCTTTTGTGTCTCCATACAAATTTTAAGAGTTTTTGTTCTAGTTCTGTAAAAAATGCCATTGGTAATTTGATAGGAATTGCATTGAATCTGTAGATTGCTTTGGGTAGTAGAGTCATTTTCACAATATTGATTCTTCCAATACAAGAGCATGGTATATCTCTCCATCTGTTAGTATCATCTTTAATTTCTTTCAGTGTCTTATAGTTTTCTGCATAGAGGTCTTTTGTCTCCCTAGGTAGGTTTATTCCTAGGTATTTTATTCTTTTTGTTGCAATGGTAAATGGGAGTGTTTCCTTAATTTCTCGTTCAGATTTTTCATCATTAGTGTATAGGAATGGAAGAGATTTCTGTGCATTAATTTTGTATCCAGCAACCTTACCAAATTCATTGATTAGCTCTAGTAGGTTTCTGGTGGCATCTTTAGGATTCTCTATGTATAGTATGTCATCTGCAAACAGTGACAGTTTTACTTCTTCTTTTCTGATTTGTATTCCTTTTATTTCTTTTTCTTCTCTGATTGCCATGGCTAGGACTTCCAAAACTATGTTGAATAATAGTGGTGAGAGTGGACATCCTTGTCTTGTTCCTGATCTTCGAGGAAATGCTTTCAGTTTTTCACCATTGAGAATGATGTTTCCTGTGGGTTTGTCACATATGACCTTTATAATGTTGAGGTAGGTTCCCTCTATGCCCACTTTCTGGAGAGTTTTTGTCATAAATGGGTGTTGAATTTTGTCAAAAGCTTTTTCTGCATCTATTGAGATGATCATATGGTTTTTATTCTTCAATTTGTTAATATGGTGTATCACATTGATTGTTTTGCATATATTGAAGAATCCTTGCATCCCTGGGATAAATCCCACTTGATCGTGGTGTATGATCCTTTTAATGTTTTGTTGGATTCTGTTTGATAGTATTTTGTTGAGGATTTTTGCATCTATATTCATCAGTGTTATTCGTCTGTAATTTTCTTTTTTTGTAGTATCTTTGTCTGGTTTTGGTATCAGGGTGATGGTGGCCTCATAGAAGGAGTTTGGGAGTGTTCCTTCCTCTGCAATTTTTTGGAAGAGTTTGAGAAGGATGGGTGTTAGCTCTTCTCTAAATATTTGATAGAATTCACCTGTGAAGCCATCTGGTCCTGGACTTTTGTTTGTTGGAAGATTTTAAATCACAGTTTCAATTTCATTACTTGTGATTGGTCTGTTCATATTTTCTATTTCTTCCTGGTTCCGTCTTGGGAGGTCTTCCTTTTTAAGAATTTGTCCATTTCTTCCAGGTTGTCCATTTTATTGGCATATGGTTGCTTGTAGTAGTCTCTTAGGATGCTTTGTATTTCTGCGGTGTCTGTTGTAACTTCTCCTTTTTCATTTCTAATTTTATTGATTTGAGTCCTCTCCCTCTTTTTCTTGATGAGTCTGGCTAATGGTTTATCAATTTTGTTTATCTTCTCAAAGAACCAGCTTTTAGTTTTATTGATCTTTGCTATTGTTTTCTTTGTTTCTATTCCATTTATTTCTGCTCTGATCTTTATGATTTCTTTCCTTCTACTAACTTTGGGTTTTGTTTGGTCTTCTTTCTGTAGTTCCTTTAGGTGTAAGGTTAGATTCTTTATTTGAGATTTTTCTTGTTTCTTGAGGTAGGCTTGTATTGCTATAAACTTCCCTCTTAGCACAGCTTTTGCTGCATCCCAGAGGTTTTGGATCGTCATGTTTTCATTGTCATTTGTCTCTAGGTATTTTTTGATTTCCTCTCTAATTTCTTCAGTGATCTCTTGGTTATTTACTAACATATTGTTTGGTCTCCATGTATTTGTGTTTTTTACGTGTTTTTTTTCCCTGTAATTCATTTCTAATCTCAAAGCATTGTGGTCAGAAAAGATGCTTTATATGATTTCAATTTTCTTAAATTTACTGAGGCTTGATTTGTGACCCAAGATGTGATCTATCCTGGAGAATGTTCCGTGCGCACTTGAGAAGAACGTGTAATCTGCTGTTTTTGGATGGAATGTCCTATAAATATCAATTAAATCTATCTGGTCTATTGTGTCATTTAAAGCTTCTGTTTCCTTATTAATTTTCTGTTTGGATGACCTGTCCATTGGTGTAAGTGAGGTGTTAAGTTCCCCCACTATTATTGTGTTACTGTCGATTTCCTCTTTTAGAGCTGTTAGCAGTTGCCTTATGTATTGAGGTGCTCCTATGTTGGGTGCATATATATTTATAATTGTTATATCTTCTTCTTGGATTGATCCCTTGATCATTATGTAGTGTCCTTCCTTGTCTCTTGTAACATTCTTTATTTTAAAGTCTATTTTATCTGATATGAGTATAACTACTTCAGCTTTCTTTTGATTTCCATTTGCATGGAATATCTTTTTCCATCCCCTCACTCTCAGTCTGTATGTGTCCCTAGGTCTGAAGTGGGGCTCTTGTAGACAGCATATATATGGGTCTTGTTTTTGTATCCATTCAGCGAGCCTGTGTCTTTTGGTTGGAGCATTTAATCCATTCACGTTTAAGGTAATTATCGATATGTATGTTCCTATGACCATTTTCTTAATTGTTTTGGGTTTGTTTTTGTAGGTCCTTTTCTTCTCTTGTGTTTCCCACTTAGAGAAGTTCCTTTAGCGTTTGTTGTAGAGCTGGTTTGGTGGTGCTGAATTCTCTTAGCTCTTGCTTGTCTGTAAAGCTTTTGATTTCTCCATCAAATCTGAATGAGATCCTTGCCGGGTAGAGTAATCTTAGTTGTACGTTCTTCCCTTTCATCACTTTAAGTATATCATGCCACTCCCTTCTGGCTTGTAGAGTTTCTGCTGAGAAATCAGCTGTTAACCTTATGGGAGTTCCCTTGTATGTTATTTGTCGTTTTTCCCTTGCTGCTTTCAATAATTTTTCTTTGTCTTTAATTTTTGCCAATTTGATTACTATGTGTCTTGGCGTGTTTCTCCTTGGGTTTATCCTGTATGGGACTCTCTATGCTTCCTGCACTTGGGTGGCTATTTCCTTTCCCATGTTAGGGAAGTTTTTGACTATAATCTCTTCAAATATTATCTCTGGTCCTTTCTCTCTCTCTTCTCCTTCTGGGACCCCTATAATGCGAATGTTGTTGCGTTTAATGTTGTCCCAGAGGTCTCTTAGGCTGTCTTCATTTCTTTTCATTCTTTTTTCTTTATTCTGTTCCACAGCAGTGAATTCCACCATTCTGTCTTCCAGGTCACTCATCCGTTCTTCTGCCTCAGTTATTCTGCTATTGATTCCTTCTACTGTATTTTTCATTTCAGTTATTGTGTTGTTCATCTCTGTTTGTTTGTTCTTTAATTCTTCTAGATCTTTGTTAAACATTTATTGCATCTTCTCGATCTTTGCCTCCATTCTTATTCCAAGGTCCTGGATCATCTTCACTATCATAATTCTGAATTCTTTTTCTGGAAGGTTGCCTATCTCCACTTTAGTCATTTTTCTGGGGTTTTATCTTGTTCCTTCATCTGGTACATAGCCCTCTGCCTTTTCATCTTGTCTATTTTTCTGTGAATGTGGTTTTTGTTCCACAGGTTGCAGGATTGTTGTTCTTCTTGCTTCTGCTGTCTGCCATCTGGTGGATGAGGCTATCTAAGAGGCTTGTGGAAGTTTCCTGATGGGAGGGACTGGTGATGGGTAGAGCTGGCTGTTGCTTTGGTGGGCAGAACTCAGTAAAACTTAATCCACTTGTCTGCTGATGGGTGGGGCTGGCTTCCCTCCGTGTTGGTTGTTTGGCTTGTGGTGTCCCAACACTGGAGCCTACCCGGGCTCTTTGGTGGGGCTAATGGCAGACTCTGGGAAGGCTCACGCCAAGGATTACTTCCCAGAACTTCTGCTGCCAGTGTCCTTGTCCTCACGGTGAGCCACAGCCACCCCCCACCTCTGCAGGAGACCCTCCAACACTAGCAGGTAGGTCTGGTTCAGTCTCCTATGGGGTAACTGCTCCTTCCCCTGGGTCCTGATGTGCACACTTTCTGTGTGCCTTCCAAGAGTGGAGTCTCTGTTTCCCCCAGTCCTGTCGAAGTCCTGCAATCAAATCCCGCTATCCTTCAAAGTCTGATTCTCTAGGAATTCCTCCTCCCATTGCCAGACCCCCAGGTCTGGAAGCCTGACGTGGGACTCAGAGCCTTCACTCCAGTGGGTGGACTTCTGTGGTATAAGTGTTCTCCAGTTTGTGAGTCACCCACCCAGCAGTTATGGGATTTGATTTTATTGTGATTGTGCCCCTCCTACCGTCTCATTGTGGCTTCTCCTTTGTCTTTGGATGTGGGGTATCTTTTCTGGTGAGTTCCAGTGTCTTTCTGTTGATGATTGTTCAGCAGTTAGTTGTGATTCTGGTGTTCTTGCAAGAGGGAGTGAGAGGACGTCCTTCTACTCCAACATCTTGAACCAATCTCCCCCCAAGATGGTAAATTTTATGTTATGTGTTTTTCTACCACAATAAAGAAGAAAAATATGTTCAACATCATCTGAGATTAGGGAAATGCAAATTAAAAGCATGAGATACCACTGAAAAACTGTCATAGATCGGAGGAGACTAAAGAGACATGAAAGTTTAAATGCAATGTGAGATCCTGGATTGGATCCTGGAACATAAAGAGGACACAGTGGAAAAACTGATGAAATCCAAATGAAGTCCGTAGCTTAACGTTATTATACCAATGTTAATTTCTTAGTTTTGACCAATGTACTATGGTTTTATATATATTAGTCTTCTAGGGCTGCTATAACAAAATACCATGGACTGGGTAACTTAAACAAGACATTTATTTGTCACAGTTCCAGAGACTAGTAAGTCCAAGATCAAGTTGCTGGCTGATTCAGTTCCTGGTGAGAGCTCTCTTCCTGGCTTGCACATTGCTACCTTCTTGCTGTGTCCTCACATGGGAGAGAGAGAGGTGGAGAGAAAGAGAAAGACTGGGAGAGACAGAGAAAGAGAGGGAGAACTCTCTGGTCTCTTCTTGTAAGTGTACTAATCCCATCACGAGGGTCCCACCCTCATGACCTCATCTAAATCTAATTACCTCTCAAAGGCCCATGTCCACATACCATTACATTGGGGATTAGGGCTTCAAAATGTGAATTTGGAGGGGGACAAAATTCGGCTCATAGCATTATATAATACTGCAGTCCCCAATCTTTTTGGCACCAGGGATCAATTCTGTGGAAGACAATTTTTCCACGGATGGGGAGGGGGGATGGTTCAGGTGGTAATGTGAGCGATGGGGAGCGGCAGATGAAGTTTCAATCGATTGCCCGCAGCTCACCTCCTGCTGTTCGACCTGGGGGTTGGGGACCCCTGATATAAGATGTTAATATTAGGGGAACTGTAGTAAAGAGTATAAAGGAACTCTGTACTATTTTTGGAACTTTCTGTAAATCGAAAATTATCCAAAGATTTTTTAAAATCTAAAAGACAAATCAAGGTGGGAATTCCCTGGTGGTCCAGTGGTTTGGACTCCACGCTTCCAATGCAGGGGGCACGGGTTCCCTCATTGGGAACTAAGATCCCACATGCTGCACAGCATGGCCAAAAAAATAAATAAAAAATAGAGTTAAAGGGGCTCATGAGAGGAATTCTGATCATCAATCACAGGATCAGGCTGGGTCAAAAGGAAGAAAGAGGGGGACAGAACTGCAATACTGGGAGAAAACGGGAGGTTCAAGGTTCTATAAAGTTTAAAATCAGGTTGAGGGAATTCCCTGGTTGTCCAGTGGTTAGGACTCTGTGCTTTAACTGCTGAGGGCCTGGGTTCAATCCCTGGTAGGGGAACTAAGATCCCACAAGCCATGTGGTGCAGCCAAAAAATATAAATAAATAAATAAATAATACAAAATAAAAACAGGTAGAGTTCACCATAAGTGATGCTTTTTGTTTTCCTGGAGGAATATAAAAGATTAAAAGCTCAAGTGTAATGGACTGTGCTTTGTTAAAACTGAGTGAAGGAACTTCCCTGGTGGCGCAGTGGTTAAGAATCTGCCTGCCAATGCAGCTGACATGGGTTCGAGCCCTGGTCTGGGAGGATGCCACATGCTGCGGAGCAACCAGGCCCATGCGCCACAACTACTGAGCCTGTGCTCTAGAGCCCGTGAGCCACAACTACTGAGCCTGCATGCTACAACTACTGAGGCCCATGCGCCTAGAGCCCGTGCTCTGCAACAACAGAAGCCACCACAGTGAGAAGCCTGCGCACCACAATGAAGAGTAGCCCCTGCTCGCCATAACTAGAGAAAGCCCACACGCAGCAACAAAGACCCAACGCAGCCAAAAACAAAAAACAAAAACAAAAACTGAGTGAAAAAGAGGAGTAGTCAGGTGAAGAAGCAGAATAAAACATCAAAAGAATAAAAAAGGGCATATTTTCCCTTAAGAAAAGGAGGTGGTCTGCAGCGGTAAGGCTCCTAAAATGGTTGACACAAGCTAGTTTTTAAAAAGCTTTTCAAGGAACTCCCTGGTGGTCCAGTGGTTAGGACTAGGCTTTCACTGCCAGGGCCCAGGTTCAGTCCCTGGTCAGGGAACTAAGATTTCACAAGCTGCCTAGCATGGCCAATAAATAAATAAATAAATAAATAGCTTTTGAATTTCTCTTAAACAATAAAATTACACTTCCAAATGTAAACAGTTATTGCGGTGGCAACATTTTACTATATTATCACAGTCAATAATTTGCAAAACCAAACAAAAAAACAGAATAAGACTCTCCAAAATTTCAATATGGTTCTTTATACTAACTCTAAAACACTGTGTTTGCGGCTAAAACAGTACAACTAAATAGAATAGAGAGACTATGTCATGTTATTTTAATAACTATTTCAACATGAAAGAATAAAACACAATGAAGAGCACATGCTTGTTTGGTGCTAGTGACATAACAATTTGCAGTCTTAAAGATGAAATAAAATGCATAAGTTGAACCAGATGTTGAAATGGTTCTGGATTATCATCTAAAGGCAAATACTTCAGAAAATACGTAGAAAGGTAACCACGCATTTGCTACAGGGAGTCCTCTATGCAAGGGTCTTTACAATGCACTTTACTTGATGGCTCAGAATAAAAGTGTGATCTGTTCCCAATCATGTATTTTTTTAAAATCTCACAGGAGAAGCAATTCAGCATAGTTCTATAGTCAGATTTCTGGCATTATCACTTAATGGCTATGGGACCTTGGGAAACATAAACTCTCAGAACCTCAGAGTACCCATGTGTAAAATGAGAATGAAAATAGTTAAACTTATCTCATAGGATTATTGTCTTGTTTAGATTAAGATAATACCTTATAAAGTTCTTTCTATGGCACGCAACTCAATAAGAATAGTAAGTATTCAATAAAAGTATTATTATTATTATTACTGTTACTATTTTTGATTGTTACTACCAATAAAACTAGAACAAATAATCCTAAACTTTATTTGGAACCACAAAAGACCCAGAATTGCCAAAGCAATCCTGAGGAAAAAGAACGAAGTTGGAGGCACAACGCTTCCAGACTTCACGCAATACTACAAAGCTACAGTAATCAAAACAGCATGGTACTTGCACAAAAACAGACATATGGATCAATGGAACAGGATTGGGAGCCCAGAGATAAAACCACGCACATATGGTCACCTTATTTTTGATAAAGGAGGCAAGAATATACAATGCAGAAAAGACAGTTTCTTCAGCAAGTGGTGTTGGGAAAGCTGGACAGCCATATGTAAATCAATGAAACACACCCTCATGCCATACACAAAAATAAACTCAGAATGGTTTAAAGACCTAAATATAAAACATGACACCATAAAACTCCTAGAAGAGAACATAGGCAAAACATTCAGACATAAATCATAGCAATGTTTTCTTAGGTCAGTCCCAAGGCAATAGAAATAAAAGCAAATATTAACAAATGGGACCTAATCAAACTTATAAGCTTTTGCACAGCAAAGGAAACCATCAACAAAACAAAAAGACAACCTATGGACTGGCAGAAAATACGTGCAAATGATGTGACCAAAAAGGGCTTTATTTCCAAAATATATAAACAGCTCACACAACTCAATAACAAAAATCCAAACCCAATCAAAAAATGGGCATACATTTTCTTAAAAAAAGACATACAGATGGCCAAAAAGCACATGAAAAGATGCTCAACAATTATTAGAGGAATGCAAATCAAAATTACAATGATGTATCACCTCACACCAGTCAGAACGGCTATCATCAGAAAGTCTACAAATAATAAATGCTGGAGAGGGTGTAGGAATGTAAATTGGTGCAGCCACTGGGGAAAACAATATGGAGGTTCCTTTAAAAACTAAAAACAGAGTTACCATATGATCCAGCAATCCCATTCCTGGGCATATATCTGGAGAAAACCATGATTTGAAAAGATACACGCACCCCAATGTTCACTGCAGCACTGTTAACAATAGCCAAGACATGGAAGCAACCTAAATGTCCATGGACAGATGAATGGATAACAAAGATGTGGTACATATATACAATGGAATGTTACTCAGCCATAAAAAAGCATGAAATAATGCCATTTGCAGCAACATGGATGGACCTAGAAATTATCATAGTAAGTGAAGCCAGGCAGAGAAAGGCAAATGTTATATGATATCACTTATATGTGGAATCTAAAAAATAGTACAAATGAACTTATTTACAAAACAGAGGCAGACTCAGAAACACAGAAAACAAACTTATGGGTACCAAAGGGGGGCGGGTGGGTGGATAAATTGGGAGTATGGGATTAACAGATGCACACTACTATATATAAAATAGATAAACAACAAGGTCCTACTGCATAGCACAGGGAACTATATTCAATATCGTGTAAGAAATTATAATGGGAGCTGGCTGCTGGACAATCATTGACAGGAAGACCCTGGACTTCACCAAGGAGGATACCCCACGTCCAAGGACAGAGGAGAAGCCACAGTGAGATGGTAGGAGGGGCGCAATCAGAGTAAAATCAAATCCCATAATTGCTGGGTGGGTGACTCACAGACTGGTGAACACTTATACCACAGAAGTCCACCCACTGGAGTGAAGGTTCTGAGCCCCACGTCAGGCTTCCCAACCTGGGGTTCCGGCAACGGGAGGAGGAATTCCTAGAGAATCAGACTTTGAAGCCTAGTGGGAATTGATTGCAGGACTTCGACAGGACTGGGGGAAACAGAGACCCCACTCTTGGAGGGCACACACAAAGTAGTGTGCGCATCGGGACCCAGGGGAAGGAGCAGTGACCCTGGGGGAGACTGAACCAGACCTACCTGCTGGTGTTGGGGGGTCTCCTGCAGAGGCAGGGGGTGGCCCTGTTTCACTGTGGGGACAAGGACACTGGCAGCGGAGGTTCTGGGAAGTGCTCCTTGGCGTGAGCCCTCCCAGAGTCTGCCATTAACCCCACCAAAGAGCCCAGATAGGCTCCAGTGTTGGGTTGCCTCAGGCAAAACAACCAACAGGGAGGGAACCCAGCCCCATCCATCAACAGTCAAGTGGATTAAAGTTTTACTGAGCTCTGACCGCCACAGCAACAGTCAGCTCTACCCACCACCAGAGCCTCCCATCAAGCCTCTTAGATAGCCTCAACCACCAGAGGGCAGACAGCAGAAGCAAGAAAAACTACAATCCTGCAGCCTGTGGACCAAAAACCACAGTTACAGAAAGATAGACAAGATGAAAAGGCAGAGGGCTATGTACCAGATGAAGGAACAAGAAAAAACCCCAGAAAAACAACTAAATGAAGTGGAGATAGGCAACCTTCCAGAAAAAGAATTCAGAATAATGATAGTGAAGATGATCCAGGACCTCGGAATAAGAATGGAGGCAAAGATTGAGAAGATGCAAGAAATGATTAACAAAGACCTAGAAGAATTAAAGAACAAACAAACAGAGATGACCAATACAATAACTGAAATGAAAACTACACTAGAAGGAATCAATAGCAGAATAACTGAGGCAGAAGAACGGATAAGTGACCTGGAAGACAGAATGGTGGAATTCACTGCTGCGGAACAGAATAAAGAAAAAAGAATGAAAAGAAATGAAGACAGCCTAAGAGACCTCTGGGACAACATTAAACGCAACAACATTCGTATTATAGGGGTCCCAGAAGGAGAAGAGAGAAAGGACCAGAGAAAATATTTGAAGAGATTATAGTCGAAAACTTCCCTAACATGGGAAAGGAAATAGCCACCCAAGTCCAGGAAGGGCAGAGAGTCCCATACAGGATAAACCCAAGGAGAAACACGCCGAGACACATAGTAATCAAAGTGGCAAAAATTAAAGACAAAGAAAAATTATTGAAAGCAGCAAGGGAAAAATGACAAATAACATACAAGGGAACTCCCATAAGGTTAACAGCTGATTTCTCAGCAGAAACTCTACAAGCCAGAAGGGAGTGGCATGATATACTTAAAGTGATGAAAGGGAAGAACCTACAACCAAGATTACTCTACCCGGCAAGGATCTCATTTAGATTTGATGGAGAAATCAAAAGCTTTACAGACAAGCAAAAGCTAAGAGAATTCAGCACCACCAAACCAGCTCTACAACAAATGCTAAAGGAACTTCTCTAAGTGGGAAACACAAGAGAAGGAAAGGACCTACAAAAACAAACCCCAAACAATTAAGAAAATGGTCATAGGAACATACATATCGATAATTACCTTAAGCGTGAATGGATTAAATGCCCCAACCAAAAGACACAGACTGGCTGAATGGATACAAAAACAAGACCCATATATATGCTGTCTACAAGAGACCCACTTTAGACCTAGGGACACATACAGACTGAGAGTGAGGGGATGGAAAAAGATATTCCATGCAAATGGAAATCAAAAGAAAGCTGGAGTAGCTATACTCATATCAGATAAAATAGACTTTAAAATAAAGAATGTTACAAGAGACAAGGAAGGACACTACATAATGATCAAGGGATCAATCCAAGAAGAAGATATAACAATTATAAATATATATGCACCCAACATAGGAGCACCTCAATACATAAGGCAACTGCTAACAGCTCTAAAAGAGGAAATCGACAGTAACACAATAATAGTGGGGGAACTTAACACCTCACTTACACCAATGGACAGGTCATCCAAACAGAAAATTAATAAGGAAACAGAAGCTTTAAATGACACAATAGACCAGATAGATTTAATTGATATTTATAGGACATTCCATCCAAAAACAGCAGATTACACGTTCTTCTCAAGTGCGCACGGAACATTCTCCAGGATAGATCACATCTTGGGTCACAAATCAAGCCTCAGTAAATTTAAGAAAATTGAAATCATATAAAGCATCTTTTCTGACCACAATGCTTTGAGATTAGAAATGAATTACAGGGAAAAAAAATGTAAAAAACACAAATACATGGAGACCAAACAATATGTTAGTAAATAACCAAGAGATCACTGAAGAAATTAGAGAGGAAATCAAAAAATACCTAGAGACAAATGACAATGAAAACACGAAGATCCAAAACCTATGGGATGCAGCAAAAGCAGTTCTAAGAGGGAAGTTTATAGCTATACAAGCCTACCTAAAGAAACAAGAAAAATCTCAAGTAAACAATCTAACCTTACACCTAAAGAAACTAGAGAAAGAAGAACAAAGAAATTATAATGGAAAAGAATAGAAAAAATATAGATATATACATATGTATGTATAACCCAATCACTTTGTCATATACCTGAAACTAACACAATATTGTAAAACAACTATACTTCAATGAAAAAAATAATAATAATCTCTCTTCA
The DNA here is from genome assembly GCF_965194825.1 of Balaenoptera physalus. NCBI lineage: Eukaryota > Metazoa > Chordata > Mammalia > Artiodactyla > Balaenopteridae > Balaenoptera > Balaenoptera physalus. The sequence goes on from NC_138903.1 coordinate 105,054,617, forward strand.
AATCTAAAAACAAAACAAAACAGGTTTAGTGGAAGTAAGAGTATGAAAGAGCAGCAATGGTAGGAGGCTGTGGTCAGAGCAGAGTATTGGCTCTCACAGGTGGTGTAGATGATATCCAAGGAGTTTGTGGCTAAAGGGGGTAAAGCCATATTAACAAATTGAAGGAGAAAAACCATATGATCATCTCAATAGATGCAGAGAAAGCTTTCGACAAAATTCAACACCTATTTATGATAAAAGCCCTCCAGAAAGTAGGCATAGAGGGAACTTTCCTCAACATAATAAAGGCCATATATGACAAACCCACAGCCAACATCGTCCTCAATGGTGAAAAACTGAAACCATTTCCACTAAGATCAGGAACAAGACAAGGTTGCCCACTCTCACCACTATTATTCAACATAGTTTTGGAAGTTTTAGCCACAGCAATCAGAGAAGAAAAAGATATAAAAGGAATCCAAATTGGAAAAGAAGTAAAGCTGTCACTATTTGCAGATGACATGATACTATACATAGAGAATCCTAAAGATGCTACCAGAAAACTACTAGAGCTAATCAATGAATTTGGTAAAGTAGCAGGATACAAAATTAATGTACAGAAATCTCTTGCATTCCTATACAATAATGATGAAAAATCTGAAAGTGAAATTAAGGAAACACTCCCATTTACCATTGCAACAAAAAGAATAAAATATCTAGGAATAAACCTACCTAAGGAGACAAAAGACTTGTATGCAGAAAATTATAAGACACTGATGAAAGAAATTAAAGATGATACAAATAGATGGAGAGATATACCATGTTCTTGCATTGGAAGAATCAACATTGTGAAAATGACTCTACTACCCAAAGCAATCTACAGATTCAATGCAATCCCTATAAAACTACCACTGGCATTTTTCACAGAACTAGAACAAAAAATTTCACAATTTGTATGGAAACACAAAAGACCCCGAAGAGCCAAAGCAATCTTGAGAACGAAAAATGGAGCTGGAGGAATCAGGCTCCCTGACTTCAGACTATACTACAAAGCTACAGTCATCAGGACAGTATGGTACTGGCACAAAAACAGAAATATAGATCAATGGAACAGGATAGAAAGCCCAGAGATAAACCCACGCACATATGGTCACCTTATCTTTGATAAAGGAGGCAAGCATATACAGTGGAGAAAAGACAGCCTCTTCAGTAAGTGGTGCTGGGAAAACTGGACAGGTACATGTAAAAGTATGAAATTAGAACACTCCCTTACACCATACACAAAAATAAGCTCAAAATGGATTAAAGACCTAAATGTAAGGCCAGACACTATCAAACTCTTAGAGGAAAACATAGGCAGAACACTCTATGACATAAATCACAGCAAGATCCTTTTTGACCCAGCTCCTAGAGAAATGGAAATAAAAACAAAAATAAACAAATGCGACCTAATGAAACTTAAAAGCTTTTGCACAGCAAAGGAAACCACAAACAAGACCAAAAGACAACCCTCAGAATGGGAGAAAATATTTGCAAATGAAGCAACTGACAAAGGATGAATCTCCAAAATTTACAAGCAGCTCATGCAGCTCAATAACAAAAAAACAAACAACCCAATCCAAAAATGGGCAGAAGACCTAAATAGACATTTCTTCAAAGAAGATATACAGATTGCCAACAAACACATGAAAGAATGCTCAACATCATTAATCATTAGAGAAATGCCAATCAAAACTACAATGAGATATCATCTCACACCGGTCAGAATGGCCATCATCAAAAAATCTAGAAACAATAAATGCTGGAGAGGGTGTGGAGAAAAGGGAACACTCTTGCACTGTTGGTGGGAATGTAAATTGATACAGCCACTATGGAGAACAGTATGGAGGTTCCTTAAAAAACTAAAAATAGAAGTACCAAACGACCCAGAAATCCCACTGCTGGACATATACCCTGATTAAACCATAATTCAAAAAGAGACATGTACCACAATGTTCATTGCAGCTCTATTTACAATAGCCAGGAGGTGGAAGCAATCTAAGTGTCCATCATCGGATGAATGGATAAAGAAGATGTGGCACATACATACAATGGAATAAAACTCAGCCATAGAAGGAAACGAAATTGAGGTATTTGTAGTGAGGTGGATGGACCTACAGTCTGTCATACAGAGTGAAGTAAGTCAGAAAGAGAAAAACAAATACCCTTTGCTAACACATATATATGGAATCTAAAAAAAAAAGAATGGCCCTGAAGAACCTAGGGGTAGTACGGGAATAAAGATGCAGACCTACTATAGAATGGACTTGAGGACACGGGGAGGGGGAAGGGTAAGCTGAGACAAAGTGAGAGAGTGGCATGTACATATATACACTACCAAATGTAAAATCGATAGCTAGTGAGAAGCAGACGCATAGCACAGGGAGATCAGATCGGTGCTTTGTGACCACCTAGACGGGTGGGATAGGAAGGGTGGGAGGGAGACGCAAGAGGGAGGGGAAAACTAAAAATAGAACTACCATACGACCCAGCAATCCCACTACTGGGCATATATCCCGAGAAAACCATAATTCAAAGAGTCATGTACCAAAATGTTCATTGCAGCTCTATTTACAATAGCCAGGACATGGAAGCAACCTAAGTGTCCATCATCGGATGAATGGATAAAGAAGATGTGGTGGCACATATATACAATGGAATATTACTCAGCCATAAAAAGAAACGAAATTGAGTTATTTGTAGTGAGGTGGATGGAGTTAGAGTCTGTCATACAGAGTGAAGTAAGTCAGAAAGAGAAAAACAAATACAGTATGCTAACACATATATATGGAATCTAAAAAAAAAAAAATGGTCATGAAGAACCTAGTGGCAAGACGGGAATCAAGACACAGACCTACTAGAGAATGGACTTGAGGATATGGGGAGGGGGAAGGGTAAGCTGTGACAAAGTGAGAGAGTGGCATGGACATATATACACTACCAAGCGTAAAATAGATAGCTAGTGGGAAGCAGCCGCATAGCACAGGGAGATCAGCTTGGTGCTTTGTGACCACCTAGAGGGGTGGGAAAGGGAGGGTGGGAGGGAGGGAGATGCAAGAGGGAAGAGATATGGGAACATATGTATATGTATAACTGATTCACTTTGTTATAAAGCAGAAACTAACACACCATTGTAAAGCAATTATACTCCAATAAAGATGTTAAAAAAAAAAAAAGAAAAGCCATTGACAAGGCCTCCCTGCCATTACATCCCAGAATTTACAAAATTTGGCTGCTTATCAGACAGTGAGTGATTATAAAACTTGGTGAGTTGCTTTTGCCTCGATGAACCTCTCTTTAGAATGATGACGCTATTTATTGCATGCCAGCAAGCTAGACACGGTGCTAGGCACTTTGCATTCATTATGCTCTCTAATATAAACCCTGCAAGGTGCTATTGTACCTATTGTCTTTTTCTGATGAAGAAACTGCGGCTCAGAGAGGTGAAGTGCCTTTCTTAGAGTTAACACAACTATGAAGCAGGAGCGCTGGGATTTAACACAAATCTGACAGTGTTCAGTCCACTGTGCTTTTCTATTTCTGTTTGAGGTGTACTTTTGGTTCCTCTCCACTCAAAACATTCAAAAGGTGATGCTGATGGATAAGAGGATATAAAGATAGGTTACACTCATTTTCTTTAAAATAAAACATTGTTTCTTTTTTCTTATTTAAAAAAAAAATTAAAAAAATAAAAATAAAAACAAGATGACACTGTAGAAAACAGTTTGGCAGTTTCTCAAAGGTTAAACGTAGAGCTACGATATGATCCAACAACTCTGCTACTACCTACACTGCACATCTAAAAGAACTGAAAGCAGGGATTTGAACAAATATTTGTATACCAATGATCACAGCAGCATGATTCACAATAGCTACAAGGTGGAAACAACCCAAGTGTCAATCAACCAATGAATAACAAAATATGGTATATACACACAGTGGGATTTACTAAGCCAAAAAAGGAATGGCATTTTGTTACATGCTATAACATGGATGAACCTTGAAAACACTATGTTTAGTGAAATAAGCCAGACATAGAAGGACAAATATTGTAGATTCCACTCACACGAGGTACCTAGAATAGGCAAATTCATAGAGACAGAAAATAGAATAGAGGTTACTAAGGGCTCTTAGCTGCTTGACAGGATGGTAGCTCCCTTGGGTTGCTTACCAAGACCCTATTTTCATTCGGATCAGAGCTATCCTACCCCCTCACTTGAATCTGGCTTTTCCTTCTGCATGTACAACATCTCATAAGGGTTGGCGTGCCTAGAGTTTTAACATTTGAGGTAAAGGAAACTTTATGCAGATTCTGGCTTGTTATGGATTTTCTCTGACAGTAGAGAGATTCAAACCCTAGCCAATACCTGCCAGTCTAAGAACAGAGACAGAGCCACTTAAAAGGATCTGGCTTGCTGTAACATTAAATGTAATTCGTGTTACTTTTTTCTATGACATCATATTTTTTTCAAAAATCTTTAAACATTTTATTAACTTTGAAGGAATAAGAATAGCTCCTTTAGAAACTAGACTCACTGAAGCACTGATCTATTCACAGAGCTTCTACACAGATGAAGAAGTTTACTTCAAATGGCCAAAAAATAGTACAGAAGACCTATACTCAGAAAGATTGAGAAAAATCCATCTCTAGAAAGCAGGTGAGATGGACTCAAAGACCTCACCGAATGTAGGAGAATCACTGGTAAGCCACGTAAAGCCTTCTGCTGGGGCATAAAGGTAGGAACCAGTCCATGTAGTCAAGGAAACGCTCTTTTTCTTCCTGATCTCAATGCCTGTCTCCAGTCTGGGTTCACAGAAAGGTCCTGATCATTTGAACTGGTTGTCAATCAAGGTTCCCTTCATTTTCGCTTTCTTGGCTTCCAGTTCAGCCTGGAAAGGAAGAAAAGTATATGTCCTGATACATGACATGAAATTCTGATTTTCCTGCCTTATTCTAACTGCCCCAACACTATCCCCTCATGCTCATTTAGTATACAAACTAGAACCATGTTTCTAAAATTGTGATGAAACTCTAGCAACTGCTTTCCAACCTTTCTGATGTTATGACACACATTGAAGATAATAATATCTGTATGGTAAAATGGGGTAAACACACAGGGCTGTGGTCTATCAGTGTAGGGATCCCACAGCTCCAGGACCCCTGAAGGACTGGAGGAATCAATATCATGACATATCAGTATCCTATTTGTGGCAGAACAGGAGGAAGAACACTGTTCTAGAACAGTGCTACTTAAAGCTGTGTGGTCCATGAAGATACCCACAAAAATTGAGAGTAAGCATTTAGAAACTTTTATAGCAATTTGACAGAGGAATAATAAAGTAAAATAACCTCGTAAGAAGAATTCAGGCAAATTCATTTTTATTGCATTTTATAAATTACAAATCTACTCTTGACAAATTTTAAAACAAGAAGCAAGCACTGGTCCTTCACCTCAGAAAATCTGATAAGCACTGCTCTAGATCACTATGGCAAGGTAAAGCAGCTCTCAAGACCCACTACCTCTGTCACCAAAAACCGCTCTACAGTCAGTAGAATAGACTGGTATACTTTTCGATGAGGCACCAATGCTGGGATGTCTGAGTTGAAAGAAATATCATAAGTAACTTATTATCAGGAAAACAGAAACATAGGCACCATCACATACAGACGTGCGTGCTCCATAAAGAGCCCAGGAATAGTGCAGACAGTGGTGGTGGAAGCAGTGCTTTAAGAAGCAGCGACCAGCCCCAATCCTGGCGCCCCAATGTAGCCCCACCGTATGCCTCATACCCCGGGAGAGCACCCATGAGCCCCGATCTTGAACTCCTGACCTTGGACCACAAGTAGCAGATTAACTTATCATTCTCGTTAGGGTTGGCTAACAAGAACTATCATTTGGGGCCTGGATCCTGTGGTCACTGTCCCAGAGTAGGGTGTGTACTGACAGCCACGGCCCACGGTTAGACACTTGGCAGCCAGCCACACCATAACCCCCGACAGACTTCCGAAAGGATTCCCGTGCCTGCCGGAGGGTCTTTCAGACCGAGGAACCCAAACAGTCCAGCCCAGCGCCTGCAACCCCCCCCGCCCCCGCCACTCACCAGCTCCTGCAGCCGCCTCTTGCTCATGCCTTTGCGCTCCAGCTGCTTTTCAATCACCTTGGCATTCTGCGCATACGAGTCAGCAACTTCTCTCTGAGGGAAGAAAGAAGCACCCTTAGGCCAGCAGTCTCACCAAAGAGGAGCAACAGAGACCTCGGGAGAAGTTTATACTCCTCAAATTATGAAATTATTACTGAAATGGCAAGACTCTGCTCCCTTTCAACTCTTCAGCTTTTCCATAATCCGGGAGAGTCAGGTTTCAACCGAAACCACGTTTAAATAACAGATAACATCTCTCTGTAAACATCATTATACTGAAATACCATAAAGGTAATTGCTGCTCTTGCTAAGGACAGACTCCCACACCATCAGAGCTGGACTGGAAGGGACCTGAAATTGCTGAGCCCAGTAGTTTTTCAACTGAAGAGGGATGAGGAGGGATTTGCCCCCTAAGGCATCTCAAAAAACAGTATGAAAAAAATGACTGATCTAGTCCAACTCCCTGCTCCTTATCTTACAGAGATGTCCCTGAGATCCAGGGAAACAGGAACCAGCCCGGTATCACAGCGTTCCTTAGTAGCAGAGCAAGATCTACGAGCGAAGTTTCTAGTTATTTTGTTACTCGATGCTCTGGCTCGAGAGTCCCCTCCCCCCGCCCCCCATTCCAATTCCCCCGAGAGCAGAAGCACTTACAGCCTCAATCTCCTCTTCCTCTTCATCAATAGTAGACACAGTGACAGAGCTGAACTTGCCCATGTCTTTAGTCCGTTTCGTCATCATCACCTGGAGTTGCAGGAAGAGGAATCAGTCTAGTTCACCTCAAGAGGCTCTGTGAGTCGTGTGTGTGTGAGTGTGTATGTGTGAGTGGGTGTGTGCAAGTGTACAAGCCTGGCTCCTGGGGGCAGGGGACCTCCTTGGGACAGGCTGGCCTATCTAAAAGTGCCCATCTTTTAATTTGCATTATATCTTTTCTAGTATTTGCCATCAAGGGTTTTTAAAAGTATATTTAAAGACTAGCCTTATTCATTCAATTTTAATTGTTCACGTTGGAAAAAGAAGAAATTTCAAAGGAAGTAAATGTGAATAAAAACCATACAATTTCTAACTTTACTCATAGAGCAGATGTAGGAAAGAAAAGAGAACACATAATAGGTGTTACAATTTTGTAGCATCTGCTCATACACGAAAATGGCATTCTCTGAATAAAGACAGCACCCATAAAGGGCAGTTTCTCATGCACCATAATCTTATTTACAATTTTAGGGCTAAATCTGTAGCTATATTAACCCATCTGTCTCCTTCAGTGATAATTACCTTCTTAGGAGGCTCTTGTTTCTGAGTATATATGTTCGTCTTCCCAAAACCCTGACCAAACTTGACTACTGCTCCATCCACAATGAAGGTCACAGGAGCATTCTTCGGTTGGGACTGGTAGAAGAGTGGCAGCCCGCACCTGCAAACAGCAGAGTGAATCTCAAGGAGGCCTCAGAATCCAAATCCCCAAAACGGTGCTTCACAAAGCGTGCTTAGACTCTGGGAATATTTGTGTTCGTGGCATAAACTGATGATTAGCTCTTCCCAGTGTTTCCCAAAACAACTTGATAAGAATCACTGATGGCTGGGCTTCTACGGCTGGGCATGTGGGATCTTCCCAGACCAGGGCTCGAATCCGTGTCCCCTGCATGGGCAGGCGGATTCTTAACCACTGCACCACCAGGGAAGTCCTGGTTGGTCACTTCTATTATACTTCTTCAGCTAAGTGAAGTAGACCCATACCCATGAGATATGATTAAAGTAGTCTAACAAATCTAATGTGGCTGTAAACTAAAATGCCTTCTTAGCCATTTCCCTGCTTTAATTCTAGTCTGAGTCTTCTGAGAGCCAAAATTGAATTGTAATTCATCAACAAGATTAAACTTATTATAGTTTAATATTCTCACTGTTAACAGCCTAAAGCTGGAAATCATATATATCTTTAAATAATAGTCTCTAAAGTTCTTGGGTCTGTAGTCCTATGACAGACTTTATAAATAAGTTTGTATTAAATTACACTATGTTGGGATTTCCCTGGTGGCGCAGTGGTTAAGACTCTGCACTCCTAATGCAGGGGGCCCAGGTTCAATCCCTGATCAGGGAACTAGATCCCACATGCAGGCTGCAACTAAGAGTTTGCATGGCACAACTAAGGAGCCCGTGTGCCACAACTAAGGAGCCTGCCTGCCACAACTAAGACCCGGTGCAACCAAAATAAATAAATAATAAATATCAAAAAAAAATTACACTATGTTACATTTACCATATGACCCAACAATTCCACTCCAAGAGAAAACACATATTCCCAAAAGATTTATACTAGAATGTTCATAGCAGCTTTATTTATAATAGCCAAAGCCATTAACAACTCAAATGCCCTTCAACAGGTCAATGGTTAAACAAACTGTGGTGCAATGACTACTACTCAGCGATAAAGAGGAACAAATTACTGATACACATAACAACTCAAATGAACCCCCAAAGCATCATGCTACATGAAAGAAACCAGATGGAAGAGATACATATTGTATGTAGTAGAACACATACTGTAGAATTTACATCACATTTTAGAAAAGGTAAAACCACGGTAACAGAAGGCAGATCAGTGCTGGCGAGGGGAGGGGTGAGGAAGGAGACTGATTGCAAAGGAGCACTGGAAACGTCTATGTCACAGGAGTGGTGATGTTACATGGCTCTATGTTTTTGTCAACACTCATCAAACTGTACACTTAGGAAGGGCAAATTTTATTATATATAAGTTACACCTCAGTGAAAAAATAATACTATGTTTAAAAACCCATTTTTGTGGCCAGCTGGTCGGAGATGTAACTTGGTCAGTTGCATCTCTTTAAGAAGCATATTGGTATTTGCATAATTGAAGTTTGAAGGCAGGAAAGATTATAGGGACAAAGATATAACAGAGAATTGTCTCCAAATGATCCTTTTCCTAACACATCATTGCCTCTACTTGCTTATGCTCGGAGAAACCCACACTGTTAATACTTACTTTGCACATTTCTTCCTGTACTGTCGTTCAATGCCTTCAGGCCTGCACAGAAAATGGAAGTTAAAAAAAAAAAAAGATACGAACAAATCTCATAACCTACCAACCTCACTAGCTCATTTCTTCAAATGCTAAAAGGGCTTTTCAAAAGTTATCCTTTCATAGCTCAGCTGCTTATTTACACATGTATTCATTTTAAAGCATTCCTTCCTTCCACAAACACTTACTGAGCCCCTAAAATGGGGCAGGCACCTCCCTGACAAAGGAGGAGGCGCGGTGGTAGTAGCTGTGGTCACAGCGGCAGTTGGGGTCACAGTAACAATGACAACAATAACAAGAGTGGCGATCACTGGTATAGCTTTTATTATGTACCAGGGGCTGTTCTAAACTGTATGTGTACTAGCGCATTTGATCCTTACAACAACCCTGTGAGGTAGGCCATGTTATCATTCCCATTTTACAGTTGAGGGCGCCTAAGCACAAAGCAGTTACATAGTTCACCCAAGGTCATAGAGTTAGGAAGTAGAATACGTTGAATTCAAGCCCCGGCAGTCAAGCTCAAGAGCCCATGCAACACTGCCTTAGATAATCAACTGGGAAATAAAGATTCTTCCACCCATCCAGTTGCTTAACAGAAACCTGGGACTCATCTTTGTCTTCTCTTTCCCTCATCTCCCACAACCTACTTCGTCAGCAAATCCTGTGGATTTTACTGTATCTACAAAAAAGGTCTTGAACCTGTCTACTTGTCTCCACCCTCCTGCCACCATCTCAGCCCAGGGCACCAGTATGTCTGCCCCAGACTATTGACACAGCTTCCTGACCGGTCTCTGCACTTTCCCTTCCTGCTTCGATTTTTAAAATAGGTAACATGTGCACATGGTATATGAAAGAGTATAATGTGAAAGGTAAATATCCTCCCTACTCAACTTCCACATACCCAGTTCTCTTCACCAGAGGCAAATACTGTTTCCGGTTTCCTCAGTTCCTCCCAGAAAGAGTCGATGATACAACCAAAGAATCCTTCTTGGCATATAAAGAAAATATTTTTTTCTCTTCCTTTTAAGACAAATGTAGCATACCTTATACTACTCTCTACCTTTTTGTTCACTTAAAAATCATTTTTATTTTAAAGTTAATTTTATTTATCTTTTTATACAGCAGGTTCTTATTAGTCATCAATTTTATACACATCAGTGTATACATGTCAATCCCAATCGCCCAATTCATCACACCACCACCCCCCGCCACTTTCCCCCCTTGGTGTCCATACGTTTGTTCTCTACTTCTGTGTCTCAATTTCTGCTCTGCAAACCGGTTCATCTGTACCATTTTCTAGGTTCCACATATATGCGTTAATATACGATATTTGTTTTTCTCTTTCTGACTTACTTCACTCTGTATGACAGTCTCTAGATGCATCCACGTCTCTACAAATGACCCAATTTCGTTCCTTTTTATGGCTGAGTAATATTCCATTGTATATATGTGCCACATCTTCTTTCTCTATTCGTCTGTCGATGGGCATTTAGGTTGCTTCCATGACCTGGCTATTGTAAATAGTGCTGCAATGAACATTGGGGTGCATGTGTCTTTTTGAATTATGGTTTTCTCTGGGTATATGCCCAGTAGTGGGACTGATGGGTCATATGGTCATTCTATTTTTAGTTTTTTAAGGAACCTCCATACTGTTCTCCGTAGTGGCTGTATCAATTTACATTCCCACCAACAGTGCAAGAGGGTTCCCTTTTCTCCACACCCTCTCCAGCATTTGTTGTTTGTAGATTTTCTGATGATACCCATTCTAACTGCTGTGAGGTGATACCTCATTGTAGTTTTGATTTGCATTTCTCTAACAATTAGTGATGTTGAGCAGCTTTTCCTGTGCCGCTTGGCCATCTGTATGTCTTCTTTGGAAAAATGTCTATTTAGGTCTTCTGCCCATTTTTGGATTGGGTTCTTTGCTTTTTTAATATTGAGCTGCATGAGCTGTTTATATATTTTGGAGATTAATCCTTTGTCCATTGATTCATCTGCAAATATTTTCTCCCATTCTTTTTTTTTTTTACCATCTTTATTGGAGTATAATTGCTTTACAATGGTGTTTTAGTTTCTGCACTATAACGAAGTGAATCAGTTATACATATACATATGTTCCCATATCTCTTCACTCTTGCATCTCCCTCCCTCCCACCCTCCCTATCCCACCCCTCTAGGTGGTCACAAAGCACCGAGCTGATCTCCCTGTGCTATGCGGTTGCTTCCCACTAGCTATCTATTTTACGTTTGGTAGTGTATATATGTCCATGCCACTCTCTCACTTTGTCCCAGATTACCCTTCCCCCTCCCCATATCCTCAAGTCCATTCTCTAGTAGGTCTGTGTCTTTATTCCCCGTACCACTAGGTTCTTCATGACCATTTTTTTTTTTAGATTCCATATATATGTGTTAGCATACTGTATTTGTTTTTCCCTTTCTGACTTACTTCACTCTGTATGACAGACTCTAACTCCATCCACCTCACTACAAATAACTCAATTTCGTTTCTTTTTATGGCTTTCTTTCATGTGTTTGTTGGCAATCTGTATATCTTCTTTGGAGAAATGTCTATTTAAGTCTTCTGCCCATTTTTGGATTGGGTTGTTTGTTTTTTTGTTATTGAGCTGCATGAGCTGCTTGTAAATTTTGGAGATTAATCCTTTGTCAGTTGCTTCATTTGCAAATATTTTCTCCCATTCTGAGGGTTGTCTTTTGGTCTTCTTTGTGGTTTCCTTTGCTGTGCAAAAGCTTTTACGTTTCATTAGGTCGCATTTGTTTATTTTTGTTTTTATTTCCATTTCTCTAGGAGCTGGGTCAAAAAGGATCTTGCTGTGATTTATGTCATAGAGTATTATGCCTATGTTTTCCTCTAAGAGTTTGATAGTGTCTGCCCTTACACTTAGGCCTTTAATCCATTTTGAGCTTATTTTTGTGTATGGTGTAAGGGAGTGTTCTAATTTCATACTTTTACATGTACCTGTCCAGTTTTCCCAGCACCACTTATTGAAGAGGCTGTCTTTTCTCCACTGTATATGCTTGCCTCCTTTATCAAAGATAAGGTGACCATATGTGTGTGGGTTTATCTCTGGGCTTTCTATCCTGTTCCATTGATCTATATTTCTGTTTTTGTGCCAGTACCATACTCTCCTGATGACTGTAGCTTTGTAGTATAGTCTGAAGTCAGGGAGCCTGATTCCTCCAGCTCCCTTTTTCGTTCTCAAGATTGCTTTGGCTCTTCGGGGTCGTTTCTGTTTCCATACAAATTGTGAAATTTTTGGTTCTAGTTCTGTGAAAAATGCCAGTGGTAGTTTGATAGGGATTGCATTGAATCTGTAGATTGCTTTGGGTAGTAGAGTCATTTTCACAATGTTGATTCTCCCAATCCAAGAACATGGTATATCTCTCCATCTATTTGTATCATCTTTAATTTCTTTCGTCAGTGTCTTATAATTTTCTGCATACAAGTCTTTTGTCTCCTTAGGTAGGTTTATTCCTAGATATTTTATTCTTTTTGTTGCAATGGTAAATGGGAGTGTTTCCTTAATTTCACTTTCAGATTTTTCATCATTAGTGTATAGGAATGCAAGAGATTTCTGTGCATTAATTTTGCATCCTGCTACTTTACCAAATTCATTGATTAGCTCTAGTAGTTGTCTGGTAGCATCTTTAGGATTCTCTATGTATAATGTGATACACCATATTAACAAATTGAAGGAGAAAAACCACATGATCATCTCAATAGATGCAGAGAAAGCTTTCGACAAAATTCAACACCCATTTATGATAAAAGCCCTCCAGAAAGTAGGCATAGAGGGAACTTTCCTCAACATAATAAAGGCTATATATGACAAACCCACAGCCAACATCGTCCTCAATGGTGAAAAACTGAAACCATTTCCACTAAGATCAGGAACAAGACAAGGCTGCCCACTCTCACCAGTATTATTCAACATAGTTTTGGAAGTTTTAGCCACAGCAATCAGAGAAGAAAAAGAAATAAAAGGAATTCAAATCGGAAAAGAAGAAGTAAAGCTGTCACTGTTTGCAGATGATATTTTCTCCCATGCTGAGGGTTGTCTTTTCGTCTTGTTTATGGTTTCCTTCGCTGTGCAAAAGCTTTGAAGTTTCATTAGGTCCCATATGTTTATTTTTGTTTTTATTTCCATTACTCCAGGAGGTGGGTCAAAAAAGATCTTGCTGTGATTTATGTCAAAGAGTGTTCTTCCTATGTTTTCCTCTAAGAGTTTTATAGTGTCCAGTCTTACATTTAGGTCTCTAATCCATTTTGAGTTTATTTTTGGGTATGGTGTTAGGGAGTGCTCTAATTTCATACTTTTACATGTACCTGTCCAGTTTTCCAAGCACCACTTATTGAAGAGGCTGTCTTTTCTCCATTGTATATCCTTGCCTCCTTTGTCATAGATTAGTTGACCATAGGTGCGTGGGTTTATCTCTGGGCTTTCTATCCTGTTCCATTGATCTATATGTCTGTTTTTGTGCCAGTACCATATTTTCTTGATGACTGTAGCTTTGTAGTATAGTCTGAAGTCAGCGAGTCTGACTCCTCCAGCTCCGTGTTTTTCCCTCAAGACTGCATTGGCTATTCGGGGTCTTTTGTGACTCCATACAAATTTTAAGATTTTTTGTTCTAGTTCTGTAAAAAATGCCATTGGTAATTTGATAGGGATTGCATTGAATCTGTAGATTGCTTTGGGTAGTAGAGTCATTTTCACAATATTGATTCTTCCAATACAAGAGCATGGTATATCTCTCCATCTGTTAGTATCATCTTTAATTTCTTTCAGTGTCTTATAGTTTTCTGCATAGAGGTCTTTTGTCTCCCTAGGTAGGTTTATTCCTAGGTATTTTATTCTTTTTGTTGCAATGGTAAATGGGAGTGTTTCCTTAATTTCTCGTTCAGATTTTTCATCATCAGTGTATAGGAATGGAAGAGATTTCTGTGCATTAATTTTGTATCCAGCAACCTTACCAAATTCATTGATTAGCTCTAGTAGGTTTCTGGTGGCATCTTTAGGATTCTCTATGTATAGTATCATGTCATCTGCAAACAGTGACAGTTTTACTTCTTCTTTTCCGATTTGTATTCTTTTTATTTCTTTTTCTTCTCTGATTGCCGTGGCTAGGACTTCCAAAACTATGTTGAATCATAGTGGTGAGAGTGGACATCCTTGTCTCATTCCTGATCTTAGAGGAAATGCTTTCAGTTTTTCACCATTGAGAATGATGCTTGCTGTGGGTTTGTCATATATGGCCTTTATGATGTTGAGGTAGGTTCCCTCTATGCCCACTTTCTGGGGAGTTTTTATCATAAATGGGTGTTGAATTTTGTCAAAAGCTTTTTCTGCATCTATTGAGATGATCATACGGTTTTTATTCTTCAATTTGTTAATATGGTGTATCACATTGATTGTTTTGCGTATATTGAAGAATCCTTGCATCCCTGAGATAAATCCCACTTGATCATGGTGTATGATCCTTTTAATGTGTTGTTGGATTCTGTTTGATAGTATTTTGTTGAGGATTTTTGCATCTATATTCATCAGTGATATTGGTCTGTAATTTTTTTTTTTTTTTGTAGTATCTTTGTCTGGTTTTGGTATCAGGGTGATGGTGGCCTCATAGAAGGAGTTTGGGAGTGTTCCTTCCTCTGCAATTTTTTGGAAGAGTTTGAGAAGGATGGGTGTTAGCTCTTCTCTAAATATTTGATAGAATTCACCTGTGAAGCCATCTGGTCCTGGACTTTTGTTTGTTGGAAGATTTTTTATCACAGTTCCAATTTCATTACTTGTGATTGGTCTGTTCGTATTTTCTATTTCTTCCTGGTTCAGTCTTAGAAGGTTATACCTTTCTAAGAATTTGTCCATTTCTTCCAGGTTGTCCATTTTATTGGCATAGAGTTGCTTGTAGCAGTCTCTTAGGATGCTTTGTGTTTCTGCAGTGTCTGTTGTAACTTCTCCTTTTTCATTTCTAATTTTATTGATTTGAGTCCTCTCCCTCTTTTTCTTGATGAGTCTGGCTAATGGTTTATCCATTTTGTTTATCTTCTCAAAGAACCAGCTTTTCGTTTTATTGATCTTTGCTATTGTTTTCTTTGTTTCTATTTCATTTATTTCTGCTCTGATCTTTATGATTTCTTTCCTTCTGCCAACTTTGGGTTTTGTTTGTTCTTCTTTCTCTAGTTCCTTTAGGTGTAAGGTTAGATTGTTTACTTGAGATGTTTCTTGAGGTAGGCTTGTATAGCTATAAACTTCCCTCTTAGAACTGCTTTTGCTGCATCCCATAGGTTTTGGATCTTCGTGTTTTCATTGTCATTTGTCTCTAGGTAGTTTATGATTTCCTCTTTGATTTCTTCAGTGATCTCTTGGTTATTTAGTAACGTATTGCTTAGCCTCCATGTGTTTGTGTTTTTTACGTTTTTTTCCCTGTAATTCATTTCTAATCTCATAGCATCGTGGTCAGAAAAGATGCTTTATATGATTTCAAGTTTCTTAAATTTACTGAGGCTTGATTTGTGACCCAAGATGTGATCTATCCTGGAGAATGTTCCGTGCACACTTGAGAAGAAAGTGTAATCTGCTGTTTTTGGATGGAATGTCCTATAAATACCAATTAAATCTATCTGGTCTATTGTGCCATTTAAAGCTTCTGTTTCCTTATTAATTTTCTGTTTGGATGATCTGTCCATTGGTGTAAGTGAGGTGTTAAAGTCCCCCACTATTATTGTGTTACTGTCAATTTCCTCTTTTAGAGTTGTTAGCAGTTGTCTTATGTATTGAGGTGCTCCTATGTTGGGTGCATATATATTTATAATTGTTATACCTTCTTCTTGGATTGATCCCTTGTTCATTATATAGTGTCCTTCCTTGTCTCTTGTAACATTCTTTATTTTAAAGTCTATTTTATCTGATATGAGTATTGCTACTCCAGCTTTCTTTTGATTTCCATTTGCATGGAATATCTTTTTCCATCCCCTCACTCTCAGTCTGTATGTGTCCCTAGGTCTGAAGTGGGGCTCTTGTAGACAGCATATATATGGGTCTTGTTTTTGTATCCTTTCTGCAAGCCTGTGTCTTTTGGTTGGAGCATTTAATCTATTCACGTTTAAGGTAGTTATCAATATGTATGTTCCTATTACCATTTTCTTAACTGTTTTGGGTTTGTTTTTGTAGGTCCTTTTCTTCTCTTGTGTTTCCCACTTAGAGAAGTTCCTTTAGCATTTGTTGTAAAGCTGGTTTGGTGGTGCTGAATTCTCTTAGCTTTTGCTTGTCTGTAAAGCTTTTGATTTCTCCATCAAATCTGAATGAGATCCTTGCCGAGTAGAGTAATCTTGGTTGCACGTTCTTCCCTTTCATCACTTTAAGTATATCATGCCACTCCCTTCTGGCTTGTAGAGTTTCTGCTGAGAAATCAGCTGTTAACCTTATGGGAGTTCCCTTGTATGTTATTTGTCATTTTTCCCTTGCTGCTTTCAATAATTTTTCTTTGTCTTTAATTTTTGCCAATTTGATTACTATGTGTCTCGGCGTGTTTCTCCTTGGGTTTATCCTGTATGGGACTCTCTGCCCTTCCTGGACTTGGGTGGCTATTTCCTTTCCCATGTTAGGGAAGTTTTTGACTATAATCCCTTCAAATATCTTCTCGGGTCCTTTCTCTCTCTCTTCTCCTTCTGGGACCCCTATAATGCGAGTGTTGTTGCGTTTAATGTTGTCCCAGAGGTCTCTTAGGCTGTCTTCATTTCTTTTCATTCTTTGTTTCTTTATTCTGTTCCTCAGCAGTGAATTCCACCATTCTGTCTTCCAGGTCACTTATCCGTTCTTCTGCCTCAGTTATTCTGCTGTTGATTCCTTCTAGTGTATTTTTCATTTCAGTTACTGTAGGTTCATCTCTGTTTGTTTGTTCTTTAATTCTTCTAGGTCTTTGTTAAATATTTCTTGCATCTTCTCGGTCTTTACCTCCATTCTTTTTCCGAGGTCCTGGATCATCTTCACTATCATCTTTCTGAATTCTCTTTCTGGAAGATTGCCTATCTCCATTTCATTTAGTTGTTTTTCTAGGGTTTTATCTTGTTCCTTCATCTGGTACATAGCCCTCTGCCTTTTCATCTTGTCTATCTTTCTGTCACACTTAAAAATCTTGCCCAAAAAATATATGTGATCCTTCCCCATCAACTGATAAAGAGTTGCTTCATTCTCTTTAAGGGCCACATTCCATCCATTTGTATGGATGAAGCAAAATGTCTTTTACCTGCTGGATAAACTCGTAGAGTGTATCCACTTTAAATTCTGATAGATACAGCCAAATCACTCTCTAGAGAAGTTGAAGCAATTTATACCCCCACCACCAATGTGAGACTTCCTGTTTCCTTACAGTCTCACCGACACAGTATGTTATTAAAATGTATTATTGCCAATCTGGCACGTGAAAAATGTGATCTCATAATTTGCATTTCTTTTTTTAAACAGCGAAGTCAGGCATCTTTTCATATATTTAAGAGGCATTTGTATTTTCTTTTCTGTGAACTGTCAGTTCATATTTTTGGTGTATTGAGTTGTCTTTTTATTTTATATTATGGAGACTTGCAAACGTTAAGGGGCCTTGCAAATATTTCTTCCCCAGTTTGACATTTGTCTTTGACTTTTTCCCCCCGTGGAAATTTTAGATTTCTGTGTGGTCAAATCAATCGTGTGTATGATAGTTAGGCCTTCTCCACTCTAAATTCATATCTAAAATAAAAATTCTGATCGCTTATTCTAGAACTTTCTTCCATTACCATCTCACTCTAAATCATTATCTAAATAGAGGCAAGAGTGGCTTCCCAAGACAGCTAGAATAAAATGCAAACTCCTTACCATGGCCTTCTAGGCACTGACTGAGCAGAGAATGGGGCCCAGCCTCATCTCCTACATTCCCTCCCTACCTCACTGTGCACTCTCGCACCAGCCTTCTTTTGTTCTTGGAACAAACAAGTGCTTTCCCACCTCTGAACTTTCACACACACTCTTCTCTCTGCACGGAATGCTCTTCTCACCACTTTGCCAAGCCTGTCGCATTCTCATCTTTTTTGGTCTCAGTTCAACTATCACCTAGACATAGAGGTGTTCCCTGAACACCTTTTCGAAGAGGTTTTCATGTGATTCTGTATGAGCCCTTTGTTTCATTCATATGACTTACCATAATCATAATTACTTTATTTTTCTGTCATCCCACTAGACTGTAAGGTCCATGAGATCAGAGGTCAGTGGAGACCATGCCTGTCTCACACACTATCCCCAGAGCTAAGCATAATACTGCAATAAATACTGACTAAATGAATTCTTATAAGAATTTCAGTTTAGTGAGGAAAATTATAACCATGGAGGTAAGTTCTTAAATGGAGGAATGTATATGGTGTAATGGGAACACAGAGGTGGGAGCACCAAGTCCGTCCGAGTCAGTCATGGAAGGCTTCATGCAGGTGTGATGTTTAAGTCAACAGTCCTTATAGAAAACAGTATTTCAGGCAGAGGGAGAACTATGTGCAAAAGGCAAAACAGTACAGCATATTCACAGAATTACAAATAGTCTAATGTTCTTGGGACCTAAAAAAATCAAGGGAGTACTACTGATCTTACAGACATAAAAAAGATTCTAAGATTATACTATGAACAACTATGTACCAACAAACTAGATAACCTAGATGAAAAGGACAAATTCCTAGAATGATAGAATAACACAAACTACCAAAACTCACTGGAAAAGAAATAGAAAATGTGAATAGACTATAACAAGCATAAAGAGATTGAATTAGTAATCAAAAAACTTTGCACAATGAAAAGTCCAGGACCAGTGGCTTCACTGGGGAATTCTACCAAAAGTTCAAAGAAGAATTAATACCAATGCTTCACAAACTTCAAAAGAGGAAGAAACACTTCCCAACTCATCCTATGAGGCCAGTATTACCTCAATACCAGCCAAAGATATCACAAGAACAACAAAAACAACAAACTAGAGATCAATATTGTTTAAGAATATACAGACAAAAATCCTCAAAACAAAAAATAAATACAGGGGCTTCCCTGGTGGCGCAGTGGTTAAGAATCCACCCGCCAATGCAGGGGACACATGTTCGAGCCCTGGTCCGGGAAGATACCACATGCCGCAGAGCAACTAAGCCCGCGAGCCACAACTACTGAGCCCATGTGCCACAACTACTGAGCCTGCACGCCTACAGCCTGTGCTCTGCAACAAGAGAAGCCCCCGCAATGAGAAGCCCGTGCACCGCAACAAAGAGTAGCCCCCACTTGACGCAACTAGAGAAAGCCTGCACACAGCAACGAAGACCCAACGCAGCCAAAAATAAAATAAATAAATAAAATTTTTAAAAAATACAGGCAAAACTGAATCAAGCAACATATAAAGGTTTACACCACATGGCCAAGTGGAATTTATCCCAGGAATGCAAGATGGGTGCAACATACAAAAAAAGATCAATCAATGCGATACACTATAATAATAGAATAAAAGAGAAAACACACATGATCATCTTAACAGATGCATAAAAAGCATCTGACAAAATTCAAAGCCCCTTCAATACACTAGAAATAGAAGGGAACTTCCTCTACCTTAAAAGGGGCATCTATGAAAAATTCACATCTACTAAGCCACATAAACTAACATCATATTTAATGGTGAAAAACTGAAACCTTTCCCTCTAAGATCAGGAAGAAGACAAGGATATCCTCTCAACACTTCTATTCAACACTGTACTGGAAGTTCTAGCCAGGGCAATTCGGCAAGAAAAAGAAATAAAAAGCATCCAGATTGGAAGGGAAAAAGTAAAACCATCTCTATTTGCAGATGATATAATCTTATACATAGAAACCCTAAAGCATACACACACACACACACACTATTAGGACTAATAAACAAGTTTAGCAAAGCTGCAGGATATAAGATCAATATTCACAAATTAATGGTAGTCTTATACACTAGAAACGAACAATCCAAAAACGAAGTTAAGAAAAGAAGTCCAGTTACAATAGCATCAAAAAGAATAAAATACTTAGGAATAAATTTAACAAAGGAAGTGCATAACTTGTGCACTGAAAACTACAAAACATCGCTGAAAGAAATTAAAGACCTAAGTAAATGGAATGACACTTCATGTTCATGGATTGAAGACTTAATATTGTTAAGATGGCAATACTTTCCAAATGAATCTACAACTTCAACACAATCCCTATCAAAATCCCAGCTGGCTTTTTTGCAGAAATTGACAAGCTGATCCTAAAATTCACATGGAATTGTAAGGAATCCAGAATAGACAAAACAGTCTTGAAGAAGAACAAAGTTGGCGGACTCGTACATAATTTCAAAACTTAATACAAAGCCACAGTAATCAAGACAGGGTGGTACTGGCATAAGGACAGACATATAGGTCAATGGAACAGAACTGAGAGTCCACAATAAACCGATACATATATGGTTAATTTATTTTCAGTGGTGCCAAGACCATTCAATGGGGGAAAGAATAGTCTTTCAATAAATAGTACCAGGATAACTGGATATCCACACACAAAAGGATTAATTTAGATCCCTACCTCACACTATGTACAAAAATTAACTCAAAATGGGGAGTTCCCTGGTGGTCCAGTGGTTAGGACTCTGCATTTTTCCACTGCAGGGGGCCCAGGTTTGATCCCTGGTCAGGGAACTAAGATCCCACAAGCTGTGTGGCATGGCCAAAAAATAAATAAACAAAAAATTTAAAAATTAACTCAAAATGGATGAAAGACTTAAAGGTAAGAACTGGGACTTCCCTGGTGGTCCAATGGTTAAGACTCTGCGCTTCCAGTGCAGGGGGTGTGGGTTCGATCCCTGGTCAGGGAACTAAGATCCCACATACCAAGGTGCAGCAAAAAAAAAAAAAAGGTAACAACCAAACCTATAAAACTGTTAGAATACATAAGTATAAATCTTCAAGACCTTAGATCAGGCAATGGTTTTAAAAATATGACACCTACAGCACAAGCAATCAAAGAAAAAATAGATAAATGGGACAATTAAAATGAAAACCTTTTGTGCTTCCAGGAATACCATCAAGAAAGTGAAAAGGCAACCCACAGAATGGGAAAAAATATTTGTAAATCATATATCTGATAAGGGACTAGTATCCATAATAAAAAATTCTTACAACAATCAAAAACACAAATACTCCATTTAAAAAATGGACAAAGAATTTTTTTTAATTTATTATTTTATTTATTTATTTTTGGCTGTGTTGGGTCTTTGTAGCTGTGCGTGGGCTTTCTCTAGTTGCGGCAAGTGGGGCCTACTCTTCATTGCAGTGCGCGGGCTTCTCATTGCAGTGGCTTCCCTTGTTGCGGAGCATGGGCTCTAGGCGCGCGGGCTTCAGTAGTTGTGGCACGTGGGCTCAGTAGTTGTGGCTCACGGGCTCTAGAGCGCAGGCTCAGTAGTTGTGGTGCATGGGCTTAGTTGTTCTGCGGCATGTGGGATCTTCCCGGACCAGGGCTCGAACCCATGTCCCCTGCATTGGCAGGCAGGTTCTTAACCACTGTGCCACCAGGGAAGCCCAAAAATGGACAAAGAATTTGACTAGACATTTCTCCAAAGAAGATACATAAATGACCAATAAGGACGTGAAAAGCTCAACATCATTAGCCATCAGGGAAATGCAAATCAAAACCACAATGATACCATCTCATACACACTAGGATAGCTATATCAAAAAGGCAGACAATAACAATTATTGGCAAGGATGTGGAGAAACAGGAACCCTCATACACTACTGGCAAGAATGTAAAATGGTGCAACTGCTTTTGAAACCACTCTTCCAGGTCCTCAAAAGGTTAAACACAGAGTTACCATATGATCCAGCAACTCATACATATCCACCCATGAGAACCAAAAGCATGTTCACACAAAAACTTGTACACAAATGTTTACAGCAGCATTAGCCATAATACTTTAAAAAGTTAGTTTAAAAAAAACAAAAACACAGGACTTCCCTAGTGGCGCAGTGGTTAAGAATCTGCCTGCCAATGCAGGGGACGCGGGTTCGAGCCCTGGTCCAGGAAGATCCCACATGCCGTGAAGCAACTAAGCCCGTGTGTCACAACTACTGAGCCCACGAGCCTAGAGCCTATGCTCTGCAACAAGAGAAGCCACCGCAATGAGAAGCACGCACACCGCAACGAAGAGTAGCCCCCACTGGCTGCAACTAGAGAAAGCCCACGCGCAGCAACGAAGACCCAACGCAGCCAAAAAAAAAAAAAAAAAGAAAGAATGATTTATTGAGTCATTCTACACATGGATGAGCCTTGAAAATATACTAAATGAAAGATGGCAGTCCAGTGGTTGGGACTCCATGCTTCCACTGCAGAGGGCACGGGTTCAATCCCTGGTCGGGGAACTAAGATCCCGCAAGCCGCATGGCACAGCCAAAAAAGAAAAAAAGTTCATCTTCCTGAGATATTGAGACTCTAATACAAATAAGACAAGGGTTTTAAGTGGTACAATTATAAAGAAGTGATTAATATGAGCTAGATATTTGGACTTAATGGACCTTGATTTTCTTTCTTGTCCTTAATCTCTAGGAATATGTGAGATAGGAAAGGCCAAAGACAAAATAAAACATTCTCCCTGGTTGTGGTAGCAGCATCTAAGATGGCCCCAATGATTCTCGCCCCCTGGTATTGACATAATAATGTCAATAATCCTTGTATAATGCCCTCCCACAGTGAACACAGCTGACCTGTGACACCAATAAGACACTGAAGAAATGATGGTGTGTAACTTCTGAGTCTTGGTCATAAAAGACATTATAGCTTCCAACTCGCTCTCTCTTGGATTACTCACACTGTGGGAAGCCAGCTGCCATGTCACGAGGATACTCAAGCAGCCCCATGGAAGATCCTTGTTCTAAAGAACTAATGCTTCTTCCCAACAGTTAGCACTCAGCTGCCAACCATGTGAGTGAACCACCTTGGAAGTGGAACCTCCAGCCCTAATTAAGACTTCAAATGACTGCACCCATGGTCGACCTCTTAACCACAGCCTCATGAGAGACGAGAACCATCCAGCTAAGCTGTTCTTAAATTCCTGACCCACAGAAACTATATGAGATGATCAATGCTTGCTGTTCAAAAAAACAAACAACAACAACAAAAATAAACCATAGGAATACCAGGAGATGAGGATGAACAGGTAGGCTAGGGCCAGATCATAGAGAGCCTTCAGACTTGGATTTTATCCTGCTAGCCAGGATTTTTTAAATTGCACTCCACAATGATCCCTAAATGAAATCGGATAGGAGAAAAGGGAGAAGTCCTTAATGGGTTGGGCTCAACTCTTCCCCAATCAGAGAAGCTTCTTGCTTATTTATACTTCTGGTAAAAATTTCATTTGAAGAAAGGATTCATTGTTTAAAAACGTTTGAAAGGCACTGCTGTAGGTGATGAAGAGTCACTGAAAGATTTGAAGCAGGAAACTGACATAACGTGCATGTGAGATCATTCAGGCAGTAGACGATAGACTGGAGGAGAGCGGGGGGTGGGGGGAGGTAAGAGGACACTTCGATAGCCCAAGCAAGTGATGCTGGGTACCAGAATGATGGCAGTGTGGCAGGGCTGAACAGGAGGAGGCAGCCACAAGACAGACTAGAAGGTAGAATCGACAGTACATGGTGAGTGACTGGATGTGTGCAGGGGATGGTGGGGGGCAGGGATGGATGAGACAAAGACAGGACTGGCTCCCAGATTTCTGCCCCGGGCCACTGCGTGAATGGTGATGTCATCGTAGGAGGAGGAAAAAGAAGGAATTGTGTTTAGCTGACACCTTCAGAGACCTGACTGCAGTGGCTTCAACACAAGAGTTTCTTCTCACGTAAAATAAGTGTAGAGGAAGGCGGTTCCTGGTAATGGTTGAGACTCAAGGATAGCATGGCAAAAACTCTGCAATCCTTGTGGCCTTCCCTTTCCAGTCCCAGGATGGCTGCTGGTGCTCCAATTATCACGCCCGTTTTCCAAAAAGCAGGAAGGAATGAGAAGAGTGAAAAGGACTTTCCTTGGAAGCCCCACCCAACAACTTCTACTTCTGTCCATTTTACTTGGCAAAAGCTAAGTCACCTTCAGAACCTTAGGGGGTTTTTGGAGTGGGGAGAAGCTGGAATATGTACCCTATCTTTACAGACACTGGTATATAGGCAGGTAAAATAGAAGAGTGTTGGAGTGGTGCTGAGTGAACCAATCTGTGGGACTTTCCCAAGTTAGAGAAATGAGTTTGGCTTTAGTCATGCTGTATCTGAGGTAAAACATCAGGTGAAGAGGTAGAATAGGTAGTTAGATATACAGTTCTGGGCA
This sequence comes from Balaenoptera physalus, assembly GCF_965194825.1. Taxonomy (NCBI): domain Eukaryota; kingdom Metazoa; phylum Chordata; class Mammalia; order Artiodactyla; family Balaenopteridae; genus Balaenoptera; species Balaenoptera physalus. The sequence goes on from NC_138903.1 coordinate 105,079,193, forward strand.
CAAGAGAGACACGGAGGCAGATCTAGATTTTGTGAGTCATCAGCATATAAGCGTAACTGATGCCATGAGAGGTGGTGAGAATGGCCAAGGAGAGTATAGAGAGAGAGGGGATAAAATCAAGGTCAGAACCCTGGGGAATGCCAACATTTAAGGGGCAGGAAGAAGAATCCAGAAGACTGAGAAAGCCAAAGAAGTAGAAGGAGAATCACAAGAGTAGTTTCACAGAAGTCAAGGAAGGAGACAGCATCAAGGGAGGCATGGTCAACAAAGATCCAGATAGAAAAGCACCCACTGGATGGGCAACTGGGGAAGCAATGGATGGGGGAGGGAAGGTAGCAGGGAACAACAGAGTCAAAGGAGAGGTACTTTAGAATGGAAGACTTGGAGGTGGAAAGTGACAGGCTCCAGGGCATGCATTAGGCAGACTGCCATATTTTCAGTAACTGGGGCTCCCACACTCATCTGGCTAAAGAACAGGAGGGGTAAGATCAGACTGAAATTTCACCCCTGCTAAGAAAGGAGCATGCTAAAGTGGGCCCTTGGAAAGACTGTTCATGATTAGAGCAGGAACTATGTCAACCAAGGGGGAAGTCTACCATGCCTTGTGGGTAAACTCTGAGAGCTCTGTGGCCCAACAGAGTCACTGGGCCAGAGGCCACTGGCCTGTGCAATACCCGGCACTAAGGCTGGGCCCAAAGCTGGCTCACTTCCAGGATCAGGCTGACTGGATCCCAGGGTTGCCACTTCAGCCTGGGGCCTCCCAGTTTTCTGGCCTACAGGCGAGGGCATCTGCCTTATAGTGCCATAGGCGCCTGTGGCCTAGTTGTGTTGTTAGATTACTTTCTGTATTAACTAATATATATACATTTAATACATATTATCTAGAACTGTTATATATAATTATGATACATGTAATAAATATTTTAGCAATCCTAAAGACAGTCAGTTGAGAATTTTCAAAATCAGAAACCTAAATAAAGGTTAATAGAGGGAGAAAAAGCACAAGAGAATGGATTAGCTTTAGATAGGGCATGTTATTTATAAACCTTCCTATATACCACAACGGAGGACTTCCCCAATGTTACCTGGAGGGCCTTCCTTTGTGAATTTCATATGTTTTATAATCTGTGTCCCCACTTGTATCCTGTATATAAGCAATTTTCTCTTCAACTACATAATTCTAGAAGCCCAGTTGTCACAGTGGTGCCTGATTTGGTACTGAATGTCGCCTAGCAATAGTTTCTAACTGTTTTCATTAGCGTGGGCTGATAACAGTTTGGTTTCTTAAATAAACATAGCTAGATGTCAGCCTGTAGCTTTTTCTGGTTCAACACTAGAATATAAGCTCTGTACGGGCAAGGTTCTTTGCTTGTTTACTGGTTGTACTGGTTTGGATAGTGTCCCTTAAAAAGTTATGTCCTTCCAGGAACCTCAGAGTGTGACCTTATTTGAAAAGAGGGTCATTGCAGATATAACTAGTTAAGATGAGGTCACAGAGATGAGCAGAATGTTCCCTTAATTTAATATAACTGGCGTCCTTATAAGAAGAGAAGAAACAGAGACAGAAACACAGGGGAAAAGCCATACAATGTTGCAGACAGAGACTAGAGTGATGCATCTACAAGTCAAGAAATGTCAAGGACTGCCGGCAAACACCAGAAGCTAGGAAGGGGCAAGGAAGGCTCCTCCCCTAGAACCTTCAGAGAGAGCATGGCCCTACCGACACAGTAATCTCAGATTCCAGCCTCTAGAACTGTGAGACAATTCATTTCTGTTGTTTTAAGCCACCTAGTTTATGGTACTCTGTTATAGCAGCCCTAACAAACTAATATACTAGTATATCCCAGACTTTTAGTACAGTACCTGGTACACAGTAGGAGCTCAATAAATGAAATATTTGCTGAATGAATGAATGGACTTAGAGCAGGATGACCTCTCTGTGGCATTTGGCACCTGTTGATGACCACCCCCTTCCCTCACTTCTTGAAATTCTCTCCTCTTCTGTTTTCCACATCACCAGGTTCTCCTGGTTATGTTCCAATTATTTTGTCTGCTTTTCAAACATCAGTGTTTCCCAGGATTATGCCTTCAATCCTCTCTTCTTGCTCCATACACTTTCCATGTAATTGTATCCCTTCCCAGGTTTCAATTCCCCATATACACCAAGGACTCCCAAATCTAAAACAGATCTAACCATGTCACTCCTCTACTTAAAAAAAGAAGATGGCTATTGCCTAAAGATAAAGTCCAAACTTGTCTACTTTAGCATTCTACTCTGTCCTCACCCCAGGATGCATGAACCCCCTCCTGTAAAGTAACTTAGGCTCTAGCCACAAGGGACTACTTAAATTTCCCAGGCACACCATATTTGATGCTTTTAATGCTTCCAGAGTCCCTCCACCTGGAATGCTCCTCCATCTACTTGGTGAAATCCTAGTTCAAGGCCAAACACAAATGCCACCATCTTCTGGTGTCTTTCTTGACCACCATTCAGGCAAGATGATCTGCTGCTGTCTGTTTTCCCATAGGCTTCTGTTCACCACACCAGTATTTTTATCATATCACAATAGGTAATCTGTTCCCTCACTGAGCCATGAGCTCTTTAATGGTAAGGACAGTGCCTTATTCATCTTTGCAGATCCAGTCCCTAGCTCAGTGCCCGGCACCTGGTGTGCTGGAGATTACAGGTTGAATGAACTCATTCTGCCTGCAAAAACCCCAAATTACAGCTATCAAATGGCAACAGAATCACATCTCAGCACCACTTCAACAAAGCACAATAAAGATATGGCTGCATTAACAGAAGTTAGAGACCCACCACAAATGTCAAAGTATTGGGCCCCAAATGGATGACCTGTTCCACTCTAGATGGGGTATTTATACTCCTCAGAACTAGACCCCAAGACAACCAGGAAATCCTAGACAGAGAACATCAACCTCTTACCTCCGAAGATACATAGTCTCCTCGTCTTCTGTGTTACAAAACTTGTGGGCGTGTTTGGCAGCATCAATCACACGGGACCGATCCCGGGGCCTCATGGGCAATTTCTCCAACTGACAGTCTGACGGAATGGAGAAAGATTTGGTCACGAGAGCCACTGAAAAATACCCTGAGGCAATCAGAAGCTTTCAGTGGGGCCCTTAGCACTGTAATTTTTACTATAATTATCACGCTTATTGAAGCCTATTATTGAATGTTCCAACTAAAAATGACTTGGTGTCAGGAGACCTGGATTTTAGCCCCAGCTCTGGCTAATCACTTCCTCTCTAGGGCTCTTTCTCCTTACTTGATTATATTATCTCAAAAGTCCTTCCCACACTGCAATTCAAGTTTTCTATGAGTATTACTGATCCTGGTACACTTGGCTTGTGCTATAATGCATTAGAATGAGGAGACGATCAAGCGTCCTGGAATGCCTATGAGGAAGGCATTGATTGGAAAAGTTGGATAAGTGCTTCGGAAAGGAGAGAGTGGGTATGCTATTATATATATGGTATGTGAATGACCCATCCCAGTTAGAGGAGTTCTAATCCAAAAGCAATGAAAACATACAGGAAATAAATTAGGTACAGTTATAAAGCAGACGGAAAATTGATACAATGCAAATTAAGTACCTAAAGGATGACAGAGAAGTCAAGTGATCAGAGTGATTGGAGATTCATGGAGGAGGTGGAGAGGGGAGTTAGCATGAGGCAGTTTGCACATCAGCTCGTGACTCTTCTCAACGACCTGCCGGAGTAGACATTTACTATTCCTAGCTTAAAAGTAAGGGAATTGAGGATTAGGAAGGCTAAGAGGTCGGCCACGCATTTAACAGGAAGCAGAACAAGAATTCAGACCCATCTCTAAGTGATCAAAAGGGAATTCGTTTACTCAGTAAATACGGGAGGGCCTTCTATGTACCAGACACAGTTGGAACACTGTGCTGAGGATTCAGCAAAGAACCGAGCAGACAAAGACCCTGACCTGATGAAGTTTACAGGCCGGCAGAGGAGGCAGAAATTTTCAAATTGATAATTATATAACATGATCTTGGATAATGATAAGTGCTAATACAAAAAGTTAGACAGGATATTAAGAGGATGCACAGTGAGCCAGATAGTGATAAGTGCTACCCAGAAAAATCAGGCACGGTAAGAGGAGAAAGAGTGACAGGGGTGCTATTTTAGATAAGGTAGTCACGGAAGGGTTCTCCAAGGAAGTGACATTTCAGCAGAGACCTGAATGAAGTAAGGGGGCATGGAGGGGAAAGGGTTTGAGGCAGAAGAAATACCAATCCCAAAGGCCCTGCAGGCAGGAACATTTTGACATGACAGAGAAAAATCAAAAAGGCCACTGTAGCTGGAGTGCAGTGAGCAAGGGAAAGAGTGTTAGGAGATGAAATCTGAGAGATAGCTGGAGGTCTGATCACACAGGGTCTCGTTATGGCCTTTGGTCTTATTCTTGGCGTTACAGGAAAACACTGGTTTGGAACAGGACTCTGGGGACAAAGAGTGGTGAGCAAGAGACTACTGTGGCAATCCAGGTGAGGGATGGCGGTGGCTTGGAGAAATGGAGGTGGTCAAAAGTAGATTCTAGATAGATTTTCAAGGAAGCACCTGCAGAATTTGTTGATGGACTGGAGGAAGAAGTCAAGAATGATTCTGAGATACTCTGTGAAGAGTGGTACCACTGACTGTGATAGGCAAGTCTGAGAGGAACAGTGGAGAGCAGAAAGTAGGAGATCATGAAGTTAATTTTGAACATGGTCTCCCTCTCTCTTTTCTTTTTTTAATTTTTAAAAAATTGTATTTAAGTATAGTTGATTTACAACGTTGTGAGAACACGGTCTCTTTAAGAGGTCCATTAGCCATCCAAATGGAGACGCGGAGTAGGCAGCTGGAGTTTGAGAAGAGGTGCAGATTAAAGAGGAACATTTGGGAGTCATCAGCATATAGACGGTATTTAAAGCTTGGGAATGGTTGAGATCGCCTAAGGAGTGAGTACAGATTGAGAACACATGAGAGGACTGAGCCGTAGGGCCGTGCAATGCCTAAAAGTCTGAGACAGAAAAAGGAGCCAGACACTGAGAAGGGGGAAGATCAAGGTAGGAGAAAAATCAGTAAAGTGTGGAGTCTTGGATGCAAATGAAGGGTTTCAAGAAGGATGGAGTGATCATCTGTCAAATGCCACTGAGAGGGGATTTACATGAGCACTGATAATTGACCACTGTAACTGGTAACACGTTCGTTAGTAACTTTGACAAATATGATTTGGATGGTGAGGCGAGAAGGAAAGCCTGCTTGAAGTGAGGGCAAGAAGGAATGGGAAGTGAGGATGCAGAGACAGCCCATATAGGTAATTCTTTTTAGAAGTTTTGCTATAAAAGAAGCAAAGAAATGAGGTTATAGCTGGAGGAGAATGTAGGATCAATGCGGGTAGGAGGTTATTTTCACGTAACATCAGAGCTGTTAAAATATCCTTGTATCCGGCAGAAAGGTTACAAAGTTTCTAGACGCAGAGCGGGAGGAGAGTGAGTATATTTTTTATGGAAGAGCAATTTAGTTTTGAGAGAGGTCTGGATACAGAATCACATGGTTAAACAGAAAACCGAAAAGCTGCCCTGGAGTGGGGCTGGATGGGTACGGAGGATTTTGATGGAGAAGGAAATCCTCGCATAGACTCGGCTGCCAGATCACAGCCAGAGGAAATGCGCCCTCGAGAACCCGAAGTTTCGCTCCTTGCAGACTACTCACCCAGCACTAGGACCATCTGGCCGCATAAACAGTAGTAGACGTGAAGGGGCTTCTCGCCGTCGTCATACTCCTCCCGGTCCCGGGTGTCGGAGCAGACTACGGACCGGGAAACTACTTTAGGCATAGCTCAGAGCAGCAGTAGGAAAACAAAAGGCAAAAGTATAAGAGTCGCGCAGAAATGACGTCACTCGCGCGTCGCGGCTCTCCCCTACCTAGGCTGGTCATGTGTCCGTAGTAGTCGTGTGAGCTTCCCGGCCGTACCATTAGGCTAAGATGCATGGGGACACCCTGAGTCTCCCAGAAACTGACCTAAGTTCTCTGGGACTGCTTTACTTGGGACACTCTTAATAATTTAAATTATTCATTTATATTTCTATACACGTATACGTATGTATATGCATATATACATATATATGACTAGATATAAGAAAGAACAATTTACACTTTATATGCATGATACAGATTTTAGGTGTGCCTCTAAATATGATTTTGATTGGCTGTATTCAGGATGAGTACCTAATGAAGTAGAGGAATGTTAAAAATTGAGATCTAATTCACATAACATAATTCACCCTTTTTTTAAAATTAATTTATTTTTTGGCTGTGTTGGGTTTTCGTTGCTACACACAGGCTTTCTTTAGCAGCTAGAGGGGCTACTCTGTTGCGGTGCGTGGGCTTCTCACTGCAGTGGCTTCTCTTTGTTGCAGAACATGGACTCTAGGCATGAGGGCTTCAGTAGTCGTGGCGCGCGAGCTCAGTAGTTGTGGCTCATGGGCTCTAGAGCGCAGGCTCAGTAGTTGTGGCACATGGACTTAGTTGCTCCGTGGCATGTGGGACCTTCCCGGGCCAGGGCTCGAACTCGTGTCCCCTGCATTGGCAGGTGGATTCTTAACAACTGCGCTACCAGGGAAGTCCCATAATTCACCCTTTTAAAGTGTATAATTCAGTGGGTTTTAGTACATTCACAAAGTTTTGCAACTATCACCACTACCTAATATTTTCATCATCCCCAAAAGAAATCCCATATCCCTTAGCAGTCACTCTCCCCACCTCTTTCCCAGCCACTGGCAACTACTAATCTAACTTTCTCTCTCTGGATTTGCCTCTTCTGGACATTTCATATGAATGAAATCATACAATATGTGGCTGTTGGTATCTGGCTTCTTTCACTTATGTTTTCAAGGTTCAACCATGTTGTACCATGAATCAGTAAAAAAGTAGTAATGAATCGGTAAAAAGGAACTTCATTCCTTTTTATGACTGAATAATATTCTGTTGTATGGCTATACCACATTGTGTTTATTCATTCGTCAGTTGGTGGACAATTGGGTTGTTTCCATTTTTGTGGTATAAAGAGTAGGGCTACTATGGACATTGGTGTCCAGGTTTTTGTGAGAACATGTGTTTCTATGCTTTTATGTTTTGTGAGGACATATGTTCTCTTGGGTGTTGACTTAAGAGTGGAATTGCTGGGTCATATGATAACCTTATGCTTAACTTTTTGAGGAACTGCTAAGAGTGTTTTCCAAGGCAAGTTTATTATTTTACATTTTACATTTACCACCAGCAATGTATGTGGGGTTCTGATTTCTTCACGTTCTCACCAATAATTATCTTTGTCTTTTTTATTACAGCCATCCTGGTGAGTGTGAAGTGGTATCTCACCGTGACTTTGATTTGCCTTTCTCTGATGGCTAACAATACTGAGCACCTTTTCACATGCTTATCTTCTTTGGAGAAATGTCTATTCCAATCCTTTGCCCATTTTTAATTGGGTTATTATTATATTGTTCAATTGTGAGAGTTCATTATATATTTTTGGATACTAGACCCTAATCATGTAAGTGATTTGCAAATAGAGGCATCTTAATGATCCCGTTTGCCACAGGTTTAGGAAACATCTTCCACCCTTCCTTCCTCAACCCAGAAACTCTCCCAGAATGCTCTCTGTGGAGGACCAGAGCCTGGGGAAATCCAGAATAAGGACATTGAGACAGTTTACATTGGATAGCTTCAAGTGATGACACCAAAATAGTGGATTTTTAACAGAGAACTTACTGAAGGAAGCAGGAGCTGGTGACCAGAAAATTGACAGGTTAGCTGGAAGAAGTGTAGTGTTCAAGATACACAAGATGTAAACCAATGGGAATTTGAAGCAATCTGCTAGCCCTCAAATGAACATGAGTTAATAAAGTAGGAAAGAAATGTCAAGTCTTAAAGAATCATAGCGTTTGCTCCTTAGATCTTAGTCCAGTGTCATCCCTATGATTCTATGTTCTTTATAATAGTATTTATTGATCTTCTACTGTGTGTTAGGCACTGTGCTACATACTGGTTGCATAGTGATCAATTATAAATAGTCTCCCTCCCTCAAGTGGCTTAGTCAAGCGCAGGGGTGGGTAAAGGGCTAGAGAGTAAATATTTTAGGCTTTGAGAGCCAAGAGGAAAAATCAAGAACATTATGTAGGTACTTATATAACGAGAGAAAACAAATTTCCACAAATGTTTTATCAATGAAATACAAAATATAATAATAATTGAGTATAATTTTTTTCATAATACAGATCTCCTAATAAGAATGGCATTCTTTTATGGAGAGGATAATATTTCACTTAATTAGGGTTCAAAGTGAGTGTTTCCTATCATCAAATCAGTTACAATCTCAATACACTTTTTTTTTTTTTTTTTTGGCCGCACCGCGCAGCATGTGGGATCTTAGTTCCCCGACCAGGGATGGAACCCGTGCCCTGGAAGTGCAGTGGAAGCGCAGAGTCCTAACCACTGGACCGCCAGGGAATTTTCCTGTTTTTGTTTTTGTTTTCAATATATTTTTAAAGGTTTTTACCTTGTTTCAATTGGTCAAGATTTTTAAGAACCTCACTTTTAATCTGTAATAAAAGTTTACAACTTGATTTTTTCAAGAGTTAACAAACTGCAAGCACCTGTTAATAAAGGTCTTAATAAAAAATCTGTTACAAATATTTATCCATTAATGTTTATCTGTAATAAGATTTTATGTATTTCATCTTTGAGAAAAATCTTAACACAGATAAGTACTGCCATATACTGATATCAATCCACAGGCACCTCTGGACTTCCCTGGTGGTCCAGTGGGTAAGACTCCATGCTCCCAATGCAGAGGGCCTGGGTTCAATCCCTGGTCGGGGAACTAGATCTCCCATGCATGCTGCAACTAAGAGCCCACATGCCAAAATTAAAAGGTACCACATGCTGCAGCGAAGATCCCACGTGCCGCAACTAAGACCCGGAGCAGCCAAAAATAAATAGACAGATAAATAAATAAATTTTTTTAAAAAGAATTGCAAAATGGTGACAATTGAGCATTAAGTCAAATGCAAGGTCCTTCTGAAAGCAGGGCCCTATGCAATTGTACAGGTTACATGCTTATGAATCCAATTCTAGTTTAAGAGAACTGGCTTCATAGGCATGTAAAAAAAAAATCCACATGCATCTGAGTTTTAATTGAGCATATTCATCTCTTAGATGGCACTTATAGAATTCTATCAGATTCTTCTCTTGACATTTGCCTTTCAGTATGTTGTTACATTGCAGAATAATCACTTCCAATTGAAGTTTAGGTGGAAGCTCCTCAACTGCACAGTTAAATTGCTTTTGAAATACAGAAATTTCCTTTGCACTTGCATCAGGGTCCAAAAATCACCACTGGAACTGTAATCTGAGCTCAGAAAAGATATCCACTGAAAATTTGTGTGGGACTGCAAATCTTGATTTTTTGTTTTAACATTTGACAGCACAGGAAGCAATTAAGTAACTAGACATTACTTGTAGTTCAAAAAATGTCAGTTGTCATCGAAGTGATTTCACTGCGGTATAAATTTCACATGTAAGCAGCATTTTGCCTTGTAATTTTAGGTTAAATTTATTAAGTAACATCATTACCTCTACAGCAAAAGCTAATTCCATTCAGTGTTCAATAATAGTGGTTGAGGGTGATTCTTCTGGCTCAGAAAATTTTCAATCCCAGCCACGAGCTATAAAAATACAAAAACAAAACAAAAAATACAAAAACAAACAAACAAAACAACAAAAAAACCCTTATAACTGCTAAGTTGTTGAACTGCTGTTGGTAGGGCAAGTCAGAATATTCAGCCTCTTTTTCTGACAAAAATTCATGAAACTGACAATGGTTTAGTCCATGAGAGTGAATGAAGTTCACTGTAGACACGAATGGTTGAATAACACAAGATAGATTAAAATATTTCCCTGTGAAGTACCTGCCGTTCAATAATATATAACAAATAACTATAGGATTTAAACAACTTACATTTTCGCAAGCTTTGTACATTTGTCCAGCTAAGCCTTTTTCTCCTTCATACATGTTTGAAATGCATCTTAGCAGATTCTACTTCAGGTTGTATTGAATTAGTGGTTTCTTGACTTTTTTGAAAATATTCTCATTTGCCGTCATCTGCAGATTATCCATACAGGCCAATTCTTCCATCGCTTTAAACTCAGCATTGACTCTTCAAATAAATAACAACAACTGAGGAGTATTATTAAGATCTGTCAACTTATAAAGAGCCAAGGAAAACCACTTGAAATAATTTGCCCTGTTTTTTAAATGAGTATTGATGTTGCTTCCAATGTCCTCAACATTTTGAGCTGCTGTTCTTGGTGAAAGCCTAATAGTCTTTAAAAAGTTTATTTTCCCTGGACGCATTTCTTTGGCTTCTGCAATCAAACACGATTTAATTAACTCACCATCAGTAGATGGCTTTCCTTGCTTGGCTAACAAATGAGCCACTCAGAAACTTACTTTGGCAGCAACCTCATTTTCATTTTTAATTTTTGTGAAGCATTTTGCTATGGTAAGATATTCTATTTTAAACTTTCTAATTTTTCTAACCGTTGCTTTCCTGTGAACTGGGAACATTGTAATGAGCACTTAGTTTGGTAATGTCGATGTATATCGTATTCTTTTAGCCATGCTACAGCGTCATTGTGTAATAAACACAGTGTTTTGACATCTAAATTGATGACCAAGTAATCTACACTCCACTGTGCCTTAAAAGCACAACATTCAAAATCCACTTTTATTTTCTTGTTTTGACATGCTAGGTATGCACTTGTAATTAAAAAATAATAATAATGCCAAAACACGGTGATACAAGTGGTACCCAAAATGCTGTTGAGATATAACTGTGTCACCGTGGTTCGTAGTGTACCGACCAACAGTGGGAAGTGATGAGGGCACCACATACAGTTTCTGTCACAGCTACTCCACTCTGCTATTGCAGCACAAAAGCAGCCATAGTGAAACTTTATTTATGGACATTGAAATTTGAATTTCATATCATCTTCATGTGTCATGAAATATGATTAAATACTATTCTTCTTTTGATTTGTTTTCAACCATTTAAAAATACAGAAAAACATTCTTAGCTTGCAGGCCATAGGAAGAATGCTGGCAGGCTGGATTCGGTTGTAGTTTGCTGGTGGATGTGGCTGGTTTGTTTGAATTCTCATGTGCAACACTGTAGCCATTTGTATTAGTTTCCTTTTGCTGCTGTAACAAACTACCGCAAACTCAGTGGCTTAAGAAAATTCAAATTTGTTATCCTAGGGTTCTGGAGATCAGAAATCCAAAATCAATCTCACTGGTCTAAAGTCAAGGTGTCAGCCAGGCTGATTGCTCCTAGAGGCTCCAGTGGAAAAGTCATTCTCTGCCTCTTCCAGCTTCTAGAGGCTGCCAGCAACCCTTGGCTCCTTGGCTGGTGGCTGCATCACTCCAATCTCTACTTCCATCATCACAGGGCCTTCTCTCTGAATTCAGACTCCTCCTTTCCTTTTATAAGGACCTTTTATAAGGACCCGTGTGATTATTATCAGGGCCACCTGTTTAATCCTGGATAATCTCCGTATCTCAAGATTCTAAATTTAATCACATCTGCAAAGTCCCTTTTGCCATATAAGGTAACGTGTTCACAGGTTTAGGACATGGAGATTAGCACATGGAGATCTTGAGGAGGGGTGCATTATTCAGCCATGCCTTTGTTTTCCTCTATTCAGCAGTTCAGCAGGTAGTGAAATCCTATGTTCATGGCGCCCTAATTTCCCCATTTCTCTAAGCTTCACCATTTCTCTCTCCTCTCTCCCTCCCTCTATCTCTTTCTCTCCTTGTGTTCTAGGGGCTATAAATGGACAGCATACTACTACCTTTACTGCCAAGAACACACACTGACAACTGTTGTCTCCTGTAAGTGATCCTCTTCTTGACTTGTCTTCCAAGATTATTGGAGTCAAGAAAAATCTTTTGATTTTATTTTCTGTTGTTCCTTGGTTGTCATTTGTACTGAATTTTATTGATAGAAGTGGGAACTATAGAAAAATAAAATTCCTTGCCTTCACTGGCTAACAGAAATACAAATTCCCAGCCTCATAAGGCAGGAAATGATATTTTATTTGGTTTCTCTCTCCAACCCCAAATAGTCGAGGAAAATCACAATCTACTCTGCATTTTGAAAACAAGAATAAAATTCCACAATTTCCCTAGTCATATAGTCCCATATTTTTCCTCCCTTTTAGGAAAATGCTCAGATCCTTGCCTCTGAACAATTTGGAATTTTTAATCTTCCCTGCAGCTGCATTGCTCACACACTTTTCTTTAAATTGAAAAGGACCTCTAGTTTCTTGACCCCTGTTCTTGGGGGGAAGGGGGGATGCTTGCCTGTGAAGAGGGTATTTCTTCAAGATGTCAAGGTGAGAATGGGGTGGAAGGAATGCTCGGCCAGCTCTGCTATAGTCAGTATATTCCAGCCCTATAATCGCCTGTGCTGGAGAACAATCTTCTGTGTGCTGCTTGCTATGACAACCCTGCTTCTGATGGGGAATGTGAGGGCACAGCGTTCCTGCAAAGCAATTCCATTGTGCAGTCAGGGAACACTCTCCCCACATCCCAGTGCCCCGGGGCTTCCAAACTGCTTCGGTTCACGCTCTTGATTTTTCCTCATTAGGTAGTCAAAGAGCTACTCCTTAGCTATACAGCAAAGGAGTGGCAGAAAACAGGCCCGCAACAAACTCAAACACATCTCTAGCCTTCAATGAGTTTTAGACATTTATACCCAGTCCCTTATATCCAGGAGCCTCCCAGACCCTCTCCTCTTCTCCAGTACATTATACACCGCTTCTCAGTAGGATGTTTTCAGTGCATCTCTCTTGGGCTCAAACGCCTACAAAAGCTGCCTATCAAGCCTAAATTCCTCATGCTCGCATTTGAGGGCATTTAATTAACTTCTGTCATCCTCACTTTTCCAAGCCAGGGTCTCATCAGTCTGCATTAGCCACTCTAACCTGCCCACTGCCCCCAGATCCTGGTTAAGCTCCATGTCCACGCTTGTGCTGTTGCCCTCGTAGCAACTGCTTGAGTTTCTCCCTCCTAAGCCCTGCTTTCCTCTCTTCTGAAACAACTTTGAAATAGACCCATTCCAGGAAGCTTCTTCTAACCCCACCGGACTGATGATTCCCTTGCTGCGCAGCCCCTCAGCATCTGTGGATTCACATGTTTCTGCTATGTATCTTGCTGCTGCTCTGGAGGGAGAATTCTAAGATGCCACCCCCTTCCTCAAGATTTCTGGTCACTTCTTCCAGCTATTCAGTCAAACACTAATCTAGGTTCTGCTATGAGGCAATTCTGTAGATGTAATTAAGGTCCCAAATCAGATGATTTTAAGATCAGGAGATTATCTGGGATGGGCCTGACCTAATCAGATAAGGCCTTAAAGTGAACTGGGCTCTTTCTGAAGAAAGATACTCAAACTGTGAGATGAAAAAATATATATACGTTAAAAAAAAAGTGTGAGAGGGATTTGATGGGAGAGAAATTCTCTATTGCTGGCTTTGAAGATGGAGTAGGCCACATGGCAAGGTATGCAGGTAACCTCTAGGAGCTGAGACTGGTCCCCGGCTGGCAGCCACTGAGGAAATGGGGCCTTCAATCTTACAACCACAAGGAACTGAAGTTGACTAACAGCTTGTGGTAATTCGTTAAACATCAATAAAAAACTAACCCACTTGCTTTTGTAGACCTTGCTTTTTTTTTTTTTTTTTTTTTTTTTTTAAAGAAAGCATTCTTTTTTTTTTTTGGGGGGGGGGGTTTATTTTATTTATTTATTTATGGCTGCGTTGGGTCTTCGTTTCTGTGCAAGGGCTTTCTCTAGCTGCGGCAAGTGGGGGCCACTCTTCATCGCGGTGCGCGGGCCTCTCACTATCGCGGCCTCTCTTGTTGCGGAGCACAGGCTCCAGACGCTCAGGCTCAGTAATTGTGGCTCACGGGCCCAGCTGCTCCGCGGCATGTGGGATCTTCCCAGACCAGGGCTCGAACCCGTGTCCCCTGCATTAGCAGGCAGATTCTCAACCACTGCGCCACCAGGGAAGCCCTAGACCTTGCTTTTGTTGATTTCATATGTGCGTATTAGTAGACTGCAAGCTCCTAGATTAGAGGAAAAGGAGGTTTTTAATTTATTTTTGTAACCCCTTCCCACCACAGCCATAATGTGATGCTATTAGGGAGATTTGCCTTAACTGATACGTTGGAGTTAATGGGAGATATAAATCCTTGGCCATGAGAGTACTTGTTGTAAAGCAGCAGCTAGAATCACTACCACTGTCAAGTGCCTCCTGCCTCCCATGTTAAAAACAATTTCCTGCACATCTGATATCTTCTGGACATCTTCACGCAAATGTCTCACTAGTCCCATGAACTCAGTAAGTCCCCAAATTTCCTCTCCCAAAACTGCCCCTCCGTCTCTATTCTGTAATTCTGGTAATGGCACCTTCAAACCCCCAATTATCTTGGAGGTTAGAACTTGAGCCATTGTTTGTTTGTTTGGCCGCGCCACACCGCAGTGCGCCGCGGGGCTTGTGGGATCTTAGTTTCCGGACCAGGGATCGAACCTGTGCCCCCTGCAGTGGAAGTGCAGAGCCCTAACCACTGGACCGCCAGGGAAGTCCCCAGAACTTGAGCCATAGTTGACTCCTTCCCCTCTCTTGCCCCCACATTCTATCTGTTCCCAGGTCCTCTCCATTTATCCCCTCCTCTCCATGTTTATTGTCTTTGCCTGGTTCAGTACCTCTCACCTGGAATACTTCAGGAGTCTCCTAGTTGCTGTCCTGGGACCCATCTCTGATGAGCACAGCTCTGATCATGTCGCTTTTCTGCTCAACCACCTTCCAAGGAAGCCATTAGCTTGGCATTCAAAACTCTCCATGACTTAACCCAAACCTACCTTTCTCATATTTTCAAAAATCCTTAAATGAGTATTTTGCCTACCTTCTATGTTATTTTGGGTTGACCTTTTAAAAAATATTCTTTAAAACTGTTATTGCTTTTGCAGGTCCACATACTAACTGTGACTCTTCCCTGCAACCTGCAGCTTTTTCACGTGCATCTTACCGTTACTTTACTTCAGACTCACTGCTCTTCCAATTCTCTGCAGTCGGATATTCTCATACCTTGGACTCTTCTGAACATATATTAGCTGCTTGGCTTGTTGAACTGCCAAGGGGAAATGTGGTTCCAGAGCCAAATTGTGAGTGCCCAAAGCTAAAGCCTCATTCTGCTTGCCTCCAGCTCTCATTCCCTCCCCCAGGACACACAACACCATTTCATTCTGCTTTGGGGGTGATCATTGGCCTAAATGTTAGGACCCAAACCCGCACATTCATCCCATAGACAAGGAACCCACATTCCATAGAGAAGGGACCCTCGACCTCATAGTCGAGGTCGATTTATTCTTTGGATTTTCAGTGATTTTAAGCAGTCACACACCCTCCTCCCCAGTCTCCAGTGTCCGCAGGGGGTGTGTCCCCTAGACTTCCGGCTTTTGGACAACCGGTTTTGCCTCCGCCCACTCCCACCTCGAGATCTCGAGATTGGGACTTCCATCGTTCTTCTCCCCCCTCAGCCACTGTGCGCACTTTAATAAGTGATCTGATCTCAAAAAAAAAAGAAAGAAAGAAAGAAAGAAAGAAAAAAGAAAGAAAGAAAGAAAGAGAAAGAAAGAAAGAAAGAAAGAAAGAAAGAAAGAAAGAAAGAAAGAAAGAAAGAAAGAAAGAAAGAAAGAAAGAAAGAAAGAAAGAAAGAAAGAAAGGAAGAAAGAAAGAAAGAAAAAAGAAAAAGGAAAACAGAAAAGAGCTTCCCGGGGTTCGTCTTAGAATTGGCAAATAGAGGTGCACCCCGTTCCACCACCCGATCCTAGTGAGTTCCAGGCAATTACGTGCGGCCCGCAGCTCGCCTCTCACCGCCCCCCCCACCGCCTCCCGCCCGGGTTTAATGACCTAAGCAACTTTCCGTCCCCCCCCCCCCGCCCCGTCTTGGTACGGCCTGCCCGGCGATCGGCGTTCCACCCCCGCCCTTTCCTTCTAGGTTGGTTCAGCCCCTGTCTACTCAGGGGTGGTGCTCAGCCGGCGCCAGACAGACCCTCGACTTCGGAGAGGCAGCGCGGTTCCTCTGGGAGCGTCCCCCTCGGTTCCATCAGCTTCCCCAGCCTCCTCGGCCGCCTTACCGCCCGCGGGGACCCAAGAGCTCGGTGTATGCCCCACCCCTGACCCCGCTAGAGACATGTCCACCCCGGCTCGGCGGCGCCTCATGAGGGACTTCAAGAGGTAACCCGCCCGGGACGCCGGGGTCCCGGGGCTGCGGCCGGGGCGCAGGGCGGGGCCGGCGGAGGGCCGGGCGGGCGGCGGGGCGGCCGGCGGAGCGAGCGGGTGCCGGATCGCGGGCCCCCTGTCTGTTTCCTTGAAGGTTGCAGGAGGATCCTCCAGCCGGAGTCAGCGGAGCTCCGTCCGAGAACAACATCATGGTTTGGAACGCGGTCATTTTTGGGTGAGTCTGCGTTCCGGGTGGTGGCGAGGGCTAGGGACGCGTGTGCCCTCCGGGACCGGCCCGGTGCGGAAGCGGGGGCAGAGGGAGAGTGTTTGGGGCTGGCTGGGCCTAGGCGCCTCCCCGGAGCCTGTGCCTCGATTAGCTCGGTTCCCGCTGCCAGGGGAACCGCTTGGGGTTCTAAGGGGGGCGGGGCGGGGAGTGGTGGCGCTTCGGCGCGGCGGCCTGCCCGGGGTTTCTGAGCCCCAGACCTCTGTTGGTAGTGGTTTTGCAACCCGGGAAGCGGTGGTTTACCAGCGGTGGAGCGAGCAGGGCTCGTAATAGCCATGTCCTCAGATGAATCGGGGAGAGGGGAGTCCCCGAAGCGGGAACTGATTGGTTTTTCTCTGTGTTGCAGGCCTGAAGGGACCCCGTTTGAGGATGGTAAGAGAGTTTCTTTACCCACCTTTCAGGAGCCTGATCATCTGGGGAAAGGGTTCCCAGTCATCCTGGAAGTGCCTCCTACTTAGGAACCCGCTTCTCCCTAGCCTCTGCCCACTAAAGGCTTGAGTGGAATCCAGTCTGTGGCAGGTTGTTCTGGCTATTGTCCGCTTGACTAGAACTGCACCTTTTTTATTGCTTCTTAAAAAAAAATCTGGGTAAGGCAGTAAAAGGAGCATCATACCACTGATGTTAAGGGTCTGTGAGGTTTGGGCTGTGATCCTCCTGAATTCAGCCCCCCATCAAGATACTGAGTAAGTGTCAACCCAACCACTTGCTGATAGGCTCAGAGACCCCAGGGACCATTTGATTCAGAATTCTTCACAAGGGCGGGAACTGTGTTCAGCAGGTGCTTAATGTGTGTTTGTTGGATGTTGAATGGATGCAAGAATCCCTTGCACACAATTGTCTGGTTTCTACAGTCTGGCATTGAGTGCCTGTCAGCCTCACTGCTTTAAGATGGTCTTTAATGGCACCTTTAATAGCCAGATTGAGCATAATGTTTCTAATTTTTAAATGAGTTTTCAGTATGTGCTTTTATCAAGACTTGATGGTCAGTAATCTCAAAGCAGTTTCACAGTTGAGGGGAGCCTTAATGTACTGTCTTGACCAGTGTCCAACCTACTTCAAGGTACTACACGTACTTACAGGTACATGATTTTTAATGGGTTTAGGTTTGACCTTTAAAAACACACGTTAGTTGCTTTTTTTTTTTTAATTATTAGCACCTTTAATTATTGTTTATTTATTTATTTTTTTGGCTGTGTTGGGTCTTCGTTTCTGTGCGAGGGCTTCCTCTAGCTGCGGCGAGCGGGGGGCCACTCTTCATCGCGGTGCGCGGGCCTCTCACTATTATGGCCTCTCTTGTTGCGGAGCACAGGCTCCAGACGCGCAGGCTCAGTAGTTGTGGCTCACGGGCCCAGGTGCCTGGCAGCATGTGGGATCTTCCCAGACCAGGGCCCGAACCCATGTCCCCTGCATTAGCAGGCAGACTCTCAACCACTGCGCCACCAGGGAAGCCCCACGTTAGTTGCTTTTTAAGGATTTTTTTAAAGCTTCCTATTTTGAGATAATTATAGGTTCATGTGCAGTTGTAATAAATAATATTACAGAGAGACCTTGTATACCCTTCACCTGCTCCCCTGCCCCTTTGGTAACAAGTCATCTTGAATGACTATGCACAACCAGGAAATTAACATTGATATAGTTTTAGTGCACTCAATTGTGTGTGTGTGTATGTGTGTGTGTGTTTGTGTGTGTGTAGTTAATTGTTTTTGAAAGCTTAATACATTTAAAAACATGATTAAAAGTATTTGAACTACTAATCGACATCTTTAATATTTTGAGGTATTTTTAAAAAGAAAAGGATCTTTCTGTTATTTTTTTCTCAATGACTTACCTTCCTTTGGTCACATAGCATTTGAGAGATATTATACACATATGCACACACATATGCACATAACTCAGTTTGAAGGCGGGAACAAAAACATTTCTGCAAACTACTAAGTACAAACTTGTGTTGCCAAGTCAGTTTGCTTTTTGATGCTACCAACCACAAGATGTTGTGAGGTAGGTCAATATTAACCAATTCTATGATTTGTCTCAAACACTCAGATTTCCCTAGAAGACTGTAGACAGTAACCTAAATACTTGTAGTTTCCTCTCTACCTTCACCCACTGGGTAGATATCACTGCTCTTCAGTGCTGCAATAAAAAGAAATGACAGCAGGGGAGTGGGATCCTCAAGCCATACTATTGATACTTTGGTGCAGTAAATCATTTGAACTGATCCTGATCTGTAGCAAGAGCTAGCTAAGCTTAATTTTCCTCTACTAGACTGGTGCTAGTTCTTCATACTTAAGTTTTATGTGCAGATTAGCTGTGTATCTGCTTTAGCTCCAGCAGGCTTTGTTTTCATTGGCTTCTTTTTTCCTCCTGATTTTACTCAGACTGCTTTACGCTGGGCACAGCTTTATTAATAGTACACCACTTTGCTGGGGTTGGCAACTTAAATATTTCAAGGGTGCTTCTCTCGTTTTAAGTGGTATGAGTTGAAAAGGTACTTGTGGAATCCATTATCTACCTGGACCTTCCCCCTTGACATTACTGGCTCTTTTTTTGATGATGTGTATCTCCACCCTGACATTACTGAAAGGAATTACTCAGGCTAAATGACAGTACCCTTTTCTAATTCATTCTTTTGAGCAGTCTGCTATCCATGGATGCTTTCTCAGGTGTCTAGAACACTGACCAAGGTTACAAGAAATTTTTTGACCATTTAAAAATACCTGTTATTTACAGTTAGGAAATTTACTGGAAAGGCCCAATTAGGGACAAGTGGCATAGTTGATTTTGCTGTTGCCAACGTATTATATAAATCAACAGCTCCAAAACTACTTCTGCTGCTTCCTTGTAAACCATTTGTAGTGGAGGTTTCTGGAACAGCCAGGCCCTAGTTAAAGAGATGAAATTTTAAGAAAAGGAACTCTTAAAGGTATTTTGATTTAACTTTACACACTTGAAGGTAAGAGGACTATGCTCCCAAGAGCTTACACTACCAAACAAAACACTGGGGGGAGATACTTCCTCATAAAATATCTTGGTATGTATGCTGAATATGAAGGCTAAGGAACAATGTATTCTCCATCACATCATCTGAAAATTGTTAATAGACACAGTAAGATACTAGTACTTGATTTTCATAATAGATGTATTCTTAAGAATTTGGTGTCTTTTTTTAAAAAAATGAATCA
This sequence comes from Balaenoptera physalus, assembly GCF_965194825.1. NCBI lineage: Eukaryota > Metazoa > Chordata > Mammalia > Artiodactyla > Balaenopteridae > Balaenoptera > Balaenoptera physalus. The sequence continues at coordinate 105,099,023 of NC_138903.1, forward strand.
AAGTCCACTAGGGGTGTTCTTAAGGTAAATAAATCCTATGATGAAGAGTATTTGGGTATTATCTTAAAAATCAGACTTTTTTCAGTCATCAAAAAAAACTTTTTTAAGTACATGTACTTTGCTTTCTCCTCAGGGGTCACAAACTGGTGGCTAAATGGCAGAAAACACCTACAGAGGTGCTTTCTTTGGCCAATACAATATTTTCAAAAAATTGTATTTGTGACTGTCTTTAGGCAGAACATACACTCTCTACTTTAACCATATCACTCCCTATTGCCATACACCTGCCATTTAACTCATTTATATAATTTTCCTGGTCCCTATACATAGATGGATTAATTGATACTTTCCTTACAATTTTGTGACCTCCTCAGGAAGATAAAAAATCAGTACAGATTGTGTACAACAATGGTGAGGCTTAAGTTTCCAATTCTTTTAAAGCCTAGCCTTCTAAATATTCAGAGGACAAGCTCTAGTCTCGATTGCGTAGTATTAATTCTCAGATTTTAAATTTCCTTAACATTTGTTTTGGATCTCAGAAATTGGATTGAGAGTTGTACTAAAGAGGTTCTCATTGTTTAAGGTGGCTAAAAGTGTGAAATATCCCTTTAAATGTGTGCTTTGAGTAAGATTTAGGTACGTCCTAATTTATACTCACATTGAATATAAATTATCTTGGTTTCACTTCTCAAGATATTAAATGAGCTGTTCTTAAAGACTTGATTAACTTCTTTGGTAGCTAGGTAACCACCTTGTTGAACTTTTAGGCAAGCATTAGGCAGAAAGCTCAAGTCAAGGGTTTTGTGAGCCACCAGCATATGTACTCAACTTGCTTTCACTGTGATTGATGTAGGTCAGAAAGAAAGTACTATTTAATATTTGAATTCATTAATTGTATTTTTCTTACTGATAGTGAAGTTTGGATTTTTGGTTTTTGCCTCCTTCAGCTGGGTCTAGAGATATGAAACTGTAGAATTATTGTAACTAAAATATTTATGAAGCACTTATTTTATGTCACTGTGCATCTTTCCCTCATTTAAACCTCACAACAATGTTATGTAGCAAGTACTATTATTAACCCTATTTTACAGATGAGGAACTTGAGGTTTAGTCAAGTTGAGCAGTTTCCCCAAAGGTTTCATAACTAGCAAGTAGCAAAGCAAGGATTCGAACCCAGATCTGTCTGACTACAAAGCTTCTGCTCTGCCCCACTGCACTCCACTGTTTCCACTTACGCCTGCCTTCTGTGTGACTTTACCACCTTTAGGTATCATATTTAATGATGGTTTTAATTTAAAGTACCTGGGAGCTCTGCATGCTATTAAATCTGCCCAATTTTCGAGCAGTTTTTTTAGATCAATTTCTTGATGATGAATCTCTAAGCTATAATTTAAGCGGGTATCAACACTGAGCCAAATGTGTTTATACTTGAGATACATAAGGAAGCTCAGAGTTTTGAACTAACACTTATTCCCACTTTTTCTTGCGTATTATAATATCAATAGAACTGAAAAGAAAGAACTATGCTTTCTTCCTCAAAAATAGGAAGAGTTATGACCAGGTGGTGATAAAGGTGAAGTGTGTTCTGATGGACTATAGCATGTTTATCCATTCCAAAATATTTTGCTTTTTGTCCTTAGTTATAATACATAGTAACTTCAGATCTGCCTTTCAAGATTAGGGAGTAACAATAGTTGGGGAATATAATATGTCTCCATATGTTGCATTTTTAAAATTTTATTTACTTATTTATTTATTTATATTTGGCTGCGTTGGGTTTTTGTTGCTGCACACGGGCTTTCTAGTTGCGGCGAGCGGGGGCTACTCTTCGTTGCAGTGTGCAGGCTTCTCATTGCGGTGGCTTCTCTTGTTGCAGAGCACGGGCTCTAGGCGTGTGGGCTTCAGTAGTTGTGGCACGCAGGCTATAGGCTGCAGGCTCAATAGTTGTGGCGCATGGGCCACAGTTGCTCCGCGGCATGTGGGATCTTCCCAGACCAGGGCTCGAACCCATGTCCCCTGCATTGGCAGGCGGATTCTTAACCACTGCACCACCAGGGAAGTCTGATATGTTGCATTTTAAATTATTCTGAAACTTTGGGACACATGTTCATACCAAGAACAACTTTGTTAGCAAATTGTTTCCTATGAGCTTGCTGGTAGGAAACACACTTTTTGGTATTGTTACATGTAACAACTAGCAGTAAAATGATTATAGTCTTTTTTTCTTAAGTGGAAAGGAGGAATGGAAGCTAGGAGGAAATAAATTGCTAACTGGAAGGAACCAGTAACAATTTATACTCTATCTGAAGTGTGGTCTGTTGTATTAGAATAAGTAATTTATTAAGTGGACCAGAGTAATATAGTGGAACGTGCATCACCTTAGATAATAACTGATTCCTTAAGATTACTTGAAGAAATTTCAGTCAGGAAAAAACAATTGCCCAATTGTTTTCTTGAATTTATTAAACCCAATTAAAAATAACATTTTGAAGAAAATAATCTCCCCAAATCACAACATCCAACAATTCTTTTTTGGTGGGGGGCGGGGGCGCGCTGTGGGGCATGCGGTATCTTAGTTCCCCGGCCAGGGATCGAACCAGTGTCCCCTGCAGTAGAAGCACAGAGTCCTAAACACTGGACCGCCAGGGAAGTCCCCAACAATTCTTGAATGAGATCCAGTTTGTCCATTTCTTATAAGTCTATAACTTAGTATGCTTTAGGGCCTCCTGCTACCTTAGTTGACACATATTCAAGAAAAATAATTTGTTTCAATAGTAGCGTAAACAAACATCATTAGAAAGAAATTTACTGGAGACATGAATGCAATCTAATATGATTTTTAAATTATTTCTGCCATTAATTCCTACCATTAGTGTGAATAATTGAGTTGGTTTTATAGTGAAGTAGCTTGTGAGTCATACTTAAGGGTTTTAAAGAGGGACTGTGAAGTTTTTTCTGGCTTACATTCAATTATGTTTTCATTATAGAGTTGCTATTACATGAAGAGGAGCCAGTGAACACTTTTCTTATTCCCTGCTATTTTAAAAATAATTTGATTATTGATTTGTATTTCTAGCATTGGTTTTTGAACTTTGTGCTCTCATCCTTTCTAGTGCATTTAAAAATCACCACTTAAGATGACAGCTGATTAAAATTGGCCTTTATTAAGGTCTTTCAGTCTTTTCAAGGAGGAAAGCCACGTTTTGGCTCTAGTTGCTTGTCATTTTAAGGATGTCTTCAAAATGTACAGTGGCTAAAGTTATCCTGCAGGCAGTAATTTTGAGTTTAAGATGGCTGTATTTAAGTTTGGGGGAGAATAATGGAAAAACAGAAAACAAATCACCTTTGAGTGATGGTTCTTACAGTGTCCATCCATTTTTAGGGCAATCCCTGGAGCTGTATCTCTTACCTGGTCTCTTTCCTCTCTACTCTATATCTTTGCGTTATTTCATATAATACTTGAAAAAAAAGTCATGTAGTATTAAAAACAAAGTACTACCCAACAAAGTGATAAATAGGTTTTCTTAACCCTTTCTTTTCTAATTACAGGAACCTTTAAGCTTACAATAGAATTCACTGAAGAATATCCGAATAAGCCACCTACGGTTAGATTTGTCTCTAAAATGTTTCATCCAAATGGCAAGTATCACTTTTAATACAGTATTTTAAACTACTACACTGTTTATTTGGGAGGTATTCCACATTTCCTATTTGTCTGTAGCACCTGAGTATTTGTCTAGGCATCTTGCTGTTTCCTGAAACCTGAACTTGTTCATGGTGGTCTATTGCTGTCTTGGTCTGTGGTCCTAGAACTGAAGCAGTGAAGGGACATTGCCTTTGCTTGGAATCTGAGAGCCTCCTGGTTTTGATGATTTTATCATTTACTTACTAAACAAAAATAAGGATGTTCTTGAGGTTTCCTTTTAATATAAGGCCAGATTGGGGTAGTTTTGTGTTGTGATTATTTTCACTAGCATTTAGAGCAATAGTTTTCAGCTTTGGATGCAGATCAGAATTAGCATGGGACATTTAAAAGCCACGGATGTCCCGGCCCCACTCCAGACCTACTGAATATCAGATTCTGTGGTTGAGTCCAGGTATACGGTATATTGGAATTCTAACTTACTTGGTGATTTTAACTTACTATTCTAACTTACTATTCTAACTTACTATTCTAACTTACTATTTTGCTCTTTTATTTTTTTTCCTAGTGATTCTAACTTACTATTTTGCTCTTTTATTTTTTTTCCTAGTAATAAGCCTAGAACAAGTTGCCTTTTATTCAGGTTAATAATGTATTTTCCAGGGTATCAGATATTTTTACCTTCATACCAAAATGAAACCTTGTGAACTCTGAGCTATCTTGGTTATTTCAGATAGGAGATAAAGTTTAAAAATTTAGTGGAGTGAATTTCCCATAAGTCTATCGATGATGAGGAACCCTCTTAGCAATTGTGCGTGGTTTCCTGGATAACAGGGCAGTCTTTTCAGAATAACAAGCATTAAGTATCTTCCAGTTTTATACTGATTATGTTTGACATTCTCTGATCATCCTGTTTCACTAGTAGTGATTATGACACTTCTTTTAGGAAGGTAACTAAGAAGCAGCTTAGTAATCTTTTTTAAACCTCAGAAGCAAAGTATTCTTGACTGTATTTGTCTTGACTATGATGTTAAAACCTTAATGGTTTTGTTATGTGTAACATAACCTACTTCTATGCTCTTAGTCTATGCAGATGGTAGTATATGTCTGGACATACTTCAGAACCGTTGGAGTCCAACATATGATGTGTCTTCCATTTTAACATCCATACAGGTGAATTTTCCTTAATGTGACTATGGCCTTTGATATGCTTATATTAGCAATTGTTTTTGAAAGTCAGAAGTAAAAAGTAGGTCAGTAAGACCTAACCCACCAGAAAACATATATGTTTGCCTAGCTACTAGCAGATTAATGTAACTGTAGATTATTATGCTAAGAGAGCAAATTTAGCTGCTACCTAGGACAATTCGAGTGTGTTGAAGATACATATTGGGTTGGCCAGAAAGTTCGTTCAGGTTTTGCATAAGATGGTACGAAAAACCTGAACAAAGTTTTTGGCCAACCATGTGTGTGTATATATATATATATATATATATATATATATATATATATATATATATATATATATATATATATATTTGCATTGAGGAACTGACTTTTTACAAATTGTCTCTATAGTCTCTTTTGGATGAACCCAATCCCAATAGTCCAGCAAACAGCCAGGCTGCTCAGCTGTACCAGGAGAACAAGCGGGAGTATGAAAAACGTGTTTCTGCGATAGTAGAACAGAGCTGGCGTGACTGTTGACCCGGGTGCAGGAAAAGAAGCAGCTGGTCATAAGAAAAATATATATTGATGTGTTTGTCACCTTCCTATTCGTCAGTGTCATTACATTTACTTTATTAAAAGCAAAATAGCTGTTGTGCTGTTTCCATCTTCCCTTGCCAGGCTTTTCCTACCCCTTCTACCCTCTCCTTAAACATCAGAAAACACCCTCTATGAGATCAAATGTACTGTACCTGGGTTACGTGCAAAAAGTCACTAATGCTTAATTCCTTTTCTGTTGTGTCTCATTTCCAGTTTTATGGCAGTATTGTGTTACTGTACTTTACACTAAGCTTTTAAAATGAATTGTTTTACAAGTGGTGCTTACGCATAGCTTGATGACCAGAATGTTATTTTTAACAGAATGAATGATTACTGAAGCGTTTCACCCTGGCTGGTCCTTCACTTGTATTGGATTTAGAAGTGAATTTTTGGAATATGGCCTATAGAAAACAGGGAAACAAATCCATATAAACATCCATTTTGAAAGAGCAATGGAAGCTAAAAAGGCCATGATACTAATACCTAACTAACATGAATCGTGCTTTTTACTGGTAGGAAGGAGAATGTTAAAGGGCTCAGCCAAAGGAGTGCAGCAATCAATCATAGTAACTGACACTTCCTCTCCTTGCAAGGTGTTCAATGGACACACCCAAGCTAACATTCAGAATACTGAAGTCTTCTGGATTTTCACTTTTTAAAGAGGTGTGGGAGCAGAGGAATGGAAACAATCATGAGTTTTTAAGCTAGGGAAGGTTGGAGATCCTTTAATCCTTTTAAAGGAGCAGTGCTACCCTAGATAAACAAATTTATAATCATTGTTTTTTTAGAGTTTTAATTAACCCAAGGAAGGGAACATGTCTGTGGTAAACCACTCAAATCCTCTGTTAATGCTTCATGCTTTAGTTTCTTCCTCCCTTTCAGTATTATAAGAACCTTAAAGTCAATGTTTGCGATCTTTCTTTGGATATTTATACTTTTAGATTGACAGTACCTTTAAGTAGCAGTGTGGGAAAAAGCTTGTAAATGTTTTGTCTGATGTTCCATTGTCACCTTTTGTGCATTTATCACTCTTATGAAGTTAACTTTGCACAAGTAACCCATGTAAAAAAAATGTACATTTTTCAAAACTTGTAAATAAAAATAACCTTAAAAATTTGTAGTCAAGGTATAATTATATTTTAGCTCAGTATAAACTTTTAGTATGAATTTATTGGACTCTCATCTACTCATTCCCCCCCTTAAAATAAAAATTATGGTAAAAGCAAAAATAGATTTTGGGAGAGGGAGAAGAGTAGATACTGCTGGAGAGGACGTATTTTCTTTTCAGTCATAAGTGTTTAATGCTTTTTTAAACATGCTAACAAACAGAATGTAAATCTACTAGGTAAAACAAAGTTACTTCAGCATATATTATAGTCAATCAAGGGAATGAAATTGTGGTAAGGGGGGAGAATTAACCTGGAGATTTACCAGCATCCTCAGAGACCAAGATCTAACTTGTTGATCCTGACATTCCACCTCTTAAAAAAGCCCTAGCTTAAAAAACAAACTAAATAATAAAATGGTATTTTAAGTCTCAGGTAAAGCTTGGGAGTACAGGTATCCTCAGTGTTACCTTGTTTAAACAAAACTCTGCTTTCTTCTGAGGAGCAATCTATCTCATTTTAAAGAGACAAGGACAGTGACTGTGGAAACTCACTTCTTGGGGAGGGGGGTGGGCGCTAATTGAAATTAAGTCCTTATGCTGTATGTACCCACTCATCCTCTAAGACATGGCACTTAAAGGAGCCTCAACATGAGGGAGCTCATCCTACACTGAACACATGAACCGGTTAGTTTCACCTAGAAGCAACTTCCTTAAATGCACTCACTTTCTCAAGTCCATTTCTACTTCAAAGTAGAATGACATTAAATTGGTCTTTATTTGGCAGATTAGTTTTACATAAATTTCTTCATCCTACTGTGGCTGGATATCTTTTTTTTTGTTCCATTTTTTTTTGTTTTTGCCACACTGTGCAGCTTGTGGGATCTTAGTTCCCCGACCAGGGACTGAACCCGGGTCCACAGCAGTGAAAGCACTGAGTCTTAACCACTGGACCTCCAGGGAAGTCCTGTGGCTGGGTATCTTAAATATATTTGACACTGTTACTTATACTTGAAAAAATTAAGGTGAGATTGGGAATGTGCACGTTTAATATTTTTTTTGTACACCTCCTGAGAAACACTATTCCCAATCTCTTTCATGGGATAATCCTTTTAAAATCTTACAACGGCGTCAACAAGCTGACCTCCCAAAGCATCATATCCACGGTCAAAGGCACCACAAATCATTCACTTCAAAGTTTAATGCTAATTTGCCTTTTTTCTTTACAGTTTTTTTAAACAAGTGCCACAGGCTGCCTGCATACAATAATTTATAACAATAAACCAGATTTGTGAGGTGCCCTTTTAAATGGCAGAACTGAACTTGAACCTTCAATTCTGCACCTGCTGGTGTGGCAAAGAGGGTATGATGAAGAACCAAAGTTGTAATTAAAGTCCTTTCTTTAGGACCGATCTCCAGCTTCAGGAGTTACTCATAGCACAGTGAATGCACTGTATACTATTTTAAAAAGAATCCCAACAGAATGCAGGAAATTTCTATTCATTTTATAATCAAAGGGGAGGGAAAAAAATCTAAACGATAGATCTGTGAGCCTCAAAGCTATAAATATATATATAACTGAAAGCAGAGTTAGTTCCTCAGTATAATTAAGTGATTCAAATAAAACTTAAAACTGCTCATGTACCTGCGCAGGTTTTATAGCAAGGTTACCGGGTTAAAACGACTGCCGTCTCAAAGAAAGGGAAAATACAAGAACCAGCAAAAAGGGGACAAAATAGAACAGCAGGGTTTGTCAGCAGCTCATTTTTGCCAAACCCATTTCTCAACATTCTTTATTCTCGAGCAGAGTTAAATGACGTCACCCTAATTCCACATCTATACCAAGGCTGATCTAAGAAGTTAGGAAATCTGGACTCTCAAATCAAGAACCAAATATACACTTGGCCCCATTATTTCAGAGCTTAACTTTGACTATATTAATATTCTGTTCTATTGAACTTATATAGATAAACCAGATTTGTGTAACATTACCCTGCTCCTCCAGCCCCCACATCATTTTGGGAAGAGGAAAGAAATGTAGAGAAATGAGTTTTCACACTCCTTAATCCCCAAAGCCACTCTTACCCAAGAGAGTTGAAGCCTGACTTTTCTAACACTAATTGAACCACAGCTTCTCAAAGTTGGCATGAGACTTATAGGTAAAAAAAAAAAAAAATCCTATAAAATCTATAAACTTTAGCTTAGTTCCCCTTGCCACTGTTAAAACATTAAGTGCCAAAATAAAATGCACACCTCATTTCCCTTCCTACCAACATTAGGAAAGGCCATATACTGCAGGACAAAAAAGTTAGTGGAAAGCAAACATCACTTACTGTGTTAAACACTGTAGGTGACTAAAAATCACAGAGGTCCAGGCATAAAAGTTAATCCCTTTATATTTTTTAAATATTGATTTAACTACAATGGACAGCTTCTTAATGTAAAATATAAATAAGAGGGGAAAGGAAATTGTTCACTGTGGGCCAATTACATGTCAAGTTTGGTGCTAAATGTTTTAAGACACTGTAATCAACCTAATTGTTCTAAATATGAAGTCATTGGAAGTGTTTATCAATGTCAGTATTCATCTCTGAATATTAACACTTGATTTATCTGAGATACAAAAACAAAATCACGTAAAAGTAAACAGCCTGAGATTTGGTTGCAGCCAGCAGGTTGGTCCCCAGAGAAAACGTGATGGGTGGCTGACTGCCTGTTCCTATCTGCTAGGTCATTATGTTCATCCACATGTGCTCTAAGTGTTGAAATATTTTGTGCAAACGCCACTTCCCTTCTCCAAAGACCCAAAGTGTCGCTACCAGCCTGCTTCCCAGAAACAAGCACACCACCATTTTGATCAACTTTGGCTCCTTTTTATTCAGGAAGCATACACTAATCCTTTTTATACAGTTTTTTTTACATTCCAGAAATAAGCGAAAATAGCAGTTTTAAATATGTTACAAAGTTGGCTTTGGGGGCTAAATAAGCTTTTTGAGAGAGGGACCAGCCAACTAACCTTGTCAGCAAAGCACCAATGTATCTTCAGTCTTTTACCAAGCTCCACCACAGCTGTGGCCACCTTGGATGTGCTATACACCCAAATCATGTGAAAGCTATAACGGAGAGTTGCTGCGAGTCTCTCTGCAAGGCACCAAGAACAGACAGTTCCAGCTTCCTTTCTTCAGACTGAATCAAAGTTTTGGGAACTTTTCAATTGCTCTCTCAAGTAGTGCTCTCTCAGCATGAAGGCTAGAATTTGTTAACACTCATATATCACAAGATACAGTATATCACTTCCAATATTCTGGAAACCACATGGTAGAAGTTATAAATAAATGAACACTAAAATTACTTTAAGAAAGTTTTACATCATTTAGTTGGTAAGGACATTTACACGTACAGCACAACTTACTATTAAACATTCTATAACTGGCTTCACATAAAGATGAAAATAGGTAATACAAAATGACCTGACATTTTCAGTTAAGTCTGGAATTAAGACTGTAGTTTTATTGTAGTTAGTATCAACTTTACATATTGTTGCAAATTGCTGTGCTATGCCCTTTAAAATGGGAATTTCTTTCTCGGGGTGAAATTCCATTTGGATATGTGTTCTTGCTTTGTACAAACTACTAAAATCTGAGGGACACAGCAATATCAAAGACGCAAACAGTAACTGCACAATATTATCTGCTGGATTAAGTTAATACAAGTGGACAGAATTCTTCAAGTTCCAGTATCTAATAAAGCACTATATGAAATGAACAAGGTGAAACATCTTAAGAATGAATATACTCTGCAACCAGAACATGTAGCATTTCTCTTATTCACAAATCTGCCTCATTAGGCATTTACAAAATAAATTAGTAAGATCTCAATTTGCTTGAGGCATCACAAGCTCGTAATGCCCCACTTGGCCTTCCTGTTTGAGCTGGTCTAGTAAATCCTCCTTCCGTCTTTTTCTACCTACCACCAGGTACCTATCGTGGCCCACCCCATGAGACTTACTCTTAAGACCATACTTCTGGGCAATCTGATGTATTTGCTTCCGCTCATCATTAGTCAGCTCTGTAGAGAAAGTTAAATCCGTGTGGCTCTCCGAGCGGGCGTAGTTTCTGATGATCTGTTCAATATCTCTCTTGGCAATTTTATTTACCCTCTCTACATCAAGACCAAGCCCTTCCCGCTTATGCTGCTCTTTGACAGAGATTGGCTCCCGAATGCCCTCACCAGATTTACCTAAACCACCACCCGTCCAACCCATCTTTCTCAGCAGCTGATTTCCAATGTTATCTTCTTTGATTTGTTGTTTGTAAGCCTCCTCTGCTGAGCGACCCTGAATTTCATTTCTTGAAATCACATCTTCAATAGCTCCTTTCTTCAAGTTGTTAATGACAGTCGGCTGGGTCTTTTTGAGGGTTTTCACAGCTTCCCCAGCAGCTTCATATTTGACAGTTTTCTTCACTCCAACTGCTTCTGCAATTACTTCACTCTCTAGAATCACCTTGCATTTCCATCGGAGTCCTGTCATTCTTTCATAGACATATTCAACTGTCATTCGATTAAACTGAGCTGTGTCGTTCAGCGTGCACACAGGATTTGAAGAATTCTCATAAACTACGAGATCCTTTATATCTTTCTTCTTCCCAGATCCCCTGGGTGAAGAGCCCGTTTGGCATTGTGAACTTTTGACAGATGGGTAAGTGGGCTGTGTTTTTTGAAGGATTTTCAAAGCCTCATCAGCAGCTGCATGTTTACTTGTTTTTTTGGTTCCATAACCTTCAGCTAAGCAGTGATCTTGCAAAAACACTCGACAACGCCATGTACGATTTGGCATCATCTCATATTTGTATTCAACAGACATTTTGTTGTATGAGGCAGAATTGTTAAGGATACCAATTGCATCATTTGCATTTTCTGTAAGGATAAAATTGGTCCAGTGTTTGGCAGAAGCATTAAAAATTGGCTGCCCAGAAGCATCTTTAGCCAGCACCACCAGCTCTTCTGGTGGTTTCAGAGCTGGAGGAAATTCGTATGAAGGCATGCCAATCTGACACACCACAAGGTCCTCACCAATCGTGTGTTTGAATTTCCGTCGGACAACCCTAACTTCAATACGTTTCTGCAAGAGTTTTACAGCTAGCTCAGTAGCTCGATCCCTGGAACCATTCTTGCTGCCAGCATAACCTGTAGTTAAGTAGATATTTTGGCATCTAACTTCACAAGCATAACCATCTGTTAGAAGTTTTTTATTTTTGGGGATGTCAGCAGGAGGGATTTCTTTTAAAGGAGCGTATATATATTCAGGATTTGTCTTACATGCCTGAATACAACGAGTTAACATATATGTGTAATTAATTTTATCACATCCATAAGTCATCTCTGGATTAGAAAGGTTCTTCCAGATAGCTGCTGTTAATTTTTCAATAAAATACTGCTTCTCGGCTACCACTGACTCAGGAAATGTCTGTGATGGTGAAGGCTCAGGAGCTGACTGGCAGTTTGCCTGCTGTGATGTGCTGCTGGGGGCAGGGTTCCCACTGTCAAAATACATGTTGGCTGTTACAGGCTGGTCTTTTGTGAAAATAAATCCTGATGAATCACAATACTGAGAATTTCCATCTTGTATACTGAAAGAGTCTTGAGTATAATCTTGGTAGATGTCTCTTGGCATGCTGGCAAAATGTGTTTGTTCATTTACCTCTTTTGTTTGAGGGCCATAAGGATCTTCCTGTCTTTCATCTTTTGAACTACTAGCTACAAAATGTACAGGCTCAAAACGAGGTCTCACATGGAATTTGGAACCGGCTTGCTTTTTAGGAGGACTTTGACCTATAGAATGAGTGAAATTTACAATTCATTAAAAAAGGAATATTTCAAAAGAACCAAGCAGGAAAATAGTACCAACCATATTATTTTTGCAAACTATATTGTTGGTACAAGATACTTCCCATCACAAAAACTTCAGGTCATTTAGGTGAAGGGACTCAAATATCAATGTAAGATTCCAGCATAAGGAGGGACTGCTCCCTGTCTTTCCATGTGTAAGGGAAGAGACTTGATAGGAAATATGCCATTGACTCGAGTATGCAGGTCACCACCATGCATGACTGGTAGATGCTTCTGCATCTAATGAGTTAAAGCACAGGTGAAGTGTACCGAGTAAGAGGTTGTTCCACTACGATCTCATACCACCTGTGCTGAAAAGCTCCCTTCTGAAGGACTGCAAACGGAACAGATGGCTCTAATGCAACAGAGATGATGAGCAGAGGCATTTACAAAGCCTCTCTTTTGTACCAGAAGTGACCGACTCTGTGATGGTGCTTTACACAGTTGTGACTAAAAAATCAAATAAATAAAAAAAAATTGTCAAAAGATCCCAAAGGTTTTCAACTTCAAGATCTTAGTTCTGACTTATTCTGCACAAAAAGGTGTTTGCTATATTTTATTTCTAGAACAAACAGCTGGAAACTAATGATTTATGGAGGATATCAAATTTAAAGCTATGGAAGAACTCTGCTGAGGCTATACCAGACACTAGAGCTTTCTCCCTATAACACTGTTTAGTAGAAAATTGGTCCACGTTGGACTCATCCAAGAGGATTTAGTTACTTAGATGCTCAAATGATCTAGAGTATAAGGTTGTTCTATTTAAAGGGAGGTTCCATGGCAAGGACTTCAAGGATAGCATTATAGTATGAGTTCAGTATTCTTAGTTTTCAGTTCTATTTAGCATCCTAAAAAAAAATGTATAAACTAAAAGTTAAAATTTTACATTTGTATAAGAGCCAAAGTTACCAATGTTATTTAAAATCATATACCACACTCATATCATTAAAAAAAGCCACACTTTCTTCAAATCCCACCTTCCAGAAATAAGTATACTCACCATCACATGTTGAGAGGTGACGTTTTTGACCTTTGGACAGCATCAGATCATATGAAGGCATCTCCCCAATATCAATACCTTCAGCCATTTGGAGAATTTTTTCCATCAAGCGTGGGCTGTATCTATTAAAATTAATATAATCTACAGTTAAAACAGATAAGAATGCAGTTTTTGAAAAAGTTTCTAGATGACCCATCTTATAACTGCTCCCACAGGACTTTACCAACAGAGTGTCTTGGCTATAAAACTGAAGAATCTGCCATAAAATAGTTATGCATCAAATGAGTAATTATGTTACTATCATTAGAAGACATACAAACATAAAAATCAAAAAATTTAGGTGAAGACCTTATCTTTAATTTGAACTAAAAGTATCCATATAAACTCATAATTTTTCTCTATCATATATGCATATTATATGTAAATAATTACATTAATATAGTTACAGAAGTACTAAGAGTGTTAATAAGAGATGGGTTGTGGGACTTCCCTGGTGGCACAGTGGATAAGACTCTGCACTCCCAATGCAGGGGGCCTGGGTTTGATCCCTGCTCAGGGAACTAGATCCCACATGCATGCCGCAACTAAGGAGTCCGAAACTAAGGAGCCCACGTGCTGCAACTAAGGAGTCCGCCTGCTAAAACCAAGACCTGGTGCAACCAAATAAATAAATAAGTAAATAAATAAATAATAAGGGATGGGTTGTTAACATCCAGATTGTGGTTTCTATCACTTCCCACCAAGAGGAATCAGAGTCCTGAGAGAAATGGTTGGATCCAAATCTGGGGCAAGAAATGTATAAGGTGAACCTGGGAGATATTTTTGTGCCTGGAAACAAGGAAGCTGTCAAAGATCTCAGAGGTTGTGTCAAATGGACTCAGAAGTGAGCCAACTTGAGTATCAGTAAGAATAAGCACAGTGGATTGAAACACATCAAATATTTAAAAAATCCATTAGTTCATAATAATACTTTCAAACTCATTATTGGTCACCTTTGTAGGATGGTAGGGAATCAAATCATTAAAAACAGGTAATGTTAAAGAAAGCAAGCATTTATCTGGCATTTTCCTGTACAGACTGTACCTCAGAGAATCTAGAGAGTTGATGAGGAAAATCTCTTTTACAGAAGCATTCCAGCTAATAAATGAAGGAATGATAGATTACTACCAATTTGCGACCCATAATGCAACAATAAGTGATCATCAATGGCTGCTAAGCTTATCAGATGAAAAGTTGATGGGGAAGAACCTAGAAATAGACCCATACGAATGTGCTCAACTGTTGACAAAGCTGCAAAAGCAATCCAATGGTGGAAGGACAGCCTTTTCATCAAATGGTGCTGGACCAAGTGGGTATCCTTAAGCCAAACCAACAACCTCAACCTAAACCTCACACCTTACACAAAAATTAACTCAAAACGCATCACAAACTGAAATGTAAAATGTGAAACTAAAAAGCTTTTACAAAAAACACAGGACAAAATCTTCAAGATCTAGGGCTAGGCAAAGAGTTCTTACACTTGACACCAAAAGCATGATCCATTAAAGAAAAAGTTAATAAAATGGACCTCACCAAAATTAAAAACTTTTGTTCTCAAAAGACCCCATGAAGAGGATGAAAAGACAAGCTGCAGACTGCAAGAAAACATTTGCAAACCACACATTTGACAAAAGATTAGTATCTAGTATAAAGACCTCTCAAAATGCAACAGTAAGATATATACATATATATAATGTGCACATATGTGTATATACATATATATGTGTACACATACATATAAATGAACAAAAGATATAAACAGAACATTTCACCAAAGAGGATATACAGATTGCAAATAAGCACACAAAAAGATGTTCAACATCATTAGCCACCAAAGAAATGCAATTTAAAACCACAACGAGATATCACTCCATACCTATCAGAGTGGCTAAAGTGAAAAATAGTGACAACACTAAATGCTGACAAGGATGCAGAAAAACTGGATCACCCATACATTGCTAGTGGGAATGTAAAATGGTATGACACTCTGGAAAACAACTTGGAAGTTTCTTATAAAATTAAACATGCAATTACCTCACAATCTTGCAACTGCACTTTTGGGCATTTATCTCAGAGAAATAAAAGCTTATGTTTACACAAAAAACTGTACACAAATGTTCAAAACAGCTTTATTTGTAACAGCCCAAAACTGCAATCAGCCCAGATGTCTTTCAACAGGTGGTTAAACTCTGGTACCACACACCACAGAACACTACTCAGCAATAAAAAGGAAAAAACTATTGATACACACAATATTGTGTATGAGTGGGAGGGAGATGGATGTGGTTATAAAAGGGCCACGTGAGGGATCCTTGTGGTACTGAAACTGTTCAATATCTTGATTGTGGTAGTGGATACGCAAACCTACACGTGATAAACTGTCTAGAATTAAACACACACAACACACACACACACACACACACACCCCAGTACTAGTAAAACTGGGGGAATCTGTGTAGAATCAGTGGATTGTAACAAGGTCATTATCCTGGTTATGATATGATACAATAACTTTGCAAAATGTTGTCACTGGGGGGAACTGGGTAAAGAGTACAGGGCATTGCTTTGTGTTATTTCCCTACAATTACAGGTGAATCTATAATTATTTCAATAAAAATTTCAATTAAAAAAAGCTCGTGGAGAACTTTATAATCTTAATATCACTAAAAATTGGACAACCAGACCTGTGTCCCTCATGTGATATGACAGGACAAAGATCTAAAAAGTGTTCTTGCCCACCAAATAATTGAACTCAAACCTAATCAAGCCCCTAACTCCTAGAAACATGTTAAACGCCATCACAAGCATACAGCCAGCCAGGGACTTCCCTGGTGGTCCAGTGGGTAAGACTCCACGCTCCCAATGCAGGGGGCCCTAGTCGGGGAACTAGAGCCTGCATGCATGCCACAACTAAGAGCCTACATGCCGCAACTAAAGATCCCACATGCCGCAATGAAGATCCCACATGATGCAACTAAGAGCTGGTGCAGCCAAAATAAATAAATATTAAAAAAAAAATACAGCCAGCCAAATCCATAATGAAGGAAACACTATGTGACAGCCCATTTCTTCATCAAATAAACAGCATGAAATAAAGGGTGAGGGAATGGTTATAGGTTAAAGGAGACAGATCAACCAGATATGCGTGGACCTTGTTTGGATTGTGAATCAAACCAACTGTAAAAAGGTATCCTGAGACAAATGCAGAAAATTAAACATGGACTAGGCATTGGATGATTTTAAGAAACTACTGTTAATTTTGTTGAGTATGAATAATGGTATTATGAAAAATTACCTGGTACAGATATATACTAAAGTATTTGCAGGAGAAATGATGTCAAGATTTTCTTTAATATACTCTAGACTATCACCCACAAAAAAACTGGGGGCAAGATGAAATGAGAAGGGTAGCATGACAGACTTGATAATTGCTGAAGCTGAGTGATGGGCACATGGGTGTCCACTAAACTATTTTTGTGTGTTTGATTTTTCCATAATAAAAAGCTTTAAAACATACAATTTTTAAAAGGACTCCTTTATGAAGTAGATTGGAGCTTGACAGAATATCAATTTCCTGCAGAGAAACAAAAATATGGGCTCAAGTGAAGTTTCGGTTATCATGGGGATCTACTCACCCTTCCTACCTTCAGAGCCTTTCCCAGCCTACCAGGGACCACTGGACTGCCAGGGAATTCCCCAAGAAAGTTCTGAAAATGAGTGACTAGCACACCTCTACATGAATCGGTTCTGAACTTGAAGGAGGATAACATTTTCCATTTTCAACACAATAGGTTCCACACCCTTCAGATGTCTTTCCTTGCAAAGCAGAGAAGTGACATGGTGGCCTTCACTGACAGATTACCTGGAAGCCAGCCCAGTTGTAACCCACACTTCCCACTGATAACTGCTGCTGCTAACACCAGTATTTAAACGCCAAGAGTAATTTTATTTTTATTTACTCTTACCTAAATATCAAAAAACATTGCCTAAAACGTCATACATTGTATATATCACTTTCATTAAGATTTGGGAGTCCAATTTCCAAGGTGATGAAAACAAAAGATTATGAAAGTGAGATGAAGTCTACAAATCTTAAACTGGTATTGCCACTCTTGCTACCAAAATTGGTACTACAACCAACCCACTCACCTTGAATTCCAGTCAAAATTCTCCAGACCTTAAATTATAGCCTGATTCTAAATACGGTATACAACTGTATGCCATACAGTGTGCATGAATGATGCATTTGGGGCCCACTCCATTCACATTCACTTTTTCTCTCAGGTTTCTTCCAGCGTTAGTAATGATTAAACCTACTTACTGTTCTCTATTCATTACATCTGCCACAAAATTCAACATCACCCATAGGCTATAAAAATAAACCTCTGTGTTAGTTGCCAACAGTCATCTTCTCAGCCCTTTATTAGGAAGTCATAATACTGAAGAAGCCCAACCAGCTGAAAAAATAATGGAACAGACCGTATAGTGCCTAACACTTGACTATTCAAAGAACAATGCAAATATTAATCTTTACATTAATCTTTACTATGAAGACCACTAGGATTTCAGTCTCCAGAGAGTAGCTACCCAGGGATAAAGAAGTGGTTCCACAAATTTGAAATAAGCCAAGGCAGTAAAGCTTTCATTACTCAGTTTTCCATAGTGTATTTTTTTTTTTGTAGTGGATTTAAAAGGAACACCTTTACTCCAGAAATTTTAGAGAATCCACCAAGAAAAGCACCTACAAACCCAACCACTGATAACTTCACTAACATTTTGGGGTTTACTTTTTATTCCTTTTTCTATGCTTCCCATACCACGTCCCCCCACCACCGCAAAAAAAATCACTATCAGATCATCTATGTTGATTTGTAATCTGCTGGGGGCGGGTGTTGTTCTTCTTAATTTACTATGTCATAAACTTTCTCTCCATGTCATTACCACAGGAGTTTTAATGGCTATATAGTATTCTATCTTACGGTGGGACCATGATGTAAAGTGTCAGTAAGGCAAGTCTAATAGAGTAATTTTAAGATGCATGCATATTATGTAGTTAAGTCTGTTAATTCACCCATTTGGTTGTAAATGCTTAAAAAAGAAAACCAAAAAGCCCCAGCAGGTCTTTAAGGTTTCCAAAGATAGTTTATTATGTTCCAAGCTTTAGGAAATCACAACTGTCCCACCATACCTAGCATACAAAAAGATGATGTCTAATGGACAGACATCTGACTTCATGAATCTTACATTCTTGAAAAAAGACACGTGCATATAGGTGTATACTTATGATATACAATGGCACCTGAAATTTAATGAATATTCAGTAATAGATGCTTTCAATTTTTTTTAATTTATTAAACTGCTCTACTAGGTCCAAATAAAAAAGCTGAGGTTTGAAAACTAAGCAAAGATTAGGATTTCCAAGTATAAAATTATTTATGCAAAACTATTCTTAAGACTCCTAACATAGTCAGTGAATAACATAAAACCAAGATTATTGATACATCTTTTGAAAGCTCCCACTCACACTTCATTAGCTGGTGACTGATAAACTCTACCTACTATGTGCGAGGTTAGTTTCACAACATGAGCCCAGCCAGCATCTACCTTCCAAACACCAATTTCAATCAACAAGGAAGAGACAAATAATCAAGGTGGCAAAGCTGATTTCATTTTAGGGTATATTTTCTCTATTAATTAATATCTCATCAAAGGTAATTAGGCCAGGATTCTGCTTCTAATACTACTGATGAAGAATGACTGGAAAACTGAATGCTCCAGTTAACCAAACATTCTGCTTTATTAAATATACATACACTATTGACAATTTTAAGTAAAAACTGCAGAGGTCCCTAGGCATTCATATGAACAATTATGTCAGTGCTGTAGACGTAGTTGATTAGAAGACTGCACTAACTTTTCATTAGCCACAAGACATATCTTAGAAATTGCCTACAGAAAACAATCTTAACAGGTTGTTTACTTTTATGAAGCAGACAAGAAAAAGTGAAGAGAAATAATTTCAGCTATTTGGGCTTCCTCATTGCCTAGCGTATGAGGGAAAAAATGATCAAAAAGCAGACTGGAAAACATTGCTTTATTTTATCCTATAAGGCAATGGTTCTTATAGTGTAGTCCCTGGATGAGCATTTTCTGATCAACAGTATTATCTGGGAATTAGTTAGAAATGCAAATTCTGGGGTCCCACCTCACACCTACTGAATCAGAAACTCTGGGAGTGGAGCCCAGCAATCTGTGTTTTAACAAGCCTAACAGGTGATTCTGATGCTTGCTTAAGTCTGAGAAACATGTTACAGATAGTCAAGAAGATATTCAAACTTGTTCTCTGACAATCACCACTATCACCAAAAAGAATGAAACATGGTTTGCTTCCCTGCACATTTGAGCTCCTCCTGGCTTGGTCTTATGATCAAGGAGTTTTCAAAGATGTCCTTGACCTAGGAGTTATTTCAGCCCCAGCTAAATCAGAACACAGAAAGTCCTGCAAGTGGGAAACAAAAGGCAAAGAGTTACCTTCTTGCTACTGTTTATAATCTGTTCTGTAAGTCAAGGGATGAGCCTTGAACAACAAATTAACAATTTTAGATTAGAATGGGCTGTGTCACCATGTACTCCACAGTTCCCTTGGGAGAAAAGAAGAGTCTTCTCTCACAGAAGAATAGACCAGAAAACAAGAGCTCTGCCAACATCGACATTAACAAGTACTGGAATACAGATTTTACCCACCTGAAGATGACAGCTAATATAAAGCCTGCCTAAAGTGGAAGACTGCACTTGGTCCCTAGATTCCAAGATTCTTTATTGCCTCTTCCATTTCTCCTATATCTAAGTAGTCAGGTACAATGCAAACATTACTCTTCAGTTAAGCTACTGGATAATGTTATAGCAATTCTTGTATTGATTGAATTGACTTAACTACAATGCAACATGATGACAATACATGTGTTGATATATACTATACACAAATGTGCCTGGGTGAGTGCATACACACAAATGCTCTGGATGCCTGAGCTTTTAACACTATCACTGGCCCTGTTTGTGTTTTTAATGCCCTAGTTATGCTCAAGGCTGCTGTTGTTCTTGGGATGAAATCCTGAGAGATAATAATGACTTCTGTCTGTTACTTGCTTTCACTCCTGGTCCATCCTTCCCTATAGCAGCTGTGTCTCAGTGGAAAGAGCATCGGAAGACTTGGGTCCCAGCCCCAACTATGGGACCTTGGAAAAGTCACTTAACTTCTTGGCTTCCATTGATTTAGCTGTAAAAATGAGACACCACTCAATTTCTAAGGTTGTTGTATTAAATGAGATACATAAATATTTTAAGTATTTTGTACATTACAAAGCTGTATTCATCTGTTCATGCCACACATATTTACTGAGCAGCTATTATGAAGAAGGCACTCTTCTAGGCACTGAGGATAAAGGTGTGAACAAGAAAGCAAAAACCCTTTCCCCAAAGGAGCTTACATTCTTGTGGGAAGGTAAGATTTATCATTAACACAAAGGATGGTTATTCTCCTCACCTATGTAACTTCTTTTTTTTAAGGATTCAAATTCCCCATGGCCTTCCGTGATATTAAGGAGATCTATGATTACAGAATAAAGGTACCTTTTCTACTGCCAGAACAATATTGTTAAGTGAAGGTCAATTAGATTTATCTGACTTGATTAATTACTGAGGCTTCCCCAGTTGTAACCAGTTCCTCCAGTGAAATAATCATTCTCTCTGGAGGCAGAAATTACACTAACCTAGAGAAGATAGAAAAAAACACATTTGTGTTATGAAAGCAGAACAAAGTATCACGCTGGATGCTATGTTCAACAATTAAGCACTAACAGTAGACAATCCTATTTATCTATATCTGTTACAGTCATTCCTGAAACTGAACTGGCTGAATTTGATCTGATCATTTTCCATAATTTCCCATCCTTCCTAATAAAAAATTCACCGTGAGGCAAGAGTGTCAAAAAAAGAAGCCTCTTAGTCTATCAAAGGAATGATTAGTCTAGTATAGGGCCTGTTTGAGGGTTCTGTAGGACAGTGGTCCAAGTAGTCTGTTGAGAAAAAAAAAATGCGTTGGAACCATACCGCAGTCTCCATTGAATGCAAAGAGCTTTCAAAGAGGCCTATTCAGAACACGCACCAGGTTCTAGGAAAGGGGGGGAGGGGACACATACCTAAACCCTCACCCAGAGGCCAAATGTTAATCCTTCTGATGACAATTAAGGTGAATGAGGGCAATCCTTTTTTACAGTAGATATATCCATTTCTTTGTTTGCGTCCAGACACATTATGCGCAAATCTACAAGAAAGGCGGGCCCTGCAGCTGAGAGACCTCACACAAACCGCCTCCCCAGAATAAGCCAGTACAAACCAGCTGCGGGGCTGGTGTTGTTTAATTTAACGGGGATGGAAAGGGAGGCCAGTCAGGAGGAGACTAGAATTAGAACCAAAGAGTCACCCTCCCCTCCCCCCACAGACCCTCGAAGCCCCGACTGTCGAATATTCTCTGCGGATACCGCATCCCTGGAAGGTCCTACGCAGGTCCGAGGTTCTATTCGTCATTTCCCACGCCCTCCAAAAACATCATCACAATGACCACCTCTCAACAATCCTCTCCCAGGCGCTTCTTTATCTCCATCCCTGGTCCTGGAGGGGCCGCTCCCGCGATCCCCGCACCCTTCTAGCTGTTATGTCATCCCCTGCCACCTAGCTCGGCCAACCCCCCCCAGGCCAACAGTGAGCCCTCTGGAGTCCTCCCTCCAGCACCTCCAAATCTCCAGTCTCTAAGCCCTCATCCATACCCGCCCCCCCGTCCCTATCCCGACCCTCATCGCCGATTCCCCCCCGACCCGGGTCCCTAACCCGACCCTCACACCTTCCTCACCTGCAGCCCAGGAAAACGTGGTTGGTCCAGGCAGCGGAGAGCGCGAGGAGCTGGTCTAGGGCAGCCCCGGGATAGCTGTGCAGGTGCCGACAGATGAAGCTGCGCCGCAGAGCCCACTGCCAGTCACTTTCGTGGCTATAGCGCCACTGCTCCAGCACTGGCTCGGGCGGGGGCGGCGGGAGGGGCGGCAGCGGCGGCGGCGGGAGGGGGGGCAGCGGCGGCGGCGACAGGAAGTCGCCCCCCAACAGCAGACGTCCGCCAGCCATCTTCTCCGCCCCCAAGCAGGGACCCCAGGGATGAAGCAAACTCGCTACCAGGAGCGAGCGGGAACGGGGGTCGGTGGGAGGGGCCGGGTGAGGAGGGGCGCGCCGAGGCGCGAAGACCAACTCTCAGGGGACTGGAGTGTGTGCGTGACGGGCGACCGCTGAAAAGGCGAGCACGAGCTCGCGTCCCGGCAACCCGGGAGCACGCCCGCTGCACTCCTCCAACTCGTGGAGGAGCAGGAGGAGGGCACCCGCCGCAGTCACACGCGCGCTGGGGAGGCCGAGCCAGGCCCCGCGCTCCGCACCTCCGGCTATCCGCAGACTCACGCACTGCACTGGGAAGGAAAAAAAAAAAAAAGACACCAGCACGCTTTCCTCCCCTTCCTCTAGTCTACCTACCCGCGTGCAGCCCCGAGGTTGTGAGGCCAGTGCGCTTGCGCCGCGGCTGTTCCCTAACTTCGAAATCCCGTCACTGAGTCTCGCGCGACGTAAGTTTTTTTCCCTTTTCTGACGACTACGGGCCTTTGACGCACTATGGTAACAAGCGGGGGGCGGGGCTCCGGGAAGGGGATTTTTGGAAGGTTCTCTGAGGCTTGGGAACCTTGTTCTGTTAAGTCCCTGGAAGGCTCCCACAGGTGATTCTTGGCAGCAGTAGCTCGCCTGACGCTTTTCCCTGGGTTTCTGACAGTGGGACCGTGTACTTTGGGAGGGACTTGGGTTTGAAATGTATTTTACCCTTTTTATTTTTTTAAATGTCAGCTCTCCGAGGCGCCTTTTCTTCAGAGGATTAGCTTTGTATTTTACTGTGAAGTAGTACTAAAAACGAAACACTTAGAAAATCATCCACAGCGCCACTTCCCTAGTCAACCACTTTTATCATCCATACTGCATCCCAATTGCTGACAAGCATCGTGTTTACACAGTAGTGATCACGATTTCAAATAATTCTGTATTAACTGTATCAATTTAAAACGTGCAGAATATTACAAAATGCAAAAGGGGCCCCCAAAAGAGGGTTAAAAGCTGCACAGCAGCAAATGGCTCAATCACTCTGTAGGCAAACGTTATTACTAGACCCGTGGTTCTGCTCCAGCTCGATCCCTCAATCCCTGTCTGCCAATCTGTGCTATGAAAGTAGTTAATGAGTGTCTGTCAGCGGGAATTTGCACAGCACCTACTGTGTGCTCAGTATAGTCAATACAAAGGAAAAAGAAACTGGGTTTTCTCTGTTGTCCTGGAACTGATTACAGTGTTAGTGGGGAGAAATAGTCCTGCACAGAACTCAGTGTCCCACGGCAGCAGGACCGTTGGATAAGGTAGCTTTGACCCGCTGTCCCCTTTTGTTTAATGATGTATTTCTCATTATGTGACACATTTACGTGTAGGGGTGTGTTGGACTGAGAGGAGCAAATTACAGCATTGTTCACACTGTTTCATAATGATCTATTTCCATGCCTGTCTCTCCCATTACACAGGGAGTGCTCTCTTTGACTCTGATAGGCATTCATGTTTATTGAAATAACGACAGTCTTTGAACCATCAAATCAAACAACATGATACTAGAAAGGAAGCTTAGAGACCATAAACTCAAATCATCATTGCATGAGTGAGAAAAATAAGGCCAGAGAGGTGTAGTGATAGCTGAAGACTGTAGAGACCATTCCCGGCAAAGCTGAGATCAGAATCTAGGTCACCTGATTCATCATCCAGTGCTCCCCCAGTCATTTGCCATTGCATTGCTCTGTTTTTTTCTTTCTTCGCAGTGTGTACCACCTTTTGAACTCTAAAAAAATTTGACTCCTCTCCACCCCCCGTGACAGCCCCATGAGAACAAGGAACGCATCTGTCTTGCTTTTAGCACCTACACCTGGCTCCTGTAGGAACGCCACAGGTATTTGTTGAATTAAATGAATGATTGAATGAATGAACGCTCTTTCTGTTGTCCCAAACTTGTGAAATTCATTTTCTTGGGGCCTACATTTTAAGCTGATTTGTAATTTTACAGTTAGATTAATTTCAGCCTAAAAGATGCCAACTTTCATCAAAATCAACATTGCAATCAATACACAGCTTTCGGGACTTCCCTGGTGGCGCAGTGGTTAAGAATCCGCCTGCCAATGCAGGGGACACGGGTTCGAGCCCTGGTCCGGGAAGATCCCACATGCCGCAGAGCAACTGAGTCACAACTACTGAGCCTGCGCTCTAGAGCCCACAAGCCACAACTACTGAGCCCGAGAGCCACAACTGCTGAAGCCTGCGTGCCTAGAGCCCGTGCTCTGAAACAAGAGAAGCCACCGCAATGAGAAGCCTGCGCACCGCAACAGAATAGCCCCCACTCGCCACAACTAGAGAAAGCCCGCGCGCAGCAACAAAGACCCAACACAGCCAAAAATAAATAAATAATAAATAAATTAATTAATTAAAAAAAAGAAGTATAGATAATTATACTAAAAGACCATAGTGTAAAAAAAAATACACAGCTTTCTTAGAAAAAGAGTTGAGAAAATAAAAATGCCTTCCTCTCAGCTTGGATGAAAATTCTTCCATCATACAGGAACAAATAATTCCAATCTGACTTGTGAATTTGGATTACAGAGTGAAAGGCAATGAAATTGATGTTAGAGGCCATTTGCTCTGGAACAGCCATAGCTGGAGTCCATTTGTAAATCCTGCTATGGAATAAGCAGTTTCATCTCTAGGAAACAAAACAAAAATTCCCATGATTCTCCATGACCTTTCCCTGGTAATCCTTCTGATCAAAAAAAGCCTTCAGCCAACCTATCTCAGCCTATTCCCTTCTCACAAGCCACAGATGTTTTCTCAGTGAGCAGGAATTGAAACCCCTAAGCAGAAGATTATCGGAATAATGGTTGAAGAGAGGTGTAGGAGGGGGCTCTGATAACAGCAGCCATTGCCATCCTAAAACAATCCAGAAACCTCCTGTAATCACCTGTCCTCCTCCCCTCCATCATCCTTCCCTGTTCTAACACAGGCTCCTGCCACTGTTTTTACATGAAACACACACACAGAGTCTGACAGCTCTGAGCTTCCTTCCCTGCCCTTTCCTGTGGGGAAGCCAGTGCATGATGAGAGGAGGGAAACCTGGAACCTGGCTAAGCACCACCCTCATAAACTATCCCAGAAATTAGATCACCAAAAGTTCTTGACCAGAGTATTCTGCACTACAATAGCCTCTTGAGGAATGGCTACTAAATGGATTAAAAGCAGTAGCTAGGAGCTGGCCAAATTCTGGTAATTTGAGCACCAAAGTTATTAAGGACAGTTATGAGCCACTGAAAAAATAGGAAGCCATAAGTCCACAGTGATACCAAGTAGATAAAGAAATAATGAGAGAGAAGGGAGGGCCTTTGCTTACAATAGAACACCATGTGCTGACTGGTAAATATGAAGGGAATGCTGGAGTTGGAAAATCATCATTTTGTAGATTGGTTCAGGCAAGAATTACCAATAGATGCTAAATCTAGGGGGAAATGTTTGATGAGGAGTAGGATATTTGCATGGACTTATACTTTCTCCTCACAGATTGTTTACTAGTAGCAAAGAAGGGGAAAAAACAGTGATTATATAGTGCAGAGATTGGGCAACACCTTGACCCAAAATGAGAACAGTCTATTTTTTAAATGGGACTTCAAAAATATGAATGTCATGGAAAGACAAAGAAAGGCTGTTTCAGATTAAAGGAGACTAAAGAAACAGGACACAATGGGTGATCCTAGAGCCAATCTTATATGGCAAGAAAAATTGCTGTAAAGTATACTATTCAATAGATTAAAGTAGTGTAACAATATTAAATTTACTGAAGTTGGTGACTGTGGCTATGTAAGAGAATATCCTTATTTTTAGGAAATACCCACTGGAATATTTAGGGGTAAAGGGCCATGATACATGTAAATTACCTTCAAATGGTTCAGAAAAAAAATATTATGTATCTCTATCTATCTAGATACAGAGAGAGCCTGAGTATAAATGATAAAGCAAATGGGGCAAAATATTATCAGTTGGTGCATCTGGGTCAAGAGCATGTGGGTATACTTGGTATTATTCTTGTAACTTAATTTCAAAATTAAATGTTTCAGAAGTGCAATAGTTCCCTACATTGGTGAAGAATCTCAATCTAGCTATCTCTTAATCACTTTTTATTGTGTGTCCAGCACTTTCCTGGCCCTCTGGGGGGCTATAAAATGATGTTCCTACCCTTAGGAAGCTTAACGTCTCTTGAGGAACGAAGTCCCTCAAACGAGAAGCAGAGAAGATTATAAAATTTCAGCCAGGAGGTTAGAAAAGGAAGAAGAGATCAAGATAGGTGAATGCGGTCAAGAAGGGCTTCAAGGAGAAGGCAGGCCTGAGCCTCAAAGGCAGGATTTAAATCAGTAGAGGATATTTCAGATAATGTCAACAAATAGTTTGCATAACTCAGGGAGAGGCCTGTGCAGAGACTGAATGGACTGGAATGGAAACAGCTATTAGGAAGTATTGGAAAATATGGTTGAGTAGATAAGATAGGGCCAGTCTGTAAGTTCCTCAAGAGCAGTGTCTAACTGATCTCATGCAAAGTATCCCCCATAGCAGAGGGCACTGGACCAAATCCACGGGTGGTGTCCAATACACCCTCATCATTTGGTTAAGAAAAAATAATTTCATTGAACCTAAAACCAAGATAAGAAGTTTGTCCCCAATCCTATACATAACAAATATACATATAATTTTTATAGGTATTGAGCTGAGGGCAGGGACTTTCTAAAGTCCAAGCCAAACAAGCTAAGAGATAGTACAGGACCTGGCTGGACATTGATGGAAGGTAGTAGGTCCAGGTGGCAAAGCCAACGTGAGGTATTAACTGTTCTAATGCAGAAGTCTTTCAAGAGGTGCCCTCATTTTAAAAGAATGGCCTTGCAAGAAAACTGTCCTTTTAGCAAAGGGATGAATCTCCCCGAGCGGGGGCGTTTTGAACACAAAAGGACACTGCTTAACCTCAGTGCTTACAACTGGAGCCCAGTTTGCTCAGCCTTTTTGAGGGTATTAGCAACCTGGTTCTGTCCCTAGAAGTAGTTGGCCTTCTCACTGCTCAGCAGGGCCCCAGGAACTGGCTCTCAGAGCCCCAGCAGACCCTTGCCCCATCTATGCTCTAGCAAAACTATATGCAAATTTTAGTTAATCAAACCCATTTCCCCACTAACTTGCATTAAAACATCAGCCATTTGTCTTCATTTCTGATTTCTTTTGACCAGCCAGTCACTTTTAAAAAAAAATAAATTTATTATTTTTATTTTTGGCTGCGTTGGGTTTTCGTTGCTGTGCGCGGGCTTTCTCTACTTGCAGCGAGCGGGGGGCTACTCTTCATTGCGGTGAGCGGGCTTCTTATTGCGGTGACTTCTCTTGTCGCGGAGCATGGGCTCTAGGCACGTGGGCTTCAATAGTTGTGGCATGCAGGCTCAGTAGTTGTGGCTCACGGGCTCTAGAGCACAGGCTCAGTAGTTGTGGCGCACGGGCTTAGTTGCTCCGCGGCATGTGGGATCTTCCCGGACCAGGGCTCGAACCCGTGTCCCCTGCACTGGCAGGTGGAGTCTTAACCACTGCGCCACCAGGGAAGTCCCCAGCCAGTCACTTCTAACACCTTTAGGTTCGATGATGCATCAACAAGCACCAAAATGCATTAGAGGTGGGGTCAGCAAACCGTGGCCCACAGGCCAAATCCAGTCCATCTGCCTGTATTTCTATGACCCTCATGCTCAGAGTGGTCTTTACGTTTTAAGTGGTTGGAAAAAATCAAAATAATAATAATTCAGAACATGTGAAAATGAAACCCACGCGTGAAATTCAAATTTCAGTGTCTGCAAATGAACTTTTATTGGCACACAGTCACGTTCATCCTTTTACATATTATCAATGGCTGGTTTTGTTCTATAGTTAACAGTTGAATAGTTGCAGAGACCACGTGGCCTGCAAAGCCTAAGATAGTTACCAGCTGGCCCTTTACAGAAAAAGTTTGTTGGCCCCTGTCCTAGAGCAATGGTTCTCAGTTTGGGGCGATTTTGCCCTCCAGGGGAAATTTAGCATTATCTGGAGACAGTTTTGGTTGTCACACCTGGGGAT
The DNA here is from genome assembly GCF_965194825.1 of Balaenoptera physalus. Classification (NCBI taxonomy): domain Eukaryota; kingdom Metazoa; phylum Chordata; class Mammalia; order Artiodactyla; family Balaenopteridae; genus Balaenoptera; species Balaenoptera physalus. The sequence continues at coordinate 105,127,751 of NC_138903.1, forward strand.
GGGATGGTATAGTGTGCTACTGACATCTAGTGGGTAGGGATGCTACAGTGCACAGGACAGCCTCCACAGCAAAGAATTATCTGGCCTCAAAAGACTATAGTGCTGACGTTGAGAAACCGTGGATTGGAAGAACCTAAGATACTTCTAGTAAAGGGGAAACTCCATCCTTAACAGGGATTCCGTTTAGTGAACACCCAGATCTTTAATTTACATTAGCTCATGGAACCTTCGCAATCACCCTGCAAGGGAGTTACTGATATTCTTCTTTTACAGGGAAGTTTTGACCACAACTTGCCCCAGAGCATACACAGCTGGCAAGTCTGGCTGGCTCCAGAGCCGGTATTTTTCCACACCTCAGTGCCTGCCGGGGCTCGGTGACGTCACAGGCAAGTGTTGTTCCCGTTCGGCTGCCCCCTAGTGTGCGAGCTGCGCAGACGCAGGCCAGTGTCGTTTCCCCTGGTACCCCCCTCAGAGGCCTCCAGGCCTCGGTTCGGAGAGAGGGTATCGACCACCCTCTGGTCTCCAGCATCTGGCCATTCGGGAAATGAAGCTGGGGAAAGGAAACCCCACCTCGACGGCGACCAGAATTATGAAAACTGACCACTCTCCCTCTTGCCCACTTTAATGCTGGCAGAGACAAGGAGGATTCCCTCCCTAGTAGACCCTATCTATAGAAGGCTTTTCAAGTCATATCCATGAATTTTAGGGATGCTCACATCACAGTATTAAATGAGAAGACATGCAGCGCAAAATTCTTTTCCACTCCACTTTCTCCATCTATTTACTATCCTGGAAGACAATGAGCTCAACGGATCAGTTAAGTCCATGCTAATGAAGGAAAAGTAAAGGACTTCCTGCTCACCCCCACCCCACCCCATGGAAATTTCAAGCCCAGGTGGGGGGAGTAGGCCCAGCAGCCTACACAGGAAGGTTGCAAACTGGCTGATGGTGCCTCCCTGAGCCCCTCAGTCACGCCCTTGAAAGGAAGCCACCCACTCCTCCTAAGGCAAACCACGGTGGGCCCATCACCTAATGATCACACAGCCGTTGAGCATTTCTTTGAATTTTATTGAAAATTGACATGGACATTAGAAAGGTATCAAGCTAAACAGTGCTGGTTTCGGGATGTTTCTCCTGGCGAATGAAAGCCCCAGAGGGCCAATGACTGGTCACATCTCTAAGCAAAAAGAACAAAGGAGAAGAAAGGAAAAACACGGACTCTGGAAAACATGCAAAGAGGCTCTCTCAAGAGACACAGGACAGTGGAATGGCAATGGTTGTAGGGATATATGGGAATGAGCACACTCACATGGTATTTTGATGCAAGTTAAACCAATGAATTCAAGGCAGATTTATCAACATCAAAACTCTCCCTCCAGATCCCAAGTTGAGCAGAAACTTCTCTCAAAACCCCAATTGGCCTTGGAAGGTTGGAGTCATTTTGCTCTCACTAAGCTTAAACTCCCCCGACTCTCCCTTCTCCACCTGAGAGTTAGTAGATCCACTTCCCCCACTTGCTGGGGGGTCTGCAGAAGGTCTGTGAATGCTGAAGAAGATATGAATGTTGCTTGACTTTCTCGTCCATATTCAGAAATGTTTAATAGTGGCTGTAGACAGTCAACCCATTGAACCGGAGAATTGGTGTTTAAAAACAGAAAACTCAAACGAAAACTTGTGAACAGTACTTCCACACCCACAGCTGAGGTCTCCTGCCTCAGTCACTTACACTTGGGTGAGTCGTCCTGCAGTTGTCTCTCTGAGGTTACATTTGGTCCATTCTCCAGCTCGGATGGTTCTTTTCCTGCCTTGTTAGGTTAGGACAAGACACTTCCATTTAAAATACCATGTAAGTCGGGAGAGAGCGTCTTGCCTGGACACAGGGACACAATGAACACTTGTTGTGTGGTATGTGTGTGTGTGTGTGTGTGTGTATGCGCACGCACTTTGGAGGGAGAGGGAATTGGTTGGTTTCTGATTTGAGACAATATGGAACCCTAACTCTTCTATAATGGCAGTCTTCTCCTTTAGACTTAGTGCAGCTGCTGAAGACAAGATTAAAAAAAGCTGGAGAGGGAGAGAGAAAGAGAAAGAAAACATGAAATTAGCTAAAGAAAAAGGACATTCAAAGTAAGACAGGGTGAGGGAAGTGGGCAGTGTGAGGTAGCACAGAGTATACTTGGAGAAGACAGGTGAGAAATGGGGTCACTGATGGACCATCACCACCGGGAAATCTGTTGAGAAGGTTTTAAGAACACCACACACCAGTTAAAAGCTTCTTGTTTTAATTAAAAAAAAAAAAAGAGAGAGAGAGAGAGCACATATTAACAGCCACATGTGAATGCCAAATAATTAAAACAAAAAACATAAACAAAAAAAAAGTGATCTGGACTGCAGCTAGGAAAAGCAAACTTCTTGGCTTAAGAGGCATGAGGGGTGTGTGTGTGTACACGTGGGGATTTTTCAAGAAAACCATTCTATTCCAGTCTCGGTTGGGGTGGGCATGGAGCCGGACACAGACCATTTCTAACGACTGGTTTTGTTTCACCAGAAGTAAACAGAGTACTTAGGGTATTTTTTAAAATAGTAATAACTGTACCACTTAAAAAGTCTTTTCACTGAAGAAGGAAGAAACCCTTTCTGTCTACAGTGAGACAAGCTACCCAATAAAATAAGCATTTTAATTCTTTTAATAGCCTTGGTTGACTTTCTAAAGGTCTCATGTTCACTCACAGGGTAGATTTTTGTTTACCAAACTTCCTTGATGACAAGGATCATCTAGGGCACCTGTTAAACATCCGCATCCGCACGCCCCATTCCAGACTCCCAGGAAAGCTGAGCAGCTAACAGGTGCCTGTGACTCTTATAGTCCGCGGAAGTGCTCAGTTCAGGAGCTGGCCTAGAGTCCTCTGCTTTGCCTATCCCTACCCACCCCATCCTCGAATATTTTCCTACGGGATAAAAACCTCAAAGGCCCTCTAATACTAACTATTCATTTTCTCCAGAACATCAAAAGACTTGTCTCCAGGAACATACATGAACACATTGAGTCCATTTGTAAAATGGCTCGGGACTCAGGAGACACTGAATGTAGCCTGGCTTCTGCCATGAAACAGGACTGGGGTGTCTGGCAAGTCCCTTCATTTCTCGGGGCCTCAATTTCCTCTTACAAAAAAGTGGGTCCTAACTGTCTTCTGGACCAAAATGTCTCCCTTCATACAAAATTCCTGCCTAGTCTCTGAAGGTCTCTCAAAGGCTGGGTGGCTCTAATACCTTTTGAAGTTTTCAGAGCTCCTCAAGCCTCAAGTAGTTAATCTGTAAACAAATGCAAATGAGGGGGCCTCCTATTTGTAATGCAAATAATTACGGCGGATGGAGACCGATTAGTTGTTTAAGTTTGGGATTCTTGGGAAGCAGCCGTGAAACTGGTCACAGAAACATCAAAGCTGCAAATAAGTAGCCTTTCCCAAGGAGACCTGACAGCCCTAGCTTAGCATCTCCCTGAGCTACTGGCTGAGTACCCAAGTTTTTTTGTTTTTTAAATCTCCGAGCACAGGGTCTCCTAAAATGCTCCACTGTGTGACTTGGATTTTCTCAAGAAACTAGCTTATGCTTTCGCAGCACCACCTTCATACTTGCTTCTGGCCACTCACCAATCAGTGACTCACCAAACAATACGTATCAAAACTGCACTCTTGCTTTGCCAACAAGAAAAGATAAAGTGTGTGCATTTGTTTGCTTTTCGTTTTTTCTACTTTTTGCTTCCTGTCATTATCTATTATTGAAGCGAGAACCCCCCTCTCCATTCTCAATACTTCAAAAAGGCCTGAAAATTTCGCATAGCCTTGTTTGTGTGTTTTGAAAGAAGGTGACCAAAAAAAAAAAAAAACCCTCAAAAATAAAAAAGAAGAAGGTCATGGTCAGTGCCAGTGGGACTGTGAGGCAGAAATCAAAAGAAGAGGTGGGGCTTGAAGTGGAAGTACATGGCAGGGGCAGGGGACCCAGCTGCCTGGCGCTCCAAAGGAAAGCTGTCAGTTACAATAGGAACCTTGGCTTAAAAGGCTAAATGGAGTCCAGTCCAGCTGTAGCGGGGAATACTATTCAGTACACAGCCATGGATTACTGCAAAGGAAGGGCAGAGAAACGGCGTGTTAGCCACAGATCGTTGCCAGGTCACTCCAGCTCTCACTCTCACTGGCCAAACACCAAAGGCCACTGTGCCTCATGGCCCTGACAATGGAGGGCTCTCAACTTCAAAGGGGCTCCCAAAGCCACTATCGGATGGGCCCCATCATACAAATCAGGGCTGGAAGATTTTTAAAATACCAAATCCTTAGACTGGAGACAAAGTTAGGGACCTTCCAAGGCACAACACCTCTTTTCTCCTCTCCAACTGATAAGTCTCACGTCTTCTTATTGTGGGGCATGCGCAAAATACAGATTGAAACTCATCATCATATTCACCAAAGAGACTGGAAGATTCATCAGAGCAAAACTGAAAACACTGATTCTTTGACCACTCTGGCAGTTTGTGACAGGGGATGGTTATACCTGCTACTGGCCCTGCCTTATTGGGATGGTGTGGCGTCCTATGGGAAATTCCAGAGGAGATGCTGAGACACCTCATAACAATTCCATAAGACACTAGGTTGGTACTAATATTCAGGTTTATTCTGCCTTCTGCATCTGCGGGGTACTCAGAATTACAGAGAGGGGAAATTTATGCTACTTTCTTCAGCAGTCGTGTTGTCTGGGAAGGGCTGGCTGTAAGTAAACTCGTTCCAGATTTTTAACACAGCTTGAGTGCAATTATTTTGAGTGAATCAAAACTGGAAAGGGCTGGGCTGACAGGCCAGAAGGAAAAGGCACCAAAGGATTCTCCTTCTGGAACCCTCTGAGAAGAGGCTGCGGCTCTTCTGTTGGGGGGCTGAGGGATGGTTGGGGAAGCCAAGTGACTGCGAACTAATGGGGAAAGCCGTGCTGACTGGTGCTCACCCAGCCATGGCGGATGCAAATACCTCAGGGGAACAAGCAGCAGCCAGAGTTGGAACAGGGAAGCTGGTGGTACAGAAGAGCAGGCGGGACCCCTGAACATGTTACAGTCCGGCAAAGATGGAGTGGGGAGTGGCCGGCTGGGGGCGCTGGGAGGGGCACTGGGATGCAGGATGCATCTTTAAACCACGTGACTGATGGCTTCTTGACCAGAGGCCAGACGCCGTCCTCAGACTCTCGGGCTTCTATAAACCTTGGCAGGAAGAGAGGGGAGGGCACGGGTTCTGTGCCCGCAGATGTGTTAAGGGGGAATTAGAGACAGGGAAGCCCAGCTCTGTTGCGCAGGAAAAGGGCGTCTACAGGAAGCCCAAACTGAAAATGAAAACAGAAGTTGGGTTAATGAATGGATGGATTAATGTCAAAAAAAAAAAAGGTTAGAAGAAAATGTCATGATGACTAATGGATAAATTAGAATATAGCTGTGTTAGATGGTCTTAAGGCCTTATTGCACTGGCTTCTGGGAACATGCTTTCTCTCTCATTCACCCACACACCTCTGAGTGGCGACCACAGTGGCATTAGCTAGTAAAACAATTATCAACAGCCACAGGAATACTTCTCCCTTCTTAATTACTAGGTCCTGACTAGTGCCCCCCACCCAGATACCCTGTAGAGGAATACCTTTAGCAAATCTCCAGGTGGCCTCAGGCCATGGCACAGCACGCCAGGCTCTCAGCCACTGAGTGCCTCGCCCCATAGGGAAAGCAGAGGAGGGAGAGGTTTCACCTTCGGAGATACCCAGTCCACTACCTGGTACCCCTTGGGCAAGATCTGTTCGAGAAGTGTCTGCGGGCAGTAACTGGGCTCTGCACTAGGGTCCGACCACAGTCACCTGAAAACCTGAACTATGGAAATCCATTATTGGTTTGTGTTCACACTGCACTTTGAACTTTCTCCCATTTAAACTTCATCCTCGTGATGCAAGCTTGACACACGAGGAGGCTGAGAAACACCGGTGAGGCCAACTGACTTGCCTGAGGTCACAGAGAAAGAGTCACAACCAAGAGGAGCAGAGCCCGAATCCCTTGGCTGCTTGATCAAGACTCTTTCCTTCACGCCACAGTGTCCCTGAGAACTCCATGCCTGTGGATCTAAGCCCCTGGTTATTTTTTACCTGAACACATTTATCTCATTAAATAAAGATATTGGGGAGGGACAGTTAAAAGCATATGCTGGGTATGTTTGTACAGTCACTACCTCAGTGAATACATCCACACACACACACACACACGCATGTGAATGGCAGTTTATACCAGGAACGAGGAGTTTTGCATTCTTGTTCCACTTCTGCCACTAACTCGCTATGTGAGCCTTGGTAAGTCTCTTAAATTCCCCACTCCTCCATTTGTTCATCTTGTCAACTGGAGATCAGCCCTTCCTCCTCTACCTCACGGGACTGTTGTAATGTGAAAATGAGGTACCATTCGGAAAAACACTTTGAATAGTATGAAAATGTAATACAAATGCTCAGCTCTATTTTTCTTCTTTGTCTACTTCCTAGGGGAAGAGAAACCTATAGAACACTGCAATGGCCTATGTCCTGGGCTGCATGGGAAGGCTGAAATATTTTGATATGTGTGTACCGTCCATGCACTGGGCACCCCCAACCAAGGGTCAAGGGGCCAGCAACCACTGAGACATAGCACCTGCAACTGTGTGAGGGTCACAGAGGAAGGATTTCTCTTGCAATTGCAGACAGCTGCCAGTAGTGCCTCAAGCCATTTCAAAACCAGCAAGGAACAGTAAACCTCACTCTGCCTGCACTCTAGTTAATGAGGGGTGGCCTTTGTGATCCACCCCTGAAATGAGGGCTGTGGGGAATGGACGGGTTGCCTTTGCTGCTTTCAGACCCCAGGGAGCCAAGGCCTCCTTCCCCTATTTGGTTTGGAACTGCTTTTGTGGTGTGCTGGCGAGAAGCATGCCAGAAAAAGCCAACCTACTCAGGGTCGGGGTTGGCTGTTCCCACTGTTTGCCAATTGCCTCTCACTTGTAAAGTATGGCTTTAATTATAGTTTTGCCAGGATTCATTTTAGTAATGGCCATTACCAATGATTTACTCAGGGAAAGCTGAACCAAATTGTGTCAAAGAGCGTTAATTTGGGTTTCATTAACTGAAATCTAACTGAACAGGATGCATCTTTCCTGTTGTCCTCATTGAAAATGGGGGGGCCAAAGAAAATACACGTGAACTGAGTGTCAGCCTCTGTGCTGGGCACTGGGACTGCAGCCATGGACAGACGCTGTCGGAATTGAGAGTCTTCCTAGGTGGAAACCTGCTGTTTCATTCAAGTCAGCTAACAGGGCTCCAAGGCTTGCCTTTAAGCCAGACAATAAGTCATTTCATTGTTCTTTTCGGGTTGTTTCCTTTGGCCCAATTTCACGGGCCTTATGTTTCAGAAGCCTCTATGGACTTCCTCTTCGGGATTTGCTTGAAAGTAGGATGTTTTGCCAGCTGCCCAAAGTCCCCAGTGCAGTAGCTGCAGCAATTAGTTTGGTGACTAACAGCAGGCTCTCCATTTAAATCATAAACTCCACGGGTGAGTGGGGAGAAGTCTTCTCAATATTTTATAGTCCCTGATCCAAACAAACCAAATGTAAAAGGCATTTATGAGACAACCGGGGTATTCTGAACACTGACTAGAAATTTTATGTGAACGGAATTGTTAATTTTGGGGGTGTGATAATGGTGGCGTTGTCGTTATTTATTTATTTTTTTAAGAGTCATGAGCTCTTAGAGATACATGCTGAAGTATTTACAGATGAAATGATATGGGTTTTGCTTTGCAGTAATCCAGCCGGTTTGGGGCAGCAGATAAGACAGGATTGGCATATGTTGACAGTTGTTTGGGGGCTGTGTTGTGGGTACGTGGGGCTGCATTGTACTGTCCTCTCTCTTCTTTCGTTCCTGTTTGAAAGTTTCTATGGTAAAGTTTAACAATGGTAATAAGCCTAATTATGTTAGATTTAAAATATTTATGTTCCTCCCCACTCACTACCTGAGTCTAGTTAAAAAGATAGAAGCAGCTTAATCATTGCTATAACCAGCTATAAACTATGTGATGCCAGGGGCTGCTTTATTCACTCCTGCAGACACAACACCTAGCCCTGAGGAATCCATCTTACCAACGGTTACCTGCTTACCTACTTATCAAAGGTGTTCATGAAGCCAGTACTTGTAGAATTAAATATTCTATAATATCTGAGAACCTTCATTTTCTTCCACTTTTATTATGGTCTTGGGGGCCAAACGAAATTAGAGAACTTGAACCCCTCAGGTAAGAACAGCCACCAGAGGGAAACAGAGAAGCAAGTTTCCGTTGGCTCAAAACATTCCCAAACCTGGGCGCCAAGGCTGACCGTGACGTTGCAGGACAGGGTTTGTGAACTCAACAGTTCCCCTCGTCACAGCAGTTTAGTTAATTTTGAAAGTAATGGTGAAGGCGCCTTTAGAAAAAAATGGCCAAAATTGAAACTTCAAATATTGATCACAGGATCCACCTATGCTACCTAGCTGTTCTAGCAGCAAAAGTCTGAAAACACCCCACTTTTAATCAGGAAGGCAAACATTCCCACATGTATACTTGAAATCACACCAGCCTATTTCTTCATATTATAAGTCACAAGAGAATACCAGCTAGAACAATGAAGCAGCTTCTTTGATATTAGATATGTGTGTTGGGCAGGGGGTGGGACTTGGGGAGATGTGTTCTAGAAGCCACTGCCAGTTCTATTTAGAGTTAATAAAGCTTACCGGGACCCTGGGTCTCATGCAGCATGCAGCAAACAGCAGAGTTAACTGTAAAACAGTAAAAGCTGATGAAGATGGAGTGAGCTTGGGGAGAAATCAAACATTATGAGTTGACACAAACAATGAAGAGTTAGAGGTCAAAGGAGATTAGGAGGAGTGGGGAGGGGAAGAAGGGAGGGTGTGCTGGTAGGGACCCCCGAAACACTGGTACTCTTTCTTAACCTCTTTAAGGGCAGCCAAAGGAAGTTCTCAGTATGTGACTCTATTAGATCCAATCACCATCTCTCAAGAAGAAATGCTTCTACCCCTACTTCCACCCTCAACCCCCGCCCCCCATCATCACCACGGGACAAGAGTGACACAGGTCTAATGATGGGTCTTCCGGAGGTTAGCCAACTGTTCAGGGAATTACATAAAAAGCCCACGCCTGGGGCCACTTATATATCTGGAAATATGGAAGAGGACAGGCTGTTCTGTCAGGCTCTCTTGTTAATAGGAGATGCCTCGTGCCCGTGAGGTTTTCACTCATCTCAAAATTGGAAAAGGGTGCCATCACCAACTCCAAATATTCCTGGAGACTGGAGAGACATGTCTCCCTATATGGGGTCCTCTGCCTGGGCGTGGGGTGGCAGTCAGTTAATTGAGGGCAATGAGGAGAAAGCCTGGTCTGGGAGGAACTTCCGCTGAACAGCTCAATTGGGACTATTTATAGTTGAGTGTCAGTGGGGTCCCAACAAATGAATCTCCTAATTCCTGCCAGCAGGCTGTGAAACTGCCCCAGGGACTGAGTTAACAAACACCACAGGATTATGAAGGCAGCAGGTTAGAGCCGGAAGACAAATTTAGACTTTTCTGATCTTAAAAATAGGAATCCATTCCTGCTGGTGCAACTAACACAAGTCAGTTAATATACAGTGCGTCCAAAGAGGCTTTTTTCGGGCTAGTTGAACTTCATCTATCAGGTAATACCACAAAAAGTTAGTCTGTGACTTTGACATATAGTGTGATTCAGTAACAAAAAAATCTCTGGACTAATTGGTGAAAATACCCAAATTACACTTTTGAAAAAAGAATATTCAGATGGCAAAACTGAGTGCCTTTAAATATAAGATATTTTACTGTTGTATTTTATCGTTGGTGAAATGTTATACTGTTTTATCCTTAAGTGATAAGCCAGGTACAGAGGAAAGGATGTTTCCGCCTTCTGGCAAATATCTAATAGTTGAGTCCAGCAACAAGTGGCTAAGAACAGAAGGCAATGACCAGGGACATGTTTCAGATCCTCGGGCCGCTTTAGTAAGGACACTGCTTGACACTGCAAATGAGGGCTCCTCCAGTCACACTGCACAAACAACTAGAGCGCAAGGGACCACCGGATGTTTTCCTGGTGTTGTACAGGTCCCGTCGGAAATGCTTTTCTCTTCTCTGGTTCTGGGATAAGGGATGGATAACTTCAGCAAGCAAGGCCTGGGCTTGGGTCAGGGATATTAACCCACATGGTAACCAAGAGCTGATGCTATCCTGCCTCACCAAACGCCAGGGGAGACAGATGGATTGTACAGTCATCCCCGGGGTTGAGGGTGGTGCCCGCGGAGGATACTAGCAGCTGAGGGTTCCCCACCAAGTCCCCGGTACTCCAGGCTGGGAACAACCAAGCAGCCAAGAGGGAGGGACAGGAAGGGGTAAGAAATCAGGACCAGGCTGTAGCCTTCAGTGGTTGGCCGCAGCCGTGAAAACTGAGGCGGGGCGAGGGGGGCTCCAGGCATGGAGAGGTGAACCACCTCAGACCTAGGACAAGCGAGCAGGCCTGTGAGCTGGATCGGCTCCAACCTCCCGGGGGAAAGAGGGTGCCCAGAGGCTCCTGCTACCCTCTCTCTGCTCTTCTTTCTGTTCAGCTCTTTCTTGTAACTTTGCAGCTTCTCATTGTTTCCTCCCTTCTTCTTTCTCCTGTCTCACATTCCTTTTGCTTTTCCTCCCCCTCTCCCTCCCTCTCCTCCTACCTTGAGTTTGCAGGGTTTTCCCAAGCGGGCCGAGCAGAGGGGCTGGGCCTCTGGGGCCACACACCGCCCTCCCCTACTCTCAGCTCCCCAAACTCAGGGAATCCGAAGGTCCAGTGGGGACACCGAGACCAGTTACAGGGGCCCAAAGGAGCCTATCAGCCCACAGCTGGCCTCTGTCACCGCCCTGAGGGGACGAGCAGGAGGGGAGAGAGGCCCTCGCCCCAGAGCAGCCCACTACTTACTTCTTCTTCTCTTTGTCTCTTTTCAGAGTCTGTGCGCCTCCAGCCTGGGAGCCCTGGGACTGGAGCAGCTCGGCTGCCGTCTTTCTCTGCTTGAAAGCGTTCACTTCATCGTCCAGGGATTTCTTCTTATCCTCCAGCTTCTTCTTCTCGTCCTGGTGTAGCTTCTTCAGACGGTCAAACTTCTCGTGCAGCTGGCGGGGAAGCACAGGGAGTTTGGGGAGACCCCCCGCAAGGAGACCCCAGCTGAGCCCGGGGGTGGGGTGGGGACGGGCAGGCTTGCGACCCTCAGGACCCTGGGACCTGACGAGACATTTCTGCCAGGGACGGCTATGATGGCACCAAAGGGCACCATGTTCTGGAGAGTTCTCTTCTGCCATTTTACCTCTGTGTTTCTGCTCCGGAATATGGTCAGGGAACCGTGCATTCTGCTTAATCAAGCATTTGATTTAAAAGAGTCCCCATAGTCACTACATATGGATAAAAATAACATCAGTGATAATATAGAACATTTACTGAGTGCTTATTATAGGCCAGGCACTGACTTTTATAAGCACTTTATATGTATTAACTCATTTAATCATCACAACAACCCTATGAGGCAGATTCTGTTATTGTCTGCATTTTATAAGGAAACAGAAGGTATGAGAAGTTAAGGAATTTGCCCGAGGTCAACTCATTCTTTTAATTTATTTATTTGTTTGTTTATTTATTTATTTATTTTTGGCTGCGTTGGGTCTTCCTTGCTGCGCGCAGGCTTTCTCTAGTTGTGGCGAGCGGGGGCTATTCTTTGCTGCGGTATGCGGGCTTCTCATTGCGGTGGCTTCTCTTGCTGCGGAGCATGGGCTCTAGGTGCATGGGCTCAGTAGTTGTGGCTCGCGAGCTATAGAGCGCAGGCTCAGTAGTTGTGGCGCACGGGCTTAGTTACTCTGTGGCATGTGGGATCTTCCCGGACCAGGGATTGAACCTGTGTCCCCTGTCCTGCATCGGCAGGCAGATTCTTAACCACTGCGCCACCAGGGAAGTCCTTCAACTCATTCTTTAGATGATTATATAATGACATCTCTCTCAATATGAAAGGGGCCCCTGCCTTTTCTTATTCCCTCCAATCAGGGAGGATCATGGGGAGTTGCAGAGGAAACTTCAGCAATGCCGAAGCTGGTCAAAGAAAACACTTGTCCTTGGACACGGAAGGAGATAAAAGAATTTTAGAAAATGGGATGAGTGCGGAAACCTCAGCTTTGATCAAGGGGAGGTTTAACTAGCCCTGAATAGAGCCAGAGACCCAAAGGAGAAGAGCAAGAATATTCTGGCATGCCACTGTGATAAGTGGATCAGAGAGCTAGGGGTGTAGGTGGTAACAAACTAGAATGTGATAAACTACCCTGAATAGTAAGAGCAGCCCAAGCATCATTGCACTTTCTTTTGAGGATTCAGGAGGAAATGGAGGGTTCTGAGGCACTCACAGTACACCGTGAAGGAGGTCAGGTGTCCTACAGGTATCTGGGACTGTCACTGAGTAAGGGGTGGTGGATGACAGACCCGCTGTGCAAACCAGCTTTTGCTAGTCACTTGGGGTAGGCTGGTGGTGGAAGCTCTGCTGATCAGTTGCTTTCACCTGGCTTTTGTTCACTGGCCTTTCATTCATTTTCTTTATCGTTGAGATCCCCTCACCTGTCTTCCTAAAAGTACTGGGTGATATTTTTCTTTTGAAAAGTGAAACTGAAATGAAGTCAAGTCTCTTGCCATGGGCTTTGGCAATAACACCGGACAGCAGATTAAAAGAGGAAGAGACTTGGGAAGTAATTAAGTGCTTCCTTTCTTTATGGGTTTCAAGGCCCAGAGAGCTGAAGCAGTTGCTGACAGGACCAAAACTGCGGCTGAGGCCAATTAATCTGGCAGCAGTAGGGGAATCGGTAGTGGGACCTTGGAGGCAAGGAAATGGTTAGAGGGCTAAATGCACTCTATTAGTCACGGCTTAAGTAATGAAAACTCCAGATAGACCATCAAGCCTTAGTTTAAAAACTCGCTAGAGCCGCACAAATGTTTCTTTAACGCTAGCATGAAATGGAACAGAATATTCAAGTGGATGGGGAAATGCACCAGCTGTCACTGGTTTAGGATTCAACAAGGTACCCAGGACCCTCTGGGACCATCTTTCCTCAAGGCCCTCAGTGCAGGCAGGACGGAGCAGGACTGCGAAGAAAGTGATCGACTGTCCCTACTGGGCTCCGAACTCCCAGAAAGCAGGGGAAAATATCAGCCCACCCCTGACCTCGAGGGGCTAGGTCAGGTCTTGACTCTTGAGTGGCGCTGCCCAATAGAACTTTCTGTGGCATGAGGGTTGAGCATTTGAAATGTGGCTAATGCAACTGATAAACTGAGTTTTAAACTGTACTTAATTTCAATTCATTTAAATTTAAATAGCTACATGGGCTAGCAGCTACCATATGGGACAGTGCGGCTCTAGTGAACTAAATGACAGAGAATGAGAAAACATCCCGGCCTTGGGGAATGAGGGATGGAGAAGACACAGATCTCACAGCCTCCTCTGTGCCAGCCAAGGCACGGCTACGGATGCTGTGCCCCATTCCTGCCCGGAGGCTGCAAGACTCCCCCCAGATGCTCTCTTGGGGCAGAAACCCCTGTCTTGCCCAAGTTCAGCCTCCTTTTCCTTCCCACCTGGCACGCAGGCTCACATTTACCTCTTTTTCTGCCTCTTTAAGTTCAGCTTCTTTCTCTTTGACTCTCTGGACGAACATCTGTCTCATCTCCTCTTCTTTTTTCTGGAGCTCCCCTAGGAACTCATTCCTTTTGGCCTCATACGTCTCCTGTAAACTGCGAACATGGTCAGGTTAATTCCCCTGCCTTTGGAATGGCTCCTGTTCACTGAAAACTGGCCCCAGGGATCCTCCCTGGGTTCTCCCACCCTCTCTTCCTCAGTTCTGTGGGACGTGCAAAAGCAGAAGCACAAAGCTGTGGGCACCTGGATTGGCACGTGACAGCAGGGTCACAGGGTGCTGTGTGGTTATGGGGCCAGCCTGGTGAACCCGAGAGATATCTGGAACTGGGAGTGACTTAGAACACCTGCTTCTATACCCTGATTTACAGATAAAGAAAGAGGCCCAGAGAAGTGAGGTGACTCGCTCAAGATCACACAGCTAGTTAGAGGCAGAGCTGAGACCAGAAGCTGGGTTTTGTCTCATAATCTAGGTCCTTCCACCTGCACTATGCTGCCAGGTCCTGGCTCTGAAACTGATCACATTGATGAACGATTTCAACAAACACTTGATGAGACTCCACCGTGTGCTAGACACAGAAATAAGTGATACTATGCTAGTCACTCAATATCTAGAGCCAACAGCCACTGTGCCTGCCAAGGAACTCACAGTCTAGTGGGAGATGCCTGGGTTAAGTCTCCCTGCCCCCGGCCTGGACTTAGTTTTAAAGAAATAGGAGTTAGCCTGGTGAAGAGGAAGAGGATGTGTGCTCCGAAGAGGGCAGCCTGTGGAAGGGCACATGTGGAGAAGGAATGGCACACCTGGCTGGAGTAGTGGGAGATGAGATTCCTGAGTGTGACAGGAGAGAGCAGGCATTGGATGCCATGTTAAGACTTAGATGTTTTAAGCAGGGCTGACTTGATCCATTTTGAAAATGGGAAAGACCACTCTGGGCATTGCATGAAGAACGGACTTTCCAACAAGCCAAGTAAGAAATGACAGGATCTTAACGGCAACGGCTGGGAAGGAATGTGGGAATGGGAGACAAGCGAGGGAAGCAGAACTCCCAGGACTTGGGAGGAGTCAAAGATGATTCTGGTTTTTCGACTTGGGCAACCAGGTGGATGGTGGGGCCATGTACTACGACAGGGAACACTGGAGAAGGAGTACGTTTAAGAGGGAAGGAGATGAATTAAATTTGAGACAGCTTGAGTTTCAGGTACATCCTCTATGGGACAGCCAAGTGAAAATATCCAGTAAGCAGTGGGATCACTGGGTTTGGAGCTCAAAAGTAAGATGTTAGCTTGCGAGTAATCTATTTCTAGGTGGTAGTTAGGGCTGTGAGAGTAGAAAGAACCAGCTGCAAAGAACATAGAGAGTGAAAGGAGCAGAGGCCATCAGAAAGAACAGGGAAAGGAAGAAGCTGAACAAAATGAACCTGCCGATGAGGCTTCGAAGGAGTAGTAGCACGCGCGAGAGGGCTGAAACCAGCCGGACCAGTGCTAGAAAAGACAACGGCAGAGAGAATTTCGGGAAGGAGGCAGAGGGGACGAGTATCAAACAGGCTTATCGAGGCCTGACAATTCCTGAAAGGGGACCTGAGCTCCAATAAAGGACACCACACGGTAATTTACAATGTGGGGCTGACGTCACACATCATGCGTCCAGATCAAACACTTAAACATATAGCTCCCATCAGCATAGTTATTTGAAAGCATTTGAAGCAATGTTTTCAAAAACATTCCTCTTCTCTGAAAGCATCTTAGATTCTGATTTGAAATGTCAATGATTATTAACATCCTGTGGTCAAAACAAAACTTGCCCTTGAACACAAACACTAAGGACGAAAGCGAATGAAGAGCCGGAAGTTCATCAACACTTGTGCAATGACTGCTGCCTGGTCCCATCTGGTTTTGATACCGGGGAGGGGGCTAAAGAACAGACTGGAAACCCGACAGAGCAGAAGGAGCCTGATGTAGAAAGTAGGGCAGTGGCCAGACACAAACTGCCACGTGGAGGAACAAGGCCCGGGCTCAGGGCTCGCAGCTGCCGTGTGAATGCTTGTGGCAGCAAGACAATCGGCCTTGCCATCCCCTGGCCTCCTCCCTGCCCCCACACTTATAAGCAGAACAGCAATGCTTACCAAGCCCGTCCTGCCACAGCTCCCCTGGCAGGTGTGCCGAGGCAGAGAAGGGACGGGCAAGTGGAAGTGGCGAGCAACTTAGCCCTGTGGCTCCAGGTCTGGGCACCCGTGTCTCACCTCCCCTGTGAATTCTCCAGGGCGAGGCTTCCCTACCGCCGCCCCCCGCCCCATCGTGTGCGCTGAGCTGAGCTGGGCCGGGCTGGTGGGAGAGGTACCTGAAGGGTTTGCTGTCGGGGTCGGTGTCCTTAAAGCCCATCTCCTCCAGCTTACAGCGGCGGTACAGCTCATAGTGCCGGCTGTGGGTCTGCTCCCGGAGGTCCTCCATGTTGATCCGGATCAGCATCTCCCGCAGCTTCACAAAGTCGCAGTGGGCTTCATTTTCAACTGCATAGCAGCGGTTGGGGTATTGGAAAGGAAGGTCACAAGAAGCAGAAATGGACAAAACGAGACGGGAAATGTCTAACAGTGACATTGCCTTTCAATCTGTGTATATAGAGCTCGCAATTTTGCCTCCTAATTGGCTTTTCTACTAAAAAGGCAAATGAAAAGTTACAAGAATGACAGTAATGGAAAACTGCAATACCATAAAAATATCTAAGAAGACATTCATTAGCACCTCAACCCAAATTCACCCATCAGACATTCACAGGAATGTTTGCTCCGCACCACTTTTAGGACGATGGCAAATGCACATTCAACCATTCATCTGATAAATACTTGCAGAATCTCTGTTCCCAGGATTGTGTGAGGCACTGGAAATTCAGAAACATGGAGTCTTGCCCGTAGGAGCTTCCAGTTTAGTGGAAGAACATAATACAATGCAAAAATTACCAACATGGAGGTATATAGCCAAGGTGCAACAAAAGCCCAGAAAAGCCCGGGGGCCTGAGAACTCCAGGGAGAGTGAAGGCTTCAACAGAGAGCTGACAGACCCCTAAGATGACTCTTGAAGGAAGGCTAGGAATTAATCAGGCAGATAAGGGACTCATCCTTGCAAGATCTCAATGAGGTTAGGCAAGGTTACACAGCTAGAAGTCGCAGGGTTAGGACTGCAATCCAGGTCCTCTAAAGGAGAGACAAAGGCTATGACCAGGTGCCAAAGTCCAAAGAATAAGGGGGAAGAACTAGGACATCAAGAGATGACAGTGACAAGGAGGGATGTGGACCACAGGTGTGGCCCATCTGGATGGTAGAAGCTTCAAAGGAGGTGTTTTTAGAGGGTGGATAATGGCCTGATGGCAGCAATGATGGCCAGGACAGAGTGGGCCCCACTTTCCAGCCTGAGTGAACAAGCCCCCTCCTCAAAAGAGTGTGGCAAAGGTCTGCGTTTGGGGCAGTGGCCAAGAAGGACAGAGGTGTGGACCCGATCCCAGCAAAGGGATTTCGGGTCATGAGCAGTGCTCTGGCACGTGTCTCCGGGCATGGCTCCACCTTGCTGGAATGGGGAGATGTGGCCTGACCACGTTGGGACAGTAGCATCTGAGATGAGGAACAAGCACAGTCACCCCGGATTCTGTCTCACGGGTCTGGGAGAAGATCGTGGGGACAGGGAGGGAGACGGGGATGACAGGGTGGGGCAGGGTTGCAGCAGATTGCATTGCGGTCATCAGAGCAATCTTTCCAAAGCCCAAATCGGCTCACATAACCCCTTCCCTTAAGACACACTGCCTCTGGGAGAAAGCCCCTCACTGTCATAGAACATATCAGCGTTAAGTCAGGCAACTCCTCAGGACAATCTCCTCCTCCATCCCTGGAGAGTGGTCCCTGATGGCCAGTCACAAGGAGTGACTCCAAGGCCCCTGCAAGGCCCAGACAATGCATGGCTTCTCTCACTCAAACAGAACCACGAACTCCAACTTGCAAGAAACACTTGGAAAACCCCCTTTGTTGGTTGGGTGTGGGGTGGTCTGAATCGGAATATGTCATTGGGACCACGTCTGCTAGCTTCTCCTCATTTCACCTCAGGTTCCTGTCTCTCAGACTCCAAAATTGACTCCCAGGGTGGGACTGTTGGTCCAGAAAGCATTTGCAAATGTTCTGGGAGGAGCATCCCCAGCCCCAGATGGTAGAGAAGACCAAAACCTAGCATGGTTCTGATGACCAGAATTGTCCTTACCCGCGGAAAAGCCAGCTATCGCCGGAGGGTGTCTGGCGTGACCCAGAGCCTGCCAGCCTTTGATGTGATTTGTGGACAACTTCCCACCAGCTTCTGGTTGTTTGCTCAGTGGCCGGAATGAGTTTACAGTAAACCAGCCACCCTCTCACACACGGTGCCCCTGCCGTCTGCCGCTCAGCATATGGCTGGAGACTCGGAGGACCAGACACCTCTTACACCCATGGCAATGTCCTGGGCCTTATCCACTGAACTGACTAGTACCAAAGGTAACTTACTTAATATGTGTCAGGCAGACCACAAAAGGAAATTTCCTGAGCCCGTAGGCAATACGTCTGTTTTTAATTTGCAAAATAATCATACATACAAAAGAGTGCTTGAAATGTACAATTTAAAGGTTTTAAAAAAAAAAAGAACACCGATGTATCCACGGCCGAAGTGAAACATTACCAGTGCCCTAGAAGTCCCTTTGTGTCCCTGATCTCATGCCTCTCCTTCCCTGCAACAAGACTTAACCACTAGCCTGAGTTGGGGATTTATCCTTCCTTTGTTTTTCTTTATAGTTTTACCACTTATGCATGAATTCCTAAAGTTTAATCTACTTTTGGAATCCATATAAATGAAATCATACAGCCTGTCTTCTTCTATGATTTACTTAGCTCAACATTATGTTTCGGAGATGCATTGCTGTAGATGTAACTATAGTCCATCCATTTTCGTTGCTGAATAATATTGCATTATTTGAACATTCCACAATTCACCCAATCTATTTTTAATGGCTATCTGGCTTGTTTCTAATTATTTGCTATTATGAACAATGCTGCTGTGGACATTGTTGTCTGTCTCCTGGTACACTCAGGCGAGTACACATGCTTTCTCACACACTCCTTCCTACCTTACTCCAAGTACATTTATTTTTGTTTTAAGAATGCCTTCTCCATTACAGACAAAGAGAGCCTGGCTCACCGCAGAGAATACAGGTATGGAGCCAGAGTTTGCCTGCTGGCAACGCCTACAGATGTTTAAGGCCCAAGCTGAATGAGTAGAGACTGGGGACAAGTTAGGGACTGGTCACACAGGGGCTGGGGACAAGCAAAGAGACAGACAGAAGGGGAGGATCCCTGAGCGCAGCCCCTCTCCTGGAAATTCACTCACCCTGCACCGTGCCCCAGGGGTACTGCCGTGCCTTCATCATCTCATTCCCTATCTTCAGTTCTTCTGTGCTGCCAATGACAGCAAACGGCAGGTGGGCCTGGAACAGGAGGCAGACAAAAGCTCTGAACTCCGGGGAAAGGCACTGAGCGACCCCCAGTTCAGCTGCTGGTCATCACCGGGGCCTCGGCGCTCCAGCTGCAGTGTCCCTCACTGTCGCCATCATCAAGAGGCCTTTCTTAAGCTCCCGAGCTGTGTAGGGAGAATAGGCCTAGTCCAAGCTTCTGCTGTTCAGAAATTCACAATCGAAGGTAACAAGGACATGGCCGAGTGCGTAGGGAACAAAGACAGTAAATAAGCAGAATAATAAGCAGATACACAGATTAGCCAGCT
Organism: Balaenoptera physalus; assembly: GCF_965194825.1. Classification (NCBI taxonomy): domain Eukaryota; kingdom Metazoa; phylum Chordata; class Mammalia; order Artiodactyla; family Balaenopteridae; genus Balaenoptera; species Balaenoptera physalus. Next base: position 105,147,307 of record NC_138903.1, read on the forward strand.
AGTCAGTCTTCACAGTTGCCGAGGGGAAGAGCGTTTGGAGCGCAGGTGAGTGGGATGAGGAGGGCTATGTGTGGAGAGAGACTGAAGGAGAACCAAGGGGCTGGGATCACTGCACCCCTTCCCAGAGTGTGACAGCGCCGAGAATAGGCACATACGGAGACCACACTACTTGCTGACTGAGATGGACGCTCCTGGTTCTCATCCTTCCCTAGAGCAAGAGCTCGCACTGAACTCCTGAGCCTAGAAGTCAAGTCCCCAAGTATTTACCCACGTGCCCATCCCTGTGCGGGGTTCTGTGTCAGGGGCTGTAAGGGAAACAAAAGGAGTAGAAGACACACTCTCTCGCCCTCTGGGAGCTTACACTCTGGCTGGGGAAGACTGAATTACATACCCAAAATCACGTAAGACAGAATATGCCCAAGGGCTCAAGTGTATGGTCTGGTGCCCTGCACACAGTAGGTGCTTAATAAATACTCCTTGAATGGCAGTGGCACGACCACAGGAATAGCAGAGGAAAGAAAAGTACAAATGTTTGCAGGGGAGGGGGGTAATGAGGAGCGAGGCCCAGAGAAGAGGCAGCCGCCCCCAGCTGGTAGCGTGGGACCTGGGACACCGGCACTGTGCCCCATTCCACAGAGAGCCAGCCAGGTTATAAGTCTGAGTCACCACTGGCCGAATGGAAGCACTGAATAAATACTGTTTACAAACCAGGTGATCCTGGGTGGAGTTTTAGCCAAAAGGGCTTTACACAGAGAAGGAAAAAGTCCACTGGAACAAGCTTTCTTAGCCTGCTTGGAGAAACAGGCTTCGATCTCAGATATTCTGACCCACTTGTTCACTCATCCAGTCTACAAATATTTACTGAGCTGCTACTATGTGCCAGGCATTAAGAAGAATACAACGGGGCTTCCCTGGTGGCGCAGTGGTTGAGAATCTGCCTGCTAATGCAGGGGACACGGGTTCGAGCCCTGGTCTGGGAAGATCCCACATGCCGCGGAGCAGCTGGGCCCGTGAGCCACAACTACTGAGCCTGGGCATCTGGAGCCTGTGCTCTGCAACAAGAGAGGCCGCGATAGTGAAGAGGCCCGCGCACCGCGATGAAGAGTGGCCCCCGCTTGCCGCAACTAGAGGAAGCCCTCGCACGGCAACGAAGACCCAACACAGCCAAAAATAAATATAAAAATAAATAAATAAATAAAAGATTACTATTTAAAAAAAAAAAAAAAGAAGAATGCAACACCGAAAAAGCTCAGAGCCTGCCCCTGGCGAGTGCACAGTGTGGTAGGGGAAAGACGCACCAACAATGATAATACAGTAAAGGTCCAGACTATGAACAGAGGCTTGAGGGCTGGAGGAACTCAGAGGAAGGAGAAGCTAATTCCGTGGGAAGTCAAAGCAGGCTTCATGGAGTAGGTAGTAGCAATCGTACTAACAGGATTGGGAGCTATGGACCTGATACTAGCTGCAGCTCTGTTTCCCACGTACCAGGTGCTCTACGTTGCATTATCTCATTGAATCTTTACAACACTAGGAGGTAGGTATTCTTATTATCCCCATTTTATAGAAGAGGAAACTGAAGTCCAGAAGGGCTAAATGACTTGCCAGCAGCCACACCGTAGTAAGAGGCAGAGCTAGGGGTGGAATCCAGGTCTCTCTGACCTCAAAGCCCACCCCTGCTGGTCTACCACTCCCTTTTGGGGGGTTCGAGCAGCAGATGAGGGCAGCACTCTAAACCTCGGGGGTGAACTGGCCATGCAAGGCCAGATTATAAGAGGCAGTTGAAATCTGATCTCACAGCCAATCCTTCCTTTCCATTCTCCTCTAACTCTGCACCCCAAGAATGTTCTTCAGAGTGGAAGAACACAGGCGTTAGTCAGGAGCTCAGACCCAGGACATCTGCTAACCCCCCGAGGTGCTTGGCCATCCAGCTGAAGCAGCTCCCCCTTCACCCCCTCTCAGCTGCTCTCCAATGATCATCTCAGGTGTTTCCACACCCCTTCCCACTTCAATGACTGTCCCTGAAATGGGGACAGAGGACAGAGGGAAAGATGAGGTTATGGATATGGAAGGTGGGTGAGGGGTGGAGGTGGGAAATGTTTCATCAGTCCTAGCAGGGGACTGATCACGAGGGTCACTGGGTGTGTGACATATGGAGCATGGGGTGGGGGGCAATGAAATCCTGAAAACTCTGCCTAAGTGCCAGAGCGTCTGTGACCTCTGCCAGCTGGCTTTGCAGGGGGGTCATCTGGACACAATTCATTCCCCCTCAGAGACCCAAGACACGTCGGGAGCCTCAAATCCACCCCCAAACACTTTCAAGGAAAAGGCTGTCCCTCCTGCAGAGAGCCCGAAGCTTCAGTCACACGAGGCGCAGCCATGGCAGAGGGCTAGACCGAGGGAGGAAATGTTGCATCATTCTCACGCATCCTGGGCTCTCGGCTGAAAGTGATGGAGGAGGAGGGCATGTGAAGTGGGAAGTACTTCTCTGGGCTTAAGAGCAAAAAAAGAAAAAAAAAATCCAAGAAGAGAATAAAGGCATTAAAAAATGTCAGTATTCCCTTGGGTCTGTTATTTTTATCTCCAAAAGACACTGTTAGTTAGAATGCCAGGGTCACTTGCTTTCCCTCCTCCTTAAACTGCTGTCATTTTATCCTTCCCCGCTCTAAAACACACAACCCCTGCCCACGGCAGCTTCAGAGGGCTCCCGAGGCCTCCCACACACACTCCTTTGCAACTGGCATCAAAGTCTGTTCTGATAAGTATATGCAAGGATATCATTTCCGAGTGCTCCCAGGCAGATTTCATTTGATTCTACAACAGGCTTACAGGGCGGTTAGTGTAAACCCCATTCGTGATTTGGAAAACTGGTGCACGGAAGAGTTAACCGAGTTGCCCAGGTCCCTAAGTCCCGTGCCCAGATCTTCCCAGGGAGCAGTGAGGACACCACGCTGTAGCTGCCAGCCTCTCCCAACCACCCAGGGCTGGAAGTCAGCTCAGCTTTAACCATGAAGGACAGGAAATCATGGGGCCAGCTCTGGCCCTCTTTCTGCTGCTCTTGAGAGACTGATGGCTCTGAAAACCAGAATAGAGTAGAGCAGAGCATGGAGAAGGTAAACCCTCCAACCAACCCCACCTCCAGGGCTGATACTTTGTATGTGTGGGCCCAGGGAGGAGAGGGTAGATGCAAGACGGCGCAACTGCTGAAACCTGGACAGGTTCCTAAGGGGACTCCGTGTTACCCTCTCTCACCCAAGAGACCTCGGATGCCCCAGTCTCAGAAAACTCCACCAGGAGATCGTCCCAAGCCTTCTCCTGGGAGTCTGTTCCCAGACTCACTACCTTTGCAGCCTCATATGTACCTTAAGTTCCTCTCGGGACATTTTAAAGTGTTTGATGATCCAACTGGCATGATTATTCTATTCTGGTTCCACGACACCCATTCTACTAGGGAGGTTAGATGACCGTCCCCCTAAGCCTCGCGAAATAGAGTGTCAGGACCACCGTTTATCTCTCATCTGATAATATCCCGAGTGGTATGGCTTCCTCCCAGGGGGACAGTATTTCCCAGTCGTGCTGCCGGTTATGCTGGCCTCCATTCTAGGCTCCTACCAGTGACCGAGAATTGTCTGATTCTTTCAAGTCAACCCTTGGTGGTGATTCCCACAAAAGTATGTGCCAACAATGGAAACGGCACTGCTGCCTCAGGAGGAGAGACAGGCTTGTGCCTATGGGTCTCCCTGTGACCCTCCCGGTCACCAATGCACTCTCACTGGGCCCAAATGCCTTTGCGGGGGCCAAACCCAAGACCTCACAGGCAGCCAACCGACTGAGCCGAGTCGAGTAACTGGGCCTAGTCCCTGGTCCCTGGCCATGGTTTGAACCATTCAAAGAACAACATTCGATTTGAACCACATAGCAATTGTAAGCATTAAAGTCTACAACCTTGAGAGCTCTCAGAGCATAGGTGGAAAGGAGCACGCGACAAGACCTCTCCCTCCCTTCTCTTTCCCCTCAAGCTGAAATAAGGGTTTTCAGAGCCACCCAGAAGCCCAGGGGGAGGCTAGACCTCACGACTCTCATTTCCTGCCATGAAAATCCCTAGCGGGGAGCTGCAGGATGACGGGCGGCTCTTCTGCACTTGGGCAAGAGGCTTCCTCCACTCTTCCAATCCAGTTCCCATGACAATTGGCTGGGGTGGCCGGGGCTGTGAGGCTGGAGTCAAATTCAGAACTGAAAGGCCAGCACCCATTCCTCCTACCAGCCAAGCCCGGCTCTCTGATGATGCAGCTTCATATGCACGGCTTGTCCGAAGACCCAGTTTGACGCAGTTGCTCCAGTGGCAGGCAGGCTCAGCAATCCTGTGTATATATTTTATAGCAGCAACTCCCCACCCTTTCCCCATCACAACACATGCAACACACAGCGTTCACATGCACGCCCCCTCCCGTGCACATGCCCAGTTCAGGCACGCTAGCTGTGAGCCACCCGTCTTTCTCACTCACAAAAGCCTGGGGGAACGCAAGGGAATGAGTGCTGAGTGATGCTGTTATAGGGATAACCCGGAATCCACTCAAATTTAGTTTTTCAAAGTAAAACACTGGACTAATGTAAGAAAGGACTCAGAACCCCTTCACAGCCAAAACAGCATGGTTGAGGACTGCTGCTTCGTAGCACGGGAAGTTTCTGGCCTTGAGGCCAAGGCTGCCCGAGCTTCAAGCAAGGGCCCAGAGCTAAGTCGAGAGCAGAGCCCAACGTGATTGCCACTCCTGACCCACAATGCAGCCAGCGGTCGTTTTGTGTGATGCCCTGAGATTGCTGAGGACTCTTCGCCCCTTTCTGTCCTTAGCAAAGCAAACCACAAGACCGAAAGCTGCCTAGTGACTTATGGAATCCACGTTCAGAAGGTATCTATGGGGCTTGATGTTCTGAGGTGACTAGGCGCTTCCAGACATCAGTGCCTGATGACGCTTCTCTCTAGGCTCCAATTTTCTTGCAGACTAGGCACCCTTTCAGGTTTTCTCATCATGACAGAAGCTGGTTTCCATCAGAACGCCCTGACTGCTGGAGAGGATAAGCACTAATCTTTTTTTTTTAGTTTTTTAATGCTCATGACCGGTCAGAGAGGCTACAACTCCACCTCCCACAATCCACACAGCTCTACCCTCGGGCCAGATTTGTGTCAAAGATGATGAGGGACCTCTCATCACAAACATATCTCGGGTGTATTGATGGGCAGGAAGTCAGGCGAGACAGTGACTTGCTGCCCCGCTATGCTAATTTGTTGGCCGATTCACAGGAGGTGGCAGCTGATGCTCTAATGATAACTTAGGGGGTGGCGGCAGCAGGAAAGTTTTCTAAAAATGGCTTTTATTACAAGGCTTTCCTGAGTTTGGCCATACCCAGGCATTATGTCATTAGGAAAAACTGATGCCTCTCAACAGAGAAAAAGAAATCTGTTCCCAAAGCAGAGGCTTTCTGCAAGCTATTATCTGTCTCCTTGAAATCACAACATTGAAGATTTCGCAGCAACAGCATCAACACATTGTAAAGAAGCACGAGGAGCTATTGGACTCCCTGCCTTCTTCATTACTCATTCCTCTAGTAGGGGGAGTGGGGGAGTGAGAGGAAAGATGGCAAGCGGTCGGTTGTGGGTTTTTTTTTTCAATTCATTCACACTTAATAAAGCAAAGCATAACCCTGAAATTTAAAAATAACATTTCTCTAGTCACCAGAAAAATTGGAGGCTACATGTCATTTTTCCTCCCAGGGGCAAAGGGCTTGATTATCTGAGTACAGATTAGCCTCGAGTCTCCGAAGCCAGCCAACCTTTTCAGCCTTGCCTTCTTTCGCCGCATCCATTGGTCAGAGACAAAGACCGTTTGCCTTTCCGGCAGTCCCATGGGGGCTGCCTGGCCTAGGCCAGTGTGGCATCAGAGAGGAGGGTAGAAGGAGAGGTCTGAATCCCCTGGAGTCAGTCTTTCCCTCCCTCAGTCTCTGGCTATTAATCTCTGCATCTCTGAGGAGAGAGGAGCTATTTGCTTCTGGATTCTTTCTCACAAATACCTGAGACTCGGATAATGAAAGTTGACTACACTAAGATGGATGGTGATGTTTGACTGCTATTTGGTAAAATAATAATAATTAAGAGCAAATGGCCAGGGCTTCCCTGGTGGCGCAGTGGTTAAGAATCCGCCTATCAATGCAGAGGACATGGGTTCGAGCCCTTGTCCGGGAAGATCCCACACGCTGCAGAGCAACTAAGCCCGTGTGCCACAACTACTGAGCCTGCGCTCTAGAGCTTGCGAGCCACAACTACTGAGCCCGCGTGCCACAACTACTGAAGCCTGCGCACGTAGAGCCCGTGCACCACAACAAAGAGAAGCCACCACAATGAGAAGCCTGCGCACCGCAATGAAGAGTAGCCCCCGCTTGCCACACCTAGAGAAAGCCCGCGTGCAGCAACAAAGACCCAACACAGCTAAAAATAAAATAAAATAAATTTTAAAAAAAGAGCAATGTACTTAAAAAAAAAAAAAAAAGAGCAAATGGCCAGAAAGTTGAAGCCCTGTGCTCCCACTCACGTTCATGGTTCCGTTGATCTCTGCCACCGCCTCATCATCTGTAGGGAACTGGTAGATCTGGACTCCATTGCTGACAAGCTCGCTGGTGATTTTGATTTTGAACTTTGTTAGCTCACTCTTAGAAATGGCATCTGATTTGGCAATGATGGGGATAATGTTTACCTAGGGAGGGAGGAGCAAAGTGGCATCATTGTTGGTAATCTGCAGCTGATAGCAGCATGACCTAGGACTTCTACCAGCTGCCAGAGGGAGCAGCTCAACACAATAGTCCAGGACTGGCCACCTCCATGGCCAAACAGCAGTATAATATATGACAATGAGTGCTTACTGTTTGCTGGGCACTGAACTAAGTGCTTGACAAGGATTAACACAATTAACCCTGACAAAAAACCCTCCCAGGAGGTATTAGTACCACAATGAGAAATTGAGGCACAGAGAGGCTAAGTAGCTTGTCCAAGGCCACAGAGCAGGTAAGTAACAGAACTGGGATCCAGATCCAAGTTTAGCCTTATTCCTAAGTCCACAGTCTTAACCTGCCAGCTCAGATCCAAATTGATGAGCTATGTGATATCTTAATATCAAGGTCACTGCTTGGGTGATTTGAAGCAGAAAGAGGACAGTTGGGAATCGACAGTGGACAAGGGGAGAGGTGGCAACTCCTTGCTAACAGTAAATTGTCCCAACCCATCGGTGCAGGCTAGCCCCAGCCAGTATGAAAGGAACCCACATGCGACGGGAAGAAAGGCAGGGCTCTGTGAAGATGCACACCTGGCCCTCTTTCTGGCAGCAAACACTGATGAACCAACCCACTTACGTGAAGACGACCCTGTGTTACCAATTTGATCTGAGACTTAGCCAAAAAGAGTTATATTGCCGGAGTCTCATGATTAATTTCTGCATAAAGAAAGCAGGTACAAATGCCCAATTTTGGACAGCAGGAGAAAGGACTAATGCTACCCCAAAGTTCAATCCACCTGAACCTCAATCCTTGAAATACCTCCAAGAAGTGACAAGGCTTTTACTGTCGGAGGGTAAAGAAACTTACATGCCTGAGTGAGACAGAGCACAGCTAAGCTCAAGTTCACACACAAAGCACAGTTGGTCCTGCCAGCAGACTCCAATGGGCTGGCATGGATGGTACTTGGGCCCTGAAAAGAGCTCTAGACTTAAGACAAATCCCACCTCCTTTGCTCTTTGCCTTAGGAGCGCCTCTCAAGGCTGACACTGCAGCTTCAGGTGCTGGTCAAAGAAAGACTGGATGTTGGAGGCACCTCCCTTAAAGTCTTGGGGCGTGGGGATTGAAGCCCTTGGCAAGGTGGCAACACTTTTCGCCATGTCCCCTATTGGCACGCTGTAAACACAGGCCTACCTAACTCAGCTCCTCCACCAGGCCGCCAGCCGCATCACTCTGCTGCCCTCTTCAAGACATGCAGGATGTGGCGACATTTCCCAAGCGGCCCGTTACTCGTGGGCAGTGAACTCACTGCTGTGAAAAACGAAAAACTGCTCCTATTTTGATGCTAGCTGAAACTCCGTTTTTATGGTGAATGTGCTACTAAACAACTGCATATAAAGTAGATTTTTTTTGTAAAATAAATTCCCTGGAGTCTGAGAGAGCTCGGTCTGAATCCCAGACCCATTACAAGTTGTCTGACCTGGAGCAAGCTACTTGACTGTGCCTCAGTTTCCTCCTGTGTAAAATGGGGATAATAATAGTACCCACCACACTGGATTATTGGAAGGATGAAATAAAAACAATGCATATAAAGTACTCATCACAGTGCCAGACACATATGAAATGTTAGGGGAGGAAATGTACTAGTAATTAGGCTTTTTAAAGATTCCTGTGGTCGACTCTTTTGCACAGCCAATAATCCTTTAACATGAAGAATCACTGTCTAATTTATATCCGATGTGGGACTTGCATTTTTCAGTTTATCTTAAAGCAGGATGTGCCTGATTCCCACAGCCATCTTCCTTGGGTATGGAGGCAATATAACCTGGTGCCACAGATCTGAGTTCAAATCTAGGCTCTGCCAGGAGTTGGCTATATGACAATGGGTATGTCACTTAACCTCTTAGAGCCTCAGTTTTCTCTTCTATAAAATGGGAGGTAATGATAGTGTTTGCCTTACCAAGTTGTTGTGAGGATTCAATGAGATACTCCATGAGGTACTTTTACAGTGGTGACATATAATAAGGGTTTAACAAATGTTAGCTGCTATGATAAAATTATTATTGACAATAAGAATAGTAACTTTTGAAGTCAAGTTCGCATGTTTGATTCTAGTAAAGGTCAGTTAACATCAGGACAAAGGAAAAACACCTTTGCATTGCCAAAGCCTAAGGCCCTAGACCCAGACAGCCGTCTGGCTTGCATCCACCTTTATTCCCAAGAGGGATCAGGGCAGAAAGACAGCTCAGGGAAGACTCATGCCCAGTGCTGAGAAAACATCACAAAGCATACAACTCAGGTGCTGGATCAATTAACACCATCTTTGTGGAGGGACAGGGAATGAAGAGGATGAGGACGCCACACAACCTCTCCTGAGCTCTGGCATCTGCACTGCACAAGAGACCAGAAGGAGGGAGCCCAGCTTGCCCTGCCTCCCGCCCGCCCTCGTCCCTGCCTCCCAGGCCTCGGTACCTTACTGTCCAGCTTCTTCATCGTCACTAGGTCCAGAGACTTCAAGGAATGACCCGTGGGGGCGATGAAGTACAAGCAGGCGTGGATGCGGGAATCATGGTAGGTGTGCAGTACCCTGAGGATCTTCAGCTCCTCCTGCAGGTAGGCCTCAAATTGGGCGTCGATGAATTCCACAATGGGCTTGTAGCTAAAGGAGAGAGCAGGGAAATGGCCAGACCACTTCAAAAACCTGGATTTTGATAGGCTTCGAAACTCTTTTAGAAGTTGAAAATGTCCTTGGTAATCTGACTCTCCCCATCCAGCTGGATTTCTCCATCTCCTCTCAGTGGGCCTCCAACTCCGTCAGACTGTCCACCTCTTTGGTCCCCACATGAGCCAACCATATGCCCATCAGTGCGCTTTCTCTCTAGAATGTGCATTTCTCTCTTCTCATCCCAATCCTGCCCTCCCAGGCCTCAGGGCTCGGATGAATGCCGATCTCCTCCACAATTCCCCAGTTACGCCAGAAATCCCTTCTGTGACCCAGGAGTGTAAAAAAGAATTATGCTATTGGATCGCTTACTGTTGCTTCACAAGGATTAGTGTTCCCTCAAATAGACTGTGTCCTTGTGAAGGGCAGGGACAGTGAAGGGCCCTTCTCTGCCCCCACGGAGCCCCGATGCAGTGTGGAGCCCACTGGCAGTATCTGTGGATGGGCTGATTGCGCGCCAGGCTGGGCTCATGTCTCCGCTTCCTGTGTCTCCCCCACAGCGCCTAATACTCAAGCTGGTACCCAGTGGCGGTCAGGACCCCTCCTTGACCCATTGCTGGGGAATCTTCCAGAACACACTGGGTTCTGCTCAATCTTCCTGGGTTCGAGGCGCTCCCCTAAGGTCCAGATATTTTTCCAGTTCTCATTTCCTCTAAGGTTGTGACTTGAAAATCTACATATTCGGACAAAATTTGGTAAAGATAGTCCCGTCTGCACAACCTGAACACACGCGCGCACACACACACACACACACACACACACACACACACACACACACATACACACACACACACTGCACGCCCCGCCCCCCCCCCCCAGCTCACTGAGTATCCAGGCACGGTGCTCCCGTGTGGCTCCAAGTCTTGCCAGGGGTCTTAGCCGAGAGTCAGTTCTCTGCTTCTCTCTGTCCTGGGAAGCGTCTCTGTTCTCTCCCAGGCCATTCCTGCCGCCCCTGCAGCCTCTTCCTGCTCTAGCTAGGTCACTTAGCCTCCGCCCTGCCTCTGTTCTCATCTCCCTGTCTGTCCGCTGCCTCCCCCCCAGGGCTTCTCCCTTCAAACTGGAAGGGGTTTATCATCTGGCCCGCGAGAGGGAGTCTGCAGCGACCACTGCGGGAAGGGAACGCAATTGAAGGAGGAGCAGCAGCTCCCACCCTGAGCCTTTGTGAAAGATCCCCCTAGTAGAGAAGGCAAAAGAGCCTTTTAAAAAAGAAATCACAGAATTCTAGATTCTGAGAGCTACATAGAGAGAGAGCCAGATGCTGCGTACCTCTGGAGCCGCAGAGAAAAATCTAAATATATAGTCCTTTCTTTCTTCCTTTGACCCCTATGAGCCAAACATTGTTCTGAAGGGTAAGAGCATCAAAGAATCTGTTGGCTGCAGAGATCCTTAGAAGGTTCCTGAAGAATTAGGAGTGGGGGCGGGGGGGTAATACATCCCTTAGGTTTATCCAATTAATTTTCAGGTGACAGGCTCATTTGAGTGATCTAATTATGGCACTGCTACATTTTTTCCCTCCATTACATAACTTTTTTCCTTCATTTTTTTTTGCTCTACAAAAGGGATCAAAGGAGGAAAGAAAACAATGCATTTTTAGCTTTTTTTCCCCTGAATCTCTAGTGATACCCTGAGCCTATCTTTCTGCTAATGCCTCTGGCTCTTAGGGTCTCTGAAGAGATGCATCGTCAGACCAGCCAAAGCAGCCAGTCAACCAACAGTATTTGGTTTAGACTAATCCTAAATGGATGACTCATCTTTGTCTTATTCATTTTTCCCCTTCTTCCTGCATTTTCTTTTGTTTCTGCTCCCAGTTTTATTGAGATATAAGTGACATAGAGCACTGTATAAGTTTTAAGGTGCACAGCATAGTGATTTACATCATGAAGCGATTATCACAATAACTTTAGTGAACATCCATTATCTCATACAGGTACAAAATTAAAGAAATACAAAAAACTTTTCCCTTTTGATGAGAATTCAGGATTAAGTCTCTGAACTTTCATATATAACATACAGCCCTGTTAACTGTATTTATTATGTTGTACATTACATCCCTCGTATTTATCTTATAACTAGAGTCTTTTTTTTTAAATTTATTTTTTGGCTGCATTGGGTCTTCGTTGCTGTGTGCGGGTTTTTCTCTAGTTGCGGTGAGTGGGGGCTACTCTTCGTTGCAGTATGTGGGCTTCTCATTGCAGTGGCTTCTCTTGTTGCGGGACACGGGCTCTAGGTGCGTGGGCTTCAGTAGTTGTGGCTCGCAGGCTCTAGAGCACAGGCTCAGTAGCTGTGGCACAGGGGCTCAGTTGTTCCGCAGCGTGTGGGATCTTCCCGGACCAGGGATCAAACCTGTGTCCCCTGCACTGGCAGGCAGATTCTTAACCACTGCGCCACCAGGGAAGTCCCATAACTAGAGTATTATTCATCTTTATATTCTCAGTGTCCGGCATGGTATCTGGAATGTAGTAAGGGTCCCAGCCCTGCTCCCAACGGCTCATCTTCCCTCAGGGGCCGTCTCCCCCATCCCACTCTGTCATGCTCACTGGACTCCAGCCCATGGTAAACAAAAATCCCTTACTCCTATAGGCAACCTCCTCACAAAATGCTCCCTTCCTCTAAATGACACCTGACTCCCCTTCAGAGATGCTGCTTCCCTCATATCCTTCTCAACTGGAAATTTCTACACCCCTCACACCCAAAGGCAGCTTTTTTCCAGCCCATTTCTCCTGGCTTACTATGATGTCTTCCATCTCCTACAAAACCCAGCTCCAATATACTCTACCCCTCCTCCTCACTACTGTTTATCTTTTACTTTTCAGGGTAGGAATTCTTAACCAGAGTCCACAGACCTCCAAGGGGTCTATGCATAGAATTCATAGGATCCATGAACTTGGATAGGAAAAAACCGCATCTTTTTCACTAAGCTCTAACTGAAGTTTAGAGTTTCTTCAGGTACAAAAGTAGGTAACAATCTGCAGTCACTTCAGCAGTGCCTGTGATTTCATAACCAATAGAAATCACCAATATTTTTTGTTTCCTATTACAGTTGTTGCAAATATCTCAAAATAGCATTTATAATCATCACAACTTCTGAAGTATAATAGTTATTAGACCTGCATATAGATATTGTTATTTCAGGGATTAAAAGAGAAGCACACAGATTACTATATCACAATTTTAAAATATTTTGGTAACTATTTTTTGGTATAATTGATGTATTTTAGGCATTTAAAAATGTTATTCTGAGCCCATATGCCTCACTGTTTGGTTAAGGGGCCAAAGGCACAAAACAAGCCCTGGTCTAGACACTATTTCTTATTCATTTCAGACAATGATATGTACTATGAAGACAATAAAGTAGGATAATGGGATAAAAAGTGGCTGAGAGTTCAGCTACTTTAAATACAGTGATCAGGGAAGGCTTCTCTGAGGATGTGGCATTTGAGCTGCAAGGATGAGAATGACAGTCATGGAGAATCTGGGAGAAGAGCATTCCAGGCAGAGGAAATAACAAATGTAATTGTCCTAAGGCAGAAACAAGCTTGACAAGTTTAAGCAGCAGAAGTAGTGAACAAAGGAAGAACAATAAACTATTCACAACTGCCCAAAGGTGGAAACAACTCAAACATCCATCAACTGATAAAGTGTGGAATATCATACAATGGAATATTACTCAGCCATGAAAAGGAAGAAAATTCAGATACATGCTGCCACATGGATGAACCTTGAAAACATCATGCTAAGTGAAAGAAGCCAGACACAAAAGGACGAATAGTATATGGTTCCACTTCTATGAGGTACCTAGAATAGTCAAATTCACAGAAACAGAAAACAGAATAATGGTTACTTACTGGGGGCTGAGGGGAGAGGGGAATGGGAAGTTATTGTTTAATGTGTTTCCTTTTGAGGTGATGAGAATGTCTGGGGACTAAACAGAGGTGGTGGTTGCACAACATTGTGAATTTATTAAATGCCACTGAATTGCTCACTTTAAAAGAGTAATTTTATGTTATGTGAATTTCACCTCAAGAAATACAAGAATAAGAGATGAAGCAAGCAAGGTAGCAGAGGACAGATCATATAGGGTCTTATGGGTAGGATGTAGTAAGGTTGTTTTTTTTTTTAACTGTGAAAAGGGTCTTCTGTTCCATAATGTTTTCTATTTGGTTATTGTCAGGTGATAAGAAGTCTATGGCTTTATGCATGTTTATTTTGAAATTGGCTACCTTGCAGAACCATTATCCATTAGAATTGTCTTTCAGTTGATTATTTTGGGTTTCCTAGACAGAGATATTATGGAAAAATAGTAATTTTACCTTTCAGTGAATACTTTTCAATTGTCATCTTTCTTGATAATGTTGACCAGTCCTTTCTTGAAACACTGTCCCCTGGCTTCACTGTCACCATTAGCTCCTACCTCTATAATAACTCTTCTTTCTCACTTGCCTTAGCTTAAATTGTTGGCTCATCTCTGAAGTTCCATCCTGGACCATCTTTTGTTGTCATTCTACACATCACATGCCCGTTAGCCCTGCGTGGTCCTGGTCACTCCCATGGCCTCAGTTATCACTGTCTCCTATCCGTTTCCTAGACACCCGCAAGTCATCCCAGTCTCCTTCTCCCACGTGCCAGTCCTCAGTGCAAACGCAGCAGCTGTCAGAAGCTCCCCTGCTGAAACCCAGAAGGCCTGGTCACAGACATTATACTTGAACAGCACCATCTCAGGCAAAGCCAAGATACCATAAGGTCAGGTCTACTGGAACAGTGTCCAGGGTGACAACAGCTAATCTACTCCATCCCTCCAGTCACCTCTTCCCTCTATGCTCATTGCTATTCCACTCTCTCCTCATGGACTCATCATCCCTCAAAAACGTCCACTGTGCCCTCTGAAACCCCTGAACCACGGTAAACAAAATTGCCTACATCTTGGCCACTCAGAGTGTGGGGTCCTTGAACCGGCAGCACTGTGGTCACCTGAAAGCTTGTTAGAAATCCAGACTCTCCAGTCCCCAACCCAGACCTACAGGATCAGAATCTACATCTTATTAAGAGCCTCAGTGGCTTGTATGCAACTTTAACGTTTGAGAAGTGCTGGCCTATATCATCTTCCTCTTCACAGAACTTGCCTTACCTCTTCACGCTAGTGGTAACCTAATTCTCCCCTGAGGACCCTGCAACCCTGAGGACCCCATTGCCTGGCAGCCCCCTCCTATGCAGGCTTCTTTTTTTTTTTTGGCTGCGTTGGGTCTTCGTTGCTGCATGCGGGCTTTCTCTAGTTGTGACGAGCAGGGGCTACTCTTCGTTGCAGTGCGCGGGCTTCTCATTGCAGTGGTTTCTTTTGTTGTGGAGCACGGGCTCTAGGCGCGCGGGCTTCAGTAGTTGTGGCGTGCGGGCTCAGTAGTTGTGGCTCGCGGGCTCTAGAGCACAGGCTCAGTAGTTGTGGCGCACGGGCTTTGTTGCTCCGCAGCATGTGGGATCTTCCCGGACCAGGGATCGAACCCGTGTCCCCTGCATTGGCAGGCGGATTCTTAACCACTGCGCCACCAGGGAAGTCCCCTGTGTAGGCTTCTTATTCTCCCACAACCTGTGTACGTTGGGCTCAGTGTGTGGGCATTCAGGTAGCCCCTCAGCCCCACTTCTAGGGCGTTACTCCTCTACCTCAGCGTAAAACAACTTTCTCCATTTGAGGCCTGTTCCATCTTCTTCTGGTGGTGCCTGACCCTGTCTTTCCCCCTGTTCTCGGTGACTGCAACGTGCTTGCGGACAGGCCATCAACCTTCAGCCTCTTTATTCCTTGATCGCCTCAAGCTCCCTCTACTTCAGCCACCTACACATCATACCGTTTGCCAGGCCAGCTTCACCCAAGACAGCTTCTAACACCCCACTATCTGACCACCACCGCACAACTTCCCAGCTCTCCTATGCCTTCAGTCCGCCTAAACCTGATCTTTCACCTCATAGAATCCTCTGGTACCTTGACCTCTCCATTATCTCACAGGATATCAACCCCCTCTTGGCCTCATCTCCTTCTCGGCCCAGGCTGACCCCCATAACTGATTGTCCAAAACACTCTTCTATCAACTCATGTCCCACCACACCCCTGCTCTCTACCCTCCTTGCCTAGCAAAACTGCTGGGCTGAATAAATTTCAGGATCTGCTCTCTGCTCCTACACCACTGCTGCTGAAGTTGACTCGAAGCAATCACAAAACTTTGGGTCTTGGGGACTTCCCTGGTGGTCCAGTGGGTAAGACTCCACGCTCCCAATGCAGGCGGCCCGGGTTCGATCCCTGGTCAGGGAACTAGATCCCACGTGCATGCCACAACTAAAGATCCTGCATGCCACAACTAAAACCCGACACTGCCAAAATAAATAAATATTAAACAAACAAACAAAAACTTTGGGTCTTGGCACCCAAATTCCTGGCCTCCAACCTCACAAAGGCCTTTAAAACAACATGACAATCCTTTTGCTCGGCCTTGATTGGCTCCCTTCCTACTGCTTTCATTGACCATGCCAAACTTTCAACACTTTCCTCAAGCTCCAGAACTTATTCATGACCCCTTCCCTCTCACAAGACGGTATTATCTTTTACTTTATCAACAAAATCAAGGTCACCAGGTTCACACTACCCCAACCCACCTCACTCCCTCCCCTTCCCTGTTCCCCTCTGGTCTCTGAGGATGAAGGGTCCCTCATCCTGTTCAAGGTCCACAGCCCCTTGTGTACTTGATCTTATTCCTTTCAGCCTCTTTGAGAAGCTGGCTTCATCTATCAGCTCCTCACCTACTACTGACTACTCCCTCCCGCAACCTATAAACAGGCTTAAGTCTTCCCTCATCTCAAAAAAAAAAACGACCTTTCCACAGCCCAATCCTCAACCACACATTTCTCCCCAACTACTGCCCTGTGTCTTTTCTTCCCTTAGCAGTCAAGTTTCTTTTCTGCACCTACCACAGGGTCTGGCGTATAATAGGTGCCCAATAAATATTTAATGCATGGATGGAAATTTTTTTTGAAAGAATAATCTACTCATTTATTTATTTTTACTTCTCGTTCATTCCTCAACACACTGTAGACTGTTTTCCACCCTCACCAGCATCCTAGCTGAAACCTTCAATGGATACTTTGGGGGTTTTTTTGTTGTTGTTGTTTGAAGTATAGTTGATCTACAATGTTGTGTTAGTTTCAGGTGCATAGCAAAGTGATTCAGATTATCTTCTTTTTCAGATTCTTTTCCATTATAGGTTATTACAAGATATTGAACATAGTTCCCTGTGCTATACAGTAGGTCCTTGTTGTTTATTTTGTCTATAGTAGTGCGTATCTGTTAATCCCAACCTCCTGATTTATCCCTCCCCCGCTTCCCCCTTTGGTAACCATAAGTTTGTTTTCTATGTCTGTGAGTTGGATACTTTTGGTTTTAAATGACGAAAAGTTAGAGGTGTTTATTTTCTTTTTCCCATCAATGTATATATCATTCATTCATTCAACAAATGTGTACTGAATACCCACTCTAAGCTAGGTCACTACCTTGTACTCATCCTGCAAGATTTCAAGACTTAGCCCAATCATTCCTGATCACCTCCTCTCCCCTTTCAGCAACCTGCACCCTATACTCCCACCGCCAGGCTTGATTGCTGCTCTTCCTGTTCCCACAGGCCCCCTCCACATACCTCTGTTACTGTACTTACCACATTATGTAGAGTTTGTATACATATTTGCCCCCTCTACTAAACTACAAGCTCCTTAACTACAGACTGTGTCTTATTCCTCAGTAGCCCTGGCACCTCACACTGTACCTGGCACACAGTAGGCATTTAGTATTTTATAAACTGAACTAGATCCCCCGCATCAATTGGTTACTATTGTCTATTTCTCTCACATCTGCCCCCTCCTCTCCATCCTGGAAGCTTCTGCTCCTGTTCAATCCCTTGTCATCTCTCCCATCCTCATAAAACTCACCTGTGACCTTCTTGCTTCCCTCTAGACACTGCATTATCTTTTTCCCAGCTCAGAAAAGCTTTTTAAAGGAGCAGTGTATATCCACTTTATCTGCTTCTTTTTAAATTTTTTCAACTCTTTTTATTTTTTTAAATTAATTAATTAATTAAAAATTTTTTGGCTGCGTTGGGTCTTCATTGCTGAACACGGGCTTTCTCTAGTTGCAGCAAGCGGGGGCTACTCTTCATTGCAGTGAGCGGGCTTCTCATTGTGCTGGCTTCTCTTGTTGCAGAGCACGGGCTCTAGAGCGCAGGCTCAGTAGTTGTGGCACACGGGCTTAGTCGCTCCGCGGCATGTGGGATCTTCCCGGACCAGGGCTCGAACCCCTGTCCCCTACACTGGCAGGCGGATTCTTAACCACTGCGCCACCAGGGAAGTCCCAAAAATTTATTTTTAATTATGCAAGCAATACATGTACTTAATCTACCCTCCTCAGAGGTAACTACTAATACTAGTTACTATTTTTAGTTTATTGATTATTCGTGTAGACTTTTTTCTCTGCTTCTATAAACAGAGAGAGAGAGAGAGAGAGAGAAAAATGTTTGTTTTACTGGGAAGGGGCAGATTTATACAAAATGGCATCATGATCTGTGTATCATTCTTCAACTTCTTTTTTTCACTTAACAACATGCTTATGTAAGTATATATAGATCTAACTCATTCTTTTACACTGCCAAATACAGTTCCATGGTATGGTTGTACTGTAGCTCATTTAGTTGCCCTATTGGTGGAAATTTAGACTGTTTAAAAATTTTTTTTCGTTCCATAACCAATGCTGCACTGAACATTCTTTTTGTATGCTTTTTATGAACATGTACAGTTGTTTCTCTAGGCTATATTCCTAAAGGTGGACCTTCCGGATCATAAGATATTCACATTTAAAATTTTAATAGATACCATCAAATCTGCCCTTTACAAAATCTGTAACAATTTACACTCCCAGCAACATGAATAAAATTACCTGGTATTAATGGATATTATATTTTTATGTTTTATTTTTGCAAATTTGATAGATGAAAAAAATACTTCATTGTTTCATTTTGCATTTCCCTACTCACTGATGAAGTTGAATGACAATCATTTCATATGTTGATGGGCCATTTACATTTCCTCTTCTGTCAATTACTTGTTTATTTCTCATTGAATCGTAGAAGCTCTTTTTACATTTTAGAAAAATCCTTTGCTATACAGGTTGCAAATCTTTTCTCCTCATCTGTAGTTTGTTTTTACTTTTATTTATAGTATCTTTCAGTAGACTATTGACTGAAAAAATGCACAACCTAAAAGTTGAGAATTATGTTTTATTTGGTGGACGAAACTGAGGACTTAGCCCAGAAGACAGCTTCTCAGAGAGCTCTGAGGGACTGCTCCAAAGAGGTAAAGGAGGAGCCACGATATACAGGGTTTTTTGCAACAAAAACCAGGTAGTCAGAACATCAAAAGATTACTGTTAATTAAAGAAGACCAGAATACAGATGGCCAATAGACACATGAAAGAATGCTCAACATCCTTAATCATTAGAGAAATGCAAATCAAAAACTACAATGAGGTATCATCTCACACCGGTCAGAATGGCCATCATCAAAAAATCTAGAAACAATAAATGCTGGAGAGGGTGTGGAGAAAAGGGAACACTCTTGCACTGTTGCTGGGAATATAAATTGAAACAGCCACTATGGAGAACAGTATGGAGGTTCCTTAAAAAACTAAAAATAGAACCACCATATGACCCAGCAATCCCACTCCTGGGCATATACTCTGAGAAAACCATAATTCAAAAAGAGTCATGTACCAAAATGTTCATTGCAGCTCTATTTACAATAGCCAGGACATGGAAGCAACCTAAGTGTCCATCATCGGATGAATGGATAAAGAAGATGTGGCACATATATACAATGGAATATTACTCAGCCATAAAAAGAAATGAAATGGAGGTATTTGTAATGAGGTGGATGGAGTTAGAGTCTGTCATACAGAGTGAAGTAAGTCAGAAAGAGAAAAACAAATACAGTATGCTAACACATATATATGGAATCTAAGGGAAAAAAAAAGGTCATGAAGAACCTAGTGGCAAGATGGGAATAAAGACACAGACCTACTAAAGAATGGACTTGAGGATATGGGGAGGGGGAGGGGTGAGATGTGACAGGGTGAGAGAGTGTCATGGACATATATACACTACCAAATGTAAAATAGATAGCTAGTGGGAAGCAGCCGCAGAGCACAGGGAGATCAGCTCGGTGCTTTGTGACCACCTAGAGGGGTGGGTAGGGAGGGTGGGAGGGAGGGAGATGCAAGAGGGAAGAGATATGGGAACATATGTATATGTATAACTGATTCACTTTGTTTTAAAGCAGAAACTAACACACCATTGTAAAGCAATTATACTTCAATAAAAATGTTAAAAAAAAAAAAAAAAAAAAAAGAAGACCAGACATCTCAAGTTAATGACTGTAGCACTTTTCTATGTATGGGAAGAGGCAAGAGTCTGGCTGGGCTCATTGAAATCATGCCTTTGACAGGCATCTTAACTATCTAGGGCCAATATCCTGCTTTTCTCCATCCATTCTGAGTCCCCTCAGGGTGCACTGTTGCAGGTGGCCATGCTGGCTTGATGGCCTCAACATCCTTGGTTTACTGAAAAAGCAGGTGACATTTTTCATCCACAAGAAAAAGGTTTTTGTTTTTGTTTTTGTTTTTAAATTTAAATCTGTCAGTCTTCTATGACTTTTGGATTTTGTGTCATGATTAGAAAAGCCTTCTCTAAGGGATCAATACCAGAATAACTGAGGCAGAAGAACGGATAAGTGACCTGGAAGATAAAATAGTGGAAATAACTACTGCAGAGCAGAATAAAGAAAAAAGAATGAAAAGAACTGAGGACAGTCTCTCAGAGACCTCTGGGACAAGATTAAACACACCAACATTTGAATTATAGGGGTCCCAGAAGAAGAAGAGAAAAAGAAAGGGACTGAGAAAATATTTGAAGAGATTATAGTTGAAAACGTCCCTAATATGGGAAAGGAAATAGTTAATCAAGTCCAGGAAGCACAGAGAGTCCCATACAGGATAAATCCAAGGAGAAACACGCCAAGACACATATTAATCAAACTATCAAAATCACAAAGAAAAAATATTAAAAGCAGCAAGGGAAAAACAACAAATAACACACAAGGTAATCCCCATAAGGTTAACAGCTGATCTTTCAGCAGAAACTCTGCAAGCCAGAAGGGAGTGGCAGGACATATTTAAACTGATGAAGGAGAAAACCCTACAACCAAGATTACTCTACCCAGCAAGGATCTCATTCAGATTTGATGGAGAAATTAAAACCTTTACAGACAAGCAAAAGCAAAGAGAATTCAGCACCACCAAACCAGCTTTACAACAAATGCTAAAAGAACTTCTCTAGGCAGGAAACACAAGAGAAGGAAAAGACCTACAATAACAAACCCAAAACAATTAAGAAAATGGTGGACTTCCCTGGTGGCGCAGTGGTTGAGAATCTGCCTGCCAATGCAGGGGACACGGGTTCGAGCCCTGGTCTGGGAAGATCCCACATGCCGTGGAGCAACTAGGCCCATGTGCCACAACTACTAGGCCTGCGCGTCTGGAGCTTGTGCTCTGCAACAAGAGAGGCCGCGATAGTGAGAGGCCCACGCACCGCGATGAAGAGTGGCCCCCGCTTGCGGCAACTAGAGAAAGCCCTTGCACAGAAACGAAGACCCAACACAGCCATAAATAAATAAATAAATAATTCAAAAAAAGAGAAAATGGTAATAGGAACATACATATCGATAATTACCTTATAAATGTAAAAGGATTAAATGCTGCAACCAAAAGACACAGACTGGCTGAATGGATACAAAAACAAGACCCGTATATATGCTGTCTACAAGAGACCCACTTCAGACCTAGGGACACACAGAGACTGAAAGTGAGGTGATGGAAAAAGATATTCCATGCAAATGGAAATCAAAAGAAAGCTGGAGTAGCAATTCTCGTATCAGACAAAATAGACTTTAAAATAAAGACTATTACAAGAGACAAAGAAGGACACTACATAATGATCAAGGGATCGATCCAAGAAGAAGATATAACAACTGTAAATATTTATGCACCCAACATAGGAGCACCTCAATACATAAGGCAAATACTAACAGCCATAAAAGGGGACATCGACAGTAACACAATCATAGTAGGGGACTTTAACAACCCACTTTCACCAATGGACAGATCATCCAAAATGAAAATAAATAAGGAAACACAAGCTTTAAATGATACATTAAACAAGATTGGACTTAATTGCTATTTATAGGACATTCCATCCAAAAACCACAGAATACACATTCTTCTCAAGTGCTCATGGAACATTCTCCAGGATAGATCATATCTTGGGTCACAAATCAAGCCTTGGTAAATTTAAGAAAATTGAAATCGTATCAAGTATCTTTTCCGACCACAACGCTATAAGACTAGATATCAATTACAGGAAAAATTCTGTAAAAAATACAAACACATGGAGGCTAAACAATACACTACTTAGTAACCAAGAGATCACTGATGAAATCAAAGAGGAAATCTAAAAATACCTAGAAACAAATGACAATGAAAACACGACGACCCAAAACCTATGGGATGCAGCAAAAGCAGTTCTAAGAGGGAAGTGTATAGCAATACAATCCTACCTTAAGAAACAAGAAACATCTCAAATAAACACCCTAACCTTACACCTAAAGCAGTTAGAGAAAGAAGAACAAAAACCCCCCAAAGTTAGCAGAAGGAAAGAAATCATAAAGATCAGATCAGAAATTAATGAAAAAGAAATGAAGGAAACGATAGCAAAGATCAATAAAACTAAAAGCTGGTGCTTTGAGAAGATAAACAAAATTGATAAACCATTAGCCAGACTCATCAAGAAAAAAAGGGAGAGGACTCAAATCAATAGAATTAGAAATGAAAAAGGAGAAGTAACAACTGACCCTGCAGAAATACAAAGGATCATGAGAGATTACTACAAGCAACTATATGCCAATAAAATGGACAACCTGGAAGAAATGGACAAATTCTTAGAAATGCACAACCTTCCAAGACTGAACCAGGAGGAAATAGAAAATATGAACAGACCAATCACAAGCACTGAAATTGAAACTGTGATTAAAAATCTTCCAACAGGACTTCCCTGGTGG
Organism: Balaenoptera physalus; assembly: GCF_965194825.1. Classification (NCBI taxonomy): domain Eukaryota; kingdom Metazoa; phylum Chordata; class Mammalia; order Artiodactyla; family Balaenopteridae; genus Balaenoptera; species Balaenoptera physalus. The sequence goes on from NC_138903.1 coordinate 105,169,973, forward strand.
CACAGTGGTTAAGAATCCGCCTGCCAATGCAGGGGACACAGGTTCGAGGCCTGGTCCGGGAAGATCCCATGTGCCGTGGAGCAACTAAGCCCGTGTGCCACAACTACTGAGCCTGCGCTCTGGAGCCTGCGAGCCACAACTACTGAAGCCCACGCACCGCAATGAAGAGTAGCCCCCACGCACCACAACGAAGAGCAGCCCCCGCTCACTGCAACTAGAGAAAGCCTGCGCGCAGCAATGAAGACCCAATGCAGCCAAAAATAAATGATAAATTAAAAAAAAATCTTCCAGCAAACAAAAGCCCAGGACCAGATGGCTTCACAGGCGAATTCTATCAAACATTTAGAGAAGAGGTAACACCTATCCTTCTCAAACTCTTCCAAAATATAGCAGAGAGAGGAACACTTCCCAACTCATTCTACGAGGCCACAATCACCCTGATACCAAAACCAGACAAAGATGTCACAAAGAAAGAAAACTACAGGCCAATATCACTGATGAACATAGATACAAAAATCCTCAACAAAATACTAGCAAACAGAATCCAACAGCACATTAAAAGGATCATACACCATGATCAAGTGGGGTTTATCTCAGGAATGCAAGGATTCTTCAATATACGCAAATCAATCAATGATACACCATATTAACACCATGATACACCATGATACACCATATTAACAAATTGAAGGAGAAAACCCATATGATCATCTCAATAGATGCAGAGAAAGCTTTTGACAAAATTCAACACCCATTTATGATAAAAACCCTGCAGAAAGTAGGCATAGAGGGAACTTTCCTCAACATAATAAAGGCCATATATGACAAACCCACAGCCAACATCGTCCTCAATGGTGAAAAACTGAAACCATTTCCACTAAGATCAGGAACAAGACAAGGTTGCCCACTCTCACCACTATTATTCAACATAGTTTTGGAAGTTTTAGCCACAGCAATCAGAGAAGAAAAAGAAATAAAAGGAATGCAAATCAGAAAAGAAGAAGTAAAGCTGTCACTGTTTGCAGATGACGTGATACTATACATCGAGAATCCTAAAGATGCTACCAGAAAACTACTAGAGCTAATCAATGAATTTGGTAAAGTAGCAGGATACAAAATTAAGGCACAGAAATCTCTAGCATTCCTATACAGTAATGGTGAAAAATCTGAAAGTGAAATTAAGAAAACACTCCCATTTACCACTGCAACAAAAAAGAATAAAATATCTAGGAATAAACCTACCTAAGGAGACAAAAGACCTGTATGCAGAAAATTATAAGACACTGATGAAAGAAATTAAAGATGATACAAGTAGATGGAGAGATATACCATGTTCTTGGATTGGAAGAATCAACATTGTGAAAATGACTCTAAAACCCAAAGCAATCTACAGATTCAATGCAATCCCTATCAAACTACCACTGGCATTTTTCACAGAACTAGAACAAAAAATTTCACAATTTGTATGGAAACGCAAAAGACCCCGAATAGCCAAAGCAATCTTGAGAAAGAAAAACGGAGCTGGAGGAATCAGGCTCCCTGACTTCAGACTATACTACAAAGCTACAGTCATCAAGAGAGTATGGTACTGGCACAAAAACAGAAATATAGATCAATGGAACAGGATAGAAAGCCTAGAGATAAACCCACGCACATCTGGTCATCTTATCTTTGATAAAGGAGGCAAGAATATACAGTGGAGAAAAGACAGCCTCTTCAATAAGTGGTGCTGGGAAAACTGGACAGCTACATGTAAAAGTATGAAATTAGAACAATCCCTAACACCATACACAAAAATAAGCTCAAAATGGATTAAAGACCTAAATGTAAGGCCAGACACTATCAAACTCTTAGAGGAAAACATAGGCAGAACACTCTATGACATAAATCACAGCAAGATCCTTTTTGACCCACCTCGTAGAGAAATGGAAATAAAAACAAAAATAAACAAATGGGACCTAATGAAACTTGAAAGCTTTTGCACAGCAAAGGAAACCATAAACAAAACGAAAAGACAACCCTCAGAATAGGAGAAAATATTTGCAAATGAAGCAACTGACAAAGGATTAATCTCCAAAATTTACAAGCAGCTCATGCAGCTCAATATCAAAAAAACAAACAACCCAATCCAAAAATGGGCAGAAGACTTAAATAGACATTTCTCCAAAGAAGATATACAGATTGCCAACAAACAAATGAAAGAATGCTCAACATCATTAGTCATTAGAGAAATGCAAATCAAAACTACAATGAGGTATCATCTCACACCGGTCAGAATGGGCATCATCAAAAAATCTACAAACAATAAATGCTCTAGAGGGTGTGGAGAAAAGGGAACACTCTTGCACTGTTGGTGGGGATGTAAATTGATACAGCCACTATGGAGAACAATATGGAGGTTCCTTAAAAAACTAAAAATAGAACTGCCATACGACCCAGCAATCCCACTACTGGGCATATACCCTGAGAAAACCATAATTCAAAGAGTCATGTACCAAAATGTTCATTGCAGCTCTATTTACAATAGCCAGGACATGGAAGCAACCTAAGTGTCCATCACCGGATGAATGGATAAAGAAGATGTGGCACATATATATACGATGGAATATTACTCAGCCATAAAAAGAAACGAAATGGAGGTATCTGTAGTGAGGTGGATGGAGTTAGAGTCTGTCATACAGAGTGAAGTAAGTCAGAAAGAGAAAAAGTAATACCGTATGCTAACACGTATATATGGAATCTAAGAAGAAAAAAAAAAAGGTCATGAAGAACCTAGGGGCAAGATGGGAATAAAGTCACACACCTACTAGAGAATGGACTTGAGGATATGGGGAGAGGGAAGGGTAAGCTGTGACAAAGTGAGAGAGTGGCATGGACATATATACACTACCAAGCGTAAAATAGATAGCTAGTGGGAAGCAGCCGTATAGCACAGGGAGATCAGCTCGGTGCTTTGTGACCACCTAGAGGGGTGGGATAGGGAGGGTGGGAGGGAGGGAGACCCAAGAGGGAAGAGATATGGGAACATATGTATATGTATAACTGATTCACTTGGTTATAAAGCAGAAACTAACACACCATTGTAAAGCAATTATACTCCAATAAAGATGTTTAAAAAAAAGAGAAGAAAAGCCTTCTCTACCCCCAAAGTTATAAGAATATTCTCCTATATGTTTTCCTCATATTTTTAGAAGTTGTTTTTAATCCAACTGGAATCTATTTTTGTGAATGGTGTTTGTGTGGGATGGTCTCATCTTATTTTTTCCTAACGGATGGCCTATTTTCCCAGCACGTTTTCTTGAATAGTCCATTCTTTCCTTGCTAACTTACAAATGCTAAATTCCCATATAAACATGGATTTGATCTTGGACTCATTTTTCTGTTCAATTGCTCCTTTTGCTATTCTTTTTTTTTTAAATAAATTTATTTATTTATTTATTTTTGGCTGCGTTGGGTCTTGGTTGCTGTGCACAGGCTTTCTCTAGTTGTGGCGAGCGGGGGCTACTCTTCGTTGTGGTGCACAGGCTTCTTATTGTGGTGGCTTCTCTTGTTGTGGAGCACGGGCTCTAGGTGCACAGGCTTCAATAATTGTGGCACGAGGGCTCAGTAGTTGTGGCTCACGGGCTCTAGAGCGCAGGCCCAGTAGCTGTCGCACACAGGCTTAGTTGCTCTGTGCCATGTGGTATCTTCCCGGACCAGGGCTCGAATCCCTGTCCCCCGCACTGGCAGGTGGATTCTTAACCACTGCGCCACCAGGGAAGTCCCTCCTTTTGCTATTCTGATGCCTTTACTTCCTTACCTCCCATTCACTCATGGCAATCTAGTTTCTACCCACGATTTCCCTGGAATTATTATTCCTAAGGGTATTAATGACCTTCATGTTGCCAAACTCAATGGATATTTTTCAGTTTTTATCTTCCTGGACACTATTTATCATTCCCTCCCATATGCTACATAATACAACTCTCCCTTGATTCTTCTACCAATAAAAGTCACGATCATAACAATATCATCTGTTCGTTAGTTACCCCGTGCCAGGCACTGTTTAAGCGTTTCCTGTGCCATACACGTGGAGTATGCCTCACCCATAACCCTCTGGGTAGATATCAGTATTATCATCATCCCTACTTTACAGAAAACTGAGGCATAGAGAATTTAAGTGCCTAGTTGTAGTGTAAGCCCTGACAGTTGTAACTTGCATTTTTGTAATGCGAGTGTCTGATTTAAGCTTTGATTTCGGAGGCATCCACTTCAAAAAGGCACCTACTTCAAGGACAGCTATCTCGAATAAACACACTGCCAGCCACAGAAAGATAAGGAACCAGCCCCGTCCACCTCGCCCCCACCCCAAGCTTCCTTGTTTTAAAGATATTGGTGGATTTCTATAACTGACCATTTAGCCATCTGTTTTTTTCTCTCCCCACGTGTTAAATTCCCGCTCTTATGTTTTACATTCACCAATAAAGAGTAAGCCCGCAAAACCACAGGCCGCCTACCCTCGATCCCTATGAAAGCAGAACCCCAGGCCCAGGCGCTCTCTCTCTCTCTTTCTCTACCCTCTACCTCGCTGTGTAGCCCCAGGTGTGACTTGTCCTTTCCAGAACCTGTGAGTAATAAACCCTTTTTTCCCCTTCAAGTTTCCTGATGGTTATTACTGAGGGCATCTTGCAATCATAATAAGAACCACAAGGGCCGGTCCAGCCGCAACATTGGTTATGGATAGGCTGAGACCAGTACAAAACGCTTGTCCAAGATCCCTGAGCTAATAAGTAGTAAGGTGGGATTTGAACCTAGGTCTGTCTGAGACCAAAGCCTAAGTTCCTAAGCACATCCCTTTCCAGCCTGTCCCCTGTCTCCCTCTCGAGTTCCTTTTGCTTCAGCAGCTTTCAAATGGTGCCCTTCTCCAGGATATGGCCTTCGTCACTGCTCTTCTCAGTTTGCCCCTGCACCCTGGGTAAAGCAGGGCCTTCTGATGCTCTCTTTCAGTGCAGCTGCACTGACCTATCTATGTTCTCATGGCCCTGTCAGAATGGAGAAAACATGGCTTTTTATTACAAATCCCTGGAGCTTACTCCACTCCTGTTCCCCAGCCCATTTCCCGGAGGCTTCTCATTTTTACTTATGCGAGTTTGTATTATTTGATATAAGCATGTATCACATTTATAATCAGGAAAAACAGTAAGGATATTAAAAATATAAGAGAAGTAGATTAGCCTCTAAGGGCCTCTATCAGTTTGGCCCTCCCAAACCATCATTATGCAGGCGTTTTCCAATGTTAGATATTTCGACTATATGTTACTGAGAACTGTGAAAAATTTATTGGAGGAGATGCCGAGCAATCTGCAGCTGAGATTAATCACTCATATTGTGACCCAAATATCCCCTTTCCCCAGGGTTTAATTTATTCTCCACCAAACAAGATTAGCACAATAAGCAGGCCTATACAAAGCAGAGGTGTCCTTTGTCTAGAATTTCAAATGGAAAACAGAATTCAGTTCAATTATTAAGGAGCTAAATATATTTATTCATTATAAGGAAATGAGTATGGCTGTTGTTATTTTAAGGGAGAAATAGAAGAATTTGGGATACAGTTCATCTGAGAAGCAAGGGAATCCTCAAAGGATGAGCAGACACTTTGCTCAGAATGATGAATGACCTTTTCTGCGAAGAGAACCTGTGATAACCATGGGACTTTTAGTTAAACGCAGATGGTGCCTGACGCCCTCCCCCTCCCTCAACCCAGCCCTCATCTCGTCCTCATCTGAGCCTCTCACTCCAGCCCTCACTGGCACACCGTTCTCAACCACCCACAGTCTCTCCTCCTACCTCTCTGCTTATTCCAGATCGGTCTCTTTCCAGGATGTCTTTCCCTCCATCTGCTGACTTAACATCCTCAGGTTTTTATCTTTAGCCCAGCGTTCATCTCACTCAGCTCCAATCCCTGGATGATCTTACGTGTGTCTGTGGCTGGAACATATCACCTGTACCTTGATAACCCAAGTCTGTTTCCAGCTCTAACCCTGCATATGCAGCTGACTACCAATAAAGGTCATCTCCTCTCTCGATGGTCTGCAGGCAGCTCAAACTCAACACGTCCTAAACAGAGCTGATTCTTCTTAAACCTGGTTCTCTTATGGTAACTCTTACTGAATGCCGCCACCATCTGTCCACTCTCCAAAGCCAGAAATCCAAGCCTCATTCTAGGTTCTTCTTTTGCCTTCCCAACCCCCAAGTCCTGTTGAGTCTACCTACTCAGTAGTTATCAAATCTGTCTCCTCTTCCCTGTCTCAGCACCTGTTTCACTGCTGGCCTCAATCAAATTGGCCCAACAGTCTCCTAATTGTTCTTCCTGCTCTCCAGCCCATCTCCACACTATCCCAAAGCCCCCTCTTCAAAGGCCAATTCGACTACATCATTCTACTTCATAAAGCTTTTCAGTGGCTCCTTATCTACACATTCTACAACCCCTCCATGATCTGGTCCCTGCTTACCTCTTCAGGCTCATCTCCCCTCACTTTTCCCCCAGCTCACGCCAAGCACCGGCCCAGGGGCACAGCAGGTATCGCGGGGCCCTAGGTTTACATGATTTGAAGGGCCCTCCAAGAAAGATCAAACAACACAATGACTAGAAATTAGTTCCAGGGCTCTGGAGGCACGTGTGCAACTGAGGGCCCTGAAACAAGCTTCACTAGCTTCACAGTAACTCTACCCCTGGTCTAGCCAAACAGAGCAAGCTCAGTCCTCTAGAACATGCCACAGTCTTCCACATCCCTTTGCCTTTGTACAAGCAGCTATCCCTGCCCGGGATGCTGTTCCCAACCTTCCCTTGTCTGTCCAGCAAAATCGTTCACCCTTCAAAGGCCAGCTCAGGGGCACCTCCTCTGTGCAGGCCTCCCTGACCTCGCTGCATGGAGCTGATTGTTCTCTCCTTCACGTTCTCATTGTAGCTTGTCCTTTACCTCTGTGTACCCTGTCCTTTACAGAGCAGGTCACACTCAAAGGAACTTGTTTGTTTAAGACCAGGTTTCCCCGTGAGTCTTTGCCTCAAGGGCAGAGACAAGGTCATTCCTTTTTAGATTGTCAGAGCACAGCAGTACCTGGCTCAATAAATGTCTGCCGAATGGAATAGAAAGACATCCTGCTTTGGGCAAAGCGTGTAGAGCAGAACACTGAAATAGACAGGGACCCTGGGCGGAGGCGGCGCTAGTGAGCTCTCTGCTGCCTGCCTGCATCATCTGAGAGGTCCAGTGGGACCCCAGTGGTGAACTCCTCCCCGTGGCCTCCCACTAGCCTCCCCACCCCACCGCCTCCCTTACCTGTCCTCCTTGTTGATCTGGTCCCCGAAGCCCACTGTGCTAACAATGGTGAGCTTTAGCCCCACGTTGCTTTCTTGAAGGTCATATGTATTGGACCGGAGCTGGACACCCGGCTGTGTGTGGGTGGCTGGCTCCCCCTCGAACTTGGTGTTGAACAGGGTGTCCATGAGGGTGGACTTGCCCAAACCTGTCTCTCCTGAAAAACAAAAGAATGAATTATGATGCATTCACACAATGACCACGCAGCCATTACACATCATGTTTCGGATGCATATTCACTGACATGGGAAAATGTACACAGTAAGACACTAAGTGAAGCGCACACAGAACTACATGGACTATTTGATCTCAGTTAAGTGAAAAACAGTATAAGGAACTGCACCAACATATTAGCAGTGGTCATCTCGGGACAGTGGAACTGGGGTAATTTTTCTCTTAGTCTTCATATTTTTGTGTTATTTGAAAATTGAGTATGCATTGTTTTTATAGTCAGAAAAAGAAACCATGTTAAAGGCAGTGATGGCGAGGTAGAGTTATGCCTAGAAAAAGACTGGAAGGGCATACAATGTACTCTTACCAACGGTCATGTCTGGGTGGTGGGGTTATGTGCGCTTTTCACTTCTTTCTTTATGCTTTTCTCTATTTTCCAAGTTTTCTACAAGGAACGTGTATAGCTTTCATAATAAAAATTTAAGGGCTATTTTCAAGTTTAAAAGAAAGGGACAGCAGTCCCTCATCAAATAAATATCCTCTCCTCTCAGTCCCCACCTCTCCCTGCCAGACCCAGACAGCACCCGGATATGTATCCCAGTGGGGAGACCATTTTTAGCTAATGGAGAGGGAATTTAGCAGGCCACAAATTACTCTTCCCTTTAAATTTCAAACAAGCCAGTCAATTGTTTGTTTAACTAACAGGCTGCGGGATACTAATAAATAAAACCCCTGGAATTTCAAAACCACTGGCTTTCGCACCAGGGCGACGAGTGGGGGAAGGGCTGCGGGAACTGGTGAACGTTTGTGGAGGTTATTCCTGAGAGACGCAGAGGATGTCAAGTCACGGCCAGGAACCAAGGACCGCGCTTTGAAGACCCGGGCTACCCTGCTGTTCTGCTATCATCACCCCTCTTCTCCCTTTCCCTGCTCCCAACCCTTGAGATGTGAGAACTGACACATCTTCCCAGTTGGGAATGGGGGGAGTGGGTTTGCCCTGGGCAAATCCTGGCCTGGCAAGTCCCCTCTTGTGACCAACAGCACATATCTGCACGGCAGTCCAGGGCTAGGGTTAGAGCTGCACAACCAATAACCGTAAATGGTCCATCTCCCCTCCCACCTCTGGGTGTGTCTAGCTTTGCATCTTGCAAACCTCTTTTATCCCCAATAATGAGCTATGAAGGCAGGAGGTGCTTTTAAAAATATCTGTCTATGCTGAGAGCTTTCTGTATGTGGAGAGATCAGTGAGAGAGAGAGAGAAAACAAGGAGAACATTCAACTCAGCCTGGCTACCCGGCCCCCCAGCCCAATTTCATAGCCAGGTCTGACTAATGTGGTTGATTGCCAAGGTGCAGGGAAATGGTTCCTCACACAGATCGTGCTTCCAGCCAGGGTCTGCTATACCTATTAGCAGCAAAGACTCTCCCAGAAGAGGCCCTTTTTTCCCTCCCTAAAGGAACAGGAAGTATTTGGGTCCCCAGAAAAATTTGGTGAGGTGGCGGGGGCCTTTGCCATGGGAGGTGGCAGACTTGGCTAAGCAACGGAATAAATCGCCCCCCTCCCCGCCCAAGGTGCGGGTGCCGCTCCACTGCAAAGGGGCCAGTACCTCTGAGACGGGAACACAGGGCGGCTGCCTTTCCCTAACTCGCCTTCCCTCTGGGCGTTGAAGCTTAAGCTACATTTTCGCCGGTCTTTGTATGTGCCTAATAAATTGTCCGTGTACATCCCCACTTTCAGACCCTCTCTCCTGTTCTGTGAGCTCTCTGCTGAATGCCCCGCAGCTCCTAGATCGTGGCGGGCCCTGACTCCCCAGCACCCAGAGCTGGCTCCCTGACTCCCTGATCCTAAGACTTCTCAGAGAGCAGGGGATGGGCAACTTCTGGTACTCCCCGGGAGCGCCTAGAAAGAGGCTCACACAGAGGCCTCAGGAGCAGTACCACAGAGGGAAGGGCCCACCCTGTTTGCGCAGCTGTAGAAAGGGAGGCCGGGTGGGCCGGGCAGGGCAGGGCAACGGGGAAAATGACCACCCGGATGCCTGCCAGTGCAAAAGGGCTGTGGAAATTAGATGCTCAATGATGAGTGCCTGGAAGAAAAGACCCGCCGGGTGTCTAGGGAACTGTGATAAATGCAACATGAGAAGAGGGCAGAAAATCAAGTGTGCTTGTCCCATTGCTATCGAGTGCTCCCGTTCCAGTTTTCCATCAATGTGGAGCCTGGGGGAGGGGAGGGGTGGGAGCTCTCTCTTGATGGCTGACACAGACCCAGCCTGAGCCTGGGATGTTGTCCTGGGCCCAGTACTGAGGGGGGGAGGGGAGCCACTCTCGGCTCAACTCAGATCAGGTCAGCAGATTCCACACCCCTGCAGGAAGGTGGGGACTTGGCAATTAGATTCCAGCAGGAAACCTGAGGAGTCCCGAGGGGTCAATTTCTCTCTCCTCCTCCCTCCTCAGAGTGTACAGCGGGGTTTCTTAACCCTTTTTAAATCATCTCCACCAGCCCAGAGGATTTCCTCTCACTTGACTTAATGTAGATAGGATCCTGGAAACACCAGGTTTTTAAAAAAGAATTCAACTTAAAACATGGAATATGAAATCTGCTTTTTCAAACTATACTCCCTGGGCTAGTCTGATGTTGACCTCTCTACCCTGAGTTCAAAACCACTGTGACAAAGAAAAGCTTAGCCCTTTTCCTCAGCTGCTGTTAACATTTGCATCCTCTGGTACCTTGTGCAATTAAGTCCTTGCAAGTGATGAAATGCAGAGTCCCAGGCAGGTTATCACTAAATGACTGTGACCTAAGCCTAGCCCTTCCCCTTCTCTGGACTCCAGTCTCTTTTTTCCATAAAATGAGCAGGTTTGAGTAGTAATAATAACAGCTATTGCTTCTGGAGCACTTACTATGTGGGCACCACTGTAAATACCTTACATATATTTCCTCATTTATTCCCTAAAATAAGGCTGTGTATTAGATAATACTACTATTTGTCCTTAATTTACAGATGGATTAACCAAGCCACTTCCTAGCTATGTGAATGTGCCCCTGCTCTTCCGTCTCTCTGCACGTCACATTCCTCATCTATAAAATGTGGAGGAAGAAACTGGCCCAGGGTCACGAAAGTAGTATGTGGCAATGCCAGCATTTGACTGCAGGCAGTCTGACACTGGAGCCCATGCATGTTCTAGTGCGTCCCATAGGTGTGATATGTTATTTCATTCAGTCATTCAACAAATATTTAGAACCTTTAATAGGAGCCAGGCACAGGTTTAGGAGCCGGGGATGCAGCAATGATCAGGAGCTAGTCTCTTCCGGCTCCGAATGTTGGAATAAACCAAGAGAAACGTCTTTGAGTTCAACCGGAAGGTGTCCAAAAGGGAACTCTCCAGGAACTCCTGTTGGCCAAGGGAGCCTATGGATGGGGACGAGGTCCTGCCTGGCTCTGTGACCTTGCCCTCTACTTCCTCCTGATCTTGCAGAGACCTGGCAAACAGTGGTGTGCTGGAGCCGGCTCGCCCGGCTTCCTGCAGCTCTTCCCAAGCCCATGTGCAGTGATGTCATGTTGGCAGCTTAAAACCAGCTATGGTGGGAATAACGACAGCACAAAAATTGGTAAATGCTACAAACCATGGCAACTTTTCTCCTGAGAGTGGGTTGTTTGACGCGGACCAGCACACCACCGCTGGCAGCCTGTCTTAGACAGGTGGACGGCTGCCTCTCCCAGAGACGGAGAGATGAAACCATCGCTCCCTGACCCTGAGAGAATGCTAGCTGCCCTTCCCCTCCTCCTGCACTGAGCCTCAATCCTGCTTCTCTTGTATGTTTTTTTTTCCAAGTTCAACAGAGCCCAGTTGAGCCTGGAATCCTGAGCAGTTTCAAAGTAAATATTATCATTATGACCCTTTGTGCTCGTCACAGGCATTCTCTGTTGCTGGCACATTCGGAGGGCTGAGTCTCTTTGGGGCTCTTTCCCAGCAGAACGTTTGCACTGCTGACTCTAGTGGTTCCTCCAACGCCTCCTGTACTATATCTAGAATCCTGGGATCCTAGTGATTTCCAAAGCTAAGCTAGTAGAGTGGGAGTGGGCTAGTAGATTTTTTAGAACGGGAGGGGGACCTCAGCCCACTCGGTAATTACTGTCAACCACAGCGTCTGTTGGAGAGGAGCCATAATATGCTCACACCCATGTGCCTGGCCCTCTAAAAATAATGATCGTAGGTGTCATCATAGTGCCCTTATGTATAACTTATGCTCTTGATTCATAAAAATTCCCCCTCTCAATCCCAGCATGCACATGCACACTTGTGCACGGAGGGTACTCACTCCACTAGGCTGGGGCCTCTGATCAGCAGCCCAGCACAATAAACAATACTGTGATAAAAATATTCTAGATCTCTGTTAATAACCAAAGCCAGTGTTACCATAATTTTACACTTAAAATGCCCTATCAGAAAAGAAAAGAAAATCCTTTGGGGAAACATATTCTATGCCCAAACAGAACCGTTTTATAATCATCATTAAGGGAGTAAAGCTGACCGTTATGCACAGGCAGTAGGCATGAAAGTATGGTCACTGAAGGTCCTGCGAGAGAAACGATCACCTTCAGCAGCCAAGCTATGGATCCTTCGCCACGTCGGTGACGCTACCCAGCCCCACGGCTGGGCTGAGATTGCAGCCTTAGAGCCACCGTAAGCCGTCTGTGACTTTGGCCCAAATTGTGGGTTCTCAGAGCAATGACAGGCTTGTGAGCCCAGCCAGAGAGGGGGATGCATGAGTTGCAGGCTTTTTTGGATCAGGGATGGGGAATGCAGTTAACCCAGTCTGGGTGGGTGCATCCAAGGGGTGCACCTGCACGGCTAAGAGGGGAGCTATTAGGGCAGCCATTTCCTGAAACTTCATAAGTAGAGACAGAGAGAGAGGAGGTGACTCCTTGGGTGTGAGGGTCTCCTTTCTACCCTTCCCCTCTTGGAGGGTCTGTCCTGGGCAGTTGAGTGATTCCATGCCCGCAGGTGCCCAGTGAAGCAGTTGCATATGTACGATGCCTGGGTGGGTAGGGGTTACTGTTTCTCCCACTTGGGACTTCCCTGGTGGTGCAGTGGTTAAGAATCCGCCTGCCAGTGCAGGGGACACGGGTTCCACCCCTGTTCCGGGAAGATTCCACATGCCACGGAGCAACTAAGCCCGGGCGCCACAGCTACAGAGCCTGTGAGCCACAGCTACTGAGCCTGCGAGCCGCCAACTACTGAAGCCTGCACGCCTAGAGCCCGTGCTCCGCACAGCAAGAGAAGCCATCGCAATGAGAAGCCTGCGCACTGTGATGAAGAGTAGCTCCCACTCACTGCAACTAGAGAAAGCCCGCGCGCAGCAGCGAAGACCCAACGCAGCCAAAAATAAAAATAATAAATAAATAAATAAATAAATATTTCTCCTGCTCACTTTGCCTTGAGCTTGGCTGCCTCTTCCTCCGGGCCCTAGGGGAGCCTGTGGTCCACATGTCCAATTACCCTACGCTGCCGCCCTCAGAGAGCCATTCTGACCTATGCGGCCTCCCTCCTAAAGCTTTACTAGCCCACCCAATTGCACTTGGTGTGAGAGGCTGATGAGGGTGGGCCTGTCACTTCACTTCTCATCCCCTCAACTTCAGTGCAGGTCACCCGGAGCTCTGGGAGGAATGCCAAGGGACTCCAATATGTTTGTGTGGAAGTTTTTCAGTAATCAAATGTTATGTGAAATAAGCTGGCCATCAGCCAAAGATGGGAGAGATCTGGCAGTGCTAATATTGGATGTGATGGCATTTGATCTTGATGTCGATCACCATGACTGCTGTTTATTTTGTATCCCTCTCCTAATAGCACCTCATCGTAACCATGGGTAGACTTTTGGCATTTGAAGAATTAACAGCCTAGATCTGGACTCTCAGGCCCATGATATGTAAATCTGTGAAGCACATATTTTCATCTCATAGGTTCCAAAGCTGGTGCATGAGAGTGAGTCATTTCACTAGTGAGTGAGCCTAGCTGACTGCCTGTCAACCATACTTAGAAGTGGCTTTGTTTTCTCTACTTGTCCTTGAGCGTGTAGCTAATTCTCCGACAGAAAATGATCTGAGGAGTGCCAGGGAGGGAGAAGAAAAAACAAAGAGTCCAAGAAAATGAATGACCTTAGTTACAAAACAGAACTTTAGACTACATTAGAGAGTAGAATACCCAATTCAGTAGTGGTTCACACCCTCAGTATGAATGAATTCCCCGTATGCTCTATACAAAAATAGGAAAAGGCAATTAGCAAAAGTGTTTTCAGTGTTCCAACCAGCATGAAAACTGCCATTATTATGGTATTTATAGAATCATTAAGGTTTGGAGGTACGTCACTAAAAACATGCAGGTATGCCTTACCGCACTGTATAGTGAAAATTATACACTGTGATCATGTTTGCAAATTTGGGATTATTTAAGGTCTAAGGACAGATTCTCAAAGAATGTCAAGGAACTGCTTGCTGTTCCTGAGATTTGTTTGGTTGGTGCTTGACAGTTTCCAAAGTGCTTCTGCATTCTCAAGAGATGTCTCTGGCAGCGGTTACCGAAGCAGTGGGAGGGACAAAGGGTCAGGCAGACCTGGGTCCTTGTCATGGCTCTGCCACTTATTCTGTGTTGCCTCAGCTAAGTCCCTTATCCCCCCGAGTTTCTTGGTCTCCGTCTGTTCCATGAGGATATGAATGCCACTTGGTCTGTTCACTTCCCAGAGTCCTAGTAAGGACCCAAATTGTTAACACGGGAAAGGGTTTGAGAAATGTAGTGAGTGGTTCCTGCGGGGATAATTCATGCATTCATTTCACATACATTATTGAACTCTCTTTGTGCTGTAATTAGCACAGTAGAGGTGACTAAGACATGGTTCCCACACTTGAGACTAAAGGTCCAGGCACAGATACACTTAAAGGGAATAAAAAGAACTTGGCACACAGCTGTGTGGTCCCTGCACAGAGCTCAAACTGTACCAAGCACAGCAGGGCTGCAGAGGAAACAGACAGACCCAACCCACTGCCCACAGCTGGTAAGCAGGCATCTTTTCACAGCCATTACCTCCCTCCCAATTCTGCCCTGGCTCCTATTTTCTGCAGTCAGAACAAACCTGATAAGAGTAGTTGAGCCAGACAGCTCCCTTACAGAGTTTCCACTGGGTGTCACACAGCTCAGCTCCCCCCAAGGTATGGCCCCGCATTCTGGTCTGGGCAGGGAAAAATATAACTACAGCCAGCAGCTCACCAAAACAAGCAGAGGGATAAAAGAAGAGGGGCAGAAACACTCCTGCAAATAGATCAGAATGACACACTATTGAACCTAACGACCTGCAGAGCCACACCCAGCCATTAAGGATCCATATTCTGTAATAGAATTTCCTGCTATGGAAATACTCACCCACGCACAGGATGTTGAAGCAGAAGCCCTGGCTGACTGACTTATTCACCAGCTGGTCGGGCAAGCTGTCAAACCCCACATGTCCAGCCAGGGGGAGAGTTCGGCAACCTTCACCCTAATTTGGAAGGGGAGGGAGGGGAGAAAATGAAAATGTGCTTAAAAGCAACCTGGGGGGCTTCCCTGGTGGCGCAGTGGTTGAGAATCTGCCTGCCAATGCAGGGGACACGGGTTCAAGCCCTGGTCTGGGAAGATCCCACATGCCACGGAGCGACTAGGCCCGTGAGCCACAGTTGCTGAGCCTGCGCGTCTGGAGCCTGTGCTCCGTCCGCAACAAGAGAGGCCACGATAGTGAGAGGCCCGCGCACCGCGATGAAGAGTGGCCCCCACTTGCCGCAACTAGAGAAAGCCCTCGCACAGAAACGAAGACCCAACACAGTCATAAATAAATAAATAAAATTTAAAAAAAAAAAGCAATGCCTAGATTATTTGCATCTAAAAAATGAATCTCTTCAATGTATCTTTCTGCTTATTTAAAAAAAAAAAAAAAAAAAAAAAAGCAACCTGGGTCTCACTTCCCCGTCCAAATGCTCTCTGTGCTAGGAATTAACACCCACTGGGGCCCATCTCCCCTTAGCTAGTCTCTGATCCAAAGCCAAATGACCCATTCGCTTAGAAATCATGGATTCTTGGGTACAGTCACCCTTGAGGCTCCATAATGAACGTCACATAGTTCCAGACAGAGCAAACTACAGAGGGGGCTTGTAAGGGGTGGGAGGGCAGGGGGTCAGGGGGTGAGAAGGTTCCCAGTCTTGGGTTAATTCTCCTCACAGAGACTCAGTTTCCTTTCACGTCTGTCAAATGAGATAATATTACCTTACAGATGATTGGGAGACTCAAATATGCCAACACATGTAACGAGCTTAGTCCAATGCCTGGAATACGTATAAGTATTCAGTAAATATGACAAAGGGACTTCAAAAAGCAATTTCTCTTCTCGGGACTTCCCTGGTGGTCCAGTGGGTAAGACTCCTCACTCCCAGTGCAGGGGGCCCAGGTTCGATCCCTGGTCTGGGAACTAGATCCCGCACGCATGCTGCAACTAAAGATCCCTCATGCCCGTGACTGTCATCTGGCAAGATTGTTACCCTCACACATTTCACCCCACACCCTCCAGTGGAGTATTCTCAACAGACAACCATATGCCATCATTCAGTCCTGGTTTGTATATTCTGGGCCCCAGAGGGGTTCCTGAAGACAGCTGGGTTTCATGAGTGGCCTGCATCACTCAGGGCTATATTCACCCCCTTTTGCTTTTCCTCACCCTTTTCTCCACCTTTTTATCAAAGCAATCAAAAAAAGATCTAAGGGGCTTCCCTGGTGGCGCGGTGGTTAAGAATCTGCCTGCCAATGCAGGGGACATGGGTTCGATCCCTGGTCCGGGAAAGATCCCACATGCCGCGGAGCAACTAAGCCCGTGCGCCACAACTACTGAGCCTGAGCTCTAGAGCCCGCGAGCCACAACTACTGAAGCTCGCGCGCCTAGAGCCCTTGCTCCGCAACAAGAGAAGCCACCGCAACGAGAAGCCCGCGCACCGCAACGAAGAGTAGCCCCCGCTCGCCACAGCTAGAGAAAGCCCGCGCGCAGCAACAAAGACCCAACACAGCCAAAAATTAATTAATTAATTAATTTTTTTAAAAAAAGATGTAAGTTTCCCACTGTTCATTCTTGGTCCTCAAGACTGCAGGGGAGACAGAAACCTAAGAGCCAGTATGCTTTCTTGATGGAGCCTCCTACTTAGCAGGCATCGGAAATTGGGAGGGACTCAGAGTTGAGGTTTCCTGAGCCATATATTATCACCCCCGGCTGCCTCTTCCTGTGTCCAAATTCAGCACCATGAAACTTCAAGTGCTCCAGGGCGTCTGGTCCAAGTGCCAAAAGATGAGGAAAGGGAATTTTCAAACTGAAGACAGTGAAGGGCAGTGCGGAGAACTCCACATCTTATTCTTAAAGATTTATTTCATTGTCAAGCCTCACCCAAGCACCTCCCACGTGCCCACAGTTATCTCCCACCTAGCCCAGTGCTGTGAGAGCCCTAAATAGCAGAAGAAAGAGTATGGCCTTTATTCCCTAGGCAATGGGGTTTGAAAGGGGCATTTTGAGTGTTTTGAGCAGGGAGGGCCATGACACAAGTAGTCTTTTCAAAAGATCATTCCAGCTGCAGGGCTGCAGGGCGCTTGATCGATGGGAGGAGAGAGGGAGCAGGGGCAGGAAGACATATTAGGAGAGGACTGCAATAACGCTGAACTGGCAGAGTGACAGCCAGGCACTGTGACGATAAATGCTGCTTGAAGTGAACTGATCTGACTTGGGACTCAGGAGGGAGGAACAAATTTGAGAGCCGTCCTAAAGAAAGGATGAGACTCGGTGAATGATGGGGCAGAGAGAGTGCGGGAGCAATCAAAGCTATAAGGCTGCAAGGTCCTACGCCTGGGAGATTGCATTGATGGCACCAAGGGCAGAAAGAGGGAAGCCAGGAAAGGGTGCTTTAGTGGAAAAGTCGAAGATTCTAGTTTTAAATAGCCATTATTTTAAAATTACATTTATCAGGTTTTTTATAAGAGTAATCCATGTTCGCTGTAGAAATTTTAAAACATATGGAAAATTATAAAGAAGAAAATAAAAATCACCCATAATATCACTCTCCAGAGATAATCACTATTAGTATTTACATGTATTTCCCTACAGTCTATATATAATACTTTTTTTTCTTTTTTCTTTTTTTTTTTTTTTTTTACAAAATAGGGATAATCCTGTATATTCCTTTTCATCACCTGGCTTAATAACCTGACACTTAACATAGTACGGATGTTCTCTTGAGTAATTAAGTATACTTCTAAAACATTACTTTTTTGGCCACATAGCATTCTATTGTAGGAATTTACCACATTTTCTCAACCAGTGAAATGTCTTCCACTACTAGACATTTAGCACGTTTCCAAGTTTTCAACATTGTAAGTAATAATTCTTGTTCTTACAGGTTTGCATAGTCTCTGATTATTTCCTTAAGCTAAATTCCTAGAATTAAAGCCTGCTGGGTCCAAGGCCACACACATTGTAAAGACTTTGGTACACACTGAGAAATCATTCAACAGAGAATATTACAAATGTCTATTTCTAACGCCAGTATGCGAGACTGTCTGTTTACACATACTTAGACCAGCACTGAGTTTGAGGCTTTTTAACCATTGTGAATTGAATCATTGCAAAATGGCATCACGTAACTTCATTTGCATTTTATTAGTGAGAGTGAACTTTTTTTATTGTTCAACTATATATGTGTATTGTGTCTATGTATATGTGAGTTGCCTATTCACGTCTTTGTCCATTTTCTTAAAATGGGTGCTTGTCTTTCTCTTCTGGATTTGTAAAAGCATTTTCTGTATTAAAGAAAACAAGATAGTTTTGATTTTATGGTGACACATCTACCCACTAAGTACTTAGCAATATGGGATTGTAGGCTCAGGGAGAATTCAGGACTGAGATATAAAGTTAGCAGTGAGAGGTATGAAACTGGATGTGTTCTTCAAGAGACAGTACAGGGAGAAAAAAACTAAGGACTGAATATAAGCAATGCCCACAAGTAAGGAATGGGAAGATGAAGAGAATTCTTCCAAGGGGCGGGAGGATGATCAGAAAAGTAAGAGATGACCCAATAGTTTTCTATCACCAGAGGCCAAGATTGAAGTCAGGAAGGATTACAGAGAAACGACCATTGGTCTGGATTTGGTAAAGTCCACTGGTAACTTTTAGAATCCTTTTTTCTTCTGTATCTTTTTACCCGGTGTCCAATACACCTAAGTTAACTGGAAGGTTTGGGGACTATGGAACATGGAATCTGGGTAATGTGTCTTTCTTGCCAATCAAGATTTAAGCAGCAAACTGTATGTCTCAATCCTTGTAGTTGAGAAAGCTTCGAAAATGAATTTGTATATGCAGTTCCTGCTTTAGGAAATCCTGCCTAGCGAGCACCATTCACTCCTGCTTTGATGAATCTTAGATGTCAAGGTCACCGTTATGAATATCAGTCCTCATTGTTCAGAGGTAAATACGTAACGGTGAAAAGGACAGGACATTGGGCTGAATGGACACTGACCCCAGGACAGCCCCTGGAAGTTTCTTCCCTCTTCCCTCTCTAAACCTCTGATAGCTTAGCTCTTTCCTCTTTCTCCTTAACGTGGCCTGATTAATTGAGGACCTGACTGCTTTGATTGCAGTTAATTGAATGTTCCCTGGATTACAAAGTGCACAAAAGGAGATGGAACTGGCAACTTGGCCCAGGACGTCTGACACTAAAATCTTAAGTTACCATCTTGAGTAGCAGGTGGCGCCACGTTTGACGCTTTGAACTGAGAGGCTAGAAAGGCCACAGCCACCAAAATGTTAAATGGCCCATCTCCCGTGACCTGCAACCTCCCCTCGGGATCTACTCTAGAGAGACTCACATGCCTGTACAAAGGTCCATGTACAGTACAAGGAAACTCATTACAGAATTATTTATAATACTGAAAACCTAGAAAAAAAAAACTAAATGTCCGACAATGGGAAAAATATTGGGTTGGCCAAAAAGTTCGTTCGGGTGTTTCATAGGTTGTGACAGAAAAACCAAACAGTTAACTAAATTATGGTACGTGCATATGCTGGAATATTCCACAGCCATTAAGAAGAATGTAGTAGGTCTAGAAACAGAGTCACAGATGTAGAAAACAAACTCATGGTTACCAGGGGGTAAGGGCGGGGAGGGATATATTGGGAGACTGGGATGGACATATACACACTACTATATATAAAACAGTTAACTAGTAAGGCCCTACTGTATAGCACAGGGAACTCTACTCAATACTCTGTAATGGCCTATATAGGAAAATAATCTAAAAGAGAATGGATATATGCGTATGTATAACTGATTCACTTTGCTGTACACCTGAAACTAACACAACATTGTAAATCAACTATACTCCAATAATTAAAAAAAAAAGAATGCAGTAGGTCTATAGGTACTCATCAGAATATCTCCAAGACATATTATAATATAGAAAAAAAAGCTGTAGAACAATAAGCACAGTATGAGGCCATATATGCAAAAAAAACCCTCCATGTGTATGTGCACTTAAATGTATGTGAGAGAAAGGGGACTAAAAAGCCACCCACCACACCTAGAACTCAGGGTACCTCAGGGGAGGGGACTGGAACTAGGGGCTTACTCAGGGGGTAGTCAGTGTGCTTCTGCATTGTTTGATTCTTTTACAGCATGAATGTATTCACACATTACCTGTGTAATTTAAAAAACATTTTTAATACACGAAAAGAGAGTTCTGGCTCAGCTTTGCAGCAGGGGTAATTCGGCTGCAGAGTGTGAGAGGAGCTAAAAGGAAGGCAAAAATGAAAGCGTGCTCCTGAGAACTGGGAGAGGCCCCACTCCCCTCCCCAATTACATTTCCTGTTTTCTCCTCATCTGCAGTCACCTGCGGTCTTGAAATACATTATACCACATTTCATATCACAGGCAGAAACAACGCTCTCTTTCTCTTCCGCCTCCTCCCCCGAGGACACACCAATTGCGCGTTTTAATTGAATAGTCGGAGGTTGTGTTATGAAGAACGAGTGAGGGCAGTTCCAGCTGTGCATCGTTCTCCCCTTGCTGTGATTCTGAAAATAAAGGGTCCCATAAGCACCCAAGTGGGTAACCCCCGCCCCCCTCCCCACCTTCCAACCTTTATGGCATAGGACGCAAGCCATGTAAGAAGCCTCCGGAAACTGAGGGCGCATCTGTGTCGATGGAGAATTTCTGGCCTCCATTTAAAACTGGGGTGGAAAAAAAAACTGGGGTGGTCAAGTTAGTAGCTGTCATTCTGAAGGACAAGACCAAAACAAAAAGTTTGGAACCCATGGCCAAAGACTGGGCTTGTCCCCAACTTTCTCCTCTGGCCTTGGCACAAAGATGCTAGGAAAGGACAGAAACACTGAAATAGGATTCTCTCCGGCAGCCCCATGTGTCACTTACTGGTGGGCCTGATCTTTCACACCTTCCCTTCCTCTATCTCCCTCCCCAGCTCTGAATATCAATCTCTGAGAGACCCTGCAAATCTTCAGGACGCTCAAACTCAATGAATAGTTCAATGATGCATGATGGAATATTAAACGGCTGATAAAAATATATTCTAAGAATACCTAATGGCATAGGAAAATGATTACCAAATACTGTTAGATAAAAAACAAAAATAAAAACAATACCCTGTGTATACAGGATCATCCCAATCATGAGGAAAAAAAGTATGTATGCATTTTTAAAAGCTTGGAAGAATATATACCAAAATGGTGAGAATGGTTGCTTTTGGCTTGGAGGGGCTGTAGGAGCTGCTGCTTTTCTGTTTTCCAAATTTTCTATAGTAGGCATATTTTACTTTTATAATCAGAATTAAAATATTATTTTTTTAAGATTCTATGATGATACTTTCCTAGGCAGGAAAGTGGCCTCAGATATTTTAGCAAAATCTTTAGTTACAGCCAAAAAGTTGCTTTATGTACAGATAACCAGAAAATTTGGTGAAGTATTCAGCTTTCCGGCAGTTTTATTGTATATAAAACATTTATTTTACCAATAATACCATAAAACCTTATTATTCTTCTTATTTTAACATATTTATATACAATATAACATTATTATACAGTATGCCTTATTCTTATAAAGATTCATGCGAACCAGGAGTCAAACTCAAATCACATACCCTGAAACATATAGCAAAAAGTCTTGCTGAAACAATCAGGTGGATGATAGCCCTATCTGCTACCTCCAGTGTTACCAAGGGAGTGAGTGCCACTTATTATCCCGTATTATCAGCTATAAGAACCACAAAAGCACTGCTAAGTTCCCAGAGGTTAAAACAACAACAACTCCAATATGCCTAACACATCAAACGTCAGGATTTCCCTGGCTCCGATTAAGCTGAGCTGAGAGGAAACTGACAGTAGTAGTGATGCCCTGAACTGGGAGAGAGAAATCTGGGGGCCTTTCCGAGGAGAAATAAAACCTGCGAAAGCTAGCAGCACCCCTTAGGGGCCCCAGTGCCTTTCAGTGGGGGAGCAGCTTAGGGGATCCTGACGAAGCACAAAGGAAACCATCCTCACCATACAGGGAGAAGGCCCAGTTTTGGCAAATCCAATAGATGGAACTCTGGATTTTAATACACCAGATCAATTCCAGAGTGGCTTTTCATTCTATAAAAGGATTCACAGCAGGATTCTATTAAATAGCCAGCTCTCCTAGTGCATGTAAAAGGGGATTCAATAGACAAAAATTCAGCTGTCATGTACCTTTATAGGAAGTCAATAGCTATATACACCTACACGGATGGACAGACAATATGTGAAGGGTTGTTTGTTTCTATTCCAGTTCCAGAGACCCTGCTGAGCTAAAAGCACAGACTTGCTTTCTCTACAGCTGTCTCCCCACCCAGCTCAAGGAGTCAAAGCAGGGAAGGGGTGGAGTTAAATTCCGCCACCTCGATCGGAAGCAGAAGCAGAAGCAGAAGCAGGCAAGGACCTGAAAGAAATTAGGCTGGAGGAAACACAAGAAGCGTACAATGTCAGAGCTGGAAACACCCTTAAAGATCACTTAATCCAACACGTGCATTTGACAAAAAGGGAAACAGAGACTCAGAGGCGGGAAGTGACTTGTCCCGAGTCACAGAGTGATTTAGTGGCAGAGAGTGGTGCTGGGACCCAGGGCCCTGTCAAGCAGACCGCCGCTCTCAAATGGAAAAGCTGACTCAAGTGGCACATAGATTTCTTTCTGCTGCTAGAATTCTGGGACATTGGGCTTGTGGCTAATGCCAGTCGGGAGGAGAAGGGTCATGGAGAATGATCCAGAAGCCCGTGGGCTCGCCAAGGCGCCTCTGGCCCACAGAAGGCAACTGAGGCGGTGGAGGCCAGGAGACGCTGGTGCCCCTCTTCTACATCTTCTCTTCCACCTCTAGCTCCCATTTCCCTCAGTGCTGACTCAAGCCTGAGCCTCAGCCTGGCCTCTGCTCAAGAGCCCCAGGGCTACCGAACCCAACCAGCCAGATTCTAGGTAAAATATCTCCACCTCAGCCAGGGGTGACCCTTGCCCAGGGTGGGTCAACTTTCCCACAAAAGCCTGACAGATCCCCTTCAAATCAGGCCATTTAGAGTTTCCTAGGTGTTCTGGCCATTGTTACCTCCAATCTGTTAAAAAGAGGGGAAAAAAAAAGGTTTACTCACAGGCCTCTGGATGAATGCCCAGCTGTCCTCTGGGGAGCCTGAATTTGCCTCTGCCTCCATCTGGTCTCATTTAAAGGGGATCTGAAAAAACCCAGTTCCTGCCTCAGCGCCAGTGCTCAGAGCTGGGGGCCTCTGCTGCGAAAGGAAACTGAACACGACCTCACACCTCATCAGGGCCGTGAAGGCAGAGCTCTGCTCCTGCGACCCAGAGAGGGCCCTGGCAGGAGAAACCTGAGCCCTGGGTCCTGTCCCCGAGAAGGCTCGCGAATCTTTTGGCCAGTCACCTTTAAGTGAGTGGAAGGGATGACCCCACTGCAGGGCCAGCGGAGGGCGTGCTGCATAATTCAGCAGATGGCTGCCTCTAATGAGAAGACACTGCAGAAGCGGGAACGTTATCTCCCCCTCCCGAGCATGTGGTCCTTCCTCTGTGCAGGCAGCAGAAGCCTCCTCCTGCCAAACCGAGGAGGAAGGGTCTGTGTTTCAAATTTATTCTGCGCGCCTCCTCCAGTTGTTACTTAAAATAATCCATCATTACGTGGCTGGTGGCTCCAAGATTTTTATTTAAAGCAGTATGGGAAAGAAAGAAAGGAAGGAAGGAAGAAAGGAAAGGAGGGAGGGAGGGGAGGGGAGGGAGGGAAGGAAGGAAGGAAGGAAAGAAGGAAGGAAGGGAGGGAGGGAGGGGGAGGGGAGGGAGGGGAGGGGAAGGAAGGGAGGGAGGGAGGGAGGGGAGGGGAGGGAGGGAAGGAAGGAAGGAAGAAAAGAAGGAAGGAAGGGAGGGAGGGGGAGGGGAGGGAGGGGAGGGGAGAGGAAGGAAGGAAGGGAGGGAGGGAGGGAAGGAGGGAGGGAGGGGAGGGGAGGGGAGGAAGGGAAGGAAGGAAGGAAGAAAGCCCACACATAGCCATGACTGTGCTATCTGGGGTTTAAGCTGAGAATCCTTTTTAACATGAGAGAGTCTTCAAAGCACTCAAGTATACTCTTCTCGACCTCCATGAGTATACTGAGGTGGGGGTGGGGGGGTGGCAGTGAAAAGAGGGGGAAGAGGGGACATGGCAGGATTTTTATTTCTTGGAAACATGATGAAAAGGCCAGAGTTTTTTTTTTATAAAAACGAATCTGTGTCATCTGGAAGGTGTTTCATTGCTTCATCCACTGACCAGCAATAACACTTTGGACTAAGTCATTTGGTCTCCCTGAACCCATAAAATGAAAAGAACAGTAATACTCATCCAGGAAGCTGCTGGGGAAAATGAAATCATACAGATGGAAGCATTTTGAGATCGTTGAAAGAGACATGTTACACTTATCTACGGTATTCTTTTTCTTTCTTTTCTTTTCTCTGTCTCTTTCTTTCTGGAATGTGGTTTTAACATAAACGCAACTGAAAGCGCTCCTCAGTTGTTCATGCTAATATGAAACCAAGGCTCTGATAATCCAGAAACCCAGGCAAGTCCAGAAATCAGCCCTATTTAGTTCTGGAATACCTTTATCCAGGGGACTTATCTTTCTAATTAGTTTTGCTCAGGCTAATGCAACGGGTTCGCTCCCTTACAGCCCAAAAAGGAAGGGGCCGTGCGGGGTAACAAAGCCAGCAATTAATAGAAAATTTACAGCAGAGACTCTACAAAGTAAATGCTGTGCACATGACTGCAGATCAAAATCTCATTATACTATACAGACAAATCGCTCGGCTGTAATGCAGTTTTGTAATAAGAATGCTGTGAACACTCACATTTCCAGGTTTTAGGATATGAAGAGGAAACGGGGATTATACCGGCCTCTCATGTGGAAGCTCTGAGAGGGCTGTCGTGTGTGCCGTGGCCACCACTATATCCCCAACACCTGGCACAGGGCCTGGCAGAGTCGGTGCCCAATAAACACATGTTGAAGGAATGAATGAAAATAAAAGTGCGTGAATTAACAAATGAAATGTTCCCAGCCTGGGAGCAGAAGTGAGATCTCACCCATCTTCACACCTACACTTTTCCTAGTTAAAGCCCTCAGCAAGCCTTTCCTGTCACCCACCGCCCCCGCCCACTGCTGGATCAGGTCCCCTCGTAATGAATTATCCTAGCGGGCAGTAGCTCTCCTCTGCAGCACATCACAAAGATAATTATAGTTATTTGTGTCTGCCTCCACTACTAGACTGTAAACTCCCTGAGGGCAGGGGCCATGTGCATTTGTGGGGAGGAGGGCGGACACTGTAATTTCCCTCCAACTTTTAATTTTGAAAAGTCTCAAAACACACAGAAAAGTTGGAAAATAGTACAATGATCATTCATATACCCTCGACCTAGATTCAAGAATTTTTAATATTTGGGGCCATGCAAATTTTCTTCAGTGCTGTATTCGCAGTAGAGGTATGGGTGAATATTGGGGTTTTCCTCTCCCTGCTTGGGGTATAATATGACTTTTAGTGCGAGGTGGTGGAGATGGCTGAGGCAGGGCACTTCGATGGGAATCAAGGTTAAGTGTCATTTGATAGCAAGACCAGAGTACAGCCACCTGTAGGCGGTTGCCCTGGGACAGTTGCCCCAGGCCCACCACAGCTAGGGCAGTGTTAGGCCCTGCAAGCTCTTTCTTTAGGGAGAAAGACCATTACCTGGCTGCACCGTGCCTTGCCAGGTTACCTTGGACAAGTCATGGAACGTCTCAGAGTATATATTAATAGCAGCCCAAGCCACCTCACAGGCAGGGGTTGGGGATGGAAACATCCCAAGAATCTTCTATAGTTCTCTAATTATTTCACCGTGTCCACAATTTGTCTCTCCAACTAGACTGCAATAAGCGTAAAAGCCAGGAACTATGTCTACTACTTTTTTCTGGTATAGTTGACCAGAGCTAGCCATAGTGCTGGACACTTAGCAGTCAATCAAATAAACACTTGTGGACATGATTAAGAAACAGTTTTGTCATACAGAATCTTTGTGGTGTTCATTCAGATGGGATGGGATTGTATTATGTACACAAAAGCTGAACTTCCAAGTTGCATGCATGCCCAAATAAGGATCCTATCCAGCAACTCTAAGGTCTGTTTTTGTCACTAATGATGTTACCTTACAAGCCAGAGTGACCCTCAACTGACTCTGGAAAGGACAGCCCATCCCTCACACACACACCAGAGCACTACTTGCAGGGCACCATGTCCCAGAGCTCATTAAAAAGAACTCCTAAGCCAGGCACACTTAGGTTTAGTCTCCAGTCTTCTTTACCCAAACCCTGGATACTCATTCCCAGGAAGAAACAATCAGCAGCCAGACGTCCAAAGGCCTCCGGAGTTAATTCCATCTTCCCCTGGTGAATTACAACTTCTTGCAGACACAAAGGCAGGCAGAGAGACAAATGACACATAAACAAGAGCTTCACTGGCTGGGGGAGGGGGGCATGGAGAGTGACGTCAGTTTTCCCAGAAACCCATTTATCACGATAACAAGGTCTCAAGTGCTCGGGCTGCTCTTTCAGCTTCAGAATCTGGCATATAATTATGTTCTTCATCATACAGTAGGGCAAGGCCAGCCAGAGCAAACTGGAAACAAGCAAAGCAAGCCAAGTGGCCCTAAATCACCCCCACCTCCATTTGCAGAACAAAGGGGATCTCTGGGTTGCCGGAGGTGAAACACAACCTTCTGGAATGTTCCCCTTTGCTACATCGGCCCTTCAATCTTAATTCAGGTTAGGGGGACTGGTGAGAGAGTATGGGCAGGTCGATGCAAATTAATTAGCTGACAAGAAAAATCACTAGTGTCCTTCTTGGTCACTAAGGATGGAGCAAGTGTAATCCAGGAGACTAATTCCTCTACTTAAGGCATGCCATCTCTAAAATGCAGGTAATGGAGGAGCAGAAACGCACTCTGGGAACCCTCAAAACACTAAAGCAGTACATATTACAGTGCCAATCTTGGGGAGAAGAGAATTCTCTCAAATTCCATTGTCACAGAGCACTGTCTCCCATCTTCTGCTGGTTCTTCCACATCATGACTGCATAAGGAGCTCCATGCTGGGGTCTTTCAGGGGGTGGGGGAGGTTCCAAAGAAATCACCTTGCCCTTCCAAACAAGAACAAGAGGATGGAATAAATGTATCCATTTCCTGTAGAGGAAATGCTACCAGACTCTGGATTCAGATTTTGAAAACAAATCAGTTTCAATTACACCAAATACCTAGAGGCTATGTATGTTTTTTGCACTGAAATTGCATTGCATGGAGTATTTCCTTAAATAAGTAAGCCACACGGTTTAAAAACCGTGTGTGTGTGTGTGTGTGTGTGTGTGTGTGTGTGTGTGTGTGTTTCAGAGATTTGCATCAAGTAGTATTTAGTGTCATGGGATCTGACCTACCTCTACTTCACTCTCCTTCCTCACCTCAGGGTGCTGGTAATTGTGGGCTTCTTAAAATCCCAGATACCCATGGATTAATAGAAAGGCTAGGTTGTTCCCTCAAATGGAATCATCCCCTCCCTTGGCAACAAAACTTCTGGTCTAAAAAAACAAACATGGAGCCTCGGGTCACTTCAGTATAATTTCTCTGCACATCCCAGGCTGGAAAACTTCAGTTCGTTAAATGAAGATTTTTTTTTTTTCCAGAGTCGGCTGCCAACAAAAAAGAGAGAGACGGCACCGCTTTTGCAAGCGTCGCACTGATTTTCCTTAGTCCCCATAACAAGAAGCCAGCTCCACAGGTTTTGGCACACAAGCCGAGTTACACTGAACACGCACCGGAGACAGATCCCCCCGCCCAGAGGCCCGCAAAACCCTGGTCAGGTGCTCAGAAACACGCCAAAGTACGCAGCCAGCCACCTACAGGCCAGCGGACTGCACCCCACACAAACGCACAAATGGGACCCAGAGGCACACAGCACAAGCAGACGCCGAGAGAAGCGTCCGGACACAGACACAAGCACCAGGGAGGCGAGCACACTCCAAGAAACTGGCGGACTCATCTAGGGTCACAGACAAGCCGGGCACCGCCGCCCGCCCGGGGAGGCACGAGCGAGCGCGCGCGCGTGCACTCATACGCACACAGTGATACACACACAGACGCAGTCACATATGTAATGCATATGGAGAAATCCTACCCCAGCCAGTCACCTCCCCGCCCCCCTCACCACTCGCCGCCTCCTGCCCCAGGCTCACCCCAGCCCCGAGCCCCTCTGGCTGAGGAGGCCCGGGTCCCGGCGGGCTGCGGGGCGCAGGGGCGCGGCCCGGCAGCCGGAGGGAGCGAGGCCAGGGTGCCGGGGACCCGGAGGGCTCGGCGGCCAGTGCGGCCATTCATTCGGCAACGCCCCAGCGGCGGGGCCGCAGCTGCAGCGAGGGAGGCGGCGGCGCCGACTGCAGCTCTTGGGCAATGCAAGTTCAGTCGCCGGCCCGCAACCCGGACCAGGTCCCCCACCCGCACGCCACCACGGTTCTCGGGGACGGGAGGCTAGGGGACTGAGTCGCTGACCCCAGGAGCAGAAGTCCCGCCGCGCCTTGGCTCCTGGATGCTGCCCACTGCCTTCCTCGCGGTGGAGGTGGCGGCGGCCAGGTCCCCTCGGCCCTTCCGAGGCCCCCGGCCCAGGCGCTGGCACCCAAGCCCCGCACTCACCACCTGGCGAGCTATATCGGTCGCTGCCATCGCTCCTGCCTCCGCCAGGGCTGCCACCGGCGCCGCCGCAACGGGAGCTACAGCACAGGAAACAGCGGCGCTCCTCCGACAAAGAGAAAGTGTTACACTTCGGGCGCGACCAAGTCCGGTGGGGGGAGGTGCAAGGGAGGGGCCCCCTCGCCTCGGCTCCAACCTCTCCTCTATCGCCCACCCCCTCGGAAGTGGGGTGCGGGGAGGGGGCGGATTTAACGCGCCGCTTCCCTCTCCCGCGAGCCTAGTTCCGGCTCTCCCTGCAACCTCAGTTGTAGGCCTTTGCGAAGGGGGGCGGGGGCTCCCCTCGGTGACCACGTCCTCTGCCCCCCCCCCTCGCCACTGGGCTCCGTGGTACGTCCCGACCTCTGCTGAATTGTTACACACCCCCCTGCTCTCGCCTTACATGCCTGAGTCCCCAGACCCCGGAGGCTGGAAGGGAGCCCCCGCCCTTCCCCCCGCCGCGCACAACTCGGCGACTGAGCCCTGCGGTCCTCCTCTCCCTGCTCCCCGCCCCCTGTACCCCCTCTTCCTCCTCACCGAGATCTCTGGGTGCTCGGAGGGGAGCGGCCGCCACTGGAGTCTCGCTGCTCCACCACACCTCCCCCCACCTCCCCCATCCCGGCCCGGGAGTGCTGCTGGGGCGGGTAGGGGGCGGGGGGAGGGGGCGAGTAGCGGCACCTGCCGCCCCACGGTGGAGCTTAGAAAGGAGGCGGTTGGGGGGAGCCGCACTGCGGGCCCAGCAGCTGAGCTGTGACCTGCGGAGTCCGAGGCCAGCGGTCCTGAGACGAGACGCCCCTTCTGCCCTGGGGTTTCCACGCGGCGGGTGCTGTGGGCTGTCATTTCCGAGCTCGCCACCTTTGGGTACTTAATACAAACGGACCCCCAGCCTCCTCTCCCCACCGAGCCCTAGACGCTCAGCGTGTGAGCGGAGGCTCAGACGACTCACTCCCTCTTAGTGCCTGGACCGCCGGGGAGTCTCAGAGGAGGGGCTTGGGGCTGAAGGCTCCCAGCTCAACTGAAGGGGATATTGGGGAGGGGCGCGGAGCTGCCTCCGGTGGCTCTGTCCCGCCCCTGATTTCCCCTTAACCTTGGGTCAGCCCGAGACTAGGCGGCCGCGGCGTGCAAAAGGAGACCCTCCGAAGGCAGAGGCTCTGCCCGCCTGCTTTTCTTTTCCTCCCGGCCCACCGCCACCGCGGGTCCCCTCCCTTGCCCTCGGCACCTCTCCCCCTCTCCGGCCTGTCGCTCCGCACCCCCTCTCCCGGGAGTGGCCCCTTGTTAGCTTCTAGTGACTGGCGAACCCCGGCAGGTTTGGTGTGCCCGAGGCCCGAGCGGGCGGGACAATCCACTCCACTCCACTCCTTAAAAGGGCAGGTGCCCTGGTCTCGGAGAAGGACTCAGACCCTCGCGTGGAACCCGGGACCGCGGGGGGAGACAGATCCATGGGCGAAAGCTGGGCCCGCGAGGGGGCCGGGATGCAGCGTGGGAAATGGCCCAAGGCGGGAGCGGCTGAGGGGGAGGCAGGAGGGAGGAAAGAAAAAAAACGGGAACCAACGAGAGAGAAGGAGAAGGGGCCCAACCCAGAGGCCCGTGCGCGCGGGGAGGAGGGAAGGCAGAGAAATTGGGGTGGCCATATGAAGCGCTCCCCTGACAGTTGAGTCCACCTGCCGGGACAGTGCTTCTCACACTGTCTCAGGGAGCTCTTTACGTGCGTGTGAACCTTGAGAGCAAGGACTCCGCAAAATGCGTCCCCCAGTGCCTAGTTCGGGGCCTGGCATCCACCAAGCGCCCAATTAAGCATTTCCTGAACAAGCGGGCAGAGGATTTGGATTGGGGGGAGGGGTACAGAAGAAAGAAGAGACACAAGACAGAAGAGCCAAGTACTGGAGGTGCCAACTGTGCTGGAGACCTAGGAGGGGCCGAAAGAGAAGAGCCTGGCACAATCTGGGACAGTACAGGGGAGTTCTGTAGACAGACAGCGCAGGCCCGCAGGGCAGATGGTGGTGGCAGAGAAGAGGGGCGGCTGTTGTCTCCGAGGCCCGCTCGGACGCTGGGGCAGGGCCTGGGCGAGGCGCCAGGCCCTGGATTGGGGTGGCAGCCACGTGCGGGAGCAGGGCTGTATATGAGGAACCGCTGTAAGGCTGGGCCGGGACCGGATGGGGGCGGGGAGTCAGAGGGGACTGGCCGCTTCCAGACTGGGTGTCTGGCAGGGAGACAGGTCTTCCCTGCAGACTTGGGCGTGGAGGACGGGGAGGGGCTGGAGGTCATTAGCTCTGACCCGGACATGGGATCTGCGTGATGGCCGCACATTTGGCAAGCAGAGCTGAGAGCTGATACCCGGAGCCTCGGCGAGCCGGCGGAGGGCCCAGCGGAGCTGGGCTGGCTGACTGCGGGGCTTCCAGGGAATCCTGCTTGCCCCCAGTAGCACTGCCCTCCCGCCTTAGCGCTCGCCAAAGCTCCGTGCATTTCGGCCCAGCGCTGGGGCTACCTTAGCGGGGAACACTTGGTGCCCCGCCAGTGTGCCCCCCCTCTGCCCGCCTGTCCCTAGGGACCCTCAGAACCTCGCGGAGGCCTCCGCCTCCAAAACGCTGGACCTCGTAGACTGGAACCAAGTGTGTACCTCAAGTCTCCCTCAACCCCTTGGTCCCTCCAAGACCTGTCACCTGCGTCTGCAAGCGCCTCCTGGGGCTTGGGCTTCCCGGTTTCCGTGGGGTGCGGCTTGGTGTTGACGTGTGAGTAGGTGTGTATTTGTCTGTGTCAGTGTGCGTCAGCTGTGTCTGTGTGTTTCAGTGCGTGTCAATGTGTGTGTATACTGGCATGTGCTTACTCCTATGTTTGTATTTGTTTTTGTGTACCTGCCAGTGTGTGTGTTTCAGTGAGTGTGTCTGTGTCGATGTGTGTGTGTCAGTGTGCATTTTTGGTGTGTGTTGGTATGTATGAAAAGGTGTGCATGCCGGTATTGTGTGTGTGTCAGTATGTACATGTCAATGTGTGTGTCAGTGGCGGTGTGCGTATGTGTAGAGAGGTTTTAGCTCACTACGTTCTTGGCTTTACATACCTTACCTGACTCAATGCAGGGGGCCAGTAACTGAATGCTGTGGATTATAATACTTATTTCAACAAAGAAGCTTGGAGGGAGGGAGGGGAAAAAATAAAATGAAAACAAAGAAATTTGGAAATTCGCTGGGTTTGTCTTTGGTGCTGGGTCACTTGCCCAGGCACGGGGCAGATACGGGAGGGCCGAGGCAAGAGTCAATTGCTTCGACCAACTGACAAGTGGTCAGTTGCTTCCTTGAATGTCTGTCCCCGTTGATGAGTGGGACCAAAAGATCCCCTTCCTGAAGAGGCATTGTGGACCCTCAGGCCCTGCCATGAACATGTCTTCATGTTCGATGTGTCCTGGTGGGGTCCCTTGGGCCCAGCGCAGTTATCTGGCAGGTGCTCCATGTTTGTTGAGTGAATGAATAAACGGAAGCCTGTAAATGTGGTGTTTTCAGTGTTTCCACTGTCCTTAAGGAAGCTGGAGCAAGCAGCGACTTCCCCAGGCCAGCAGGTGACTGTCATTAATTTGCTAATGTTGTTTGTGGAACCAGACTCCCTGGAGAGGGGAAATGGCCCTCCCTGCTAGATAGGAGGAGGCCCTAATTATAGTCAAGCTTTAGAAAAGTCACCCTGATGGCTGGGGCCGGGGGTGCTCAGACTGGATGGGGGAAGGGGACAGGGAAGGGGAAGAGGGCAGTGAAGTGGAGCTAAGAGCTCAGCAAAGGGCTTTGTCCTGAAACTGTGGCTTTATGAAAGGAGAAAGAGGATACTAGAGTTGGTCTAAAGTGGAGACGCTCTGAGAACCATCTGAAAAGTAAGATCAGAAAGCTGGAGGAAGAGGACAAGGTGAAGCAGAGGGAAAATGATCTGAGGTTAACCAAATCCAGTGCTGATAGAACCAGAAACTCAGTGAAGGGGCTGAGTCAAGATGAAGTAAGGATTCCTTTGTGCATTATTACCTGTTGCCCCTGGCTTTACATTATTTTATTCCAGTGGTTCTCAAAATGTGGTCTTTGTGGGCTTCCCTGGTGGCGCAGTGGTTGAGAATCTGCCTGCCAATGCAGGGGACACGGGTTCGAGCCCTGGTCTGGGAAGATCCCACATGCCACGGAGCAACTGGGCCCGTGAGCCACAATTACTGAGCCTGCGCGTCTGGAGCCTGTGCTCTGCAACAAGAGAGGCCGCGATGGTGAGAGGCCCGCGCACCGCGATGAAGAGTGGTCCCCACTTGCCACAACTAGAGAAAGCCCTCGCACAGAAACGAAGACCCAACACAGCCATAAATAAATAAATAAAAGAACGTGAATTTCTTAAAAAAAAAAAAATGTGGTCTTTGTCTAGCAGTCTCAGCATCACCTGGGAAGTTAGAAATGCAAATTCTCAGGCCCCAGGCCAGACAGACCTACTGAATCAGAACCTTGAGGACTGGGACCCAGCAACCTTTGAATAAGTCCTCCAGGGGATTCTAATTTATGCTAAGGTTTGAGAGCCACTGGTTTATCTGAAACCTAGCCATGGAGGGATGGGACACAGGACCGGGTAAAGTTTGGCAGGATATTGAGGGAAAATTCTGAAGCCTGGGCTGTAGCAATAATGGCAGATCCTGGTGGATTTCTACCAGTGGGCAGCATGAGAGTACAGAGTGCCTAGGGTTGGAGAAGAGGTGCCAAAAAAGATGGAGAGGGGACCCCTGTAGGGAGCTGGAAGTTTCTAAAGATAAACTTTGCTTCCTTTGAAATTTTACTCTTCATTCCACAAATATGAACTGCATATCAGCCACTGTGCTCAGTGCCAGAGGACTCAAGAAAAATGGGTGTCAAGAACCTTTGCCATGACCTGAGGGAGCACCCCGGCCAGGTGCCAGATAGTTCCACAAACAACCAGAAACGTGATAAGTGATATAATCAGTCAGGAGCAAGACCTTGCGGAGGTAGAGACCCAGAGAGGTGAGGGAAGGCACCTCAAGACCCATTTGGGGACTTCTCTGGTGGTCCAGTGGTTAGGGCTCCACGCTTCCACTGCAGGGGGCGTGGGTTCAATCCCTGGTCGGGGAACTAAGCGCCCACATGCCGTGCGGCGTGGCCAAAAAAAAAAAAGACCCATTTGGATTGAATCTTGAAGAAAGAGTAGTAGCTTATCAAGGGGTGGGGGGAACAGTAGAAGAACACTATATGTAAAATCACAGAAAAAAAGGACAGAACATTTAGGGAATTCCAACTCTTGGCCAGAGGGAATGGTGGAGGAGAGGAGAGTGGTTGTAAATGTGGCTGGAAGAGAAGCTGGGGTCAGAGCTGGAAGGGGCACATTGGTCATGCCAAAGAGCTTAGCCTTTATGCTCCAGAGTAGGGATTCTCGAGCTATGCTCTCCAGGGACAACGCCTGCTCATTCTGGAACCACGCCCGGTGCAAATGAGATGGACGCTCACAGTGAAAAACAAATCAGTTAATGGGTAGAAACTTCTCTATTTTAACTTTTTTTAACCATAAAGTTTTGTTCAATCTTTGATAGATGCTCCTTCTTATCTGCTAGCGAGCAACAAAATGAATGAACGTATAGCAAAAGAATGTTAAAAACAATCCCAGGACTGATTATGCTTAATTCAACAGTTCATTTTTTTTTCGTGGACATCTGTGCTTGTGGCTATGAGTTTGTATTGCACACACATAATGTAGACGTATTTTCTGCTCGCAGAAGTGTTCTTTTGAAAAGTGTTTTATTTCCTATGATGCGATATCCTATATCAATTATTTCCTGGCATTCTAGAAAGAACATCATGACTTCCAGCTGCCGTGCCACCTGAACCAGTTGGAGAAACTGTCCATTAGATGGTGAGGAGCCACCGAAGGGTTTTGAGCAGGGAGGCGATATGAATACATTTGCGATTTTGAAAGGTCACTGTGGCTCCAGGTTGGGGAGAAGATTGGAGCAGAGAGCGATTGAAGCAGTTAGGACTCAGGCACCAGAACACTGTTGTAGCAGTTCAGGCAAGAAATGATGGGGACAGTGACATGGGACTGGAGTGGCATGGAGGGAACAGAGTCCGCTTTAAAAGGGGCCACCCATTAAGGGCCTTGTGTGCCATGCTAAGGATGCTGAGGTTTCACCCTGTAGGGAATAAAGAGCCTTTGAAGCAGTGTTTCTTGGTGGATGGTACCTGAGCCGGCTGCATCAGAATCACCCTTTCTGCTTCTTATAGAGGCAGAGGCCTAGACCCCACCACGGCCCTGCCGAAACAGAATCTTTGTTTGGTAGACGTATGGGTGTGTAAGGAGATTTCCAGGTGGTTGTGAGGTGCATCGCAGCTGGAGAACCACCATGTAAAGGTTATTGAGCAGTGACATGGCAGTGAGATCTATGTTTACACAGCACACTTGAGTCACCACAAGAAGAACTGATTGAATGAGGGCAAGACCAGGGACAGGGAGACCAGTTAGGAGGCTACTGCCATAGCCCTAGGCTGGCTTTCTGCGGTGGGCAAGAGCCAGAACTCAAGAGAAGGCTGGGCACACTGCCCATATCAGGGATACTAATTGTCCTTAGACCCTGATTTGTACACATAGATTTAGACAAATGATACCATCTTGTGTTTCCTCAAACAATTCTTCTTTTTTCTTTTTGGCTGTGCCAGGTCTTAGCCACTGGGCCACCAGGGAAGTCCCCCTCAAACAATTCTTGTTCGCCACAATTAGTCCTCAGTAGTCTTCCCAGAATCACAGGGTTAGTCTAAGATGTGTAATCATGTCAAATGCATTGTGTACCTACCAGGGCACTGCACTAGGCACTGGGAGAGGTAGAAAGAAATATGAGGTATGGCTTCTGTTCTGAAGGAAGTTCCTGTCTAACTGGGGAGACGAGATATACGTGCACTAAAAGTCAAATAGTAAATACCAAATGTGTCATAAGGCAGTATCCAATATGAAGCATAGACAATAGATATCAATGCTCTATTTCTGTTTTCTTTTTCTTTTCTTTTTTTTTTGCTGCGCCGCACAGCTTGCAGGATCTCAGTTCCCCGACCAGGGATCGAACCCGGGCCACGACAGTGAAAGCACCGAGTCCTAACCATTGGACTTCCAGGGAATTCCCCCAATGCTCTATCTCTTAACCTAGTGGTGATCACATGGGTGTTTGCTTTATAAATATTGATTTTTGCTTTATCTTTCTGCTTTAGGAACTCTTTGGGATATGTGTTACATTTCACGAGATAAAAGAAAGTTTAAAAAGACAATAAGTTCTGTGAGTTGAATGACATTCACCCACAGCCCCTAGACATGGTACAGAATCTAGAGAAAGAAGGTCTCTACCCAGTGACCTTGCAGTCTTCCACAGATGAGCCACCAGCACTGTGAAAGGATTGAAATAAGCCACATAGATGGAATCAAGATGGTAATGACACCTCAGTGAGATACTGGCTTCACCATCACCACCATTAGTCATCGGTTAAGGTGAAGTCTTTTTTTATCAATCTGTCAATGCTTTGCGTTTAGGTACTGATTTAGCTTTGTATTCATACACATGTGCACATGTAGGCGTGTGCTCGCGTACATGTGCACACACACACACAGCGTCTTATTCCAAAACAGATTTTATGGGTCAATAAACTGGGAATAGGACATCAGTATCACAAAGGAGAATTCAGATATGCTGAATCTAGTGGGTTGATATAATTGCCATGATTAAGCTTTAAATAGGATTCTTAGCTTCTTGGAAGATATAACAAAAGGAGAAATACTAGCTGGTTTAGTTTTATGTATTTTCTGTACACAGGGATCACTGATTCATTAATGTCACAAATATGAATAGATAAACTACTATGTGCCAAGTCTTAGACTAGGTACTGGAGATCATTGGTGAGTAAAAACAAACTTGGTCCTGGCCTTCATGGAGCTTACGGTCTAGTAGGGAGGACAGACAATAATCAAATAATCACACACATAAAATGAAGAAATAAAACTGCAATAAGAACAATTAAGGAGATATTTATTGGGGGGGGTGCAGATTTGACTTAGTCTAGCCTGTCAGTGTAGGAGGCTTCGTGGAGGAAGTGATGTTTGAATTGAGATCTGCAGGTTAAATAAGAGTCAGCTAAGTGAAGGGAGGACGGGAGTGGGAAGAGCTTTCCAGGCAAAGGAAAGAGCATGTTTGAAGGCTCTGTTCAAGAAGCGGAAAGGAAGCTGGTGTTCCTGGAGTACAGACGGACCGGAGGGGAATGAAATGAGGCTGCAGACATAGGCACAGAGCCAGATAATTCAGGGCCCTTGACCACTGTACAGAGCTGTTTGGACTTTTTAACCCTAAGCAATGGGGAGCCACTGAGGAGTTTGAGACAGGAGTGTGGCATGATCAGACTCGTGTTTTGAAAAGTTCCTTGGCTTCAGTGTGGAGAGCATATTGAAGAGAAGGAAATGGAGGCAGAAAACCAGTTAGGGGAATTCCCTGGCGGTCCTGGTTAGGACTTGGCGCTTCCACTGCAGGGGCACGGGTTCGATCCCTGGTCTGGGAATTAAGATCCCGCATGCTGCACGGCACGGCCAAAAAAAGAAAGAAAAAAAAAAAGAAAAAACCGTTAGGAGGCTCTTTTAGTCTTCCAGCTGAAAGATCATGGAGGCTTGTACTAGGGCAGTAGAAGTAGAGATGGAGAGAAGAGAACTTATTGGGGAGCTATTTAGAAGGTAAAGACAACCCAGACTTGGTGATGTGGGAGATGAGGAAGACAGGGATGCCAAAGTTGACTCTTAAGTTTCTGGCTTATATGGTCCTGCAATTTACTGAAATGGGGAACACTGGAGAACCTCAGGTTTGAGGAAGAGAGAGTAAGTCTTTGGCTCCAGTTTGGGATTAGCTTGAGTTTGAGATGCTTTTGAGACATTGAAGGGGAAGATGTCAAGTAGGCAACTGGAGCTCCCAGAAGAGGCCAGGACCGGAGCTATGAATCTAGAAGTCATTGGTGTATAGGTAGCGTGTAAAGCCATGGGAATAAATGAAATGACCTAGGGAGAAAGTAAAGAAGAGGACCCAAGACTGATCCCTGGAAAACACCAGCATTTCGAGAAGAAGAACCTGAGAAGGGAACTGCAAAGGAGAAGCTAGAGAGGTTGGAGGAAAACCAGGATCATGGGCCACCGAAGTCCAAGGACAAGAGGATTTCAAGAAGGTAAAGGTCAACAGAATTGAATACTGCCAAGAGGTCAAAGGAAGTAAGGGAAAACTGTTCATAGACTTTAGGGTCCATGGAGGTCATTGAGCTCAACAAGAGCTGTTTCAGGGGAGACGTGGTGGCAAAAAATGGCTTGAGCATGTGGAAGAACGATTGGGAAATGACTAAATGGATTCAGGAAATAGTCAGTTCTTTGGGGAAGTTTGGCTGTGAAGGAAAACAGAGATGGCAGCTGGAGAAGGATGTGGGGGGGTTGGGGTTTCTTTAAAGATGGCAGAAAAGACCTGCGAAGGTTTGAACGTTGTTGGAAAGGATCCAGGTAAGAGAGAGTGATAGAAGATGTGCAGTAATGTGCTGCTAAGTGTTTAACAGCTGGTTCTCTGAGAAGAAAACAAAAAAACAAAAAAAGCAACCCTGATATGCAGCATTTGCTTATTTCCGTGGTGTAAATATTCTCACCACAACTGATTTCAAGCTCTCAATGTGAGTGAGTTCTCAAGCCCTGCAAGTAGGCTCCAGCATACCACCGACGGCAGAAAGGATTGAAATGTTCAGTTATCAGTTATCTTTTTCTTTTGTGAATTTCTCGTACATGTCCTTTGCCTGCTTTTATACTGAAACACTTTTTTTCCTTGTTAATTCATATGAGCTCTTTATATATATGGATATTAACACTTTATCATTAAGTTTATTTATAGCGGACTTTTGTGTAAAGAAGTTTAAAATATTTGTACAGTCAAAATCTATCAATATTTCCCTTTATGATTTTTTCCCTTGGTGTTCTGCATTTCTTTGTGAATTAGTAAATTGGCCCTCTGCTTTGATTTATGTGAAATTGGCTATTGTGAATTAGCTTTCCTGAGGCTGAGGTGTTTTAAATCTCAAAGGTGATGAGCAGACTGTGGCTCTTAGTGAACTCACCAAGGTACTAACCATCCTGTGAGTTCTCCTGGTGGCCAGGTAACACCTCTAACCTCATCTTTTCAGTTAATTATTTCAGATATCATACTAAGACAGAAGGCACTTGCCAAGAGCCTGCCCTCTCTTTTAAAATTTCTACTCCAATAATTTGAATCTGCGTTTCAATCACCTCCACAGATATTCTCCCTACCACGGCAAATAAGACATTCAGGGACTTTTAGTAAGCTAGTGACATGATTCTATCATCACCTGCCAAGAAGGACCTCAAAAGATAATCAGACCTAGTATTTTGCTCCTAATAGAAGTAAGTAAAGTAAAATTGTAACCATTGACTTTAGCACATATTTTCCATACTCAACTGGTCAATATTAAATAACTTTATAAAGTAGATTCATTCACCTCAGGCCATATTGACTTGCAGCTAATTCAACCAAGCCTGCTCATGGGTAATTCATGTTACTTAAAATCAGACATCCCATAGTGTCAATCACCAGCTGCAGGATCAAGTCAAGGATACGGCCAGGGTTTCAAGGGGTGGGTAAGCCAGTGGAATGAATTCACTTATTCGTTTATTCAATAAAGGCTTACAGAGCACTGCTGACCACGTACATAACACTGGGGCTACAGCAGTGAACCAGTGCTATTATGGAACTTACAGTCTAGGTGGGCGTGGAGGGGAAGACGTACAGGCTATTATAATACAACGTGATAAAGAGAACCACTGGATGCTCCGGGGCCCTCAGGGGATGGGTACCTAATTCTTGTAATTAAGTAACGCTTTCCAGAAGTAGTGATAACTAAGTTGAGGCCTGAATGGCAGTAGGAGTTGGGCGAACAAGACAAAGGCAATGATCATCTCATCAGGCTGACGTCTAAGAAGAAAACACTAGTAACCAGAAACGGGTGGAGAAATGCCAGAGGGTCAGCAAAGGTCCAGAGGTGGGTTCCAGTGGTGTGAGCCCATTATCTTGAGCTAGAGTCAAAAACCAAGCGTGGGGCTTCCCTGGTGGTACAGTCGTTAAGAATCTGCCTGCCTGTTGGGGCTTCCCTGGTGGCGCAGTGGTTGAGAATCTGCCTGCCAATGCAGGGAACACGGGTTCGAGCCCTGGTCTGGGAAGATCCCACATGCCGAGGAGCAACTAAGCCCGTGTGCCACAACTACTGAGCCTGCGCGTCTGGAGCCTGTGCTCCGCAACAAGAGAGGCCGCAATAGTGAGAGGCCCGCGCACCGCGATGAA
Source organism: Balaenoptera physalus (assembly GCF_965194825.1). Classification (NCBI taxonomy): domain Eukaryota; kingdom Metazoa; phylum Chordata; class Mammalia; order Artiodactyla; family Balaenopteridae; genus Balaenoptera; species Balaenoptera physalus. The sequence goes on from NC_138903.1 coordinate 105,210,178, forward strand.
GAGTGGCCCCCACTTGCCGCAACTAGAGAAAGCCCTCGCACAGAAACGAAGACCCAACACAGCCATGGATAAATAAATAAATAAATAAATAAATAAATAAATAAACCCAAAGTTAAAAAAAAAAAATGAAGGGATGGATTTAAAAAAAAAAAAAAGAATCTGCCTGCCAATGCAGGGGACATGGGTTTGAGCCCTGGTCTGGGAAGATCCCACATGCCACGGAGCAACTAAGCCCATGCACCACAACTACGGAGCCTGCACTCTAGAGCCCGAGAGCCACAACTACTGAAGCCCGCGTGCCTAGAGCCCGTGTTCTGCAACAAGGGAAGACACCACAATGAGAAGCCCGCGCACCACAACAAAGAGTAGCCCCTGCTCACCACAAGTAGAGAAAGCCCGCGTGCAGCAACAAGGACCCAATGCAGCCAAAAATAAATAAATAAAATTAATTAATTAAAAAAAAAAAAACCAAGGGTGAGCATGGATGTGTATATTGCAGGTGGGGGAGTAGGTTCCAGAATTAAGAACCTTTCATTCTCCTGCAGAGACATGGGGCGTGGGGACTTTGAAGAGCAAGTACTTTTTTTTTTTTATATTTAGTTATTTGGTTGCACTGGGTCTTAGTTGCGGCACGCGGGCTCTTTAGCTGTGGCATGCGAACTCTTAGCTGCGGCATGCATGTGGGATCTAGTTCCCTGACCAGGGATCGAACCCAGGCCCCCTGCATTGGGAGCTTGGAATCTGAACCACTGTGCCACCAGGGAAGTCCCAGCAAGTACTTTTTAAAGTAAGCGAACAGCAAGGTCCTACTGTATAGCACAGGGAACTATATTCAGTATCCTGTGACAAACCATAATGGAAAAGAATATGAAAAAGAATATATATGTATAACTGAGTCACTTTGCTGTACAGAAGAAATTAACACAACATTGTAAATCAGCTATACTTCAATAAAATTTTTTTAAAAAAGTAAGGAAGGCAAAAATAAGCATGCCTCAAGTGCAGGTAAGATCTTAGCAGAAAGGACAAACACCCTTTCTGGAAGCTTGCTTTTATATGGAATGCCCCATTCCCACTCCTTGGAGGGGACATATGTGACCTTTGCGGAGCTGGAATAGTACTGAGGTTCTGCTAGGATTATGGCAGGTTATTGGTTAATGTCATGCTCCATATTGTAGAACTCAGGGACAGAACGGAGTGTTTTTTGACCTGTTGGCTAATAGTCAAAGCAGCTTCCTGAGGAAGATCTGGGCTTCACTATAAGTAGCTTCATGGCCTACCTCCAGAAGACATATGACCTTCCATTTAGGTGAGACCAGAGGTCAAGCTTCTCAATTTTCATAGCAGAATATCTACCAACCAGCTCCTCTACTGGTTTCCAAAATAAATGGATCAGCCCTCCATAAACAACAGAGAGAAAATTCTAGCTAAGCCATTATCAGGGATGACAGGTTTAAGTGGCCTGCCATGTGGTTCTTTTTTTAAAATTATTTATTTATTTATTTATTTATTTAGCTGCGTCGGGTCTTAGTTGCTGTGCATGGGCTCTTCATTGCGGCACACAGGCTCACTGGTTGTGGCTCACGGGCTTAGTTGCCCCTCGGCATGTGGGATCTTAGTTCCCCAACCAGGGATCAAACCCACATCCTCTGCATTGGAAGGTGGATTCTTTTTTTTTTTAAAGGTTTTAATTAATTTATTTATTTATTTACTTTTGGCTGTGTTGGGTCTTCGTTTCTGTGTGAGGGCTTTCTCCAGTTGTGGCGAGTGGGGGCCACTCTTCATCGTGGTGCACGGCCCTCTCACTGTCGTGGCCTCTCGTTGTGGAGCACAGGCTCCAGACGCGCAGGCTCAGTAGTTGTGGCACACGGGCTTAGTTGCTCCTCGGCATGTGGGATCTTCCCAGACCAGGGCTCGAACCCGTGTCCCCTGCATTGGCAGGCAGATTCTCAACCACTGCGCCACCAGAGAAGCCCTGGAAGGTGGATTCTTAACCACTGGCCCGCAAGGGAAGTCCCCTGCCATGTAGTTCTGATCACAAATCTAGATAAGAGAACTGAAATTTTAGGAAAGTTTGCTTGCGGTGTGGCATCCACATTTTTTCCATTGTAGGTCACATAATAAAAGATGGAGATATGTACAGGCTGCATACATTGATAGTAATAGTGAAATATGGCTTGTTGGCTGGTCACAATATGGACTGTAGAGACAGTAATACAAAAGCATCCCCCAAAAGTTTAACCAACTGTATTCATTCAAAAGCACACAATTTTAGTTTTTTAAGGAACCTCCATACTGTTCTCCATAGTGGCTGTATCAATTTACATTCCCACCAACAGTGCAAGAGAGTTCCCTTTTCTCCACACCCTCTCCAGCATTTATTGTTTCTAGATTTTTTGATGATGGCCATTCTGACCGGTGTGAGATGATATCTCATTGTAGTTTTGATTTGCATTTCCCTAATGATTAATGATGTTGAGCATTCTTTCATGTGTCTGTTGGCAATCTGTATATCTTCTTTGGAGAAATGTCTATTTAGGTCTTCTGCCCATTTTTGGATTGGGTTGTTTGTTTTTTTGTTATTGAGCTGCATGAGCTGCTTGTAAATCAAAAAAAAAAAAAGGTCATGAAGAACCTAGGGGTAAGATGGGAATAAAGACACAGACCTACTAGAGAATGGACTTGAGGATATGGGGAGGGGGAGGGGTAAGATGTGACAGGGTGAGAGAGTGGCATGGACATACATACACTACCAAATGTAAAATAGATAGCTAGTGGGAAGCAGCCGCATAGCACAGGGAGATCAGCTCGGTGCTTTGTGACCACCTAGAGGGGTGGGATGGGGAGGGTGGGAGGGATGGAGATGCAAGAGGGAAGAGATATGGGAACATATGTATATGTATAGCTGATTCACTTTGTTGTAAAGCAGAAACTAACACACCATTGTAAAGCAATTATACTCCAATAAAGATGTTTTTTAAAAAAAAGCGCACATTTGTAAGTCTGTTGTTGGTCATTGGTCAGTTTTGATTGATTCAGTGATAAGAGTAGAACACTGACACTGAACAAAATGATCTGGAACAGTGAGACCTAGTTCAGTCTGGGGTTGTCTTATGCTGACTTCAGAGACAGACTCCCGATGGGGGCTTCAATTTTGGCAGTTTTAAGAAAGAGACCACACCCTCAGCTGCATCAGGAGGACCTTACTTAACCTTGTCTAGAGCTTGGCCATCCAACCTAAGGGGTTGGGATAATGTTCACCTGCAAAATTCTGGATGAATCCAGTTCACTGAGCTGAACATTGACACACACTAGTAGTGGGTTTGATAATTTAGTTGTAAGCAAAGCATAAATGAATAAATGACAACCTAATACTGCCTGTACTCCCAAGACAGTCATAAAAATGTCTTTTAAAGTATATTTTGGGGCTTCCCTGGTGGCGCAGTGGTTAAGCATCCACCTGCCAATGAGGGGACACGGGTTCGAGCCCTGGTCAAGGAAGATCCCACGTGCTGCGGAGCAACTAAGCCCGTGCACCACAACTACTAGGCCTGCGCTCTAGAGCCCGTGAGCCACAACTACTGAAGCTCGTGCGCCTAGACCCCGTGCTCCGCAACAAGAGAAGCCACTGCGATGAGAAGCCTGCACACCACAACAAAGAGTAACCCCTGCTCACCGCAACTAGAGAAAGCCCGCGCACAGCAACGAAGACCCAATGCAGCCATAAATAAATAAATAAATTTATTTATTTATTTTAAAAAAATAAAGTATATTTTGTTTGTTTATGAAAATAAAGGACTGTGTGTACTCACCAAAACCTATGAACCTGATGGATTGTGTGGTGTGTGAATTATATCTCATTAAAACTATTATACTAGAGGGACTTCCCTGGCGGTCCAGTGGTTAAGACTCCGTGCTTCCACTGCAGGTGGCGCGGGTTTGATCCCTGATCAGGGAACTGGGGTCCCTCATGCTGCGTGGCATGGCCAGGAAAAAAACTATTATACTAGAGAAAAATAAAACCTATCAACCTCTTCTGACCACCCCACCACTGTGCCTTAAACTCCCCTGGGCCCTCTGCACCCTACCGGGCTACATGAAATACAGGACAATCAACAATTCCTGGCACCGGCCAAGCATGGCCCAGGCCTGGAAGCTGGCTCTGACCCTGCTGTTATTGCTCTGGTTGTTTTGGCTCACAGATTCTGACTCTGCGTATCTGGCCTAAGGTAGACTCTCCTCTGCACCCCTCCCCTTGCACCCAAGGAAGGGATCTTCTCACAATTGTGACTTATTTTCCACCAGTATAGTGCAGAACTCTTCAAAATCTATGAATGCATTGAACTCAAGACGGCTCAGCAATGGAAAATAAGGGATTTCCAGTCACCATCTGTCCAATCCACATGTTCAGTTGGAGTCTGCATTTCCTTGAAAAGATCAACAGAGCTTTTGTTTGTCCCCTGCAGTTTCAAGTTCAATGTGCTCAGATGTCTTGTCACATCCATAAGAAAATATAATCTTGTGAATCACTGGAGGTCTAACAAATTGGATTTGGGGACTCTTATTCCAAAAAGTCCTTGATTGGAGATGGCAGCTCAGTAAATCTCCATACTTGGGATCAATCTCTTCTAAATAGCTCATAAACTGCTCATGATTAAAGGCGCGAGCGCAGAGGAAATTCATAATCTTCATTGCTTTCTCCATCCCGTCATGTGGTAAACTGTACTTGCAAAATTCATGGCATGAGGTTTGAGGCAATGACAGCTGGGCCCACCAAATTTCTCTTGGCTTGAATACATTGTTTAAATCTTATTTGCCTTTCAAAGCAGGTGCTCCATGTATAACAAGTGAACTTTTCCATGTTTAGAACTTTTTAAAGTCCTTTAAAAAAGCTGGTTGGGACCTCCTAATTCATGTCGTTGGCCTTAAAAAAAAAGCATGGGGACTTCCCTGGCAGTCCAGTGGTTAAGACGCTGCGCTTCCAATGCAGGGGGCGTGGGTTCGACTCCTTGTCGGGGAATTAGATACCACATGCCGCAACTAAGAAGTCTGCATGCTGCAACAAAGACCCGGCACAGCCAAAATAAATAAATTAAAAAAAAAAAAAGCATGGACCTTGGGGCCAGACCCTTTAGGTTTAAATCTCAGTATGTCTCTTGCTAGCTATGTGTCTTAGGCAAAATGCTTAACCTCTTTGTGCCCCAATTTCTTCTTTCCCTGTAAAATTCAGGTAATGATAATAAGATTACCTATGTTAGGGGGTTATTATGAGGATGAAATATGTTAAAATTTGTAAAATGCTTAGAACAGTACTGACATATAATAAAAGCTAAGTATTAGTTATTAAGTAAATTAGATTAGTTAATTTAGCTAAAAATCTCAGGCAAGGGGGCTTCCCTGGTGGTGCAGTGGTTGAGAATCTGCCTGCCAATGCAGGGGACACGGGTTCGAGCCCTGGTCTGGGAAGATCCCACATGCCGCGGAGCAACTGGGCCCGTGAGCCACAACTACTGAGCCTGCGCGTCTGGAGCCTCTGCTCCGCAACAAGAGAGGCCGCGATAGTGAGAGGCCCACGCACCGCGATGAAGAGTGGCCCCCACTCGCCGCAACTGGAGAAAGTCCTCACACAGAAACGAAGATCCAACACAGCCAAAAATAAAAATAATAAATAAATAATAAATAAAAAATTAAAAAAAAAATCTCAGGCAGGCACAAACAACAACTCCCCCTTTCCCAGGCCATGTTTGGGTCTGCAAGCTTCATGTCAGACACCTTGGATGTCCATTCACTCTCCTGGGTACTCTAAGTTCTCTTCTTCAGTCAAATTAGAGCACTTGAAACCTGTGTATTTGGTCACCTTTGCAAGATCACCTTCCCTGAGTTTTACTTCTAATGCTCTACCTTCCACTTTTGATCATTACAATAAAGAGTCATGTAAAATGCTTTTCTGCTGACTATTAAAAAATATTGTTGAGGACAATGTGCAATATAGTACATATTTGCACCTCCAGCCCAAACTATCCAGCTCCAGCCTCACGTATGCAGCTGCCCATCTGGCATTGCCACGTAGATATTTCAAAAGAAACAGACTCAACAAATTCAAGAACAAATACATCATCTCCACCCTGCTCTTGACCCTCAACCTGATTTTCATCAGTGTTCCACCTCTCAGAGAATGGCACCACCATGTAGCCTGTCACACAGATCAGAATCATAGGAGCCATCCTTTTTTTTTTAGTACAAAACAATAAATTTTTATTTGTTCACAATTAAACACAAGCAACTGCCTTGACATTTTAGAACATTCTAAGAAGGACAGCAAATCCTTTTGATTCCAATTCCCATTCACTAAGATTGTACCATTTCCTCCTGGAGTTCACACTTATGGCATTTGATGTGGGTTGTTTGACATGCTTTTAAGATCAAGACGGGAAGGTGTAAACATTTTGACAAGATATGACTTTCTTAAATTTAACTAAAAGCAGTCAGCCAAAAAAAATCTGTTTTTCACTGATGGGACCCCTTTAAACTGCAAGTTAGCCACATATGGTTGATCCATGATTGAGTTACAAAACTAGATTACTTCTTAGCAAAATCTGTTCCTCTGTAATATATTTATGGTCCACAGAAGTCTTTTGAAAAGTGATCACTGATTCTTCCTAGTGCAAAACGCCTGGCTGCGTCTTCAATAAGCTGAAGTATCTGCTGCCGAGAGCAGCGTGGTACCCTCCTGTCCAAACACGGTATGGAGGTGGGGAAAAGGAGGAGGGGTTGGTCTGTGGGGGAGGAGTCTCCCCTAAAAGATCTACTCCAGTGGTTCAACTAGTCTACTTATCCCCGTGGATGGACAATTTTGTGGCACTGGGACAGGAAAGAGGAGAGAAAGCTCCTCTGCCTTTGTTAACTCATTTCAAGGCCAGAAGCCATCGTGGGCACAGGTGCTTGACTATCCCAGGCAGGTTCCCCTTGTAGTTACAGCCACTCTTCTCTCAGGTCGGCACATACAGACTGCAGGACAGCGTGGAGAAGACGGAAACACCGCTCCCCCGGGCACATCAGAGTCATGGACAGGGAAATGAGCCACGTGGGGACAAGGGTCACAGCAGCAGCCCAGGGGCCAGGCCCCAACCTCAATGTGTTCTTTCATATATAGAGAAAAGCTTAATCAAGTGCAATCAGTTCCTCTGCCACAGTCTGGGGGAGGGGGAGGGCAAGGGCATGTGTCAGAGAACTGTGGATGTAAACAGATACACAAACATCTTCCCATACTCATGGCTGGTCAATTTTAATGCACATACCTCGAAGAGTGAAAATGCCCAGAGTAAGACATGCTGATTTGGGTCATTCCACGAAAGACAGCTTTCTTCCCCACAGGAGACACACACTTCTGGGTGGGCTCAGGCTGCTCCTGGGGCCACTCTGAGGAGACGGCTGGCCTCTATGAGAGCATCCACAGAACGTGGGTGGCACTCCACCTCAACGGCAGCTCTGGACTGAGTCTTCACTCTGCCCAAACCTTCCTTAGACCTGTCCCCACTTTCTACCACCTCTTACTGCTTTGAGTTAGAAAAACTGTATCTTCGTGTAGTACTGTCTTTCACTTGTTCTTCAGTTATTTCTTTCTGGCTTCAAGTGGTATGTTCTAGTATTTGGTGAAAATTCACATTGGCTGGTCATAGCACTTCTGTTATATTCTCTACACTTCTCTTAATTTTGCTTGTCTGTAAAGATTTAAATTTCTCTGTGGAATCTGAATGAGATCCTTGCTGGGTAAAGTAATCTTAGTTGTAGGTTTTTCCCTTTCATCACTTTAAATATGTCCTGCCACTCCCTTCTGGCTTGCAGTTTCTGCTGAAAGATCAGCTGTTAACCTTATGGGGATTCCCTTGTGTGTTATTTGTTGTTTTTCCCTTGCTGCTTTTAATATGTTTTCTTTGTATTGAATTTTTGATAGTTTGATTACTATGTGCCTTGGAGTGTTTCTCCTTGGATTTATCCTGTATGGGACTCTGTGCTTCCTGGACTTGATTAACTATTTCCTTTCCCATATTAGGGAAGTTTTCAACTATAATCTCTTCAAATATTTTCTCAGTCCTTTCTTTTTCTCTTCTTCTTCTGGGACCCCTATAATTCAAATGTTGGTGCGTTTAATGTTGTCCCAGTGGTCTCTGAGACTGTCCTCAATTCTTTTCATTCTTTTCCCTTTATTCTGCTCTGCAGTAGTTATTTCCACTATTTTGTCTTCCAGGTCACTTATCCGTTCTTCTGCCTCAGTTATTTGCTATTGATTGATTCCTTCTAGAGAATTTTAAATTACATTTATTGTGTTGTTCATCATTGTTTGTTTGCTCTTTAGTTCTTCTAGGTCCTTGTTAAACGTTTCTTGTATTTTCTCCATTCTATTTCCAAGATTTTGGATCATCTTTACTATCATTACTCTGAATTCTTTTTCAGGTAGACTGCCTCTTTCCTCTTCATTTGTTTGGTCTGGTGGGTTTTTACCTTGCTCCTTCATCTACTGCATATTTCTCTGTCTTCTCATTTTGCTTAACTTACTGTGTTTGGGGTCTCCTTTTCACAGGCTGCAGGTTCGTAGTTCCCATTGTTTTTGTTGTCTGTCCCCAGTGGGTGAGGTTGGTTCAGTGGCTTGTGTAGGTTTCCTGGTGGAGGGGGCTAGTGCCTGTGTTCTGGTGGATGAGGATGGATCTTGTCTTTCTGGGGGGAGGGCTGCATCCGGTGGTGTGTTTTGGAGTGTCTGTGAACTTATTATGATTTTAGGCAGCCTCTCTGCTAATGGGTGGGGTTGTGTTTCTTTCTTGCTAGTTGTTTGGCATGGGGTGTCCAGCACTGGAGTTTGCTGGCCGTTGGGTGGAGCTGGGTCTTAGCACTGAGAGGGAGATCTCCGGGAGAGCTCTTGCCGACTGATATTACATGGGGCTAGGAGGTCTCTGGTGGTCCAATGTCCTGGACTCAGCTCTCCTACCTCAGAGGCTCAGGCCTGACACCAGACCAGAACACCAAGACCCTGTCAGCCACATGGCTTGTGATAACAAAAAGGACAACATACCTCCACCACTGCCTTTTTGAAGTGAGGCGGTAGCTCAGGACTTGAGTCAGAAGACTGCTTTATCAAGTGCAAGCATGGTAGGCTGAAAAATGGCCTCAGTAGCCTCGCGCTGCAGCCCAGGAGACATCCTTGATGTGTCCTTGTTCCTCAACCCCCATATCAATCTGTTACCAAAACCAATCTATTTCATCTCCTAAATATCTCTTAAATGTTCAAAGCCCACATCTGTTTTTATAGAGCTATGACCAGTATATACAAACTCTTCTCTTGCCTCTTCATTTAATAGTGTCATAAACCCACTGGCTTGTGCAAGAGTGCAGACTGGACACTTTTTTGTTTATTCAATAAAACTTGACACTCCCCTCTTTGCTCAACCCAATCTTTGATGGGTGCTGGAGAAATAGAGATGACCTACCAGACTGGAAGCTCCCTAAAGCTTCCTGCCCTCAGGGAGCTTCCAGTCTGATGAGGGAGACAGACAAATTTCAATTGTTTTTTAGAAGAGATGTGCTGTGCAGTAAGCAGAGGTCAGTAAGCACAGGGTACTGAGAGACGACAGAAGAGCAACAAGTTAATCAGATGGGGGTTTGGAAAGATTTCCTAGGCCTTGAACCATGAGTAAGAGTTAGCTGGGAAAGGGACAGTTGAGATTGGAGATAGTCTAGGCAAAAATAATAGTGCATGCAAAGAACAGAAAGAAGAAATATCACTGTGGGTTCAAGGAACTCTAAGGTATTCATTGTGTCTGGAAGTCAGAATTTGAGAGGACTGGGAATTACCAGTAGCCAGATCATTGCTTTGAGTGCCCTGTTGAGGAGTTTTCTCTATCCTGTAGTAGCTGAGAAGCCAAAGTATCCAAACAGAGGAGGGACAAAATCAGATCTGGATATTAGAAAGATCTCTGTGTGTATCCAATAACAAACCCCCCAAATGGATAAAAGAAATGGGGAAAAGATTTTTCAAAGGAAATATAAGGCTTGAACAACATTGTAAACTAACTAGACCTAACAGATATCTATAGAACACTCCACCCAACAATAGCAGAATGCACCTCCTTCTCAAGTGACCATGGAACATTTTACAAGATAAAGCCATATACTAGGCCATAAAACAAGCCTCAGTAAATTTTAAAAGATTGAAATCTTACAAAGTATGTTCTCTGACCACAATAGAGTAACATTAGAAATAAATAACAGAAAAAAATTAGGGAAATTCACAAATATGTAGAAATTGAACCACTCATATATAACCATGGGTCAAAGAAGAAATAACAAGGGAAATTAGAAAATGCTTTGTGATGAATAAAAATGATGGCACAATATACTAAAATTTGTGGGATGAAGTTAAAGCAGTGCTTAGAGGGAAACATGAATAAAGTGGTATTCGATACCAAAGCCAGACAAAGATATCACAAGAAAAAAAACCAATATCTCTTATGAATATAGATGTAAAAATCATCAACAAAACACTAGCGAGCCAAATGCATCGACATTTAAAAAAGATTATACTCCGTGACAAAGTGGAATTTATCCCAGGGATGCAAGGTTGGTTTAACATCTGAAAATTAATAATGTAATACACCATATCAATAGAATAAAAACCAAAAAAGATCACTTCAATAGATGCAGGAAAAGCATTTGAAAAATTCAATACTCCTTTATGATAAAATAAACTAGAAATAGAAGGGAACTTCCTCATGCTGATAAAGGGCATCTATCAAAAATGCACAGCTAACATCATGGTTAATGGTGAAAGAATGCCTGCTTTCCCCACAAGATCGAGAACAAGACAAAACTGTCTACTCTCACCACTTCTATCCAACATTGTACTGGAAGTTCTAGCCAGGACAATTAAGCAAGAAAATAAAATAAAAGATGCACAGATTAGAAAGGAAAAAGTAAAACTATCTCTATTTGCAGATGACATGATCTTATATACAGAAAACCCTAAGGAATCCACTATAAACTATTAGAACTAATACATGACTTAAGCAAAGTTGCAGAATACAAGATGAACACACAAGAATCAGTTGTGTTTCTATCTACTTGAAGTGAACATTCAAAAATGAAATTAAGAAAACAATTCCATTTCACAATATATATTAGTCAAACCATTATGCTGTACACTTTAAACTTACACAGTGACGTATGTCAATTATATCTCAATAAAACTGGGAAAATAAATAAATAAACAAATGATGCTGGGACAACAGGATATCACATGCAAAAGAATGAAGTTGGACTCCTACCACATACCATATATAAAAGTCAACTGAAAATGAATCAAAGACCTAAATGTAAGAGCTAAAGCTATAAAAGTCTTAGAAGAAAACATAAGAATAAATCTTTGTGACCATGTATGAGGTAATGGATTCTTTCGGTATGACATCAAAACTACAGGCAAGAAAAGAAAAAACAGATAAATTGGACTTCATCAAAATTAAAAACTTTTGTGCCTTAAAGGACACCAACAAGAAAGGGAAAAGGCATCCCACAGAATGGGAGAAAATATTTGCAAATCATGTATCCGATAAGAGACAAAACTAAAATATGTAAAGAACTCTTACAACTCAAAAATAAAAAGAAAAATAACTCAGTTTAAAAATGGGCAAAGAATTTGTAACTATGTGTGGTGATGGACTTATAATGGTGATCATTTCACAATACATGCAAACATCAAATCATTATGTTGTATACCTAAACTAATATAATGTTATATGTCACTTATACTGCAATAAAAATTATACCTCAAAAAAAAGGTAAAAAAAATAGGCAAAGGATCTGAATAGACATTTCTCCAAAGAAGATAGACAAGTGGCCAATAATTTTATGAAAAGATGCTCAACATCATTAGCCTTCAGTGAAATGCACTTCAAACCCCGAGATACACCTACTTCACACCTGCTAGGATGGCTACAATCAAAAAGACATATAATAACAAGTGTTGGCAAGAAAGTGGAGAAATTGAAACCCTTATTCACAGCTGGTGGTGATATATAAGGGTGCAGCCGCTTTGGAAAGCAGTCTGGCAGGCAGTTGCCCAAATGTTAAGCACAGAATTACCATATGACCCAGCAATTCCATTCCTAGATATAAACCCAAGAGAAATGAAAACATATGTCCACTCAAAAGCTAGTACATGAATGTTCATAGCAGCATGAATCATAATAGCCAAAAAGTTGAAACAACCCAAATGTCCATCAATTGATGAATAGATAACTAAAATGTGGTATATCTAGGCAATGGAATATTATTCTGAAATAAAAAGGAATAAAGTACTGGGACTTCCCTGGCAGTCCAGTAGTTAAGACTCCGTGCTTCCACTGCAGGGGGCACGGGTTCAATCCCTGGTCAGGGAAAGAAGATCCCGCATGCCGTGCAAAAAAAAAAAAAAAAAAAGGAATAAAGTACTGATACGTGCTACAACATGAATTAACTTTGAAAACATGATGCTAAGTGAGAGAAGCCAGTCACCAAAGATCATGTATTGTATGATTCTAATGTTATGAAGTGTCCAGAATAGGGAAATCTACGGAGACAGAGAGTATATTAGTATTTGCCAAGAGCTGGGAAGGTTGGAAGAGAATGGGGAGTGACTGCTAATGGCTATTGGGGTTTCTTTTTGAGGTGGTGAAAATGTTCTAAAATTAGATAAGTGGTGATGGTTGCACATATCTGTGAAATACTAAAAGCCATTGAACTGTACCTTTTAAAAAGGTGAATTGTATGGTATGTGAATTATATCTCAGTAAAGCTGTTATAAAGAAAAATCTCTGTGATGACAGGTGCAGAAAAGAAACTGGAGGTGAGAGGCCACGGAAGTGACTGGTGCATGGTCTGGGCAGGAGAGGAATGGGCCTGAGCTGGAACAGGGTTTATGGAATAGAAGCAAGAGAGATTCCAGGCAGAGATAGGCCAGGACTTGGTGACGATTCGTTTTCGGCTTGATTCTTAGCTCCCTACATAGTATCTGTCCTGATACTACCAGTTTGTATCCATGAGTTGCTCTGCATCTACAAAACCCGCTGCTCCAAGCCACTCTCATCAGCACTCATCTCAACTACTGCCCTCTTGGATGGTCTATCTGTATGCACTCAGGTTCCCTGCCAATCTATTCCCTACACTGGAGCCACAGTGATCTTTTCATACTGCAAATCTATCATGTCATCCTCCTGCTTTAAACTCTTCAATGAGTTCCCTCTGCACTTAGGATAAAGACCAAAATCCTTAACCCACTTGACCAGCCCAAATATCCTAGCCTCTGCCTATCTCTCTGACCTCTCCTTTTGTGCTCCAAGTCCACTGGACTGCTTTCAAGTGCCTCACCATGCTCCCTCCTACCACAGGATCTTTGCACGTGCTGTTCCCTCTATGGATGCTTCCTTCCCTGCTTCACCTGGTGACCCCAACTCTCCCTTCAGTTACCAACTTTATCGTCATTTCCTCAGGGAAGCCTTCCCTGATGGCCCGAGTGCCCTATTTTATGCTCTTAGAGCTCTTTGTACTTTTCCATGACCCTTATCACAGTTGCAGTTTTTTTCTATTTATGGAATCATTTGATTAATGTCTGTCTCTTTCATTAGCTTGTAAGCTCCATAAGATCAACATCTGTGGCTATTTTTGTTCACCATTGTATCTCTGGTGCCAAATACAGTGTTGGGCACATAGTAGGTGCTGAATTATATTTGTTAAATAAATGAATAAACCTCAGGAACAATTTTAAATGCTAATTAAAGCAACAATGACCTACCCTACTGTGTTCATAGATTGGCAAAGGTTAAAATACCCAGTGTGGGCAAGGGTTGAGGAAAATGAGCACTCTCATATCCTGGTGCTGGGTGTGTAGATTGCTGTGTCCTTTGTGGATGGCAATTGGGGCTTCAAATGTTTACACTGTTGGACTCCACAATTCTGTTCATGAAAATTTATTCCAAGAAAATGATCACTCGTGTGCATAATGGTGTACACATGAGGATAGCTATTGAAACACTGTTTATAACAGGAGAAGGATGAAGAACAACCGAAATGTTCAAACACAGAATATTAGTTAAATAAATCACGGTGCATTCATACCATGGAATACTGTGTGGTGATTAAAAATGATCATGTAAATTGGGAATTCCCTAGTGGTCCAGTGGTTAAGACTCGGTGCTTTCACTGCTGTGGGACCCGGTTCGATCCCTGGTCAGGGAGCTAGTATCCCACAAGCCAAGTGGCGTGGCCAAAAAAAAAAAAAAAGATCATGTAAATTGTGTTTATCAACATGATGAGAAGTTCATGGTAGAATCTTTAGTAAAAATAACCAGTTAAAAAAAAAAAACAACTTACTAAAAAGCATCATGGGGACTTCCCTGGCGGTCCAGTGGTTAAGACTTCACCTTCCAATGCAGGGGGTGCAGGTTCGATCCCTGGTTGAGGAGGTAAGATCCCACATGCCTCACAGCCAAAAAACCAAAACCTAGAACAGAAGCAATATTGTAACAAATTCAATAAAGACTTTTAAAATGGTCCACATCAAAAAAAACTTTAAAAAAATATAATTTAAAAAAAAGCATCATGGAAGGATCCTGGGTTTTCTATTTTAATAGTATGGAGTATAGATATCTAAATTCATAGAAAAAGAACTGCAATGATAAATATGAAGCTATTTATTCTGAGTTGCTTTCTCGGGTCTTTCCCATCTTACCCTATGTAGTTCTATATTGTGTTAAAATCTTTTATAAAAATGTACTCATGTTATCACTTGCCTAATCGAAGACATTTCAAACCAAAAAAAGAAAACTAAAGATAGAATACCAAAGGTAAATATGCATATATGACCATATGCATATGTACTGTAGATAAATATACATAATAAAGAGGATCTGAACTAATAATCACAAAAGTATTAACCATAGTTGTTCCAGATTGTGGGACTATGGGTGACCTTTATGCTCTCTTTTTGCTTGTCTATATCTTCTGCAGTTAGTATCTATTACTTTTGTAATAAGAGAACATCATAAAGTATATTTTAGTTAGAAAAAAACATTACAACGAGACATAGAGACCAAGAGAGAAGGCCCATTCATGTTGGCTAGCCAGCCCATTATCTCCCGGGAGGCAGATCTACGTGAGGGCTCACATTTTAATCAGAAGGTTGCTTAGTGACCATAGAGCCAGAGCAAAGGGCTTAGCTGGATGACTTTAATGTCCAAAGACAGCAAGCACCGACGCTTTCATCTCCACTGCAGTGATATACTGCCTGCCCAGAATACGCTGCCTTAAAATGGCCTGACACACCTAGTGCCCCAAGCATCCACTCCAAGACTGTTGATCCCATTGTGCTGGACCTTCCCTGCTTGTGTATGACTTAGCCTCACCTGACCGTGATCCCGACTGACAGTAAACTCTCAGCTCCACGACCCAGCTTTACATCCATCTGAAGTCTGGGGTCTGACCCTCTGTTTCAGCATTTGCCCATGGAGGCTTAGTCTTCAGCCCCTTTCTCATGGATTTCAGTTTGGACTTGCTCCTTCACTCTTCCTGCTAAGCTTCTCTAGCTGCAGAACCCCAGTCGGGGCCCTGCCTCTCCCTGTCCCACTCCTGGGCTGCGGGCAGCGTGTGGGGATTCAGACCTACACCTGACAAGGGGCCCAGACATTTCAAGAAGCTGAGTGGGGACCTCAGACTTGATAGCACGGGGTGGGCCCTGCCAAATGTTTTTCTCTCCAATTCCTGTTTCTCTGTATCTAATGTTGACCGCTCTCCTTCCGGTGGACACAGACTTTCTTTAGCTTATAACTCTCTGTTAAGTTATAATCAATTTCTCACTCTTCCTGCTTTGGGCCTGGGAAATATTTTGCCCCTAACTTATTTTTTTAATGTCTGCTCTTATCCATCAGATGCTGGTTTTATTTCTTTGAGGGAGGGATTGCCCTGCAATTCTCCTACACAGGTTTAAAGCTGTCAATCTAGAGAAACCAAATCATATTTTAAATTTCTCATATACTCTCAGTGTCTAACACACTGCCATGCATGCAGTAGTTGCTCAATGATAACTGAGTGAAAGAATGAATTGAATGAAAGCAGATGCAAAAGATATATGG
The DNA here is from genome assembly GCF_965194825.1 of Balaenoptera physalus. Lineage (NCBI taxonomy): Eukaryota > Metazoa > Chordata > Mammalia > Artiodactyla > Balaenopteridae > Balaenoptera > Balaenoptera physalus. The sequence continues at coordinate 105,226,329 of NC_138903.1, forward strand.
ACAACAGAGTGGAAACATTGAACAAATCAGTCTTTTTGAGTTCAAGTCTTAAAATGTAAATTTATTATTAATGGCACAAGTAATACATGAATCCATTCTTTTTTTTCTTTTAAATTAATTTTTATTGGAGTATAGTTGATTTACACTGTTGTGTTAGTTTCTGCTGTACAGCAAAGTGAATCAGTTATACATATACATATACCCACTCTCTTTTAGATTCTTTTCCCATATAGGTCATTACAGAGTATTGAGTAGATTTCCCTGTGCTATACAGTAGGTCCTTATTAGTGATCTATTTTATATATAGTAGTGTGTATATGTCAATCCCAATCTCCCAATTTATTCCTCCTCCCCCTTCCCCCTTGGTAACCATAAGTGTGTTTTCTACATCTGTGACTCTGTTTCTGTTTTGTAGATAGGTTCATTAGTAGCCTTTTTTAAGGATTCCACATATAAGCGATATCATATGATATTTGTCTTTGTCTGATTTACTTCACTCAGTATGATAATCTCTAGGTCCGTCCTACATGAATCCATTCTTTTTTTTTTAAATGTCTTCTATTTATTTTTATTTTTATTTCCTTGGCTGCTCTGGGTCTTCGCTGCAGTGCACAGGCTTCTCATCGTGGTGGCTTCTCTTGTTGCGGAGCACAGGCTCTAGGCATTCAGGCTTCAGTAGTTGTGGCTCACAGGCTCTAGAGCGCAGGCTCAGTAGTTGTGGCGCACGGGCTTAGTTGCTCCGCGGCATGTGGGATCTTCCTGGACCAGGGCTCAAACCCATGTTCCCTGCATTGGCAGGCAGATTCTTAACCACTGCGCCACCAGGGAAGTCCCCCCATGAATCCATTCTTATTTTAAAAAGAAAACAAAAACAAAAAATAAAGTAAAAGTTCCCTTTCATCAGTCATCTCTAAACCTAGTCTCATCCCTAGAGGTAACCAGTGTTTGACATACATCCTTCTAAAGCACTGACTCTGTATGTGTATCTATATGTGCACTGAAAGGGAGTGAACTCAGAGATATAATGTTAAATGAAGAAATATTGCAAAACAGTATTTACAGTCTGGCACAACATTTTTTTAAACACTCATTAGCTATTATTTCAGTTCTGGACACAAATCCAATGTGTGTGTGGGGTGGTGCTTCCCCACACCAACAAGCTATTCTTGGACACCAGCAGGGTGACTGAGAATTCAAATCAATTCTTTTTTTTTTTTGGCCGTGCCAGGTGGCTTGTGGGATCTCAGTTCCCCGACCAGGCCATGGCAGTGAAAGCCCAGAGAATTCTGACCACTAGGCCACCAGGGAACTCCCTCACATCAGTTCTGATACAATTTGATCGTGTCAGATCCCACAGGTTAAGGGTTCAGTATCACAAGATGCCCCCCACCCCGACTTCAGATGCTAATTGCAAGTTCAGGTTACCTATGCTTCTGACCAGTTGGCTATAAATCAGAGGTTCCCATGACCCCCTCCTCAGGTTCAATTAATCTGCTAGAACAGGTCATCATACAACTCAGAGAGACGCTTCCTTACATTTGCCAGTTTCATTAAAGGATATGATAAGGATACAGATGAACATCCAGATGCAAGAGATGCACAGGGCGAGTTATGTGGGAAGGGGGTGGAGCTTCCATGCCCTCTTCAGCTGCACTACTCTCCTGGCACCTCCAACTCTTCACCAATCTGGATGCTCTCCGAAGCCCATACTATTGGGATTTCGTGGAGGCTCCATCACATAGTCATGATTGAACATTAATTCCATTTTCAGCCTTTCTCTCTCTTCAAGAGAATGGGGGACAAGGGCTGAAAATTCCAAGCTTCTAATCATGGCTTGGTCTTTCTGGTGACCAGCCCCCATCTAGGAGCCATCCAGGAGCCCACCCAGAGTCGCCTCATGAAAACGACACTCCTACCACCCAGGTAATTACAAGGGTTTCAGGAGCTCTGTGTCAGAAACCAGGGTTATAAACCAAATATTGGAACAAAAGATGCTCCTAGTGCTCTCATCACTTAGGAAATTACAGGGTTTCAGAAGCTCTGTGCCAGCAACCAGGCCAGAGCCCAATACTTATATTTTTTATTATCTCACAACTATGAATTCTGTATGCCAGAACTGACATCTTTATGATATTGAGTCTTTCCATTCCTGAACATGGTGCATCCCTCCAAACATTCAGGTCTTCCTTTATGCCCCTCAGTAACAGTGCAAGTCTTCACTGTGCTCAACACGATGTCTTGTAAATAGTTGGCATACAATAAATATCCGTTGATGATTATTTGATAAGGGTTTACTTGGGAATTGGAGATCAAGAAGACAGAGCCAACCTTAGGGAAAAGCAGTGACATTGGGTCAGTTACTTGTTGTGCCTCAGTTTCCCTTTCTGACAAATGGGCATAATCATAGTACCCACTCCAGAGGACTTCTGTAAGAAGTGAGATAATTCATGCAACTTGGAACAGTGAGTGCCTGGCCCATAATTAGTGCCTGCTTCGCATTAGCTGCTATTGCTGTTGCTAGCTACTTGGCCTTGGCGATGTTCTTTAACCTCTAATCTGTCATTCAATCTCTCATTTAATTTGTCATCATTCCTCACTTGATTTCTCTAAGGATTCAAAGTGCTTGACACACAATAGGTATTCAAATAACTATTCCCTTGGTTCTTTATATGGTAATAATATTTAACATATGAACACTTGCTTTATGCCAAGCATTTTACCTATTACCTTAGTTAATGCACTTAATTATCAAGAAAACTATATGAAGAAGGTGTGATATTGGGAAGCAGGTATCCCTAGTTTAAGAATGAGTAACTTGGGACATCCCTGGTGGCGCAGTGGCTAAGAATCTGACTGCCAGTGAAGGGGACACGGGTTCGAGCCCTGGTCCGGGAAGATCCCACATGCCGCCAAGCAACTAAGCCTGTGCACCACAACTACTGAACCTGTGCTCTAGAGCCCATGTGCCACAACTACTGAAGCCCGCGCGCCTAGAGCCCGTGCTCTGCAACAAGAGAAGCCACCGCAATGAGAAGCCCGTGCACCACAACGAAGAGTAGCCCCTGCTCACTGCAACTAAAGACCGCGCGCAGCAACGAAGACCCAACGCAGCCATAAATAAATAAATAAATAAAAGAATGAGTAACTTGAAATAGATTGCGACTGGCCCAAGGGCATATTCTAAGTGGCTCAGCTGAGATTTAAACTCTTATTTCTTTTCCAAATATTGACGCTGGAGTGGGTGATGGCCAGTCATTTGTAAATTCAGTGCCTGAGCCTTTATTGCTATATGGCTAAAGATTGATTCCCCTTACCGCTGGATGTGAAAGGCTTTCTTGTCTTCCTCTAAGAATAGGAGCACTTTGCTGCCCCCTAGTGGCCAACCAAGTTCTTACCCCCAGGTTCCACTTTATTAAAAAAAACAACTAACCATCTTTTTTTATTATTATTAATTTTTATTGGAGTATAGTTCCTAACAATGTTGTGTTAGTTTCTACTGTGCAGCAAAATAAATCAGCTATACATATACATATATCCCCTCTTCTTTTGGATTTCCTTCCCATTTAGGTCACCACAGTGTCTTAAGTAGAGTTCCCTGTGCTCTACAGTATGTTGTTATTAGTTGTCTATTTTATGCATAGTATCAATAGTGTATATGTGTCAATCCCAATCTCCCAATTCCTCCTATCCCCCCTTCCCCCCTTGGTATCCATACATTTGTTCTCTACGTCTGTGTCCCTATTTCTGCTTTGCAAATAAGATCATCTGTACCTTTTTTCTAGATTCCACATATATGTGTCAATATACGATATTTGTTTTTCTCTTTCTGACTTACTTCACTCTGTATGACACTCTCTAGGTCCATCCACGCCTCTACAAATGACCCAATTTCATTCCTTTTCATGGCTGAGTAATATTCAATTGTATATATATACAACATCTTTTTATTTATTTGTTTGTTTATTTATTTTTGGCTGCTTTGAGTCTTCGTTGCTGTGTGCAGGCTTTCTCTAGCTGCGAAGAGCGGGGGCTACCCTTCGTTGCAGTGCCCAGGCTTCTCATTGTGGTGGCTTCACAGGCTTAGTTGCTCCGTGGCATGTGGGATCTTCCCAGACCAGGACTCGAACCCGTGTCCCCTGCATTGGCAGGCGGATTCTCAACCACTGCACCACCAGGGAAGTCCCTGTACCACATCTTCTTTAACCATCTTTTTTATTCCCATAATTTCCCTCTAGGAAAGGTGTTACCTTGGGAGAGGCAAGGAAAAAAAGTGATTCAGGGAGACTTTTGTTATTGGTTTTTTGCCTGTTTTTTAATACAGAGGAGAAAATCTGAGTGTCTCTTACACCATCCAGCATGATGTGCCAGAAATGTCTGGAAAAAAACAACACAGCAACACAGCGTTCTGACAGTTCAGGGTGCAGAGCCCCCCACTGCTGGATTTCTCCAAGCAGGGTCCCAGTTTCCATCTCTGTGGAAATGTCTTCTCCCTCCATCCCCTGCCTCAGCTCCCGGGAAAGCTGGTGCTGGTCCGCCATCTGCTCCTGGACCTCACAGGAAGGATCTGGGGAATAGGTGGGAGGGTCACCCCAGCTCCTGGTTCTGCCCCCCGCTGCTCTATTTACCCACAGCTGGCCCTGGCCCTCCAGGCACATTGGCACATCTAGAGGTCCTGCTTGTAGGTGGGGGCAGCATGGGGAGTCTAGGCAGAGCCAGGACTCCTGGGGTGTCTGGTGTGGGCACCCAACTGTCAGCTACTCATGGAATGAAGACAGTGGGCAGGCATCTGCTACAATATGATCCATTGGTATGAAATGGAAGGTGCAGGGAGAGTCCATTCATGTATTTTACATATGCACTTACAGGTATATATTATGTTTCATATACACACATGCACATATGTTGATGCCTACATACATACCAGAGGAAGTTATGTCAAAATAATAACAATGTTTAGCATCTAGGATGTAGGATTGTGGATGGGTTTTCTCTGCACTTACTTGTATTTTCAAATAATCTCTAGCAAATATATATTAGATCCACAAGCCCTGATTCTTGGTTACATTCACCAGAAAATAAACCTGAATAGCCACAGGTCCTGCATGTGACAGATTTCAAGAATTCAGTCTTGCTGTCTCTAAAACCCATGCTTAAACTTGTCAGATCGTGGGTCCTAATTTGGGGGTGGTGGAAACTAAGTCACTGTGGCAGAGAGGTTAGCACCTGTTTCTAGAAAGTTTGGATGAGGGGCAGGGTGTCAGGATTAGTCTGGAGAACAGGGCTCCCAGGAACCCTGAGGGCACCTACTGAGAAAGAAATAGTTCCCTCTTGCCCTCCTTTCTATTCCCTTCTTCCCTCATCCCTCATAAATGTTGGTTCATTTATTCATTCAGACAGCAAACCTTTACCAAATACTTACTGATAGCTGTACAGGCACTGGACTAGAGTCTGGGGATACAGGGATGAGAAGACCCAGCGCCTGCCCTCAGGAAGCTCACCGCTTACTGGAGAAGACAGACAGACAAATCGCATGAGACTCAGACATTAACTGAGGCCTGTACAGGATGCTGTGGGGTCACCGAGGAACGACTGGCTAACTGCCTGGAGACATGGGAGCTTCACAAAGCTGGTGACAGCTGGGTTGGGTCTTAAGGGATGAATAAGAGTTTTCCAGGCAGACTAGGAGCAGGAAGCACCTTCCGAGTAGAGAGTGCAACATGCGCAAAGGCACCTAGGTGTGAGGGAGCATTGTCGGATTTTAAGCTGGGAGGGCAACACGGTCAGATTGAGTCACTCTTTGACTCAATATATGTGTGCCACGGGAATAACTCTGGCGGTCCAGTGGTTAGGACTCTGCGCTTCCACTGCAGGGGACACTGGTTCGATCCCTGGTCAGGAAACTAAGATCCTGCGTGTCGTGCAGCGCAGCCAAATATATATGTGTGTGTGTGTGTGTGTGTGTGTATATATATATATATATATATATATACGTCACACACTGCGCTAGTAGTGGGGGTGATGGCAGTGAAAAAACCAAATCCCTAAACCTATGGAGCTCACATTCTAGTTGGAAAGATTGACACAGAGAAAAAGGGATAAAAATAAAGCAGGGGATGGGACGAGAGAGAGACCAGAGGGTGCCATTTTAGACAGGGTGGTCAGGGAGGCCTTCCCTGACCAAGGGACATTTGAACAGGACTGGATGAAGTGAGGGAGCAAAAGGATCCTGAATGAATGGAGAAAGATCACGCCAGGCAGAGGGAACTGCAGGTGCAAAGGCCCTGAGGTGGGAGTGTGCTTGGCATAATCAAGGAACAAGCCGGTGGGGTGGGGGAGGACTAGAACAGCATGAGAGAGTGAAGGTCGGGGTGAAGTTAGCAGGAGATGGAGGGGGTGAGGTAGAGGAGGACCCGATCACACAGGGCCTTGTGAGCCACGCACAGCAAGAAGTGGAGACCTCCCTCTGAGTGGGATGGGGAGCTTTTGCTGAGACTACTTGTTGGGTTATGAGAGGAAAGTGCAGCATTACAGTGATGCGAAGGTCTTCACCCAAGCAACTGGAAGGCTGGAGATGCCATTAAGTGATGCAGAGGAGACCCGGGGCAAGCTGGGGAGGACTCCAGTTTAGACGTGCTGAGTTTGCGAGGCCTATTAGACCTCGAAGGGGAGCTGTCGAGCAGGCAACTGGATCTGTCTGTCTAGCACCCAGAGGAGGGTTCAGAGCAGCAGGGGGGACATTTAAAAACCTGACACCAAATGAGACCCTCAAAGGAGGGAATGCACAGAGAGAGGCAGTCCAAAGCCAGAGCCCTGTGGCTCTCCAACCTCCAGACGCTAGAGGATGGTGGGAGAAGGAGCCAGCAGAAGGCATTGAGGATTGACTGACTGGCTAGTGAGATCAAAGGAAAAGCAGGAGAGCTTGCTGTCCCAGAAGCCAAGGGAAGCAAGGGTCGAAGGGAGGACAGAGTGATGGACTGCATCAGATGCCCTGAGAGCTCCAGTAAGATGAAGACTCAGAACTCACCATTGGACTTGACAGCAGGGATGGAGGCCATGAATGACCTTGGCACACTCCCGCCTCATGGGCACGCAACCTGTGCAGTTGGACAGTCCGCTCTCAGCAGGGTCTTGCGCTGGTCTAATGCTCTTCTGTCGCCATCTGGAAATTCTTAAGCAACTTTTTCCAGTGGGTTGTATGATGACCCCTCTCCCAAAAGATATGTCCACCCGAATATGACTTTATTAGGAGAAAGGGTTTTTGCAGATGTACTTAAGGTAAAGATCTTGAGGTGAGATCAGATTGGATTAGGGTGGCCCCTAAACCTAGCAACAGATGTCCTAATGGGAGAAGAGCGGGGAAAGACACACAGAGAAGGTGAAGATAGAGGCAGAGATTGGAGTGATGCATCTATAAGCCAAGGAACGCCAAGCACTGTCTGTAGCCATTGGGAGCTAGAAGAGACACAAGGAACGGATTCTCTTTCAGAATCTCCAGAAGGAACCTACCCTGCTGACACCTTGACTTTGGACTCCCGGCTTCCAGAACTGTGAGAGAATCAATTTCTGTTCTTTTAAGCCACCCGGTGTGTGGTAATTTGTTACGATAACTGTAGGAAAAAAATACACTTTTGAACAGAGAGCCCCACATATTCACTTTGCCTTCGGCCCTGCAAATGATGTAGCCGGTCCTGCCTCTGCAAGTGTGGATTCTGAGGCTTGGTGGGGTATGAACGTTATTGGAATGTGTTCAAGAGACAATGGGAGGTGAGGACATAGAGACTGCCAGAGAAGACAATTTGAATTCCAGGCAGTCCTGCTGCAAAAGAGGGCACAGAAATGGGGTGGTGGGCTCATGGACATATATCCAGACAAAACTCTAATTCGAAAAGATACATGCACCCCTATGTTCATAACAGCACTATTTACAATAGCCAAGAAATGGAAAAATATATATACACACACACAGTGGAATGTTAGCCATAAAAAAGAATGAAATAATGTCATTTGCAGCAGCATGGATGGACCTAGAGATGATCATACTAAGTGAAGTAAGTCGGACAGAGAAAGATAAATATCATATGATACCACTTATATGTCGAATCTAAAATATGACACAAATGGGAATTCCCTGGCAGTCCAGTGGTTAGGACTTGGCGCTTTCACTGCCGGGGCCTGGGTTCAATCCCTGGTCAGGGAACTGGGATCCCACAAGCCTCGAGGCTCGGCCGAAACAAACAAACAAACAAACTAAAACTAAAATATGACACAAATGAACATATCTATAAAACAGAAAGAGACTCACAGACATAGAGAACAGACTTGTGATTGCCAAAGGGGAGGGGGGTGGGGGAGGGATGGAGTGGGAGTTTGGGGTTAGCAGATGCAAACTGTTATATAGAGAATGGATAAACAGCGAGGTCCTACTGTATAGCACAGGGAACCATATTCAATATCCTGTGATAAACCATAATGGAAGAGAATATGGAAAAATATATATATAAACTGAATCACTTTGATGTACAGCAGAAACTAACACTACATTGTAAATCAACTGTACTTCAATTTAAAAAAACAAAAAAAAGAAAGAAATGGAGTGGTGGGTAGACGGGGATATTGGATCAAGAAGGTTGTGGTTTTCTTAAAGAGAGGGAACAGCACAGTATGCTTGAATATGGATGGCAATGCTCCATTGGGGGGAGTTAATGATGCAAGAACAGGAGGGGACACTTGCTTGAGCAAAGTCTTTGAGTACTTCAGAGGAGAATCAATGGCAATTTTTTACTTGTTCTCACATACACACACACACACACACACAATCAGCATTTTGCATCGTAGTTGAAATGCTGCACCCATACCACACACACAGCAGCAGCCCTCGTCACCTGTAAGCTGGCCAAGAGCATTCACATCCACGATCTCGTTCGATTCTCACAAAAGGCCTGGGAGGTAATAAAGTCATTCCTTTCATGTCCATTTTTCAGATGGAAAAATAGAGGCTCGGAGAGGATAAGTGATGGCCCAAGATCACACAGCCGGTCACCGGCAGACCTAGGGCTCCAATCACAGTAAGGTCTTTCCCTCTCTCCTCGGCTGCCCATTTTAACCAGTTTTCAAAACTCGAGGAGTGGAGGAAGCAAATTCCTGAGGCATATCCACTTCCGTGAGTATGGAAGCCAATGTGTCTACGGGGGACAAGCTGCTTCTCTCACAACAACGATCGGGGTAGCCCTTGGCAGGACTCCCTCCCTGGAGTGGGCTTCAGATGGGCCAGTTGGCAGCCAGCGAGGCTCATGAAGAGGACCCACTTGGAGCCGAGAGCCCTGTGAAGGACCCTGCAGGGACACGGGGTCCAGCAAGCTCAGGCTGTGTGCTTCTGCCCCGGAGAAGACTCCTCCTCTGTGCGGCTGCTGAGCAGGGGCGGGCAAAGGGGCACGTGAAACAGAGCCCGGGGCAGTGGCTGTCGCGTTGGGGCTGTGTCGGGATGGCAGTGTGAGGCGCTGCTTGAGGGATGGAAGTGACAAGCTGAGCTGAGTGGCAGGAGTGGGTGGGAGGGCAGTCTAGGCTCTGGAGAAAACCGCACATGAACCCTCCTGTGTGACAGTGAACTGAGCAGAGAAATGTCACTTGCAGGCCTGGGGATGGCGGGGGGCACAACAATGACTCCTGCTGCAGCCTCCTCCTCAGCTAGGAGCTGGGGCTGCAGGGCAAGGTGGCCACACTTGTGCCATCTCGACATCTCGGTGACAAATAGACTTAGCACTCAACGTCTAGTCACCAAAGTCAAGACCAGGAGCGCTGAAGTCCCCTCCCTGGAGGAGCTGAGTGGCCCAGATGCTGGAAAGGGGGCCAGAGGGTGGGCGGGGCCAGCAGCTCTCCTGCAGGGCCCCGTCACAGCCCATCAGGCTGAGCAGCCCGGTTTGCAGGAGGGGAGGGCCAGACACTACTCTCTGAATGACAGCTGAAGCAGACAAGCTCCGGGAGAGGACAGAGGAGCCCAAGGCCAGACAGGAAGCTCACAGCCAAATCAAGATCATAAACCAAAACCAAACCCAGCTCCCATTAACTAAGGCTTGCCACACACCGGCATCATTTGCTGTCTTTGGAAGAGCAACTTCAATTTTTAGGACACTGCTAGAAGGCAGACGTAATTATTATGACCTATCTAGCGGAGGCTGAGGCACAGAACCGTGCAGTGCCTTACAAAGGTCACCTAGTTAAGTCCCCAAGCTGGGATTCAAACCAGGTCTGTCTGACTTCAGAGCCCACTCCATTCATTCTTTCCTGCAGGGCTGTTATAACCAGTAAATTTTTTGGGGGGGTCTGTTTGCAGGATCTTAGTTCCCCGACCAGGGATCGAACACATGCCCCCTGCAGTGGAAGTGCGGAGGGAGTCCTAACCACTGGACCGCCAGGGAAATCCCTATAACCAGTAAATTAAATCAAAGGTGATTTCAATAAAAGTAAAAATAACTGCCTCCTTGTACTGAGCACCTACTATATGCCAGACGTTGTTCTAAGAGCTTTTACAGGCAGTAAAAAACTCATTTAATTGCCACCACAACCTCAGAAGTAGGTATTATCATCGTTACCACCTTCCTTCTACAAACCGGAAACTCCTTTGTGTAGAGTGAGGCAGAGGGCCCAGGTTTTGCAAATTGCCCAAGGGCTCCTGGATGGGGGCCCGGTCACCAGAAAGACCAAGTCACGATGAGAAGCTTGGCATTTTTAACCTCACCCCCCATCCTCCAGGGAGTGGAGAGGGGCTGGAAATGGAGTTAGTCATGGATCATGCCCATAATATTTATGGAAGCCTCCATAAAATCCCAATAGTAGGGGGTTCGGGGAGCTTCCAGATTGGTGAACACATCCACACCTGGAGGATGACACATCCCAGCTCCACAGGGACAGAAGCTCCTGCACTTGGGACCCTCCCAGACCTCAGCCTATCTCTTCATCTGGCTGTTCATCTGTGTCCTTTATCGTAGCCTTTGATAAACCGGTAAACGTAGGTAGGTAAGTGTTTCCCTGAGTTTTGTGAGCCACTCAAGCAAATTAATTGAACCAAAGGAGGGGGTCATTGGAACCTCCCAGACCTATAGCCCTTTAGCCTGTTGGCTAGCAGCAGAGGTGATACCCTGGGCTTGCCACTGTCAGCTGAAGTGCTGGGGGGCAGTCCTGTGAGACTGAGCCCTTAACCTGTGGGGTCTGAGGCTATCACTGGTACACAATATCAGAACTGAATTAAATTGTAGAACACCCAGCTGGTGTCACAGAGAATTGTTTGATGTGGGGAAAAAACCACACATTTGGGACTCCCCTGGTGGCGCAGTGGTTAAGAATCCACCTGCCAATGCAGGGGACATGGGTTCGAGCCCTGGTCCAGGAAGATCCCACATGCCGCGGAGCAACTAAGCCCATGCGCCGCAACTACTGAGCCTGCGCTCTAGAGCCCATGAGCCACAACTACTGAGCCCTCGTGCCACAACTACTGAAGCCCGTGCGCCTAGAGCCCGTGCTCCGCAACAAGAGAAGCCACCGCAACGAGAAGCCTGTGCACCGCAATGAAGAGTAGCCCCCACTCGCCACAACTGAAGAAAGCCCATGCGCAGCAACGAAGACCCAACGCAGCCAAAAATAAATAAAATAAATAAATTTATAAAAAAGAAAAAAAAATCCACACATTTTGTGACCAGAAGTGAAGTGTTTGGCGTGAGTAGTAAAGGAGACTCACAGGGAAGAAACATACAGTGGGGAAGAACTGGGTTTTTCCCTACAGAGTGTAGGGGAAGAAAAATTATTTTCCCTTTACCCTTCTAGGTTCTTGGCTGAGACACCCTGCAATAAAAGACAGATTATCCGGAGAAAACCAAACAGAAGTTTAATAATATGTATGCCTCCTGTACACGTGAGAGATAACCAGGAAAACTGAGTAACTCCCTGAAATGGCCCAAGCTGCCATCTTAAATACCATCTCCAGCTAAAGACAAAAGATGTTGGGGGGATGGGAGTGTGGGAAACAGTTTGCGGAGGTTACCAGGAAAAGCACAGTAAAGGGTAAACCAGATTAAGGGTGTTATGCAGATTCAAGTCATTGCCTTCTGCATTGATAAGAGTTTCTAGAGATTTAGAGTCACGCTTCTCTTCCTAGTACAGAGGGGGAGACACCCTTACATGTGGAGATGTCCCCTACAAATGTAAACGCCTCTTACAAAAGGGTAACTTCCATTCAGTTTTCAGAGCTTCACCTGTGTCTGCTGTTTCTTAAAAATAACCAGGTAAAGATAATCAATATGCCAAAGAGGCGTATTCTGGGGTGGTATATATATATATTTTTTTAAATATAAATTTATTTATTTATTTTTGGCTGTGTTGGGTCTTCGTTGCTGCGTGCAGGCTTTCTCTAGTTGTGGCGAGCGGGGGCTACTCTTCTTTGCAGTGCACAGGCTTCTCATTGCGGTGGCTTCTCTTGCTGCAGAACACGGGCTCTAGGCACGTGGGCTTCAGTAGTTGCAGCAAGAGGGCTCAGTAGTTGTGGTGCATGGGCTTAGTTGCTCCGCGGCATGTGGGATCTTCCCGGACCAGGGATCGAACCCGTGTCCCCTGCATTGGCAGGTTTGGGAAGATCCCACATGCCGCGGAGCAACTAAGCCCGTGCGCCACAACTACTGAGCCTGCGCTCTAGAGCCCGCGAGCCACAACTACTGAGCCCGCATGCCACAACTACTGAAGCCCGCACGCCTAGAGCCCGTGTTCCGCAACAAGAGAAGCCACCGCAATGAGAAGCCCGTGCACCGCAACGAAGACTAGCCCCCGCTCTCCACAACTAGAGAAAGCCCGCGCGCAGCAAAGACCCAACGCAGCCAAAATAAAATAAATGAAATATAAATAAATTGTTTAAAAAAAGGAATTCCCTGGTGGTCCAGTGGTTAGGACTCTGTGAAGGCCCGGGTTCAATCCCTGGTAGGGGAACTAAGATCCCACAAGCTGCATGGTGTGGCCAGAACAAACAAACAAACAAACAAAAATCATGTGTCTTATGGGGTGGGGGGGTAGGAAGGGAGTGGGGGAGGGGTGCCTCCTAGATGCCCCAGCCCTGAGAATGGCTTTTAGTACTACTGAGTCCTTTAAACTCTTCTGTTCACTTTCCAGAAACTATTGCAAAATATAACTTTTAATTGATTCATTTTTATTTCTTTTGAATCCCACAAAAGTAATACAGGGATACATTTTCCTTGGAAAAAAAGAGAAAACATTACAGATATGACTAAAATCTCCTTGGACACCCCTCTCCCATTCCCGGGCCCATTGAGAAGAGCCCTAGTTATAACCACTGTTAGTGCTTTGGTGTGATCCTTCCAGAGCCTATTCCATGCATTGACATCCATATGCATGAATATATACAGGTACAGAGTGGTGCTTTGTGGGTATTCTTTTACATAAATTAGATCACACTGATTCTTGTTGTTCTGCAACTTGCATTTGTCACTTACCAGTCCGTCTGGGAGATTAAGAAACATCTATTGAGCACTTACCCTGTGCCAGGCACTGTTCTAAGAGCTGGAGAGACTTCAGTGTACAACACAAAAATCCCTGCCCTCATGGAGCTTACATTCTAAGGGGGCGAATAAAATAAGTGAGTAAAACATATAGTATGCTAGGTGATAATGAGTCCTGAGGAGAAAAATAAAGCAGGGAAGCAGAGAAGGGAAAGTAAAAGAGAGGGGATGGCAGGAGGGGCTGCAATTTTAAACAGAATGGTCACGGAAGCCCTCACCAAGAAGATCTGCAGGAGATGAGTGAGCAGGCCAACCAGACATCTGGGGAAAGAGCATTCCAGGCCAGGAGCTTGGCTGGCATGTTAAATGAATAACAGAAAGGTCAAGTGATTCCCAGAGCAGGGTGAGTGATGGGGAGAACAGTTGGAGATGAGGACTTTGGCTTTGGCTTTGGAGTAAGATGTAGCCATTGGGCAGTTCTGAGCAGAGAAGTTATGTGATCTGATTTATGTCTTACAGAGAAGTGAGAAGTGGCTGGGTTCTGGGTACCCGTTGCAGATAGAGCTGACGGGATTTGCTGAGGAATTGGCTGTGGGATGCGTAATGACTGTTGGGGAGGAAAAAACTTTCTTCTATCCTTCTAGGTTCTTCTGGCTGCTCTAGTCATTAAATTGAAGTGAGGCAGATTAACAGGAGAAAATCAAATTTTAATTTGGTACTTACAGAAATTCATAGAAATATGAGACTCAAAGAAATGACCAAAGCAGGCAGATTTTATACCTTTTAGACAAAGAAACAATAAATGTGTGAAGAACTAACAAGACGAAGAAACTTAGGCTTGGGTACTAATCAGTGAAGAAACTAAGCAGTTTGCTTACATAACACTTACCCTGTGCCAGGCACTGTTCTAAGAGCTGAAGAAACCTCCTTATCTCTGGCAATAAGGATGTCTCTCTACCTCCTGGTGCAGGGAGAGGACCTTTCCCGTGGGAGATGTATTTCCTGTTTTCCGGAGGACAGAGAGGAGGGTCATAGTGTCCTTTCTGCACTGGCTGTTTCTCAGATAACTTTAATTCAAAATAATTAATATGCCAAAGTGGTATATTTGGGGGTGGCCTGCCCTGAACCCCATCATGACCCCAAGGTTTTTGGTCTGAGTGATTGAAAGCATGGAGTCTCCATTTTGGAAATGAAGAAGATTGTGGGAGGAGCAGGCCTGGGGAGAGGCATCAAGGATGTGGTGCTGAGCCTGCTAAATGTGATGTGGCAACAAGACATGCAGGCGGCGATGCCAAGGAGGCCTTTGGTTACACAGGTGTGGAGTTCAAGATAGAGGCCCCTCACCAATGAACTTACCTATGAAACAGAAACAGACTCGCAGATATAAAGATCAGACTTGTAGTTGCCAAGGGAGAGGGGTGTGGGGCAGGGATGGATTGGGAGCTTGGGATTAGCAAACTATTGCATATGGAATGGATAAACAACAAAGTCCTACTGTAGGGCTTCCCTGGTGGTGCAGTGGTTGAGAATCCGCCTGCCAATGCAGGGGACACGGGTTTGATCCCTGGTCTGGGAAGGTCCCACATGCCGCGGAGCAACTAAGCCCATGAGCCACAACTACTGAAGCCTGGGCACCTAGAGCCCGTGCTCTGCAACAAAAGAAGCCACCGCAGTGAGAAGCCCGCGCGCAGCAACGAAGAGTAGCCCCTGCTCGCCACAACTAGAGAAAGCCTGCGTGCAGTAACGATGACCCAACACAGCCAAAAATAAATAAAAATAAAATAAATTTTTAAAAAAAGGCCCTACTGTATAGCACAGGGAACTATATTCAATATCCTGTGATAAACCATAATGGAAAAGAATATGAAAAACAATGTATATATATGTATAACCGAATCTCTTTGAAGTACAGCGGAAATTAACACAACATTGTAAATCAACTATACTCCAATACAATAATTAAAAAAAAAAAGATAGAGGTCCCTGCTGGAACTATGTCTGTGGGAGTTGTCCAGTATACAGAGGCAAGAACCATATCCAGTACATATTTAAAGCCATGGTCTAGATGAGACCACTAGGAAACACTGGGAAAGAACAGAGATCTGAAGACACAGCCCTGGGGCACTCCACGATTTACAAGTCAGGGGATGAGGAGGAAACTGCCAAGGAGTCTGAGAACCGGGGAGGCAGGAGAAAAGCCAGAGAGTGTGGTGTCCTGGAGGAGGAGGAAGAAGAGGTCAACTTCGTCAGTTATGCAGATGGGACCAGTCACAGGAAGATGGAGAAAACTGATCCTTGGATTTGGTAGCATGTAAGCTGTTGATGATCATATAGGGAAAACCTCAGTCTTTTTCCTTCATATGTAGGGAAAAACCCAGTTCTTCCCCACTGTGTGTTTCTTCCCTGTATGTCTCCTTGACCTACAAAGAGAACATTTCACTTCTGACACTTCTGGTCACCAAATGTGTGTGTGTTGGGGGGTGTTCCCCACACCAACAAGCAATTCTCGGACACCAGTGGGGTGTCCAATTCAACTCAATTCTGACACTATTTACCCGGAGATGGCATTAGATTCCACAGGTTAAGGGCTCAGTTCCACAAGACTGCCACACACACACCCAACTTCAGATGCCAGTCACAAGCCAAGGTTATCACCTGTGCTTCTGACCAACCAGCTATAGATCAGAGGTTCCAATGACCCCCTTCTCTGGTTTGATTAATTTTCTAGAGCAGCTCACAGAACTCAGGGAAACACATTTACCAGTCTATCAAAGGATATGATAAAGGCTACAGATGAACAGCCAGATGAAGAGATACATAGGCTGAGGTCTGGGAGGGTCCCAAGTGCAGGAGTTTCTGTCCCTGTGGAGCTGGGATGTGTCATCCTCCCGATATGGATGTGTTCACCAATCTGGAAGCTCCCCGAACCCCCTACTATTGGGATTTTATGGAGGCTTCCTCACGCGGGCATGATCCATGATTAACTCCATTTCCAGGCCCTCTCCCCTCTCTGGAGAATGTGGGGGGAGCTGAAAATCCCAAGATTTTAATCATGGCTTGGTCTTTCTGGTGACCAGCCCCCATCCAGGAGCCATCCAAGAGCCCACCCAGAATCACCTCAGTAGAACAAAAGACGTTCTTCATTGCTCTTATCACTTAGCAATTTATAACGGTTTTAAGAGCCCTGTGTCAGGGATGGGGTCAAAGACAGATGTTAGAACAAGAGATGCTCCTAGTATTCTTATCACTTAGGAAATTGTGAGGTTTTTAGGAGCTCTGTGCCAGGAACCAGGACAGAGAGCAATATATATATTCTCTATTACCTCACAGTGATCTTAACAACTTTGGTGGAGTGGAGGGGACAGAAGCCAGTTTAGAGAGTATGTAAAAGAGAGAGTTGAAGGACAAAGACTGGGTGGGCGGAAGCAAATGCAGATCATGATTTTGAAAGCGTTAGAAAAGGGGAAGGAGAGAAATGGGGAAATAGCTAGAGGAAACCATTTTTCTTTTTCTTCGATTGGAGCTTAAACAGCATATTTGTGTGGTGATAGAAAAGATCCAGTAGAGAGGGGAAAAATGACACAGGAGAGAGAGGGCAACTGCTGGAGCAAGGTCCTGAGGTAAGTGAGAGGGAATGGCATCGAGTGCCAACAGGTCTTGGCAGAAACTCAGTAGAGAATCTTCAACCCTAAGGGTTGGAAAAGCCCTTAGAGGTGATTACTCCAACTTTCTTCCATATGCAGTAATTCCCCCACACAGCCTCCCAGAAAATGCTGGTCCAGCCTTTGCTTGAACATCTCCAGTGATGATGAACTGACTACTACCCAAAGCAGTTATTTTCATTTATGACCCTTACAGTGGTTAGGTACCTCTTCATAACTGTACTGCACCACAGTCTGCCTCTCTGTCAGTTTCACCCACTGGACCAAGCTCTGTGCTCCAGGACCACAGAGACTGACAGTAATATCAACTGCTAAGCATTTTGCAGATTTCAAGCACTCTTTTCTAGACCCCCTCTCACTGGATCCTTACAGCACAGGGAGGAAGGTATTATCTTCCAAGCCACTGCACCGATGAAAAAACTGAGGCTCAAGGCGATTAAGTGACCAAAGAGAGCAGGCCTAGTAAATTGCAGAGCAATGAATTCAGCTGAGGGTTCCTGAATCCATAGCCCACACTTTCCACTCCTCCACTCTGCCTTAAGTCCCCTCTCTCTCTCCCACAGGCCAGCCCTCTGGTTTTTTAAAGGCAGCTGTCACGTTCCCTGTGAGCCTTCTCCTCCAACAGCTAAACATTCCCAACTTTCGATCACTTCTCACCTGAAGTCCCTTCACTCCTGGTCACCCCTGTAGATGGGTTCCAAAAACTGAGCACAATATCCTTCTTGTGTCCCCACCCGCTTTGCTCTGGGCGCTGTCCTGCCATTCCTGCAGCCTGGAATCCAATTCCTGCCTTGGAAAAGAAGCCTCATCAATCTGTTGTCTTACTCGTTTTTCACTCATAAATATGAATAACTTGTATATGTGTTTTTGGTCTGTTTTGTTCGTTTACAAAATCTTCTGTCCCCAGGATCCCTGAGAAACAAGTGTTCTATGAGCACAGAAAGAGGTGCATGAGGCAGCCCTGACATTTAATTATAATTTGAAATGTGTGGAGAAATGTGAACCCTACCCGACTTGCTAGATTAGGCATGTGGGCCCTAACTGTCTTCGGAAGGAGCGTGTCCTCCCTCTCGATCTTGATGAATGAAACCATGTCGGGTTATTGCATCCGCCTGGATTTCCAGCAGCTCTGAGCGTCTGGTAGACAGGAAACAAATCAACTGACTATTCTTCCCAGCCCGCTCTTGCCAAACTGGCTGCCAGGGGACCCTAGGAACAGAACTCCTGATGATGCCAGCTGGCCTACTGGAAAGGGTGGCCAAACTGGGGCGGGTTCTTCCTTGTGCCTTCAGGGAGCAGCTAAACTTCCAAAAGAATGGGAACCACCCCGGGATGGGTATTACTGAACTGGCGGCTCCAGGGTCTTAGTGCACCCAAAAGGCAGTTGACCTCGATCCCTCAACTGTCCTGGCAGGGCCAGGCAGGGTTGTTTTTCTTCCAGGGATTGGCAACCTGTGGCATGCATGCCAAAGATGGCACGCAAATCCATTAGCAGTGGCACTGCGACCAGCCGTGATGCTCTCTCCTTCTCCCTTTCCCTGCTCTTCCCTAGCCACCCACTGGAAGAGCTGACCCAGGGACAGTGTCTTCTCTTGAAAGCCTGTGCCCAGCTTGAGGTCCTCCTTGCCCCTCTACCAACCTTGACCAGACCCCCAGCACATCGAACAAAGGGATCATGCTCTAAGCAGACCAGTCATGAGGGACTGCCCACACCTGCCCTAATGATAGGTGAAAGTAGACAGAGAGGGTATCATGCTTAGTGAAATAAGTCAGACAGAGAAAGACAGATACTGTATGATCTCACTTATATGTGGAATCTAAAAAATACAACAGACTAGTGAATTTAACAAAAAGAAACAGACTCACAGATATAGAGAACAAACTAGTGGTTATCAGTGGGGAGACAGAGGGGAGAGGGACAAGATAGGGGTAGTGGATTAATAGGTACAAACTACTATGTATAAAATAAATAAGCTACAAGGATATATTGTACAGCACAGGGAATATAGCCAATATCTTTTATAGTAACTATCTTTGGAGTATAACCTTTAAAAACTGTGAATCACTAGGTTGTAAACCCGAAACATATAATATTATACATCAACTATACCTCAATTTAAAAAAAAAAAAAGAAAGAAAACAGAGTATGGTTTCCCCAAAGCCACAGAATACACAGATGATGACAGACTCAGTGCCAGTAAAGGCACAGGCCCTATTTCTTGATCTCCAGAAACAGAATGAATGACAAAGAGGCACAATACAAAATACTACCAAAAATGCTTCAAGTTGAGATCTCACCAGGCTCTGCCCATCTGAGTGGAAACAACGTTCAGGTGAACTCAGCCTCAGCCCGTACAAGGGCCATTGAAACATTAAGGCCATGGCTTGGAGGCCTTGGGTCATTTAGAAAGATGCCACAGGGACTTCCCCGACAGTCCAGTGGTTAGGACTCCACGTTTCCACTGCAGGGGGCATGGGTTTGATCCCTGGTTGGGGAACTACGATCCTGCACGCAGCGTGGCGTGGCCAAAAAAAAAAAAGAAAAGAAAGATACCACAAACCCAGGCAGGGGATTCTCTTCCCTCATTTATCTCATGTAAAAGACAGATACGGTCTCACAGAGGAGCGGCCATGAAACTTAGGGTTCAGATGGCAGAGGTGAGTGTGCCTCTAATTTAAAGTCTCCAAGATCAGAGTTTTCTCCCCTATCAGGCTCCTGCATGTCTGAGATCTCCACCATTAGAGCCAATCCTTCAGGTTAAGGCATTGAAGCCCCCTATCACAAGGCAAATATTTCAGAGCATAGGCTTTTGGCTGAACATCTGCCCCTTGAGCCAGACTGCCTGGGTTTGAATCCCAGCTCCACCACATGCTAGCTGTGCAAACTTGGGCAAGTCACTTAACCTCTTAACTTCTCTGTGCCTTAGTTTCCTCATCTGTAAAATGGGGGTGATAATGGAACCTGCTCACAAGGTTAGTTTGAGGATTCAATGAGCTAATACGTGTAAACCTGGAGCAGTGGCTGGCACATAGGAAGTGCTCACCAGATGTTAACTGTTATCATTATGATGGGGTCACATTGTAAAGGGCTTTGAATGGGAGGCCAAGGAACAATGCAGGCTCAGGTCCTGCCTGGTTCCCAGACTCTCCTCCTCCCCCTCCATGACTGGAGCCACTTTCTGAGGATCAACCAACCCTCTAGCTACAGACTCAGCCCAGCCCCAGGCTCTAGCTCAGAAGGATGTCAGCAGTTCCAGCCCAGCATTCTGGGATTCTGCCTGGGGTCATCCTTACTACTGGACCAGCCCTGACTTCAGACCTCAGTTCTGACAACTGGGCAGCCCCCTTACTCCTGAGGCCCAGCCCCACATCCCATCATGCCTCAGTTCTGGTTGCTAAATCCTTGTCTTTTCCCCTGTGATTGCTTTGGGGACCTTTAACCTAGATGAGAAATTGAGATGTAAGTCATATGAGAACCACTCAGGATACTATATGATGAAATGTTGGGTGTGACAGGCAACAAGGATGCTGTGAAGAGGGAAGTGATTAGGATTAGAGCTGCCTGGAGGAAGCAGAGCTGTGATAGGTAGCATCTGTGCTGGCAGAAGGTGGAAGGGAAAAACGAGTCTGGTCACCTGCCTAGACCTTTAGCTTAGGCCCCTGAAGCTCACTTTACAATCTTGTTCTGGTTCCCAGTGCCTCACTGCCTGTCCTGTCCCACAGCAGTTAACTGGGTCATGTCCTATATCTGGAGAGATGGCAATGCCTATCGAAACTGAGGACAGCAGTGGCATCTCTGGATCGGAGGATGTCACAGCGATGCCCTTTGTTGATGGATAGTCATTGGAGAACTACTGAGGGATCCCTCGAAATAAAAATGAGTCTGGATCTTCCAAGCCAGCATCATTATCATTTGAAGCCGACAGCCTCAGGTTCAACTTGGGGTGAACCAAGTCTTTCCCACAATCCTTTGGGAACCATTTGCAGGCAACTCACCCCCTCCTCTGGCTCGGCACTGACCACTCTTGCTCTCACAGGGACAGATCATGGGCATGGATAGTGGACAGGATTTGTCTATACCAGTGCTTCTCAAACTATCTGTTGCGAAAGATAGGTTATTTGGTTTTTTAATTTCCAATCTGTCATGAACAGATACTATTGTAAAAGTTTTAAAAAAATGAATCATGCACTTGGATGCTGCAGCAGTATCAAAGTTGCGTAAACGTTTCCAAGCTCTCAATGTCCTTTCTTATCTTGTTGGACTGGCATGTGTCCACAGACCACACCATTCTCGGCCTCTCTGGACGGCATCTGCTCAACGAGGAGATGCTGGCAGATGGACGTGGGCTCCCCAAGAAAGGCTGGCTCCGGGAGATTCTGACCAAAGCAATGATGGGAGGGACGCCAGACGGGTAGAAGACCTGCCACTTGCTAGCAGCCCCTGGTGACCTTGGACAAGTTACCTAACCTCTCTGAGCCTTAGTTTCTGCATCTGTAAAATGAAGATAATGTCTAACAGTACCTTTCTCATGAGGCTGTTGTGAGAGTTAAATGAGATATAATACATGGAAAGCAGTTGGCACAGTGCCTGGCACGCTGCTCACTCTTACTGTGTACTTACTGAAACAGTACTGTCTATGAGGCTGTCGGACTAGAGGCTACACTGTGTATTGGTTAAGAGCCCAGGTTTGGGAGTCATTCCATTTTTGGCTTGGAGTGCCAGCACGGCCATCTACTCCATTTTGTCACCTGAAAAATGGACACACCACTTGGAGCTCCCTCACAGGGTCGGGAGGAGGATTCAGTGCTCGGCTCTGGGTCTTGCACACAGTAAGTGCCCGATGACTGGTGGTTAGATTCCAGTTTTGCCAGTATCCTCCTTCTAAGCCTGACGCCTACTCTGCCATAGACCGCGCAGAGGGAAACGTGCCCCTAGCTGGGAGAATAAGGTCAGCAGTCTTCCCTCCTTCTGGTGTCGGAAACCAGAAACTCTGTGTCACTGAACAAGCCAGAATCTTTTGGTTGTAATAGAGGGAGCGTGGGCACTGGAGCCAAACAGACCTGTTTGAATACTGGCTCCATCACGTATCAGCTGTGTATCCTTGAATTAGTTTCTTTACCTGTTGGGACCTCGGTTGTCTCATTTGTAAAATGGAACAAATGCAATAAACCAGTTGTCTCTACAGTGAGGAGTACAAGATGATTCATTGAGGTGTGGGAAGAAAATATTACAACTTTTATTTAAAGTTATTTTGTAACAAAAGGATAAAAGGGCTTCCCTGGTGGCGCAGTGGTTGAGAATCTGCCTGCCAATGCAGGGGACACGGGTTCGAGCCCTGGTCTGGGAAGATCCCACATGCCACGGAGCAGCTGGGCCCGTGAGCCACAATTACTGAGCCTGCGCGTCTGGAGCTTGTGCTCCGCAACAAGAGAGGCCACGGTAGTGAGAGGCCCGCGCACCACAATGAAGAGTGGCCCCCACTCGCCGCAACTAGAGAAAGCCCTCGCACAGAAACGAAGACCCAACACAGCCAAAAATAGATAAATAAATAAATTAACTAATTAAAAAAAAAAGAATAAAAGAAATTAAACTGTAATGTACCCAAGACACGCGGTGACACTGGCACCCTCATTTGGTCTATTTGTAACATGGCTGCTGATGGGTATCCTGAAGGAGGAATGGGAATTTCACAACACAGAAGTGTTTCATGGTGGCGTCCACACTCTTTCGTTTTATTTTTCAGCCTATTGAAAAGTTTTGCAATGTCTGTGTTGGGTTGTGAATTTGCAGATTATATCATCTGGTTTTAACTAAACCAGTCCTCCCCAAATGGAAAAGTGGCTTGAAAAGATTCCGACAAATAAACCACAGCCTGAATGAAGATACTATGAAGAATACAAGTACAAGTGGGCAACAGGAAAATGGCAGAACTGATTCATCTCCCATTCCTAGTATAAGTTTTCCATCAGCCCATTCCAAAATAAAAACAATGAACAAATTGGTTCTGATAAGAAATCAGCAAAAAAAAAAAAAAGAAAGAAAGAAAGAAAAAGAAAACATCAAGAAAGCTACTTAGGGAATTCCCTGACGGTCCAGTGGTTAGGACTCGGTGCTTTCACTGCCGGGGCCAGGTTCAATCCCTGGTCGGGGAACTGAGATCCTGCAAGCTGTGCGGCACAGCCAAAAAAAAAGAAAAAGAAAAAGAAAAAAAAAAAGGAATGAAAAGAAAAAAAGAAGTTCAACTTGGAAAAAAAGAAAGCTAATTAAAGTGTGGTTCACGTCCACTTTGTTAATAAACTCACTTTAAGTGTGTACTTTGCCTTGATATATTAGCTAATAATGATATGAAGCTATAATGATTAGCAAGATCTTTAAAATCTAAGCATCTGTGCTTCCCTGGTGGCACAGTGGTTAAAAATCCACCTGCCAGTGCAGGAGACACGGTTTCGAGCCCTGGTCCGGGAAGATCCCACATGCCGCAGAGCAACGAAGCCCGTGCACCACAACTACTGAACCTGTGTGCCACAACTACTGAGCCTGCGCTCTAGAGCCTGCGAGCCACAACTACTGAGCCCGTGTGCCACAACTACTGAAGCCCGCATGCCTAGAGCCCGCGCACCACAACGAAGAGTAGACCCGCTCACCGCAACTAGAGAAAGCCGTGCACAGCAACAAAGACCCAATGCAGCCAAAAATAAATAAATAAATAATAATTTTTAAAAAAATCTAAGCATCCATTTAACTGATCAGTGGCGGTAGACATTAAGATGGTGATTACTTTTTGTGGCAGTTTTGAAACATGTCTGGAAATTCTCCTTTTGAGGGGAGGGGTCTGTGTTTCCTTCACTTGAATCTGAGTGACCAACATAGTATGGTGGAAGTGATGCTAGATCATAGACCACATAGAGAGGCCATCTATACGTGTTCAGGCCAGCAGCTCCAGCTGAAGTTCCAGCCAACAGCCACATAAAATGATGGACATGAGGAAAGACGTCTCCAGAAGATTTCAGCCTCCAGGTGTCCAGACACCCCCAGCCATCATGTCTTCCCAGACAATCCCCAGAGGTCATGGAGCAGAGACAAGCCATCCCCATGTGCCCTGTCTGAATTCTTGACCTACAGAATCCATGAGCATAAAAAATGGTCATTTTTCACTACCACCTACATTTTGGGGTGATTCATTACACAGCAATAAGAACTAAAGGGGTAATGAAAGGGAGGGGGCACAAAGGAGACTTCTGGGTGCTATGATATTCTTTTTTTTTTTTTGGCCGCGCCACCCGTCTTGCAGGATCTTAGTTCCCCGACCAGAGATTGAACCTGGGCCACGGCAGTGAAAAGGCCAAGTCTTAACCACTGAACCGCCCGGGAATTCCCGATATTCTATCTCTTGACCTGGCTGCTGGTTATACAAGTGTGTTCAGTTTGTAAAAATTTGTCAAGCTCTACACTTGTGATTTGTGCACTTTTCTATATGTATGTCATAGTTTCTTTAAGTTTACATGAAAAAACTGGGCATCCAGGACATAAAAATAAATCTCTACTACTTTTTTATCAATGTTTAACATCAAGTGATTTTCAATATAGTACTTTATTAAATCTCACTAAACGTAAAGATACATGCTTAGAAGCTTTGTTTGAAGTTTCATACTAAATAAAGTAAAAAAGAAAGTTCACAGATCCCTTTAGGGAAACACTTGTTTTTCCCATCATGGTAAAAATGGGCAAAATAAATCCATGTGAAACAACATGATGACAAACTAAACTCCAGTCTTTTGTCAGCAAATACTGTTGGAAGGCATCTAGAAAACACTGCTGAATATTTGGACAAACAGTATTAGAATAAATGATAGAGTTTGGGAGGTTTGCTGTACAGCTGGATAAAATCTTTCTAACATTTTCAGCTTTGTATTTGCTAGATTCTGTTTCAGTAATGAAATCCACAAAGAACTACTTTTTTGTGGGCTACTAAAGGAAAGATATAAAGAACAAGATACAGTATGAACAAAAAAAGATTGGTTTAATTTTTTAAAATTTCTATTGGAGTATAGTTGATTTACAATGTTGTGTTAGTTTCTGCTGTACAGCAAAGTGAATCAGTTATACATATACATGTACCCACTCTTTTTATAGATTCTATTTCCATATAGGTCATTACAGAGTATTGAGATGATTTAATCTTTTTTAAATGCCTTACAGAAAAACTGGAAATGCAGTTTTTTACTCTAATGAAGTGCTGTTTTGACAGGAATTTTTTTCAAAAGGTGGGGGTGAATTTCAAGGTTTGTTTACTGAAAAAGTTGGCAACCTTTCACAGCAAAGATATTGACGCCTGAAATGTACAAACTGCTATAGAATTCACCAATATCCTACAGAAACTAGGCTTTTGAAATGTTCATAGTATTCTATTTTGTAACAAGGTAGGGAGTGACACTCCCTTTGTCACTTTCCTACCACAAAGAGGTTAGCTGGTTATTTTCTGGCAAAGTCCTTAAAAGAGTTTTCAAAGTAAAAGATAGTTTCCTTTCACACAAAGGTACATGTTTCAAATATACTGACCTTTTCTGTGGTGTCCTTTAACAGTCAGTGGCTGTTTTTTTAAAACCATTATAATAAACACACTCAAAATAGCTCTTCAAGGTTAAGTTGATATTTTAACAATGAGTGAGAAAATAACTGCTTTGGATGGAAACTCAGTTCATGGAGAGAACATTTGGAGAACAGATATTTGTGTTTTCATTGTTATGTAATTTTATTGCCAAAAATGATGTAAGTTGCATACCTAGAAAATCTCCCATATCTACACACTTAAAACCTGGGACTGAAAATATCTACCCTGAAAATGTCTTTCAAATGTAGAGTTTTGATGGATTTTGAACACATTTGTTAAAAACACAAAAGTGCAACAAGTGCTGATTGGTTGGCAAGAACAAATGATTGGCATCAGGAAAGGTGATTGTTTACCAGCTGAATTTCATCAAAAGCCATTGCATAATTGGTGGGTGGAATAGGAAAAGGAGAATCATGAGGATGTGGTAAACTCAGCCCATGGAATCTGTCTTCCATTGAGAGCTGTGTATCTTTTTCAGACATGTTCCTCATCTATGACAGCCGCTGAAACCAAGTGCTGAAATAAACTAAACTTAGAACCACACCTTTACATAGCTGTATTATAGCATATAATTATAGCTGTATTACTGTATTACCGTATTACTATATTAACCCAAGATTTTTTTTTAATGAAGCATATGCGATCACATTCTCTGTGGGAAAAAAATGTATTCATAACATTTTATTTATTTATTTTTGGCTGCATTGGGTTTTTGTTGCTGCGTACGGGCCTAGTTGCGGCGAGCGGGAGCTGCTCTTCATTGCAGTGCACAGGCTTCTCATTGCGGCGGCTTCTCCTGTTGTGGAGTTCAGGCTGTAGGTGCACGGGCTTCAGCAGTTGTGACTCACGGGCTCCAGAGCACAGGCTCAGCAGCTGTGGTTCAGGGACTTAGCCGCTCCGCAGCCCGCGGGATCCTCCCGGACCAGGGCTCGAACCCGTGTCCCCTGCATTGGCAGGCGGACTCCTAACCACTGTGCCACCAGGGAAGCCCTCATAACATTTTAGTGAGAGTCAAAATAGTTTTTTGTAATACAAATATTATAAAAACTTTGAACTGTTTGAAAATACTGTTTATTTCATCCTTGTCTCATCCTTTTAAAATGTCCTTTTTGTGTATGCTTTAGAACATGCATAATGTATTAGTAGAGTAACACATGTACATCATTTTATAAAACACTCAAGTATTGAGAATACTTCTCAAAATACTTTTAGTAGAGGGGTGTGCAATCGAAAAAGTTGGGAGGACTTCCCTGGTGGCACAGTGGTTAAGAATCCGCCTGCCAATGCAGGGGACACGGGTTCGACCCCTGGTCTGGGAAGATCCCACATGCCGCGGAGCAACTAAGCCCGTGCACCACAACTACTGAGCCTGTGCTCTAGAGCTCGCGAGCCACAACTACTGAGGCTGCGAGCCACGACTACTGAGCCCACATGCCACAACTACTGAAGCCCGCACGCCTAGAGCCTGTGCTCCGCAACAAGAGAAGCCACTGCAATGAGAAGCCCAGGCACTGCAACGGTGAGTAGCCCCTGCTCGCTGCAACTAGAGAAAGCCTGCACGCAGCAACGAAGACCCAACGCAGCCAGAAATAATAAATTTTAAAAAAAAGTTGGGAGACCACTGCTTGAATAGTGCCTACCTTGTTTTAGGGCATCAACCAGGTCATGAATGCAGTGTGCTCGGCACATAATAAGTCCTCAGTGAGTATTGGCTCTTTGGCTCTTATGATATCCTCTATATGAGCAATGCATTAGAGGCAGTGTGAAATGATGGTGAAAAGCAAGAGCCTTGCAGTCAGGCAAAGTTGGATGCGTTCCCCTGCCACTTACTAGCTGAGAGAATGTAACCAGTGAACTTCGCAGGACTTCCCTGGTGGCGCAGTGGTTAAGAATCTGCCTGCCAATGCAGGGGACACGGGTTCGAGCCCTCGTCTGGGAAGATCCCACATACCATGGAGCAACTAAGCCCGTGCGCCACAACTACTAAGCCTGTGCTCTAGAGCCCGCGAGCCACAACTACTGAGCCCGCGTGCCACAACTACTGAAGCCCGCGCACCTAGAGCTGGTGCTCCGCAACAAGAGAAGCCACCGAAATGAGACACACACGCACCGCAACCACAGAAAGCCTGCGTGCAGCAACAAAGACCCAATGCAGCCAAAAATAAATAAATAAATTAATTAATTAAAAAATCCTTTCTCCTTCCCACTTCCTTTAAAAAAAAAAAAAAAAAGAACTTTGCTGGGCCTCAATTTCTCATTAGTCCCCATCTCTTAGAGTTGTTATAAAGATTAAGAGAGATAATGCACTCTTTTGGTAACAGCTTCATTGAGCTATAATTCACATACCATAAACGTCACCATTTTAAAGTGTACCATTCAGTGGGTTTTAGTATGTTCACAAGGTTGTACAACCACTGCCAATATCTAATCCAGGACACTTTCATTACCCCCAAAAGACACCTGTGCCCATTAGCAGTCACTCTCCTTGCTCCTTTCCCCTCCCCTACGCCCGCCACCTAGCCTAGGCAACCACTAACCTACTTTCTGTCTCTGTGGACTTGCCTCTTCTGGACATTTCATATAAATGGAATCAGACTATATGTAGTCTTTTGTGTCTGGCTTCTTTCACTTAGCACAATGCTTTCAGGGTTCCTCCATGTTATATGTAGCAAGCATTGTGGGAAGCATGCAGTCTTAGCCGGAGGTAACTCCTGGAGGAGACAGTATGTCTCTCACAAAAAGCAAAGCCCTTGCCCTTGACTTGGAATGCACTCTTTGTCCCAGGCCTGAGGAATGTAAAAGAGATTAGCAAAGCTATCTCAAGCCAGGAGACCTCAGGGAACTGAGAGTCCTGGTTGTTCCTTATGGCTGGGGGCTGTGTGTGAGCCTGCTTAAGGGAAGATAATGTTCAAGGATAGTTGTTGTAAACTTGTTGACATCCTCGGTAGTGACTGAACTGAGAAGATAAGCAATTCTATGGGTTTATTGTCTAATAATGAGTTCCTCTTCTGTCTATATAAGATTCAGTAAATTCTAAATAAAGTACCTTGCAACCATCAGTTGTCTTGGTCCTTCTGACCCCATACTCACGGTGCTATTCAGTCCCTTACCCCTCTCCGTGGGGACCTGGAAGACCCCCTGAGGTGGCTGGACTGTCGCAAGTGGCGCCCGAACAGGGACTGATCCCCCTTTTTTCTTTTTTAAAACATGTTGTTGTAAACGCAAACCATGGAGCTCAGTACTGAGACGAACATATCTTTGCAGAACAAATTTTACAAAGCATGGGATAATTGCCAACATAAGAAAACACATAATGGCTAGAGACAAGCCACCCTGAATCCAGTTTTGAGGATTGAGCCAATGTAGTTGACTAAGCAACCCTTTTATAATTTCTGTTGGGTCATTTTCATCTAGGTGCGATTCTTGTATAGCTTGAATTTCTGCATTTAATTTACGTATATCTAAACTAATCTTGCTGTCAGACCATACACTAAGAATATGCATTTTGATTCTTTCCCAATCCCAGTCAGATTCATTGTACTTATGCGCCGTTACACAGATCCAAGAGTATTTAGCATGACATTTCAATTTCATTTTAATCTTTAGAGCATTAATTTGATCTCCCAGACTTAAGACCACATCTTTTAATTCATCAAGTTCAGTTTTCAATTGGGAATCCATATGACTTTGAAGAGCCAAAGCCACACTGGTATTTTTAGATAACTGGTTGACAAAATGGGCTTCATTCACGCTTTTGGATAGAGCAATCCCGGCCGTGGCTGCAGTAGCAGATAAAGCAGCCAAAGCTAAAATACTACAAATAAGTAATCCCAAAAATCTCTTAGTACATTTTAGGGCTTTAGACAATTCAAGCCAAGCTTGTATTCCAGTGTTTTGATACCAAGGCTCATGCAGTTTGACTGGAAGCATAATATACGTAGGTTGTTTCATAACCATAACAGAATAAGAGCCATGAGAGGGCAACATACAGCTACTAAAAATACAATTATGACAAGTAATATTATAACCTCCAGTAAGAAGGGGTACTATATATATGTTTCCCATTAACAAAGCATAGGGTGGACCTACACATGTAATAACTGGTTGATAAGAATAAGATAAAGCTAATTTCCATACTTCCCAGTTCTTATGAAACACCAAACCATTATTGAGGACAGATATAGAAGAAATAAGTATAGAGCCACCCTCAAAACTTAACGTACACCGTATCTGAGAATTAGTCCAAGTAGAATTACAAACCTTAAAACTTGACTGAGGAAAAGCAGTAGGAATAAAAGAAAGCAAACGACCCGGCAAATGCCAGGAAACCACAGTCACTTGATGGCCCACCAATAAGGTGCCTTGCCCTCCTGTAGAACTTTCTACACATAGATAATGTCCAGAATCAGAAGGTTGTAAATTCTTAATAAGTATAGAATGATTAAAAGGATCTTTAGGGTTAACTCGGGTAATACGTTCCTGAATGTTAATTAATTGATGGTCTTTATACCAATGCACAAATGTAGATAAATCTTCTCGTTTTACTATCTGCCTACAATATAAAGTAAGAGAAGAACCAGTAAAGCGATATATAACTCTATTATTAGTTGCATATTGTGATTCTACCTTTCCAGTATATAGCACAGTATGTTCAAAAGCTATAGCTTTAATACAGCCTGATTCCAAATTTAGCGGACTTAAACATACAGGAAAATAATTAAACCAATTGGAATAATTCACAGACATATTTGCCATCTTAATATTTCCAATAAAATCTCCAAAAACAGTATCATTATAAAATACAGGGAATTCAGCATTAATCCAGGAAACAGGTTGTAGCAAAGGGGGGTCAGGAACATAAGCCCAGTATAAATCATCAGCTTGAACAGAAGAAGTAGAAAGAACAGCCAACATAGCCAAAAACATTGTCATAGGGGTAAAAGGAGTCCTTTGAGCAGTCACTAATTCCTGAGCTTGAGCCACCAATTTCTTCAATTGACCCCAAGTCGGAGGATCACTTTGTCGAGTCCTTCGTGCTGGACGCCTCCTTTTCCGACCTCTTCTCTTGGGATCCATCTCTGGGGCAGTCTTCACATTCAGCGAGAGGCGCCGCATCCTCCGAATCAGCTGCGGGGTCTTTCTTGCCATCTATCTGTCTAACAAGACGTTCAGGAAGCCACCGAGGGGAGTCAGCACTTCTAGGAAAAACACAAACATGACCTCGACCCCAGATTAAAACTAGATCAGGTCCATTCCATATATTTGTCAGAGGGTCCTTCCACAGCACCTGTGCCAAAGCTCCTTGAGCTGTGGAAGTGGCCATCAGACGTTCAAAAGCTGTGTTACCTGCTCGATCAACTGCCAAAAAATTTAAAATAAACAAGGCATGATTCAATAAGGCATGGGGTGTCTTAGTAAAGCATCATTACTTAATTCCTTTTTATTACTGGATAATATTCCATTGCATGGATATACCACATTTTGTTTATCCACTCATCAGCTGATGGACATTGGGGCTGTTTCTACCTTTTGGCTATTGTGAATAGTGCTGCTATGAATACTCGTGCATGATAAGGCATGTTTAATGCTCAGCACGGGGCCTGCCAGGCACCTAAGTGCTCAATACCAGTAGGTGGTTGCTCTCATTATTAGGGAGTGCTACATTGGGCGATTTGGGACCCAGGGTGCCTGGATGTCAAAAAGGGTAGGTGGAAGTCACCAAGGCCAGCATTCACTTACTGCACAGTGTCACTGAGAGCCATCCCTGCCCGCCCCACCCAAATGAGTAAGGCAGTGTGGCACAGAGGCATGAGCACAGACCCAGATCCACCACTTTTGAGCTGTGTGATGCCGGGCAAGTCACTTAACCTCTCTCAACCTTGTGTGTAAGTTGGATATAAATAGTCTTCTCTACATACCTCACAGGCTTGCTGCCTGGGTCAAAGAGATAAGTTAAAAATATGAAAGCACTTTGAAAACCATAAAGCATTATTATTCCAAACCTTACATATTACAGAAACTAACAGCTCTCGAATAGAGTAAGGAAGCACTTTGTTCTGCTCACCATTCTCCCTCTCTCTCCAGAATGTTCACATTCTCTTCAACATGACACCCTGGCCTTCTCACCACAGCCCCTGATGCTAGTACCTCCTTCCTTGCATCTACTTAAGGGCCAAGGGTGAGCAGCCTGATCCTGGGTAAAAACCTGAATTCACATCAAGAAAAGGCCTGCAATTTCTCTATTCCCAGGTAGAAATCTGTGCGACCTTTCTGGTTTTCTCAATAGCTAGCTGGTTAGAGCGCCCTCGTGTGTCTCCACGTGGTAATACCTGAGGTCTTTCCTGAGAGGTGACTCTTTCATCACAGCATCAGTAAAAGGTGTAATGGAAATTTTTTTCTCGTCACACTTCATGGCCCATGCTTGACATTTGGACTCCAGTTAAGCCATTGCAGCCCGAGTCTTAGGCAGGTTTCCTGCTTGCACTCAGGCCTAAAGATTTCTTCCTGCTCCCTGCCCACGCCTTTCTCCTCAGTCATTTTGAAAAACCCTGGTCTCACCGTTCACAGATGTCAACTTGGTCTTACCACCTTCTATTATTCCAAGGTTACCCAGCTCCCAAAGTAAGAGCATACATTTTTCTAAACAGGGAAAAAAGTAAATCCAAAATAATAGAAAAGGATGTTTTAAGTGTTTACTAAATATGATTTGTTCTATAGTCTAAGGAGAAGGTATCGAGAATGTTAAACCTTTCACAGGGGTCTCCTCATGGAAAGCCCTGACACTTGGGAAGGGGTAAATGACAATCAGAGACAGTGATGTCTGGCAGTGCGTGCGTGCGTGCGTGTGCACACGAACACATGTTTACACACTCTCACAGTCACACGCTCTTCTGCTCAGGGAGCTTTCTCTCTCGTGGCTTTCTCTCTCACTGAGAATCATGTGATGATATCAGCTCAGGTCTTTGGAGGAAAGAAAACTTATATTTTATATCTGGAACCTCAAGAATGTTCCCTGCAGGGACTTCCCTGGCGGTCCAGTGGTTAAGACTGCGCACTTCTGTGGCAGGGGGCGTGGGTTCAGTCCCTGGTCGGGGAAGTAAGATCCCACATGCCACGCGGCGTGGCAAAAAAAAAAAAAAAAAAGAATGTTCCCTGCTCCCTCCATCAGCTACCATTATAGAACCCTGAGGGACTTTACTTCCCATATTCCACACATTCCCCTCATGCCTGCTCTGCATCCATGGATTTTTCTGAATCCATGAGCCCCATTGGCAAACCACTGTGAGCCAAAGATACATGTGCTTTTGGCTTCACCCCAGGAGCATGTTCCTGAAAAGTTGCGGGCAAATTAAATTTTTGCAGGTCAGTTATGATTCCCCACCGGTTTCCAATGAGACTTTTGAGCTGCGCTCTCTCCTCCTCAAGATTGATTTTCAACATTTCAGCTTGAAGTTTCTCTGCCTCTTGCCATCCTCCCCGACAGTTAAACCTCATCTGGAAAATGAAGAACCTGACCAAGGAAACATTAAGAACTCTCGAATAGTCCAGGACCTGGTTCGAATAGTCCAGGACCTATAAAAAATACACTAGAGAGGCTGCCATTTGGAAAAGACACCAGGTACCACCATTCAAAATGCAAACCCTCGCCCTACAGCCAACTTTTGGAGAGGCTATTTCCAAGGGCTTGAGGGGTTTTGCCCCACTCCCTTGGAGGGGGAGCAGCTGCCTCAGGGGATGGGCATTTTCAGTTTAGGAGGATCTTTACTACCCCTTCTGCTTTCTGCTCTCTTCACCCCACTCCCAGGTATCAGATTCCAGAGACCTGTTGACTGAAGAGAAACACACAACCCAAAAGTTGCAAGTTACGTTTTATTCAGCGGACTTACTGAGGACTATAGCCTAGGAGGCAGCCTCTCAGAGAGCTCTAAGGAACTGTGCCAAAGAAGTAAAGGAGGAGCCAAGATATACGGGAGTTTTTGCAAGAAAAAACAAAAACGCGTTCAAACATCAAAGACTACAGCTAATCACAGAAAGCAGACATCTCAAAGTAGTGATTTTAGCCCCCCCCCCTTTTTTTTGGCCATGCCATGCAGCTTGTGGGATCTTAGTTCCCCGACCAGGGATTGAACCCAGAGCCCTCAGCACTGAGAGCATAGAGTCCTAACCACTGGACCACCAGGGAATTCCCTAGCCCTTTTCTCTGTATGGCAAGATGCAAGAGTCTGGGCTCATTGAAATTATTCCTTAGATAAGCATCTTAACTATCTAGGGCCAGTATCCTGTTTTTCTCCATCCTGAGCTCCCCTCAGGGCGCACTGTGGGGTGGTGGGGGACGGTGGCTGCAGCGGCTCCTGGCTTGATGGCAGTTGACATTCATTGTTCACTGGGCTAGCAGGCAGCATTCTTTGTTTACTGGAATGGCAGGTGATACTCTTTGTCCACAGACCCTCTCTCCTGAAATGGAGATGGGTGCTGTGGTCCCGGGGAACCATGTATGCAACTGGTGACCTAGACAAAGCACTTGGTAAGTAAAGAGTTGCTAGGGAAGCACCTTGGCTTTGGTCTCTGGCAACAGTTAAGCAAGGGCACGTGCACCCTGGGTCTGTGATGCTGGTCAGGCGACTGCCCTTGCAGTCTTTGAACCGGAACCAGAGATATTATTAGTGCTGATAGCGAAGGGAACTGCCTGCTTAGTGGCGAGGAAAATTAATAGTCCAAGCGTTCTCCCATCCTGCATTCTCCATGCTGGCATTTTGATTAAAAGAAATACTGCTGCAGCTGTTTGCATATTCTAGAAGTGTGTGTGCATGTGTGCGGTTTAGTGTTTACAGATTTGGGGTTGCGGAGGGGAGTTTCCAGAGCAACGGAAGTAGCTGCTTGTCAGTCAGGGTTCATTTTGAAAATGAAAGCCTGAAAGCTTGGGGCCCACTCTGGGCCTGGGCCTGGTCTCTGAGGAGCCAGCAAAGGCCAGGAGGTGGCTTTGGTTAGTCAGCTCAGTGAAGCAACCACTTGATCACCTTTTGCCTTTTTCTTTTACGAATTGACCAAGTCTATGAGCTGCTTTTGGTGTCCTGCAGATTCAGTCTGAGGCAGGGATGTGGGAGTGGGCATCGAGATTCTGGCTGAAGACACCTCCCCCAACACGTACACACACAGTTACATTTCCCCAGGCTGCCAAACCAGAACGAGGTAACATATTTCTCACACACCTACTAGGTACACAAGGGCAGTATGACTAGTCATCAAAGAGTTCAGTTTAATTGGCATGTCAGAGTAAAGGGAGAGAAATACAACACAAGGCTGTCTGTTCTGGATGCCGAAGGAGTAATACAAACAGATGGTTGGGGGAGCGAGAGGGATCACTCTGGGCTGCGGTAATCGGAGGAGGCTTACTGGAGAAGGTGGCAACTGAGGCCAGCCTTGAAGGACAGGGGGAAGAACTTCACCAAATAGAAGCTATGAGGGAGGACATTCTAGGTAGAGGAGGACAAGTTCAAGATATGCTCAGGTTAGGACAAGTCCATCCGTTTGGCTGGAATTTGGGATTTGTGTGAGTGACTTGCTGCTGATAAGCTTGGTTTGAATGCCAGATCCTCTGTGCCAGAACAAAGGCTATGGTGTCACACAGACTTGCTCTGTTACTTCCTTCGGGGTGACCTTGGGCAAATGGCCTAATCTCTTTGCAAAGTGAGGATAGTAACAATACTTAACTCTTGAGATCCTTGGGAGGGTGATAGAATGAACATATACAAAGCGTTTAGCAGAGTGGCACATAAAAAATGTTCAAAAAATGGATTACAAATGCATAGGCTGCCATGAAGGAAAGCTCCAGGTCTTTAGGGCTGATCCCAAATATTTGAGGGCAAAGGTGGAAAAGCCTCTGATACCTTCCATCACTGTGGGACCCAGTAGAGTGGGCTGGCTTGGCCTGAGTCCCCATTCCCTCCGGCCTAGACTGTTGAAACAGTCTCTTGGCTTTCTGCCTCTGCCTCTCCCATAATCATCTTCCTAAAGACCACCTTAATCATGGCTGTATTCCTCTCTGGCTCAAGAACCTTCTATGGCTCCCCACTGCTCATGACTGAACTCCCTAACATGGCAGGGGAGGGGGAAGGCAAGAACTACCATTTATTGAGAGAAGAAAAGAGCAAAGAGGGTGCTAATGTTAGGACTAAAAAGGTAAAATATCCTCCTCTTTTAAAAGCCCTGAAACTCTGAATTCGCGGAAATCAGCAGGTCCCTCAGGGAGAGAGCGGGATGCATCTCTGAAGAGGGTAAGGCGTTCGTGGCCGATGACTCAGATTCACCAGTACCTGCTTCTTCAAGCCAAGATGCGAAAGGTTAAAGAGAAGAGGGCGGAGAGAGGAGTCGGGAGCCTCGGGGAAGCAGGGGAATAGCCCTTCTCAGTTCCCTGGAAGGGCTTCTGCCTAGACACTTTCTCGAATTTCTCTGTAGGAATCCCGGGCAGCTTCGGCGCTGCGGGAAGGGTCAAGGCCACACAAAGGGCAGTGCAAGCGAACCGAGTCACATGGGGCAGCCAAGCCGCCTCCGTGAATGCAAGGCGCGGGACAAAGGCGGCTCGGGGACAAAGTGCAGGGAGACTCCTGAGGAGATAAGAGGGAAGGGCGAAGGAAGGGGCGGAGAGCGAGCGCCCCGGAGCTCTAAGGACTGCGCTCCCGGAGGCCTTGGCTGGAAGCCGAACTCAGCCCGCCGCGGAGGGGACTCTCTAGAGCCTCTTCACCCAGCAACTGCGGGGATGCTGAGAACCCGGCTGCTGGGGCAGCTGGGCTGCTCCCGGCGGCGCTCGGGGCCAGCGCGCAGCCCGCCCCCGCGTCCGCCCCACAGTTGCCCACGCCGTGCGGGAGGCGGGGCCGCCCAGCTCACCTGGCCGTTTGGGGCGGGGCCGCCCGCGACCCAGGGGAGCGGAGGTGGCGGCGGTACACGGGGTGCAGGAAAGGGGCTCGCTGCGGGGGCATGGCCGGAGCTCCCACCCCTCCACGCCCCCCCACCGCCCGTGCCGGGGCCCTCCCTCGGCTCGCTCGCGCTCTCCCTCCCTCTTCTCCCCTCCTTCGCTCCCTCCCTCCGAGCCCAATTGCTCAAGCCGCTTCCTTCCCCAACGCCAGCGCCAGTTCCTCTCTTGGTGGGGCCCGGGAAGGGCAGCGAACGCTAGACACTGGAACCGCCGCGGCGGCAGGACCATGGCCGAGCCCCGAGGGGCCGCGAAGCCGGCACCCAAGGCCTCCTTCGCACCGACCGAGCTGAGCCTGCGGAGCGCCCCGCAGCCCCGCCCCTTGAGAGTGGACACCGTCAGCCTGGGCAGGTACCGGGGCAACGCCACCGCCTCCCGGGAGCCCCCCTTCCACGGCTCGTTGATGCCCTCGGGAACAGGCTCGGGGCGCCGGCGGGGAGCGCTGCGGGAGCTACTGGGGCTGCAGGGGGCGGCTCCCGCCGGGTGGCTGTCGGAGGAGCGCCCCGTGGAGCAGTCCCCGGGCGGGCCGAACGGACCGAGCGGTAGCGGGCTATGCCTGGAGCCCCGGGAGCACGCGTGGATACTGGCGGCAGCTGAGGGCCGCTTTGAGGCGCTGCAGGAGCTGCTGGAGGTCGAGCCGGGGCTGCTCCTGCGGGGCGACCCGATCACGGGCTACACGGTGCTGCACTGGCTGGCCAAGCACGGGCGCCACGAGGAACTCATCCTGGTGCACGACTTCGCCCAGCGCAGGGGGCTGCCGCTCGACGTGAGCGCCCCGGGTAGCGGCGGCCTCACGCCCCTCCACCTGGCGGCCCTGCAGGGCCACGATATGGTCGTCAAGGTGCTGGTGGGCGCCTTGGGGGCAGACCCCACGCGCCGCGACCACAGCGGCCACCGGGCCTCTCACTACCTGCGGCCCGACGCGCCCTGGAGCTTGCGGGAGCTGTCGGGGGCCGAGGACTGGGAGACGGCGGGCGGCAGCGAGCGTAACAACGCCAACAACAACAGCAGCGGCGGCGGCGCCGCGTGTACGCCGAGACGCGCCCCCAGCGCAGTGGGCGCGCCGGTCGTGGAGACAACGGCCAGAGCGGCGGCGGCGCCCGCCAAGGGGAAGGACTCCGTGGGCAGACGGGTGGCGCAAATTCAAGGCCTTTTCCGCCATATGTTCCCCTTCTTCCAGGACCGTTGAAGGAGACGGAGACTGGAGAGCGTGGAGGGACCAAGACGCTGCGGCCGGGCCTCGATCCCGGGTGGTCCCTGGCAGTCCCGGGTCCCACCGAAGGGGCGGCGCCTCGGACGCAGCTCGGGCCGCAGCCGTGGGCGCTGGTCCTGCAGGGAACAGACCACCTCGGGGTCCGTCTCAGGCACCTGTCTCAGGAGTACAGACACCGGCCAGGAGACGCGGGGACCAGGGCACGCCTAACCGAGGGAGAGCAAAGACCAAGCCTTCCTGGCGCCGAATCCCCAAACTACAGGATTAAGCAGTTAGGAGCAGAAGCGTGGTCCTGCTTGGGAGAGGGAAGGTTAGCTTCCAGTAGCCATTTCTGGGCAGGTGGAAGCTCTGGGTTTATTAGGAAACATTTGCTAGAAGAATGAGTTAAGATTGTAAACCACTGATGCAGAGGAAGCGCCTAACTGCAGGCCTGACTCGGCTGTTAACGGGTCACTTTGTGAGGGCGGGCTCAGCCCCTGTCAACCTGCTCCTGAGACAACCAGGCCTTACGCATACGGTTTGGTTTCTAATGTATCACGATTGACTTCTTAAGCATATTAAAGTGGCATATGTTTTCCTTTTGCATTACAAAGCTGTCCTTTGAATGACTTTTTTTTTTTTTCGTTAACCACCTCTTCCCTGTGTTTGCAGGAAAGAGGTCACCAACCCACGGCTGCGAGCTAGTGATCCAGAACAGTCTCTGGATCTCATTTTCAGAGCAAGTGGCCAAGATGTGCACCAAAGGAGCTACTTTCCCCTTGGCTCTGAGTAGAGACACACAGTTTACCTGTCTCCTGGGCTCTTGAGCATCTAGGTCTGGCCTCTTGCACAAGTCTCATCCCAGAGGAGTTGTCTGCAGGGAGCAGAGGGGAGGTAAAAGGAAAAAGCCTTCAAATATGTATTTCTAATATTTCCTGGTGAGTCACGTAATTTACCTTGACTTCTGCCCTCCAATGAGACACACCCCCTGGCACTTTTTTCCAAGATAGGGCTTTAATCGTCAGCATTGTGGGTTTCTTTTAATTACATTTAATATATAAGTTGTACTTTGGAAAACTGCTCCCATTCAGAAATAGTATGAATTGAGTAGAATACAGGCGGGTTGATTTGAGCTGAAACGAGGGAGAAGCAGTTGGTGACTGGAAATCCATGCTGCTTTTGAGAACAGCATATTTTCAAAATAGCACTGTATCCCTGGAGGGTTGGGTAGCCCTTGCAATGGACTGCTGTGTCCCCAGCCCTCCCGTCCCAGTCCTCTAAGGCCAGGGAGGAACTGAGTCACAACAAAACACAGCCCAGAGACACCACCCTGAGCCCATCCGTCCAGGTTTCCATCTCTGCCTGGCGGGCCTGTTTGCCCCTTCTGTGCTCAAAACGTTCCCACCTGCCCTTAATAACCCATTAGATTCTTCCCATCCATGAAATGATCCAGATCTTTCCTATTGATTCTCAGCCTGTCCCGTGTCTCTAGGAACTATACCTTAAACATATTTACACAGTGTAATGTAGCATTTCCTTTTTCTTCTTCTAAATGAACTTCTTTGGGAATTCCCCCGCCATCCAGTGGTTAGGACTCGGCGCTTTCACTGCAGGGTCCTGAGTTCAATCCCTGGTTGGGAACTAAGATCCCACAAGCTGCGCGGCAGAGCCAAAAAAAGAAAAGAAACAAAAATGAACTTCTTTGATGTTTGCAGTGTGAGGGTGAGCAGCTCCTGGCTTGTGGCATTTGGCATGGGCATCTAGCATAACACTCCTCCACCCCCATGCCCATTTTATAGATGCAAATTGGCTAACTGATGCAGGACTGCGGTTTCTGCTCCACAACCTCTCCCTTGACAGCTGCCAAGGTGGGTTGGGCTTGGTGAAGGCGTCAGGGCAGGGCTTTCCTGCCACATGGCTGAGTCTGCGGACTCCTGGCTTGGAGGGAAGATTGGCATGTGCCTTCGCCCAACATTCAAAGGACACTTTTAACAGTAGTCCCCTCTTCATAGGAAAAGTTTGAACCTAAGCATCTTAACTATTAGCAGATTTGGGGACCTAAGACAAGCATCTGCCCTGCTCTTTCCAAAATGAAAACCAAGTCAGCTGGAAGATTTGAAAGCGGCTTTCTGGAGTTTTTCCTGTAGTCAGCTATTCTTCCCCACAGATTTTTCTCATCATGTGATATTGCCTAGCCTACCTCCTCCATGTAAAATTGAGGTTTGGCTGCAGGGGACAAACCCCCATGCTGAAAACTCTCCATGCCTAACATCAAGCCATTGGCATTTCTGGTATGCTTTTCGAGGCAAGACTGGTATGCTCACCCCAAGAGAAAGAACAAATTCCCTGAGAAACTTCTTTCCAGGGGAGCAAAACAGAGTTAAGCAGATGATGCAAATCTGCATTCTAGTGGGACAGGCAGACAAGAAAAGGAGGCAGAAGCAGGGCTGGGACAGGTAAGCATGGGGGTTGGAGTAGGGGGGTGCTGCAAAGAGGGCGGGGCCTAACCCAGGCCAAAGGTGCAGGAAAGGCTTTCCGGGGAGGAAGAGTACACCTGATCTGAGGCTGGAGGGGTGAGTGGGAGTCGCTCAGTGGAGACGGGGGAGCAGCCTCCTGGCAGGGCCACTGGAGTATGCACGGATGCACATAGCAAGTACCAGGAGATGCGAGTCAGCCGGTTTGGAAGGAAGGTGGGAGCTGGGGAGTAACTAACGGCAACTCTGGAGAAGTGGATGGGGGTCCAGATCACTAAGGGCCTCATAGGTCATGCTAAAAGAGGAATACAGATTTTAACCTAGAGGTAGCTGGGAGCCATAGAAGGTTTCTAAGCAGGGGAGTAACATGATGAGATTTTAGAAAAATCACTCTTCCAGTCACGTGGAGGATAGAGCCAAGTGGGGGAAAATGCATCATACAAGCAAAGCGTTTCAGGAGAAACGCTTCAAGGAAAGCCGTGCTTCTGCTGGGAAGTTCAAAGACCCCTGTGGAAGGCAGTGGCCTTCAAACTTGTTTTTTTCTTCTCTCTTTTGCTCAAATGGAGCTTACCTCAGAGCCCCAGGTGTAAAACTAAGTGCGGAGCCGCTCAGGTGAAGCTGGGTTGGGACCTCTCCTCCCCATCCCGTGCCCCTGTCTTAGACAGGCCGGCGGGGGTCGCACAGTGGCCCCGGGAGCAAAATTGCCAAAACTACTGGCGTGGTGAAAAGTGCTCAGCCTAACCTGGGTTCCAAAACCTGCTACTGATTAGTGACCTTGAGCAAATCACTCACCTCTCTGAGCTGCAGTTTCCTCATCAGTAAAATGGGAACAATACAAGCTCCCTTGCAAGGTTGTTCTGATGATTCGAGAAAATACATATGCAACGCCTAGCAACGCTGCAGGACACATAGGAAATAGAAAATAACAGAATGTATTTATTAACAAATTTATTAAAAAATAAATTCTTGTTTGGAAAAATTGAAAGGTACTCAGCAGGCTCTTGTGGTGAAACTACTTTATCTGCTAGGGTAGTCCAGGAGGGATCTTGTGGTTACCTGAATTATCCCACCTCTAAAATGTGTCCACATTGATTGCAAATTATTTTCCCTCTGTACCAGATGAGTGGCTGCTCCTCAAAGGAGATATTGGTTCCTCTGCTGATGTTCTTCACAACCTACACACTTTTACTTTAGACAAAATCGAAACAAGCCAACTTACCTTGTTCTCAGCCCACAGAAGAAGTAAAAGCAGTAACTTAGTAAGTAATTGCCCACCAACTATTAAATAGGTTAGATATTATTTCCAGATAAAGTCATAAACTGGAGTCAGGGCTAAACCTGAAATCTCTGCAGAGAATAAAAGCACACAAGTCGACTCATCTCTTGACCCTGTTATCTATAGAAATGCCCCCTCCCATCCCAGCCAACATACCCTGCATTCCACACCCAGCCTCCCTGTTTTCCCTCTTTCCCGTTCATTTTAATGAAGGGAAGGAGCATGCCTGTCTCCTTTCAAGATGTAACACATGCTCTCAAGCCCGCCTCCTCCCACAGCCTAATTCCATCAGTTGTCCCTCTCCTGTATCTTGGAGCTCACCCTCAGTTTAGTTCAGTGCAATAAATGTTTGTTGAGCACCTACTAGGAGCCAGGCTCTTTGGGTGACAAACAAACACTTCCCAGCCAAGCTTTTCCACAGGGAGGTCTCCTCCCTTAACATCTCCATTTCCTCAGCTCTTAATCACTCCTATGCATTCTGGTTTCTGCCTCTATCATCCCAGCACAATTGCTTCCACAAAGGTCTCCCATGATGACCTCCTGTCTGCCAAATGCAAGTCCTTACCTTTGTTCACTTCTTGGCAGCACTGGCCAATGTGGGCTACTTCCTCCTCCTTGCAACTCTCTTCTCTAGTCTTCCATGACCTCCTCTGGCTTTAGTTGCTGGCACTTACCAGGTTGAAGTCCTGGAAAGTTCACTCTACATTCTCTCCCTAAGTCATTTCATCCCTTCCCCACTCACCCCTGCCCCCAACTCTGCTCCAGCCACACAGTCCTTGCTGTTCCTCAAAAGAGCCTTGTTCTCCTGAACTCTGGGATTCCTACATGCTGTTCCCTGTCCAGAAACACTCTTCCCTCTATTCCTTGCCCCCTTTCACCTGGCCTACTCCCACTCATCCTTCAAATGTCAGTTTAAATGTCACCTCCTTGGGGAAGTCTTCTCTGACCCTCAGGCTAGGTTAGAACTGCACCTTTTCTAATCCTTATCACACTTGAGAAGTTATTCATGCAGTTATTAGATTAATATCTCCCCTGCCCCACTAGATGTAAATTCCATGAGGGCAGGAACCAAGTCTGTCTTATTCACCACGTTATCCCTAGTTCCTGGTAGATGGAAGGCACTCAGTAAATTGGCAATGGAATCACAGATTTGACCTCAAAAGCACAAGAAACAAAAGAAGAAATAGATAAATTGGACTTCATCAAAATTAAAAACCTTGGGGCCTGAAAGGAAACTACTAAAAAAGTAAAAAGACAACCCACAAAATGGGAGAAAATATTTGCAAACATATATCTCATAAGGGTCTAGTATCCAGAATATATAAAGAACTCCTACAACTCAACAGCAAAAGTATAAAAAACCTGATTTAAAAACAAGCAAAGGACTTGAATAGACACTTCTCAGAAGATATGCAAATAGCCAACAAGCACAGGAAAAGGTGCTCAACACCATTAGTTGTTAGGGAAATGCGAGTCAAATCCAGAATGAGATACCACTTCACACCCACTAGGATGACTATCATCAAAAAGTCAGATGATAACAAGCATTGGTGAGGATATAGAGAAATTGGAACACTCATATTCTGCTGGTAGGAATGTAAAATGATACAGTCACTTTGGAAACTAGTCTGGCAGTTCCTCAAAAGTTAAACACAGAGTTACCATACGTAATATTGTGATTTATAATAAAAAACATATATTTGGTCTTCAACCCCATTCCTGGCACAGAGCTCCTAAAGCCCTTGGAATTTCCTATGATAAGAGTGATAAAGGTGTCTCTTGTATGTTAATAAGGTGACTTTGGGGAAAGCCCTTAGGTATAACCTAAGGTTAGGAACTGGTTGCCAGGGGAACC
The DNA here is from genome assembly GCF_965194825.1 of Balaenoptera physalus. Classification (NCBI taxonomy): domain Eukaryota; kingdom Metazoa; phylum Chordata; class Mammalia; order Artiodactyla; family Balaenopteridae; genus Balaenoptera; species Balaenoptera physalus. The sequence continues at coordinate 105,269,865 of NC_138903.1, forward strand.
AAAGGTGAGAGGAGAGGGGTGGAACTTTCAGTATGCCCCCCCTCCACCCTCTGCGAGGAGAGAGGGGCTGGAGGTTGAATCAGTCATTGACCAGTGTTTTAATCAGTCATGCCTATGTAATGAAGCTTCCATCAAAACCCAAAGGACAGGGCTCAGGGTCCAGAGCTTCCAGGTTGGTAAACACATGGAGATTTGGGGAGTGTGGCACCTTCAGAGAGGGCATGGAAGCTCTTAACCCTTTCTTCATACCTTGCCCTATGCATCTCTTCCATCTGGCTCTTCCTGGATTACATCATTTTATAATAAACTGGTGATCTAGTAAGTAGGATGTTTCTCTGAGTTCTGTGAGCCACTCTAGCAAATGAATTGAAGCCAAGGAGGGGGTCTTAGTATCCTCTGATTTACAGCCAGTCGGTCAGAAGTACGGGTAACAACCTGGACTTGCAACTGGCATGTGAAACCCGGGGGGGTGTGGTAGTTGGAACCTCCGATCTGTAGCCCATCAGTCAGAAGCACAGGTGACAGCCTGGGCTTGCGACAAGCATCTGAAGGGGGAGGGGGCGAGGGACAGTCTTGTGGGACTGAACCCTGAACCTTTGGAATCTGATGCTGTCTACGTGTAGTGTCAGAATTGAGTTGAATTGTAGGACACTCAGCTGGTGTTGGAAAATTGCTCCTTGTTAGTGTGAGGGAACTTCCCCCCACTGGAACTGGTACCAGAACCTATTTACCATATGACTGAGCCATTCCACTCCTAAGGTATCTAGGTATTTACCCAAGAGAAATGAAAACATAAGCTTATATGTGAATGTTCATAGCAGTGTTACTCATAATAACCAAAAGATGGAAAACAACCCCATTGTCTATCAACAGAGGAATAGATAAACAAAATGTGATGTAGCCATACAATGGAATCTTATCCAGCCATGAAAAGGAATGAAGTACTGATTCATGATACAACATGGATGATCCTTGAAAACATGTGCTAAGTGAAGTAAGCCAGTCACAAAAGACCACATATTATATGATTCCATTTATATGAAATGTCCAGAATAGGCAAATCCATAAGAGACAGAAAGGAGATTAATGGTTGCTTAGGGCTGAAGAGGATGGGGGATGGGGGTGGGGGGGGGTGATAGCTAAAGGGTAGGAAATTTCTTTTTTTTTTTTTTTTTTTTAATTTATTTTATTTATTTATTTTTGGCTGTGTTGGGTCTTTGTTGCTGCACGTGGGCTTTCTCTAGTTCGCGGCGAGTGGGGGCTAGTCTTCGTTGTGGTGCGCGGGCTTCTCATTGCAGTGGCTTCTCTCATTGTGGAGCATGAGCTCTAGGCGCGTGGGCTTCAGTAGTTGCGGCACGCAGGCTCAGTAGTTGTGGCTCACGGGCTCTAGAGCACAGGCTCAGCAGTTGTGGCACACGAGCTTAGTTGCTCTGTGGCATGTGGGATCTTCCCAGACCAGGGATCGAACCCGTGTCCCCTGCATTGGCAGGCGGATTCTCAACCACTGCACCACCAGGGAAGCCCCAATTTCTTTTTTTTTAATCATTTTTTTATTGGGACTTCCCGGGCGGTCCAAGTGGTTAAGACTCTGCGCTTCCACTGCAGGGGGCATGGGTTCAATCCCTGATTGGGGAACTAAGATCCTGCATGCAGCGGGGCACGGCCAAAAAAAAAAAAAATCATTTTTTAAAATTGAAGTATAGTTAATTTACAATGTTGTGTTAGTTTCAGGTATACAGCAAAGTAATTCAGATACATATATTCTTTTTCAGATTCTTTTCCATTATAGGTTATTACAAGATATTGGATATCTTGTAATATCCAATATATTACAATATCCAATGTAATATCCAATACCCTGTGCTATACAGTAGGTCCTTGTTATCTATTTTATATATAATTGTTGTGTATATGTTAATCCCAAGCTCTTAATTTCTCTCCCCTCCCCCATCCTCTTTGGTTTGTTTTCTATGTCTGTGAGTCTATTTCTGTTTTGTAAATAAGTTCATTTGTGGGCTTCCCTGGTGGCGCAGTGGTTGAGAATCTGCCTGCTAATGCAGGGAACACGGGTTTGAGCCCTGGTCTGGGAGGATCCCACATGCCGCGGAGCGGCTGGGCCTGTGAGCCACAATTACTGAGCCTGCGTGTCTGGAGCCTGTGCTCCGCAACAAGAGAGGCCGCGATAGTGAGAGGCCCGCGCACAGCGATGAAGAGTGGCCCCCACTTGCCACAACTAGTGAAAGCCCTCGCACAGAAACGAAGACCCAACATAGCCATAAATCAAAAATAAATAAATAAATAAAAATTAAAAAAAAAAATAAAAGTTAAAAAAAAAATTTCATTTGTATCTTTTTTTAGATTCCACATATAAGTGTTATCATATGATACTTGTCTTTGTCTGACATACTTCACTTAATATGATAATCTCTAGGTCCATCCATGTTGATGCACATGGCATTATTTCATTCCTTTTTATGGCTAATATTCCATTGTATATATGTACCACATCTTCTTTATCCATTCCTCTGTTAATGGACATTTAGGTTGCTTCCATGTCTTGGCTATTGTAAATAGTGCTGCAATGAACATTGGGGTGCATGTATCTTTTCGAATTAGCGTTTTCTCCAGATATATGCCCAGGAGTGGGATTGCAGGATCATATGGTAGCTCTATTTTTAGTTTCCTTTTTTAAAATAAATTTATTTATTTATTTTTGGCTGTGTTGGGTCTTCGTTGCTGTGCGCGGGCTTTCTCTAGTTGTGGCGAGCAGAGCTGCTCTTCATTGTGGTGCACGGGCTTCTCATTGTGGTGGCTTGTCTTGTTGCAGAGCACGGGCTCTAGGCATGCGGGCTTCAGTACTTGTGGCACGTGGGCTCAGTAGTTGTGGCTCGCAAGCTCTAGAGCACAGGCTCAGTAGTTGTGGCACACAGGCTTAGTTGCTCCACGGCATGTGGGATCTTCCCGGACCAGGGATCAAACCCGTGTCTCCTGCGTTGGCAGGCAGACTCTTAACCACAGTGCCACCAGGGAAGTCCCCTATTTTTAGTTTTTTAAGGAACCTCCATACTCTTCTCCATAGTGGCTGTATCAATTTACATTCCCACCAACAGTGTATGAGGATTCACTTTTCTCCACACCCTCACCAGCATTTATTGTTTGTAGACTTTTTATTTTATTTTACTTTCATAAATTTATTTACTTTTGGCTGCATTGGGTCTTTTTTTTTTAATACATTTATTTATTTATTCATTTATTGGCTGTGTTGGGTCTTCGTTGCTGCGCACGGGATTTCTCTAGTTGCGGTGAGCAGGGTTTGCTCTTAGTTGCGGTGCACGGGCTTCTCATTGCAGTGGCTTCTCTTGTTGCAGAGCACAGGCTCTAGGCGCACAGGCTTCAGTAGTTGTGGCTCGCGGGCTCTAGAGTGCAGGCTCAGTAGTTGTGGTGCATGGGCTTAGTTGCTCCGCGGCATGTGGGATCTTCCCGGACCAGGGCTCAAACCCGTGTCCCCGGCATTGGCAGGTGGATTCTTAACCACTGCACCACCAGGGAAGCCCCTGTAGACTTTTTTTTTTTTAAATAAATTTATTTATTTATTTTTGGCTGTGTTGGGTCCTTGTTGCTGTGCGTGGGCTTTCTCTAGTTGTGGTGAGCAGGGGCTACTCTTCGTTGCAGTGTGCAGGCTTCTCACTGTCGTGGCTTCTCTTGTTGCGGAGCACAGGCTCTAGGCGTGCGAGCTTCAGTAGCTGTGGCATGTGGGCTCAGTAGTTATGGCTTGCGGACTCTAGAGCGCAGGCTCAGTTGTTGTGGCTCACGGGCTTAGTTGCTCCGCGGCATGTGGGATCTTCCCCGGCCAGGGCTCGAACCTGTGTCCCTTGCATTGGCAGGCAGATTCTTAACCACTGCGCCACCAGGGAAGCCCCCCTGTAGACTTTTTAATAATGGCCATTCTGACTGGTGTGAGGTGATACCTCATTGTAGTTTTGATTTGCGTTTCTCTAATAATTAGTGATGTTGAGCATCTTTTCATGTGCCTGTTGGCCATCTGTATGTCTTCTTTGGAGAAATGTCTATTTAGGTCTTCTGCCCATTTTTTAATTGGGTTTTTTTTTTGATATTGAGCTGTATGAGTTGTTAGTATATTTTGGAAATTAATCCCTTGTCAGTAGCATCATTTGCAAATATTTTCTCCTAGTCGGTAGGTTGTCTTTTCATTCTGTTTATGGTTTCCTTTGCTGTGCAAAACCTTTTAAATTTAATTAGGTCCCATTTGTTTACTTTTGTTTTTATTTCCATTACTCTAGGAGACAGATCCAAAAACTATTGCTGTGACTTATGTCAAACAGTGTTCTGCGTATGTTTTCCTCTAGGAGTTTTATAGTATCCGGTCCTACATTTAGGTCTTTAATCCATTTTGAATTTTTTTTTTAATTTTGAGTTTATTTTTTGTATATGGTATTAGAGAATGCTCTAATTTCATTCTTTTACATGTAGCTGTCCAGTTTTCCCAGCACCACTTATTGAAGAGGCTGTCTTTTCTCCACTGTATATTCTTGCCTCCCTTGTCATAGATTAATTGACCATAAGCACGTGGGTTTCTTTCTGGGCTTTCTATTGGCAATTTTTTTTTAATAAATTTATTGATTGATTGATTGATTGATTTTTGGGTGTGTTGGGTCTTCGTTTCTGTGCGAGGGCTTTCTCCAGTTGTGGCAAGCGGGGGCCACTCTTCATCGCGGTGCGCGGGCCTCTCACTATCGCGGCCTCTCCTGTTGCGGAGCACAGGCTCCAGACACGCAGGCTCAGTAGTTGTGGCTCACGGGCCTAGTTGCTCTGCGGCATGTGGGATCCTCCCAGACCAGGGCTCGAACCCGTGTCCCCTGCATCGGCAGGCAGATTCTCAACCACTGCGCCACCAGGGAAGCCCCGGCAATTTCTTTTTAAGGTGACGAAAATGTTCTAAAATTGACTTTGGCAATGGCTGCACATATCTGTGAATATACTAAAAACCACTGAACTGTACACTTTAAATGAGTGAATTGTATACTCCGTGAATTATATCTTAATAAAACTGTTACTTAAAAAACAAAACAAAACAGAAAGAACCAGAGAGAAATGTCCTCTTAGATTAGATTAGAGAGCAGTGAGAACACAGACACAGAGTTATTGAATTAATGAAAGAGAAGTGAGGAGGGGCAGCCTTCAGAAAGGGAAGGAGTAAGAAGTATGTAAATAGAAAGCTGACAGAGGAATTAGAAGAACTAGAGCAATGAGGTCCCTGGGTGTGGAGATAAGGCTCCTTCCAGGCCTCAGAGGCCCTGAAGCAACCCTGTAAGCTCAGTTCAGTGTGATAAATGGTGTTCACATAGGGGCCCTGGGTCATTACAACCAGGTTAAAGTGTTTAGTATCTCTGTTGAAGAAGGCAGAGAAGTTTATGACACATCCTAAATAGGTAACAGTCTAAAAGCTTGGGTTCCTATGGGCACACTCCTCAGTCATCCAGAAAATGTACATTTACGGAGCACACTCAACTGATAAGGTCCTCCTGAATTCAGAACATCTTAAAGGTGTGATGGTCTTTTTGATGTGTCAACTTGGCAAGGCTCCAGCCCCCAGTTACTCAAACACTAATCTAGGTGTTTCAGTCAAGGTATTTTGCAGATGTAATTAAAGTCCATAGTTAGCTCACTTTAAGTAAAGGAGATTATCTTAGATAACATGGGTGGGCCTGATTTGATCAGGTGCAAAGCCTTAAAAGCAGGGCTGAGGCTCTCCCAAGAAAAGAAATTCTGCCTGTGGGCAGCAGCTTCAGCCAGTGGACAGTCATGCCTGTGAGATCCTGTCTGCCTTTCCTGAAGGCCTGCCCTGGGAGTTCCCAATTTGCCTCTCAGGCCTCATAATCACAGAAGCCAATTCCTTGCAATAAATCCCTCATTATATATCTCCTACTGGTCCTGCTTCTCTGGGTGAACACTGACTCATAAAAAAAGCAACTGTGTTACTCCAAGATAATAAATTTGTGATCAAATTAAAGTTTATTCAGATGGAACATATCTAATGCTTAGATGGTGGTTTCAAATACCATTCTCCAATAAAAAGAACCAAGGTTCCTTGTCTCCTTGGAGAAATGGCTGATTCTGGGCTGGGGAAATATTGGATTATACCATAAGTATAAAATAAACATCCAGGGACTTCCCTAGTTGTCCAGTGGGAGACATGGAAGAACCTTAAATGCATTATTACTAGGTGAACAAAGCCAATTCAAAAAGGCTATGTACTGGGACTTCCCTGGTGGCGCAGTGGTTAAGACTTCACGCTCCCAATGCAGGGGGCCAGGGTTCGATCCCTGGTCAGGGAACTAGATCCCACAGGCCGCAACTAAGAGTTCTCGTTCCGCAACTAAAAGATCCCGCTTGCCGCAAACTAAAGACCCGACGTAGCCAAATAAATAAATAAATAAAAATCCATACGTCCATTTTGATATAAACAAATGACAGAATAAGTAAATAGGGAAGAAGAGACAAATCTCCCATGCAGAAAAATTCTGGGTAATTTATGGAGCTACTCGTCCCTTGAAGAGTTAAAGCGGGGGAGCATGACTCCCCACTTCTTAAGCTGCACATTGTGACTTACTTCCAAAGAGTACAGTCGGGAAGGGGGAAAATAGAGTAACTGTACAGTGGAGAAACCTGACCAACACTACTTCAGCCAGTTTATCAAGGTCAACATCAATGATGATAAATCATGGTGAGAGTACATACCCTTGAAATGATCTGATAAGAACAGCCCGTTACCTCTGTGATCTTCCTTCCCCAAAACTTATAATCTCAGTCTAATAATGAGAAAAACATCAAACACAATCCAATAGAGGGGCATCCTAAAAAAATATTTGACCAGTACTCAAAACTGTCAAGCTCATGTTGTTGAACCCAAGTTCATGGGCCTGACACACAGTGAGGCCAAACAAATAGAAACATCAGAGTTTGGAGCAGAGAAAGGTTTATTGCTAAGGCCAAGCAAAGAGTTCTGATCCAGACTCAAACGTTTTGGTTTGTTTGGCCTCACTGTGCATTGGGCCCACGAACTTGGGTTCGACAGCAGTCATCAAAAACAAGGAGAGTCTGAGACACTATCACAGCCAAGAGGAGCCTAAGGAGACATAACTACCATATGCAATGTGGTATCCTGGATGGGATCTTGGAGCAGAAAAAGGCTATTAGGTAAAAACTAAAAAAATCTGAATAAACTATGAACTTTATATTATCTTCTCGACTTTTCTCTAAATCTAAAACTGTTCTAAAAAATAAAGTCTATTAAAAAACTAGAGGGACTTCCCTGGTGGTCCAGTGGCTAGGGCTCCGTGCTCCCAATGCAGGGGGCCCGAGTTCGATCCCTGGTCAGGGAACTAGATCCCACATGCTGCAACTAAAAGATTCCACATGCTGCAACTGAGACCCGGTGCATCCAAATAAGTAAATAAATAAATATATTTAAAAAAAACTAGATCAGGAAAAAAATTAGATGAACAAATACTTCTGAATATGTACTCTACAATTTTTTTTAAGATAACTGAGTTAAATTTATTTTATTTTATTTTTTGGCCACCCTGTGCTGCTTGTGGGATCTTAGTCCCCCGACCAGGGATTGAACACGGGCCCACGGCCGTGAAAGTCCCGAGTCCTAACCACTGGATCACCAGGGAATTCCCTGTACTCTACAAGTTTTGGTACTAGGCTACAAAATGAGGAGTCATTCCGCTGTTTTCATTTTTACTTTAATTTAAAAGCAAGTCTTGATGATTTAAGTGGCTGTCAGTCTGTTGACCCTCTGTTGATAGTGACTGTCCTATCTCCTAGTCAGTGCCAAATGAATGGCTTTTCTACCCCAAAGAGACATTAGCAGGTAGCCCCCCCCCAGTAGATAACCTCACTTTCTATTTCATCAAAAAGACAGAAATCACCTAAAAAAATTTGTTCAGCTTCCTGCAACCAAACCTATGAACTGACCTGCATGTGCACCCATTTTTCCCTTCCTGTGCTCCTGTTATAACAGTTACCACTGATGCAGTGTTAACTGCATGCCAGGCACTATGGTAATGCAGACAAAAAAAGGTTGCGTGCCATTTCAGTAAACAAGAATGTCGCCCACCATCAAACCATCAGCCACTGCAGACGTCCCGACGGCGCGCCCTGAGGGGAATTCGGATGAAGAGAAACAGGATACTGGCCCTAGATAGTTAAGATGCATATCTAAGGAATGATTTCCATGAGCCCAGACTCTTGCATCTTCCCATACATAGAAAAGCGCTGAAATCATTAACTTGAGAGGTCTGTTTTTTTGTGATTAGCAGTAATCTTCTGATGTTTGACTATATTTTTTTTCCAGCAAAAACTCCTATATATCGTGGCTCCTCCCTCGCCTCTCTGGAACATTTCCTCAGAGCTATCTGAGAGACTGTCTCCTGGGCTGTAGTCCTCACTAAGGTCCCTGAATAAAACATAACTCGCAACTTTTAGGTTGTGGGAGTTTTTGTGGTTTTTTTCAGTCGATAGTAAGCATAGTGCATGCATTATCTCCTTTAATCATCACATCGAAATTCCGAGGTTCTCATAATTTCCTCATTTTATAGTCAAGGAAAACTGAGACTCAGGGAAAGTAAGTGACTTGCCCAAGGTCTCACAGCTAGAAGGTGTTAGAACCAAGTGTTCCAACCCGGACTCCAGAGTCTGACCTCTTAACTCCTAGGCTCTCCTCCTCTGTGAGACAAATCCCTACTCCTGTGCTCTGACTCATCACTTCCCAGCCCTTGGGAGCTTTGATCCACTGACTATTTGTATTGTCCCTTCTGTGTTCCTACTTCTTCCCTTCCGTGCCCTTCACATCATTATGCAAACAAGCTGTCACTCCCCGGGTCAAGACAAGACCCCTCCTCTAATCCCACAGGTTTCTCCAGTTCTCTCTTGACTCGAATATTCACTACTCAACTGTCTATTGAGCATCTTCACCTGGAAGGCTTACAGCCGTCCCATGCTAAATATACCCCAAACTGAACCCTTGACCACTCCGCTTTCCCACCAGAAAACTATTCTCATGGTCTTTCCCTCTCAGCTAATGACACCACCAACCACCTTGCTGCTCAAGCCAGAAACTTGGGCGTCATCCTTGCCACTTCCCTGTTCCTCTTCTCCTACACTCAGTCAGTCACAAGTCTTGTTGATTCTACAAAATCTCTCCTCTGTCCATTTAACTCCATCTCCACTGCCTCTGCCCTAGTGCTGGCCACCATCCTTTCTCATGCGGACTACAAACCACAGCCTCTTACTAGTCTCTACTTCTAGCCTATGCTGCCCCATCCCCAGCCAGTCTGATGTTAGCACTCCACACACTAACCCCGGTGATTTCTTAAACCCAAATCCGATGGGCATCTGTCCATTTTCAAGCCCTTCAATGTTTTTCTGGGCCTCAAGATGCAATCCAAGCTCTGTCTCAAGGCTTTGAGGCTCCCGGTGATCTGGCCTCTGCTTACTCTCCAGCTTCCTCCTTCATTACTACTTCCTCTGGGCACCCCTCTCCCGCCACCCCCGAGTATGTCCCCTTCCCACACTTCTGCCACACAGAGTGACTTTCAGTTCCCTAAAGTCTCCCAGCTTTCTATCTATTTTTTTTGGGGGGAGGTGCGCCCACATGGCATGTGGGATCTAGTTCCCCGCCCAGGGATCGAACCCACGCCCCGTGCAGTGGAAGCGTAGAGTCTTAACCACTGGACCACCAGGGAAGTCCCTCCCAGCTTTTTCCTGACTGGGCCTTTTCACAGTCTGTATCCTCTGTGTAGGACATGAGCACACCACACTCCACCCACCAGATCTAACTCCTCTTTGGCCTTCGGGGCTCAGCTTGCTCTTCCTCAGCCCCTCACTCCCATGTTCAGGGCAGGTTCCCAAGGACCTAGTGCCTTCCTCACTACAGCACTTAGCATCAGGGGCTGCGGCTGTCTGCACATTCATCTGTCCCCTGCAGACTGTGAGCCGGTGAAGATGGGGGCCTGTGGATGTGGCTCACCCCTGCAGCCCAGCACCCAGCACCCAGCGCCATGCATCCACCTCGTAGTCTGTATTGGGTGTTTGCGGAATGAACAAGTGGGAGTCAGAGGCAGCTGACCTTGAATTAGATCCACAGGCTTTCTGATTAAACTAACAAACAGTTGTTTTTTTGTAGGTCATTTGCATTCTGTTCCAATGCCTTTCTCCCTTTGGTGGCCCCTGTGGAAACACTTTTTCTAATGAATCAGATACACATTTAGAGACTTACAAATGTGGCATTAGAGGTTCATGATTTTAGAACCAATTTCCTCATTTTGAGCGGCAGGAAACTGAAGTCCCCAAAGCTGACATGGTTTGTTAGTAGCAGACTCATTGTAGCTGTAAAACTGGGACTATATCTTGTCTTACTTCAGTTACTCTGGTACCTAACTGTTGGTAATGCCTGTCTTCTTTCATTTAAACGGTAAGGTAGGTTGCACTGTGACTGTGGCTTTCACGATTAACCATGTGTTAATATTAAATGGGGCTGGGACCTCCCTGGTGGCGCAGTGCCACAACTACTGAGCCTGCGCTCTAGAGCCCGCGTGCCACAACTACTGAAGCCCATGTGCCACAACTACTGAGCCTGCGCTCTAGAGCCCGCGTGCCACAACTACTGAAGCTCGCGCGCCTAGAGCCCGTGCTCCACAAGAGAAGCCACCGCAATGAGAAGCCCATGCACCACAACGAAGAGCAGCCCCGCTCGCTGCAACTAGAGAAAGCCTGCGTGCAGCAACGAAGACCCAATGCAGCCAAAACTAAATTAATTAATTAATTAATTTTAAAAAAGAGAGAACGCAGTTCCACTTAGGGTCAGGCTGAGGCACAAGTCCTGTCCCACTGCTCTTGGGTCTCCAGCGACAGCTTTGGACATGCAGCTGCAGGTGGCCTCATCAGTGACCATAGTTCAAGTGCGGGTGTCGGTCCATCAGTGTGGTGAATGAGGTGCTCCTACAGAGGGTGAGTAGTGAGAACAGTGCCATTCCCTACTCGTTATGCCTGAGCTTTCATGATGTGCCCGATTCTCCAGATTCTTTCCCTAGCGCCTTAAACCCCAGCTACCTACCTACCAACCATGCATGCGCACACACACACCATTTGCCTCCTCGTGAACCTGGGTGAGGCCTTCCCCCAACTCCCCAGGCAAGTCATTCCTCCCTCACCCTTTGTAAACACACATTAAGGCACACATTTTGCACTGCTCTTGCTCCCTTGTATGTCCCTCTCCTCATTCATTCATTCATCCGTTCAAAAAATTTATTGAGCACTTCCTTTGCTCACTCACTCAACAAATATATTTATTGGGCACCTCTGTTATGCCAGCTGCTGGTATGTAAGAGCAATCAGCAGTGAGCAAGACAGACCCTATCCTTGTAGAGCTCAGTCTAATGAGTGAGACAGACGTCAATTAACTAACCACACATAGACCTTTACAGTTACAATTAGGAAGGAAACTCCACAGGGTGATTTAGAGGTACTAAGCGGCAGGACCTAACTGGATTGAGGGGAGAGGAGCAGTCAGGGAAGGTCTCCCTGTGGAGGTGCAAAGTAGCTTGAGACCTGAAGGATGAATGGGAGTTCACCAGGTGAGGAGAGAGAACATTCCAGGTCAAGGGAATAACAGTGGGAAGGCTGAGGCAGGGTGGAGCTTGATGCTTTGAGAGACAAAGAGGTCAGTGTGGCTGGATCCAGTTTTGTGAGTGAAGAGAGGGTAGGAGCCACCCGTGCTCCTTTTGGGCCATGTTAAGAAGTGAGATTTATCCCGAGTAGTGTGAAGGGTTGGAAGGGGGAGTGGTGTGCCAGCAGATCTGTGTCTCGAAAAGCTCACTCTGGCTGGCCACAGGGCTATTAAACTACGGTTTCTCAACCTTGGCACTACTGACATTTTGGGCCCGATGATTCTTTGTTGTGGAGGATTGTCCTATGCGTGGTAAGGATGTTTAGCAGCATCCCTGGCTAAACATCCGCTAAGCTGCCAGTGGTACCTCCCCGTCCCCTAGTTGTTGCAACCAAAGATGTCTCCAGACATTGCCAAATGTCCCCTGGGGGGCAAAGTTGCTCCCAATGAAGAATGATCGATTAGTTTTCTCCGAGGGTTTGCCACCCTCCCTCCCTCGGTTCCCAGATGGGCATATCTGATGTGCACAGGTACAGATGCACGGTAGCTCTCTTGGCTGCAATACCTGTGAGGGTCATAGTTGCCTCTGGCTCCCCAAATACCCAACGTTTTGCATAAGCAGGGGCTTCATGTTTGCTTCTCTGGGCTAAAACACCCTCAGGGAAGGGTAAATGGTTAATATTTCACCCTGTTCTTTCCAAGAAAATCTACTTCCTGTTCAATTTGGTTCTCATTGCCATTCCTGCTGACAGCAGCTACCTGCCATGTTAAGTGCTCAAACTGTTAGTTGCTATCAGCAGGAATGAGAATTGTGGAACTCTTTTTTTACCCTGGCCAATGAAAGCGCCAATTCCTAACCACTGGACTGCCAGGGAATTCCCCTTTCTTCTTTTTCTTAAATTTTTTTGTTTGAGAATTGTTTAACTTTTTTTCATCTGTAAAATGGGAGAATTATCTGGTAGGACTGATCCTTGATCGACATTATTATTCAATCCTTACAAACCCGAAGTAGGTATGATTCTGGATAAGTCTCCTGATGTTTCCACAGCTGGTTCAGTAACAGAGGTGGGATTCAACTGGAGGTGAGTGTAAGGCCCAGGATTTTAGTTCTCAAGTCACCCTACCTCCTTTCTTTCCAAGACCTCGAGGGGTTACTCTACTCCAAATTCAAATCCTGGAACTAGAAGGGAACTGGCATCTCTCCAAAGGCTGACATTGAGCACCAACTCCATGCCAGCTCTGCCTGATTTCCCCCCTGACGACCTGCCGCTTCCCACTATCTTTGGTCCCTGTGTCTTATTTTTGCTTTATCCAGCATACAGCCCATGTCTGCTGGGGAGGGGTCCACACCAGAACTTTAATCCTGCTCACTCCCCATTCCTCTTCCCCTTTTCCTAGTTAGGCACTGAATCAACTGCTTCAGTGCATTATTAACTTCATCCTCACAGCCCTCTGAGGGAGGTCCCATATTGCAGATGACACTGAGGCTTACAGCTGGTGCATGAAGAGCCGGATTTGAATGCAGACTATGCAGTCTTGTCACTCCAGACTGCCAACTCTTGGCCACCACTCTGCTGCTGCCTCTCAGTAGGCCATTGAGGGATGGACAGCATCACCAAGGGGTTGACTGTCTTTTAAAAGCTGATCTTATGCTGCACCTCTTATAGGTAAATATAAGTCCTAAATATCTCAAAGCTCCCATTCCTCCCTTCAGGAAGCAGCAATCTAGTCCACCGAGGAAACAAATACCGGCACTTACTGTACGAGGCAGTGAGGAGCCACTGGATCCAGGACCTGTGTCCAACCCCAGGCTCAAAAGAAACCCCTTTTACATGGCCAACCAACCCTGGTGTCCATCATTTTCCCTTTCAATTTTAATCCTCCTTATTCAAGGTCTATAGAGAAAGCTCCCTCTGCCGTGTGACCTTGGCCTTGTCCTAACCTCCCTGGGCTCAGCAAGGAGCCAACCTACTCTGAATGGTGAGGGTGAGGTATTCCTAATACTCCAAAATGGTTAGAAATTTCCATCACATGACTGTCAATTTTATCAAGTCCCTCTGCCTTGGACTTGAATAACATTTTTAGCACATTAACATTTACCAACTGCTGTTCACACAGTGGCAGCTGTCTTTGAATATGAGGGAAACAGATGCAATAAGAGAAAATATTTGAAATCTAGGAGCTTGTAAAGGAAGTGGAAATGTTTTTCCAAGATCTGTTGGCAGCTCCCACGTTCTTGGGCTGGTGGGTATTCTGCAGCCCACCCTTCAAACCTCTGGTGAGCACAGTGGTCCTTCTTAAGGACTGTGGTCATGAGCCTCCTAGTGTGGTTACAGGTCAGGGGCCCCTCGGCTGTGCAAGGGGTGCAACCACCATTTGCTGCACTCTGACAGCTCCTTTCACTTGCTTTCTCGGCTCTGTCCAGCGCAGGCTCCCCACAAGATGGGTAGGGAGTTAGCACCAAACCTGATTCCCCTTCCTCTGCGGCAGTTCCAGCCTAATTCCACAGGTAACTGGCACTCTGGCTTCCTCCCATCTTTCCCAGACGTTAGATATGGCCTGTGTATTGGCCTATTACTAGCCTAACATACATCTGTCTATCCATCGGTTAAACTCAAGTACCTAATAGTGCCTGGCCTGTAAATTTGAATGTATTAAATGTCAAAAATACTCTTGATTTCTTTCAACCATTTAAAAATGCAGGGACTTCCCTGGTGGTGTGGTGGTTAAGAATCGGCCTGCCAATGCAGGCGACACAGGTTCAAGCCCTGGTCCGGGAGGATCCCACATACCTCGGAGCAACTAAGCCCGTGCGCCACAACTACTGAGACTGCGCCCTAGAGCCTGCAAGCCACAAATACTGAGCCCGCGCACAGCAACAGAGACCCAACGCAGCCAAAAATAAATACATAAATTTATTTTTAAAAAATGCAGAACTTTATTTCACAGGCCATACGAAAACAGTCAGCAGACCAGTTTGCCAATCCCTGGTTCACGTGATTCCTACTCTTTGAGGACTGGCACCATAGAATAGTATATGAATGATTTTTATGGGACTTCCCTGGCAGTCCAGTGGTTAAGGCTGCACGAGTTCGATCCTTGGTCAGGGAACTAAGACCCTGCCTGCATCGTGGTACGCCGCCCCCCCCCCAAAGCCTTTTAAGAAGGTGCTACCCTCAGGTATGAGGATGACACATACGCGCACTTCCCGTAACAGTAGGAGTAAGAGCTGCTAGTTACAGGGAGCTATTAAACAACAAAATCTAACAAACCAGTTCCTTACTTTTACTAGCCATACTCTAAGTACCTGGTAACTAGAGAACATTTCTATCATTGAACAGTCCTGTGTTACACCTGATAGGAGGGGTATTTATTCAGTACATCATCACAAACCAGAATAATACAGTAACAGTTCCAACAAAAGGTTCACATGTTTATTACTGAGCTACACAGTGAGCAGTGGTGAGGAAAGATCAAGAAAAGAGGAGAGAGCATCAAACACAGGCAGCTGTTCCAGACACTAGTGATGTTCTGATTATGTGTGCCACTTCATATGTGAGGCTCCTTATAGACCCAGCTTGGTTCTTCTCCAGTGTCTTCTCTTAGAGTTGTACCTACACAGAAGGAAATCACAAATTACAAAGGCAGTCTGACCCCAATTTAGCTGCTCTTATTGACCACAAACTTTGCCTTAAAGTACCATAAAAATCTTTGAAAGAAAAAGAGTTCCACTTTCCCTACCTTTAACAAGTTTGGAGCTCTTTTTGGAGAGTAAAAAACGATTTGCTAGATGTGTTAAAGAACTAGTCAAAGCAATTTTTTACCTCTCAAAATGATTCCAGGCTAAGGAAAACACACACTGGTTCCTTATAGGGACTAAGTAGTGGAGAAGCTCTCTCCTCTCCCCAAGTGTACACTCATTCACTTTTTTAAATTATTTATTTATTTTTAATTTTTTTTATTTATTATTTATTTATTATTTTTTTAATTTTTGGCGTGTTGGGTCTTCGTTTCTGTGCGAGGGCTTTCTCTACTTGTGGCAAGCGGGGGCCACTCTTCATCGCGGTGCGCGGGCCTCTCACTATCGCGGCCTCTTGTTGCGGAGCACAGGCTCCAGACGCGCAGGCCCAGTAGTTGTGGCTCACGGGCCTAGTTGCTCCGCGGCATGTGGGATCTTCCCAGACCAGGGTTCGAACCCGTGTCCCCTGCATTGGCAGGCAGATTCTCAACCACTGCGCCACCAGGGAAGCCCCTATAATTTATTTTTAATGCAGCCTATTTCTTTCTTTTTTTAAGAGTAATCTTTATTTCTTTCTTTATTTTTATATTTTTATTTTTGGCTCTGCTGGGTCTTCATTTCTGTGCGAGGGCTTTCTCTAGTTGCGGCAAGCGGGGGCCACTCTTCATCGCGGTGCGCGGGCCTCTCACTATCGCGGCCTCTTGTTGCGGAGCACAGGCTCCAGACGCGCAGGCCCAGTAGTTGTGGCTCACGGGCCTAGTTGCTCCGCGGCATGTGGGATCTTCCCAGACCAGGGTTCGAACCCGTGTCCCCTGCATTGGCAGGCAGATTCTCAACCACTGTGCCACCAGGGAAGCCCTTGCATAATTTTAATAATACATTAACACCTTCAGTCACTTCAATACCAGAGCCAAGTGATTTGCAGAGCTAAGGCTATCTCAGAAATGTTCATGTCGATCTGCCATGATTTTACCCCTGTAAAAGGTAAAATCAAAAATTATCAACACAGATTTTCTTTCAGCAGGATTATGTCAGTACTTCCACGAAATGGAGCACTGTAATTGCAACCTGCTTTCAATACATTTTAAAAGTTAGACAACACACACACACACACACAAAAAGCCAGACCACAGAGCAAGAGACCAGCATCTGATAATTGCAGGTACCCTCTATTGAGCTAGGCACTGAGCTTTATATACATTTCTTTCATTCCTCACAACTATAAAGGCAGGTCCTACCATCATTGGATGAGGACACTATAAACCAAAGGTTGCAATCAATTGGCCTATAAAGCTACAGTGGGTGGCGATTTTCACGTCTAACTGGCTAAATGAATTAAGGAAATGGGCCTTCAATTTTAGCCCTGACAATTCACATCTTAATCTTGGTCTTCACATCAGCCAACTAATCCCACTTCTACTTGCCATACAACCAAATCAGACTTCTATACTAGCTTCACGATCTTGCACTCCTGAGCTTCAGTCTTAATCTTGGCAGGGACCCACTTGCTAGGCTCACCCTACAGTGTCAGCTTAAAAATGCTTTGAAAATATTTTGGCTGAAAGGCATGCAGGAGACCTGAGTTTTAGATATAGCTTTGCCTGGAGTTAGCCTAGACGACCTCGGAGGTCCTTTGTAGCAATTCTAGTAATGTCTTTCTCCTAAAACCATCACTTCAATTACTTCTGCAGTGGAAAGCAATCTTCCAATCTTTAGAAAAGATAAACACTATGATCTTCCCCACTGGGATGTGTAATGAGACAGCCTTCCATCTTATGTTCTGGCTCAGACTGAAGACAACAAGGAAATTAACAAATATTGGAGGAGTGTCTGCCCCTAAGCCCAGCTGTGGGCTGACTGCGTCCAGAAACCCAGAAGAAGCACATTAAAAAAAAAAACAAAAGAATTTCAGAATGGTGGCTCAGGACGAATTAAATTGCATAGAACTTTCAATTGTGCATTTATGCCCCCAAAGTAATCCTAAGTTCAACAAAACACAAGGGTGGGGAGTGTTTGCCTTTACCTGATTTTATTACCAGTTTTCATTCGAATCCACTGGGGAATGGGACGATTCTGCTTTTGTTTCTTGGCCAGGAATCGTTTGATCCTGAAAGTCTTGTGAGAAGACTGGGAAGGAAATGCAATCAATTTAACAGCAATACCAGAGCTTGCTCCAATGATTCAGTCGGGAACTCCCTAAATCCAACAAATAGTCGAATGCTTAACATATACCAAGAACAACCCTCTCGATGCTAAACCCATCACTGCCCTTTGCTTTGTTCCCCACTTCTCCGGAGGCAGATACCATAATTCCCACTGTTCAAAGAAAAATCAGTAGTCAGGAAGGTAGGTAACCT
This sequence comes from Balaenoptera physalus, assembly GCF_965194825.1. Taxonomy (NCBI): domain Eukaryota; kingdom Metazoa; phylum Chordata; class Mammalia; order Artiodactyla; family Balaenopteridae; genus Balaenoptera; species Balaenoptera physalus. The sequence goes on from NC_138903.1 coordinate 105,287,656, forward strand.
GCCCCAAAGCAGAGTATTAATGTGCAGATTTGGCTGGGATTCAAACCCAGGTTCTCTCTGCTCCAAGGCTAGGGCGTGTTCCAGTCTTCCCTGCTGTCAGCCCAGGACTGAGAGGGCTATAGTCAGAGATGGCGGGGACTAAAGCACGCGGTTTTCAGGAACAATCCCTTGCAAGTCAGTGAGTCTCAGCGCACTATTTTGTACACCAGGGTACTGGGACTTCCCTGGTGGTCGAGTGGTTAGGATCCCACGCTTCCACTGCTGGGGGCCCCGGTTCGATCCCTGGTCGGGAATCCAACAAGCCGCACGGAGCGGCAAAAAAAAAAAAAGATTTACACGAAGTCCCTGACTTGCGGTAAATCTGTTCTAACCCACTGAGCATTTTGGTATTAATTCTAACTCTATTTAAAACGTCACTTTCCCAAGGATGACCTTCCCAGTTTCCCGTCACATTCAGAGCACATCACCCCTTGATCCAGGCGTTTCTACGCGGTGACGTTCAAGTACCTGAACAAAAGGCTAAAAAGTCCTGTAATCTCATAACGTGGAAGGATCCTGGCCCCCAAGTAAAAACAGTCTTCGAAAACCAGCAGCCTACATTCCCTTTTCGATGCCAGGAACATCCCGCGTGTCGCAGGCAGCCCGAAGTCAGGCCACGATTTCTGGGGTACCCCCTCGACTTCTCTTCTTGCCCCCGAAACAGAGTTCGCTCCGGGAAAAACGGGAATCCCTGCCCGCCTGAGCAGTGGCCTGGAGCAGAGAGCGCCCCTTCGGACCTCGCGGGCCCGGCGCAGCCCGCCCCTCCCCAGGTGCTCGCTCGCTTCCCGCCAGGCCCTCGGACTGGAGCCGTGGCCCAACTCCATCTCCTCTGGGAAAGGCCTTAAAAAGGGTCCCGCACATCGACGCAGCCCACGGCACCGGCGAACTCGCGAAGACCTCAGGTCTCGGAAAGCCACCCCAGAGCTGATGGTAACGGATGGACTTACCATGACAAGGAGCAAATCCAACCGCACATAGGATGGCGGACAAGAGAAAAAGAGGAGGAATCCAGCGGAAGGACGTGTTTAGAAGGCGCCGCCGGGGGCGGGGCTTGGGGAGGACACGCCGTGCGCCAACCAACGCCCCCTGACGGCCGCTCTCTGCACACGCTCCCGTGAGGCCGTGGGAAACCGCGCTCGTTCGTGCGAAATGGAATTCCCTTTGCTTCAGTTACGTAAGTGGGTTTTTCAGGAGCCCGTTAGTGTGCCAGGGGCACCCTGTGTCATGGGTGAGACAGACAGTCCGTAATAAATGCCAAGGCAGAAACCCTTCCGAAAGCGGGAGGAGCGGAGTGGGCGAGGCTATCTCCAGCGAGGGCGGGGGAGACGTTATGTTCCGGCGCAAGGGACTTCGGTCCTGCGTTTGGGAGGGAGCGCGCCTAGGGGCGGGGGCTGGGAACGCCCCGCCGGAGTGGGCTGGGGGTTGGCCCCCGGCTCTTTCTCGGCGGTTGTTTCCACTAGGCTGGGCCGTGCGGGATGGGAAGGTACAGTGGTGTTGGCCATGGGGCTTTAGACTAGGCAAGAGGCTGCCAATCAAGGGGTTTTTTTTCCCTTCCAGTTTTATTGAGATATAATTGACATACAGCACTGTATAACCAATCAAGGTTTTACATAACGCAGAGTACTAAGGATCACGGCCCCAATCAAGGTTTTAAACTGAGAAAGTTCTGGACAGAACATTTCCTTGGCTGCTAGGAAGCTCAGACTGACTTTGTAACCCACCTTTGGCAAAATGTACAGGAATTAATGGCACACGTTTTGGATGTTAATGTTCCCCGTTTTCATCTTTTTCTTCTCCCCATTTAGAAACAAAGATCTCTACAGTCACTTCAAGCATTTTTGCACCAATAGATTAAGGTAAGGGTATTTAACCTGGGGTCCACAAGGGTCAATGTATAGAATTCACAGGGTACATGAACGTGGATGGAAAAAAAAAATCACAACTTCGTTTTCATCAAACTGAAACGTAGTGCTTTCTTTATTTACAAATGTAGGCAACAAACTACAGTGACATTAGCAGTACCTGTGACTTGATCACCAATAGAAATCAAAGATGGTTTCATATCACACTGCAGTTGATGCAGATGTCTCGAAATATCGTTTATGTACTCATCACTTCTTTGAAATTACAGTAGACCCACAAGAACTCTGTTAATCCTGTATGTTGCTATAGTACACATTTCTTTTAGAAAATATTTTGATAGCTGTATTGCAGTGTGATTGGTTTTCTTTATCATCCTGTGTACTTTGTTTTATGCATTTAAAAACATTCTGAGAAGGACTTCCCTGGTGGAGCAGTGATTAAGAATCTGCCTGCCAATGCAAGGGACACGGGTTCGAGCCCTGGTCCGGAAAGATCCCACATGCCGCGGAGCAACTAAGACCGTGTGCCATAACTACTGAGCCTGCGCTCTAGAGCCCACAAGCCACAACTACTGAAGCCCGCGCGCCTAGAGCCCGTGCTCTGTAACAAGACAAGCCACCGCAATGAGAAGCCTGCGCACCGCAACGAAGAGTAGCCCCCGCTCGCCGCAACTAGAGAAAGCCTGCATGCAGCAACGAAGACCCAATGCAGCCAAAAATAAATAAAATTTATTTAAAAAAAAACGATTCTGAGGGACTTCCCTGGCGATCCAGTGGTTAAGAATTGCCTTCCAATGCAGGGAACGCAGGCTCGATCCCTGGTTGGGGAACTAAGATCCCACATGCTCCGGGGCAACTAAGCCTGCGTATCGCAACTACTGAGCATGTGAGCCACAACTAGAGAGCCACATGCCAAAACAAAGGATCCCGCATGTCACAACAAAGATCCCACATGCCGCAACTATGACCCGACGTAGCCAAAAATAAAATAAATAATTTTTTTAAAATTCTGAAAATAAGTCCAGAAACTTTCTCAGACTGCCAAATGGTTCCATGGCACAAAAATGGTTTCGAATCCCTGGATTGGGGTAGTGACAGATGGTAGAACAAACAAACTAGGTAGGAAGCTTTGGAAATAGTCTAAACAAGAAGTGATGGTGGCACAAAGTAAGGTAGTCACCATGACGTTGAATAAGAAGAAACAAGATCAAGAGGTGATTGTGGTGCTCCCTTCGGCAGCACATATACTAAAATTGGAATGATACAGAGAAGATTAGCATGGCCCCAGCACAAGGATGACACACAAATTCGTGAAGCGTTCCATATTTTTTTGAATGTTCTTAATAAATGGTTACATATGTGGAAAAAAAAAAAAGGTGATTGTGACATAAAGTTAGCAGGTCTTAGTCCCAGGTCTCTGCCTTGGGCAACTGGATGCTGGTGCCTTAGATCTAGAGAGGGAATACAGAAACCATAGGAAGCTTGAGCCCAATTTAGTAATTACCAGGGTTTTGTTTGTTTGCTTTTTGGCCACGCCACGTGGCTTTCAGGATCTTAGTTCCCCGACCAGGGATCAAACCCGTGCCACCTGCAGTGGAAGCACGGAGTCCTAACCACTGGACCGCCAGGGAATTCCTGAATAATTACCGGTTTTTAACAGCAACAGTTTAGTTACTTTAATCCCACCCAGTTTTTAGATTCAGATCCTCATCGAAATTTACATTTAATTCAAGTGAGACCTCGGGCTTCTTACCTTGGATTTTTATTATTTATTTAAGAGCCAGTATTTTCTTTTTGGTGACCAGAAGGAGCAACAAATTAGCCTTTAGTAGATGAATTACCATCGTCATTATCATCATCATCATAGCTACCATTTCCTCAGGTTTAGAGTGTGACTGACACTGTGCTAAGAGCTTATATAAATCTTCCTTTTAATTCTTACAGCTTTATAGGACACTTGTTGTTCTTTCCTTCTACATTGAATGGCACCCCTTCTGAGTTTCTTTTGCTGATTCTTCCTTATCTCACTTTTTAACATTGGAGAGCCCTGAGGTTCAGATTTGGACCTCTTCTCTTTTCTATATACACTCCCTTCCTTGGTGACTTCATCCAATATCATGGCTTTAAATGTTTTCTTGGACTTCCCTGGCAGTCCAGTGGTTAAGACTCGGCACTTCCACTGCAGGGGGCACGGGTTTGATCCCTGATCAGGGAACTAAGATCCCGCATGCCACACAGCGCGGCCAAAAAAAAAAAAAATTTAAATACTCTCTTGGTTGACAACACCCAAATGTATATCTCCAGCCTGGATGTCTCCTTGAACTCCTACCACCTTCAACGTCCCCACCTGGATGTCTAATAGATGTCTTTAAACTTAATGTGTCCCAAACAGAACTGATATTTTCACCGTCAACTGGCTCACTCAAAAGTCCTTCCCATCTCAGCAATGTCACCTCCATTCTTCCTGTTGCTTAGGCCAAAATTTATTTTCCACCCTTCTCTCTCTTTTTTAAAAAATACTTCCTCATTTAAAAAAAATTTTTTTTAAATTTATTTTATTTATTTATTTATTTTTGGCTGTGGTGGGTCTTAGTTGCTGCGCACGGACTTTCTCTAGTTGCGGCGAGCGGGGGCTACTCTTCATTGCGGTGCGCGGGCTTCTCATTGCAGTGGCTTCTCTCATTCTGGAGCACGGGCTCTAGGCGCGCGGGCTTCAGTAGTTGTGGCACGTGGGCTCAGTAGTTGTGGCTCACGGGCTCTAGAGCACAGGCTCAGTAGTTGTGGCACATGAGCTTAGTTGCTCCGCGGCATGTGAGATCTTCCCAGACCAGGGCTCGAACCTGTGTCCCCTGCATTGGCAGGCAGATTCTTAACCACTGCGCCACCAGGGAAGCCGTCCACTCTTCTCTTTTCTCTCACATCCCATATCCAATTTGTCAGCAAATCTGGTCAGTTTGACTTTGAAATTTATGCAGTACCTCAGAATGTGACTTTATTTGGAGGTAGGGTCTTTACAGAGGTAATCAAGTTAAAATGAGGCTGGCTAGGGACTTCCCTGGTGGTCCAGTGGCTAAAACTCCACACTCCCAATGCAGGGGGTCTGGGTTCGATCCCCGGTCAGGGAACTAGATCCCACATGCCGCAACTAAGAGTTCAGTACCTCAAACAGACAAAACAGAAGAACAGGCCCCTCAGGGCAGTTGACAGCTTCACTGTTTGGCCTGGACACTTCTTGTTTGAGGAACCCCTGAAGCACTTCTGACCAGCCAAGAGGGTTCCTCAGAGTAGAGCTTCAAAATGACTGCTGAAGGCAAATGGGAGCCGTTGAAAGCTTTTGAAGGGCAAGCAGCACTTACGTGGTTATTTTAGAAAGATCGCTTGGGCAGCTGTGCCGAGAGCAGATGGAAGCGGAGGTAAGAGTGGAAACAAGGAGCCCACGGGGGCCACTGCTGCAGTCCCAGCACAAAGATGCGATTTTTTTGTTGCAGCTACTTCCCAGTCCCTCCCAGTCTCTCCCTTTCATTCCTTGCAGATTTAGCTCCTGGCTCACTGCCGCTCTCTCCAGCACTGCTCCTGTCATGATTCCTGGTGAGTTCAGTATCCACTTGCGGCCCCTTGGCTTCCTCTCCTCCGGTGACCCCGTCCTCCGCTGCACCGCAGCCACTTGCTCCCTTGCCAGCCCTTCGACCTCGGCATGATCCCGCTCTCTGCTGTCCTTGCAGCTGACTTTCCCTAGGACCCCAGCACTGAGGACGATGCTCCCACCCCACCGGGACCACCCATCCATTGAACCTATGCCCTTTCCCTGTTCCTTCCGCTGCCCCTCCGTGTCTCCTCTTCCCTCCTTATTTAGCTTAAATTGTATCAGCCACTCACTCGTCCACACCCTGCCCTTTCTTGTACTTGCCTGGAGAGACCGTAACCCTGGTAAATCCAGTCCTCCACCTGCTCGACAGCCTATGCCTCTGACAGCTGAATGAGCCTGGAGGAGACCGACTGACCTCACTCTGGGTTCACGACCACTGACTTCAAGTGGGCCCTGAAGGCTGCCCCACAGTTCTACATTTCTCCGGTGCAGCCACCCTCCCATTCTCCTGGAGCAGTGCTCCTCAAGCTTTAATGTGCACATGAATCACCTGGGGATCTTGGTCGACTACAGATCCTGACAACTTCCCAGGTGACCTGCATGCTGCTGGCCTGTGATTAGCAAGGGCCTAGGCCAGGGGCTGGCAAACATTTTCTGATAGCAAATATTTTAGGCTTTGCAGGCGACATATGATGTTTATTACAACTATTCAACTCTGCTGCTGTAGCTAGATAGTACATAAACTAGTGGGTGTGACCAGGTTCCGATAAAATTTTAGTTACGGAGACTAAAATTTGAATTTCGTAGAATTCTTTTGTATCACAAAATATTATTCTTTTGATTTTTTCCATCATTTACAAATATAAAAGCCATTCTTAGCAGGCTGTACACAAATAGGCAGTGGCCAGGCTTGGTCCACTTTTGGCCTAAATGACAGTTTTAACCCTTCTTCCTCCGTTCTCACTCTCAGTGATGCCCTTGCTTCCTAGCCACCGAGGAAACTTCAGCAATGGCAGGAGAACTTCCATAACTCACCTACCGCATCCCAGCTACCAGCACTGTACTCGAATCCTCTGCCTTCGTCCTGTTCCTTCAATGGATCCTAACCCCTGTCACCTATTCAGAAACCTGCCTCTGGCAGTTCCTCCCTTTTTGTCCCTGCTTTTCCCTGGATTGTTCCCATCAACACACAAATAAATACGCAGTCGTTTCTCCCATCTTAAAAACCTGATCTTTACCCCGACTCCCTTTCCAACTACTGCTGTTTTCCTTCCTTTACAACAAAACTGAAAGATTTGTCTATATTTACTATTTCCAATTACTCTCCTCATTCTTTTTTTTTTGTTTTTGAGCTATGATTCACATACCATAAACATCACCATTTTAAAGTGTACCATTCAGTGGGTTTTAGTATGTTCACAAGGTTGTACAACCACCACCGGTATCTAATCCAGAACACTTTCATTACCCCCAAAAGACACCTGTGCCCGTTAGCAGTCACTCTCCATTCCCCTTCTCCCCCCAGCCTTAGGCAACCACTAACCTACTTTCTGTTTCTATGGGTTTGAATATTCTGGACGTTTCATATAAATGGAATCATACATTATGTGGCCATTTGTGTCTGGCTTCTTTCACAATTTTTCAGGGTTCCTTCATGTGGCATGTGTCAGTAATTCTTTCCTTTTTATGGCTGAATAATATTCCACTGTGTGGACATAATCATTTTGTTTATCCATTTATCAGTTGATGGACACTAGGGTTGCTTCTGTGTTTTGGGCTATAATGAATAATGCTATAAACAGTGGTGTGCAATTATGTTTCAGTACCTGTTTTCAATTATTTTGGATATATACCTAGGAGTGGAATTGCTGGGTCATATGGTAACTCTGTTTAACCTTTTGAGTAACTGCTGGGGTATTTTCCACAATGGCTACACCATTTTACATTTCCTCCAACACTGCGTGAGAGTTCACATTTTTCTCGCTAATGCTTATTATTTTCCATTAAAAAAAATTACAGCCATCCTAGTGGGTACCCATCCTTTCAGGAGCCCACTCCAATCAGGTTTTCACCTAGCACTCAAGCTGAAACTGTACTTAAGATCACCAGTGACCTCTGTGTTGCTAAATCCTAAGTTAATTTCTCGGATCAGATCTGACCTATCAACATTTGTCTTAGTTGACCTTTTCTTAGAATACTTTCTTCACTTGGCTTCCAGGACAGCACACTTGGTTTTCTTCCTATCCTTCTGCCTGCTCCTTCAGAATCTCTTTTTTCTGGTTCTTCTTTATCTCATTTCCTCAACTCTTTATTCAAAAGTCATCTTCTTCCCTGGTAGGTCCAGTGGCTAAGACTCCATGCTCCCAATGCAGGGGGCCCGGGTTTGATCCCTGGTCAGGCAACTAGATCCCACATGCATGCCGCAACTAAGAGTTCACATGCCACAACTAAAGATCCCGCATGCCGCAACGAAGATCCTGCACGCAGCAACTAAGATCCGATGCAGCCAAATAAATAAATATTAAAAAAAAAAGTCATCTTTTCATTGAAGCCTTTCAACCCCTATCCATGAACATCACACTCCTTTCCCGATTTATTTTTTCTCCTAAGCACCTGTCACTTTCTAACAATACGTACTTTGCTTGATTTATTTACTTTCTCTCTCCACTTTAATGTAAGTACCATGAAGGCAGGAATTTTGTCTGTTTCGTTCACTGATGTAATTCCAGAATCTAGAACATGAATGGTACATGGTGTGTGCTCAAAAAATGGCAAATGAATAAATGACTGCATGAATGATGGCAGCTTGAACTAGGGCAATGAAGGCCTGGAGAGGAGGGAGATGAATGACACAGGATGATTGAGTGGCCTTCGGGAGTGAGGATGGAGTCAGACATGATCCTCAGTGCTGAGTGAGTAGGTGGTTCACATCCTCTGTGAAGCAGGAGGATGGGAGGAACGTTGAGTTCAATTTGGGGCCAGGGATACTTGGGGTCATTGGGTGATGTCCGGTAGGGAGCTGCATCTGAGATCAAGGGATTGGTCAGGGCTGGAGATATGGAGGATAGCCTTAAAGTCTGGAAATATAGATAATACATCATGCATTACAGTAGCAATGAACAATCATGTATTTAACCATGCCTCCGTAGTATAAGCTTAATAAATATTTGGTGGATGAATAAATGAGCTCTGTGAGATTTCTAAGGATGGCCAATCCTATGTATTGTCGGTACATACTTTCTAAGAATTCACCAAATGTCAGCCTGTCTTTGCTACCTTGCCTTCCTTAATAAGGATATAAATGGTCATAATAAATTTTTGTCATGTAGAGGACAGTCCCAGAGATAGTAAAGAAAATTCTGGGCCACCCCCATAAAAACATGTAACATAGAGAGCCTCTATATACCAACAAAAGGCCACAAAACTCCTCTAATCTTTCTCCTATGGAATTAGTTTAGATAAGGTCTGTGAATACCATAGGCAGTTAGATCTTAATTTATAATCAGTTAAATTACTGCCTCAGGACTACCTTGTATATGCCTGCTGGGCAAGGGGGTGTGGTTCCTGATTTTGAAGGCATGAAAGCCTCATGAATGCCCAAGCCACTCCCTTTTCACTGCCCTGGAGGTAGCTATTCCCACTGCCCTCACTCCTTGAATTTCTCCTGCCTACTTCCCTTAGCATCGCTTCTCTCCACCAGAGCAGCAAACTCTCCAGGGCTGTCAGCATCTGGAGGGTGGGGACCTTGTTCACAACTGTGGCTTTAGTGCCAACACATAGGAGGTGCTTGATGAATGTTCAGATATCCAGTGTCTGAGCTGTCTCCACCCTGTCTTTATTTCCAAAGAAATCAAACCTGTGTCCGAAGAAGGCAAAAATGGAATCAACTGCTTAGCAGGAGGGAGGGCCCTCCTGCAGTCTCAGCAGTTTGTCTGGTCTAGGGATTTTCTTCAGCAACACCTGGCAGCTTAGGGGCAGGAGACTCCCACCCGAGGCCGTCACCACAGCCCCTCTCACATGGTGCATTGTACCCTGGTTATTTCTGGTCGTCTCTTGACACCACTGGCCCATGGTTCCTCAAGGACAAGGACTTGAGCCCTTGAACCCCAGGGTCTCCGCACAGTCCGTGACTAGTAAATGTTAAGTGAATACATAAGTGAATGGAAGAAATTTAAGAGGGGGTGGGGAGGGGCTTCCCTGGTGGCGCAGTGGTTAAGAATCCGCCTGCCAATGCAGGAGACACGGGTTCGAGCCCTGGTCCGGGAAGATCCCACATGCCGCGGAGCAACTAAGCCCGTGCGCTACAACTACTGAGCCTACGCTCTAGAGCCCGCGTGCCTAGAGCCTGTGCTCTGCAATAAGGGAAGCCCCCACTTGCCACAACTAGAGAAGGCCCACATGCAGCAACGAAGATCCAATGCAGCCAAAAATTAATTAATTAATTAAAAGAAAAAAAAGAGGGGGTGGGGAAGTGTGGTTTAACGAGTTGGACTGGGCAGCAAGTAGAACAAGAGAGGGAGGTACTGACATGAAAACAGCTGTGAGAGGGCTGGCAACGGGCCCCAGGCTGGGTACAGAGGCAAGTGATGCCAACTCATGACTGATGGTTCTGGGGTGATGCTTCTCCTAAGCTGCCAAGAGGTTCCCTTTTCACCTGCCTTCTCAGGAAACCTACACTAGTGGTTATCACTTCCCCTGGGTATTCATCCTTTCTCAGTTCTTTCCTTTTGGCTTCTAAACGTGCTTTAGTATTTCTCATATTAAAAAAAATCCTTCCCCAATACCCTTTACCATCGCCATTTTTTCACTGCCAAACTTCTCTGAAAAGTTGTCTATGCTGTTTCCATTCTCAGCCCAGTCTGGCTTTCATTCCTTATCATTCCAGGTCATCAATGATTTGTAAGTCACTGAATCCCATGGCCTTTTTTTAAAAAAATATTTTTTGGCTGTGCCACATGGCAGGTGGGATCTTAGTTGACAGATCAGGGATCGAACCCTTACCCCCTGCAGCGGAAGTGTGGAGTCTTAACCACTGGACCGCCAGGGAAGTCCCCCCATGGCCTTTTTTCAGGCATCACACTTGACCTTCCAGCAGCATCCAACCCTGATGGCCACTCCCCTTCTTCATTCTTATCCTTGGGTTAGGTAATATAATACCAGTCTTCTGGTTTTTCACCTACTCTCTGGCTACTCCTTTTCTGTCTTTATAGATACATTTCCTTACTTGTATAGTATCCTTAGAGTTCTTTAAGGCTGGGCCTTAGGTCTGTTTCTGTTCTTTCTCTACTCTCTCCCCCTAAGTGATTAAATCCAGGCCCATGGCTTCAATGATCACCTAAAAATAGATGAATTCCAAACCTGTATCTCTAGCCCAAATCTCTTCTCTGAGCTCCAAGACCTGTATATCCAACTGCCCCCATCTCCACTTCCCACCTGCCACTCACCCCTCACTGTCACATGGTTTCTGCCTCACCGGTTCACGCGTGCCTCAATACTGCCAAATCCAGTGAACAGTGCACATTTCTTATCTTCTTTAATCTCTCTGTGGCATGGGACACTGCCAGCCATTCTCCTCCTTGAAAATACCCCTTCCCTTATGCCGGTACTCTCTCCCAGTTGAGGACCATTCTCTTTCAGTCACCTTCGATGGCTCTTCCTCTTTACCTGCCTCTTGGGCTACTGGTTTCTAAAAGCTGAGTAAACATAAAGCAGTGACTTATAAAGTAAAGGCAAACTGACATCACATTAGAGAAGCTGGCAGCATGGAAATGAAGCAGCAGCTCAAGGATGTTGTCCAGACATTTTGTTTCTTATGGAACAAGAGTGGTGAACCATGATTTGGTCTTCTTGGTGAGCAAAATATAGGCATAGTGCTAGTGAAGGTAGTAACAAATATCATTCATCCACTTTCAAAATTCCCAAAAGGTTAATTAAGTATCAAAAGTTTAATTTCTCAAAACTAACAGCTATTTTATAAAGTTAATAAACACACTTAGCTTCGTACTTGAGTGATGTTGATATTTATTGGCATCGACTGCAAAACAAGCTAAGAATTAAAGTTGCTATTTAACAGGAACAAATATTGGTGCAGTATCCTTCCTGGAGACGGTAGGCACTCAGCTTATGAGACCTAAGATAAAACAAAGACTGGATTGTCAAGCACCAACTAAGGGTTAAACTTTAGTAATATAAAAATTGCTAAAGGCAAAAGGAGATGTTAAAAAAGTTTTTTTTATGCTAAGCTCACGTAAGCAAACAAAAAACTAAAACTAACCCTAAAACTTTAGGACATAGGATATAGACATGACATGACTATTTAAATTTTTGCAGAAGCGAAAATCTGTTATATCCTTCACTGTACTTGTATTACAATTACATGCTTGTTGCTTCTACACTACACAAAGTCAACAGTTATCACCAACAATGACTATAACTAGATCTGAACAAGACTTCAAAGTGACTCTGCTCCACTGAAATTAAGAAAATTCAATCCAGGATTAACAAAACCTTTTGATTTTAGAGCCAGTTCCCGTATCTTCTTCTCGTGTCATACCTAATTAAGTCCTCTCTTGACATTTCCTGCCTGCAAATTGCAATGTATGTCCTCTCCCTCAGCTTTGTCGGACACTTTAAAATTAATTTGTAGGAACTGCATGAAAAATGAAATTGTACTTCCAATCGGAGCGTGCAACCGGGGTCCTGCTTTGACGCAAGACACACTCCTCTGCAGTGTACCCCACCAGCACAGCGACCCCCTTTCTCTCTCTCTATTCCTTCGCCCTGAAGGCACTTCTGGATTGCTTAATTCGTGCTCTTTGGCTGCCTAGACAGTCAGGACACCTAAGGCCATTTGGACCTGTCACTCCTCGCTTCCTTCTTTTCTATGGCTAATACCACTTTCCTGCTTTTTTTCTATGGTTGGATCTCCAGACTTGGTGCTGTCATCATGGGGACAGAGTCGATTTCGGCTTCGAGCTCCTGGTTGGTAAAGCTGCATTGCTGGGCGATCCTAAAGTAAAATGAAATGTTAATGTTACAACATTGCTACTAAGCATTTACAGGGGATTTTCAGAGTCTTAAGTTATATATTGATATATACCGAAAAGAACCCACACAAGACCAAAAATGTGAGGGCACAGTACATGACAGTAAGTGTCGATGGTTAATTTGCTTCAAACTGCCCGCTTCCTTTCCCCTATCTACAAAGAAAGACAACCGTTTCACTTTTTAAGCAGCAGTTAAAAATAAGTATTATTTTATATGCCTAGAGTAAATTTTTGATAAGGCTACTGCCTAATTTTCTTAACCATCTCAAGATGAACTGAATTAGCTTGAATAGTTTTTCCTTAGAAACCATGGCCACTGGCTATCTCTCTTCCCCATCAGTAAATTGACTTTAAAATGCACCACCACCTGAGAAAATTTTAGGAGTAAAAACAACAATAATAAAGAATGCAAAGTCTTAAATGAAGACCTCCCTGAAGTTATGAGCTCAGACCCCTGTAACTTAGCACAAATATGACTGTCTGTTAATTCAGGTTTAACAAGGTAACCGCCTAGCTTGAGACTCTCTAGGTGGCACTTTAGATCTCAGGTTCCTAAATAATCCTCAATAAAGTCACCAGGTACCCCTCAGTTCAAGTAATGTGTTTGGTTATGACAATATGGCCTTGGAAAACTTAAATGTATAGGCCTTTTTTCAACTTCAATAAAACACGACATGAGCCTTCCTTGCCCTTTCTCTCTGACATATGAAAGTTAGCCTTAAAGCATTATTCCCAAGTGAATAATTCCAGCAAAATATTTCACTATTTTAACAAGATGAAACGTTAAAACAAATGAGACTGCTGCGTAGCACTTAAAGAAACAGATGATGGGGCGCCTACTGTGCAAAGATGGGACAATTTAACCATCAACAAGGACAATAACTGATAGTAACAAGTTGGAGTACACCAAATATTTCTAAATCCACAAGTTCTTAAAGACTAAACAGAACAAAGCTCATGGATAGCCCCTACAAGTTGCTGGGACACCAACTCATTACTCTGAATACTGTAAATAAAGGGAAGTTTTTCTTGCCTTTCCCCCACCTTATGAAATAACGCATCTAAACAAAATTATTAGGAGAAAGGCTGATAAAAAATTTTATAATATATGGATCAGGCTTACAATACCTGAACTAATTGATCAGTTGTTTTTCCAACTTTTTATCTTAAAAAATTTTAAATCTATAGAAATGTTGCCAAACTTGTACAACAAATACCTAATACCCTTCTCCTAGATTCACGATGGTTAACATTTTGTCACATGTGCCTTTTCCGACTCTAGTGTGTGCAGGCATACACGTATATAGACACATTATATTTTTGCAGAACCATTTGAGAGTAAGTGCAGACATCATGACCCTTCATTGCTAAATATTTCAGCTTGTGTATCTTAAGAGCAAGGACATCCTATCACATAACCATAATATGATTACTACTGATCAATCTTATCATCACAATAAAAGGACACCCAGACATTGTATGCTTCCTGATATGATGCAGTAGGAACTGCACAACACCACCTATCAAGTATTCTTGCCAACAATTGAGTCTGAATATATTCAGGCCTCTAGATGAGGGGCCACCTGTTTTTGTGAATAAAATTTGATTGGCACACAGCCAGGCTTATTCTTTTACATGTTGTCTATGCCTACTTTCCTACAAAGCTTACTGGTTGTGACAGAGACCACATGGCCCACAAAGCCTGAAATATTTACCATCTGGCCCTTGACAGAAAAAATTTGCTGACCCTGCTCTAGATATGACTACTGGTTTTCAAGGAAACATAGAAGGTAGAGGAACATGTTAAATGATACCACAGGGATGTAATTAGCCAATCTGGACTGTTAGAAGCTCTGCAGGGCAAACTGGATTCTGCAACAAATAAATGGTAGGAAAACAAGAGGAGGAGGAATTGTTTAGATTAAAAGAGACTTAAGGGAACATTTCAAGCAAATACAATTTGTGGACCTTGTTTAGAGCCTATAAAAAAGATGTTAATGAGACAATTGGGAAAATCTGAACACTGAGTAGGTAGGATGCTAAGGAGTTATTGTCAGTTTTGGGTTTTTTTCTGGTGTGAAAATGCTACTAGGGTTATTTTATTAAGAAAAAGAGTCTTCGGGACTTCCCTGGCAGTCCAGTGGTTAAAACTCCGCACTTCCACTGCAGGGGGTACGGGTTCGCTCTCTGGCTGGGGAACTAAGATCCTGCATGGTGCCTCGGGGCGTGGCCAAAAAAACAAAGTCTTCACTCTTAATATTGACGTATTTAAAGAAGAAATTATCTGTCTAGGATTTGCTTGAAAATAATCCAGTAGGAGTAAGATAGGCTAGAGTAGAAAGAAGATTGGCCATGAGGTGATAATTGCTGAAGCTGGGTGATGGGTACATCACATTATTCCTCTGTTCTCTCTACTTTTGTGTGTGTTTGAAATACATACACAATCTTATTAACAATAAGTTAATAAAAGGGCCCCACCAAGACTGAAAAGGTGCAGATAGTTAAAGTTCCCCTAAAATTCTATAATGAACAACGAGCTAGCCCTTTCCTTTGTACTTGCAGGAAAAGAAAAAAAAAATCCTCATGAAAATAAGTTTAACGAAAAGCAGCACCTTGTTTCTTATGCGATCTCTCTTAACCACTTCCTCTTTCTTTTCAGTTTTTTCTGAGCTGCCTACTGGTTCTGTACTTTCAGGCTTCTTTCCTTTATCCCGAAGGGCTTCTTTCTCTTTTTTCATTTCTTCTTCCTTTCTTTTAAAAGCCTTCTCTTTCTCATAGCGCTCCTTCTGCCTGCGGCGCTCTTCCTCCTGCCGCTTCAGCCTCTCTCTTTCCCGCAGTATGCGCTCTTGGTCTCGTTCATAATCCCGCTCCCTCTCCCTGTATTCTCTGCCACTCTCATCTTCAGGTCTGCATGAAAAACAAATCTGAGAATGCACCCTCAAAGCTCTTCTAATCACAAATGCAGGAACATTCTGATCCTGACTTGGCCACTACAATGAGGTTGAACTTTTGGAGCAGAATTTTAAAAAAAATACTAGTATTTTGAAAAACAATTTAAAAAAAACCCCAAAGTCATT
The DNA here is from genome assembly GCF_965194825.1 of Balaenoptera physalus. Classification (NCBI taxonomy): domain Eukaryota; kingdom Metazoa; phylum Chordata; class Mammalia; order Artiodactyla; family Balaenopteridae; genus Balaenoptera; species Balaenoptera physalus. Next base: position 105,303,266 of record NC_138903.1, read on the forward strand.
CACCCAGATTAAGATACTAAAATATATGAAACCTGTCCTCCTCATCCCCCTACACCTCATAAAACCAAGTATCTTGATTCAGGTACAAGTCCAGAAAGTAGCAGTAAAACTAGCACCTAGAAACATATCGAAAACAAATGTACCAAAGAGCCCTCGACTACCGACCTCTTAGGCTTTTCATCTTTAAATTCACCATCAGAACGTTTGGGCAATGGACAACTCTGCCCACTGGCTCTTTCATCACTCAGATTCTCTTTGTCCAATTTCTTGGCCTTTTCTCTTTTGTCCAATTCTTTTTCATCGCCTTTTTCTGGCTTCTTGAGCAGCTTTAAAGAGAACAAATTTAAGTTTATTTTGAAGGGTGGGACATTGTCTTCTGATTCTACCAAAGAAAATAATATACTAAATATTTTCAATTTAGGCTATAGAAGGCCCCCGTCTCTGCAGGTACTCGTAAACTTTCAGGTGAACAACTAGTGCACGAGAGCAGTAATTTGCTAAAAGGACGCTATTAATGTGAAAGTGTTATCCACTCAAATGAAGTGGTTTAATCACTTTGTGGCAATAGGATCAAGACTCCTTTGGCTTAAATGGGTCAACCTTTAAGTAGACCAACGTACACTTTCAAGTATGCCTTCTGTAGCCCAGCATGTTGGCATAACTTGATAGGAAAATATGGTATGAATTTAAAATGCTAAGCAGATCATTACTGTTGGACTATTTTTACATAGTAATTACGATGACAAATACCTTGGTCACCAAAGGAGAGATCCATTGCAGGAATAATTTTGCCTTGAGTCTGAGAGTAGTTACATACTTATGATAGTACAATCACATTATCATTAGAGATGAAAAGCAAAAATTATTTGGCATTTGATTTAAAAATCCAAATACCTCATACAATGGAACTGTGAAGTTCCATCTCTACTGAATAGGAATTCTGCTCAATGTCATATATATGACAGAATGCAATTCTAAAATAAAAGTGGTTTATAAAGTCCAAATTGCTAACAAAAATTTCTTTCTCATGCCACTGCTATAAATCTCTATAGAATACCCCCAAGTGTTGGATATTCAGAGAGATTTTTAGGCAAAATAGAAGAATTTCAAGTCTCAGAGTGAAGGCATCATAGAAAGTTTCATCTCAGGGTGAAGGCATCATACAAGCCACCAAGCAAAAGGCGAAGCACCACAAGACTTAAGCATGAAGTATTTCAGCACACAGACAACCACTGCAAATGGTGAGTCCAAACTGGACACTAAGAAGGCACCAGTGTAAAGTGAGGATACCATGTGCAGGTTTCATTGGAAGTGTTCTTATTTCTCTAATGAACATCTTTGTTAGAAGCCAAGATGTTCATTACTCTAATAAGAACATTAACGGATATCTCTAGCATGGCTGACTCTACCTTCTGCCTTGCTGACAGTTAGAAATAGCAAGTCAAGTCACTTGTGGCATGGCGGACAGAGAAATCGCTAGAAGGAATTAAGATGGGAACCTCCCCACACTGCCGCCAAGCCCCTTATCACCAATAATGAGTCCTGGAGAGCCTAGGGGAACCCTAGCCACATGAACGGCTGAATTTTGAGGAGGTAAAAGGAGACCCTGCCATCATCTCTGTGAGATTTTCTCTGACTTTCTCTGAAGTACTATGTACGAGTACTTCCCCAGGAAGTTCGCTGAAGCAAGGGCTGCCAAGCCATGCCCTCAGAAGGGAAGTAGCAAGGCTGGGATCTTTCTATAGGTTTTCCTCTTCCTACATGCAATATATTAATCAGAATCTGCTGCTCACAGATTCCCAGGTAGATGCAAGAAGGTAACGTGGGGAATCCTGTGAGAGGGGAAAGGACATAATGCAGGGGGTATATCCCTAGTACTCCCACAAGGCAGCCAGTTATGAGAGGCATATAAAAAGAAGAGAAGGGAAAGAGCTCTTTAGGCATGGTTGTCCTCTAGCTGTATATTGTTGAAGCTCCTGGGTACACAGCAGAGCATCAGCAAGTCATCTGAGCTTCCTTCTAAAGTAGGAATTTAAAATGGCTCAGCTTTTAAGAAGACTTAGGTCAGTCTGAAGGGGTTTTCTACAGGTAACACTACCACCACCACCAAAAGGACTTATTAACTAAGACCTGTGTGTGTGACATGATACTAGGTGCTCTGTATCATGTACTTGGTCCTTACATTTTTCTGATTCACAGCTTGTAACAGAAACCTGTGTACCTGAGGACAGTGGAAAACAAACAGATGAGGCAACTTCATGTATCAAAAATGAAGGAAAAGCTGAATATAACCCGTAATTCATGCCAGCCAGCCCTAAGCCCTTATTTATGAAGAACTGAGAAAATAATAATCCAAAATTGAACATTTTCAATGATTAAAAATAACACAGATCTGCACTGAATACCATGTAAACTACTTAATCTTTTAAATTATTTTAAATTAAAAGAATAATACTATTACTATTATAGGAAAGATTTCTGTTGATTCACTCCCCCCCCAAAAAAAGACAAAAACAAAACCGAAAAAACTGTTTACACCAACACAAGATGCATGCATATTTGAAGAAGTAGATACAGTACATGCAATTTTCAGCAACATGCAGTCAGTTTAAGTTATTTTCATACCTTAATCTTTGGTTCATCCTTTAATTTGTCCCTTTCTGGAACTCTGTCTATCTTCTTTAGCTTTTCTATATCTTTCCTTTTTCGTTTCTCTTCTTCTTTCCATTTCCTCCTCTCTTCTTCTCTTTGTCTTTTTCTTTCTATTTCTCGCCTCCTTCTTTCTTCTCTCTTTTCTTCTCTCATCCTCTAGAAAGAAACATCAACACAAACCTTCAAACAAGATAACTGCCACCAAAAACTTAGTCTTGAAGGTATGGTGGGCACCCACTTAACTGTATCATCTTTCCTTCCCATTTTCTATCTCCTTAACCCCCTCCCCACCCCATTCAAAATATGAGAGAGAATAAAGACCAGGGCCTGCTAATATCAGAGTCTCCCACTGCTGCCTTACTACATTATCCAGAGGCTTTCAGGAAATCAAGAGAGTGTCTCTGGAGCAAGCTAAGGACTCCCTGGTTTTGCAGAGTGAGTCTTTGGTCCAACAACCAGAGTGAAGGAGAGGGCCAGAGAGTGAGGCCAATGAGCCAAATCTTTAAAGAATAATGGCAGAAAAAGCAGCTATCTCTCCTATAGGATCCCAATGCTCTTATATTCACAGAATGCAAACCAATGAAATAGAAGTATTGAGAGAACTATAAAAACAAAAGGTTTACCTGCTTGTTTTTCAGGAAGCTCAAAAGTGGGGTTGTCTTTTTAGCTACATAAATGTAAACAGATTATTAATAATACTTAATCAACCCCTAGAAAGGATTCCGTTTTCTGACATTCCCTGCCAACCACCCAAGGTGGGAAAACTACACTCCTTAAACAGTAAGTTCACAACTATATTATTGGAAAGAAGTTTCACAGTATTCTATTTCGATTCTGAAGGTTTAAAATAATTTTTTAAAAGTTAAGAAATTCAAATTAAAACAATGAAACAATTATTAAAAAGAGCAATTCCCAGTCAGTGAGAATAAAGTACAAAGGACATTCTCTTGTTTTATAGATGGGAGTATAAATTTGCTCAACCAGGAAGAAACTGGGGTAAGGGGCTAAAAATATCTAATACTTTTGACCCCATAATTCCACTTCTGGGAATTTATTCTATGGAAAGTATCAGAGATGGGCTTATACTATGCATCCATTAATAAAAACCAAGTTTTAGAAGAATATTTAATTCATTCTTCAATATTCTGAACAATGCTATCTAACCTTGTAGCTAGCTTTTTGAAAAGCATACTTCCTTCCTAGGATAAATTCCTAGGAGTGGAAATCCTGGGTCAGAGGCTATGCTTATGTTTAGAGCTGATATAGTAGTGACAACTTACTACTAAAACCAACATCCAAGCTAGAATTTCTCAAGTGGTTTTCAATTTTGCAGTAACTAACTTCATTTTTTGACATTTTCAGGTCAAAATTTTTTTTAGGAATATGAGCTTATTACTAGAAAACACCAATTGATCTTCAAAGGTTTACCAACATCTTAAGGTCCCATATGAGTCTTCAAACTTTTTATACTTCTGTTACATTTGTGTGGCACTAAATAAGTCAGAATTTTTCCCATCTTATCAATGCATTCTCATAATCCTGTGAGGCAGGTATTATCTGCACTTTATAGTAGAACAAACAGAGTCTTAAAGAAGTCAGTGCCTTTCCCATGGTCAAACAGCTAGCAAGTGACAGAACTGGGAGTCTGACAGGTCTTCTGATGAAAAAGCTGTTACCCTTAATTCCTTTTGCCCACTTACCTATTAATTCTCTATTTTTTGCTTCTATTTCCTCTAGCAGTGTCTCTGGAGTAGATGTCATTTTCTCATTATCTGCAGCATAACTTTCCAAAAATTTTCTATATTCTGGATCTAAATAATTATTTAAGTAAATAGAAAATATAGCAGACTTTAAACAAAATAGGAAATATTATCTATGGGAGAACTGCAAGCTATAGTTATGGGACCTTCAGAGACTATCATGTATAGCATGTAAGCAGTTTCTGCATCAGTACACCTCACTTTAATTAAACTCAGCATATGAAAATTGGGTGTTCTAAACAGATAAATGAGGGCAGATGTCCTAGATGTGGCACTAGAGGTGATGGTAACTTCTAGAATTCTTTCCTAGATGCCTCCAACATCAGAAAGGGTAACACATCTGAGTCATTACGTTGTATCTGGAGCATGTACTGTGGAGCATGTTACTTGATCTAGTCTTCACGGTCTGAATCTATGATACAATCAATAAGCAGCTGTGTGTTGAGTCTTTTCTGTGTTTTCCTTATAAAATACCCATTATAGTAATAAATAATGGAAACCAAACTAGTTGATTCTAAAATGCCAATCTGATATAAAATATTGCAGCTAAGTCCTTAGCCAACACAACCACATTACAGAGATCTCAAAATCTGGATCCAGTTTACCGTAAATGGCAATTATTTTAGTTTTTTAGTTCCAGTATTTCAGTTCAATGTAATTACTATGTGTGCAGTTAACTGCATATTCAAAGCCTAGAAAACAGGACTGGCCACTACAGATACTTTATATTAAGTTACTCAAGTATAGAAATTTTTCCATCGCAGCTCTCAATGATAACTCTTTCTCTTTATAAAAATGGAAACCAAAAGTCAAATAAATAATCATAAAAATGGTAAGAGGCCTCAAGGAGTTGTAATTTGAAACATCTGATTTTTTCCCATTGTCTTCTAATGAATATATCTAAGGTGATTTACTACTCAACAGTCAAAATATATTGCTTAATGATGAAGGGATGAAAAGCCATGAGCCAAAGAGAGTGAAAACTAGAGGAAACCCACCTCCATTCTAACAAGCAAAGCTTTCATCAGTGAATTACATTTCTCATGAACTTTATTTCCTATGTTTTCTTAATTTAAAAGATTGGAATCCACTTAATTCCCACAAAGGTAATACTTTTAAAAAACCCATGGCCCTACTATATACACAACACAGGGAACTCTACTCAATATTCTGTAATAACCCATATGGGAAAAGAACCTGAAAATAATGAATATATGTACATGTATAACAGAATCACTTTGCTGTACACCTGAAACTAACACAACATTGTAAATCAACTATATTCCAATATAAAATAAAAATTAAATTAAAAAAAAACATGGCATTAGCATTACATAACTAGAGCTATACTGTACCATCATCGATAGTCCCAACTTTAGTATCTCTTTTCTTAGTCTTCTTTTTTGCAGCTTTTTGAAAAGGTGCAAATTCTACTATGGCAGGATATTCCTGACCTGTTTAGAAAAAATAGCATACTTGTTGTAAGAAAGAAAATGTCAAAAGTGGATACAAGAGACTCAACCCACCACTCTCTAGGCCTCCTTTGATGACAGTGGTCTGAATAGGTCTCCCAACAGGCATAAATCACATTGGCACAACTAAAATCAACATGTTACCAAAGGAGCCCCCAGTTCATACTGATAACTTAGTGAAAAGATATGGGAGGGAATTAAAATACTCATTTAAATTCAACTTCTAAAGTGTGATACTGTGATATGTGGGGGAAAAAAATCTACAAACTAATTTTCATTTAAAAAATATATCAGAGGGAATTCCCTGGCAGTCCAGTGGTTAGTACTCGGCACTTTCATTGCAGGGGCCTAGGTTCAATCCCTAGTGGGGGAACTAAGATCCTGCAAGCCATGAAGCATGGCCAAAACAAACAAACAAACAAACAAAAAAACCAGACCACAATACTGATTATACAGGGGTATAAATATGTCAAAAGTCACCAAATGCACACATAAAATGGATGCATTTTAATATGTAAATTATACCTTAATAAAATTGATATTTTATAAGTGCAAAAATATACATCAGAAATCTCTAGAACAGGTAAAGCTATAGAGACAGAAAGTAGGTTAGGGCTTCCCTGGTGGCGCAATGGTTAAGAATCCATCTGCCAATGCAGGGGACATGGGTTCGAGCCCTGGTCTGGGAAGATCCCACATGTCGTGGAGCAACTAGGCCTGTGAGCCACAACTGCTGAGCCTGCGCGTCTGGAGCCTCTGCTCCGCAACAAGAGAGGCTGCAAAAGTGAGAGGCCCGCACACTGCGATGAAGAGTGGCCCCCGCTCGCTGCAACTGGAGAAAGCCCTCGCACAGAAACGAAGACCCAACACAGCCAAAAATAAAATAAATAAAATAAAGAATTATTAAAAAAAAAAAAAAAAAAAGCAAGTAGGTTAGTGCTTGTCTGCAGATGAAGAGTAACAGCTAATGGGTACGAGGTTTCTCTTTAGAGAAACGTGTTCTAAAATTAGATTGTGGCGACAGCTGCACAACTCTGTGAATATACTAAAAAACACTGAACTGTACACTTTAAAAGGGTGAATTTTATGACATATGCATTATATCTCAGTAAAGCTGTTATTAAAAAATACACCAGGAGACACCAAAAGCACAGGCAACAAAAGTGAAAAATAGATAAACTGTGCTACATCAAAATTAAGAACTTCTGGGGCTTCCCTGGTGGTGCAGTGGTTGGGAATCCGCCTGCCAATGCAGGGGACACGGGTTCGAGCCCTGGTCCGGGAAGATCCCACATGCCGCAGAGCAACTAAGCCTGTGCGCCACAACTCCTGAGCCTGTGCTCTAGAGCCCACGAGCCACAACTACTGAGCCCGCGTGCCACAACTACTGAAGCCCATGCACCTAGAGCCCATGCTCCGCAACAAGAGAAGCCACCGCAATGAGAAGCCTGTGCACCACAACGAAGAGCAGCTCCACTCGCCACAACTAGAGAAAGCCTGTGCACAGCAACGAAGATCCAACGCAGCCAAAAATAAAAATAAATAAAATAAATAAATTAAAAAAAAATTTAAGAACTTCTGTGCATCTAGGGACATAATCAACAGAGAGAAAAGGAAGGCTACAGAATTGGAGAAAATATTTGCAAATCATATATCTGATAAGGGGTCAATATACAGAATATGTAAAGAACTCTGACAACTCAACAAAAAAAATCCCAAATAATCTGATTAAAAAATGTTCAAAGGACTCGAATAGACATTTCTCCAGAGATGGTATACAAATGGCCAATAAGCAAATGAAAAGATGCTATGTGCTCAAGCATATGAAAAGATTAAACTATTACCTCACTAATCATTAGGGAAATGCCAATCAAAACCACAATGAAATATCATCTTATACCTGTCAGAATGATTACTATTAAAGGGGGAAAAAAACCCAGAAAATAGCAAGTGTTGGCAAGGACATGGCGAAATTAGAACCTTCATGCATTGCTGGTGGGAATATAAAATGGTGCAGCCACTATGGAAAACAGTATGGTGGTTCCTCAAAAAAATTAAAAATAGAATTACCATATGACCCCGCAATTCCACTTTTGGGTATGTATTCAAAAGAAGTGAAAGCAGAGACTTGAACAGATGTTTGTACATTCATAGCAGCATTATTCACAATAGCCAAACGTCCCTCAACAGATGAATGGATAAAGAAAATGAAGTATATACATACAATGGAAAAGGAGATTCTGACACATGCTACAACATGGATCAACCTTGAGGACATTATGCTAAGTGAAATAAGCTAGTCACTAAAAGTCAAATACTATGATTCCACTTATATGAGGTACCTAGAATGGTCAACTTCATAGACAGAAGGGTGGTTCATAGAGGTAGAATGTAGTTGCAAGAGGCTGGGGGAGGGAGAAATGGGGAGTTGTTTAACAGGTAGAGTTTCAGTCTTACAAGAAGAAGTTCTAGAGATTGGTTGCAGAACAATGTGAATGTACTCAACACTACTGAACTGCACATTTAAAAATGGTTAAGATGGTAAATTTTATTTGTGCATTTTACCACAATTTTTAACAATGCAAAAAAACAAAAAAAGCAATGAGGTAATGATACATACTATAACATGGATGAACCTTGAAAACATACTAAGTAAAAGAGGCAGTCACAAAAGGCCACATATTGTATGATTCAGTTCATATGAAATGTCCAGAATAAGGAAATCCATAGTTAGTAGATCAGTGGTTGCCAGGGTCTAGGGGGAGAGGATAATGGGAGATGACTGCTAATGAATACAGGATTCTTTTTGAAGTGATAAAAACATTCTGGAATTACATAGTGGTAATGGTTACAAAACTTGTGAATATACTAAAAACCATTGAATTTTATGGTATGTGAGTTATATCTCAATTAAAAAAAAAAAAACCCAAGTACTGGAAAAATACACCAGATCCCTGCTATAGAATAATGTCATACAAGGTATAAAATTCCATCCTTAGATCTTTGGCATGTAAACATAAGCCAGGATAAATTACTAGAATTGACCATCAGGCATCACAAAGCAGTCACACAGGAAACAAGATTTTAGAAATCCTAGTGAATGCAGAATCATATTACCTTAATAATTGATATATTTGAGAAGGAACAGATAAACCAGACTGAAACAGAAGGAAATTGTGGAAGACAGGCTGAAAAAAACAGAAGTGAGGCCAAACTATGGAAGATGCTGACTACCAGACTAAGGAATTTGGACTTTTTTTCACAACTGCTATCTTCAGTCACTATTTTCAAAAAGATTAATTTCATGGCAATATAAGACTAAATTATACAGAAAGTGGAAAAAAATGGAAACTCCTATAAGGTTAGAGACTGGTTGTCTAAGCATTAGGTGATGAGGATATAAAGTGTGAAAGTATTACCAAGTCTAGATGAACAAGATATTAAAAAGCAATAAATTGACAGAATCCATCACTTGTTTAAATGTAAGGGATAAAAAAGAAAGGAAAAAAGTTAAACACAACTCAGATTTCCAGGAAATCACTGCTATCTACTGGAATAAACTTGGAGTGGAGAAGTAGCTGGTTTGAGGGGATGAATAAAAGCTGGACAAACACAGTAGCAATCCTTCAACTTCTACTGGCATATTCCCTGACAAAGATTTCCTTTTTACCAACTTTGAACTAATACTGAAAAAACATAACCTAACAAAAAGACACATCATTCACCTATGATTGCAAAGCCAAAAGAAAAGTGGCAAATGGAAGCTTGGACATTCTCTGGCTAAATGTTGCAAGCAGCAGATAATAAAATGAGAGTTAAGGCAGAAGTTTTTCTTCCCTATAAATTCCTGGATACAAAGTGGGAAATCATCAAGTTCAATGTTTTAATTATATACAACTTAGAATGTTAAACAGTACTCCAACTGGCAACTATTGACATAAAGAATCTGACTTAAATAAGTGTTGGTCCTTGAAGCAAGATGAGAAGTAAATATTTAAAATTTGTCATACAAGTTTAAAGAGTCATTTATCAGTATCACTGTTGAAACTAGTAAATACTCAAAACAACAGATCATCTAATACCGGGCAAAAGAACAGTCACTGGAGGAGAAAACTGTGGCAATTTCATTCAGTTGATCAAACTACAGAAATAATAGGTTAATACAAATACCTGAGGACTGTAAAAAGTCATATTATCTATTTATAAGGCTGTCATAAGCTTATCAAATGTGTAAAACTCTTTAAATGTTGCTCATCTTATCACCCAGGATTTTAGAAACGCCATGAAGGCATCGAGAAAACACTGTGATACACACATTGTCTTAAACATACAAATGACAAAGAAACCAACCCCCTCAGTTAAAAGGACTTACCTTTATTGTCAAGGAATACATAACCATCGAAACGATCCCTGAACAAAATAATGTCCTCCTGGTTTTTAAAGTTGATGTATGCTCTGGCATACATATGAGGATACAGGCTGCAGGGAGGAAAGCAATTATGTCAATGTGCTTGCAGGTGTCTGACTGAATTACAAGTATGCATATATTAAAAAGATAGGCTCAAAAATCAAATGGAAAACATTAGTAGGATAAAAAAGAATGGAAGAAACCTTTTTCATTTACCCCCTCCCTCTTTTTTTACTTATTTTACCTAGTATCATTAGAAAAAAACTCAAAATAATCATGCTCAGGCATAGGCTGAAGATGTTCCTGAAGCTGCTCCTTGGTCAAAGTGGGCGGTAATCTCCGTATTACCACCTTAAGAAATGAATAAGGAAAATAAAATTAGTACAAATCCATTTTCTGTCATACCTGAATCACTGTCCCTGAAGAAAGTTGGCCTTTAAACGATGAGATCACTTATAAAAACCCAAGAGAATGTTCAGAAAGCTCAGAATGATTAGTCAAACATAACAGTAACGTAGTTTAAAAAAACCCCACAACTCTCAGAAAAGAGGACTGCCTGGAGCAAGGAAAATCTCAGGTTCTGTTAACCCGAAGCCCCACAGTTTACTAGGTTTTCGCCTCATTTTCTATCACCCATTTTCAGTAGTGGTAAGAAATTAGTAAACCAACCCTGGTCTTTTGTGGGTGCCATGAATTCTTGATTTATTAATATTTCCCTACCACATCCAACACATCCTAAAATAAAATCCTTACTCAATCAGCATAAAGAATTCAAAATTCTAAGGCATACCACAAATTCCCTCATTGCTCCCCAAATAAGGATGCACCCGATCTGGCCCCCAGACCATAACATCCCCCACCCACCCACTCCCTCAACGAGCCTCTATTAATATTCCTATCACAAACTACTCCCACCCGTGATGGCCTCTTCACTATTCAATAATTCCCCTCCAATTCCTCATTCTTTTCACTATCGCTACCCCTCCCATTATAATCTCACAGCTCTGACCTAAACCCTTCTTGTCTGGGAATCCCCCCGCCCTCCCTCACTCCCATCCCGGGGCTCGGCGGGGAGGGGCTCCCACATTTCTGGCGAGTGGATGAGACAGGGTGATGCGATTTTCACTCAAGTGAAGAAACAGAGGAAGAGACTGGGAGAGGAAGAGGGCAGCCCCTTCCCAACCATCCTCCACGGGTGTTGGAACCGTCCCGCCCTCTCCTGGGCCGACAGCCGGCCAGACACCTTGCTCAACGCCTCTTTCTTCTCCTTGTTCCGATCCTGCTTATCTTCCCGTTTGATGCTGTCCCCCGAAGCCCCACAGACGCTGCCTGTGGCCCCCGGGGGAGTCAAGAGGGTTACTCGCTTCTCCTTAGGCCTATGCTCCTTCTCCTCCTTCATGGCCACGGTTTCGCTCCTCATCGCAGTAGCTCGGCCTAAACGCCACTACGCCGGCACCTAAAGACTCCCGGCCCACTCCGGACAGAGCTCCGCCCCCACCAGACGCCCCTAGTGATAGCCGAAGCCCTGCTTTCCATTGGGCCGCGCCAGGATCTCGCGAGACTTCAGGACGTCCGGCTTCTTTCAGTGGAAAGGTTGTAGCACCTGGTCTTAGCTTCCCGCCCGCGGAATCCCCACACCGCCCAATCCCCTTGCGACCCAGACTCCCTCGGGGCAAGTCATTAGCAACTCCGCCATCTTGGCTGGGACGAGTATTTCACGGACTACAAATCCCGGCATACAAAGCACTTACTCGGGCTTCCCTGGTTGCGCAGTGGTTAAGAATCTGCCTGCCAATGCAGGGTACACAGATTCGAGCCCTGGTCCGGGAAGATCCCACATACCGCGGAGCAACTAAGCCCGCGTGCCACAACTACTTAGCCTGCGCTCTAGAGCCCACGAGCCTACTGAGCCCACGCGCCACAACTACTGAAGCCCGCGCACCTAGAGCTCGTGCTCCGCAACAAGACAGGCCACCGCAATGAAAAGCCCGCGCATCGCAAGGGAGAGCAGCCCCCGCTCGCTGCCAACTAGAGAAAGCCCGCGGGCAGCAACGAAGACCCAACGCAGCCAAAAATAAATAAATAAATAAATAAAAAAGCATTTACCCGCTTCTGGCCGGGAGATCTGGAGTCGTAAGTGTTTCAGGGTTCCTATTTGTAAGTAAATGGAATCCTTAATCTTGAAAGTGTAGTGTTTTTCAGATCTAAAGATACTTTCTGTGGGCTTTGTTTTCCTCAGATAAACCCGATGTTATCCAAAGTTTACCTCACTAGGGGAACGACTTGTATTTTCTATCATTGGTTGTGAAGTGTCCTTTCAGAGGCTTTAGAGGTTTTTTTCCTTATATTGATTAGGATTCAGACACTTAATAAACACGCACAGAACACTGACATTAAAGGATCATTATAACCAAAATGTATGAGATTTGTTTTCATCACCGTTTTTTTAAAAATTTTTTTTAAATTAATTTATTTATTTTTGGCTGTGTTGGGTCTTCGTTTCTGTGCGAGAGCTTTCTCCAGCTGTGGAGAGCGGGGGCCACTCTTCATCGCGGTGCGCGGGCCTCTCACTATCGCGGCCTCTCCCGTTGCGGAGCACAGGCTCCAGACGCGCAGGTTCAGTAACTGTGGCTCACGGGCTTAGCTGCTCCGCGGCATGTGGGATCTTCCCAGACCAGAGCTCGAACCCGTGTCCCCTACATTGGCAGGCAGATTCGTTTTTGTTTTTTTTTTTTTTTTAATTAATTTATTTATTTTTGGCTGTGTTGGGTCTTCGTTTCTGTGTGAGGGCTTTCTCTAGTTGCGGCAAGCGGGGGGCCACTCTTCATCGCGGTGCGCGGGCCTCTCACTATCACGGCCTCTCTTGTTGCGGAGCACAGGCTCCAGACGCGCAGGCTCAGTAGCTGTGGCTCACGGGCCCAGTTGCTCCGCGGCATGTGGGATCTTCCCAGACCAGGGCTCGAACCCGTGTCCCCTGCATTAGCAGGCAGATTCTTAACCACTGCGCCACCAGGGAAGCCCTTCATCACCATTTTTAAAAGTAAAAGGAATCTATCATGGTACTGATGCCCCACAGGGAGGAGAAAATAAAATAAAACCCAACTTGCTTTAGATGGGATTGCCCCCCTTCCCGCTTTTAAAAAGGCTAGTTATGCATTATTTATAATAGCCCCAAACTGGAAACAACCCAAATATCTGTCAACTGGCTAATGCATAAACAAAATGTGGCACATCCATAGATCGAAATACTACTCAGCAATAAAAATGAACCGATACGTCCATCCACATGAGTGAATCTCAAAACGATTATGCTGAGTGAAAGAATCAGGACACAAAGAGAATACATGGTGTATGATCTCACTGATATGAAATTCCAGAAAAGGTAAAACTATAGTGAGAGAAAGCAGATCAATGATTGCCAGGGGGGTCCGGGGGTGGGGAGAAGGGATTGACTGCAGAAGGGCTCGACTGCAGAAGGGCTCCAGGGAACTTTTTGGAATTATAAAAAATGCTCTTTATCATGATTGTGGTGGTGGTTGCATGACTGCAGACATTTGTGTAAACTCATTGAATTGTACACTTAAAATTGGCAAATATTATTTCATGTAAATTATATTTTATTGAAATTCAGCCCCTCAGATTAAAAGAAATGCAAAATTTGAAAAATATTGCTTAGCAAAAGCCCCAGGGGGCTCCTCAGGAGAATGGAATGGAATCTGTCTCCTTCTCCAAACCCAAGAAAAATCTTTTTCCGTGGAGGAGCTGGTTAGTAGTGATCTTGAAGAGACAGCTGGCAGTGGAAGTCTTTACAAGAGGAAGAAATCTTTCCCCAAAAAGGAACCAATTAGTGACCCTAAAGAGGCAGGAAACAAGAGTGTCCCCAAGAAAAAGAGGAAATTCTCTTGTAAATGTCAAGTATTCTGTTTTGGGGGTTTTTAATGTTTTATTATACTTTGTTAAAAAGGAAAAATTGTACATTTTAGAATGTTTTTATGAGTAAATTTAATGTACTGAAAATTTAAAAAAAAGAAAAGAAAAAGAGGAAATTCTCTTCCAAGGAGGAGCCACTCAGCAGTGGACCTGAAGAGGCTGCTGCCAGCAAGAGCAGCAGCTTCAAGAAAAAGAAAAAGCTCCAAAAGCTGTCCCAGGGTGATTAGAATTGACATTTCCCTGGTGAGGCATAACTTGCAGAGATATTTCCCAACCTAAGCCTATATCTCAATAAAAAGAAAAATATTGCTCTAAATGATAGAGCGTTTGTATTTCATCAACTCTAAGATACCATCGAATCTAAAACCATTATTTTATATACAAAGAAAGAAAAAAAATGCTGCCAATTGAACTATGACACACTATCAATTTTAAGATGTATCTTGATTTCAGAGGTGTTAAAATGTGAAAAAAAGTGTTAGTATCAATTGAACATATTATATCTCTATTATGTACAATTAAGGAAAAAGGAAGTGAAGTGGGAGAGAAGGGCAAATGATAAGCCAGAGAGAAACACAGACACCCACAGCAGGCAGGAACCAAGTTAAGGATGCAATAGAAACCCAAGGCAGAAAGGTGGCTCAGGGCCAAGGACCCATTTTTGCTGACGTCTAGAATATATTACCCAGACTCCATTCTTAAATTTTCTCACTTCTGTTGCCAAGCATATGCTTGTGTTCCTAATTCCTGTTGCCAAGGCTATTTCCCTGTATTTGGGATCTGTTACTCACTCTTGCCTCCAGCACCTGCCCACTCATACAAGCCTAGCTTAGGTATCTGCCTCTGAACTCCTACTTAGCTTTGCATTTGTATGCCTGTTTTGGAGTGCTTGCTAGCTTTAAACTGCTGTATTTCAGTCGTCAGACTTGGGTGTTCCAGGGCTCAGTCCTTAGACCCCTTTTCTATCTACACTCACTCCTCTGTTAGTCCCATCTGTTCTTGTGGATTTTCTCTCTTTGCTGACAACTCCAAAATTTATATCACCAGTCCATACCTCTCCTCTGAATTCCAGACATATATCCAACTGCCTACTTTGACATCTCCACTTAGATGTCTAACACATTCAGATTCTCTGAACATGTCCAAAACTGAACACCTGATCTCTCCTCACACCGCCTGTATTAGTTTCCTATTACTGCTGCAACAAATTACCACAAATTTTTTGGGTTAAAATAACACAAATTTATTATCTTACAGTTCTGTAGGTTAAAAGTCCAACAGAGGTCTCACTGGACTAAAACTGAGGTGATGGCAGGACTGAGTTCCTTCCTGGAGGCTCTAGGAGAGAATCTAGTTCCTTGTCTTTTCCAGATTCTTGAGGTTGCTCATATTCCTCAGCTTGTGGCCCTTCCCTCCATCTTCAAAGCCAATAATATAGCATCTCTCGGGACTTCCCTGGTGGTCCAGTGGCTAAGACTCCGTGCTCCCAATGTAGGGGGCCTGGGTTCGATCCCTGGTCAGGGAATTAGATCCCACATGCAGCAACTAAAGATCCCACATGCTGCAACTAAGACCCAGCATAGCCAAATAAATAAATAAATATATATATATAAAAAAAAAACATAGCCTCTCTCTCTGACCATGCTTCATCTATGTCTCTTTCACTCTCTCTTCTGCTTCCCCCTTCCACTTTTAAGGACCCCTGTGACTACGTTGTGCCCACCTGGATAATCCAGGATACTCTCCCTATGTTAAAGTCAGCTGATTAGCAACCTTAATTTCCATTGCCATATAATGTAACATAGTCACAGGTTCTGGGGATTAGGGTGTAGACAATTTAAGGGGGCATTATTTTGCCTACCACACACTGTAAAGTTTCTTTTTTTTTTTTTAAAGGGAATTTCATTTTCATTCATTTATTTATTTATTTTTGGCTGCATTGGGTCTTAGTTGCTGCGCGCGGGCTTTCTTTAGTTGTAGCAAGCAGGGGCTACTCTTCCTTGCGGTGCACGGGCTTCTCATTGCGTTGGCTTCTCTTGTTGCGGAGCACGGGCTCTAGGTGCGTGGGCTTCAGTAGTTGTGGCACGTGGGCTCAGTAGTTGTGGCGCACGGGCTTAGTTGCTCTGCAGCATGTGGGATCTTCCCGGACCAGGGCTCGAACCCATGTCCGCTGCGTTGGGAGGTGGATTCTTAACCACTGCGCCACCAGGGAAGCCCTGTGAAGTTTCTTTTTTTTTTATAAATTTATTTATTTATTTATTTATTTATTTATTTATTTATTTATGGCTGTGTTGGGTCTTCGTTTCTGTGTGAGGGCTTTCTCCAGTTGCGGCAAGCGGGGCCCACTCTTCATCGTGGTGCGTGGGCCTCTCACTATCGCGGCCTCTCTTGTGGCAGAGCACAGGCTCCAGACGCGCAGGCTCAGTAATTGTGGCTCACGGGCCTAGTTGCTCCGCGGCATGTGGGATCTTCCCAGACCAGGGCTCGAACCCGTGTCCCCTGCATTGGCAGGCAGATTCTCAACCACTGTGCCACCAGGGAAGCCCTGAAGTTTCTTTTTAATTAAAATTTTAAAGTACAACACGTACAGATAAGTGCACAAATAATAAACATATAGCTTGATGAATTTTCACAGAGTGAATACACTCACGTAACCAGCACTGAGATCAAGAAGTAGAACATTGCCAGCATTCCAGATGCCCTCTTGGTGTTCCTGCTCAGTCACTTCCCCCACCAAGAATACCACCATCCTAACTTCTAACACCATTGATTAGTTTTGCTTGTTTTAAACTTTATGTAAATTGAATCACACAGCATGTATTCTTTTATGTCGAGTTTCTTTCTCTCAACTTTTATTTGTTTATTTATTTAGGCTGCACCATGCAGCTTGTGGGATCTCAGTTCTCTGACCAGGGATTGAACCCGGGCCACGGCAGTGAAAGCCCAGAACCCTAACCACTAGGCCGTCAGGGAACTCCCTCTCTCAACTTTTATGACTATGAGATTCATTTATGTTGTCGTATGTAGCTTTGAATTGTTCATTCTCATTGCTGTATAATATTCCATTGAATGAATCTACCACAGTTTATTTATCCATTCCAATATTTGGGGTGCTGCTCTGAACATTCTAGTATGTGTTGTTTGGTGATCATATGTATTCATTTACGTTGGATACATACCTAGGAGTGGAATTGCTGGATCCCAGAGTAAGCATATGCTCCACTCTATTAGATACTGCCAAAGAGTTTTCCAAGAGGTTGTACCAATTTACACTCTTACCAACAGTGTGTGAGAGTCCCAATTGCTTCACACCCTTCCCAACACTTGCTAATGTCTGGTGGGTGTGTAGTGGTTGCTCATTGTAGTTTTACTTTGCATTTTTCTGATGATTAGTGCAGTAGAACACCTTTTCATATGTTTATTTTTTACTGTATGCCTTTTTAACCTTTTGGTTATTGCACCATGTTAATATATTATTTATTCCAAAGCAAAATAAAAAAAACAAAACCAAGGTGCGGAGGTGTTACGGCTCCTTTTCACCAGTTAAGGGGGCGAGTAAAGGAGAGAGAGAGAGAGAGAGAGAAACTCTCCTCAAAGTTCCTTACATCATTGATTCTCAGCATTTGATTGTACACTCCAAGATCCTTCTTCCCACTTCCCAAGTTGGCAATATCATGGTTGGGACCCCACCGTAGAAAAGCAGAAAGAAAATGTTTACACATACACAGAGAAAAACCCTTAGTTTAAAAATTCTTCCCTGGCCTTCATTGAGCAGACTGCTTTTTATAAGTTGTATTGCCCCTTTTGTATTAACTCCTTTCACAAATAAAATTCCTTGTGGGAATCATGTGGGACTGCCCGATGTTCAGCTCCACCCAGCATAATGGGCAATATAACACTAACACCCAACTTCAAGATCAAAGTTCCTTTCATTTAAATGCTGTTGTGTTTGTTGTTGTTTTTAATTAATTCTTGATCCAGAGCAGCTCTGAAACTACCCAAATCCCAAGCAGACGATGAGAAAAGGAGTTGGATAATTTGTAAAGTATAAAAAAAAAAAATCCACATAAGTGCCTGCTGATTCTAAAGTTATCTGTAAAGGAAAGGATAACAGCTTATTTTATATATTAGCCAAGTTAAAGATATGTTTGAGAACTTTGGACTCCAATGTAAAAAGGAGGATTACATAGTATAATTATTTAAAGTACCTTCCCATTGGTCAAGGATTATAACAAAAGATGTTAACCAGCTATTCCCCATGTGTACTGATGACATAAAACAAGAGGTAATGGAAGATATGACATAAGCAATTCAGTTTCATGGGAAACAAAAGTGAATTTCTCAATTAAAAAAAATTTTTTTCAGTTTAAAATTGGTGGCTGAGGCTTGGAGGAGTGACATTAGATTCCGAGTGAGAATACCACACTTATGTAAACTTGTAAGTAAATAAAATAAGGTTTAAAATCCTGAAAATGTATAATTTTCTCAGGGGAATAAATTTACAGGGTATAAAAGTCAAACAAAAATTACAAGTTAATCATATTCTCTAATATGGACTTAGAAAGAGCCTATGTACTGAGAGTGAGATTATGTTTAGACAAAAGACTTACGGACTCACAACAACAGAAACAATCATGAAAAAAAGCTCAATTTTACCCTGTGCTGGGCACATTAGGTGTAATAACTTGTTTAGCCCTCACATCAGCCCTATGAGGTGGCTGCTATTGCTTTCACTATTTTGCAGTGGGTGAAATTAAGACATATTTTGGTGGCTCAAATCCAAAATTACATGGTTAGTAAGTAATACAGGTGGTTCATGAACCCAAATTACATCTCCAAGGCTGCTAGTTTTAAAAAAAACAAACCTAGAAAAAATTAGTTATCTTTTATCTTAAAAATACTGGTAAATTCTCAGATGCAACAGTAATGTTAATAAAACGATGTTTATATTATAAAAATATGAAGAGATTTTTGTCAAATATTAAACAAGTACAGTAACACATTCTATAGATATAGAAGTAAAGGAAGACAATTAGAAAGGGAAATAATGAACTTATAGAAATTCAGGTTTGAGGGATTTGGAGCTATAAAAAACCCCAAAGGGGAAAAAGACATCAAAGATGAATATATAAGAAAACAAAAAAGTTATGACCAGAAGTGTTTCTTCTTTATGTATGGTAAACAGCTACTAAGCAGAAACTTCTAAGGCTAAGGGGGAAAATGGTTCAAAATTAATACTTTCCTAATTTCAAGTAGGACAATGTTCTAAAGACAAAAAAAAGCTTCCAATGTTAAAAGATCTCATAGTGTTACTGAACCAAACTTGGGTCCACTCACCCTATGCAGTCAAGCCAATCTACTGACACTGGATTGTGGTGAAGGAAAGTACAGTGTTTATTATAAGGTGCCCAACATAGGGTCAAGCAAGGAGAATAGCCAGCTCATGCTTATAAGACCCAAACTCCCTGATGGCTTTCAGGGAAGGGTTTTTAAAGACAGTGTGAGGGAGTGTGATCAGCTCATGCACAATTCTCTGATTGGTTGATGGTGAGGTAACAGAGTGATGTTTTGGGAATCTCAATCATCAACCTGCTGAGTTCCAGCCAGTCTGGGGTCTCCGTGCTGGTGGTCAGCATGCAGTTAACTTTTTCCAATTGGTGGCAGTTTTAGTATCTGCAAAACGACTCAAGGATGTAGCTCAGGATATTATCTCTAGCCCTTGAGGAGAAACTAAAGGTCCTTGACTTTGTTTTATGGATAAACTATTATTATTTTGTCTTGCTTGACTGCTTTCCTTTGTTTCTGCATTTTCTCACTTCTCTGATTAAATTTACCCTAGGGAAGGCCTAGGAGGCTAAAGCTTTTCTGCAAACAGATGCGAGGGACATGGAGGGGTCTGTCCCAGGTAAGGCCCCTCAGGGTTCTGCTTGGTTTCAGTAGTTCATGTTTTCTCTTTATAGACGTTAGAAATCCTTTGCCTTTTGGTTGTTTCAAATACTTTAAACTGTGGTTCAGATAATCATATGAGTAATGAATAATAGTGAGTTTAAAAATGAAATCACTGATCTCTCATCTTCTAAAATGGCCCACACTCTGTGGAGTGTTTCTCCCAGGGTCATTCTTGCCTTTTGAGGCGAACCGCATTCTGTCTATGGAATGTGTTTCTCTCTAAATAAATCTACTTCTTCCCTAAAAAAAAAATGATACCATTTAGAGTCACCAGCTAAGAACAGGGTATTCAAAATAGAAAAGATTTATATTGGGAGTTCCCTGGTGGCCTAATGGTTAGGATTCCAGGCTTTCACTGCTGTGGCCTGGGTTCAGTCCCTGGTCGGGGAACTGAGATCTCAAAAGCTGTGCAGCACGGCCAAAAAAAAAAAAAGAAAAAAAATAGAAAAGATTTATCTTGATGATGTTAAGATAAATAATTTTAGATTAGTTTCTGCCACAATTTTAAAAAGTTATTTGGATTTCTTTTCCTAAATATTAAAACAGAGGATTGCTTGCCTAATTAATTCCCCAAATTCTTCCCCTACTCCACTCAGTTTCACATAGAAACAAAGGAAGGAATTATCTATTGAATTTTATTGAAGATGAGCGTTGAGTTCTCTTATAGCCACCGCCACCCACAAACACGCATGTGTGGGCACACAAGTAGAGTCAGAAAGTATCTGAGAGGGAAAATGTACAATACAATTATTTGTCTCTTCTGTCCACTCTCAATTAAAAGAGAAAAATAGACATGGAATATTGGATGGAGAAAAAACAGTTTTTTGGACCTAAGATATTCTGTTCATTTATGTGCTTTGTTTTTTTGTTGTTGTTAGTAATGTTTTATTTTTTAATATGTGCTTTGTTATAGATTACTTTCCTCTGTACTAATTTAAAAAAAAGCTGGAGAATATTCAAGACCTTGTTAGCTAAATAAGAAACCTTAACCATCTTGAAGGCAAATTTCCAAGTAAGAGTAAATTTGACTATGCTTTTCTCTTTGTCATAAGCCATAGGGGTCCTTTCTATTGTGCCTCCCTGACATTTAGTATAAGGACTTAAGGACTCATAATATTTTGCTAAAGAACCTGTCTTTACCCATCCTGTGTTAGGCATGTATTAGCTCCAATAGCTTGTAAAACATGTTTTGGAGAATTTCATGATGTCATAAATATGTCTATTGTAGAAAATAGTTCCAGCTCACAAATTGTATATGTTATTAATCACTCAAGTCATGGCAGACTGATAAACCACAAGTAAATAACAGTAGTGCTTCTAATAAGATTTACTCACAATGCCACATCTTGTTCTTGCATATACGTCCCCTTATCCCATTTAGTTTTATTTCTTTCATTTAATCCTAAGGCGGTGTTAACATTATTATGACTATATAAATGTTGTTCCTAGCTGAGACATATAATATACCATTATTATGCTTCCTTTCATATATGACATTTTGTTTTTCCTGGAGTTATTAATTACTTTGGTTATTTTATTTTATTTTTTTGGCCACGCCCTGCGGCTTGTGGGATCCTAGCTCCCCGACCAGGGATTGAACCCGCGCCCTCAGCAGTGAAAGTGTGGAATCCCAACCACTGGACTGCCAGGGAATTCCTATTTTGGTTAGTTAGTTTGACTGATTTGTTTCCTTGTATTACCTATTACTAATTTTTCTGCCAAACCCTTCCAGAGATGTAAAGCCATACTCCATAAGGTCAAACAAATCAGGTAATCTACTAGTTTTTGTTTTTGTTTTCTATTTGGAGACATATTTCCTCCTGTCATCTACCCTTCTACTCCTGTAAGGATTGTTTGATCTTTAGGCCTGCTACACAGATGTTTTCCTGGGACTTCATTTTGCCTTTCTTGGATTCCCCTGTCTACTGGATGTCATTCTGTTTTTGACTATTTGGGTTGTTTCCAATTTTTGGCTATTATGTACATTTTTGTACATGATTCTTCACACAAGGATTTCTGTTGAGTGTATACCTAAGAGTGGAATTGCTGGGTCATAGGTTGTGCATATGGTGAATTTGTGAAATTGGATGGAAAAAAATCCCATCTTTATTTTCACTAACCATTAAATGAAATTTAGCATTTCCTTCAATTATGAATGTAGACAACAAACCATAGCAATATTAGCAGTACTTGTGAGTTTGACTGATAGAAATCATAGATCTTTTCCTAGCACATTACAGTTGTTGCACGTAACATGAAATACTGTTTATGCTGATGCCTTCAGTTCCTGAACTTTTCTGGGTTTCTGCAGCACAAACTGGCTTATTTCCTGTTGGCTTTCCCCATGCGTGTACTTAGTCTCATAATTCCTCCATTCAGCTAAGCAAGTTTTATGTCCTTGTGGGTCCATATCTTTTATCCATTATCATTTTAGTGGGATTTCAGAGTGTTGTGGAGATGAAAACATGTTTCCAAAGTGTTCTATATGGCTTTAAATTTAAATCAGATCTGTAGTTATATCTTTTTTCAATATTATTTATGTATACCTTTAATCTTTTTAATAGGTCAATCTTTTTTTAAATTATATTTATTTGTTTTTTAAAAGTTATTTTTGGCTGAGTCGGGTCTTAGTTGCAGCACTCGGGATCTTTCGTTGCGGTGCACGGGCTTCTCTCTAGTTGTGGCATGCGGCCTTGGTAGTTGCAGCATGCCGGCTTAGTTGCCCCGTGGCATGTGGGATCTTAGTTCCCAGATCAGAGATCGAACCTGCGTCCCCTGAATTGGGAGGTGGATTCTTAACCACTGGACCACTAGGGAAGTCCCAGTAGGTCAATCTTGATAGAGGTATGTCTGTTACATTAGTCTTTTCAAAGAACCAGCTTTTGGTTTTGTTGATGATCCCCATTTTTTTGGGGTGTTTGTTTTATTAATTTTGCTCTTTATTATTATTTTTTTCCCTCTATCTTAGGGATGTTCTGCTCTTTCTCTAGCTTCATGAATTGAATGCTTTATGCATTAATTTGGAATATTTTTAGAGGTGCACTTAACACTAAATTTTCTTCATGATTCCATTTTAGATGCCTCTCCCATGTTTTTTATATGTATTTTATTGTTATTCAGTTTTAACTTTTTCATGATTTTCATTAGGATGTTCTCATTAACTCGTTGGCTATTTAGGGTTGTGTTTTTAGTTTTTAGATGTATGTTTTTGCTGTCTTTTTAGTATTGATTTAAAATTTCAACATGCATGTTTAATTTTTAATGAGTTTAGAGTTGATAGATGGAGTTTCCAGTGCTTTAACTCCAGTCCTTCCAATCACACCATCCACTTTTCTGTTATGGTTGTAAGGTATTTGGGTTTCATTTTTTTAACCTCCCCTTTTTATATTAACAGTTAGTACATATTTAGATTTTACAAAGTCTTTACTCACCATTTCTTTTTGTTTGTTCTCCTTTTTGGGTTCAATTTCCTTCTTGCAAAAATCTTCATTTTAATAGTTGTCAGTGAGGGTCTGTGAATAAATAGTAAATGCCCACAAGCTTTATATATCTAAAAATGCTGTTATTTCTCTTTCATTCTCAAATGAAAATTTAGCTGGATACATTTAACCAAGTACCTCACCTTTGCTCCAATGTCACATTCTTAATGAGGTGACCCTTTAATAACTTTCAAACCATTTCCTGCCCCAGGCAGTATCAATTCCCTTACTTGTTTTTACCTATTACATAATTCACCTATTTGTTTATTGTTTATTTCCTATCTCTCCCCACTAGAATGTCAATTCCATGAGGGCATGGATTTCTGTCTATTTCATTCACTATGTATCCCAAGCGTTTAGAAAAATACCTGGCAAGTAGAAGGTGCAGAGTTTTTAAAAAATAAATTCATTGCACTTGCTGAGTTTGTTGAATGAATATAGAATTCCTGATTGACTTATTTTCTTCAGCACTTTGAAGATATTATTTTATCACCTTATTCTATCATCTCTGGTATCTTTTTTTTTTTTGAGAAGTCTGTAGTTATTCTTCTTTTGTTACTTTTTGGGTACTCTACCTCTCTTATCTTTTAAGATTTTCTCTGTTTTTGATGCTCTGCAATTTTACTACAACATGTCAGATGTGGATTTGTTATTATTTATCTTGCTAAGTACTTAAGGTTGCTCCTTTAGCTTGAAGATTTACTTTATTTCTAAAAATTTCTCAATTGTTATCTCTTCAAATATTGTCTGTTTCCCATTCTCTCCTTCTTGACTCCCTATTAGATGTGTGTTAGAATGTCTCATTCCCCCTACCACGTAACCAGGTTTTCCTTTTTTTTTCATTGGTTTACTGTGTTGGGTTCCAGGTCATTTCTTCAGATATGTATTCCAATTCAGTGATTCTTTCCTTGACTGTGTCTAGTCCATAATTTTTAAACTTTGTTCAAAATTTAATGATATTTTTTTAGTTGTTACAACCAGGAGAGTGCTACTGGCATCTAGTGGGTAGAAGACAGATATGCTGATAAAATTTCTATTTGTATATTTTTCAAACCCATCTTTTTTAATGCTTTAACATGTTTGTTTTTGTATCCAAATTTCCTCTTCTCATAAGGATACTGCTCAATGGTAAGTAGACTTATCATGGTGATCATTTTGAAATGTATATAAATATTGAATCACTATGTTGTATACCAGCGACTAACATAGTGTTGTAGGTCAATTATACTTCAAAAACAAACAAATTCATAGAAAAAAAGATCAGATTTGTGGTTACCAGAGTTGGGGGGGGGGAGTTGGATGAAAGTAGTCTAAAGCTACTGGAAAAAACACATACAATGTAAGAACTGTGAGTTGAGTCTATTCCGTGTCTTACTGAGGACTGTAGCCCAGGAGACAGCCCGTCAGATAGCTCTGAGAAACAGTTCCGAAGAGGTAGGGGAAGAGCCAGTATATATAGTGCAGTCAAGATCTCGGTAAAGGTTTACTGCTCATGAGGATCAAATATCTCAGTCAATGATTTTAGTACTTTTCTAAGTATGGGAAGGTGCGAGCATATGGTGTCATTGAAATTTTTCCTTACATATGCATTTTAACTATCCAGGGGCCCATATATCCAAAACACACAATGCTTCATCCTGAATTCCTTTCAGGGTGTCCTTGTAGGTCAGTGACTGCAGTGGCCAATGACTTGATCCTTGTAGAACTGGAACGGCAGGCCACATTCTCTGTTTACAGTATAAACTTCCAGTTATAAGATAAATAAGTACTAGGGATGTAATGTACAACATGATAAATATAATTAGCACTGCTGTGTGTTATATATGAAAGTTGTTAAGAGAGTAAATCCTAAGAGTTCTCATCACAAGGAAAAAATTTTTTTCTATTTCTTTAAATTTGTATCTATATGAAATGACGGATGTTCACTAAACTTATTGTGGTCATCATTTCATGATGTATGTAAGTCACATCATTATGCTGTATACCTTAAACTTACACAGTGCTGTATATCATTTATATCTCAATAATACTGGAAGAAAAAAAATTAGGACACCACTCAGATTAGATTAGGGCCCACCCTAACAGTCTTGTTTTAACTTAGTCACCTTTTTTTTTAAGTTTTAATGCTTTTTTGAATTTTATTTTATTTTTATACAGCAGGTTCTTATTAGTTATCTATTTTATACATATTAGTGTATATATGTCAATCCCAGTCTCCCAATTCATCCCACTGAGTTTTAATTTTTAATTTTTTTACAGTAGGTCTTTGTTGGTTATGTTTTATTTTTATTATTTTTTTATTTTTAAAAATAATTTATTAATTTATTATTTATTTTTGGTTGCATTGCGTCTTTGTTGCTGTGCACAGGCTTTCTCTAGTTGCGGCGAGCAGGGGCTACTCTTCGTTGTGGTGCACAGGCTTCTTATTGCAGTGGCTTCTCTCGTTGCAGAGCACGGACTCTAGGCGCGCGGGCTTCAGTAGCTGTGGCTCGTGGGCTCTAGAGCGCAGGCTCAGTAGTTGTGGCGCACGGGCCTAGTTGCTCCGCGACATGTGGGATCTTCCTGGACCAGGGCTCGAACCCATGTCTCCTGTATTGGCAGGCGGATTCTTAACCACTGCGCCACCAGGGAAGCCCTCCATGGTTATCTATTTTAAATATAGCAGTGTGCATAGGTCAATCCCAAACTCCCAATCAATTTAAAAAAAAATTTTATTGGCATATAGTTGACTTACAATGTTGTGTTTGTTTCTGCTGTACAGCAAAGTGAATCAGTTATACGTATACATATATCCATTCTTTTTTAGATTCTTTTCCCATATAGGTCATTACAGAGTATTTTTAAAATATTTATTTATTTATTTATTTGGCTGTGCCGGGTCTTAGTTGTGGCATGCGGGATCTAGTTCCCTGACCAAGAATCGAACCCCGGCCCCCTGCGTTGGGAGCATGGAGTCTTAACCACTGGACCACCAGGGAAGTCCTGGTCATTATGGAGTATTGAGTAGAGTTTCCTGTGCTATACAGTAGGTCCCTATTAGTTATCTATTTTATATATAGTAGTGTGTAAACCTCCCAATTTATCCCTCCCCCTTAGTCACCTTTTTAAAGGCCCTATCTCCCAATATAGTCATATTCTGAGGTACTGGCGGTTTCAACATACGACTTTTGGGAGGGAAACAATTCTGCCTATATAACAGGTCTCCACAGTAAATTTGAATTGGCAGAAGAAAGAATTAATAAACTTGAAGATATATCCATAGAGATTATGCAATCCAAAGAATAGAGAGAAAAAAGAATGAAGAAAAATGAAGAGCCTCAGAGAAATATGGAACACCATTATGCACACCAACATATACGTAGCAGAAGTACCAGAAAGAGAGGAGTGGGAGAAAGGAGGGAAAAAAAGATATTTGAAGAAATAATGGCTAAAAACTTTCCTGAATTTATTGAAAAACAATCTACCCATCTAGGAAGCTCAATGGACTCCAAGTAAAACAAATGCAAAAAGATCCATAAACAGACACATCATAATAAAAATGCTGAAATATAAAGACAAGGAACAAATCTCGAAAGCAGCAAAAGAAAAATGACTCATCATTTACAAGGGAATCCCAATAGGATTAAAAGCTGACTTTTTATCAGAAACAATGGAGGCCAGAAGAAAGTGGGACAATATATTCAAAGTGCTCAAAGAAAAAAAAAAGACAGTCAGCTAAGAAACCTGTATTGAGCAAAGCTATCTTTCAAAAATGAAGGTGAAATAAAGACATTCCCAGGTATATAAAAACTGAGAGACTTCATTGCTAGTAGACCTACCTTACAAGAAATAGGAAGTTTTTTAGGCTGATATCAAGTGACCCCAGATATTAGTTCAAATCCATACAAAAAACCCCAAAGAACAAAGGTAAAGGTAATTGTTGGAGGAGGTCATCAAGATGTGATTGTTGGTTGACCCAAAAGCTGGACCCAGGTAATTAGAGGCTCCTTATCCCCCCACTACCCGAGTCAGTGGAATATGTATTCTACCCACCATTCCCACACTAGGTGCCATTTCAAGAATGTAGCCTTGAGAGAGTAATGCTGAATTGTTGAGACCACCTGGACTGAATATGTGACTGAACCCTGTTAAGGCCTCTATGTAAACTTTTAAGATTCTAGTGGGTGGATGAAGAGATTTACTTAGCTTGCAACCACCCAAGACAAGCCTCCTATGTAAGTTCCCTTGCTTATTAAGACTGCCACCTACAAATCTGGAGTGGTCTGCCTCTTTCATTGGTATCTCCTTACCCTCTGTGTAAGGGGGCGAATTTCAGATTTCACCTGGGGAACTCCTGAGGTTACAAACCAACAGTAGTTGTATAATTATTAAAGACAGTATAAATGCATATTTCTTCTCCTTTCTTCTCTTAACCAGTTTATATATTAACTGTAGAAAATGATATGTCTATAGTGTATTGTTGGGCCTATAACATATAGAAATGTAATATATTTTCCAATAATAGCACAAAGGAGGTGGGTGGAACAAAGATGTATTGGGCTAAGGAAATGATTCCAGATGGTAACTCAGATCTACCAGAACAAATAAAGAGAATCAAAAATGATAAAAAGAAGGTTAATATAACAGAAGGTATAAATATATACTTGTTCTCCTTTCTTTTCTTAGCTCCTGTAAAAGTCATAAAATTATATAAAGTAATATAATAATGTATTATTAGTTTTACATTTATAGATGTAATATGTGTAACAGTAATATCACAAAAAGGGGTAAAAGGGAATAGAAGTATATAGGAATGTTTTATATCTCACTGGAAATAAATTAGTATAAATCTGAAGCTGAATTTTTTTTTTATAAAGGATATATTTCTTTTTTTAAAATTAATTAATTAATTTTATTTTTGGCTGCATTGGGTCTTCGTTGCTGTGCACGGGCTTTCTCTAGTTGTGGTGAGCAGGGGCTACTCTTTGTTGTGGTGAGCGGGCTTCTCATTGCAGTGGCTTCTCTTGTTGCGGAGCATGGGCTTTAGACGCACGGGTGTCAGTAGTTGTGGCATGCAGGCTCAGTAGTTGTGGCATGCACTCTAGAGCCTGTGCTCCACAACAAGAGAAGCCACCGCAATGAGAAGCCGAAGCACGGCAGTGAAGTAGCCCATGCTTGCCGCAACTAGAGAAAGCCCGTGCACAGCAATGAAGACCCAGCACAGCCAAAAAAAAAAAGACATGAATGGTAAACCCTAGAGCTGCCATTAGGGAAATAATTCCAAAAATGTGAAAAAATCATTAAAGAAGTTAAAATGCTATATTAGAAAAATATTTACTTAATGCAAAAGAAAGCAGTGAAGTTGGAATAGAGGAACATAAATGAAAAAAAGCAAAATACAAACATACATTCAACTCTATCAACAGTAACAGTAAATGTAAATGGATTAAACAACGCAAAAGATAAAGTTTGTCACACTGGGTAAAAAAAACAAGATCCAACTGTTACTGTCTACAGGAGACATTTTTTTTTGGGGGGGTGTGTGCCATCTTAGCTCCCCAACCAGGGATTGAACCTGTGCCCCTTGCAGTGGAAGCAAGGAGTCCTAACCACTGGACCGCCAGGGAATTCCCGGGGGACACGCTTTAGAGTCAAAGATCTAAATAGGCTGAAAAAGATATATCATGTAAACAGCAACCACAAGAGAGCTGAAATGGCTATACTAATATCAGATATAATAGACTTTAAAACAAAAAAAATGTTACTACAGATAAAGAGGGACATTCTATAATGATAAAGGGGTCAATCCATCGAGAAGATATAACAATTATAAAATATATGCACTTAGTAAAGGAGCACCAATATACATGAAGGAAAAACTGACAGGAATGTAGGGAGAGATGGACAATTAAATAATTTTTGAGACTTCAATACCCCATTTTCAATAATGGATAGAATAAGTAGGCAGAAGATCAACACAGAAATAGAAAAATCTAACAACGCTATAAACCAAATAGATCTAAGAGACACATCCCACTCTTAGAACCCTCCACCCAACAAGAGAATGTACATTCTTCTCAAGTGTACATGGAACATTCTCTAGAATGGACCAAATGAAAGGCCATAAAACAAACCTCAATAAATTTAAAAGGACAGAAAGAATACAAAGTATGTTCTCTAGCTACAGTGGAATGAAATTAGAAGTCAATAACAGAAGAAAAACTGGAAAATTTATAAATATGTGGAAATTAAAAAACATACTCTAAAACAATCAATGAATCAAAGAAGTCAAATGGAAGATTAGAAAATACTTTGAGATGAATGAAATGAAGACACAACATACCAAAACTTATGAGATGCAGCAAAAGTAGTGCTTAGTGGGAAATTTATAGCTTTAAATCTGTACATTAAAAAAAGAGAAATCTCAAATTAATCACCTAACTTTCTACTTTAACACACTGGAAAAGTGTCTTTTCCAACTAAACCTAAAGCAAGCAGAAGGAAGGGAATAATAAAGATTAGAGGGGAAATTAATGAAAGAGAGAACAGAAAAACAATAGAGAAAAATCAATGAAACCAGAGCTGGTTCTTTGAAAAGATCAATAAAATTGGTAAACTTTTAGCTAGATTGACTAAATAAATAAATAGCAAAAGAGAGAGGACTCAAATTACTAGAATCAGAAATGAATAGGGAAGTACCTGGCTGTCCAGTGGTTAGAACTCGGCACTTTCACTGCAGGGCCTGGGTTCAGTCCCTGATCGGGGAACTAAGATCCCACAAGCTGTGTGGCGCGGCCAAAAAAAGAAAAGAGGGGACATTACTGATGATCTTATAAAGATAAAAAGGATTATAAATGAATACCATGAATAACTGTAAAAGAAATTAAAGATTAAAATGAATAGAAAAACATCCTGTGTTCACTGATTAGAAGATTAACATTAATTTTTTAAATTACTTTACTTATTTTGGCCACGTCACCATGAGGCTTGCAGGGTATTAATTCCCTGACCAGGGATTGAACCCAGACCCTCAGCAGTGAAAGTGTGGAGTCTTAACCACCGGACTGCCAGGGAATTCACGATATTAATTAATATTATTTAGATGGCAGTGCTCCCTAAGTTGACCTACAGATTCAATGCAATCTCTATCAAAATTCCAGCTGATTTATTTGTAGAAATTGACAAGCTGACTCAAACATTCATAAGGAATTCATAAGGAATTGCAGGAGATCCAGAATATCCAAAACAATAGGAGGGCTCACACTTCCTGTTTTCAAAACTTTCTACAAAACAACAGTAATCAAGACGTTGCGGTACTGGCATAAAAATAGATATATAGATAAATGGAATGGAATTGAGAGTCCAGAAACAAGCCCATCTGTCTATGGTCAACTGATATTTTTACAAGACTGACAAGAACATTCAATGGTCTTTTCAACAAATGGTGCTACGTCACTGGATAGCCACAGGCCAAAGAATGAAACCAAACCCTTATCTCATGCCATACACAAAAATGAACTCAAATTGGATCAAAAACCTAAATGTAAGAGCTAAAACTATAAAACTCTTGGAAACATAGGGGTAAATCTCTATGACTTCAGATTTATTTATCAGATTTATGTATTCTCAGATGTGATGCCAAAAGCATGAATAACAAAAGAAAAATGGTTAAATTGCACTTCATCAAAATTAAAACCTTCTGTGCTTCAAAGAATACCAACAAGAAAGTAAAAAGACAACCCACAGATTGGGAGAAGATATTTGCAAATTATATATCTGATATGGGCCTGGTATCCAGAATACATAAAGAACTCTTACAACTGAACAACCCAAAGTCAAAAAACCCAATTAAAAAATGGGTAAAGGACTTGAATAGACATTTCTCCAAAGATGACATACAGATGGCTAACAAGCACATGTAAAGATGGTCGTCATTAGTCATTAGGGAAGTACAAATCCAAGCCATGATGAGATACCACTTCACAGCTACTAGGATTGCTATTAAAAAAAAAGGGAAATAAGTGCTGGTGATGTGGAGAAATTGGAGCCCTCTTACATTGCTGGCAGGAATATAAAATGGCACAGCTGCTGTGGAAAACAGTTTGCCAGTTCTTCAAAAAGTTAAAGATGGCATTACCAGGGACTTCCCTGGTGGCACAGTGGTTAAGAATCCGCCTGCCAATGCAGGGGACACGGGTTCGATCCCTGGTCCAGGAGGATCCCACATACTGCAGAGCAACTAAGCCTGTGCGCCACAACTACTGAGCCTGTGCTCTAGAGCCCGTGAGCCACAACTACTGAGCCCGCGCGCCTAGAGCCCGTGCTCCGCGACAAGAGAAGCCACCGCAATGAAAAGCCTGTGCACCACAATGAAGAGTAGCCCTTGCTCACCACAAGTAGAGAAAGCCCACGTGCAGCAACGAGGAACCAACGCGGCCAAAAATAAAAAAATTAAAAAAAAAAGATAGCATTACCATATGACCCAGCAATTCTACTCCTAGGTGAATACTCAAAAGAATTGAAAAACAGGTACTCAGAGATATGTACACATTTTCAGAGCAGCCCTATTCACAATTGCCAAAAGGTGGAAAATAAAAAATGTCCATCAACAGATGAATGGATAATAAATTGTGGTATATACATACAATGGAATATTATTCAGCCTCAAAAAGGAAGTTCTGATACATACTACAATGTGAGTGAACCTTGAAAACATTATGTTAAGTGAAAGCCAGACACAAAAGACTACATATTATATGATTCTATTTATATGAAGTATCTAGAATAGCTAAATCCACAGAAACGGAATGCATATTGGTGGTTGCCAGGAGATGCTGGGAGGAGAGAATAAGGAGCATTTGCTTAATGGGTATGAGGTTTTCTTCTGGAGTGATGAAAATGTTTTGGAATTATATAGAGGTAATGTCACCAAACTGTTCCTTTTTTTTTTTTTTTAATAAATTTATTTATTTTATTTATTTTTGGCTGTGTTGGGTCTTCGTTGCTGTGTGCGGGCTTTCTCTAGTTGCGGCGAGCGGGGGCTACTCTTCATTGCGGTGCGCAGGCTTCTCATTGCGGTGGCTTCTCTTGTTGTGGAGCACAGGCTCTAGGCGCATGGGCTTCAGTAGTTGTGGCACTTGGGCTCAGTAGTTGTGGCTCACAGGCTCTAGAGCGCAGGCTCAGTAGCTGTGGCGCATGAGCTTAGTTGCTCTGCGGCATGTGGGATCTTCCCGGACCAGGGCTCGAACCCGTGTCCCCTGCATTGGCAGGCGGATTCTTAACCACTGCGCCACCAGGGAAGCCCCAAACTGTTCCTTTTAAACCGGTTAATTTCTTGTTATGTAAATTTCACTTGTTAAAAAAAAATGTTTTAAAAAAGGTTAAACAGTTACCATATGACTCAGAATTTCCACTTCTAGGTATCTCCCCAAGAGAAATCAAGATGCACATACACACAAAAATGTGTGTACATGAATGTATCATTATTCATAATAGCCAAAATGTGGAAACAACCCAAAGTCCACCAACTGATGAATGGATAAACAAAATATAGTATAACCATAAAATGGAATATTATTCAGCCCCCTTAAGGAATGCATTGATATACTCTACAACATGGATGAACGTTGAGAGCATGCTCAGTGAAAGCAGGCAGTCACAAAAGGCCACATATTATATGATTCCATTGATATGAAATGTCCAGAAGAGGCAAATATGTAGAGACAGGAGATTACTGGCTGCCTGGGGGGATGGAGAGTGACTGCTAATGGGTATGCTTTTCTTTCTATTTTTTTTTTATTAGCAAATTTTTAAAAATTTTTAAAAATTTTATTGGAGTATAGTTGATTTACAATGTTGTGTTAGTTTCAGGTGTAGGGTATTGCTTTGCTTTTTGAAGTATTGAAAATTTTCTGAAATTAGATAGTGGTGATGGTTGCACAACCTTGTGAATACACTAAAAGCCACTCAAGTGCATATTTTAAAATGGTGAATTATATGATATGTGAATTATATCTCAATAAAGCTGTTACAAAGAAGAGTACATGGGAGATAAACAAAAGACATTAAGTATACATTATTCTTGGTTGGGCGAGAGGGAAGGAGAGATAAATAGCCAAAGAGGAAGATCAATGGAAAAAAAGCAAGGGAGTGATTACCATAAAAATCAGCATAGTGGTTACCTGTGTGTGTGATCTGGAGAATCTGGATAATGTGATGGGCTTCTTGAGTGTTGTCAGTTTTGTATTTCTTGACCTGGGTGGTGGTTATGCAAGGGGTTCCTATGTAACTACTTGTTATGCTGCAAAGTTGTGTTTTATGCACTTTTCTCTATGTGCCTCTCTCCATCTCACTAAGTGGTACCACTTTCCACCTGGTTGCTCAGGTCAAAAATCTTGGCGTCACCTTGACTCTTCTATCTTACACCTCATATCTAACCTGCCAAGACAACTTGTCAGTTTTACCTTCAAACTACATTCAGAATCTGACCCCTTCTCACCACCACCTGGTTTGAGGCACTTACCATCTCTCACCTGGACAGCCTTTTTTTTTTTTTCTGGCTGCGTTGGGTCTTCATTGCTCTGTGCCGGCTTTCTCCAGTTGTGGCGAGCAGGGGCTACTCTTCGTTGCAGTGCGCAGGCTTCTCATTGCAGTGGCTTCTCTTGTTGTGGAGCACAGGCTCTAGGCACACGGGCTTCAGTAGTTGCAGCATGCTGGCTCAGTAGTTGTGGCTCGTGGGCTCTAGCGCACAGGCTCAGTAGTTGTGGCGCACGGGCTTAGTTGCTCCATGGCATGTGGGATCTTCCCGGACCCAGGCTCGAACCCACGTCCCCTGCATTGGCAGGCGGATTCTTATCCACTGCGCCACCAGTGAAGTCCCAACAGCAGTAGCCTTCTAACTGATCTCTCTGCTTCATCCCTTGACCCTCCTGCTCTGGTTTATTTTCTACATAGCAACCAGTTTCTTTTTTTTTCTCCTTTGATTTGAAGGTGTTTCTTAATGAGATATAATCACATACAATGAAACGCACATACATGTACAGTCCAGTGAGTTTGGATAAATGTAGACACCTGTGTAACAAACATCCCAGTTAAGATATAAAACATTTCCATTATCCCCCATAAGTTCCAGAAGGATCCTTTTTTTTTTTTAATTAATTATTTATTTATTTATTTATTTTTGGCTGTGTTGGGTCTTCGTTTCTGTGCGATGGCTTTCTCTAGTTGTGGCAAGTGGGGGCCACTCTTCATCACGGTGCGTGGGTCTTTCACTATCATGGCCTCTCTTGTTGCAGAGCACAGGCTCCAGACGCGCAGGCTCAGCAATTGTGGCTCACGGGCCTAGTTGCTCCGCGGCACGCGGGATCCTCCCAGACCAGGGCTTGAACCCGGGTCCCCTGCATTGGCAGGCAGATTCTCAACCACTGCGCCACCAGGGAAGCCCCAGAAGGATCCTTTTTAAAGCCAGTGTTAGATCATGTTAGTCCTCTGCTCAGAACCTCCCAGTGACTCTCCGTGTCACTGAGAATAAAAACTCAAGTTCTTACAATGGCTCATAAGGCTGTACACAGTCTGCCCTCGCCCCCCCCATTACTTTTCTTATCTAATCTTAGAGTTCTTTCCTCTTCCTTCAGTCCACTCTGTACGGGCTCCCAAAACAGATAATTACATTTCTTCCTCACTGTTCCTAGGACACGTCAGGCACTTTCCTGCCTCAGGGCCTTTGCACTTGGTGTTCTGTCTGGAATGCTCTTCTCCCAGATATCTGCTTCATTTAGGTCTCTGCTCAAATGTCACCTTATCAGAAGAGGCCCTCCCTGACCACCCTATATAAAATAACATGCCCCCCCACCCCGCACTCTCAGCCCCTTACCTTGCTTCATTGTTCTTCATAGCACTTAGCTCAATCTATTATATGTTATGCATGTATAATTCTGTTACTCTCTCTCATGTAAGTTCTAGAGTGCAGGGACTTGAGTGCTTTTGCTTTGGCTGTATCTCCAGTGCTTAAATCAATGCCTGGCATAGAGTGAGTGCTCAAAAACTATTTATTAAATGAATGTCCACAGCCTCCGGTCTAGTCCAGTCTGCCATCATATCGCCTGGACTAGTGCACGAGCCTCCTAACTGATCTCCCTGTCTTGTGTCCGGTCTCCACGATCCATTTCCCACACTGCAGAATTATCTTTTTAAAATTCAGATCTGATCATCTTACTTTCTTTCTTAAAACCCTTTGATGGCATCCCTTTGCCCTTCTGATAAAGTCCAGAGTCCTTAACATGACTTGCAAGGTGGCTGACTTGGCCCTGACTACCATCCGTCTTTTTCCTCCAGCATCCTGGTCTGCTTGGAGTTCTTAGCTGAAGCCAGTCTCTCACTTCAGGTCCTTGGTATATACTAACCCTCTGACTGTGATACTCTTCCTACCACCCCCCTTTCAGGTCTCAATTTGAGGGTCATCTCCTAGGGGAGCCTCCTCTGAGCTCTCAGACTAGGTTAGCGCCTTCAGAGTTCAGCTGCAACTCATCTCTGCTGGCACGCTTTCTTTTCCTCCCCATATTTTTTGTTTTTTTGTTTTTTGCCATGCCACAAGGCTTGCGGGATCCCAGTTCCCCAACT
Source organism: Balaenoptera physalus (assembly GCF_965194825.1). Classification (NCBI taxonomy): domain Eukaryota; kingdom Metazoa; phylum Chordata; class Mammalia; order Artiodactyla; family Balaenopteridae; genus Balaenoptera; species Balaenoptera physalus. Next base: position 105,339,513 of record NC_138903.1, read on the forward strand.
AGGGACTGAACTCGGGCCACGGCAGTGGAAGCCCGGAGTCTTAACCACTAGGCCACTAGGGAACTCCCTCCATATTTAATTTTTTTTTTAATTTGTAGGAATAACTATTTAGTTTTCACCTATGAAATGAAGTTGTACCATTTAATTAAAGGTAATAAAAAAGATTTCTTTTAAAAAATTTAATCATAAACTTTGTAAACATGAAAAATACCTTGAGTACACCACTGATTTTTGCTACTCATTGTCCTGTTTCTTTCCATGACACTTTTTAGAACACTGTCTTGCTTTGCGTTCCACCTCAGTGTAAGCTTCTCTTTCTCCATCTGCCTCTACAACATCCTCTTTCCTGTTCTGCTGGTTTTTTGTCTCATCTCTTAAATGCTGTTTTCTGTGTGATGCTTTCTTTAGCCATTTTCCCACTAGGCTTCTCATGTATCCCCACTGTACTTAATACATTCTGTTAAAGAATGTTATCACATTATATCAAGTGAGTTTGATTCTGAACTCCCCCAAAGGCTGGGATTGGCTTAATCCTGAGAGATCAACCCAGTGCACTTTTGTTCTTGTACTCTTCACACCTGCACTGTTTGATGTCCAGCTCCATGAGGTAAGGGGCTATGTCTACCTTGTTTGCTAATATCCCGTATGCCAGGCATGGTGCCTGACAGAGTACTTGCTCAAAGAATATCTTTAAATGGACTAACGAATACGAATATAAAAACTCTAACCCACAATTTATTCTTACATCTGTTTCCTGGGATCAGCCCAAATTCTAGTCAGATCAATAAAAATTTACAGGTCATTTGCCCTAACTGGCCTCCCTGCCTTCCATCTCCCTGCCATCTATCCGATAGCCTGCAACCACAGTAACATTAAAAAAAAAAAAAGTCTGATTGTGTTCCCCTCCCCAAGTCTCTATCTCCTCATTACCAACAGAATATAGTCAAAGCTCCTCGGCTTGGGTTCAAGGCTTTGGCCCTGATCTCCTTTTTCAAACCTCTCTGGGTTTATTTATTAAGTGCTTATTATATGCCAAGCACTGGCCTAGTCACTGAGGAGTTCACAAACTAGTTGGGAAGACAGGTACATAGATTAACTTTAATAGGACGTGATCAGCTCTATTACAGGGTCTGTGAGAACACAGTTTCAGACAATGGATTATAAAATGTTAGATTTTTGCCGTCTGCAGGTTCACAAGTTCAGTCTAGAACTGCATGTCCAATACGGTGGCTACCAGCCACATTTCAAGTGCTGAACAGCCACACGAAGCTAGTGTAGTGGCTATCATACTGGACCGCGGAGCATAGGCCATTTCAGTCATCCCTGGAAGGGATGCATTACCTATAGGTGCTTTAAGGAGAGCAAGGAGCATTTCCCATACGCACAGGCTGTGGGGCTACCAGTCCCCCAACCCAATTCTCCCACTCCCACTGCTCCCCTCAACCCCCAACAGACACACCTTGGCTGGGGTGTATATTGAAGTAGTATGGGCTCTCAAAACAGATCATGTATGAAAGTACTTTTGTAAATTATTACGTGATGCAAAAATGTGATATAATAAATAGGTTCAGTTCTTGTTTTCATCACAGCTTTGGTCACTTCAAGCAAATTCTAGCTCTTTTCTCGAACTTCTCCCATCCCCCAAATTTTTGCTAAAGGGTTTTTAAAAGTATCTGTTACACACAGGCAGCATTTATACCAGGTAAAAATCCAGGTTATACCTACCTTGATGCTTTTACAAGCCACCCATCCAGGATCCTACTTCACCACCCGCCTTTTCCTCTCACTTTCCCTAGAAAGGAAGAACACGAATTAAGATTTCCAAAACAACAAAACATTTATTTTGAGATTTGAGAATAATGGGAAAATTAAGTAATGGGAATTGGACCCTCATCGGGGTCTTCTGGGAAATCGGAAGCACCACCCTCTTCTGCAGCTCTATGCTTCTCCAGTTTAGCAATCAATTCTTTCGCTGGATTGAAGACGCCATTGGTCTGCTGGTCACAGACATAGCAGCGCGGGGTGGTGCGGAAATGCTGCAGCGCACAGCTCTCGCAGAAATAATGCCTGCACTTGGTGACAACTGGGTTTTGGAAGGTCTGGCGACAGATGAAACACTTGAATGGTATTTCCTCCTCATCGCTTCCCACTTCATAGTTTTCGTCCTCATAGACACCATAGCGACCCTCATCAAGCTCACGTTCGATCTGCCACCCATGCTTGTAATCTGAACGGTCATGGAGGAATTTGCAGCTGTCTCCGAAGCCGCAAAAACCAGTCTCCTTGTAGTCCTTACAAATGTCGGGCTGGTAATCCCAGCGCACGGTGGCACGCAGATGCTCGGGAGCTCGGATGGGGCCCTTCCTCACCATCCCGGAGGAAGCATTGCCCATAGACGTATCCTTAGGCTTCATGTATTTCTGATAATTATTGATTCCCCGATAGATCTTGTCATCTTCCTTGCCCCTCAGCTCCTCCTGGATCTTCTGGCTGCGCTCAAAGATGGCTTGCGCGTCACGTTCCTTCTCTGTGTCTAGTTCGTAGACAGCAGTCGCCCCCATATCCTCTGGCCCCACGGGTTTCGCCGAGCGAGTGGACTTATAGACCACGCCGAGGCTCTCGGGCTCGTTCTCCCCCTCTCCCTCCTCGCTACTCAGGTCGCCGTAAGCCGCCTTCTGTTTACCACTGCCACGGGTTTTCTGTATCATCGGATTGTGGGTCGCCCGCTTCTTTTCCGGGCGGACCACAGTGCTGCCTTCGTCACTGCTGCTGCTGCTGTCTCCGGACTCTTGGTCGCAGACTGGGCGCTTTCTGCGGCCTGCAGCCCCTTTTCGCACAGGCTTTTTGAAAAGAAAGGTGCACACCTGGTCTGTCGTCTTTCCTGGAGAAAGTTGCTCTGCCATTTTAAGAGTTTCGAGCTCCGAAATGGCTGTGGCCTGCTGGGTGGCGCGGAGCTGCTTCACGTGACTGCACGTCTTACGCTCGACCGCGAGTCGGTACAAAATCGTCTGCGGAAAGACGACTGTGGGAGCGAGAGTGTGCGAGAGCGCGGGCGCGCGCCACTCTTGGGCCCTGCCGCGCCCCGTCGCTTCCTCAGGACGCGTACGTGACCCCGTCCCGCTCGTGCGCTGCCGCGGAAGTTACCGGAAAGGGATTGAAGCCGGGTCACCTTTAAGGAGCTTGGAAGGAAGTGTTTGGCCTTGGTAACGGTGTCGCGATGTGGTTCGAGATTCTCCCCGGGATCGCCGTCATGGCCGCGTGCTTATTCATCCCGGGAATGGCCACTGCACGCATCCACAGGTTCACTAACGGGGGCAAGGTAAGGCGGCTTCTCCGGCCCGGCGGCTGACTCCACCGGCTGGCGTTACGAAATGGGCGGTGGGGTCGGGAACCTGTTAGGACCCGGAGCCTCTCTCCGAGATGGGGAATACCGAGATCGGCCCTCCCTTTTTTTTTTTTATTGCCTAAAAGCAGAGGCTTGCGGAACGAAGCCGACGGGAACCGTATTCTACTTTAGCAAGAAACAGCTGGTTGCTAGGTGAAGCGTGGGCAGGAGGGCGGAGCAGAGTTTTGGGGGCTGGAAAGGCAGGAGATTGAAAGAGGTAGGTCCAAACTGCTAGGCAGAGGAGAGAGGCGTCAATTAGTCTTGCCCCACTCCCTCTGACCTCTGGTCTCCTTTCTTGCTGGATTTTGATTTTAATTTCTCACATCCATATCTTGGTCTTCTTGTTTTTCACTTTTTTCCTAGCCTTAGTTAGTTTGTTTTGTTTTTGGCCGCGCCGCGCAGCTTGCGGGATCTCAATTCCCCGACCAGGGGTTGAAACCCGCTCGGGCAGTGAAAGCGCCCAGTCCTAACCATTGGACCTCCAGGAAATTCCCCTTAATTAGGTTTTTTTACTTTGACATTTTTTTATCCTCCCACTTTCTCTTGCAAGCCTTTAGGAACTTAGGTCATGCTCCTGTTTTTCACATTAGGATTGTGATTTTCCTCTCTAATTAGTCCTTCACATTATCTCTAAAGTACAGAGTATAAATGTATTTACTTTCTGTTTTGTGATTGTCTTTCACTTGTGATCTACCACTGTTGTTTCTTCTCATTAGGGTCCCCAAAGGGAACAAGTAGTCATGACTTTAAAAAAAAAAAAAGAAAGGAGGACAGAAAAAAATGATGCTGGTTAAAATAGAAAGTGTAAGAACTCATGGTTACCATCTTAATTCTAAAGTTTAGTGGTCCGATTTTATTTAGGATTCTGGTCTTATATTGTTAATTTGGTTTTTATATCAGTGATTCCATTTTTCTGGAATATCACTTACTAATATCCTTCTATTGGGTCACTCATCTTTATAAACTACAATAACAATTTCTTTTAATTGTAGGAAAAAAGAGTTGCCTATTATTCATATCAGTGGAATTTGATGGAAAGAGATAGGCGCATCTCTGGAGTTAATCGTTACTATACGTCAAAGGTAAGATGGCTCTGACACTAGCCCATCTGTCAGGGTTGAGGTGCATTCTGGTTAATGTTTTGCCAAAGGTCTTACAGCAGACTGGGAAAATGCAAACTAAAATAGCACTGTCTTTTACATATTTAATGATCCTTTGTATTTCTTATTATGTGGATCATCTGCCTATATCCTTTCTTGTTCTGTTATCTTTTTCTTTTTGATCTATAGGGCTTCTTATATATATATTACAGACATTAATCTTTTGTCTCTTTTATATGTGGCAAATATTTTTCCCAGTCTGCTGTCTTTTTTACTTTATGGTGGCTTTCATCAGATAGTTTTTAATCTTGATGTTCAGTTTATCATATTTTATTATTCTGGATTTTGGGTTTTATATCTTGTTTACAAATGACTTTTGTACCCAAGATTCTAAAAATATATTTCTACAGTTTCTCCAAATACCATTACAGTCTTTTTTCCTTTTTTACATTTAGTGCTCTGACCTGTCTACAGGTCATTTTGGGGTATAATGTGAAGCAAGGATTTAACTTTAGTTTTCTCCAAGAAACAGCCAGTTGTCACAGTTATCTACATATGGAAAAGTCCATTTTTTATTTGAAATACCACTCTAGTAAACTAAATTTCCATATACACATGGGCCTGTTTCATGAATGCACTCTTTTTTTTAAAATTTTATTTATTTATTTATTTTTGGCTGTGTTGGGTCTTCGTTTCTGTGCGAGGGCTTTCTCCAGTTGTGGCAAGCGGGGGCCACTCTTCATCGCGGTGCGTGGGCCTCTCACTATCGCGGCCTCTCCTGTTGCGGAGCACAGGCTCCAGACGCGCAGGCTCAGCAGTTGTGGCTCACGGGCCTAGTTGCTCCGCGGCATGTGGGATCCTCCCAGACCAGGGCACGAACCCGTGTCCCCTGCATTAGCAGGCAGATTCTCAACCACTGCGCCACCAGGGAAGCCCGAATGCACTCTTTTATACTCCATTGGTTTGCCAGTTCCTGCACCAGTACATTAAAGAATTACTATAATTTTATATTTGATTGAATCATATGAAACTGCTGTTTTTGTGGGTCAAAAATGGCCAAGCAGTAGCATTTTCATATGGTTCAACTTAATAGTATGTTCTTATATATTGTAGGAGTTCATCCTCATTATTCTTGTAAAAATTTTTACTATTTTATACTTCCTCCTTGCTAATTCACCCTTCACAGCAAATCTAGGTAAATATTAATTCCATTTTATAGATGAGAAAACAGAAGGTCAGAGTGATTAAATTACAGTATAAGGACTCAACCTATGTGATCTGCCTCTCAGTATAGTGCTATTTGAGAATCTAATCTGATGAACATGATGATATATATCTACTCATCTAGAGTGGTATTTCTCAAAGTATGGTTCAAGAATAACCAAAAAAAGGGAGAGTGGGGGAGGAATTCCCTGGCGGTCCAGTGGTTAGGACTCCGAGCTTCCACTGCAAGGGGCAGGGACACGGGGCACGGGTTCGATCCCTGGTCAGGGAACTCAGATCCCGCAAGCCGCACAGCCAAAAAAAGAAAAAAAGAAAAGAAAAAGTATGCCATCAGGATCACCTGGCATGTGAGATAAAATACAGATTCCTAGGACCCTGACTGGACCAAATGAATTAGGATTTTTACAAGGTGGCTCCTAGGACTATGCAATTTTAATTTCTCTCAAGGTGATTCTTCCTTCAGTTGAAACAGAATACGTGGAATGTGTTATTTTAACACCTGGAAGAAATGTCATCACTGATTACTCTTTTCCTTTGTTGTTTCTGAAGTATTTGGTTGTGAACTGAGTAAGATAGAGTGGTCTTCTGAATAGTGTCATGCTTACAGGGCAAGAGTTCTGGAGTTGGGGGTCCCTGAACTTGAATTCTGGCTCTACTGCTTCCTTACTGACTTAAACAAGGGACTTTTAACCTCTCTGAGCCTCCATTTTTTTCACCTGTAAAAAAGTAGAATGGGGCTAATAATATCTTCCTGATGTTGGCTGTTATTTTATAAAATGGATTTACCTTACTGTCCTCTGACTCTGAGGGTGCTTTGTAGAAGGATCCAGGTGGTAAATAGTTGCTTTACTTTAGTTTTGATTGCAAGTGGAAGGGGGGGTTGTCTTTTCATATAAAGTGGTATGTTTGCTACTGTCAGAAAATGAAAATTAGGAGTCATTATAGGTTATAGGAATCATTGTAGGTTATAGTACATGTACATCTTTGACAGGAACAGAATTCTCACATTTTCCTTTTTAAACTGTTTTTCAGGGTTTGGAGAACATTGATTAAGGAAGCATTTTCCTGATTGATGAAAAATAACTCAGTTATGCTTGTCTACCCCTGCTAGAAGGTTATGCAGTGTATTGTGTAGCATGCAGTGTATTTTGTAGTGTGTAATAAAAATAAAACAAAAAAGTAAAATCAGAGGTTTTCTTTACTTTTTAAAATGGTACTACACAAGATCAAGCAGTCTACCCAATGTAGCTTTATCACTTTAAAAAAACTAAAGGCAACTGAGGCTTGTAAAATTATAGACGTAATGTATACCAAGCACCAATCACTGTGCCTGGTGCCTAATGTGTCACAAGTGGTAGTTCCTGCTATTGTAATATTACTGAAAACCATTGTTTCTTCAGAGATTGCTAGGAGAATACAGAAAAAGTAGTACTTTGTTTTTTTTCTAGTTCCTTTTCTGGGTGAATCCTATGTGCTTAAAATTCCAGACCGCACCTTCAACTTTGATGCACTCTGTATCCAGCACATAGTATTCACTTCAGTGTTGATTTTTATTTTAGATTGCTGTGTAGAGCAGCAACAACAGTGATTATGTTTATTAAAATGAGTGTACCGACCATTTGAAATAAAGAATTGCATGTTCAGATGATATGAAGATCTGAAAAGGTGTAACTACTGTGAAGATGGTGATACTCCATGTGTACAGATCAACACCCCAGGTGACCACAGGACCTCTGGGTGAGAAAACTAAGTTACTTGTCATCCCCATCTTTTATCTAGTTTAACATTTGATCTGCTGGTGACCTTAAACACACCTGCACTGTATAGTTTCCGTTGACCTCATCTTACAGGACAGGGCTTACAGAGGAAGGAGGTGGCAGTCCCTCTTAGAGGAATACTGTATATTGTGCCACCCTGTGATGATGAAACTGTTTAAGGAAAGCTGTGGTCATGGTTAAAAGTTTAATACAACCTCTAGTCTTTATTTAGTGCTACACAGGGCTCATTTTGCTGACTGTTATGAGAAATATCTCTGGAAAGGAAGAGAGAGGGCAGGTAGTACAGATAGGAATACGGGAGACTTACTGACAACATTACTAAATTTGTCACTAAATCTATTGATTTTTAGGTCTGTTCTCTGTCCACTGTACCTCTAGGCGGGGCTTATCCACTAGAGGATTCATCCTTAGATGAATGTCAGGGCTGTATAGCGAGGGGCTACAAAGTGACAGAAAATCAGTTGGTCAGGTTTAGCATTAGCGTCAGAATTCTTCACTCCCTTTTTTGTGGCACTTGCTATGAAATTTAGCCTTATTTTTATACTCCACTGCCAGGGAGTAAACCAGATTAAAACGCACACTTTGAAGCTAGAAGACTATAGTGGTGCGTTGTAGCCTGCATTTCTCTTGATTTTTTGAAAGTGCAGTTAGCCAGAAGGGTTTTCTTACAGCAGCTCTGACAGATGTGATCTGGCTACTGACCTCGGGTCCATTGGTCACCTGCTTTTAAGGCCAGTTGAAAGGATGCTTGGTAAATGATGCCATTCATTTGGTTTTATTATCTTTTTTATTTATCTTTATTGAAGTATAGTTGATGTATAATATTATATAAGTTTCAGGTATACAACAAAGTCACAATTTTTAAAGGTTACACTCCATTTATAGTTATTATAAAATATTGGCTATATTCCCTGTCCTGTACAATATATCCTTGTAGCTAATTTTATACATATGGTTTTATTCTTTAACTTTTAAAACAGATACTGTATTCACATAGCTCAAAAATCCAACAATATAAGGTATTCAGTGAAAAGACTTGTTCCAGTCCCCTGCCCAGCACCTGCCCCACTGTCACACTACCCCAGAGGGTCTCTATGCATGTAGAAATACAAACACGTGTTCTTCTGTCTTCTGTGATGGTAACATTTGATACACAGTTTACCTTTATGTCACTTGTTTGGAAGAATGGTTCTTGTTTGAAATTATATCTGCCAGGCTGCCATCATTATTTCTAGGGTCAAATGAAATAGTCAGTAGGAAAAGAGTTTGAAAAAGTTTAGAGGAAGCCATACACATTGAGAAGGGGGTTGAAAGAGGATGGCCCTGCCCTTTGGGAAACACTTTTAAGTGAAATATTTATGAAAAAAAAAGACAACACTCTAGAATCAGCAATTCCAACTTATAAGGACCCTTAGACATCTAGTCCAAATTCTGATTCCTCAGATGAGGAAACAAAGGTTCAGCGATGGGAAGCCATCACCTGGCTAGCTAGTAGCAGACCTGGGACTAGAATCTTGGTGTCTAGACTCCCAACCTAGTGTACTTTTAACTGTTCTTTGTGGCTCACTTCAATAAACAGTGCTGAGTGAATGCCACATGCCAGGTACTGTGCCCCAGCTTTGAATAAGACAGCCTCGCCCTTCTGGAGCTCAGTCCGGAGGACTGCAAGGCAATTACAGGATGGGGCGGTGAGTGCTATGACGGGTCTGCAGAAGGTGCTGTGGGAGCACACAGCTGGGATCTGACCCAACCTTCAGATGGGGGGAAGGGAAAGGGCTTCAGGTAAGTTCCAGGTGATGCCCACACCAAGCCAAGTCTTGAAGGTTGGGGAGCATTTACGAGATAAGCAACTGAGGCGAGAAAGCAGCGCGAGCGTGAGGACACAAACTAGCGTGGCTGTGTGGGAAAGAGCCGCAAGTCATTGTTCAGAACTAGAGCAAAGAGTGCGAGGCAGGAAGGAGAGGGAAGAGGGACCGGAGAGGCTGGCAGGGCCCAGAACACCAAGGGCCTGGCCCGTCTCCCTTGGGTGTCAGACTTTGTCCAGGGCAGCTGGAAGCCTCTGGGGGCGGCGAGCAGGAGAGTGAGGTGGGGACCTGCATCCATCTGCCGGGCTGCTCTGCAGAGCACGGACTTAAAGACGTGCTTCTCAGCCAGGGTGAGTTTGCCCGTCAGGGCACATTCGGAAAGTTTGGAGACGTTTTCACTGTCACTTGGGGAGTCGGGGGAGGTGCTACTGACATCTAGTGGCTGGAGGCCGGCAATGCTCCTCAACAGCCTACAGTGCAGGGGCCAGCCCCTCCCAGGACAGTTTTAGGGAGCCCACGACGTCAACACTGCTGAGATTGAGAAACTCTGAAAGCAGCGGGGACTCCATCAAGCAACACGCCAGGAAGTGTTATTTTTTATTTTTATTTTTATTTTGGCACGGCTTGCGGGATCTTAGTTCCCCGACCAGGGATCAAACCCGTGCCCCATGCAGTGGAAGCTCGGAGTCTTAACCACTGGACCGCCAGGGAAGTCCTGAAATGTTGCTGTTTTTTTAAAAAAAAATTCCTATTTATTCAGGTCAGGAGTCTATGGGAGCAATTCCCCTTTTCCTCTCGTTCGTTCCTCGTTCTTTTTTCATTAGAGTTCAGATCCCAGATTCTCTCTTGGCTCATTTCTAAACCTGAACTTTATCCCATCCCTGGAGGCATTTGTTATCCCATGGATGTATCCCAACTCACTGCGAGTGACGTGCTTCAAGTCGAGAAGGCAAAGAACAAACCGTTTCTTTTCCGAAGGGCTGTGGAGACTCGGAACTTTGGGGGGATCAACGCAACAGGAGGCTCGCCGCCTTCAGCTGTGTGACCTCACGCAAGTCACTTCACTGCTCTGAGGCTCAGGTCTCCTATCTTCCAAGGGAGGATAGTACGTGCTCTGCACACGTCCCTGGGTATCTGAGACAGTCAGGACGCCATGTATGTGGAGTAGTTTGTAACTGGGCAGCCCTGTCCCTGTGGAGGGGACCACTGCTGGCGCTGCAAGCACCCCTGGAACAGCTGTCCAGTCCACTCCCAGGCCGCCCAAAGGCACTTACCCGACTGTGGTAGGAGGACCCTCAGGCCCACTGCGGAACCAAGTGTAGGTGGCGGTAGCAGTCTTGGGTCCTCTCAGAATGAGTGATCACACCTAGGGATTCGCAGAACACCGCAACAAGGACAACAGACCACACTAACCTCGATAAGGACACGCATTGCTCTAAAGGTGTGTTCTGAGAGCAGAGAGGAAAATGCAGTTTCTTGCCACCATGAGGACCGAGTGCCCGGTTACCCCTCTCGGCAGACGTGGCCTGCTCTGTTCTAGGGGAAGGTGGTGACCGGATGGGACTGGAGCTGGCCGTCCTCAACAGGGAGCCTCTGGATGGGAGGAGGGTGGAGAGTTAAACATCACTTGGTTTTCAAGATTTCATATCACCCTGATACTTTTGTGACCTGAGAACTCAAATGATTCTACTACACTTTTGTGACACACAAGACACACGGAACGGTTATCGAGGTTTTTCTTTCCCAAGTATGTCGATGCAGATTTTACGTATCTAAAGACACTGGCGTTCAGCTTCTTGGTTTGGGTCCCCGTGTGCTTGTGTAATGCTGCCTTCCTCCACCCCACCGCATCCACACACCCCTGACCCAATATTTCATCTCTGAGGTTTGCATACTCGGGAATATTCTTTTGGGATGTGCTCTTCCTTTGCTTCCCAGATGAAGCTGGAGTAGAGCCTGAGCTAGACCCTGAGGGGTTGAGAATGTTCTTATGACCTTCACATATGGGGCGCTGTCGATAAAAGATGAGGAAATTTCTGTAAGGAATAAATCCAATGCTATGTTTGCATAATCTTTAATTGTTAAAGGTTTCTTTGGCATATTTGTGTACCCTCTGTGTCTGATGCTGTTGGCCATAATATACCTCTCCCACCCCCAAAGCCTCTTTAGCAATGCAGAGCCAAGTCACTGCTTTTGGGATTTCCGCAAATCTTGATTGAGGACTAAAGACCTAATTGTTCTTTTCAGGGCATCACTGAGAAAATGGCCTAGCAGATCTTACTTGTGCAAACCCATGTAACTGGTGCTTTACTAGTTTGAACACATTTTGTTTCATCTGTTGTTCTGTTTCTTGGCAGGCGTCTTCCTAAGTTCCAGAAAACATGGAGAAACCAATTATGATATATGGGCTAGAGAGTAGTCAGGTAATAACATTTACAAACAAGTATGCAATTTCAGTTATGACCCTAAAGGACTGTAATACCAAAGGCAATAGGAAAAAAGGGAAGACAATGGAAACACTGAGCATCACTGCCCCCAAGAAAACGAGAATCTTTCCCGTGTGTTTAGGAGTTGCTTTGGTATACCTGCCTGTCCCCCTGTGTGCCACCTACCACACGGCTGGGGAGTGTCTCTTTCACTTAGCAGACAGATTTTTTTCCTTCTAGGTTTAATACCCTTTTTTCTAGAGGCCAGAAAACAGCACAGGCCCCCAGAAGCCCACTCCGGTCTCTCATCTCTAAGAGCCTGGTCTTTGGGGCGAGGTGGGTGGGTCAGGTCTCTAGGGCAACTCTGGAGTTTTCATCCAGTGTCTCTGTTGGGGGCAGCCCAGTGTGGTCATGACCGTGGAACAGAACATCAAGGCATCACCATCAAAAGTCCAGCCATCCGGGAACAGCTCTGCCACAGTACTTGTGTTCTGAGCATGGCACTGTTCAGTGAGGCACTCGCCCTATGGCAGACCTGCATGCTCAGGAACAGCTGGAACGTTCTGAGTGGTCTTTATGACATCATGACTGTCAGGGATCCACCCACCTGGGACTGACTGGCACAGTCCAGTACTCAGGGTGTGTGGCCTTTATGGATGGAGAATGGGCCTCAGTTTAGGAAAGGCCCTGGGCCCCTACCACCTCCTCTCCCTTCCCGGGACAGTGTGGTGGCCTTTTAGACTGGAAGTGAGGTCACTCTGCCACACACTTAGAACCTGCCCCAACCCAAGATGCCTTGCTACATTTGACTCACTGGTTCTCTTTTCACGTGAGCGCACCTTATCTTCCCACCTAGATTGTAGGTGCATTGAGGGTGGGAACCTTGTCTCACTCAGCTTCACTTCACCACAGTGCCCGCCACCTGTCCACTTGGCAGCACTTAGAAGATATGTGTTGGCTGACTGGGCTCACTTGACAGGAGAACGTCAGCATTTAGCCCGAGCTTCATCGCTGAGAACTGACAGCCTTGCTGGGCATAGGCCGGGAGGAGGAAGGGCGGGGTGGGAGAGTAAGAAGATAAATAAGGGAAGGGGGTGACGGGGTGAGCATGAGGGTACAAGAGGAGGCGAGGGCAGGAACTGGGAGGGAACTGACATGACTGAAGGACTACAGGTGGGAAAGAATAGAATCCAAGGCCCAAGGTGTGGCGTCCTTCCTGGTGCGCTGACGTCAATCGCCCCTGCCAGCACCCCCCAACTGCCCTCAATTCAGGAAGGAGCTGACAGCGACGGAGGCAACTCCTCGCTCTAGTGAGCACCGCATCCTGGGTACAGATTCGCCCCACTTCCCATATGCGGGGGGCAAGTGCGGCCCCTGCCCTCTCCCTCCCCTGGCGGAAGGAAGGAAGCCCGGGAGGCGGGCTCGCACGTCTGATCCCGTGTGTCGTCGATGGTCTCCATGAAGCGGACCGGGCATGCTTCGCGCACTCACAGGGCTGCCGTCAGGGTCTGGAAGGGCTTCGTGGCGGGTCTGGGTCCGCGGGGCACATCTTTGCACGCAGGCTCCACCTTCCTGCAGGGGCCAGGCTGGACCAGGCGCCGTGTGTGTGGGAGAGGGGCTGCCAAGGCTTATTTCCTGCTCGCCCTCCTCCCGCCCCACCTGCTCCTCTCCGGGCTCCGTGCCACTTCTCCACACTCAGCTGCGCCGGGAAGGAGGCATCCGAGGAGGGCATGCTTTGGAAGAACCTGTCCTCAGTGCTGCCTGAGAGTTCAAAAGGCCTCTCAACCTGGACAGCCTGGAGGCCAGAATTTGTCGCTTCAGTGAGTGGCCTGGCTGGGGGTAGGAGGTGAAGTTGTGGCCCACCCACTTGCAGCTCCTGCTTCCAAGAGGAGCCTTTCTAATCGTCTGGGAAATCTCTCCTGGCTCCCTCGCGCAACCATTTTGTCTTCTAGGAGTTTCTCATCGCTGGTCTGCAAGTCTCTCTCCTCCGGGCAATTAAGAATCCCACTGCCCACCCTTCCAGGCCAGGTCCTCACCCTGGGCCTCGAACCAATGGCCCCGGGGCTTCTTAGGAGAGGTCTTGCTGCCCCTGCCCACAAAAGCTTGGCATGCAGGAGGCTGGAGCTCTGCTCTTTTGGAATGCATCTACGTAGGGCCTAGTGTTTCCAGTTTCGCCTCTTTCCCCCAGGGAACCCAGGAGGAGGGCAGGGTGTGGACCAGGGCCTGCTATGGCACTAGAAGGTTCATGGCGGTTGGTCTGATGGACCTTGTGGGAGTCAGATCAGCAAACAGAACTGAGGCCAGTCCTTATCATCAATTGTTTTCGTAGATCAGGAGCCTGTGGGCTCACCAATGGCAGTGTCCACACTCCTGCTTTGGCTGCTGGGCATCAAGCCTAAACAGTGAGAGCTCAAGACACACCCGCCCCTGTTATCCTAGGCACATTCTCCTAGCTTTGGGGAAGTGACCGGCTCTTTCTGACTGCTGTACTTTTTGATTCTCCCCGTTATGGTTTGTCTCTTCGTCGTCATGATTGTGGTACCTAATGGTTATTGGGCACTGTGGACAAAGAAACTCGCCTGCCACTCTAGTAAACAAAGAATGTTGCCCGCCATCAAGCCAGGAGCCACGCAGCTGCATCCCCAGCCCAACACGGTGCGCCCTGAGGGGAATTCAGAAAGGAGAAAAACAGGATACTGGCTATAGATAGTTAAGATGCATATCTAAGGAATGATTTCAATGAGCCCAGACTCTGGCATCTTCACATACAGAGAAAAGCACTAAAGTCATGAACTTGAGATGTTTGTGATTAGCAATAATCGTTTGATGTTTGACAACATTATTTTTTTTCAGCAAAAACTCCTATATCTCGTGGCTCCTCCCTTACCTCTTCAGAACGGTTCCTCAGAGCTCTCTGAGAGGCTGTCTCATGGACTATAGTCCTCAGTAAGGTCCCTGAATAAAACAGAACTTAAAACTTTTAGGTTGTGCTTTTCTTTTCTCCAGTCAACAGCACTTACAGTGTGCCTGTCCTTGTTTTGAGCGCTCTGCATGAATCGCTTCCTTTCATCTTCTTATCAGCCTTATGAAGTGATGCCTATCAAGATCCCCATTGTACACATGAAGCTCAGAGAGGTGAAACAACCTGCCTAAAGTCACAAAGCCAGTGCATGGCAGAGCTGGGGTTTGAAATCCTGTCTGTGATCAGAGCCTGAGTTCCTCCATCTAAGCCACAGTACCTCCCACCCCAGTCCATCCCCAGTCCATCCCTACCTCACTACACCATCTCAGCGGTCTCTGTGTGTGGGTCCTGGATCTGGGTGTGTCTTCCAGGCAGTGAGCTCAGCATTTCATCCTGGATAAAGAGGACACTTAGCAAAGCACTTTCCTTTCTTTATTGGGATTGAGACCAACTGTCTTATGGTAAGAAACCAACCACTCCATATATAAAGCACAGTGGTTAAGGGCAGGGGTTCTGAGACTTGGGGCTTTCATGGATTAAGAGAATTAATAAAACTGGGTCCTAACACAGGGCCAATGACTTTTGATTTCACCATTTAAAAGAACACTATTTATACTACTACTACTACTATTAATAGTACTACTAGAAATAATATCTAACCATTATAGAGAGAGGCTGTGATGTACCAAGCACTGTTCTCAGTCTTTACGTAAATTATCTGATTTGATCCTCATAAAGAACCCTATTCCATAGGCACTGTTATCCCCGTTTTAGAGATAAAGAAACTAAGAAACGTTAAGTAAATTGTTCCTGGGTCTGTGCTGATAACCATTACAATATAAGCTCACCCTTGATTCATAAAAGACATCTTTGAAAAAAATCAAGCACACAAGGGAGACTCTAACCTCAGAATTTGGGAATAAATAAGTAAAAGCTCAGTGAAGTTGGACAGCTCTGGGTTTGAGTTTGGGACAACTTATTTAATACTCTCTGTGCCTCTGTTCAACTGTAATGAAAGCACTGACACCTACCTAATGGGGCTATTGTGAGGAGTAAATAAGCCCTTCCCACGGTGACTGGCACATAATAAGGACCCCCAGTACATACCAGCTGCAGGCTTACTACTCCTCCTGGCACAGCCCTGCGAGCCCATCTGCTGGGGAGAAGCTGGGTATGGACAGGACAGCCTGGTCCTGCTTTGCAGGTCAGATTGTTGCTGTGACTGACTATCCCCCTCTCTCACTAACAGAAGCAGTCAAACATTTGGGCTTTACTTCCCATTGATTGAAATTGGTGTTGCCTTGGCAGCACTTGTAAACATTCCGGCTGGGAATCCTGGGGAAAAGCTGCCCAGAGACTTTCTGAGGCTTCCCGGGCTACTACTGTTCCAGACAAGGATCTGGTCACTCAGGTATCGAGGGTTATTAAGGGTGGGAGGGTTCCACAAAAAGGACCTGCAATTGTTCTCCCCATTCATCGCTCAGACCACAAACTTGGCCCTGGCCCTTCACACCCATTTTGCCCATCTGGCCTTTCACTAGGAAGGGAAGGGGAGAAAAAGAACTAAGAGAGGCCAGTTGGAGGGATGCTTTAGACTGGTGCCCACAGATGTGTGCGGGTAACATCTGAACTTTCCTGAGCCCTGCTCCCCCCTTGCCCTCTGCCACTGGAGCACAGGGCTCACTGGGTCCTTCCATAGACAAGGCCCCTACCTCATTTGCTAGGTGTTGAAGGGCACAGATTTGGCTTCCAGTCAATTTGTCAAGAGGCAGTTTGCTGAAAGCCAAGTCGCTGAATGACCAAGTAGCCAAATGGGCCATTTTCTGAAGGATCACGTTGCTGTATGGTTAACTCACCAAAGCCTACCGAATTTACCAATTTACAAAAAAACTATTGTTGTCTAACTATAGAGTTTACGGCAAATTGCTTTGGCCAAATTGGCATGGGCCTTGGGCTGGGGAGAGCTAGTTCTCTAGAGCTAAGGGCCTCCAGACACCCTTACCGCCACCCTTCAGGTCCTCCTCACTCTGGGATGGGCAGCCTGAGAAGATTCCGCTTTCCTCCAGAGAATGGAAAACTGTCCACCAGTTGCAGCAACAGGGAACTGAGGCAGAGGCAAACGAGCTTAAAATGCTGACATGAAACCCAAATGAACATGAGTCAGTATTATTCCCAGAATGTTTAAAGGCTGTTCACACCATTTCTGGCCTGACGGCCAGGGGAACTGGGGTTGCTTTGTACAGCACTCACCACACCTTGGGACCAGCGATGTCCAGAAAGGGAACAAAGGGTGACCCTTCTTGAAAGAGGCTCGCAGAAAGAGAGTGAGCACATTCTGGACGGCAGACGGAAATGTGAGATCAGGGCCCCAGGACTCTTTGTGAATCTTGGAGGGAGGAGAGTGGGGTGATTAAGAGCACAGGCTGTGGAGCCGGATGGTCTGGTGTGAGCTTGGCTTCCTCATCTCATATGGTAACGAGAGGCCCTCTCTTTATGACTCAGGGCCCCAGCAGGAAATTGTTGGCATACAGAAAGTAGGAGAGGTCGAGAAGTGTTAAGTAAAGGGAATATTTACAAAGGTGTGGGCAGAGGGTAGGGAAAGGTGGGGCTGGTAACACTGGGGCCATGGGGTTGAGGGGAGAGGAAGGTTACCCTCACCAGACTGACAAGTGGTGAGCGAGCTGCCCTGGGACAGATGGACGCCTCTTCCACACAGCCAGCCACAGGTGACCCTGGAGGCGGAGAGCCCCCGGTGAATACATGCCCAGAGCTCACTCTTCTCCCTTCAGCCTGGTTTCCCCATTGTGTGGCACCTCCTGGAAGCCAGAGGGCATGGGAGAGCCCACTGCTGCAGTCCTGGCAGGTCAGCGTTCCAGGGCAGAGAGCGGGGGAGGTGGGGAGAGTGGGCCTGGAAGGGCACAGGGAAGGTCTCCAGCCATGATCTCACAGCGCTGTGCTAAGAGGTAAATGGAACGAGGCCCATTACACACCCCAAATTGGGAGTTGCTACTTTTACAAAAATAAATAGCTCCCCTGGGAGTGAGAGAGCCACTTTCATGCAGGGATTGCCTACAGGGGGTTTATAACTGGCGCTAGAAGTACGTGACTGCTCCTCAGTGAGGAGACCTCAGTATTATAGCAGGGAAAGAAAGAATCCAAGACTCAAGGGAAAAAGATGGAAAACGTGCAAAGACTTCTAGCTCTGTGATGAACCCTTCACAGCCCTGATAACTCTAATTTCCACAGTCTCAACAAATGGTAAAAGCATTTGGAAAATTTTAGTTATCACTTATAAACATCTTACTAAAATAGGAGCAGACAAATGTTTTCTGAATAAATCTCAAGGCATGAGCCAGCATCATACTTACTGGTGTGACACCAGAAAGCATGCCCACTGAAGCCCGACGCAAAAGGAGGGTCACCATCTCCACTTTCACTTCCATTTTTCCGGAAGTGTTACCCAAAGCTAACACTTATATATTGTAGGAAAAGAGATGGCAAAAAATGATAGTTTCCGGCAGATAACTGTATACCTGGAAAATCCAAGAGAAAAAAACCTGAAAAACGAACCTCTCCTATACTGTACTGCCTCTAATCATTTTGATATACTTTTTTAAAGAGCCACTTGCCCTCAGTGGCCTAAAGCAGGGGCTGAAGTTCTAAGAAAGACTCAACTAGAAATCAATATTGTTGGAACTCTAAGGAAGTTAGGAATCATTCGGCTATGTCTTGCTGAAGTCTTCATGGTTATGAGAATTGGCAAATCCTTGGTTTTCAGGAATATGGACCTCAGCAGCCAGGCACAAAGGGTAAAGAGTGAGGCCTCTCTCCTACCCCAACCCCTAATTCCCTCCCTAGAGGCAACACCGTTTCCTGTGTCTTGTGATTCTTCAAGAGATAGTCTGTACTTAGACGAGAGTGTACACACGCGCACACACACACACACACGCGAAAAGTAACTTTTTGAGT
The DNA here is from genome assembly GCF_965194825.1 of Balaenoptera physalus. Taxonomy (NCBI): domain Eukaryota; kingdom Metazoa; phylum Chordata; class Mammalia; order Artiodactyla; family Balaenopteridae; genus Balaenoptera; species Balaenoptera physalus. The sequence goes on from NC_138903.1 coordinate 105,358,162, forward strand.
TTCTTTTCCCAGTCAAAAGAAAATGAATGTGACTAAAAATGTCAAATTTCAGAAGGAAGTAGATGTGGATAAAGGTCCCTACAAGCCAGATGATGGATACAGAAGACACTCAAAATGTAACTGAACTAGCTCTAGCTTTAGCCAAGAATGCCATCGCTGCTGCTATCAAGTCCATGGAAGGTAGTAATCCTCTTGGGGTGCATAAAGGATGGTCTCATTATATAACAGCACACTAGGAGGCAACTAATAAACTCATACCTTGTTTGCAGAAGCCGAAAACCCCATCAAATATATCGACTGGATCACACAGGGTGAATTCACAGAAGAAAGGGGCCGTAAACAAATGGAGGAGTTCATTTCGGTAAGTCCGTTGACCACTCCAGCTCAGCACACAAAGGGGAAGAACAATTAAAAGGCTCCTGTTTGATGCAAGGTGGGAGTCCTTCTAGGAAGCCTAAGCAATGATATCACAGGTGACCTGAATAAATAAAAACTGTCCTCATCTGGGTTGCAAAGTCAAGATGGGATAGTCTTTGAAGGTGAAAAGCCAATTGTATTTTCCGGTGTTTGTGTCGTCCTCACCGTACACCTCCCTAGGAAAATCGGATATTCTCAGCTAAGCAATTTCCCCATGCTGCTGCTCTAAATGGGGGCCTAGTGGCCTAAGGAGGGAGGTGCCCCTCTAAAACGGGGGTTCTCCAGACCCAGCTTTAGAGTTCTCATATTAGCAGAGGGGATGCACACAGATCACGAGTCTTTTTGATTTAGCTTTGGAATGTATTCACTGTACAGTCAGATGCACATGCTCATGAATTTCTTTTCTTTTTCCTCCTGGTCCTGGCTCTGACCTATTTGTGTGGCTTATCCCGGCAGCTCTGGGGAGAAGGCTCTGGGTGGCTTTGCATAACTGGCGGGGTGGATGAAGAAGAATGGCCTGAAATCCCCACTCACTGTATTTCCGTAGAAGAGAAAGCAGTTGAAATTGGTGGAGGCAAACTCTCCCAGCCTGGGAGAAGTCTCCAGCTGTCTCTGATCAGCCCATCCAAGCCTTCCACCCTAAGGGCACTTTCCCAGGCCCAGGAAGGCTTGGTCAGGTGGGAAGGAGGAAAAAGGTCAGGGGTTCCTGGCTCCACACCCTCCATCCGTGACTGCGGCATGGCTCGCCATTGCCATTGCAAGGGGTATCAAGAGCACAGTGAAGAGAAACGGTGCAAAGTACTAGTTGCTCTTGGGCCTTCCTGCTCTGGAGCACATCTCCCATTTGGGTTTGGGCAAAAGTTCCTGCCTGCTGCACCCAAAGTTTGTGAATCAGACTGAAATTGGACACAGAACAAGCAGGAAAATGTTCCCCTGCAGATCCTACTGGTTCTGAGTAAAAGGCAAAAGTCAGTCCGGACAGTGGCCTATAGGGCCCGACATAATCTGAGTCTCCATCCCCCCTTCCTCCCAACTGCCTGCTCAGACTCCATCACCCACCACCTTCTCCCCGTTCACCTTCCTCACTCCAGCCATGCTTGCCTCCTTGCTGTTCAACTGCCAGGCATGCTCCCACCTCAGGGCCTTTGCACTTGCTGTTCCCGCTGCCGGAACCCTCTCCCCTGAGATCTACTCTCATGGTTTGCACTTTCCCTCTCTTCAGGTCTTTGTTAGGATGCCTTTTGCTCACTGAGGCATTTCCCGGCCACCTGATCTAAAATTGCACCCATCTCTCCTCTGACTTATTTATTTTTTTCATTAGCACTTACCTCTACCTATGATATTAGATTTTATTTACCCTATTGCCTTTTTTCCATCACCAGACCACATGATCCATGAGGGCAGAGACTTTTGTTCATTGCTCTGTCCCCAGGCCTTAGAAAGGTCAGGTACATAGAGGATGTTCTATAAATATGTGTTGAATACATGAACAGATTTATTCTCTCCATACCATTATTCTTCACAGATGAAAAGCTAAGTCAAGGGCTGTTGTGAGGACACAGACAATTAGAAAGTAGAAGGTGACAGAAAAGCTAAAAGCTCTATATAACTCCTGACATAAAATCACCCTGTTCCCAGCCCCACTAATGCAGCAAGCCCTAGAAGTGAAGTCTACCATCTAAGTGCTAGGCATTTCTGATGGAGAACTTTCTCAAGCCTACTGCAGATTTCCCAGAGTCCACCATACACCAGGGGACAGCAAATTAGGAGTTACCATTTCCTGAGTGAGCACTGCTATGTGCCAAGCACCACTAAGCACTTCACATGCATTATCTCATTTAATCCTCACAACAAACCTGTGTATAGGTACCTCAGTGTACCCATTTTACAGATGACGAATCTTGAGGCTCAGAGAGGTTGGGCAATTTGTCCAAAGTCTTTCTGATTAACCAGCAAAATGAAGTTCTGATCATAGGTCTGTCTGATATACTTCTTCCACCTTAACAGGAGAAGTACTTTTTGATGACAGAAATAATGCAGTTTACTATCAATGAAAAATGCAAATTCAAAAGATTTTAAGGTATTGCAATGTGAAAGGGGGCACGGGTTCAATCCCTTGGGAACTAAGATCCCGCATGCCATGCGGTGCGGCTCCCCCCCCCAAAAAAGAATGATTAAATCTGGTATCACAAGGCTTGTGTGTTTGTGGGGAGGGAACCGGTGCACTTATACATTGCCAATGGGCATAATAATTGGTTAATTTTCTTCAGGAATGAAATCTGGCAACAAGAATACACAAATAAGTTCTTAATATAAGAAAAACTGGAAAATCCCCCATGCCTATCACATACTTAAAATATTTTACAATAAAATAAGACATCATTATTAAAAAAAAAAACTCTGAGCAAAAAGACACAAAGTAGAAAATGAAAGTTCCCAGATCTACTCCCTCAAATGTCACTTACCATTGATAACAGTTTTGTGCATATACTTCCAGGTGCCTGTTGATTTTGAGTGTCCAATAATATGTAATTGGCTAAGCCATCCATGGTAGAGTAGCACAATGAGATACTGTTTCCTGGAAGTGAGTATATGAAGCATATGAAGCAATGTTATGTAAAAATGATAAAACATGGGATAACACACACTCACTGCACAGAGATAAAAATGGGAAGAGAGTGGCCTGATGGAGATAGCTGAATTTACTGTGTCTAAGGCTGCTTTAGAAAATCCTAGAACTGAGACATCTGATGGGGTGGAGAGAGCACTGCTCGGGAGCCCTCCGAGCTGGCTGCTCGGGAGCCTGGGTCCCAGCTGTTGTGTGGGATTGTCCCTTCCTATTTCTAGGCCCCAGGATCCTCATCTGCAAAGTGAGGGGCCTTGTTAGATGATCTTTAGGGACCACTCCAATGCTACAAAGTCTGTGATTGTGTGACAGATTAAACATTAGGCCTGAAAAAGTGTATCAAATAACACAGAAAGGTTGGGAAAAAAAAGACATGCTCCAACGGGCCTCATGGGGTTGGCTGTCGGACTCCTTCACTGAAAGGGAAAATGATCTATGTAAGATGACACAGAACTGATCTCAAGGAATCTAGAGTCTGGTGCTCCTCTCTGGCTAACTGAAACAGCCAATTGGGTATAAGTTTGAAATAAAGTTAGCTGAGGCAGAAGGCCAGTCTACATTTTTTTTTTTTTTAAAGGAAGGCCTGAAGTCTTTTTACCATTTCCTCCCAAACTCTCTCTCTACATCACTGGGATTGTTAGACAATCCTACTTCCTTCCTTCTGTGGACCTTCATCTTAATTCAAGATCTTTTTTAGGAAGCTTTCTGTGCCCCAATAGCCAGTGCAACGGTGTTCCGTTGAACTTGTGGAACACCTCTGGCATTCAAGGCCTGGTGCCCAGACTCAAGGCTACATCATGCCTGTGTGGACCCTAGGTGTTAGTAAGATCTGTGCTTTGGAGGGGGAAGCTTCTCCAAGGGATCTGAGGGATCTGAATGATCCCTTGCCTGATCTATTCCTTTTCTGACCTTATTTTACCTACCACCTAGGGCTGCAATGAAGTGAGTCTGATTTTCCAAAACAGCTTGTGAAATCAGCCCCCTTACTTTCTAGTCACACCTTTAGGTCTTCTGGAGTAGAGTGAACAGAACACGTGTTCTAAGCACTTTCTAATTATTTTCCAATTAACCAAAGTTGCCTTCCAAGTAAAGGTCTGGAAGGAGGTTAGCGTGTACATGTGTGTGGTGTGTATGTACACACACACTGAGCGTGGGCCCCTGAGCTCCAAAGCCCAATCTCAAGCGATGTCTGCACTATTCACTTATTTGACATTTTAGCTCCACCTTTTCTCTCCCCTACCTGTGGAGATAAGCGGGAGTTGACTATAGTTTGAATCCCAGTCAAAAGTGTTAGAAATGGATCCAGAAGCAGGGCTGTAACCCCTACTGTTGTGCGCTGCCTTCGTCTAGACAGCTTGAACAGAAGTCTGCTTTTCTTCCTTTGTGTGCTTTTTATTTTTTCCTATGAAACAGAACTGGGAGTATCAAGGCCGCTGGTCGCACTACACAGAGTTTTTAAAGAGGGAAGATGTGATTCACAGCTTCCACTACATCTACTGTGTACACTGGAACATCCCAACTGCTTGGAGACCCATAGCACGAACCACTGCCAGTGTCTACTTCACCATCAAGATCAACACAAACAAACCTCCGGTAAGCGCTTTCCTTTTCTGCCCTGTTCCCTTCAGTGAGGCTTCGATGAGAATAGAGACTTCTCTTGTCAAGGCCATTGATGGGCCCCTTCTTTGTGAAACAGAACAGTCGTATTTCTGTCCTCGTCTTGCTTGGCCCATCTGCAGCACTTGCCATAGCTGATCACTCCCTCCTCCGTGAAATGTTCCATTTGGCTTCTAGAACAACATTCTCTCCTGGTTTTCCTCCTGCCTCACTGACCATTCCTGCTCTACTGGTCTACTGGCCTCTCCTCCTCTCACCAACCTCTTCATGTTGGAATGTCCCAAAACTCAGGCCTTGAATCTTTTCTCTAGCCTCACCTCCTTGATGATCTTATCCAGTCTCCTGGCTTTAAATGCCACCTCTAGCTTATGATTCCCAAATTTCTATCTCCAGCCCAGATTTCTGCCACTTGGATGTTTAATAAACATCTCACTTATTGTATCCAAAACTGAACTTATTTGCCTTTCCAAGTCCAACCTACCTGTGCCTTTCTCATCTCAGCTGATGGCCAAAATCCTTGGCATCATCCTTGACTCTTCTTTTTCACTCACATCCATTAGGAAATCCTGTTGGTCCTACCTTCAAAAATAGGCCCTGATGGGACTCCCCTGGTGGCGCAGTGGTTAAGAATCCGCCTGCCAATGCAGGGGACACAGGTTCGAGCCCTGGTCTGGGAAGATCCCACATGCTGCGGAGCAACTAAGCCCGTGCACCACAACTACTGAGCCTGTGCTCTAGAGCCCGCGTGCCACAACTACTGAAGCCCGCGCACCTAGAGCCCGTGCTCCACAACAAGAGAAGCTACCGCCACGAGAAGCCCGTGCACCGCAACTAAGAGTAGACCCCGCTTGCCGCAACTAGAGAAAGCCCACGCTCAGCAATGAAGACCCAACGCAGCCAAAAAAAAATTAAAAAAAAAAAAAACAGGCCCTGAATCCAAGCATTTCTTCCCACTCCACCTCTACCACCCTGGGCCAAGACACCATCATCTCTCACCAAGTTTATTTCAATAGGCTTCTAACTAGTCTCTCTGCTTCCACCCTTACCCGCATCCTGTCTCTTTTCAGCCAGCCGGAGTGAGCCTTGGAAAAATGAAGTTATGTCACGCGTCTGTTTTGAATGTTCCAACATGCTTTTCAAACTTCAAAGTGCATGTGAATTACTCAGGGGTCTTGTTAAAAGGAAGATTCTGATTCAGCAGGTCTGGGGCTCAAACTTCTGCATTACAAAGAAGCTCCCAGGGGATGCTGATGCTGCAGGCCCACAGGCCATACTTTGAGTAATGAGGGCCTACAGGCCTTGTGTGATCTGGTTCCTTGTTATTTTGACTTTCCCGTTACTCCTTCCCCCTCACTCTGCTCCAGCCACTCTGATCTTGCTACTCCTTAAATAAGCCAGGTGTTGTCCCTCCTCAGGGCTTCTGCGCTTGCTGTTCCCTTTGACTGGAACCCTCTCCCCTAGGTACGTGCACAGCCTGCTCGCTCACCTCCTCCACTGCACTTTCTACCCACCCCCATGATTTTGCTTTTCCTCCATAGCACTTATCACCTTCTGATCTTCTATGTAACTTCTTATCTTGTTATACTCTGCTCCCCCACCAGAATGTAAGCTTCAGAAAGGCAGGGATTTCTGTCTTGCTGTAAAACAAAGCCTGGTAAATAGCAGGCACTCAATAAATACTTGAAGGAATGACTGCTTGTAGCCACTAGGTCGACCGTGAATATGAAATATGTTGATAGCTGGTGTGAAAGGAGTCCAAATAACATGTATGACTCCAAGGCTAGGGTCCTTAGAACAGGGTTGGTACCAAGCATAATGCCTGGAATACAGCAGAAATAAAAATGTTATTTCCCCTCTGCCTTCATCCTTTCAAAGTTATTTGAGGCTCTGCCTGACTCTAAGGCTTTATATATGACGACACAGTGAGCCAACTATGTCCTATATTCATCCTATCCTAGTACAAACTTACCTAGTTGGAGGGTTTGGAACCTGGAGTGATCTAAAGAGGTAAAATCTGTGAGTTCTCACTTCTCCTGGTCATATATCCCGCCATCAGCTGTCTTGCTAACTGGTGAGCTCTAAGATCGGAAAGTGAGGCTGCTGGAGGTGAATGAGACCATGACAAGAGACCACACAGAGACAGGGCTTGGGAGCCTGGCTCTCGCTCAGAATTCCGAGTATAATTTTGGAGGGGACACTGGATGGGGACCACTGAGACAGCGTTACAACCTAGATTTTTATGCTGCTTTTAAAATGTTTTTGAATCATGTTCATCTATATGGTTTCATTCTTAGGCCATCCCTACAAGGTAAGTTGGTACTGTTGGTTGAGTAAACTGGAGCACGTAAAGAAGGCACATGACTTCCTCATGCTCCTAGTAATGAGAGCACAGCCTCTCTTGACTTGTTTTCAATTTTGTGGATACTCTTAAGGTATTTGTTGCCAAAAAGATCTTTTGGGGAACACAGGTTTGAAGTGAAAAAGAACTACTACCTACAGACCTCCAACTCACAGGGAAAATGAATTCTAGAAATTGAAGAGTCTACTTATGGACACTTGTAGCAATGGAAAGAATCATGAGTTGGTGTGACTGGTCTTGGCTGACAGCTGTCTTTTTCTCTTAGGATACACCCATTGATGTCTCTTACGTCTTTGAGAGCCATTCATTTGTTCACAGGTAATGAACATTTAGAGACTTACTTTATTTTTTATTTTTTTTAAAAATTGGTCATAGCTTTATTCAAACGAGTAAAGTTTTAGCTGGTAGTAAGGCAAAGCACTGTTCATTAACATTTATTTATTTCCCAGTTAGATATATATATATTTTTAAATTTTTTAATCAGTCATCAATTTTATACACATCACTTTACACATGTCAATCCCAATCGCCCAATTCAGCACATCACCATCCCCACCCCCCACTGCTTTCCCCCCTTGGTGTCCATACGTTTGTTCTCTACATCTGTGTCTCAACTTCTGCCCTGCAACCCAGTTCATCTGTACCATTTTTCTAGGTTCCACATACATGCGTTAATATACGATATTTGTTTTTCTCTTTCTGGCTTACTTCACTCTGTATGACAGTCTCTAGATCCATCCACGTCTCAACAAATGACTCAATTTCGTTCCTTTTTATGGCTGAGTAATATTCCATTGTATATATGTACCACTACTTCTTTATCCATTCGTCTGTCGATGGGCATTTAGGTTGCTTCCATGACCTGGCTATTGTAAATAGTGTTGCAATGAACATTCGGGTGCATGTGTCTTTTTGAATTACGGTTTTTAGAGACTTACTTTAAAAGGGTGGTGGGAAAACTCATCACACTCCAGGAGCCCAGCAGGCCCACAGCCACAGGTAATTTACATAATGGTCACTTTTCTTCTTTGGACCACCTACTCCATTAAGATGGGCTGAAAGTAGGAGTCTGCCTTTGTTCTAGAAAATTGTTTTTATTTTTAGTGTCTCCTTTTTCAGTGATTATAAATGTGAGGATTAGTTGCTGGAGTAGGGTGGGGCCAAGGTAGGTCATGTCTACTGTTTCTATGTGAAACTTCAGTCACATGGAACTAACATATAACAATTCCTTTTATTTGTACAGCGTCTCTCTTAGAGAATCGTTACATATAAACTCATTAAGCCTTTTATTGAAGGGGCCTAAGGAACAGAGATGACCTTTGTCCCCCACCCACAAAAGGCATTTTGCTCACTAGGAATGTAACAGAGTATACAGGTAATCAATCCCTGGCTCAATGTTTTGTTTCATTTTAAAAACTTCTGTTGTGTTTGTTTTTCTTCCTCTGCAGACCAGGAATGACTCACTTTCAAGAAAAACACCTGAGGGACATTATTGAGGCCAAATATATTTTAATGAATTCAAATATCTTCCAATTCAACAGGGTCAGAATCTTCCAGAATATTTTAGGAATAGATTTCTCATCGGAGTGTGTTAAAAATATGATACTGCACATCAAACCACGGAATATTTATTGAATAATAAACTTGTGGCACACAATCCAGCTGCATTGGTTTTCTTTGCATTCATTCATTTTCCAGTTGGCAACTTCCATCACATTAGCAGAGTAACCAGTAAGTTGTCTTCTATTTTTTTTTTTAAATTTTATTTATTTATTTATTCATTTATTTTTGGCTGTGTTGGGTCTTCGTTTCTGTGTGAGGGCTTTCTCTAGTTGCAGCAAGTGGGGGCCACTCTTCATCGCGGTGCACGGGCCTCTCACTATAGTGGCCTCTCTTGTTGCGGAGCACAGGCTCCAGACGCACAGGCTCAGTAGTTGTGGCTCATGGGCCTAGTCGCTCCGCGGCATGTGGGATCCTCCCAGACCAGGGCTTGAACCCGTGTCTCCTGCATTGGCAGGCAGATTCTCAACCACTGCGCCACCAGGGAAGCCCTGTCTTCTATTTTCTAAAAGGTTTTTCCCATCACTATCTGCATCACTCAGAGTCTTATGGGTACAAAAGCTGAGTTTAGGGAGTTGCTAAAATTCACCTGTCAGACCAAACTGAGATTGGTCCTTGGCTGCTTGTTCCCCCATTTGAGCCTAAGTCTCTAGGCTGGACACACCTCTTTCATGGGCACAACTAGGGAACAGAAAAATGGCAACAGTTCTACAGCTCATAATATAACCAGTCTGAAGGGTTTCCCTACTCACAGATCCCTTTATTTACTGCAAGTTAAGCCTCACTGTTAAACAATACATTCTGAAACTATGAAACTGGGCGTGCTGCCTAACACAACACAGCATTACAACTGTGATGGCACCAGGGTGGTTTGAGGATTGGGTGCAATGAAACAGGGAAGGTTCAATCGCCACCCTTACTATTTCTTGTCTTCTTCCCATCCTCACGCCAGATCGTTCCTACCATCCCTGTGAGGTTGTCTTGCCTGGCTGCAAGGTTTTAAAACACCAAATACAAAATTATGAGTGATTACTTACAGGTACATCAGAATATGTATTTATGTACACAAGCACTGGAAGGGAACACAGAATACTAAAGACAATTGATGGGGTAAGACTGGGGGTAATTTTTCTTTCTTCTTTTTTAACTGTTGCATTTGTGCAATCAATTAAAAAGGAGGGAAAATCTCATCAGAGCAACAGGTGAGGAGGGGGGAAACTAGGTAAGTCTCCTTGGAGAACAAAAAATATATTTCAAATACAATAGCCCTCCCATTTGACTTATGGCTCAGGTGACTAAAACACAGTTTGAAGCAGTAACTCTAATAGGCTGAAAATAAAATACTTTTAGCCCTTTTATTCTTTCCCTCCTCTTTCCCAAAGAACATGCTACTGAAGCTATTCTTTGGCAGATCTTTCCTGAAAAAAACCTTGATGAAAGATATGATAAAGTTCTGAAATAAATTAATATATTTTCTTTCATTTATTCAACAAGCATTTGTTGAGTATCTACTCTGTGGAGGAGACAGAAGAATCCGATGAAAATCCACAATATTCATATATCACAAAATTGTTGCATTTAAACTACCTTGCCTACTGAATGAAAATCAGAGAACAAACCCATTCAGTCTCTAGGAACCAGTAACAAAAAGTAATGTTCTTAGAGAACAAAATTTTTATTTTTTCTTCTTTTTTTTTTTAAAATTTTTTTTGGCCACCTGCACAGCTTGTGGGATCTTAGTTCCCCGACCAGGGATTGAACCCGGGCCCTCGGCAGTGAAAAACGCCGAGTCCTAACCACTGGACCACCAGGGAATTCCTGAGAACAAAATTTTTAAATGGGGAATATAAATTTAGGTTTTATTACACAGGGAAGTGGATGGATTATGACTCACAAATTTGGGACCTAGTTTCCTTTTAACTTTTGGAAATAATACATTTATTAGGCTAGGCAACAATGATGATAAATCGAAATCACTTCAAATTCAAGGATCATAAATGTTGCTACATGCCAACTGGCTGTTTGGTTCATTAATTGTGGGTTAAAGTTAGACATTTTCCTAGAACATATGTTAAGTAGTAAAAATTTTATCTATACTTTGATAAAGTATATAAAGTATATTTTCACTGCCTTGTTTTAAAACATTTTTTCTTTTATTTTTTTTGAAGAGTACACTGCATTTATTTAACCCCATAAATTATAACATCTTAACACATGTAAATTATTTGTATTTTTAAAGTGCTTTGAAAGATATTTATTTATTTATTTAAAAATTTTTTTTACTTTTTAATTTTTAAATTTTTTCAATATCCACCAGCCATTGCGTGACACACCAGCCGCCTCCCCAAGGAGCTTGAAGGTGAGGGGAGATGCCCAGTCTTGCCCACCACTTCCAGAGGCCGAGGCCAGCCACAGAGCCCTCAGGTTTGGGGACAGTCCCACCAGCCACTTGCTATTCATGCTTCCCCAGGAGTTGCTGAAACCCAGGTCACAGTTTGCCGTGGACTTGCAGACAACGGCGTCCAGAGGGCTCGTGTTTTACACAGGCACTAAGAACTCCTTTATGGCTCTTTATCTTTCGAAAGGACGTCTGGTCTTTGCACTGGGCGCAGGAGGAAAAAAACTGAAGCTCAAGAGCAAAGTGCAGTGATGGGAAGTGGCACACGGTGGCATTTGGGCAAGATGGAGAAAGGGGGCGCTTGGTTGTGGATGGTCTAAGGGCCCGGGAGGGAAGTTTGCCCGGAAATTCCACCGTCAGCCTCAGAGCACCAGTTTACCTGGGATCATCTCCATCAGGAAAACCAAAGACCCTCCCCCAAAACAGCTTTGTGGGATGCCTGAGGAACTTTCAGTTGGATTTGAAACCCCTGGACACTGCTTCTGCAAGCTTTGGGGTGTCTCCCTGCTTGGATGGCTCTTTGGAGAAAGGCATCTACTTTTCTCAAGAAGGAGGTCATGTCATCCTAGCTAACTCCGTGCTTTTGGGGCCAGAATTTAAGCTTGTTTTCAGCATTCGCCCGAGAAGTCTCACTGGAACTCTAATTCACATCGGAAGTCAACCTGGGGAGCACTTATGTGTTTATATGGAGGCAGGAAAGGTCACGGCCTCTGTGGGCAGTGAGGCAGGTGGGATCCTGACATCGGTCACACCAAAGCAATCTCTGTGTGACGGACAGTGGCACTCAGTGACAGTCACCATAAAACAGCACATCCTGCACCTGAAACTGGACGCAGACTATAGTTCCACCGCTGGACAGCACCCCGTCCCCACTGCCCGCACGCAGGAGCATCTGCACATTGGAGGTGTCCCAGCTAATTTGAAAACCCTGAAGCTTCCTGCGTGGAAATCCTTTTTTGGCTGCCTGAAGAATATTCAAGTCAACCACATTCCTGTCCCTGTCACTGAAGCCGCAGAAGTTCGGGGGACTGTCAGTCTGAATGGCTGTCCTGACCACTAACTCAAACCCATCACAAGGCAAGGAAGTTCACCTCCGGAAGCACTGATTACCCAACGCCCCTCCCTCTCCCCTCTCAAGGTCGTTCTTGACTTAAGACACCATCCCGATGGGTTTATTAGCAAATCTCATTTTTAATTCCAACCACACATACCCATCATTTTGGCATTCAGTGCTACATATATATTTTACATAAAAATCCCATTTCTTGAAGAGGATGAACAAATCCTTACATGCTTCTGGTAATATCATTTTCCACTAAAAGTTTGATGTCTTTTAAAGAACATTATTTTCCACTTGTTAAAAAAAATATCTTTCAAAGCACTTTAAAAATACAAAAATTTTACATGTGTTAAGATGTTATAATTTATGGGGTTAAATAAATGCAGTGTTCTCTTCAAAAAAAAACACCTTTTTTAAAAAAAAAAAAAACTTTATTGTAAGGAGAGAGGGCATTTTATAACAGCAAAGTCAGAAATTCCCCATCACTCAGATAATTTAAATTTATCCTAGGCACATAATAATGCAGCTCAAAACAACCTTAACAAAAACAGCCAAAACTTCTACTATCCCCTCCCCCCTTCGCTCGTATGTCCTAACAACTAAACTTTAACAAAAGGAGGGAAGGAAAAAGATCACGATCTCACAGTCCCAGAATTTTCCATTTCTCCCAAACTTAAAAGCCAACAGTAGCCATAAAAAAGTGAGAAAGTGAGGGGTTCTATATGAAGTTACAGATTAAACTGAATGACAGATGTAAAAAATAAACTGAAAAGTTTAGCAATGCTTAAAATGAAATCTGCTTATTACAAAGGACAGACTTTAAAAACGTTTAACATCATTTTAGCTTCATCCTTATGAAGCAACCAAGTTAAAACAATGAAAACAATGACTCATTATATTTTTCCTTATTAAACTCCTGACCATTGTTGACTCCCATCCATTTCTAGTATTCAAATAATGATCTAAACACAGCTCAAAGGGAAATAATGTACTTACACTGGCACAACAGGAGACTTCCCAATATTTTATATTTGAAATAACCATTTTTAATTAACCTATTAAGAATTTTAAAACTAATGTTCACATTTTCAATTCAACAAGTCTGTGGGTTAGTTTGCTTTTTGGTTTGTTTGTTGGTTTTGGGGTGGAGGTAGGGACTAAAATCAAAATACATTACTTCCAGAGCTGACAATAATATTGTAATATACAAGTCAACCTTCAAATTCCAGATTTGCTTTTTTCAGCCATGCCTTCATTTTGGTAACAAAAGTGGCCTCCTGTGTGTTTCTATCAAGTCCATTTATAACACATTCAACATAGAGGAATGATAATTTCTCACAAGTTCAGTTGGGATGGGTTGGGGAGTGGGCACCATGTAGAGCTAATGGGAGCACTGTCCCATGGTGTGAGTTCAGTTTCTCACCTCACCAGCACCTTCTCTCAATGCCACCTCCCCCAACACAGTAGAGTTTCATTCATAATTTGGATTTTTAAACCAGAAGGTTGTTTTGGTCAATCCAAAATAACCCAAAGAGCTTGCTAAAGTTACATCAATAAGCAGCTTTTTATAGAAGGACTGAAAGAATTAAATAGAAGGCACAGTATAGCACTGTAAAGCTTCTTCAGATCTTGATAATCTTTTTGTGTGTATATATGGAACCCAAACTTTCTTTTTTGTTGTTAAAAATGTCTGATGAACAATCAGAAAATCCTTATTTGTCCTCTTTCCCTTTAGTTTTTCTGTATACCATCTCTCGAAAACTGGCCAGAATCTTGTTTTCTCTCTTTCGTCTCTCTTCTTGGTTAAAGGATGCAAGGGCTCTCTTCTCATCAGCACTATAGATCTGGTTCTCTTTTCGCAGTCGCACAGCCTCCATTCGGCGATGCCTGGAGATAATTTTATTTTTGGCTTAATTTCTCAGTAATTATTTTCATAGTGCTTCCTCACTAATCCTTTCGTAATACAGAGTAGTCTATTTAAAAAGCCGACAAATAGAAACTGTTTCTGTAATGAGTTAGATTTTCAAAAGATCATTCATTTTATCTGCTGACATGTCCTTTGATTCATTTCTAGTATTCAAATAATGATCTCTGCGGTTCTGTCAATAGGGTGAATGTTATTAATTTCAAATACTAAGGGCCTAAGTCTGGTTCTGTTATTTCCAGTAAAACAACTAGGAACAGGCAAATTATTAAACTTCCTAAGTGATATGTAGACCTGACAGTAGGATAGATAAGATTTAAGTTGTCATCTAGCAGGTGGAACTTCTTCAAAGTTCTAATTTATCATACAACCAAAAGAACCAGGTTTAAATCTACAATCGAATTTTTGGGTGAGTTTTGTGGGTGGATTTAACTTCCTTAGAATTCAGTTGCAGCTCAAAGAAAAGAAAGAAGGGATTTTAGCACAAGGACCAAATCAGGAAAGTATAGGGGTCGAGGCAGAGGGAAACTCTTACATCATCTTCAAAAGGTCTGCCTATATAGAAGGAAAACTTCATGAAAACCTGCCTCTTTTATGTATATGTACCCAATCCTACACAATCAATTCAAGATGAAGCTTGAACTATGCCTAGAAAAACAGAGCAAACTGAGTAAGGAGAAGAGGGGAGGATCATTTCAGGTTAGTGTGAAGGTGGGGGAGTGGCAGGTGGTAAGTCAAGGAGACGACAATGTATTTAGGTTGCTCAGGGTATAGTGAGTAGTTTATCTGGAACGGAAAGTGCCATGTGAATGATGCTGTAATAAACATCAATGTACACATCTCCTAGTACATGGGAAAGATTCTCTTGGGTATGTAGGTATGGAGTTGCTGGGTCATAAAATATGTGAATGCTCAACTTCCCAAGATAATGTCAGAATGTTTTCCAAAATCGTTGTACTGATTTATACCACCACTGGCAATACTTAAGAGAGCCTGTGGATCCACATCCTCTCAAATGCTTGGAATTGTTAGAACTTTGAACTTACCTCTATCAAATGGGTGTAAAATGGTATTTCCATATGTTGATTTCCATTTCCAATGATAACGAACATCTTTTTTGTATGTGTAGGCCATATATTTTTTCCTTCTGACAAATGCCTGTTTGTGTCATTTTCCCACTTTTCTTTTGGATTGTTTATAGGTATTCTTTAAATACTCTCAATACTAACTATCAGTTGTGTGTATTACAAGATCTCATCCCAGCTTGGAACTTGTCTTTTTACTTATTTTAAGATGTCTTTTGATAAACAAAAGTTCTTATTTTTAACTCAGGCAAATTTATCAATATATTATTTTATAGTTAGTGCATTTTTTTTGGCCTTCTTTAAGAAATACTTCCCCACCCCAAGATCTAATAGAAATCTCCTCATATTTTATACTAAGAGTATTAAAGTTGTTTTTGACGTTTAACTCCTGATCTAGCTGCAATGATTTTTAAATATGGTGATACAGGGTTCTACTTTCATCTTTTTCCATACAGATAACCATTTTCTTCCTGATCCATTTATTGCCTAGTTCATTCTTTCCCCGCTGATCTGACATACCAGCTCTTTCATATAACAAAGTTCCATACATGTATGGCTCTGCCCCTGGGCTCTGTACTTTATTCCATTGAACAGTTCATTTGCTACGCCACTCTTCCAAAGTGCTGCAAGCTTCATAATAAGCCCTCATATATGGTAGGGCAAATCACCTTCCTGCTCTTCTTCAGAAGTAAGATGGCTATTCTTGGCCCTCTAGTCTAACATATAAATTTTAGAACCATCTTATTACGTTTCATGAAAATCTCAGTTGTGATTTTGATTGGAACTGCACTGAATCTACAGATTAATTTTGGAAGAACTGACAACTTTACAATATTGCCTTCCTATTCATGAACATGATACCTCTCCATTTATTTAGGTCTTCTTTAATGTCTCTTAATAATGTCTTATAGTTTTCCCTGTAAAGGTCTTGGACATCTTTTGTGAAGATTTATTCCTAAGTCCTTCATATTCTCTGATACTATTATAAATGTTTTCTTTTTATTTAACTACATTTTCCAGTTCTTTGTTGCTGGTACATAAAAATGCAATTGATTTTTGGGTATTAACATTATATCCAACTATTTGTTAAACCTTCCTATTATTTGTAATTCATCTGAAGATTCTTTAGGATTTTCTATGTAAAAAATCATATCATTCACAAAAAATGACAGTGTTATATCCTCTGTTCTAATTCTTATGCCTCTAATTTCTTTTTCTTGTCTTACTAGTCCTTAGGTATAATGTTTTCAAATATCAGTCCTCAGAATTCCAAGATTCTGGAGATGCTTCAGGGGTTCCACAAATATTTGCCTCCAATTTCACTTAAAAATGTTTACCCACTTTTAAAAGTTTATGAAGTTTTAAAAAATCCAAAATTCAGTTTGATCTTGGTACTGATACCCTATTAGTTCACTCTCCTTGCTCTTCCTGGGACTTTGCTTTCTCTTCCCAATTTTGTATTCCTTTTCTCATGCTAAAACTGATCTCTGTTCTCTGTCATAATCCTTTTCTGCTCTTCATTCTCAGAGTCCAGAGAACTAGAGAGTCCACGTTCTCTGACTCCACAGAGAACTAGAGACAAACTCAGAAAACAGGAAACACTGTCTTATGTAAATGCTTTCCTAACTACCAGAATGCCACATTCCTCGTGGGGCAGTGATAAATAGCTGAATTTAACTATATCCTCCGGAGGATAAACTATCTGTACCAAAATATGGATTAGAAAAGGACACTGAAAAGACTGATTCTTTGAAGTTGGAGACACAGCCGAGTTGCATACCTACTTGGAATTTTAGACAACTATATTTATACTAACAAAACCAATATTAAACCAATATTTATACTTTACTTTTCAACAGGAATGGTCACTTAATGAAAATCTGTCACCAAAATATAATTTTGGTAGTGAGAAAGGAAACTGACCTCAATGCCAAGAACATACCTGCTACCACTCATTACGTAACCCGAGCATTCAAATGATGCAATTTCTTCACTTGTCAAGCCAATTTCACCTCTTCGTGGGATACGTTTTCCAGCTTTTACATACTCAGCCATAGCTGCACCTTCACCAGGTAACAGAGCATGGCCGTAGCTACAAAGTAATATAGAATTCAGAAAAGGTTCATTATAAAAAGTTCATCATCTAAAGAGAGCACAAAAAACCATTTCTCTCAGAGAACAGTAGGAATAACAGTTGCTGGGCAGCATGCTGGGAAGCCCAATGTAAATTACTTTAACTTAACTAGGGAACACTGCACTGACTGTGACCTATATCACTAACCCAAAAATGCAGAGGTACTTTGGAAGAATAAAAGAACTGATGTTAGTGAGCATATACTCATGGTTTACAATTATGGATCAATTTTCCCCACAGGTATTGCCTTTATTGCTTCTGCCTCCAGCAAATTCCTTTTACCTTTTTCCCTTTAAAAAAAAAAGTAAAGAAATAATATATCTCAAATTAACATATTTATTAGACTTATAACCAATAATAATGCTATACAGTAACGGTTCTCAAATAACTTTCATTCAAGGGGACTTTGAAAACTACCATCCCTTCATTCAATTCACTGAATTCTTCTTGAATAGCTATTAAACTCAAAGCTTGTAATATAAAAATAATCTCTGTTCTTATGGCACTTACATATTAATAAGAATATAACACTAATACAACGTAGAATATATAACACATTGCACAAAAGAAAGAAAACGCTATGAGGACTAAAGGATTAAAGAGGGGTAGGAGGACTTCCCTGGTGGTGCAGTGGTTAAGAATCCACCTGCCAATGCAGGGGACATGGGTTCGATCCCTGGTCCGGGAAGATCCCACATGCCGTGGAGCAACTAAGCCCGTGCGCCACAACTACTGAGCCTACGCTCTAGAGCCCACGAGCCACAACTACTGAGCCCGTGTGCCACAACTACTGAAGCCAGTGCACCTAGAGCCCGTACTCTGCAACAAGGGAAGCCACCGCAATGAGAAGCCCGTGCACAGCAACGAAGAGTAGCCCCCGCTCGCTGCAACTAGAGAAAGCCTGCGTGCAGCAAGGAAGACCCAACGCAGCCAAAACAAACAAACAAACAAATAAATAAAAAAAATAAAACAAAGTAAAAAAATAAATAAATAAAAAATAAAGAGGGGTAGGAATCACACCTACCTGTGGCGGGAAGATATTGGGAATCAGCATATGCCCCCTCCTTTTGAAAAGGGCTTTGAAGAATGTTAAGCATTTTAACAGGAAGAAATTGGGGGTAGTAAAGAAATCAGGGCTGGGGAAAGAAGGGAAGGCACACTGGGGGGAGAAATAAGGTGAAAGTGCACAGTGAATACAGGGAAGTTTTAGTTCAGCTCAGTTGGAACCTGGCATCTAAATAAGGGAGTAGAGGAAGATAAGCTTGGAAGAGGAAGTTAGGACCATACTTTTGGGTACGGTACTTTAGAGATTATAAACACACTCTTAACTTACTTCAAAGGTTTATCATCTTGAGAGGCAAGTGTTTTGGGAGCCTCTGGGCCAATCAAATCTGAGGGTTCTTCAGGCTCTGCACAAAAGATGTTCAGAAACATATTCACATTTTGACTAATCAGTTAATTTAATGTTTTATCTGTTCTGAGTCGAAGTCTATCAGAAGAACCTACTTGATCGATCCTTCCAGGGATTCTCCAGAAACTCTTCTTGGGACTCTTTAGAACTTGAATCACTGGAATCTCTTCTGCTCTTCTTAGACTTCTTTTTCTTATATTTCTTCCTGTAATGATTATAATTTGATATAAATTGATTTAATATTCCCATGCTAAAGGGCATCTTATTTTTTTCAAGGCAATGAAGGACTGACTGAAATGATCTGGATGCTCAGCTAATTCAAACTTATTAGAGAAGAACTTTAATTAAAAAAATCTAACTTATTTAACCAAATCATGTTTCACTATAAAAAAAAAGATCCCGGGGCTTCCCTGGTGGCACAGTGGTTAAGAATCTGCCTGCCAATGCAGGGGACACGGGTTCGAGCCCTGGTCCGGGAAGATCCCACATGCCACAGAGCAAGTAAGCCCGTGCACCACAACTACTGAGCCTGCACTCTAGCGCCCACGCGCCAAAACTACTGAGCTTGTGCTCTAGAGCCCGTGTGCCGCAACGAGAGAAGCCACCGCAATAAGCCCGCGGGCACTGCAACGAAGAGTAGCCCCTGCTCGCCAAAACTAGAGAAAGCCCGCGCACAGCAACGAAGACCCAATGCAGCCAAAAATAAATAAATAAATAAATTTATTTTTTTTTAAAAAAAGATCCCTAAGGGAACAATAAAATACAGTTCTCATGTTGTAGAAAGGTAGCAGAAATAAAGCAGTTTAAAAAACAGCTCTTGGGTTTCCCTGGTGGCGCAGTGGTTAAGAATCCGCCAGCCAATGCAGGGGACATGGGTTCGAGCCCTGGTCTGGGAAGATCCCACATGCCACGGAGCAACTAAGCCCGTGCGCCACAACTAGTGAGCCTGCGCTCTGGAGCCCACGAACCACAACTACTGAAGCACGCATGCCACAGCTACTGAAGCCCGTGCACCTAGAGACCATGCTCCGTAACAAGAGAAGCCACCCACCACAATGAGAAGCCCGCGCACAGCAACAAAGAGTAGCCCCCGCTCACTGCAACTAGAGAAAGTCCGCGCACAGCAACGAAGACCCGATGCAGCCAAAAAAAAATAAATAAAATAAATAAATTTATTAAAAAAAATTAAAAAAAATAAAAAACAGCTCTTACCAATTTGAACATCAACAATTTTCAGTGTAATGGATTAAAATACATCAAATATGTTTGAATCCTTGGGTTCATAATGATACTAAAAAACCCCAACTCATTATTTTGAAAACTCATAAAACAAAAAAAGTAAGCAATTATTCTGCCCTTACTATACCAACTACACTTCAGAGTAACCAAATAGTTAATGAGGGTAGGTTTCTCATATAGAATTATTCTACCTAATACATGAAGAAAGAAAGCCAGAAGTAGACCATCACCACTTGGCAATGATATAAGGGACCTAGACAATGACTACTGATGCCGGTTAATATGACAAAAAGAGATAACCAGACATTATCTGCCTCCTGCTGCAAGTACACAGCACCGCCTATGAAGTATTCCTGCCAGAAACTCAAATCTGAACCTTATCAAGTGTCTAGACCTAACTGTCAATCTACAGGAAATACAAAGGATAGAAAACATGTTAAAAGAACACTGTAAGAATACAACCAGCAAAATCCATACCGCAGGAAACCCTCCAGGACAAATGATTTTGTTTCTGCTACAAAAAAACTGCAGGAACAAAAAGGGAAGGGGAAGCTATCTATTTAAAGAGATGTAAGAGACATATCAACCAATCACAATTTATGTACATTGTTTGGATCCTAATTTGAATAAACTATACCAAAAACTACTGAGAATTGAATGAACAATTACTGTTAAACATTTTAGGCGGATTAACAGTATTGTACTTTTTTTTTTTTTTTAAAGAATGCCTATCTTTTAGAGAAACTCGCAGCTTTATGGATGAAATGATATCTGGTATTGGTTTCAAAATAATGGCGGGGCGGGCATTAGAGACTGCCAATGAGTTGATACTTGTTCAAGCTGGGTGATGGTTACATGGAGGTCCATTACACTATTTTATATAATTTTCTATATTTTTGAACTTTTCCATAATAAAAATTAAAGAAAAAAACTGACGATCTGCGTTTCTTCTTCTTTTCCTTTTTCTTGGCTTTCTTTGCTCTCCTTTTTGTATCTCCATCTGCAAATTATAATTAAAAAAATTTTTAATTCTAAAACCCCAATACTCTTGAGTAGATAAATATCTTATTACTCTTCCAATTGTTGTTACAGAGAAATTCATTCATTCAAATTCATTCAAACATTTATTTCTACTTGTTAGGAAATGTGCTAGGCACGGGGGACATAGAAATTAAAATTGCATTTGGTTATATAGGGTATTATTATTAACCTTATTGCATGAGATAATAGTATTGTGGTTAGATACAAAAATGTCCTTATTGTTTAGAGGTGTATACAGAAATATTTAGGGTGGCAGTGTGGTATTTGTAATTTACCTTGACTATCTCAACAAAAAAATCCCTATCTGAAGCAGGTATGTCAAAATGCTAACAAATGTTAAACCTGAGTGACAAGTACTGTACATGGCATTAATAATACTACTCCCTTTACTTTTCTCAGTGTTTGAGTATTTTCATGATGTGTGTGTTTGGGGGTTTGCTTTCCAGGAGCTCATTCTAGTGGAGGAGACACAGGGAAAGAGGCAAGTAGAATCTGAGTGAGAGGGAAGCATGGGGTGCTCTGGGCATACAGAGGAGTCTCAAAATCAGGCTGATTTGGGGAGGGTGGCTGAGGAACGGTTGACCAGGAAAAGGTGACTCTTAAGCTAGTTCTTTTTAAAATCAGTTTCATTACAAAAGTAATGCATGCCCATCATAGCAATGAGTAAGCCAAGCCGCGTGCAGGGAGAGACCGGCATTGTAGGCAGATGGACTCTCTGCGTCAAGCGACAGAGTCAAGAGAAAGGACGTGCAGTATCAAGGAGATGGAAAGTCATTCTTAGGCCAAAGAGGACGCTGCAGGAGAGCCACAGGGTACGTGTGATGCGAGAGATCAATCGGGATCTGACTTTACCCTGAAGGCCATGGAGAACTGCGGAAGGATTTTAAGTAGGGACCGCCATGCTCAGATTTGCGCTTCAAGAAAGCTCAGCCTTCCAGCAGTGAGGAAGAAAGGTGACAGTGAGGGCCAGGAAACCCAGGTGACATCAGAGGAAGGGGTGCCTTAGTGTAACGTGTCCCCAGAGGAGGCACCCTCTGTCAGTCATCAGCCAGGAGAGGGCGCAAAAAGGCGGCTTTTTTGTGATGTGCTGCCCCACAGGAAGTGTGACACCTAAATCAGCTGCTGGCCTGAGGGAGTCCCCTGTGGTGCACCTTTTTGAAAATTGCACAAAGGCGCCCACTGAGTGTGAGAATCTCACAAAAGAGCCGCTCCACTGGGCTGAGGCAGCCCCCTGTGGCTTGGTTTGGCACCACACGTGTCACAGACTAACCCCAACTTGGTTCGGTGCCACATGCCTTGTACAGCTACACACAACCAATCTGTAGTCACATGGCTTAGGTTTGAATCCCAACTGTGTGGCCTTGGGTGCAGTACTTATAACCTGCTCTGGGCCTCCATTTCTCCATCTCTAAGATGTGTCCTACAGTGACTGTGTGGATTAAATAGCAATAATGCATATCAAGCACTTAGCAGGGTGCCCAACACAAAGTCAGTGAGTGTTCAAAACTCTTGGCTATTACTGTTTTTAAGAACCTTCTTCTAAAATAAGCTTTCAAGAAGTACAACTAGTTTTGAAGCAAGGCTCACAGAAGGATGTTGGCTTTCTTACCACTGGAGTCTGTTTCAGAATCAGAGTCACTGTCACTATCATCAGAATACTTCTTGTGTTTTCTTTTAGATGATTTTTTCTTCCTCCTTTTCTTGGGTCTTTCTTTTGAATGATTAGACTTCTTCTTCTTCTTCTTTTCTTCTACATAAAATACAAATAAAAAACTAACTTCTAAAGAAGTGTTTCTGAGCATCAATTTTATTGTATTAAAAATACTGAAAAGGAATTGATGACAGGCGATGAGTAAAGTCTAATGTTCAACTATTTATAAACGTATTTTTTAAACTTCTCAATAAAAAAGTCCTATATTTAAAAAATACCTTCTGAAGTAGAAGCCGAAGTGGTGCTTTTCTTTGGCTCTTCGTCCTCTACTGGTGTATGTTCATCAGAGCTGAATTTAAAGAAAATTGTAGTAAGAATCAGAAAAGTGATAAAATATGGACCACAGAGTATAAAAATATACACTTAAAATTTTTCAATAACAAATTGATTGTCTAAGAACCATTCAAAGCCAGCACCGGACTGCTTTTTTAACAGTATAGCTTATCGGCCAACCACCTTCATAATAGTAGAATAATCACTTACATTTGCATAAAGCTTTCGAGTTAACAAAATGCTATTCACACTGAAAGCAGCATGAAGGATTTATATTTTCGAAGAAACCACAAGGCAAATGCAGGGAAGCAGGAACCATAAGGAAAGAGAGAGAAACTGGAGATAAGAAGGCTGAGGGAAGACTTCATAATTTCATTCTACTTGAGGAACAGACATACGGTAGAGCAGCAACTGTTCTGTCTCCCCAGAGCAAGAATCTAACACACTACAGCTATAGAGATTTCATCCTGTTTTAAGAGAATTCTGAAAATGAGTATTATTAACATTCTACAGTAGCTTAAAAAGGGAATTTCCATATCACGGTCTTTTCCTCTGAAGATCACATCTGGAATAATTTAGAAATTGCCTAGAAAATTATATTTAGGATTCCTTTCAACTCTAATTCTTTGAGTATTCTTTTAAAATAAATAAATTTATTTATTTATTTTTATTCTTGGCTGCGTTGGGTCTTTGTTGCTGCACGCGGGCTTTCTCTAGTTTTGGCGAGCAGGGGCTACTCTCTGTTGCGGTGTGCGGGCTTCTCATTGCGATGGCTCCCCTTGTTGCAGAGCACAGGCTCTAGGCACGTGGGCTTCAGTAGTTGTGGCGCACGGGCTCTAGAGCGCAGGCTCAGTAGTTGTGGCACACGGGCTTAGTTGCTCCGTGGCATGTGGGATCTTCTCGGTCCAGGACTCGAGCCCATGTCCCCTGTATTGGCAGGGAGATTCTTAACCACTGCACCACCAGGAAGCCCTCTTTGAGTATTTTAAAGGTATCTGTTAGAACAAGTTTCAGTATCTCAACATAATAAAGACAATATATGACAAGCCCACAGTTAACATCATACTCAATGGTGAAAAGCTAAACAAGACAAGGATGCCCACTCTCACCACTTTTATTCAACATAGTATTGGAAGTCCTAGCCAGAGCAATTAGGCAAGAACAAGAAATAAAAGGCATCCAAATTGGAAAGGAAGAAGTAAAACTGTCATTATTTGCAGATGACATGATACTATATATAGAAAATCCCAAAGACTCCACCAAAAGACTCAGCACCAATAAATGAATTCAGTAAAGTTTCAGGATACAAAATCAATACACAGAAATTCGTTGCATTTCTATACACTAATAACGAATTATCAGAAAATGAAACTAAGAAAACAATTCCATCAAAAAGAATAAAATACCTAGAAATAAATTTAACCAAGGAAGTGGAAGACTTGTACACTGAAAACTATAAGACATTGATGAAATAAATTGAAGAAGACACAAAGAAATGGATTTTCTATGCTCACATATTGGAAGAATTAATATTGTTAAAATATCCATACTACCCAAAGCAATCTACAGATTCAATGAAACTCCTACCAAAATTCCAACGGTATTTTTTCACAGAAATAGAACAAACAGTCCTAAAATCTGCATGAAACCACAAAAGACCCTGAATAGCCAAAGCAATTTTGAGCAAGAAGAACAAAGCTCGAGGCATCATGCTCCCTGATTTCAAACTATACTACAAAGCTACAGTAATCAAAACAGTATGGTACTGCCATAAAAACAGACATATAGATCAATGGAACAAAACAGATAGCCCAGAAATAAATCCATGTATATATGGTCAATTAATTTATGGCAAAGGAGCCAATAATATACAATGAGGAAAGGACAGTCTGTTCAATAAATGGTGCTGGGAAAACTGGATAGCTACATGCAAAAGAAGGAAATGGACCACTATCTTACACCATTACACAAACATTAACTCAAAATGGATTAAAGACTTGAATGTAAAACCTGAAACCATAAAACTGCTAGAAGAAAACATAGGTGGTAAGCTCCTTGACATAGGTCTTGGCAATGATTTTTTGGATTTGACACCAAAAGCAAAGGTAACAAAAGCAAAAATCAATAAACGTG
Source organism: Balaenoptera physalus (assembly GCF_965194825.1). Classification (NCBI taxonomy): domain Eukaryota; kingdom Metazoa; phylum Chordata; class Mammalia; order Artiodactyla; family Balaenopteridae; genus Balaenoptera; species Balaenoptera physalus. Next base: position 105,383,150 of record NC_138903.1, read on the forward strand.
ACTATATCAAACTAAAAAGCTTCTGCACAGCAAAGGAAACCATCAACAAAATGAAAAGGCAACCTACTGAATGGGAGAAAATATTTGCAAATCATATCTGATGAGGGGTTAATATCCAAAATATATAAAGAACTCATACAACTCAACAGCAAACAAACAATGTGATTTAAAAATAGGCAGAGGATCTGAATAGACATTTTTCCAAAGAAGACACACAGATGGCCAACAGGTACATAAAAAGATGCTCAACATCACTAATGATCAGGGAAATGCAAATCAAAACCAAAATGAGATATCACTTCACACCTGTTAGGATGAATATTATCAAAGAGACAGGAGGTAACAAGTGTTGGTGAGGATGTGGAGAAGAGGGAACACTTGTACCCTGTTAGTGGGAGTATAAATTGGTACAGCCATTACAGAATTCAGTACGGAGGTTCTTCAAAAAATTAAAAATTGAACTACCATATAATCCAACAATCCCACTTCTGGATATATATCTGAAGGAAATGAAATCAGTATCTCAAAGATATATCTGCATTCTCATGCTCATTGCAGCATTATTTACAATAGCCAAGATATAGAAACAACCAAATATCCACTAACAGATGAATGGATAAAAAAGAACTGTGAGAAATATACACACACACATACCCCACAGTAGAATATTATTCATCCTTAAAAAAGAAAGAATCTTGCCATTTTAGACAACATGAATGGACTGTGAGGGCATTTGCTAAATGAAATAAGTCAGACAGAGAAAGACAAATATCATATGATCTCACTTATATGTGAACTCTAAAAAACAAAAAACCACCAAGCTCACAGACACAGAGAACAGAATGATGGTTGCCAGAGGGTGGGGCATGGGTAAAATGTGTGAAGGGTATAAAAAAGTACAAACTTCCAGTTATAGAATAAATAAGTCCTGGGGATGTAATGTATAGCATGGCGACTACAGTTAATAATACTGGGGCTTCCCTGGTGGCACAGTGGTTAAGAATCCGTCTGCCAATGCAGAGGACACGGGTTCGAGCCCTGGTCCGGGAAGATCCCATGTGCTGCGGAGCAACTAAGCCCATGCGCCACAACTACTAAGCCTGCGCTCTAGAACCCGCGAGCCGCAACTACTGAAGCCCGCACGCCTAGAGCCCGTGCTCTGCAACAAGAGAAGCCACCGCAATGAGAAGCCCGCGCACCGCAACAAAGAGCAGCCCCCGCTCGCTGCAACTAGAGAAAGCCCGTGCGCAGCGACAAAGACCCAACTCAGCCAAAAATAAAAATAAAATAATAATAATACTGTATTGCATATTTGAAAACTGCTAAGAAAGTAAATCTTAGAAGTTCTCATCACAAGAAAAAAAATTTATAACTATGTATGGTAATGGATGTTAACCAGACTTATTGTGGTGATTGTTTTGCAATATATACAAATATCAAATCATTATGTTGTATGCCTGAAACTAATATTGTATGTCAATTATACCTCAATAAAAAAAATAACAGGTGGTGGGAAAAAATAATTTTTTTAAGAAGAAAAGAGAACTCTCAGATAATAATGCTTTATCACCCTGTTACAAATAACAGGTTTACCTGTCAAGCACATTGTCTCAACTCAATCTAAAGAAAACACAGAAATAGAGGAGAGGGAAGAAGCAGCTTATGAATAGCACCAAAGAGAAAAAAAAATAGGCAAAAAGAAAAAGTATTAGGCCTTCAACAATACTGCATGCAGGAAACTAAACAAACCCATATCAGTATATTCATTTTTAAAAAACGCTTTGTAATGCTAATGTCTGACATGCAATCAATTACTGGATTGAGAAAAAATAATTCAAAATAATATAAAAGTATTTGTTTCAACACTGAACCCTTCTATGAATAGGAAATTAGCACCTCATGAATTATAATTTAAAGAGAACAATTAGCATGCTAAAATCCACTAGGAGCATGTTTTAATCCTTAGGTATGTTCAATGTTTTTAAAACTTAAGGAGTAGAATAGCATAACTCATAAGAAAGAGGAAAAAAAAGAGCTGTAGTTAAAGTTCTTAACAAAAAATTTGACAATAGACTCTGGATTTAAACAAATGTTGCATTTAAAAAATATATTTTTAAATCACTTACTCTGGTTCTGGATTCTTTGGAGAAAGTCCCCATACTTCAGGAGCTCCCAATTCTCCAATCCTCTCTCTCTCACTTAATCTCCTAGAAGAGATAAGCAGGTAAATTATAATTCCATGGCTAAACTGTTTCCTAAATATATAATAAAAGTCAAAGGAGTCCAGTTAAGTTCCATTTTCCCTTTACAGTTTAAACTTTAAACTAATAAAAACTTGGTTTAAATGTAAACTCAACACTTAGGATCTGATGTTCTGACAGTACTATCAAATGGTACAGACTACAGACAGCCTGACAGGCCAGGCCAGAAATTCAGCCTGGGAGGCTGTCGAGTGTGTCCCTTCCGCCACATGCATGACAGAGCTCCTAACTGCTCCTTTCATCTTCTGCAATATGTGACAGAGACAGTCTTACATTTGGAAATAACTTCAGTTGTTTATGTATCCTTATGAAAGTAAAGAGAATTCTCTACTTTTGATAAGGTCAAACCTTCTGTTTTCAGAAACTCAGGAATTAATGAAGAAAATAACAACAAAGCATTAGAAGTAGAAAATAAAAGGAGCTCTGAAAGTGAAAGAAAAGTTTTATTTGACAAAAACTGTACTCAATGAGATACAGCACTTGTTTTCTGTTTTCCCTTTAATTCCTTTTTCAAAAAGGAGTAAATCCTCTATCTACTCTTGGAAGACACAAAATTTTTTGTTTTGTCTTATGTTTTGTGATTTCGTCTCTTAATTTTTGATATTACTTACAAACACACACACAAAACACAAAAAAACTAAGGCTTAATTCCTCAAAGTTTAGCTGCTGTGATGCCACTTGTTTAAAAAAAAAAACGTTACAAAATAAATATAATTGGTTTGATTTTTTCAAAATAAATTATTTTTCTTCTTTATTCAGGGTAAAAGGTGTAATCATGCAGAGTCAGACTCAGGTTTCCCACTTGAAGTAACATGGACCTGGAGTCTGTCATGCAGAGTGAAGTAAGTGAGAAAGAGAAAAACAAATACCGTATGCTAACACATATATATATATGGAATCTAAAAAAAAAAAAAAATGGTTCTGAAGAACCTAGGGGCAGGACAGGAATAAAGAGGCAGCCATAGAGAATGGACTTGAGGACACCAGGAGTGGGAAGTGTTAGCTGGAACGAAGCGAGAGAGTGGCATGGACATATATGCACTACCAAACGTAAAGTAGATAGCTTGTGGGAAGCAGCTGCCTAGCACACGGAGATCAGCTTGGTGCTTTGTGACCACCTAGCGGGGTGGGATAGGGAGGGTGGGAGGGAGGAGATATGGGGATATATGTATATGTATAGCTGATTCACTTTGTTATAAAGCAGAAACTAATACACCATTGTAAAGCAATTATACTCCAATAAAGATTTTAAAAAAATCTAATAGGGGACATACTTATAGCCAAACTTTGAATATATACATATAGGACAAAGAATGCCTGACAGGCTGAAAAAAGCAAGCAGTCAAGTTCTTATCCCTCCCACCACCTGACTTCATCTGTACTCTTCAGATAAATTATTTATCTTCTAAATGTACAAATGCAAATTTCATCCAAGGAATTCTGACATCTTTTGGTGAGGAATGTCTAATAAGAAAACTGGATGCTTTTTGATCGACACAGCCTGGGGGTAACTTTCTGGAAATTCTAATTTGGAAAAGTAGGTCTCCAACCTAACTCAGGGCTGTTTTTACTGTTTCTGCTCCCATGCCCAAAACACTAACAGCTAACACTTAAGGACTATTTATTATGTTCCGGGCACTAAGTCATTACAACTCTTAAAAAGCTTTCGTGCTAATTTTATCCCCTTTTAAATGGTGAAGAAATGAAACTCAGAGAGGTTAAGTGACTTGCCCAAGGTCACACAACTATTAAGCAGCAAAGGATGGCTTCAAACTCAGGCAGTCCGATTCTGGAGCCTGTCCTCTTCATCACTACGTTTTATTACCTCCCACTCCTGGAAGAAAAAGATTCATGAAGACATCGCTCAGCTGTTGGAACCTTAACCTGCTCCTAAATGCCTGTTACACTTTTTAATTTCTTGGCTTTTTTAAAAAAACACATACAGTATGGTAAAGCACTCAGTACAGTAACTGATACACAATTTAACAACCAATAAGTGTTAGATATTAAGACTTACAAAGCATATAGTAACTATATATGAAGTATAACCTTTAAAAATTGTGAATCACTATATTGTACACCTGTAACTTAAAACACTGTACATCAACTATAATTCAATTTTTAAAAAGTAAAAAAAAATTTTTAAACTTACAAAGCAATAATTATAACCCTTTTCCTTTCTCCTTCTTAAACTATTCATTTTCCACTCCAATACTCAGTCTCATTAGAGGAGATCTGATCTCACCCTGACCTCATTTCTCATGGTCAAGATTGAGACCACTTGACAAGATCTTTCTCAGTGTAGTCCAATCTACAGTTTAGCAGATCACTTTTCCTACATTTATTCAAACATCTTGTTTCAGAGGTTTTCCTCCCCTCCAATTTAAACTTAATCTCAACCCTTCCCAAATCGCTACAAAACAATTCCACTCACTTACCCTATCATCTCAAACCCGTTTGATCATTCAACAAGCAGTGGTTGCGCGCCTACAAAGTGCTAGACACTGTGAATTTTGTGATCAATAAAACCGGGCTCCTCCTTTCCGTGAGCTCAGTCTAGTGGGGAATAAAACATGCTCACGAATGATAACGACACACCAAGTAAATGCTATAATTCCGGTACGTCTGAGGCTCTTGGCCATGTCCGCTACAAGCCAGGAGGCAGGAGGGGGTTGCGAGGGCCCAGGGCACTAGATGAAGGGGCCCGAGGAGGAGTGAAAACCTAGGGTAGAAAAGGCGAATAAGCTGTTACCGTGGGTGGACTGAAGGAGGGGATGAAAATGGGCGCAAGTCAGGGAGAGAAAGCGAAATGGGTATAGTCGGGAGCAAGATGAAGGATAAATCGGACACTGAAGGCTGGTGGGCTCACGAAAGATAAGGTGCGTTCGTCTCACTCACTTCTGCCGCAGGCTCTCTTCCCTCTCCTTGTCCAGGAGGCTAGGCCATGGCTTGTCGCTCCCGTAGGGGCGTGAGTAGCCGCCATAATAGGCGGACGAGGAGGCAGAAGCGAAAGGGGCGCCCCGCGGCGCGGAAGGCCGCTCTCGAGAGCGTGACCGCGAGCGGGAGCGGTAGGACTGGTTTCGGGAGCCTTGGCTGGGGCCACTCAGTTGATGGCTAAGGCCATTCCGGTCCCCGGACCGAGAGCAAGAGTGCGAGCGAGAGCGGCGGCCCCGCGGGGAGCGAGAGGATTTGCTGGGCTTAGGGCTCTTCGACGAACTGCGACGCTTCCCCCCGGAGCCCGAGGCCTCCCACTCCGGGCTGCGGGAGCCAGACACCGGAGCCATAGCTGTTGCTGGGTCCCCGAAGCCGTGGGAGAAGGGGGCGCTCTCGCAAGTTGGGAAGATCTCCGTTGCCTTGGCTCCCAGGACCAGCAGCCGCGACACCACCCAAACCTGATAAAACCTTGGAAACAGTTCCGAGTACGTCTTCAAATTCCTTCCCCGGACCTAGGCGGTCCTGCCAATGGGACGGGATGTGTGTATCCGTATAAAGAAGCCGGTGGGGCAACCAGGTCGGCTCATCCTTCGGGTTCCGAGTGAGGCTGCTCAAGTCTAAGCTCTACTGGAGACACTGAAAAAAGTACACTTTTTTCAGCTTGAGTTGAAATAGTTGAAGGGAAGGACGACAGGCCACAGGACACATGTCACTGAGCGGCCGTATGAACCATAAATACGTTGTAACTAAGTAAGTAAATAAATAAATGTGTCTATGTATGTATGTATGAGTGCGCGGGCATGCGCGCGCGCAAACATACACACACACTTTTTTTTTCTTTACAATTCCAAGCAAATTAAAGGGGGTTTATCTAAATTGGTGGAGAGCTACAATGTCTGAGCCCCATATTGCCCAGTTAGCTTAGAGGTCACAAATTCTGTATTACTGATTTGAGCCTGTTAACATTCCAGTTAGGTTCGCAGCACAGAGGAAAACTGCATATTTATCCCTCAGCCACCCATCGCCACCAATGTGCTCCAGCAAAAGGAATTTATAACCCTCTCCTTGTCTAGTTCCTTAAACTAGTCCCATCATATGTGAGGACAAAAAAAAAATGTTGCCTGCCATACCAATAAACTAGGAATGTCGCCCTCCCTCAAGCCACCAGCCACTGCAGCTGCCTTGACCCCCCCACCCTACCCCTGAGGGGAATTCAGGGTGTTGAAAAAACAGGATAGTGGCCCTAGATAGGGAAGATGCATATCTAAGGAATAATTGCAATGAGCCCAGACTTTGGCATCTTCCCATACAGAGAAAAGCACTAAAGTCATTAACTTGAGATGTCTGGTTGTTTTGTGATTAGCAGTAATCTTTTGATGTTCAACTACAGGTTTTTTGTTTTTGTTTTCCAGCAAAAACTCCTATATATCGTGGCTCCTCCCTTACCACTTCGGAACAGTTCCTCAGAGCTCTCTGAGAGGCTGTCTCCCAGGCTATAGTCCTCAGTAAGGTCCCCAAATGAAACATAACTGGCAACTTTTAGGTTGTGTGTTTTTCTTCAGTCGATATATACTAGCTCAGCAATACATGGTTAATGGTCATTATTTCTATTCATTTTATACTGTTTTAAATGAAAGAGCATTAGAACACTAATTATACTAATTTTTAAACTTTATTTTTAAAAATTTTATTGACGTATAGTCGATTTATAATATTATATTAGTTGTATCTCATGGTTTTGATTTGCATTTCTCTGATGATTATCGATGTTGAGCATCTTTTCATGTGCCTGTTGGCCATCTGTAGGTGTTCTTTGGAAAAATGTCTATTCAGGTCCTCTGCCCATTTTCTAAAAAATTTATTTATTATATTTATTTATTTTTGGCTGCATTGGGTCCTCATTGCTGCGTGGGCTTTCTCTAGTTGTGGCGAGCGGGGGCTACTCTTCGTTGTGGTGCGCGGGCTTCTCCCTGCAGTGGCTTCTCTTGTTGCAGAGCACGGGCTCTAGGTGCGTGGGCTTCAGTAGTTGTGGCGCACGGGCTTCAGCAGTTGTGGCGCACGGGCGTAGTTGCTTGGCGGCATGTGGGGTCTTCCCGGATCAGGGCTTGAACCCGTGTCCCCTGCACTGGCAGGCAGATTCTTAACAGCTGCGCCACCAGGGAAGCCCCCCCTGCCCATTTTAAAATTAGGTTGTTTGTTTCTTTGATATTGAGTTGTATGTGCTGTTTATATATTTTGGACATTAACCCCTTATTGGTCATATAATTTGCAAATGTTTTCTTCCATTCAGTAGGTAGTCTTTTCATTTTGTTGATGGTTTCCTTTCTATTGACCTTAATTTTTGAAGGCACAATGAGTTTGCTCTGGAAATTATTTTTTAAAAATTATTTCCAGTTGTAAAGTACATTTAGTGGTAGGAAATCAATAATGATGATAGTAATGGACACCATTATATTGAGCACATTATATGTGCACAGCACTTTACATGTATTATCTGTATTCCGCATAACAACCAGGGTTAATATTCTACATTTCAAATGTTTTTAGAAAATGAGTCTCAGAGAGACAAATGTGCCATAAATCAAGTAAATGGCAGAGCTGAGGTGCAAACCAAGATATCTAAAAAGCCCAGATTCTTAGATGTCAATGAAAGGTGGTAGAACATTTTTCCCTTTTCTAATCGCAGTCAATCTCTCTTCCACCCTCCCTGTCTTCTTCCGTCCTGTACTCAGTTCCCTGCCCTGCCCCTCACCTGCCACTGTTGTGGAAATTCTGAATCCAGTCTATCAGTAGTTAGATGGCCTCTGGGGTTTTCCTCTTAAGAAGTAACCTATCAGACCATGAAAACTAATGCCATTGATTATTGGAAATCTCCTTTTTTTGGAATTTAAGAGAAAGATGTACAATATAATGTTAAATGGAAAAAGCGGACCACACTACTGGATATCTTCTATGTAAATACAATTAGCCATGGGATGAGGACCAATAACTGAATTGAGTAAGAGAAGTTATGTTATTTGGGATGGGGATTTAGGGAAATTTCTAATAAGACAGTTTTCAGTGGAAAACCTATGCCTAACTTTTGTGACACCTGGCTGTACACTTTCACATCAATTGCCTGTAAAAGCCAACTTCGGAACAGTGCTTGGTCTACCTGCCCAATGGCTGGTAGGCATGCATTTTAGTTCCAATGAGAAATCCTACCCCTACACCTCTGATTTGCATGTTACGCTTATTGCTCAGCTTCCTTGGAGCAGCCTGTGTTTTTTGACTAGGAAGTGAGGAGGAAGCCAGAGCACGCAGGCAGGTATAGGTAGTGAATGGAGTCAGGCAGATGTTGAGTCCTGTGGAAGCCCAGCCCAGCCAAGACAAGGAATCATTCACATTCACATTGATTCGTTCTTTACAGGAGTTAAATCATTTGTGTGTTATGGGCTATGAGGGCATTCCGCTTTCATTAACTACTTCTCTTTGTAATCTGAGTTGCCTGGACAGGTTCATGACTACCACCCAGAGCACCAAGGCTGGGATCTGGGTTGTGGAAATGAGGGTTGAGGTGGTAGAAGTTAGGGGGACTCTTTTGTAGTCTGTGTCCGTTTGAATTTGTAGGTGCTTTCCAGTTATACCAACGATTGTTTAAGAACTTCCAAGACTAAAACAAAGTTTTAAATTACTAATCTGTTTTGAAAGGATTTACAGGCTCAAAATCTGAACTACACACTTAAAAATTTTTTTCTTCCCAAATACTTCTTGGTTGATACATACTTGTGGTCTCTAGTAACTCTGCTATGGTGCCAGCTTTGTCAGTCCCTCTAACACTAGGATTTCTTCTCTGATAATGAATTGATGCTCCATTTATAGGAAGGAGTTTGATGATATTAGGCCTCTAGATGTATGGAAAATTTATCAAACTCTTGGGTCAGCCAATATGAATTTCACATTAGAAAACTGTGCCGTAAATGGACAATTATTTCTAGCTTACGCTCACTGGGAGGAGCTATGTCTGCCAACAGGTAGAAAAGCAGCTAGAGTTTATGGGAGTGTTCTGATGGCCCAAATTAGCACAGGATGAAATGGAATGATGTGACCATTGCAGGATATATTTGAGCTAAAGTGTCTGTGTGTGTGTATGCAAAAGATAGAGGAAAGAATGAATAATGCACTGCACAGAGCATGGCTTGGATGGAGAATTTGAGCGTTTTGCTGCCCACCAGGCCCCTAGGGGAATAGGATGTTGACCAGCTTTGCTAGAGGCTAGTGTTGAGCGTGGGAAAGCTCATCCTCAATGTCTGAGAAGGGTGGAGACTGAGGAAGCCGCAAAACTTGGCAAATAACTCAGATCCTGAAGCACAGCCAACGGTTGTGGTATCACAGATTCCAAATAAAATTAAACAACTATCAATTCACATCTCTGTGTGAAAGAGGAGAAAAGGGAAAGACGGTTGAATACAGAGGCAAAGAAGATACAGCCCTCCACTCCTGCATTGCTTAATTCCAATTTACTGATGTCTTTATTTGTGGCATTTAAGGTGTAAAACTTTGGTTGTGATGATATTAAAAGATAAATGTGCTGCACATTTGCTGTTCCTTTAAGGGCAAATGTTAAACATGGTATTTGATTTCCTCGGGCTGCCGTCTTCTTTTCTTCTTTCCTTCTCCTTCTCCACATCTCCCTTCCTCCTTCCTTTGCTTTAAAAATGAAAGAACATGAGTTTCTCAGAATGAGGTTTTGCAAAATTTAACCAACACCACACAAAGTACTTTTATATCTATTATCAGATAAACTACACCAAGAAACCGAAAATCCAAGATAGGCACATCTTGAAAACATGGAATTCAAACAAGCGGAGATGCTAGCAATATTCACGCTTTGATCTTGTCTTGCTTTTTAAAAAAATTAGTAGACTTTATTTTTTTTTAGACGGTTTGCAGCAAAATTGAGCAGAAAGTGCAGACAGTTCTCATACACTCCCACTCCACCCTAGCTAGCTCCCTGCCCCCCACAGTTTCCCCTATTGTTAACATTTTGCATTGCTACATTTGTTACAGTTGATGAACCACATTCATGCGTTGTAATTAACAAAAACCTGTTATTTACATTAGGGTTCACTTCTTTGTGTCCGGATTCCTTTGGATTTTGTCAAATGCTAAAGGTCATGTATCTGTCACTGCAGTATCATACAGAATAGTTTCACTGCCCTAAAACCCCCCTGTGCTCCACCTATTCATTGTTACTCTTCTGCTCTCTTCCCCTTCCCCCACAGCTGGCAACCTCTGAAATTTTTACTGTCCCTACAGTTGTACCTTTTCCAGATTGTCATATTGTTGGAATCAGACTGGCTTCTTCCACTTAGCAATATGTATTTAAAGTTCTTCCATGTCGGGACTTCCCTGGTGGTCCAATGGTTAAGACTCCGTGCTCCCAATGCAGGGGTCCCGGGTTCGATCCCTGATCAGGGAACTAGATCCCACATGCTGCAACCAAGAGCCTGCATGCTGCAACTAAAAGATCCCGCGTGCCGCAACTAAGACCCGGCACAGCCAAATAAATAAATAGATAAATAAATATTAAAAAAAATAAAGTTCCTCCATGTCTTTTCATGGCTTGGTAGCTCATTTGTTTTTTCTTTTTTTAAAATTTAATTTACTTTTTTTAAAATTAATTTTTATTGGAGTATAGTTGATTTACAATGTTGTGTTAGTTTCTGCTGTACAGCAAAGTGAATCACTTATATTGATATGTATACCTATATCCACTCTTTTTTAGATTCTTTTCCCGTATAGATCATTACAGAGTATTGAGTAGAGTTCCCTGTGCTGTACAGTAGGTCCTTGCTGGTTATCTATTTTATATATAGTAGTGTGTATATGTCAATCCCAATCTCCCAATTTATCCCTCCCCCACTTTCCCCCTTTGGTAACCATAAGTTTGTTTTCTACATCTGTGACTCTATTTCTGTTTTGTAAATAAGTTCAACTGTACCATTTTTTTTTAGATTCCACATATAAGCAATATCATATGATATTTGTCTTTGTCTGACTTATTTCACTCAGTATGACAATCTCTAGGTCCATCCATGTCACTGCATATGGCATTATTTCGTTCCTTTTTATGGCTAAAATAGTCCACTGTATATACGTACCACATCTTCTTTATCCATTCATCCGCCGAAGGACATTTAGGTTGATTCCATGTCCTGGCTTTTGTAAACAGTGCTGCAATGAACATTGGGGTGCGTGTATTTTTCGAATTATGGTTTTCTCTGTATATATGCCCAGGAGTGAGATTGCTGGATCATATGGTAGCTCTATTTTTAGTTTTTTAGGGAACCTCCATACTGTTCTCCATAGTGGCTGTACCAATTTACATTCCCACCAACAGTGTAGGAGGGTAGCTCATTTCATTTTATCACTGAATAATATCCCATTGTATGGATGTATCATAGTTTATCTACTCACCTATTGAAGGACATCTTGGTTGCTTCCAGGTTTTGGTGATTATGAATAGCTACTACACACATTCAAGAGAAATTTTTTGTGTGTAGACATTAATTGTCAACTTACTTGGGTAAATATCTAGGGGTGGGATTGTTGGATTGTATGGTAAGAGTATGTTTAGTTTTGTAAGAAACTGCCAAATTGTCTTCCAATGTAGCTGAACCATTTTGCATTCCCACCAGCAATGAATTAGAGTTCCTGTTGCTGCACATCTTTGTCAGCATTTGGTGTTGTCAGTGTTTTGGATTTTAGCCATTCTAATAGGTGTGTAGTGAAATTTTGTTTTAATTTTCAATTTCCAAATTCCAAATTTGGAATTTCCAAATTTCCAAATTAATTTTCAATTTCCAAATTCCAAAATTTCAATTTCCAAATGATATTGAGCATCTTTTCATATTATTTGCCAACTTTTTATATTCTTTGGTGAGTTATCTGTTCAAACATTTTGCCCACTTTTAAATAGCATTGTTTGTTTTTTTGAGTTTTAAGAGTTCTTTATATATTGTGAATACAGGTCTTTTATCTGATATGTGTTTTGCAAACATGTTCTTCCTGTCTGTGGCTTGTCTTTTCATTCTCTTAACAATGTTTTTTGCAGGGCACACATTTTTTATTCTAATGAAGTGCAAGTTATCAGTTTTTCTTCATGGATTGTGCTGTTTGTACAGTTTTCTTCATGGATTGTGCTTATGCATAAACCTAACAAAATATATTGCACATATTTTGTTAGGTTTATACATAAGTATCTCAGTTTTGGCATGCTAATATAAATGGTGTGTCTTTAATTTCAAATTCCAATTGCTAATTGCTGGTATATAGGAAAATGATTGAATGTGTCCTGCAATCTTGCTATAATCATTTATTGGTTCCAGGAGGGTTTTTTGGGGTTTTTTTTTTGTCAATTCCTTGGGAATTTCCACCTAGACCGTCATGTCATCTGAGAACAAAGACAGTTTTATTTCTTCCTTCCCTATCCCTATACCTGTTTTTTTTAAATAACAGTGAACTTTTAAAAATAATTAATTAATTAATTTATGGCTGCGTTGGGTCTTCATTGCTGTGCGCGGGCTTTCTCTAGTTGCAGTGAGTGGGGGCTACTCTTTGTTGCGGTGCGTGGGCTTCTCATTGCGGTGGCTTCTCTTGTTGCGGAGCACGGGCTCTAGGCACGCAGGCCTCAGTAGTTGTGGCACGTGGGCTCTAGGGCGCAGGCTCAGTAGTTGTGGCACACAGGCTTACTTGCTCCACGGGATGTGGGATCTTCCTGGACCAGGGCTTGAACCCCTGTCCCCTGCATTGGCAGGTGGATTCTTAACCACTGCGGCACCAGGGAAGCCCCCTATACCTTTTATTTCACTTTGTCTTAGCGCATTACCTAGGACTTCCAGTATGTTCTTCAATAGGAGTGGTTAGAGGGGACATTCTTGCTTTGTTTCTGATCTCAAGGTGAAAGCATCTAGTTTCTCACCATTAAGTATGATGATAGCTGTGAGTTTTTTATAGATGTCCTTTATTGTGTTAAGGAACTTCCCCTCTATTCCTAGTTTGTTGAGAGTAATTTTTTTTCTTGGCTGCCCCGCGCAGCTTGTGAGATCTTAGTTCCCCGACCAGGGATCGAACCCAGGCCCACGGCAGTGAAAGCACCAAGTCCTAACCACTGAACAGCCAGGGAATTCCCTGTTGAGAGTATTTAGCATGAATTGGTGTTGGATTTTGTCAAATGCTTTTTCTGCATCTGTTGATATGAATATGTGATTTTTCTTCTTTAGCCTCAAAAGTCAACAATTGACTTTTGAGTGTGAAACAGCTTTGCATACCTGAGATAAATCCCACTTGGTCATCATGTATTGAATATAAATCTTTTCATACACTGTTGAATTTGATCTGCTAATATTTTGTTGAATATTTTTGCATCTATGTTCATGAGAGATATTGGTCTTCAGTTTTCCTTTCTTGTAATGTATTGTCTGGTTTTGGTATTAGGGTAATGCTTACCTCATAGAATGAGTTAGGGAACTTTCCCTCTCCTTCTATTTTGTAGAACAGATTGAAGAGAATTGGTAGCATTTCTTCCTTAAATGTTTGGTAGAATTTCCCAGTGAACCCATCCGTGCCTAGTGCTTTCTGTTTTGGAAGGTTATTAATTATTGATTCAATTTAAAAAATAGATTTAAGTTTATCAGATAGTCTATTTCTCCTTGTAGGAGTATTGGTAGATTGTATGTTTCAAGGACTTGTTCCATTGCTTCTAAGTTAGCAAATTGTGGCCATAGAGTTGTTCATAATATTCTTTTATTGTCCTTTTAATGTCCATAGGATCATTAGTGATGGCCCCCTTTTCATTTTTTTTTTGGTAAGAGTACTTGATAGCACCCCCCCCCCTTTTATTTATTTATTTTTTATTTATTTTGGTTTTTTTGGCCGCACCATGCGGCATGCAGGATCTTAGTGCCCTGACCAGGGATTAAACCTGTGCCCCCTGCATTGGGAGCACAGGGTCTTAACCACTGGCTGCCAGGGAAGTCCCCCGTTTTCATTTCTGATATTAGCCATTTATACTTTCTCTCTTTTTATCATCATTAGCCTGAATAGAGATTTGTCACTTTTATTAATATTTTCAAAGAACCAACTTTTTGTTTCATTGATTATCTCTATTGTTTTCCTGTTTTCAATTTTATTAATTTTTGCTCTGGTTTTTATATCTTTCCTTCTGCTTACTTTATATTTAATTTGCTCTTCTTTCTCTAAGTTTCCTAAGGTGGAAACTTAGATTATTAATTTTAGATCTTTCTTCTTTTCTAAAAATATATGCATTCAGTATGATGAATGTCCCTTTATGCACTGATTTCATTGCATCCCACAAATTTTGACAAGTTGTACTTCATTTCCATTTAGTTCAAAATATTTTTTCAAATTCTCTTGAGATTTCTTCTTTGACCCATGTGTTACTTAGAGGTGTGTTTTATGGCCTTGAATGTAGTCTATCTTAGTGAGTGTTCCATGTGAGCTTGAGAGGAATGTGCATTCTGCTATTGTTGGATGAAGTAGTCTATAAATGTCAATTAGATTCAGTATACTGATGGTGTGATTAGTTCAACTATATCTTTACTGATTTTCTACCTGCTGTATTTGTTAATTACTAATAGAGGGGTGTTGAAGTCTTCAAGTACAATAGTAATTTGTCTGTTTCTCCTTGCGGTTCTGTCAGGTTTTGCTTCATGTATTTAGACTGTGTTGTTAAACACGTATATATTAAGGATTATTATGTCTTCTTGGAAAATTGAGGTCCTTTATTGTTATGCAATACCCCTCTTTATCCCTGATAATTATCCTTGTCCTGAAGTGTGCTTTGTCTGGAATTAATATGGCTATTCCAACTTTATTTGTTTAGTGTTAGCATGGTATATTTTTCTCTGTCTCTTTTAATCTATCTGTGTCTTTATATTTCAAGTGGGTTTCTTATAGACAACATATAGTTGGGTCTTGTTGTTTTCTTTAATCCAGTCTGACATTCTCTGTCTTTTAATTAGCATGTTTTCATCACTCCCTTTTAAAATTATTATTGATATATTTGGATTAATAGCTACCATTTTTGTAACTGTTTCCTATTCATTGTCATTGTTCTTGGTTTCCGTTTTGTCTTCCACTCTTTTTCTGCCTTCTTTGGTTTTGTTTTGTTTTGTTTTATTTTGTTTTGGTTTTTTTGTCCACGAGGCTGGTGGGATCTTAATTCCCCAACCAGGGATTGAACCCAGGCCCTCAGCAGTGAAAGCCTGGAGTCCTAACCACTGGACCGCCAGGGAATTCCCATGCCTTCTTTGGTTTTAATTGAGCTTTTTATTATGATTCAATTTTCTCTCCTCTCTTAACATATCAGTTATACTTAAGGAAATTTTTTAGTGGTTGCCCTACAATTTGCAAAATACATTTACAATGAGCCTAAGTCCATTTTCAAATAACACTATATCACTTCACTGGTAGTGCAAGTACCTTATACACAGTATTCCCAATTCCTCTCTCCTGTACTTTATAACGTTGCTGTCATTCATTTCACTTATCCATATGCTATGATCACTGAATACAGTTTTGTTAATATTATTTTGAACAAACTGTATCTGTTAGATCAATTAAGACTATGAAAAATAAATTATTTTATTTTGCTTTCATTTATTATTTCTCTAACACTCTTCCTTTCTTTATGTAGATCTGAATTTCTGACCCTTATCATTTTCCTTCTCTCTGAAGCACTTTTAACATTTCTTGCAAGGCAAGTATACTGGTGACAAATTGCCTCAATTCCTGTTTGTCTGAGAAAGTCTTTATTTCTCCTCACTTTTGAAGGATAATTTTGATGGATACAGAGTTCTAGTTGGTGGTATTTTTCTTCCAACACTTTAAATATTTCACTTCACTCCCTTCTTGCTTGCATATTTTCAGAAGAGAAGTCTGATGTGGGTCTTCTCCTTGCTCCTCCATAGGAATATTTTTTCATCTGGCTTCTTTCTGAGTTTTCTCTTCGTCTTTGATTTTCTACAGTTTGAATATGAAATTCCTCAGTGTAGTTTTTTTGATATTTATCCTTCTTGATGTTCTTTGAACTTCATGGATCTGTTGTTTGGTGTCTGCCATTAACTTGGAAAAATTCTCTGCCAGTGTTAAAGTATTTCTTTCATTCCTTTCTCACTTGCTTCTCCTTCTGGTATTCCCATTACACTAGGTTATACCTTTTAAATTGTCTACAGTTCTTGCATATTCTGTTCTGTTTTTTAAAAAATTCTTTTTTCTCTTTGCTTTTCATTTTGGGATGTTTCTATTGTCTATTGGGATGTTTCTATTGTCATATCTTTTACCCCACTGATTCTTTTTTTAAAAATTTATTTATTTATTTATTTATTTTTGGCTGCATTGGGTCTTAGTTGCTGTGCGCGGGCTTTTCTCTAGTTGCAGCAAGTGGGGGCTACTCTTCATTGTGGTGCACAGGCTTCTCATTGAGGTGGCTTCTTGTTGCGGAGCACGGGCTCTAGGCGCACAGGCTTCAGTAGTTGTAGCTTGTGGGCTCTAGAGTGCAGGTGCAGTAGTTGTGGCACACAGGCTTAGTTGCTCCATGGCCTGTGGGATCTTCCCGGACCAGGGCTTGAACCCGTGTCCCCTGCATTGGCAGGCAGATTCTCAACCACTGCACCACCAGGGAAGCCCTACCTCACTGATTCTTACCTGGCTTGTCCAGTCTATTGATAAGCCCATCAAAGGCATTCTTCATTTCTGTCACAGTGTTTTTGATTTCTATCATTTCCTTTTGATTCTTCCTTAGAGTTTTTATCTCTTAGCTTACATTACTCATCTGTTCTTGCATTTTGTCCACTTTTTTCATTACAGCCCTTAGTATATTAATCATAGTTATTTTAAATTCTAGATCAGGGAATTCCCTGGTGGTCCAGTGGTTAGTACTCTGCGCTTTCACTGCCAAGGGTGCAGGTTGGATGACAGGTCGGGGAAGTAAGATTCCACAAGCTGCATGACGTGGCCAAAAAAAAAAAAAAAAAGAAAAGATTAAAAAAAATTCTAGATCAAATAATTCCAAATATCTATGCCATATTTGAGTTTGGTTCTGATGCTTGTTTTAGCTCTTCAGAATATGTTTTTTTTAAAAATTTTTAGCATGCATTATAATTTTTTGTTGAAAGCCAGACATGATGTACTGGATAAAAGAACTGAAGTAGATGGTTTTTTGGTGTGAGGTTTTGTGTTTATCTGGCTAAGAATTAGGCTGTGTTTACTGTTAGTAGTAGGTGTCAGAGGCTAAAATTTCCACTAGTGTCCTTGTTTTGTTTCCCCTGTCATCTTTGAGTTTCCTTAGAGGCTTATTCTTTTTTTTTTTTAAGATTTATTTATTTATTTGGTTGCACCAGGTCTTAGTTGTGGCAGGTGGGCTTCTTAGTTGCAGTAGGCAGGCTCTTTAGTTGCAGCATGCACGTGGGATCTAGTTCCCCGACCAGGGATCGAACTGGGCTCCCTGCACTGGGAGCACTGAGTCTTAACCACTACACCACCAGGGAAGTCCCGAGGCTTATTCTTTTTTTTTTTAAATTTATTTATTTAATTTTGGCCGCGTTGGGTCTTTGTTGCTGCACGCAGGCTTCCTCTAGTTGTGGTGAGTGGGGGCTACTCTTTCTTGCGGCGCACGGGCTTCTCATTGCGGTGGCTTCTCTCGTTGCAGAGCATGGGCTCTAGGTGCGGGGTTCAGTAGTTGTGGCACACGGGCTCAGTAGTTGTGGCTCATGGGCTCTAGAGCACAGGCTCAGTAGTTGTGGTACATGGGCTTAGTTGCTCCGCAGCATGTGGGATCTTCCTGGACCAGGGCTCGAACCCGTGTCCCCTGCATCGGCAGGTGGATTCTTAACCACGGCGCCACCAGGGAAGCCCTCAAGGCTTATTCTTAAATAGAGTCTGAGGCTTGCAGTTCTTTTCAGCTATCATCCACTGTTATACAGGAGCACTATCGATGTGGTGGTAAGTTTGGGGGGAGGGGAAGCAGTCTATAGTCCTATGATTAGATCTCAGTCTTTTAGTGAGCCTATCTCCCTGGGCTATGACCTTTACAAGTGCTTCTCAGCTTTCCCACCCTTCCCTTTAGCTGAGACAGGAAGGCTAGAAGGAGCTGGAATTGGGTATTTCCTTGCCCCCTGGTCAGCTGGGCTTTGGTGAAACCCAAGTCACTTAGGCTCTGGTAAAATGGTTTCCCTTCAGGGCAAGTCTTTGTTGAAGAAAACAGAGCTCTGGACATATTTCAAAATGGTTACTTTTCAGGAATTCCCTGGTGGTCCAGTGGTTAGGATTCCTTGCCTTCACTGCCGAGAGCCCGGGTTCAATCCCTGGTCGGGTAACTGAAATCCCACAAGCCAAGGGGTGCAGCAGAAAAAAAAAGAAGGTTAGTTTTCCTCTCTCCTTGCTGTAAGCAAGAGGGGATTTTTCTCCAATCTTTACAATGACAACTTGGTGGCGGTTCCTAGAGGTAAAAGTCATGAGAGTGTGGAGTCCCCTTAAGGAACTCTGCCCTCAGTGTTAGCTCTCAAGGTAGTCCATACTGAGCTTCTAGAAATTCCTCAATTACAGTGTAATGTGTCCCTACTCATACTGGCTCCAACTGTGGGTTTCTGCTCTTGGGCTTCTGTTCCTGGTAAACTGTGTTTCTCTTTATCCGTCTGTCTCTCTAGTTTTCAGGGCAGCAGTTTGCCCTGTGACTTCAATTCTCTGATCTAAGAAGAGTTGTTTTTAGTTTGTTCAGTTTCTTCTTCTTGTGAAGATGAGAATGACTTCCATACCCTTTACATTTGGGGCTGGAAACTGGAAGTTCTTATCTTGCTTTTTAAAGTGTGAGAGTTCTATATTTCCATAATATTGTGTGTTCACACACTGCTTACCGTTGACATAGGGAAAGGGACATTGTGTTTTCTTTGAAAAATAACAGCTTAATCCACTAACTTAAAAAAAACACCACTTTTCATTTTTTTTTCTTATTGTATGTATGTCTTATATGTTATATGTTGCCTTAAATCCTAAGACAGAGAATAAATGGATGAATAAATGAATAACAAAAAAAAGATAGTTTAAAGTAAAGGGAATTCATTTAATTGATGCAGGTACAAGAATAAATGAGAAATACCTGGTTCATGCCCAATGGTTTAATCTGCTTAATTTTTATACAGAAGGATTGCATGGTGATATATTAAAGTGAATCCTTAATTCAGCAGAATGTCTAAGGTATGGGGTTATTCTGGTCAATGAAATGTTATGATGAGCTGAGAATGAACACACAACCTATGTTTTTTGTTTATTTCCATCTGTCCTATTGAAAAGAAATGTGAATGGCTTCCCTGGTGGCGCAGTGGTTAAGAATCCGCCTGCCAGTGCCGGGGACATGGGTTCGAGCCCTGGTCCAGGAAGATCCCATGCCGCGGAGCAGGTAAGCCTGTGCGCCACAACTACTGAGCCTGCGCTCTAGAGCCCGCGAGCCACAACTACTGAAGCCTGTGTGCCTAGAGCCCGTGCTCCGCAACAAGAGAAGCCATTGCAATGAGAAGCCCGCGCACCGCAACAAAGAGCAGCCCCCGCTCGCCTCAACTAGAGAAAGCCTGCGCGCAGCAACAAACCCAACTCAGCCAAAAATAAATAAATAAATTAATGAATTAAAAAAAAAAAAGAAATGTGAAAACATTCACTAGTGCAGGGGTCCCCAACCCCCGGGGCCATGGACTGGTACTGGTAGGTCCGAGGCCTGTTAGGATCCGGGCCACACAGCAGGAGGTGAGCGATGGGCAAGCGAGTGAAGCTTCATTTGCAGCTCCCTATCCCCCGCATCGCTCCCATTGCTCCCCATCGCTCGCATTACCGCCTGAACCATCCCCCCTTCCCCCATCCGTGGAAAAATTGTCTTCCATGAAACTGGTCCCTGGTGCCAAAAAGGTTGGGGACCGCTGCCCTAGTGCATCTTCTCTCAAATTCAAAGAATTTATTGAAATGAATTGAATATTTGATTCAATGAATTCTGTTGTAGCCACTTGTCAGCTGTGTGACTTTAGGCATATTATTTAACCCAGGGGTCCCCTACCCCTGAGCCGAGGACGGTACTGGGCCGAGGCCTGTTAGGAACCAGGCCCACAGCAAGAAGTGAGCAGCAAGTGAGCGAGGGAAGTTTCATCTGCCGCTCCCCATCCCCCCCATGGCTCGCATTACCACCTGAATCATCGCCCACACCCCCCCATCCCCCAGTCCATGGAAAAATTGTCTTCCACAGGACCAGTCCCTGGTGCGAAAAAGGTTGGGGACTGCTGATTTAACCTCTCTCTGCGTTAGTTTTCTCCTCTGCAAAAAAGAACAATGGTAATTCATGCATATTGCTTAACACAGTACTTTGTACACATTAAGCCCTCAGAAAATTGTAGCTGTTTTTTTTAAAAATTTATTTATTTATTTACTTATTTATGGCTCTGCTGGGTCTTCGTTTCTGTGCGAGGGCTTTCTCTAGTTGCGGCGAGTGGGGGCCACTCTTCATTGCGGTGCGCGGGCCTCTCTGCGTGGGCCTCTCACTATCGCGGCCTCTCTTGTTGAGGTGCACAGGCTCCAGACGCGCAGGCTCAGTAACTGTGGCTCACGGGCCTAGTTGCTCCGCGGCATGTGGGATCTTCCCAGACCAGGGCTTGAACCCGTCTCCTCTGCATTGGCAGGCAGATTCTTAACCACTGCGCCACCAGGGAAGCCCCAATTGTAGCTGTTTTGATTGTCATTATTCATGATTGTAAAGCACCACCTAGCTAGCTGTATTGAGGGAAACAAAAAAGCTAAAGACTCAGTGGGTACTTCAGGTACTTAACTGTGCAGGTAAGGGACACAGGATTTACATCACAAAACAGTTAAGTTTCATTGGGAGGCCATTGTTTATGACCTTTCTTGCCAAATGAGTGATCCACCCTTCAGGTTTGTAGAAGTTCAGGGAGGGGAGACACCAGGTGGGCAGGCTAGGATGAAAAAGGAAGGAGGAAGAACGAAAGGAGAATAAGGCAAGACCTGAATGAATTGGCTAGATGAAAAAGGGGGAAGAGGAACAGAACAAGCAAACTGTAGGGTCAGCAATGAGCGTGACATGTTCTGGGAATCCGCTGTGAGGTTGCAGTGTCTCAGAGTCATCGTTCTGGAGATCAGATTTCATTGTCAGAAGACTACAGCTAGAAAATTTGACAGAATGTGTGCTGAACCCTGGGACTTTTCTCTGAATGGTTACAATGGAAACAGTAGGAAAAATAAAGATAAAAACTCAACAAAAGAAGAAAAAGACTCTTTCCTGGCAATTTGCCTTTTCCTGCAATAAATATGCAATCCTATGAACCAAAATTACCTCCTAGTATGATTCTACGTAATTGAGACATTGCTGTACAATATTACAGGACTACCAGTGGTAAGGGAGAGCAAGCCGTGCTTGTGCAAAAGGCCCTGGAATGGCAAGGGAGTGTTAAGAGCTATTGAAAGTACTATTGGTCTGTTTCCTGTGGATTAAAGTCTTCTCATGGTTCTCAGGGGAAGGAATGGTGAGAAGGAGCAGGGTGAGGCTCATGGACTTCAATTTCTGGCCTTGGATTTGGTTACTATTCTTGGACGGCTGCCTCATGACTATGAGCTCTCTTTCCTTATCTCTTCACACTCCCATCGTGGTGTGGTCAGCCTTCTTTTTTTCTTTTTCTTTTTTATTAAATTGAAGTATAGTTGATTTACAATATTGTGTTAGTTTCAGGTGTACAGCATAGTGATACGTTTTTCTTTTTTGCAGATTATATTCCATTATAGGTTATTATAAGATATTGAGTATAGTTCCCTGTGCTATATAGTAAGTCCTTGTTGGTTATCTATTTTATGTATAGTAGTTTGTATCTGTTAATCCCATACTCCTGATTTATCCCTCCCCCTTCCCTCTCCCCTTTGGTAACCATAAGTTTGTTTTCTATGTCTGTGAGTCTATTTCTGTTTTGTATATAGGTTCATTTGTATTATTTTTTAGATTCCACAGGTTAGTGATATCATATAGTATTTGTCTTTCTCTGTCTGACTTATTTTGCTAAGCATAATATTCTCTAGGTTCATGCATGTTGTTGCAAATGGCAGAATTTCATTCTTTTTTATGGCTGAGTAATATTCCATTGTATATATATACCACATCTTCTTAATCCATTTGTCAGTGGATGGACATTTCAGTTGCTTCCATGTCTTCGCTATTGTAAATAAATAGTGCTGCTATGAACACTGGGGTGCATGTACCTTTTCAAATTAGAGTTTTTGTTTTTTTCGATATATAACCAGGAGTGGAATTGCTGGGTCATATGGTAGTTCTATTTTTAGTTTTTTAAGGAACCTCCATACTGTTTTCCATAGTGGCTGCACCAATTTACACCCCATCAACAGTGTATGAGGAACCTCCCTGGTGGTCCAGTGGCTAAGACTCTGCGCTCCCAATGCAGGGGCCCAGGTTCAATCCCTGGTCAGGGAACTAGATCTCACATGCCGCAACTGAGAGTTCACATGCCACAACTAAAGATCCCACATGCAGCAACGAAGATCCTGCATACCGCAACTAAGACCTGGTGCAGCCAAATAAATAAATAAATATTTTTGAAAAACCCAAAAAACAGTGTACGAGATGAACACTCTTTTAAACTGAGTGTTAAGCAGAGTTTTGAAACTATAGAATGCATTCATCTAATGGAAGGGCAGGTTTGGTCACAGAGACCCCTGAAGTCTAAGTCTCTATGTTAAATAAATAACAGAACCAATTTAGTACCTGGCAATATTTCTGTCTGACTCCCTATTGGAGTTAAGGTTTTGATGTGGTGGGTGGGCCCACAGAATTAATTGGATATTCTTTATTTTTTATTTTATTTTTTATTTTTGGCCACGCCACATGGCTTACAAGATCTTAGTTCCCCGACCAGGGATTGAACCCAGGTCCTGGCAGTCAAAGTGCAGAGTCCTAACCACTGGACCGCCAGGGAATTCCCTAATTGGATATTCTTAGGAATTTCTTCTTGTTAAAATGAAGAAATAAGACCATTCTGGATGTTTTTTGAGGTGCTGGGGTTGGGAACCTGGGCTAGGGCCAGTCACAGTGAGTGCCCCCCCCCGCCCTGCCCCGCCCCACCGCCCCGTTTTGACTTTCCCTCCTTCCTTATGAATATTTCAGTCCTGGTGAAATCCCTTAAGGTGACCAGTTGCATTAAAAGGAGGGTAGGCAAGAGAGAAAAAAAGAAAAAAGAGCTCTGTTGCTTGACCTTGTGATGGGGACTGTGGAAGGGGATGTAAGGAACTCATCTGCACATGAACCTGAGTCCTGTTTTTCCTTTCTCTTAGAAAGCCCAGCCAGCCAGAGCCATCTCCTTGTACCCCCCTGACTACTATCCAGAGGACGTGCTGAGCTGCCAGCCCCCCTCAATACCCAGCTCCCTAAACCGGATCGATAGCTCTGGGCCCAGCTGTTGACATCGATTTCTTTTTCCCCTAGAGCCTCCTTTCCACTTACTATGAAAAAATATCCTTTGTTTCACCCTTTGTCTCTCTTGTTCAAGGGAGAGGTGGACAGAGACTTTTCTTTGGTCTCTACCTTGTCTCCATTTTTTTTTCCTAAACCAAGATTCTTGGGCCTGGAATAGGAGGAGGTGGTGCTCCAAACCTGCAATTCTCAATAGCAGCTCTAATTTTGTCTGGGGGCCGTGCTTCAAATGGGTCTAGGCATATCAATTACATACCCGTGCCTGAATGCCACCACTTCAGTGTCTTGTGTCCCTTGATTTTGAAAGCAAGTGTGTGGGTAGGAGATGTGTTTTGTACGTCTGGAGTCTAAAATATTGGCATGTAAATGTTAGGAATTCAGACATTTACCTTAAGACCTACCCTTGGCGTGGTGGGGGGGGGGGCGTGGGTAGGTGGAGACAGCTCACTGCAGTTGAAAATTATATTTACACCATCGCACCCAGGGTCCCCGCCCAATAGCTTCATGCTGATATCTGAGAAGAAGCAAGTGTGACATTGATCAAGGCAAACCATAAATTATCAACTTCAAAGTGTGTATTAATTGCCTAATGACAGTTTCCATTATCCTCCTTTCCTAAAAAAGCAAATTCAGCACAAGCTTAGGGCTGGGTCTTGATCATGGGTCATGCCGCTAGTTGGCAGACTTGGCTTTGCAAGGAGATTGGGAGAAGTGAGGGCTGTTGTAATGGAAGCACACTCAGCCTTTTGTGAGGAGGGTACAAATTGCATCACTCTCAGGGCCTGAAACTGTGGACATCAGGAGGCCGAATGCCTCTGCAGGGGAGGTTGATTCCTTTTCCTAGAGGTAAAATGGCTCCGTGATCAGGCCTTGGTGGGAGCTTTGAGTCTTCAGCCCTTTGAAGGAAAGAGTTCTTGGGCAGGATGGAGGTTTAAGTGCTGAGGAGCTGAACCTGGGCTGATGTGCACTGCCCGTAGCTGGATGATACAAGGCCCAGTGGAGGGCATGGCCACCAAAAGGCTGGTCTTCTCTGGGATGAACTCTGTGTGCTTTCTTGGGCTGGCCACTCCACTGCTCTGAGCCTATGTTCCCAATCTGTAAAAAGAAGGATGTGAACTGGATGACCCCAAAAGTCCCTTGCAGTGTGGAGACCACCGTGGTCTCTTCCTTTAAGCTAGGTACAGAAAACAAAGGCACTTTGCCTGGAAGAGCCACATGACCCAATGGGACTGGTTCTCTGTGGTTGCCAGCCTTTTACTGCAGGGTCTGGGAACTTTGTCTCTTTTGCCGAATGAAGGTATCTTGTGTAAGGGTTCCACAAAGGAAAATGAGAATATGCCTGCTAAGGAAGATGATCTGGCGAAGGTAAGCATTCACTCTCACTGGGACACCCTACTGCTTTGGCTTAATGGGAGGGAGTGGAAAGTCTCAAATGAATCCCAAAGTAAAAGTAATGTCTTACAGCATTCTTAGGATGAGGGGTATGTCATGAGGGTTATGTTATCATAGCAACTGACTCCTGAGGTGTCCACTCAAGGTTTTGGGAACCCCAGTCCATGTCATGGGCTACGGGAAGTCAAATGAGACCAACTTGGGCTTACCAGTCAGGAAATCCAGTGAAGAACTCTATTTTAGCTCCACTATTTCACTTCCAGGATTCCAACAAGTAAACTAAAGGTGACTGTGATAGGTAGAATAGTTAGTTGAATCCAGGAAGTTGAAAAACATATTCTTCTCAGCTCTACCTGCTTATTTCTTGTTGGGAAAGTCAGATAACACTACAGATAACTGAGTGTCCCTAGGGTGCTAGATAACTAGAAATGGGTAGAGATAAGTAGAAAAACTTACAGATGTCCAGAACCTGGAAAACATGTCTTTTTTTCAAATTTAAATACAAATTACTTGTGGAAAAATGAGCAAAGAGTATGGTTTTCTAGTGGTACCTAGGTAATTAGTTAAATGAAGGCAACTAGAAACAAGTGGAATAAATACTTTAGATGAGGCTGTTAAGAAAAACATTATTCTGGGACTTCCGCTGGCGGTCCAGTGGTTAGGGCTCGCACTTCCACTGTGGGAAGCACGGGTTCGATCCCTGGTGGGGGAACTAAGATCCCACATGCTGCACGGCCAAAAAAAGAAAAAAAGAAAAAGAAAAACATTATTCTGAAATATGTCTTTTATTTCTTGTGATAAGAATGAGTATTATCAGTGAGTAGTGCTACTTATCTATTTACTTAATTAGGGGAAACTAGATATTCCTTAGAAGAATAATTTGAAGCCACGAAGCTGAAATCCGTTTCTCTCAAAACTAAATATTAGTTCTTGTTGCAGTAATGAGTTAGACTATAGATAACTGTTGGTACCTAGGTAATTTGTCTACTATGGATAGCTAGAGAAAACCAGGAATCTGTATAAATCTGGACGTTGAAAACCACTCCTCACAGCACAGTCTTATCTCTTGTGGGAATAAAGATTTAGTACTATGGATAACTACTGGTAACGAGGTAACTACCTAACTACAGACAACTACAGATGAGTACTTGTAGCCAGAATGTGGAAAACACAATCTTCTCAACCCAAACTTCTCATTTCTCACTGAAATGCTGCATCAGTAATAAGATAACTATTAGTAACCACTCTGCTCAGTTCTTATGTTTTGAATATTCAGTTAGTAATGTAGAAAATGACAATTGCTTAGGTAAGATTTAAATAGAGATAATCATATAAAAACAGAATAAAAATTTGAAGCCAGAAGGCTAAAAACATTCTTCTTAACTGTTAGTGCTTATCAAAACCACAATGAGATACCACTTCACACCCAGTAGGATAGCTGTTACCAACAAAACAGAAAATAAGTGTTGGTGAAGATGTGGAGAAGTTGAAACCCTGTGTATTACTGGTTGGAATATAAATGGTGCAGCCACTATGAGAAAAGGTATAGTGGTTCCTCAAAAAATTAAACATAGAATTATCACATGATCCAGCAATTCCACAGCGGTTCCCTAAGAACTGAAAGCAAGGACTTGAATACACATTCATAGCAGCATTAATCACAATAGCCAAAAGATGGAAACAACCCAAATGTCCATCGACAGATGAATGGGCAAACCAAATGTGATGTATACATACAATAGAATATTATTCAACCTTAAAAAGGAGTGAAATTCTGACACATGCTACAACATGGATGAAGCTTGAAGACGTTAAGCTAAACGAAATAAGCCGGACACAAAAGGACAAATATTGTATGATTCCATTTATATGAGATACCCAGAGTAGTCAAATTTATAGAGACAGAAAGTAGAACGATAGTCCCCAAAGGCTGGGAGAAGTGGTATTTGGGAGTTTTTGTATGGAGTTTGGGAAGGTGAAAAAATTCTGGAGATGGATGGTGGTGATGGCTGCACAACAATGTGAATGTACTTAATGCCCCTGAACTATACCCTTAAAAATGGTTAAGATGGTAAGTTTTATTTATGTGTATTTTATTGCAATAGAATAATATTAGTCTTAATTTTTGTTGGAATAATGATTTCGTACTATAGACATTGGCACTAGGTGTCTAGTTACTTAGAGATATCTAGGATAAGTAGTTGAAGTTAGGAGCTTAAATGTAGGTTCTTCTGGACCCTAAATTCTTTTTCTCCAGGTAGATTAATGAGTTAATAATATAGCTAAATAATAGAACTTAGGTTACTAATTACCTAAACAATATTGGTATACGGAGTTGAAGCCCTGAATTGGAAAACATATCCTTCTCAATCTAACTTTATATTTCGTGTTGAAAGAACTCGTAAGTCTGAGATGAATAGTGGTACATAGATAACTAGTTTACAGGAGATATCTAGAGATAACTACTAATACTCATTGATGTCAGAAAGCTGAAAAATACATTCTTTTAAAATGTAAATTCTTATTTTCTTTTGGAATAATGAGTTAGTACTGTCGACTGAAAAAAATGCACAACCTAAATGTTGAGAATTATGTTTTATTTGGTAGACAAAACTGAGGACTTCAGCCCCGAAGACAGCTTCTCAGACAGCTCTGAGGGACCGCTCCAAAGAGGTAAGGGAGGAGCCACAATATACAGGGGTTTTTGCAACAAAAACCAGGCAGTCAGAACATCAAAAGATTACTGTTAATTAAAGAAACCATACATCGCAAGTTATTGAGACGCGCTTCTCTCTGTATGGGAAGGTGCAAAAGTCTGGGCTCATTGAAGTCATTCCTTTGATAGGCACCTTAGCTATCTAGGGCCAGTTTCCTGCTTTTCTCCATCCTGAATCCCCTCAGGGTGCACCGTTGTGGGTGGCTGTAGTGACTGCTGGCTTGATGGCTGCAACATCCCTTGTTTACTGATATGGCAGGCGACAGTTTTCATCCACAGTACCATAGATATGTAAGGGGACCTAGATGATTTGTTAGCTATAGATAACTAGTGATAACTAGAATAACCAGTCCAAACCAGTAAGGTGAAGACCACAATCTTCTGTCTAAATTCTTATTCCTTGTTCTAGTAACGAGTTGATTGTACAGATATCCAGTGGAATCTAGGTAATTTGTTAACTAAAGCTACCTAGACTAAACCAGAAAGATGACTTGTAGATGTTTTGCAGCACCGTAGAGAGTATCTGGGTCAGAGAGCACCAAAGGGCAGCAGTGGCTTGTGGTCTTATTGGCCCAGGACTCATCTTACTGATGGCTAGCAGATGTTAGGCACAATTTCATGGGGAAGGTAAAACAGCCAGGCTCTAAATGGATAAAAATATGGTTAATTTGGATATGTTTTAAACAATTGGATGTGTAAAAATTTGTTTGGCTCCAGCAGGCTTTTGAGGTAATGGGTCTCAGCCTCCAGTGAAGAAGTAAACACCTAGCGGCCAATAGACAGAGGCCATTTTTGGCTCATTTGTATAACGTAAAGTCCCCAAGCTGAAAGACACCATCCTCTCAAGCCTAAATTTATATTTCTTGTTGGAATGAAATATTAGTACTAGAGATAACTAGTAATACCTAGACAACTACTTTACTAGAGTTAACTAGAGGTGACTAAGAAAACTGATGAATACAGGAAGTTGTAAAATCATTCAACATCTTTGCATCTAAATGCAAAACAAATGCAATGCATGAAACAGATACGTATTCTAAAAATAGCTATAGAAGACATTTGGGACAATTGTGGAAATTGGAATATGGACTAGATATATGCTAATATTATTACATTATTGTTAATTTTATTAAGATGTAATAGCATTGTGGTTATGTAGGAACATTTCCTTTTTTTAAAAATTTATTTATTTATTTATTCATTACTTTTGACTGCGTTGGGTCTTCGTTGCTGTGCGTGGGCTTTCTCTAGTTGCGGTGAGCTGGGGCTACTCTTCGTTGTGGTGCACGGGCTTCTCGTTGCAGTGGCTTCTCTTGTTGCGGAGCATGGGCTCTAGGTGCGCGGGCTTCACTAGTTGTGGCGCACGGGCTTAGTTGCTCCGTGGCATGTGGGATCTTCCCAGACCAGGGCTCAAACCCCTGTCCCCTGCATTGGCAGGCGGATTCTTAACCACTGCACCACCGGAGAAGTCCCAAGAACATTTCCTTTTTTAAGGAGATGTATAGTGGAAGTTTTTAGAGTTATAAATGTCATGACAACTGTAACTATTTTTGCAAGGTTCAGGAGACAGAGAAAGCAAATATGACAACATATAAAAATTTTTGAAATACAGGTGAAAGTTGTGCCGGGGCGTTGTTGTTCCTGTGCGTTTGAAATGACTTGACATCCAACCCTGTTATCTGTTTAGCTTCCTCCCAGTTTAAAGAACTAGTGTAGGAAGAATCATCTGCAACTTATGACCATTTTCTCCTCCCGTCCTCCTTGGACCTGATGAGGGATGTGGTGACTTGCTCCCGCTGTGCTGCCAGCTGTGATAGGAGACCAGGCTCCACCATGGGAATGTGTGCCAGCTGCAATTATATGGAGATTCTCTCCCTATAAGATGTTGGGATGTGTGAACTTGACAAACCAGGATAAAAGCCTCTTCATTTTAATGGTAATTTTATTTCAACAGAGATTAATATGCCAGGCACTCTTCTAGGTTCTGGGGATACAACAGTGTACAAAAGACACAAAAACCTCTGTCTGCATGGAGCTTTCATTCTGCTGGTGGGGATACAGGCAGGGAATACGCAAAATAAATAAGGACATTGTGAAGTGAGGAGAGCTAAAGAGAAGAAATGGAGCAGGGACATTGTGTAAAAGGTTTCCAGGAAGGGGGTAGGGGATGAAATTTTAGTTGGGGTGGGCAGAAAAGGCCCCCTGGTGAATTGTTTTTGAGGAAAGTCCTGAAGAGGGCAAGAGAGCAAGCTGTTGCAGATATCTGGGGGGAAGGCGTTGCAGGCAGAAGGAATAGCTAGGTGACTTCTACCCCTGAGCAGAGCATGGAGATCATGGGTCACAAATGGAGACCATATAAGTCACCTCTCTCTTGTTTCCCTGGCGCATATATTTGATTAGTCATTGAGCACTTTCCCACAGTACCCAGATATAGCCTCAGAATCTTCCTGAACACTGTGTATTAATTTGCTATTGCTGCCATAGCAAATTACCACAAACGTAGTCACTTAAAGTAACACAAATTTATTCTCTCCCAGTTCTGTGTGGGTTGGCAGCCCAGGTAAAATGTAGCTAGCTAGATCCTCTGTTGGGTGTCACAAGGCTGAAATCAAGGTGTCAGCTGCGTTCCTTCCTGGAGGCTTTGGGGATAAATTTACTCCCAAGGTCATTCAGATTGTTAGCCAGATTCAGTTCCTTGTGGTGTGGGACTGAAGACCTCGCTTCCTTGTTGTCTGTCAGCTGGGAGTCAGTTTTTGCTACTAGACACTGCCCTCATTCCTTCTCATGCTTTTCTTTCTTCTTTTTTTTTTAATATTTATTTACTTATTTGGTTGCACTGGGTCTTAGTTGTGGCAGGCGGGCTCCTTAGTTGTGGCATGCGAACTCTTTAGTTGCGGCATGCATGTGGGATCTAGTTCCCTGACCAGGGATCGAACCTGGGCCCCCTGCATTGGGAGCACAGCGTCTTACCCACTGCGCCACCAGGGAAGTCCCCCTTCTCATGCTTTTCATGTGGCCTTCCTTCAACAAGAGCTGGTCAAGTTCCTCTTACATTTTGACTCTCCAACTGCTCTATCTGCTACATCTCTCTTGCCTCCAGCCAGAGAAAGTTCTTGACTTTGAAGAACTCATGTGGTTAGATTAGCCCCATCCAGCTAATCCAGGATAATTTCCCTATGTTAAGGTCCATAACCTTAATTATATGTGCAAAGTCCCTCTTTGCAGATGGCATATAAGGTAACATATTCGCAGGATACAGGGATTCGGGCATGAACATCCCTGGTCAGCTATTCCATCTACCACATTGCAATCCAGAAAGTCATCACTTGTTGGCATAGGAAGAGGAGATGAAACTTGTTTGATCTAGGTAATGACAGGGAAACTTAGGCCTTTTACGTCCATATATCTGGACTTTGACTCAGCCCATTGCAACCTATGTGTTAGTTTTCTATTGCTGTACCACAAACTTAGCTGCTTAAACCAACACAAATGTATTATATCATAGTTTCCTTGTGTCAGGAGTTTGGGCATGGCTCAACTGGATCCTCTGCTCAGGGTCTCACAGCCCGTAATCAGAGTGTCAGTCAGGCCAGGAACTCTTACAATTTTCACATTTTGGTGTGTTTTTGTAAAAGGCAAAAAAGAAGGAAAATTCTTTATAGAATAAATCCAAAGCTGTGTTTGTATACTCTTTCATCGTTAAGTGTTTCTTTGGTATATTTTTGTCTCGTGTTGTTGACTGTAATATAGTCCCTCGCCTCTGGAGGCTCATGTTCTTGGAAGAGCCAAATGACTTCTTTTGGGATTTCCACAAATCTTGGTTCAGGATTAAATACCAAATTGTTCTTTTTTTAGAGTCGCACTGAGAAGATGACCAGGCAGATCTTATTGGTGAATTCAGTTGTGGTAACTCATGTACCTGTTGTTTTATCAGTTTGAGCTTATTTTGTACCATCTGTTGTTTTGTATCTTGGCAGGAACCTTCATTACTTTCAGAAAACACAGAGAGACCAATTATTAAACTTGGTTTACAGAGTGATCAGATAAGACATTTAAAGTAATAATGTGATTTCTATTGCTGGGGCTCAGAGCAGGCCACCCCAAAACATGCCACAGTGGCATATTGATTATTTTGAATTAAAGTCACTTGAGAAACAGCTGATGTGAGAACACTTTGACCCTCCTCTTCTCTGTCCTTCTTGAAAGCAGGAAATAATTCTCCCATGCAAAATTTACTGTCTGTGTACCAGGAGAGAGACATCTTTATCACCAGAGACAGGGAATTCAGGGCTGAGAAGCCTGTACAAACAAACTCTATTACTTCTTTACTAGTTTACTACCCCAAACCCAAACTCTGCTTATATTCTTCACTAATTAAGCATCCAAGCCTAAGTTTCTTTGTCCTGTCAGTTCCTCACAGATTTATTCTTTCTTTGTCTAAAAAGGTAAAAGCTGCCTGCCTTGGTCTCTTCTTAGGTCCTATTTGTATGAGATCTCTGTACATACGAATTAAATTTTTTTTTCTCCTGTTAAGCTGTCTTCTGTCAATTTTTAATTATTAGACTAGCCAAAAGAACCCAGAAGGTCACTATTATGACTCCAATGAACTGCATTTCAAAGGCAGTAGGTGAAAGGTAGTGAATACAGTGAGAACATGGAGTATAACTTCCAAAAGAAAAATAATGTGATTTTTCATGTGTTTAAGTTTCTTCAATATATTGTGTGTATCCTGCTGTGTGGTACCTACCACATGGCTGTCTGGGGGAGAGTTTTATTCAGCATATACCTTTTCCTTCCAGGCCTAATATACTTTGTTTCTGGAGGCCAGAAAACAGCCCCACACCCCAGAAGCCCACTCTTTTCTCTTACTTATAAGAACTTGTATTTGGGGGTGGGGTTGGTCAGGACTCTCAGGCAACTCTGGTGTTTTCAGCCCGAGCCTGTAAGAGCAGCCCACTGTACACATGACGGTGGACCTGACTGGAAGAAGAGAGCAACACCAAGGTATCGGCACCGGGTATTTGGCCACCAGAGGGACAGCTTTCCCACGGTACAAGGCACTGTTCAGTGAGGCGCCCAGCTGTGTGGCAGAGTCCCCCTCCGCCCCATGCTCAAGGGTGACTGGAATGTTCTGAATAGTCATT
The DNA here is from genome assembly GCF_965194825.1 of Balaenoptera physalus. Lineage (NCBI taxonomy): Eukaryota > Metazoa > Chordata > Mammalia > Artiodactyla > Balaenopteridae > Balaenoptera > Balaenoptera physalus. Next base: position 105,416,123 of record NC_138903.1, read on the forward strand.
TTGACATCATGACTCTCAAAGATCCACCCACCTGGGAGTGACCAGCATGATACTCAGGATGTATGGCCCTTAATGTGGGAGGATGGACCTCAGCTTGGAAAATGCCCTGGGACCACTTCTTCCCATTTTGGGGGTCAATCTGGCTGCCTTTTAGTCTTGCATAGAACCTGCCTAACCCTAACTTTGCCTGGAGTTTTTTTTTTTAACATCTTTATTGGAGTATAATTGCTTTACAGTGTTGTTTTGTTTCTGCTGTATAACAAAGTGAATCAGCTATACATATACATATATCCCCATATCTTTTCCCTCTTGCGTCTCCCTCCCACCCTCTCTATTCCACCCCTCTAGGTGGTCACAGAGCACCGAGCTGATCTCCTTGTGCTATGCGGCTGCTTCCCACTAGCTATCGGTTTTACATTTGGTAGTGTATATATGTCCATGCCACTCTCTCACTTTGTCCCAGCTTACCCTTCCCCCTCCCTGTGTCCTCAACTCCATTCTCCAGTAGGTCTGCAACTTTATTCTCGTCCTGCCCCTAGGTTCTTCATTACCTTTTTTTTTTTTTTAGATTCCATATATATGTGTTAGCATATGGTATTTGTTTTTCTCTTTCTGACTTACTTCACTCTGTATGACAGATCTTAGGTCCATCCACCTCACTACAAATAACTCAATTTCGTTCCTTTTTATGGCTGAGTAATATTCCATTGTATATATGTGCCACATCTTCTTTATCCATTCATTTGTCGATGGGCACTTGGGTTGCTTCCATGTCCTGGCTATTGTAAATAGAGCTGCAATGAACATTGTGGTACATGACTCTTTTTGAATTATGGTTTTCTCAGGGTATATGCCCAGTAGTGGGATTGCTGGGTCGTGTGGTAGTTCTATTTTTAGTTTTATGAGGAACCTTCATACTCTTCTCCATAGTGGCTGTATCAATTTACATTCCCACCAACAGTGCAAGAGGGTTCCCTTTTCTCCACACCCTCTCCAGCATTTATTGTTTGTAGATTTTTTGATGATGGCCATTCTGACTGGTGTGAGGTGATACCTCATTGTAGTTTTGATTTGCGCTTCTCTAATGATTAGTGATGTTGAGCATCCTTTCATGTGTTTGTTGGCAATCTGTATATCTTCTTTGGAGAAATGTCTGTTTAGGTCTTCTGCCCATTTTTGGATTGGGTTTTTTTTTTTTTTGATATTGAGCTGCATGAGCTGCTTGTAAATTTTGGAGATTAATCCTTTGTCAGTTGCTTCATTTGCAAATATTTTCTCCCATTCTGACGGTTGTCTTTTAGTCTTGTTTATGGTTTCCTTTGCTGTGCAAAAGCTTTTTTTTTTTTTTTAATTTTTATTTATTTATTTATTTTATTTTTGGCTGTGTTGGGTCTTCGTTTCTGTGCGAGGGCTTTCTCTAGTTGCGGCGAGCGGGGGCCACTCTTCATCGCGGTGCGCGGGCCTCTCACTGTCGCAGCCTCTCTTGTTGCGGAGCACAAGCTCCAGACGCGCAGGCTCAGTAGTTGTGGCTCACGGGCTTAGTTGCTCTGCAGCATGTGGGATCTTCCCAGACCAGGGCCCAAACCCGTGTCCCTGCATTGGCAGGCAGATTCTCAACCACTGCGCCACCAGGGAAGCCCTGTGCAAAAGCTTTTAAGTTTCATTAGGTCCCATTTGTTTATTTTTGTTTTTGTTTCCATTTCTCTAGGAGGTGGGTCAAAAAGGATCTTGCTGTGATTTATGTCACAGAGGGTTCTGCCTATGTTTTCCTCTAAGTGTTTTACAGTGTCTGGCCTTACATTTAGGTCTTTAATCCATTTTGAATTTATTTTTGTGTATGGTGTTAGGGAGTGTTCTAATTTCATTCTTTTACATGTAGCTGTCCAGTTTTCCCAGCACCACTTTTTGAAGAGGCTGTCTTTTCTCCACTGTATATGCTTGCCTCCTTTATCAAAGATAAGGTGACCGTATGTGTGTGGGTTTATCTCTGGGCTTTCTATCCTGTTCCATTGACCTATATTTCTGTTTTTGTGCCAGTACCATACTGTCTTGATTACTGTAGCTTTGTGGTATAGTGTGAAGTCTTCCTGGAGTTTTGACTCAGGAAGTACTTCACTGTCCCCTGCTTTGTCTTTCTAGTTATCTTTCCTCATGAACATGCTTTGTCCTTCCAACTAGATTGTAAGTGCACTGAGTGTGGGAATGTAATTGCATTCAGCTTTTCTTCCCCATAGTGCCAGGCACCTGAGTACTTTAGATGTTCTCACAAGATATGTGCTGGCTGATTGGGTTCACTTGAGAAGAAGAGAATATCAGCATTTAGCCTGGGCTTTCTTGCTGGGAGCCATTAGCCTCCTAGGCATGGGCAAGGAGAGAATGGGTAAGGAGTGGGAGGAAGTAAGGGTAGAAGATAGCTAAGAGTTGGAGCAGTAAGGTGGGCAGAGAGCAGGTGGGAGAAATTGAGATGTATCACTTGGGAGCAAATGCCCTTAAACATATGCTATATTAGGAAGGATTATGCCCTCTTTTTTTTTTTTTTTTTTTTTTAGTACAAAGAACTAAATACCTTTTTATTCCCATTCATCAATAAAAAATAAGTTATGATTTTTTTAAATTGCAATTTCAGGTTATATTAGGGTCTCTGTCTCCAGAAGAATGTAGACAACACTGAGAAATATCTATGTTCCAGGCATGTGGTAGGCTTTGCAATATTGACTAAAGAAACATATACTTAGCCCTACAATTTTACTTATTCATGTTCAAACATTCATAGGCACTCAGATCCACAGAATTCCAATAAGTTAACAGATAATTGAATCCTTTTCATCAAAACAATAATTCACAACATTCAATAAATGAATCAGTCCACAAAACATGGATTCAACTCTCCATTTGTAATTATGGGGTTATTTTTATAACCACAAACAAACAAAAATGTAGGCCATACAATATGCTCTTTCTGACTCTTTTTTTTTTTTTCACACACACACACTGTATTTTATTTTTACAAGAGATAAATAGACTGACACCAAGCATTGTACATGGATGACCACAACAAAAGCAACAATGATTGCAATTACCAAACATGAAACACACTCATACTATGTCATAATATTGACATTCAGTCCAGTAATCCTCCACTGTAACAGCTCCTTTACTTTGCAGTGAAAATTGATTTGTATATTCTTTGCCTCTGAGTCCTTGTGGGATTGTTTTTTTTTTAATTTCAGACAGAAAGTCACAAAAATTATACTCATCCTCATCAGTTCACTCAGTCACATGTAATTAATTGTTTTTTTTTCATCTTGATCTTTTGTTAGCACTTTTATGAGTTCATCAGTTTTTCATCAGAGTTCTGAAAATGCTTATTCATTCAGTTCAGCAGTACAGTCAGTTACCAGAAACCTGTACTTGTCAGAGTCTTTTCCATGAATTTCTTGAAGATGAAACCCTTTTATAGGAACATATTTGCAAAATCATCAGAGTACACCCAGAACTGTCTGTAAATGACAAAAGACTTAAAAATGACCACGGTAAAAGATTTGATGAAAGTTCATAATAATGCAGTTGACAAGAAAATTAGTTATTTCTGAGATATACATTTTAAAGTAATAACTAGGATTATTACTTATAACATTATACCAGAACATATAAGATTTTTAGAAATTTCATGTAATGTCTGAAACATTTATATTAACATATTTCCATACATATTTCCATACAAATACAAATATAAGATTTTTAGAAATTTCATGTAATGTCTGAAACATTTATATTAACATATTTCCATACATATTTCCATACAAATACAAATATAAGATTTTTAGAAATTTCATGTAATGTCTGAAACATTTATATTAACATATTTCCATACAAATAACCCAATGAAAGTTTAGTATTAGTTGTTTTGTTTGTTTTTTTATACTGCAGGTTCTTATTAGGCATCAATTTTATACACATCAGTGTATACATGTCAATCCCAATCGCCCAATTCAGCACACCACCATCCCCACCTCACCGCAGTTTTCCCCCCTTGGTGTCCATATGTCCATTCTCTACATCTGTGTCTCAACTTCTGCCCTGCAAACTGGCTCATCTGTACCATTTTTCTAGGTTCCACATACATGCATTAATATATGATATTTGTTTTTCTCTTTCTGACTTACTTCACTCTGTATGACAGTCTCTAGATCCATCCACGTCTCAACAAATGACTCAATTTCGTTCCTTTTTATGGCTGAGTAATATTCCATTGTATATATGTACCACAACTTCTTTATCCATTCGTCTGTTGATGGGCATTTAGGTTGCTTCCATGACCTGGCTATTGTAAATAGTGCTGCAATGAACATTCGGGTGCATGTGTCTTTTTGAATTACGGTTTTCTCTGGGTATATGCCCAGGGATTATGCCCTCTTAAAGTTTGGAGGGAACTTAATACTGTATACTGATTAACGCATCTGGTCTCCCTTGACATGTATGACAAGGTGACATGTATGACAAGGCAACATGTATAACAAAGATTATTTAAATCACAGTGATTGTAAGAGGGAGCAGAAAATATTCCCATGGAAGGTCTAGCCCAGTTGGGCAGCTTCAGGTATGATCATTACCAGGTGGCTGGAACTTCACAGTACACATTATTTCAGGGCTGAAATTTGTCATTCATAACTTCAAGTTTTTAATTTTATTCAACTGAACTTAAGAGAGCACAGCTGTAAGTGGTCATAACATATTCCCTGGCTATGTTTCTATTCTGTAAGTGTATGTAAAGCCCTGATTAATTCCCCCAAAGCCAATAATCCAAACCTATTCAAGGCTTTTCTTCAGAGCACATCATGAGACAATTTTTTATTTCAAATCAAAGAATTAAGAATTACCTAATTGGGTAAAGGGTAGAAAATAACTTTAATACATTTTTAAAAAATTAATTAATTTATTTATTTTTGGCTGTGTTGGGTCTTCGTTTCTGTGCAAGGGCTTTCTCCAGCTGTGGTGAGCGGGGGCCACTCTTCATCGTGGTGTGCGGGCCTCTCACTGTTGCGGCCTCTCCTGTTGCAGAGCACAGGCTCCAGACGCGCAGGCTCAGTAGTTGTGGCACCCGGGCTTAGTTGCTCCGCGGCATGTGGGTCTTCCCAGACCAGGGCTCGAACCCGTGTCCCCTGCATTGGCAGGCAGATTCTTAACCACTGCTCCACCAGGGAAGCCCAACTTTAATACATTTACAATGACATTTGCTTTCCTATGGAAGTGTGAGGGATGAGAAGGAAATAGGTATTCACGTTTCTGAATGTATTTTCATGAGGTGAAACTTTTTTTTTTATTGGGGTATAGTTGTTTTACAATGTTGTGTTAGTTTCTACTGTACAGCAAAGTGGAGTTCCCTATGCTATACAGCATGTTCTCATTAGTTATCTATTTTATACATATTAGTGTATATGTGTCAATCCCAATCTCCCAGTTCATCCCACCTCCCCTTTCCCCCCTTGGTGTCCATATGTTTGTTCTCTACATCTGTGTCTCTATTTCTGCCTTGCAAACCGGTTCATCTGTACCATTTTTCTAGATTCCACATACATGCATTAATATACGATATTTGTTTTTCTCTTTCTGACTTACTTCACTCTGTATGACAGACTCTAGCTCCATCCACCTCATTACAAAGAATTCAATTTCGTTTCTTTTTATGGCTGAGTAATATTCCATTGTATATATGTGCCACATCTTCTTTATCTATTCGTCTGTCGATGGGCATTTAGGTTGCTTCCATGACCTGGGTACTGTAAATAGTGCTGCAATGAACATTGGGGTGCACGTGTCTTTTTGAATTATGGTTCTCTCTGGGTATATGCCCAGTAGTGGCATTGCTGGGTCATATGGTAATTCTATTTTTAGTTCTTTAAGGAACCTCCATACTGTTCTCCATAGTGGCTGTATCAATTTACATTCTCACCAACAGTGCAAGGGGGTTCCCTTTTCGAGATGAAACATTTTTGAAACTTCTTGTTTAAATAATATGAGCACAGCAGATCTAAAGTAAATGAAAATCTGGCCAAAGGTTTTACTCACTTTTAGCTTCTGAGTTTTACTTTTGTTTTTAACTAGGATTCCTGAAATATTTAATTGTGTAAAACTAAATTTTGAAACGTGACTATCTTTTCCCTTCATATCACTTTCAGTATCATAAAGAAGTAAATATATTATTTTATGTGTTTATTTGTGTCTGTGAGTGTACATATTTGCATATGCACTGGTGCATATGTCATTTTCCATTAATTTGTGTATACATTTTCTACAATTTATATTACTCCTAGAACTGACACACGACAAAGCCCTCTGCTCCTTTTACAGATACTCAACTTTAAATACTGCTAGTAATAACTACATTAACAGCGTTGGCTATGTACTTGTGTTGGGGGGCCTGTAGCTGGTGTATTAAATTAAGAATATGCAGATTATGACCTGCTGAATGAGTAGGCACAAGCCACCCACACGGGGTTGGCAGGTAGCTCCCTCAGCATCTGAGCTCCCACTTTGGGAAAGTGAAAATCCCAGGGCCATTTCAATTGAAGGTACAGTTTCTATACACTCACACAAAGGAAGTAAAGTCACAAGTATTATTACTTACAAACTCCAGAAACGGGGGTGGGAGGAGGAACAACCTGGGGGAAGGGCAGTCTTCCATCCCAGGTCACAAGCGCGGAGGTAGAGAGTAGGGTGGCACCTAGTACTTATAAGGTGGATTGGGGCAGAGGTCACTAATTTGCTGGGGGCGGGGGGAACTGCAACTCTAAGTGGCTATTTTAAAAGGTGCTCTGGGAAAAGTAAAGCAGGAACTTGTGGTGGGAATCCTAAGCTCAGGTCCTCATCTAAATGTCCAGACTCTGGGTGCGAGCAGGGTTGTCTTACTGTACAATGCCTAGGCAGCAACTCAAAATAGCTGTTTTCCCATCACAGTGCAGAGCGTGCTCTGTACCTCTAGGCACGGTGTTAGACACCAAGTACATTGCCTCTCCTACTTGTCACAGCACTGGTACAAGGTAGGTGTTTTTCCCATCCTCACCTTTCTAGCTTTTCCAACTATGGAGCACCATACATGTCAGTGGAGTTAAGGGGTTAAAATCAGGTAAAATCAAATCAAAGTATGGAATAAACAAATCTTTACAACACAATTATTTGATAAAGTGTAATGTCAACTATGAGAGAGGGAAAATTTTAAAGTTCTGAAGCAATAACAAAATCGGAAAGGAAAACACGGACCCCAAAACTAAGAAAAAGAGGAAAACAACAGAATAGGGGAAATATTTGCAGTGAATGATAGATAAGCATTAGTTACTTTAAGAATATTTTAAAAATGAGTAAACTCTGAAAGAATAGCACCAAATGTCTGAATGTTCAAAGAGGAAGAGAGCAGACATCACAGGACAAAAGCACGTGGAAGATAACACTTGTAAAAGGTGTAAACCTCATTATGTAACAAGGAAGTACAAATACGACTTTATACCTATTTAACAAACAAAACCAAATTTTCTTAAAGGATTTTTTTTTGGCTGCACCGGGTCTTCGTTGCTGCACGCGGGCTTTCTCTAGTTGCGGCGAGCAGGGGCTACTCCTCATTGCGGTGCGCGGGCTTCTCATTGTGGTGGCTTCTCTTGTTGCGGAGCACGGGCTCTAGGCGCGCAAGCTTCAGTAGTTGTGGCACGTGGGCTCATTAGTTGCGGCTTGCAGGCTCTAGAGTGTGGGCTTAGTAGTTGTGGCGCACGGGCTTAGTTGCCCCGTGGTGTGTGGGGTCTTCCCGGACCAGGGATCGGGCCCATGTCCCCTGCATTGGCAGGCAGATTCTTAACCACTGAGCCACCAGGGAAGTCCACAAAAACAAATTTAAAATGATAAAACATAATGTTTGTGAGGCTGTGGGGAAATTTGTATGTTGCAAGTGGCAATAAATAATAACAATAGCCAATAGTTATTGTGCCCACCTTCCTCATCACATTTCTGTGCAGGAGAACTATTGTTTCTCCCTTTTCATAGATCAGACGACTGTGACCCAGAAAGGGTCACCAGCCCACCATCACACAGCTAGTATGGGGAGCCAGATAAATAAAGCGTTGTTGAAGTTAAAAACCCTATGTTCTTAACCAAAACTGGACATTGCCTTCCATGGTAATATGCAACAAGAACAATGAAAAGATTCATACTTTTTCGCTTATGTATTTCAGGCCTGGAATGTTAGCCTAAGAAAATAATTTTTTAAAAAAAGCCATACGCACAAAGATGTTCATTCATTCAGATATCTGTTGATCACTCATTTTGTGGCAGGAAACAACCTTAGGCAAATTATAAGATATGAATGTAGATGTTAAAATGAAAAATATGATAAAATGTTTGAAAGCATTTCTGAAATAATTATAAATGGAAAAACCAGACCACGCTATTGGATATTGAAAGCAGTTGTTCATCGAGCGCGGTCGAAGAGCTGAACTGACTCAGGAAACTTGTGAGATTTGGGAAAATTTCTAATAAGAACGTATGACTTTTGCGGCACCAGGCTGTGGACTTTCGCATCAATTTTCTGTAAAAGCCCACTTTGCCACCGTGGTTACTCTGCTGATCCCCTTATTGGCGGGCATGCGTTTTAGTTCCTGGGAGGACAACCCCACCCCTCCCTCCTCCTGCCTCCCTCTGCGAGTGGCGCGGCGTGAGGCCACTCTTGCCAAGTTTCCTAGGAGCAGCCTGTGTTTCCTGAATGGGAAGTGAGGGGTGTGCGGAGCATTCAACTTCCATTTGCTACTCCCCTTAACAATCTGTGAGCCTGCAGCAACGCGGGCAAGCGCCTGGGTACCACCTACAGCACCCAGGCGGGACTCTAGCAGGGGTGCAGGGGACCGTATTGTAGTCTGTGTTCATTTGAATTTGTAACCCCTTTCCAATTATACCCATAATTGTTTAATAGATTATAAGACGGAAACAAGCTTTTAATCACTAATAATCACTAATCTGTGTTTAAAGGGCCTGCCTGAACTATGTACTGTAAAAATTAATTTTCCTCCTGAATACTTCTAAGTCAGTAAGGTGCTGTGAACTTGGACACCCTCCTGGGGCAGTGGCTTCATCGGTGCCTCTAACACCTCGCCTGAGAGGCTTTATTCTCTGATGACAAATTGCTCCTACTTTTATAGGAAGGAGTTTGATATTAGCGACTATATGTATGGAAAATTCCCCAAACTTCTGCTTCAGCCAATTGGTATTTCACATTGGAAAAACCCTCCCATAAATAGGCAACTGTTTCTTGTTTTACATCACTGGGAGAAGCTCCGCAGCTGCGTCTACAGGTAGACGTCTACAGGCTACAGGTAGAAATGTGTCTGGAGTTTGTGGAGGTGTTCTGATAACCAAAAGGTGCTCAGGATGAAATGGACTGATGTGACTATTCTGGGATATTTACTAGCTAAAGATCCTGTGTGTGTGTGTACGCATGTGAATGTGCACATGCATGTGTGTGTGCAAAAGAGAGAGGGAACAGGCAATGATGCAGAGCCTAGCTCGTGACTTGTATGGAGAATTGGAGTGTTCCGCTGCCCACCAGGCCCCTAGGATGCTCACCGATTGTGCTAGAGGCTAATGCTGAGTCTGGGGAAGCTTGTCCTCAGAATCTGAGAGGGACTGAAAACAAGGAAGTTCCAAAACTTGGCCAACAATCCAGACCCCAAAGCACAGCCGATGGCTCATGGTGTCACAGATTCCAAATACAATTGAGCAACTATCAAATCATATCTGTGTGTGAGAAGGAGAAAGGGAAAGAGTTGTGGGTACAGAGATAAGTAAACACAGCCCTCTGCCCTTGTATTGTTTGACTCCAATTTACTGATGTTCTTTATTTGCTGCATTTAGACAACAAGTGATATCCAAAGATAAATGTACCACTCATTTACTATTTCTTTAAGGGCAAATATATATTTTAAATATGGAACTCTGGTATTTGATGCACTCAAGCCTTCTTTTGTTTTTTATTTTGCTTTAAATATGAAGTAACTGGACTTCCTCTGAACGCAGGCCTCTGAAATTGCATGAAACACTCCACAAAGTACCTTCATATATATATAAAACATACAGTATAGCCACACAAACCATACTAATACATTAAAAAACCAAAAGATGGGAGTTCCCTGGCGGTCCCGTGGTTAGGACTCTGCGCTTTCACTGCCAAGGCCCGGGTTCGATCCCTGGTCGGGGAACTAAGATCCCACGAGCCGTGTGGCGCGGCCAAAACACAAACAAACAAAACCAAAAGATGTGTACCTTGATTTGGGTTCAAATCAGCAGAAATGCTGACCATATTCATTCCAGATTCTGATAATATTGTTCCTAGGCTGCTTACCATTCACCCAGGAAAAAGGAAATCACTTTCTCTTTTAAAAAGGACAGCTTAATCCACAGTTAACTTTTTTCTTATTGTATTGTATGCATCTTATATGTTATATGTGGTCTTAAATTCTAATAAACTAATACATGAATGAATCAAATAAAAAAGGACACAATGTGGGGAAAAGGGAATCATTTAAATAGTGCAGGTAGAAGAAAAACAAAAAATCCCTTATCAATAGCCAATAGTTTGATCTGTTTAATTTTATCCAGAAATATTGCATGGGACTATATTAAAATGAATTATATTATAATATATAATGAATCCTTAATTCAACAGAATATGCAAGAACTAAGCACCTTTCACTATGTCTGACTCCTTGTTGGAATTGAGGTTTTGATGTGATTGAGTAGGTCCATGGAACTCATGAGACATCCTTGCAAATTTCTTCTGGTTAGAATGATGAAATGGAACCTGGCTGTTTCGTGGGGCGTTGAGACTGGAGACTGGGCCAGAAACAATCACATTTTGAGACCCTCTTCCTGTCCTAACTTTTCCCTCATTCCTTATGAGTATTTAAATCCTGGCAAAATCGCTTAATGTGACTTTTTTTGAGTTAAAAGGAGGGTAAACTAGAGAGAAAAAGACAGCTCTGTTGCTTAACCTTGTGATGGGGGCTGTGGAAGATGTTAGGGGCTCATTTGCACGCGAACCTGAGTTCTGTTTTTCCTTTCTCTGTGTCTTTTGTCTTACAAAACCCAGCTGGCCAGAGCCACCTTCTTGTGTCCCACTGGCTACCTCCCAGCCCAGCTGACCACCCAGCTCCCCGGACCCCAGCACCAGCTCTGTGCCCAGCCACTGATGTGGATTTCTTGCTCCCCCTAGTCTCCACCACTTCTGGTTTCAAAATATCCTTTGCTTTGCTCCTTTTTCTACTGTGTTCAAGGGGAATGGGACAGAGACCCTCCCTTGGTCTCTATCTTGCCTACATTCCCCCCACCCAGACCAAGATTCTTAGGCCTGAAATAGAAAATCAAGTTCCAACTCTGCAGTTCTCATAAAAGCCCTAGTTTTGTTTGGGGGCTGAGCTTTGGAGGGAGCCAGGTGTACCAGTGTGCTACCCATGCCTGAACACCACCTTTTAAATCACTCGTGTCCCCTTGTTTGTGAAACACGAAAGAATGGGCTTTCAGAGTCTTTTGTATTCCTATTGGCATAATTAAGGTCTCCAAGCCGTTAGCCTGCTTTCCTTAAGAAGTCATTTTAGCACATGCGTGCAGCAGGCTGTTTTTCATGAGTTGTGCTGCCAGGTGGCAGGCTTGGCTTTGCAAGGAGATTGGAGGAAATGAGGGCTGTTGTCGTGGAATCACACTCAGCTTTTGTGAGCCGGGTGCGCGTTGCATCACTCTCTTAACGCTCTCGTGTTTGCTGTGCAAGGGGGAACCCCAGGATACTGCATGCCTTAAGGGTGGAGAGTGGGGGCCTTAGTGCTGAGGCTGAGTGAGAAACCTTAAGTCATCAGCCCTTTGAAGGAAAGAGTTCTGTGCAGGATGGAGGTGGTAAGTGCTGAAGAGCTGAACCTGCGTGTGCACTGCCCATAGCTGGATGAATCTGGGCCCAGGGAAGGGCATGGTCACCCAGAGACTGACATTCTCTGAGACCAACTCCACATGCTCTCTCTCTTGCAGGCCACCCCACTGCTCTGGACTTGCATTCCCTCATCTGTAGTATGAAGGGAATGGGCTGGATGCCCACAGAGGTCCATTCCCTGCGATGCAGAGAGACTACTGTGGTTTCTTCCTTTAACCTGGGTGTCCCCCAGAAGACAAAAAGGTACTTTGCTTGGAAGAGCATCATGAAATGATGAGACTGGTTTCTCTGTTGTTGCCGACCTTTTACTACAGGGCTGGTGAACATTCGTCTCATTTGTCAAAGATGATCTCGTGTGAGTTCCACAAAGGAAAAAAGAGTGTGTGTCTGCTAAAATGATCTGGCTGAGGCAAGGATTCGCTTTCCCTGAGACACCCTACTGTATTGGTTTAATGGGAGGGAGTGTAAGGAAAGTCTCAAATGAATCCCAACACAAAAGTAATGTCTTGCAGCATTCTTAGGATGAGGGATATGTGATGAAGGTTATGTTGTCATAGCAACTGACTCCTGAGGTGTCCACTCAAGGTTTTTTTGTTTTGTTTTGTTTGTTTTGTTTTGTTTTTTGCCACGCCGTGCAGCATGCGGGATCTTAGTTCCCCGACCAGGGATCGAACCCATGCCCTCTGCAGTGGAAGCGTGGGAGTCCTAACTGCCACTGGACTGTCAGGGAAGTCCTCACTCAAGGTTTTGAGAACCCCAGTCTGTGTTGTAGACCAAGCTGAACTTACCAATCAGGAAATCCAGTGAAGTGTTCTATTTTAGCTTCATTATTTCCTCATTATTTCACTTCCAAGGTCTGACATTTCCTAGAGGAGCCACTTCAGCACCAAATGACTGCATGGTAGATCAGTATGTGTGCTCAGAGCGTGCTCCGTGGTAAGCACAACACCCCATAATCAGAATTCAGGCAAATGTAGTTTTGTTCTTTTGACGACAACTCAAAACAGACTTCATTGCCCTGTTTTGTATACATTTATAGGAACTCTTCTCTTAATTTAAAAAGTCACTTTTCACATCTATTTGGAGGGACCACACTCTTGTATTGCCTGATAAAGAATTGTTTCTGGTTCCTTCCTTTCCCGCTGCCCTTTGTTTCTAAGTACTTGTAGTTAAAATAGGAGCTTGGAATTTTGACGGTCAGGCACTTCCAAGTTAGATCTCCAGGGTTCTCGTTATATTATATTCATTTGAATCAAGATCCAGTCTACATAAATCTAGTTTTTTAAAAAAGTTTTTCCCTCAAACAGTTCATACCATGGATGAAAACTGTCGCCTGCCATATCAGTAAACAAGGGATGTTGCAGCCACCAAGCCAGCAGTCACTACAGCCCCCCACAACGGTGCACCCTGAGGGGATTCAGGATGGAGAAAAGCAGGAAACTGGCCCTAGATCACTAAGGTGCCTATCAAAGGAATGATTTCAATGAGCCCAGACTCTTGCATCTTCTCAGACATAGAAAAGCACGCTAAATTCAGTAACTTGAGATGTCTGGTTTTCTTTAATTAACAGTAATCTTTTGATGTTCCGACTACCTGTTTTTTGTTGCAAAACTCCTATATATCATGGCTCCTCCCTTACCTCTTTGGAGCAGTCCCTCAGAGCTCTCTGAGAGGCTGTCTTCCGGGCTGAAGTTCTCAGTTTTGTTCGCCAAATAAAGCATAATTCTCAACTTTTAGGTTGCGCATTTTTTTTTAGTCGGCAATACCTTCTTCCTACTTAATTTGATCACCAACCTTACTATTTTGAAAGTTCACTAGCATGTGTTCTTCATTGTGAAAAACTTTAGAAAGCAAGACTACATCCAGAACTATTAGATTATTGTAATAGGCTGAATCTACTGTACTCCTTACAAGATTGTGCTTATAACTTTTTAGCCAAAACTAAGACAACCTCCCTCAGGTCTCTGTATTTGTTGGTAGCCAGTTTCTAAAGATTTTTTTTATAAATCAAAGTTATTTCATTATGTCAGAATAATTAATTTCTGATCTATGTCTTTGGGATATTTGAAATGTACATTGAGAGAAATTCTCTTTGGGGCACTAATTAATTTGGGGGATTAATTTTAGAAGACCTATCTATCTCTTTGCAAACCTAGACTAAGGGTAAATTATCATCTACAGCAATGCTTTGCTTATTTCTTATGCCTCATGCCACCACTCTGCCTTAATATACCTGGCATCTGAAAGAAGTAGAGACATGTTTAAAAAAAAGAGTGTATATGATGAAGACACCAGCCACTTACAGGAAAGATATTCACTTTTTTTTTTGTTTCTCCCAGGCAGCCTGAGCATGAAAAAAGAATGTTGTTAGAGTGTGTCAGACTGGATGTGAGGGTTATCTGGGGGATTTGTGCTGAGCATTCTCTGGCTTTCAGTCTCAGGTTGGAAAGGTTGAATGTGGTCCTTTCCGCTGTGGCCAAAGTAGAGAAGGGGTCAGGACTGGGTCTGACGGTGTCCTGGAGCTTATTTGTACAGGCCCTGTAGTTCTGAGGGTCCTTAAAGCACCGAGAAACCTAATGTTTAAAAAAGGATAGTGGTCAACACTAGGAAATAAGAATTTTTGGTTTCAGAATCATCTGGTGAGAATGACAGTGGGCATACACGGGAACATTCTCGAATTTCTCCCACTCCCCACAAGGTCTGGCGTCTCTGTGTAGCAGTAACATCCTTCTCTCTGTGGAAGCCTGATGTTACAACCACTTGGCTGACATTTGACACCCACAAGTGAGAAAGGTGGGAAGAAGGAATAAAAATTAGTGGACACCATGGCAAAGAGTGTAAGCTTTCCTGAGAAAACAGAGCCTCCTTCACACTGGGAACATAGAAGTGCTGTGAGACTGGTCTTTGATTAACTCCCCTGAGAGGAAGATCTGATGTAACCAAGGCACCTTATCTGTAGTCATTGAAATATTTAATCACTTTTAACATCAAACCCCACTTAAGGAGCCTCACATTGCTAAAGATTACTCAACACCAAAGGTTCAACTGAGAAGAACGTAATGCTTTTTAAAAAGTGGGCCTGGCTTTTCACTCTCCTAAACTTATTTTTTTTTCCCACCCTGGTAGTTTCACACAAAGAAGACAACATGAATAAAGCAAAAGTATGACTGCTTCTTTGCAATGAGTGATTATTCTGGAGCACTGCTTGGGAGAACATCTCCTTATTCTTGCTTTGAGCACCATTAAACCAAAAGTTTCCCTTTTAGTGTTTAACAGCGGAAATTGGGGTTCTCTCAAGGATGTTGAAGGTGACGAAATACATTTGAAGGTGTGATAGTCAGCTTCTCAGCTGGGGAAGGAGCGATGAATACGCTTTCCTGGGCTGGTGGGGGGAAGGAAGAACAGGGAGAAGTGCCTCTTTCTGGCCTTGACGGAGTCTCTTCTCATGTTTCTTTTCAAGCAGCAGAACCTGTGTGCCAGAATGGCTCCTATTCCCCAATCTCCTCCCCAAAGAGAAAGAACAGTGAACAGAATTTGGAGCATACTGGATGAATGCTCTGCTGCCACCTTCCCATGAATCTTTGTGAGCAGCCTCTTAAGGAAGATTCCCTTAGAGTCCAGTGTTCAGCCTGAACTTGTCAGCATGAACGGAGCTCATCCCTGTCTGGAAACACACTGTTCTCACACTAGGGACTCACCCCGCCCAATCGTGCATATGCACGTGGTCCCAAAGGGGCAGGGTGGGGTTAAGGATGGAGTGATGGGGGAGAGACGGAGGAGAATATATGGGTCAGTGCAAACTCACCAGTGGGCACTTGGGAAACTTCTGTGATGTACAGGACCTACTGATAGTGATTCAGGGATGTCACCTCATGAAAGGAGGCCTCCTTGTCATTCTGTTTAAATGGCATTTCCTTAACAATTTTCATACATACCCGGCTTGCCGCATTTGACACACAAAGACAAATATATGGAGAATTTGCCTCTTTATTGATAATACAAATACAGAGGAGGTATGGGTGGCATGGGCAGCATGGGCAGCCCAGGTGTCAGTGGTATCAGAAGAACCCATCTCCAATCTGGCTTCTGAACGAGGATGGTATTTTAGGGCCCATCCAACATTATGATGGCAAGGTGGTCCAGGGAAACAGATGGTGCATCTTGAAGCATTGATGCTCTCTCATTTCTACTGCACCTGGCCCTCCTATTCTTAAACCAGAGCTACAATCAGAGCGGGAAAAGGATTGGTTTAGTATATTGCACAGTTAATGTCATAATGCAAAAAGCATAGCATGCAACTTTATATGCCATTGAGATTTTAAACTGCATCAGGAGAAGCTATTTCCTTCTTGCTAAAATACCTCAGGAAAGTTACCACCACACTCCCTCCCTTCAGCTTACCCTTAGTGAGCTCCCCCGTCTGTGTGCCAAGTTCTGGCTTAGGCTTATTATTGTGTCTCTCTCCTCGCAATTTTAATTTTTAATTTTTTTTTCTTATTTTTTGGCCGCGCCACACGGCATGTGGGATCTTAGCTCCCCAACCAGGGATCGAACCTGTGCCCCTTGCAGTGGAAGCTCGGAGTCAACCACTGGACCGCCAGGGAAGTCCCTCTCCTCTCAATTTTAATATTCTAATGTTTTTTCCAGGTATTGGATGCAGGTTTAGCTTATGAATTGTTGTACCAGATCCTTGCTGTTGATACAATGCCTGGTAACAGGATAATAATGCTTTGTACCCTGGCGGCTGAGCATCAGCCATTGGCTGCCTCCTGCCCCCTCCTCACCTTGTTGCGGGGGTGGATTTGGGCATGGTAAATAGTGGACCCCATGTAAAGTCATATTGAGGGGAACGGCTCCCTATTTGAAAAGCCTATCTTCAGTGTGAAGTAAATAATTAGTAGGAAGGAACATGTTGGTTGTTTTCTTTTTGGCTGTGCTGGGTCTCAGTTGGGGCGCACGGGATCTTCACTGCGGTATGCGGGCTCCTAGTTGCGGCAGGTGGGATCTAGTTCCCCCACCAGGGATCGAACCGGGGCCCCCTGCATTGGGAGCACGGAGTCCCACCCACTGGGCCACCAGGGAAGTCCTGGAACATGTTGGATTTTTAGACAGAAGGTCTCCTTCAAAGATGTCCAAGGGGTCATTAGTCCTTTGAAATGTCTTGAGAGTTAGAAAGGTGGTCTGGCAAGGGGGCCCAGGGGGGTTGTGACTTGTCTTACTGGGACGTGAGAGTTGCTGAAGCTCTGGACACTGCATTGGTATTTTAGCCTGTAGTGTTAAGGGAAGTTGAGATCAACTCGACCCAAGTTAACAAAGACTCTCAAAAATCTTAGGCCACCCAAGAGTTTAGGGAAAAGAGGCATACCATTGTCACCATTGTCAATTCTGCACGCTCCAACCTGCCCCACCCTCCAAACCTTCCTGGGCTCAGGACCAGGTCAGCTCACTCTGCTCTGGCTACGGTTCCAGGATCCTGGACCGGAGCCGCTGTTGTCCAGCATGGCAGGTTATCCTAGGCACTGCTATTCAACCAGGAGGTCCCAATCCCATCCCTTATTCTTAAGGCAAGAAGGTGGAACAGGCATTTTAGTAAGACAGTCAACAACAATGAGGGTAAAGGTCATAAAATAGCTCGTCCCTAAATATCTGCCTACTATTTTTGCAAACAAACAAAACTGTCAGTTAGACTTCACTATCTTCTCAATATCCTAGTTAATGGGGTTTAACACTGTATTTAAATCCTGTTGAAAGTTTCCAAACTGTAGATTTTAAGTGACACGAAAGGCCTTCTCTCCCTGCCTGAGACCTCATTTTCATTCTCCCATCTTAGGACTTGCAGTCTTTCTGCTGCATGCATAGATAGTTTAAACCAGGCCGGTGTAACAGGGCTCATTTTGGGGGGGGAAATGAGTTCTTTGCACACACATGCTCACTGTAGCATTATTTGCATCTAAATAATCAAGGGGCAGATGCAAGTGTGTTGGATAATTGGTTAGGGTGTTGATGAAACAACGTTGGTGATGGATAATTGTTGATACCGCGTGAGGAGTACATGGGGTTTATCCTAAGATTCTCTCTGCTATTATTTTGAATAATAAAAAACCATGTTTTTAAATGATCAGGGTTACAAACAAATGCTGACAAAGGCAGGCCGATAATTTAAGAGCAAGGAGCATGGGGACTGGCAAATTGGGGAAGAATATGTCTCTTCTGAAGAAGATGGCCAGGACTCAGCTCCAGCTCAGTGTTGCTGGGCAGGAATGTTGGGCTAGGACTGCCAGATTTTCCCAGTTTTTCAAGACTGGCCCCAAATCAAAATGTTTATATGAAACCTTGCATTCTTTAAATGTTGGCAACTAACTGAAATATGTTTTATTGAAAAACATGCTGCCTACCTAAAACAGGTCTGTGGAATAGACTCAGTCTGCAGCTGCCAATTTGCAGCCTCTGCCTGAGAAGCTAATAACATTAAACAATTTTCATTTTCTGGAGCAGAAGAATGTAATTGAAAGCACACCTAAAGCTAACAATCATAGGATGCCACTGTTCTGCCCTGTTGTTTCTCATTATAAGTCCTGCTTCCATACATGCTTTGGTCTCTCCCCTCCATCCCTGCCTGTGAGTTTCTCTAACTTGATCCTTCACTCTGCTTACCTAGTTCTGATCTTAAATTTCTGACCACTGAGGAGTAAGACATCATGAGTGTCCAGGACAGGAAGTCCCATGGTAATGAACCAGGTCCCACTTGTCCTAGTCATACTTGCTGGTGAATTTTGTAGCTGTTATTAGTGATAAGCATGCATCTTGGGAGAGTCTTTTTTTAAAAATAAATTTATTTATTCATTTATTTATTTTTGGCTGCGTTGGACCTTCATTGCTGCGCACCGGCTTTCTTCAGTTGCGGCGAGCGGGGGCTTCTCTTCATTGCAGTGCGTGGGCTTCTCATTGCGGTGGCTTCTCTTGTTGTGGAGCACGGGCTCTAGGCGCGCGGGCTTCAGTAGTTGTGGCACGCAGGCTCAGTGGTTGTGGCACACAGGCTCAGTAGTTGTGGTGCACAGGCTTAGTTGCTCCGCGGCATGTGGGATCTTCCCGGACCAGGGATCGAACCCATGTCCCCTGCATTGGCAGGCGGATTCTTAACCACTGCACCACCAGGGAGGCCCCTTGGGAGAGTATTAAGAAACATTATGCCTCAGAGACAAGGTAACAGGCTGGGAAGGTCAGAGTACCCTGGAGAAGAAAAAGGGGATTTTATGAATCCCCTTTTGTCCCTCATGTGGTCAAGAACATTTTCCTGAAGTTCAGCAGTTTTTTCAATCTCCTTTGTTTCTTTTTCTTCTGTTAAATGAAGTAAAATTTAAATATAATACTCTGTATTTTAAAAGTGTATGTGGTATGATTCCAGTCTTATTAGATTCTCCTGCTGCACACATGCCCCCATTCACCCTCTCTTCTTCATCCTTGTGTGCATAGGGATGTCGGTGGGAAGGTACATCAATATCATCAACCCTGATTATTTCATCTTCATCAGATGTGAGTAGATTTGTTCTTTTTACTTTGGACTTTTATGAAGTCCTTGTATTTTCATAATGCCAATTATCATTTTATGACTAAAATGAAGTATTACATAAAAGAACAAATGTATAGAAATTTGAAATTTTAAAACTGCATCAACATTTTAATCTTGTTGATCTTGAAGAATAGGAAATAAACTTGCATTGGCAGATAACATGCAGGACCCTGACTTATATTTGAATTTTAAATAAACAACAAACAATGTTTTAATGTAAGTATGTCTCGAATATTGCATGGGACATTCTTATCCAGAAATATATTTGTTGTTTATCAGAATTAAAACATAACTCAGCCTCCTGTATTCTTTATGCTAAATATTGCAACTGTAATACAAACATATTGTCATTTCCGTAGGAAATATTTTCAATACTTTGTACTTTTCTCCCTATTCCATTTATATTTTTTAATTCAGGGGAGATTTTAAAAATATGTACTTTGATTTGAGCCATTCCTGTATTATACACACATATACATACACATATATACATAGAGATATATGACACAGTACACACCCATGTTATATAATATATATAGTGTGTGTGTCTGTGTGTATACGTATATACATATACACACATACCCCAGACACAAGATGAATTCACTGTATTGTTGAAATGGCCTCCGTGAAATATGTCCTGTGTCCCAACGCCCTTCCCTTCAGTTATTTCAAATACGGGGCTGAGAAAGGACACGGTCTCCTCTTCAGCTTAGACTCGGAGAGTCTCCTGAGGAACCGGAAGGATGCAGCTCCTTTCCAGGGATGCGCACAGCCCTTCCCGTCGTTGGCAGGAGCGCACTCTAGGAGAGGGGGAAGGGCTTGGTCGACTCACCTGCAACCGTTTTCAAGGTTTCCTCTGCTTTGGGCGGGTCCGCAGCATCGAGGTTCTGGAAGACAAGGCGCCAGCTCGAGAGCGCCCCCTTTCTTCGCGGCAGCGATTGCTCGGGTGTCTGGCTGTGCAGCCCGGAGGGGGGAGGCCTCGGGCTCTGGGGGGCAAGCATCGCAGTTCGTCAAAGAGCCCCGAGCCCGAGGGGACTCCGCTCTCGCTCGCAGCCTTGCTCTCGGCCCGGGGACCGGAATGGCCTCGGGCCATCAGTTGGGTGACCTCAGACGAGGCTCCCAAAACCAGCTGAGCGGCCCTCGGCACCTCGGTGCGCCCCTTTCGCTTCTGCGTCCTCGTCCGCTGAGCGCGGCCGCCACTCGCGCCGCTGCGGGAGCGAGGAGCGGGGACCCAGCCTCCTGGACCGGGAGGGGGTGAGTGATGCGGCTGCACCTTCGCTCTGAGGAGTCCACCTGCCTTCTGAGTCCCATTCATCTCTCATCCTGCTTCTGAACGGTCCCAATTAAGCATTTTCTACCTTCCTTGTGCCCATCTTCATCCTTTAATTCAATTCATCCGCAGCAACCTCTTATAAATCCTACTCCCTCAACATTCTCACTCTTCCTCAGGTTCTTTCACAAGGTGTCCTGGTCTCCCACTCTCCCTTCCATCTCCCGACTTGGAACAGACGTGGCCAAGCACCTAATACCTGTAACGGAGCAGGAGGCCTTCCCCCATGTCCTCTGCTTTAGCTCCTCTCTGAAGTACCTAGATAACAGTATCTGATGCACATTTCCTGAGTTGTTTTACTGATTTGAAAGCCCCCCACAGAATGGAAGATGTTAACTACTTGATGACCATGAGCATGTAGCCCCCAGGCCTACTGGAGCCTGAGGATTGATAATGTTGACCCCTGTGACAGCGCCCTGTTACCTCACCATCAACCAATCAGAGAACTGTGCACCAGCTGATCACATACCCTGTGACACCCCCCTCCTTCACCTGGCTTTTAAAAAAAATGCTTTGCTGAAACGCTTCAGGGAGTTTGGGGTTTTTTTGGGGCATGAACCACCCATATCTCCTTGCATGGCCCTGCAATAAACCTTTCTCTGCTCCAAACTCTGACTTTCGGTAGTGTTTGGCCTCACTGTGCGTGGGGCAGACGAACTTGTATACGGTAACATACCTACTGGAATTTACTTGTCTTTATGTTTTTATTCCCTACTAGTCTGAACTCATGGAAGAAAGAAGCCCTGTTTGATTCATCAGAGAATTCGCAGTGCCTGACACTAAGTTGGCGCTCAACTATTGCTTCTTGAATGGTGAACAGACATTTTGGTTTGAGATGATAACAGGATATGTAAGTGAAAATTCTTTGTTGGGAGTTGGGAAGGGTGGAGAATGAAAGTTAAAGTAGGAGAGGAGAAAAAGTCTTCCTAAGCTCTCTCTATAATGGTTAGGTATTGTTCCTATTATTATAATAAATGTTGTTCTTTTAAATGTCCTTACCTGGTGCTATGTATCATTTTCTTCTTCCCTCTCTATTTCCGTGTCTATTTTATTTTCCTTTAATTTTTTTCAGTTTTATTGTATAATTGACAAAAATTATATTCAATCTGTACAACTTGCTTTTTTAAAAAAATTTATTTATTTTATTTATTTATTTCTGGCTGCATTGGGTCTTCGTTGCTGCACGCGGGCTTTCTCTAGCTGCGTCGATCAGGGGCTGCTCTTCACTGAGGTACGCGGGCTTCTCCTTGCGGTGGCTTCTCTTGTTGCGGAGCACGGGCTCTTGGCGCGTGGGCTTCAGTAGTCGCAGCACACAGGCTCAGTAGTTGTGGCTTAACGGGCTCTAGAGCACAGGCTCAGTAGTTGTGGCACACAGGGCTTAGTTGCTCCGCGGCATGTGGGATCTTCCCGGACCAGGGATCAAACTTGTGTCCCCTGCACTGGCAGGCGGATTCTCAACCACTGTGCCACCAGGGAAGCCCCAACTTGCTATTTTGATATATATTTACATTGTGAAATGATAGCCACAATCAAGCTAATTAACATATCTGGCACCTCACATAGTTGCCCCTCCCCCCCTTTTTGTGGTAAGAACACTTAAGATCTACCCTCTTAGCACATTTCAAGTATCAGTCCAGAAGTGTTAACTATGGTCATCGTGCTGTATATTAGATCTCCAGAACTTATTCATCTTGCCTAATTGAATCTTTGTGCCCTTTGACCGACATCTCCCCATTTTCCCCAAACCCCAACTCCTGGCAACCACCATGCTACTCTGTTCTTCTATGACTTTGAACTCTTTTAGATTACACATGTAAGTGAGATCACGCAGTATTTGTCTTTCTGTGTGTGGCTTATTTCACTTAGCATAATGTCCTCTGGGTTCAATTTCATTTCCTTTGGTTATATAGCCAGAAGGGAGACTGCTGGATCATAGGGTAGTTCTATTTTTAATTTTCTTGAGAAACCTTCATACTGTTTTCCATAATGATTGTATCAATTTACATTCCCACCAACAGTGTACATGGATTACCTTTTCTCCATATCCTCACCAATAGTTGTTACCTCTTGTGTTTTTGATAATAGCCATTCTAACAGGTGTGAGGTGATATCATTGTGGTTTTGATTTGCATTTCCCTGATGATTAGTGATAGTGAGCACCTTTTCATATACCTGTTGGCCATTTGTATGTCTTCTTTTGAGAAATATCTATTCAGATCCTTTGCCCATTTTAAAATTAATTAATTAATTAACTTTTATTGAAGTATAGTTGATGTACCTTTGCCCATTAAAAAAATTTTTTTAAATTGCTATTTTATACTGGAGTATAGTTAGTTAACAGTGTTGTGTTAGTTTCAGGTGTACAGCAAAGTGATTCAGTTATACATATACATGTATCTACTCTTTTTCAAATTCTTTTCCCATTTAAGTTATTACAGAATACTGAGCAGAGTTCCCTGCCGCTATACAGTAGGACCTTGTTGGGCTATACAGTAGGTCCTTGTTGGTTGTCTATTTTATTTTATTAAAAAAAATTTTTTTTGATGTGGGCGGGCCATTTTTAAAGTCTTTATTGAATTTGTTAAATATTGCTTCCTTTTGAAAAATTAATTTATTTATGGCTGCATTGGGTCTTCATTGCTGCACGTGGGCCTTCTCTAGTTGTGATGAACGGAGGCCACTCTTTGTTGCGCTGCACAGGACTCTCACTGCAGTGGCCTCTCTTTGTTGCAGAGCACGGGCTCTAGGTGTGCAGGCTTCAGTAGTTGTGGCACGTGGGCTCAGTAGTTGTGGCACACAGGCCTAGCTGCTCTGCGGCATGTGGGATCCTTCCGGACCAGAGCTTGAACCCATGTCCCCTGCATTGGCAGGCGGACTCTCAACCACTGCGCCACCAGGGAAGTCCCAGCTTCTGTTTTATGTTTTGGTTTTTGGCCGCGAAGCATGTGGGATCTTAGCTCCCTGACCAGGGATCAAACCTGCACCCCTTGCGTCGGAAGGCAAAGTCTTAACCACTGGACCGCCAGGGAAGTCCCGGTTATCTTTTTTTTTTTTAATATTTATTTATTTATTATTTCTTTATTTATTTTGGCTGCGCTGGGTCTTAGTTGAGGCTGGCGGACTTCTTAGTTGCGGCGTGCATGTGGGATCTAGTTCCCTGAGCAGGGATCGAACCCAGGCCCCCTGCATTGTGAGTGTGGAGTCTTACCCACTGGACCACCAGGGAAGTCCCCTGGTTATCTGTTTTAAATATAGCAATGTATACATGTCAATCCCAAGCTCACAATCTATCCCTCCACCCCCACCTTTGCCCATTTTTCAATTGCGTTATTTTGTGCTTTGTTGTCGTGTTTTGTTTTGTGTTTTGCTATTGAGTTGTTCGAGTTCCTTGTGTATTTTGGATATTAACCTCTTATCAGATATATGGTTTGCAAATATTTTCTCCCATTCCATAGGTTGCCATTTCACTCTGGCAATTGTTTCCTTTGCTGTGCAGAAAGCTTTTTAGTTTGATGCAGTCTTATTTGTCTATTTTTACTTTTGCTGTCTGTGCTTTTGGCATCATGACCAAAAAATCATTGCCATGACCAATGTCAAGAAACTTTTCCCATATGTTTTCTTATAGTTTTACTGTTTCAGGTTTTATGTTAATTAAAAAAAAAATTGGCACTTTCTCCTTACCCTGACTTCTTTTTCTTTTTTTTTAATTTTACTTTTTAACCTTTTTTATTGTATAATATTACATAAGTTACAGGTTTACAACATAGTGATTCACAATTTTTAAAGGTTATAGTACATTTATAGTTATTATAAAATATTGGCTATATTCCCTGTGTTGTACAATATATCCTTGTAGCTTATTTATTTTATACATAATTGTTTGTACCTCTTAATCCCCTACCCCTATCTTGCCTCTCCCACCCTCTCTCTTCCCACTGGTAACCACTAGTTTGTTCTCTATATCTGTGAACAAATTTATCGGGGGCTGTTGATCCATACTTGGATGATACTGATGATGAGATGGACCCAGAAATAGAAGAGCCTTATGAAAAGTTTTGTTTGTAATCAGAGAGTAAGCAAAAACAGTAAAATTAAATTTCAGCATATACGTTTTATAAAGCAGTTTAGGTTGTGGTGATTTAGCAGAACACAGGAAAGCAAGAAAATGTCACACTTCTACCAAATTAAGGATATTGAGTTATGTTACTAACGTATGCAACTTTAATTTTTTTTTCCAGGGTATGGGGTTGTCAGTTTTTTGTTTGTTTGTTTGTTTTTATTTATTTTTTTAAAAAATTTTTTTTAAATTTATTTTTGGCTGTGTTGGGTCTTCGTTTCTGTGCAAGGGCTTTCTCTAGTTGCAGCAAGCGGGGACCACTCTTCATCGCGGTGCGTGGGCCTCTCACTATCGTGGCCTCTCTTGTTGCGGAGCACAGGCTCCAGACGCGCAGGCTCAGCAGTTGTGGCTCACGGGCCCAGCTGCTCCGCGGCATGTGGGATCCTCCCAGGCCAGGGTTCGAACCCGTGTTCCCTGCATTTGCAGGCAGATTCTCAACCACTGCGCCACCAGGGAAGCCCACAACTTTAATTTTGTTTAACACTCTCTGCCAAAGTAAACTTTATTCCCTAAAATTTAAAATGTATATATATGTATATATATAATAGTTTATTGTGTACAGTTAATTCCATTGTTTTGGCTGCAATAAAATCAATTTTGAAATAAATGAAACATTAAAAGTAAATTTTGCCAGCTGGTTAGAAGTTTATCCTTTAAATTCTATTGATACTTTTCTTGAGGGAAACAGTCTTAGCCTAGAAATACATATTACTGCAAAATGCAGCATCCTTCTTAAGATATGAATATTATAGCTTTCATTTGGTTTTACATTTAGTGTTTCATTTGGTTTTACATTTAGTGTCTCTTCTCAGTGACTTGAGTTTCAAATATGAATCACGATCATGGATATCTTTAGCAGTGAAGTCTTAGAATATATCTTTTTTTTTAATTTTTTATTTATTTATTTATTTATTTATGGCTGTGTTGGGTCTTCGTTTCTGCGCAAGGGCTTTCTCTAGTTGTGGCAAGTGGGGGCCACTCTACATCGCGGTGCGCGGGCCTCTCACCATCGCGGCCTCTTGTTACAGAGCACAGGCTCCAGACGCGCAGGCTCAGTAATTGTGGCTCACGGGCCTAGTTGCTCTGCGGCATGTGGGATCTTCCCAGACCAGGGCTCGAACCCGTGTCCCCTGCACTGGCAGGCAGACTCCCAACCACTGCGCCACCAGGGAAGCCCTTAGAATATATCTTTAATGACTGATTATCCAGATGATATTTGATACCAAGGGCTTTCAAAACGGGGTTAAAAGAAAAGACCTAGACTCTGTAATGGCCTATATGGGAAAAGAATCTAAAAAAAGAGTGAATATATATATATATATATATATATATATATATATATATATATATGATTCACTTTGCTGTTCACCCAAAACTAACACAACATTGTAAATCAACTATACTCCAATAAAAATTAAAAAAAGACAACAACTTAGAACACCCAACTAAACAACTAAGATTCTTCACTGAAGATTTATTGCAATTTTAGAATTGTTCATTTTGTTCACCTAACCTCATTACCCTAAAGCCTATAACAGGGACTTCCCTGATGGTGCAGTGGTTAAGAATCCGCCTGCCAATGCAGGGGACACAGGTTCGATCTCTAGTCTGGGAAGATCCCACATGCCATGGAGCAACTAAGCCCATGCACCACAACTACTGAGCCTGCGCTCTAGAGCCCACGAGCCACAACTTCTGAAGCCTGCATGCCACAACTACTGAAGCCTGCATGCCACAACTACTGAAGCCTGCACACCTAGAGCCCGTGCTCTGCAACAAGAGAAGCCACCACAATGAGAAGCCGGCGCACCACAATGAAGAGTAGCCCCCGCTTGCACAACTAGAGAAAGCCCGCACCCAGCAACGAAGACCCAATGCAACCAAAAATAAATAAATAAATAAAATAAATAAATTTATTTTATTTTATTTTTTTAAACATCTTTATTGGAGTATAATTGCTTTACAATGGTGTGTTAGTTTCTGGTTTATAACAAAGTGAATCAGTTATACATATACATATGTCCCCATATCTCTTCCCTCTTGCGTCTCCCTCCCTCCCAGCCTCCCTATCCGACCGCTCTAGGTGGTCACAAAGCACCGAGCTGATCTCCCTGTGCTGTGTGGCTGCTTCCCACTAGCTAGCTATTTTATGTTTGGTAGTGTATATATGTCCATGCCACTCTCTCACTTTGTCCCAGCTTACCCTTCGCGCTCCCCGTATCCTCAAGTCCATTCTCTAGTAGGTCGGTGTCTTTATTCCCGTCTTGCCCCTAGGTTCATTTTTTTTTTTTTTTAGATTCCATATATATGTGTTAGCATACGGTATTTATTTTTCTCTTTCTGACTTACTTCACTGTGTATGACAGACTCTAGGTCCATCCACCTCACTACAAATAACTCAATTTCATTTCTTTTTACGGCTGAGTAATATTCCATGTATATATGTGCCACATCTTCTTTATCCATTCATCTGTTTATGGACACTTAGGTTGCTTCCATGTCCTGTCTATTGTAAATAGAGCTGCAGTGAACATTTTGGTACATGGCTCTTTTTGAATTATGGTTTAAATTATTAAAAAAATAAAGCCTGTAACAGTATTCTGCTTTATTTATATGACTTTACCACTTTTGTTTTACAGCATGAGTTGCATTGACTTTTCTACTAGAGAATTTTACTAGATCTTTGTCACTCAAGTTTTCATCTGTTTTATTATTGATACACCTTGAGAATCACTTCTCTAATGCTTTACTATAATGTGGTACCACCTCAGCCCTATTTTAGTAATATTTTTACCTAATATCAAAAATCTTTTCCCAATTAACTAAAAGTAAAACTTATGTACAAAAGGACTGCTTGTAAATATGCATGTAAATAGTTCTGTTAATAACATAACAAACTTTTATATTTGGAACATCTTTGCTAATACAGTTAGCTTTCAGTTTGTTCAGTCTGGATTAAAATTAGAATCTGAGGGGGCTTCCCTTGGCGGCGCAGTGGTTAGGGATCCGCCTGCTAATGCAGGGGACGTGGGTTCGAGCCCTAGTCCGGGAAGATCCCACATGCTGGAGAGCAAATAAGCCCGTGTGCCACAACTACTGAGCCTGTGCTCTAGAGCCCGTGAGCCACAAGTACTGAGCCCATGTGCCATAACTAGTGAAGCCCGTGTGCCTAGAGCCCATGCTCCACAACAGGAGAAGCCACTGCAATGAGAAGCCCGCGCACTGCAACGAAGAGGAGACCCTGCTCACCGCAACTAGAGAAAGCCCGTGCGCGGCAACGAAGAGCCAATGCAGCTAAAAATAAATAAATAAAATAAATTTATTAAAAAAAACCCAAACTGAATCACTTTTATTGCCACATACAACCACCAGCAGTAGTATATATCCAGGGCTGTCTTTAATTTCCTCCTCCCCTTTCTAAGGCTGGGATTACATATGCAAATGTCCCCCCCCCTCGAGTTTTCCTTTTACTTTATCAGTGTAGACACAGAAAAACTTATATCCTAAAAAAACCAACTGTAAGAAGTCATTTTTGAGGCAATCAGGGAATTCGGAATACAAGTGACTGGGTGATGGCACCAAGGGATTATTATTACCATTCAGATGCCTGGATGGCACTGTGGTTATGTAGGAAAAGAAGTCTGTATTTTTTAGAAAGTGTATACACATGAAGATATAGGGATGAAAATACATGTTGTGTTGAGTTTCTTTTAAATTAGCACAGCAAGAAGAGGAGAGTGAGTGGGGAGGGGAGGAGTAGAAAAAGACAGAAGGAAGGGAGGGAACAAAAGAGAGATGGAAGAAAAAAACCAGGATAGATGAAGCAAGTTTAGCAAAATCCTGATATTGAATCTGGATGATGATTTCTATGGGGGTTCATTATTGCATTACTGTATTCTTTCTACTTTTGTGTATGTTTGAAAATTTCATGATAAATGGTATTTAAAAAATAAAATGCCAAATCCCTTAGCACAAATGACAATAATAAAAATCACCCCTTATATTTTTACTCAGTTAAAATTAATAAAGTATCATCTTTCCATACTTCATTCTCGCTTCACAAGAATTCTGTAAATAGCAAGACATACAAACAACCTGAGTGTCCATTGATGGATGAATGGATAAAGAAGATCGGGTGTACATATACAATGGGATATTGTTCAGTCACGAGAAAGAAGGAAATCCTGCCACAACATGGATGAATCTAGAGGGCATTATGCTAAGTGAAATGTAGACAGAGACTAAGAAATAAAAAAAAGGAAAAAAGAAAAGTATTTTGTAAGATGATTATTTTAGCTAGTAGTAGTAGTAATAATAGTCACCCTATTTTACAATTGGGAAACTGAAGCTCAGAGAGATGTCAGGCATGCTCAGTGTCACGTGACAAGAACATGGGGCCAAAGTTCTTGCTATGAGAAGGGAACTAGAAGAACAGTGCTGTGCGCTGAAACCAGATTCAGGTGTTCCAACTCTAAAGCCTGGCATCTTTACTCAAAACTGTGGTCTTCTGTGCTTTGGGAGGAGATAGTTAGTGCCATCATGTACCCCCTTGATTATCTGATGAAAGGTGCACACACTCTTAAAATTTACATTCACGTTCAAAAAGACTCACGATCTCCCCAATGGCCAACCATGGCCTCCAAGTCAGGAACCCCATGTCTGGTCGATGTACCCCACTCCAACAACTGCAATGAACTGAGCAGGGTGCCACATTAGAGACTCTCCCCCTCTACTCCACATCCTAAGATACCACTTTCATTATCACTGCCCCCTGACCAAAACCATTACAGTTATCCATGCCCAGATGCTGGCATTCTGACTCCTTCCATAACTTTGACCTCAATCCACCTTTTAAACTTTACTTCTCACCCACTACAGTGTTATCTTCAGGTTCTCCCTCCAATTCCCTCTCAAGGCCACACTTTGCATGCACTTGACTGGCCACCCTGGCTGTGTTGGGGTTCCCTGAGACAAGCTTGCACTCATCCCTCCTGGGGCTGCTCATCTACCTTTTTTTATTTTTTAAGTATAGTTGATTTACACCATGCTACTTCTTTTAACTGGGATTCCCAGCACAACCTGCACAGCATCTGGCAGTGTCTGATCCATCCTGTGAGGTACAAACAACACCCTACCCACAAAAACCAAACCTGCTTCTACCACGGGCTGCTAAGTACAAAGTCTTTTCAAAGATTTGAATCCTGGCCCTACCTTTGGGCTGTGTAACCTTAGGAAAGTCACTGGACCTCTCTGAGCCTCCATTTCTTCCATTAGGAACTAAAGAGAGTGATGGCCCCCTCCTCAGGGGACGGCTATAAGATTGATTAGCCAGGCCCTGGTGCACATTGAGCACCCACATGGTGTCACCAGCATGAGCAAGCACAGCTGTGTGCCGCTCCACAGACTCTCATATCCACTCAGGAGCAGGGGCGACACTCCGTGTCCAGCATCTTCAGTCACAGTGCAGGCCCCTGTGCAGACTGACCGCAGTCAGTCCCGACCCCTTAACTAGCATCAGCTAAAGTTATCTGAGCCCTCACCGTGGGCCTTACTTGTATTCCTTCATGTAAATTTCACAACACGGTACAGCAGGTACCATCATGATCCCCATCCTACAGATGTGGTACCCGAAGCTCTAAGAGGTCAGCTACCTTGCCCAGGGTCACAGAGTAAGTAAGGTGTGGGGCTTGGAGGTGTGCCTCCATACTGTGGGTCCTCCTACTCCTAGGTGGGCCAGTTTGCCTCCCCAGATTGTGAGAACCTCCAGCACAATGGCCAGGTTGGCTTTCACAGGCCTTCCCACATTGCTGTCCTGTACATGCAGCAGCCAACATAGGCTTATTGCCTGAAGCACATATAGGTACAAGAAGACATGGCAGGGACATTATTTTCACAAGAAAATATCCTCTCTTCATTGCCAACACTCAGATGATAACCATCTTTATCTTCTCTCCTGGGCCCTCATGAAAAATAATTGCTAAAAAGATGGAAGGAAATGGGAGGCAACATGGTATGGTCACTTATAAAGATTTTAAAAATTATCTCCATTAATCCTCACAACAACCCCAAGAATTAGGTACTGTTGTTATCTCGATTTTGGAGATAAGGAAACTAAGGCTAAGGGAGAATAAGTAACTCAGGTTAGCCAGGTAGCAAGTGGGGAGAAAGCAAGGTTTCTGATGTCAGTAGTTTGGCTCCAGGAAGTGCTATCCTGAGAAGGTAATATCTTGGTCAAAGACAGAGGCCGTCAGATTGCAATCTCTTACCATCTTTTTGAGAGTGAATTGGCCAACCAAACATTTTTTTAAAATTTATTTTTTGGCTGCGTTGGGTCTTTGTTGCTGCACGTGGGCTTTCTCTAGTTGTGGTGAGCGGGGTCTACTCTTTGTTGTGGTGCGCGGGCTTCTCATTGCGGTGGCTTCTCTTGTTGCGGAGCACAGGCTCTAGGCACGTGGGCTTCAGTAGTTGTGGCACGTCGGCTCAGTAGTTGTGGCTCACGGGCTCTAGAGCGCAGGCTCAGTAGTTGTGGCACACGGGCTTAGTTGCTCCACAGCATGTGGGATCTTCCCGGACTAGGGATCGAACACGTGTCCCCTGCATTGGCAGGCAGATTCTCAACCACTGCACCACCAGGGAAGTCCCCAACCAAACATTTTAGCTGTTTTCTTACCCATTCTCTGGGAGCATGAGGCAGGGGGTAGTTATCTATTAGGCATAGTACATGAGGTGACTAGGGTCCATGATACATTTGGGGCCCATGAACGTAGTTTAATTTCTGATATAAAATAGGGTTAATGAGAATGGTGGTCGTGCAGGTAAAATTAAGATACTTCACATACATTGTCAAGCATAGCGTCCATTGTTAGAAGCTAGTCTTAATATTTAGAATATTAACACATCCTGAAGCATCCACAAAACACTCCTTGCAGGAAGAATCTCAGGGCCCTCAATCTGGCCTGGATCTCTGTATTTGACAATAAATAAATTTTATTTATTCCGCAGAAAGAGCTCAGGAAGATATTTCTAGAAAAGGGAGGTTTAGAGGAAAAGGGGAGGAGGCAGCAGCAGGAAAGGGAGGAATTCGACCAGGTCCACAGCACTCGCCCAGCAAAGGGAACGAGTAGGTTTTTGAAGAAGGTCTATAGTCAGACGCAGTGCAGAAGTTGCATTATCCACAGTCAAAACCAGGACGAGGAGGAGCCCTTGCACTTTATGCATTCTCAGATGCTCTAAGCACTGTGCAGGTTTCAACTTCTGCAATCTGATGTGGATTCATTACTAAAAATCTACAGGCCATGGACTTTCTTAAGGAGTGTGCTAGGTTGGTTTTTACCCCTGTAGTACATCTGAGCACCCCGCATGCTCATAAAACCCAAGCTCCTGTTCCCGGAGACCCTGGGGGAGTATGGTGGACTCTGACTTTAGCCTCATTGCAAACATTCAGAGCAAGCAAACTCCTAGCTAATAATACGGTTGACCCTTCAACTACACGGCTTTTGAACTTGCAAGTCCACTTAAACACAGGTTTGTTTGTTTTTTTAATTTCAATAAATATACAGGCGGCCCTCCATATCCATGGGTTTCGCATCAGCGGATGCGGAGGGCCGACTATGGGACTTGAGCATCCGCCGATTTTGGTATCCGCGGCGGGTCCTGGAACCAATCCCCCGCGGATACCAAGGGTCGACCGTATTACTTTGATTACTGTTCCCTTCTTGGTACTGGCTGCTGGATATGGAGGGCTCGGTCAAGAGATAGTCCCCAAACGCTTCTCCAAGGTCTATGGAGCCTGGGTGAGGTCTCTCTCGTACCCTCCACAAATCGGGCACAGCCCCTTGGCCTGGGAAGACGCCCGACCCAGTGCGGAGTACTTAGTCAGCTAGGTTGCAACCTGGGACCCGGCGTTCTGCTCTCACGCATGCTCCCTACCAGCGCCCGGGCGGCGCGCAACATCCCCTGTCCCCCCGCCAGCGCCCCCTAGACGGCGGAGGCCCTGCCGCATGCGCACATCAGCCAACCCAACCCCCAGCAGGCTGTGGTAAACCCACAGAGAGCGTTATTCCAGACTCCCTGAAAGCTGACCAGACGCCAGAGGAGCCTTAGCGGTGCCGGGTCGTGGGCCACCGCTCTAGCCTTGAGTCGTGGGCCACCGCTCTAGCCTTGAGTCGTGAGCCACCGCTCTAGCCTTGAGTCGTGAGCCGGGGGTCTCAGGAGATTCAGCGCAGCCTCCGCTGAAGCTCACAGCCTCCTCGACAGCAGTTGGGACATGGAGCGTCAGCCGCAGAGCAGCCACGATGCCTATGACGACGCGGATGCAGCCGTCGCCGGCTTCCTCAAGCTGGGGGTCGACGAGGAGCGGGAAGAAGCGCACGGTCAGTGGCGGGCGGGGCACTCGCTTTAGCCGATCCCAGGGAGGGGCGAACGGCAGGACCCCACTCGGACGCAGCCCCTCCCCAGAGCCGGGCTCCCTCGACGGCCTGATCTTTTCTCTTTGGGTTTCCTCCCTTGCAGAGGTGAAGCCCGCGGAGATCTCGCTTCCCGGAGAGGGGGGAGAGGAGCAGAAGGCTCAGTCCGAACCGGAGCTGGGAGCAGCCGCGGAAGGGAAAGAGGCGGGAGACGAAGGAGAAGGAAAGGAAGGCTGCGATGTCAGCGTCGGAGCCGCCGGCCCCGCGGACGGCGAAAGCCGCGAGGCCGAGGCCGAGGCTGAGGCGAGCGGCGGCGAAGGCGGAGAGCAGGGCGGCGAGGAGCAGTTCCCGCGGGCCGCCGTCGAGGGTCCCGAGGCCGCAGAGGGGCAGCAGCAGGTCCTCCACGCCAGGTTCACGCGGGTGCAGCTGCAGGACCTGGAGCGCGTTTTCCAGCGTACTCAGTACCCCAACGAGCGCACGCGGTAAGCGGGCGTCTCGGGCGGCGCGGGCTGCCGCGCGGGTGGCGGGCGGCGCTCTCACGGGTCCCTCTCCTCGGCTCCGGACCTGAAAGCCCCGGGGCCTGGCGGCGGCCCGGCCCTTCCGGCGCACTCGGGGCCTAGGACGGGGGCGGGGGCTCTGCCTGGTGGGAATCGAGGTCGATATTTCCGTGCGGTGTTTGAATAAGTCATGTCGGGGAGCTTTGTCGGCCGCCGGTTAACATAAATAATGAGTCGCCTGAGGCGTGGTGGAGCAAATGCAGAGTTGGAGTCTACTTTTATCTGAAGTTTTGACCATCAGTTATTCATGGATTATATTTGCATCGATATTTGTATTTTAAAATAGTGGTTTTGAAAATTATTTGTCTTGACTAGTGATTTTTCTGCATTCCCTTAAATTTTGCTCTTGTGAGAAAACTGTCTCTAAAGCAAGCCTCAAGCTACAGATTACAGAATAGTGTACTAGGTCGGCGCTGGGGAGTTGGTAAGAAAAAAAAATTTTTTTTAATTAATTAATTAATTTATTTATTTATTTTAGGCTGCATTGGGTCTTCGTTGCTGTGCACGGGCTTTCTTTAGTTGTGGCGAGCGGGGGCTACTCTTTGCTGCGGTGCGCGGGCTTCTCACTGTGGTGGCTTCTCTTGTTGTGGAGCTCGGGCTCTAGGCACGCGGGCTTAGTTGCTCTGTGGCATGTGGGATCTTCCCCGACCAGGGCTCGAACCCATGTGCCCTGCATTGGCTGGAGGATTTTTAACCACTGCGCCACCAGGGAAGCCCTAAAAATTTTTTAAAAATAAGCTCAACCAGCGAATGAACAGCATTTTGTGCCGTCCTTTCGTACCTACTAAGACGTACTCCAACCTGTTCATCACTGATAGATTGATCCAGCAAGCGAGCTATTTTAAGGTCTAATTTTTTTTTAATTTATAATTTTTTTCGTGATTTCCTTCCTCATTCTAAATAAACATTTCCTTTTTTTAAAAATTTTATTTATTTATTTATTTGTGGCTGCGTTGGGTCTCCGTTTCTGCGCGAGGGCCCTCTCCAGCCATGGCAAGCGGGGGCCACCCCTCATCGCGGCGCGCGGGTCCCTCACCACCACGGCCCCTCCCGCTGTGGAGCACAGGCTCCAGACGCGCAGGCCCAGGAATTGCGGCCCACGGGCCCAGCCACTCCGCGACACGCGGTATCCCCCCAGACCAGGGCCTGAACCCACGCCCCCCGCACCGGCAGGCAGACCCTCAACCACTGCGCCACCAGGGAAGCCCTAAGGTCTAATTTAATCATAAAATGGGCAAGAGCAATGATTGAAAGTTGGTAAAGATATTTTGTCAGAGATTTTTATTCATTTTTGAAGATGGTAGCACTAAAAGAAACTGGATGAGAATTTCATGTGTTTTTGGGAACTGTGCCTCCTTTACTAATGAGACTTGGCTTTCCTTAAACGCTTTGTCAACTTATTTTCACTGTATAACCTGAAAATGTGTGAGTTTTCGTACTGCAGAAATTGGTTCTTAAAATAAATCACTGGCATTTTCCAGAAAAGAAATTTTTTAAAGGATGAAATAGCATCCTATATTCAGCTTCATCCACAACCCCCAATGCTGAACACTTCCAATTTTCTCCCCTCAGACAGGAGCTTACAAGGCGCATGGGTGTGACTGAAGCCAAATTGAAGGTCAGTAAACCTGAAAAAAGCACCTTGGCAGGGCAGCCATTCTAAAACCTGCTTTGGGACTTGGACACCTTTGTCCTGGACATTCTCATGTTGGTTTCTTTTTGTAGCCGTTTCCATGTTTGGGAAATAAGGTTTGAATTTTGGGGTCTCAGTTGGAGGTAAATGGGATAAGTAAACCCCAGGTTTTGGAAATTGCCCATAACCAGAAGATTTTGATTTCCTAAAGGAAAAAAAAACTACCATAGTATACTATTCCTTGTATATAAAGGTGAATATATATATATATATATATATATATATATATATACCTTTGTATAAACTATACCTATATAAAGTTATATATTATATGTCACTGAATTCTACGCACACACTCACACACACAAGTTGAATTCCTTCTAACACTGGTATCCTTTAGGTACCACTTTTGTGTGGAGTCACACTGAGGTTATGTCTGAAGTGGCAATTATTCAAATTAATGCACCGAGGAGTCCAATTATATTAAATTATTTAAAACCAAGCGTAAGTTCTTTGCATAAGGAGTGAATACGTAAGTACTTGGGCATTGGAATGAGGGGATAATTCACACTCAGAACACAACAGAGGAGCACCTGATGCACGTTTAGTCAAGCTGACGCTGACGGGGAGGGGAGAGCGTAGAGCCCAAGTCTGCTCCCCCCGCAGCTGTTCTTTTGTTATCTTTTCCACAGAGAGTGGTTTCTTGCTTTCAGAACAAAATAAGATGCTCTCAGAACTTTTGTTAGGGAAGAAAATACTTTTAGGACTTTAGAATTGTTTAGAACTTTTGTAAAACACCATTTTGTCAGCTGATGAGGGAGGCACTTGAATGTCGAACACTTTCCAGAGGCGAGGGCCCGGGCTGGGTGGCACAGCTCACAGGCTTTGGGTCCCCGAGCTGTCCCACTGGAGGCAGCTCGCTGCCTAGGGCAGGGCTTGAGCTGCTGCCAGTGTGCTGAGGGGCAGGTCTGACTTCCTTGCCCTGATGCCCGGGGTGCCCTTCTTCTCCAGCACCCACTCAGGGCCCTTCCTCGCCACCCCCGCCTCACAATCCTGCACGGGACCGTGTGCAGGAGACACAGCTGGGGGCTGAGGGCTGGAGCGGCCTGGCTGGCGCCCAGGTCAGTCCAGGCGGGGAAAACGGTGAGCTTCCCCCCAACTGAGGTGGCCTCAGCTGCCCTTCTACAGCAGCCGCCATGCCTGGACCCCGTTCCTGGTGACATCCACTGGGACCAGGCAGTTGTCTCTAGGAGGGCAGGAGGTGAGAGGCCCCCTCACTGGCGGGTGCCTGTACGGTAGGTGATCACTTGTTGGGAGTGCATACGTCCTTGCCTGGGGACAACCTAGGCCAGGATCAGCCCATGAGAGCCTGGCAGTGTCCTGGGAAAGAAAGCCAGAGACCCCGTGCCCAGTGCTGCCACATAAGGCCCAGCCTGGTGTAGACCAAGTAGGGGCTCCCAGCAACTACAAATGTCTGAGGTAGGAAAACAAGGCTGCCCAGCTCATGGCAGCCCCGACAGGGATCCCCCAGGGCTGATCTGGGCTTCCAGCCCAAGGGCTGAGGAGAAGAGGTCCCCCCCACTCACACACACACACCCAGCCCCATGGGAGAGAGGCCCTCTCCTGCTAGAGTTTCTAAGTGTTTGGTAAAGTAGTGGAGAGAGTGGCAGCTCTAAATCCTCATTTTCTGGAATTCTTTGATATGCCAGCCTGAAAGCGTTGCTAACATAGTAGGTTTTGCATTATAGTGGAGGTGGGAGGGTGAGTTGCAACCTTTGAAATATGTCTAAAGCACAAAACAAACTAAAACAATAATTTCAAACAAAGTTCCATCGCCCTGAGAAAGGTGGAAGGTAGGCAAGTGTTATACAGAGTGGAACCTACGCCGTGAGGATTCCTCACACATTCAAATTTTTGAGACTACCAAATGCATTCATGAATAGTCTCTTGAGGAATTTCTAACACCTGAGGCTTTTCTTCCTTTTCATGGTACTGTTGCGAAGAGATGGGGTGTGTGGAATTTGCTGGTAGTAGAGGATGACTCTTAGTTCAGGCAGGATTCTTACCCGTGGTAAGGTGAAATACCTTTGCTCTTCCAGTGATGACTAGTTTGTGAGTCAAAGGATCAGGAGTGATTATTTGAGACTATAGAAAAGCCGAAGTTATACCAAAGGAGTATTTGGGGGCAAAAAGAAGAAGAAAAGAAAGAAAGAGAGAAAAAGAAGAATCAGGATGGGTTCACTAGCTTTGCTGCAGAGAGCGTGTGTGAGGGCAGTGATGGACACGGGCTGCAGAGCTGGTGGTGGGGTCTGGAAAGCAGTGCTGGCAGCCTAAGGCCACGGGCTGGGCTCACAGTCAGGTCTGGCCAGGGCTTGGGAGGCCCAGGCCTCTGCTTTCTCAAGCAGGCAAAGCAAGCTCAGAGGAAAAGAAAAACTGACGTTTTCGCGGCTTGCTTCTCCTGGGTTTACATAGTAGTCTCTTAGTGGAGTTCTGAAGGGAAAAAGAGCAGCAAGAAACAAATGAAGAAAAAGGGAGAATGTTTTCATCTATTTCCAAACTCTACAGCATGAATGTCCCAAAGAAACATTTAATGGACACCCTCCCTTGTTTTGCAAAGACAGTACGAGTTGTTTTATGAAACCAGTATTGGAAGTATGGAAGTAGTGTCAGCCTGAACCTCAGATAGCCAGCTTTGCATATTGCTTATATTTATGCAGATTTGACCATTGGTACACTCGAACCCCCCAAAATGAGCTCTATTACACTGGCTTTTTTTGACTACATATTCATGCAGCAGGAGGACCCAAATACTAAGATGGGAGAGGGAAAATGGGGCGACAGAGAACGGAGGCCCTTGGTCTCATGTAAAATTTGCCAAGTGGAAACTTCCAAAAATACTAAATGTGACATAATTCCATGAACTGATTTGCTGAGGGAGCAGTGGAGTCCACAGGACAGGCTTTACTTTCAGTTGTTAATAGTTGGCAGATATTTAGGGGGGAGCCATTTTGTGACCCCTCACTCACGTGGTTGTCGGCTGTCTTCCTAAAATGCAGGTTGCACCCTCTTGCCTTAAGCATAAGGAACAGGATGGGGATCTCCTGGTTGATTAGCAGCTCCTAGAGGGCGCAACCGTGCTGGGCACCAGAGGCTCTGGTCCAAGGTCCTGCAACCGTAGCCAGAGCAGAGTGAGCTGACCTGGTCCTGAGCCCAGGAAGGTTTGGAGGGTGGGGCAGGGTGGAGAGTGCAGAATTGACAGTGGTGACAATGGTATGCCTCTTTTCCCCCAAACTCTTGTCTGGGCAAAGATTTTAAGAGCTTTAGTAAATTTGGGCCGAGTTAGTCTAAACATTCATTACCCCTATAGTCGGATATTAAGGCAGTGTCCAGGGCTTCAGCTCTGCCGGTGTCCAGCAAGACAAGCCACAAAGTCCCTGGGCCCCCTATGACCAAACACCTCCCTCACAACACCATCTCCATCTTTTTAACCATCCCAAGGTTCCAGAGGATGAATGACCCTTTTGAGTCATCCTTGAGGAAAGCTGTTGTTTAAAGATCCAACCCACTCCTATTGATTATTTACTATAACCAAAGATGGGTTTTTCAAAATGGGGACCATTCCGCTCAGTATGATTTTAAAAGGCACCCACTTTTTCCTATGCTCAACTTCCCCCATAACTAAGGTGACACCTGCCCAATGAGTAGGGGTTAGTGGCAGCTGGAGCTGATGGTCAGTTGTCAGGACGCAGACCTACCAGGCATAGTAATAGCAGCAGGGACAGAGTGCAGTTGGTCAGCTCCACCTGCATCTAAGAGTGGGGGAAATAATAGTAAAGGTGGGAGGGGAGAGACAAAGCCATATGCCAATCCAGAGCCTGGCACATAGTCGGTGCTCGCTCTTGGGGGGGAGGGGGCCTGAAGGGAGTGCCCTCAGCTACATATCCTAAGATATTTTAGCAAGAAGGAAACAGCTTCTCCTGATGCGGTTTAAAATCTTCAAGGCACCGAGAGCTCCCTGCTGCGATTTTTCACGTCTGACATGAAATGCTCAATATACTAATCAATCCCTTTTTCTCTCTGCTTGAAGGGTTGGTTTAGGAATAGAAGGGCCAAATGGAGGAGAAATCAGAGGGGACTAATGTCCAGAAACGGGCCCCCCGGGCCCCCCGGGCCCCCCGGGCCCCCAGGCCCCCCTGTTGCCGTCTGTTTGTGTGAACCCTGCTTTGACATCCTGCTTCAGGAGCTGAATTGGATCTGCGTTCTTCTGGAGCCACTGCCGCCGGGGCTCCCCGGGCTGCCCATGCCGCCCATGCGGCCCGGGCTGCCCATGCCGCCCATGCGGCCCGGGCTGCCCATGCCGCCCATGCGGCCCGGGCTGCCCATGCCGCCCATGCGGCCCGGGCAGCCCATGCAGCCCGGGCAGCCCATGTGGCCCTGGCAGCCCATGCCGCCCATGCGGCCAGGGCAGCCCATGCAGCCCATGTGGCCCATGCCGCCCAGGCCACCCATGCGGCCCATGCCACCCCTGCAGCCCATGCGGCCCATGCCACCCCTGCAGCCCATGTGGCCCATGCCACCCATGCTGCCCGTGCCACCCGTGCCGCCCATGTGGCCCTTGCCCCCCATGCCGCCCAGGCCACCCATGCGACCCATGCCTCTCATGCCGCCCGTGTGGCCCGTGCTGCCCGTGCCACCCATGCCACCCATGCCGCCCATGCCGCCCTTTCCTCCTATGCTGTTGCCTCCTCCGCCCGGGCTTCTTCCACCCTTGCTTCCCTGTAGGTGCCCTCATGCATCACAGCCTGGTCTCTTATCATCGGTGGTCCTTTGGTAGCCCCCGTTTCGTCTTGAATGGTGTCTGTGACAGGTTTTTTCAAAGTGCCTTTGAGCCAGATTCAAATTCTGCATACCTCACCACCAAGAGCAGTTCCCCAAATGCCTGCCAAGTGTATTAAATAGAAGTAGAGTTATTGACCCACTGTTTCAGGCCATGTTTTTTTTTTTTTTTTTTTAGACTTTATTTTTATTTTATTTTATTTTTTAATTTTAAAATATATATATTTATATCTTTTTTTTTCCACACACACACACTGTATTTTATTTTTACAAGAGATAAATAGACTGACACCAAGCATTGTACATGGATGACCACAACAAAAGCAACAATGATTGCAATTACCAAACATGAAACACACTCATACTATGTCATAATATTGACATTCAGTCCAGTAATCCTCCACTGTAACAGCTCCTTTACTTTGCAGTGAAAATTGATTTGTATATTCTTTGCTTCTGAGTCCTTGTGGGAGTTTTTTTTTTAATTCAGACAGAAAGTCACAAAAATTATACTCATCCTCATCAATTCACTCAGTCCCATGTAATTGATTTTTTTTATCTTGATCTTTTGTTAGCACTTTTATGAGTTCATCAGTTTTTCATTAGAGTTCTGAAAATGCTTATTCATTCAGTTCAGCAGTACAGTCAGTTACCAGAAACCTGTACTTGTCAGAGTCTTTTCCATGAATTTCTTGAAGATGAAAGCCTTTTATAGGAACATATTTGCAAAAGCATCAGAGTACACCCAGAACTGTCTGTAAATGACAAAAGACTTGAAAATGACCACTGTTAAAGATTTGATGAAAGTTCATAATAATGCAGTTGACAAGAAAATTAGTTATTTCTGAGATATACATTTTAAAGTAATAACTAGGACTATTACTTATAACATTATACCAGAACATATAAGATTTTTAGAAATTTCATGTAATGTCTGAAACATCTATATTAACATATTTCCCTACATATTTCCATACAAATACAAATATAAGCTTTTTAGAAGTTTCATATAATGTCTGAAACATTTATATTAACATATTTCATACATATTTCCATACAAATACAAATATAAGATTTTTAGAAATTTCATGTAATGTCTGAAACATTTATATTAACATATTTCCATACAAATAACCCAATGAAAGTTTAGTATTAGTTGTTTTGTTTGTTTTTTTATACTGCAGGTTCTTATTAGGCATCAATTTTATACACATCAGTGTATACATGTCAATCCCAATCGCCCTCAGGCCATGTTTTTGTACTTTCAATAAAGTTGTGAATTCTCTGCATATTTGTTCTCTGTGTCACATGGGGTTAGTAAATTTGATGGAAGTTGCTAAGCCAGCACCATTCAGACCGAATGCCCAGGAGGCCTCCTTTCATGCAGTAACAGCCCTGAGTCACCATCATAGGCCATGCACATCTCAGAAGTTTCCCAGGTGCCCATGAGGGGTTTACACAGACCCACCTGTTCTCTTCCACCCTCTCCCCCAGCACCCATGCTCCCCGCACCCTGCCCCATTGGGACCACCTAGATGTGCAAGACGGGTGGTGTGGAGTCTCGAATGGGAGAACAGTGTGTTTCAAAGCAGGCCTGAGGCCCATTCATGGTGACCAGCTCAGGTACAAGGAGGACTCCAAGGGACACTTCTGCAGTGACTACTCATAGGGCTTTATGGAGGAGAGGGAGCAGGGCATCATCTGGTTCTCTCCCAGTTCTGTTCACCGCCTTCCCTGTTGTGGAGGGCACATGGGGATAGAAACCACGCTAGCGGAGGGGGAGGGGCCTACCTCTGCGAAGGTAACGCAAGAGGAGACTGTCTAGGCCCGCGTGCGGCTCTTCTCACCCCCTCTCCCCCACCCCCAGACGCAGAAAGCATAGCATAGCTCCTTCCCCAGCTCAGAGCTGACGGATGATGTGGCCTTCAAGTGTATTTTGTCACCTTCAACATCCTTGGGAGAACCCTGGTTCCAGCTAATTCAACACTGAAAGGGAGCCTCTTGGTTGAGTGTTGCCTGAAGCCAGGAGGTGGTGGTCCCTGAGCACTGATCCAGGATAATCACTTTATTTAAAAGAAGCAGGTAGGGCTTCCCTGGTGGTGCAGTGGTTAAGAGTCTGCCTGCCAATGCAGGGGACAAGTGTTCGATCCCTGGTCCGGGAAGATCCCACGTGCCCCAGAGCAGCTAGGCCCACGTACCAGAACTACTGAGCCCGCATGCCACAACTACTGAAGTCCGCGCACCTAGAGCCCATGGTCCGCAACAGGAGCAGCCACTGCAAGGAGAAGCGCCACAACTACAGAAAGCCCACACACAGCCACAAAGACCCAACACAGCCAAAAATAAAATAAATTCATTTTAAAAACATAAATAAGAGCAGCAGATAGACCTTACCTTTGTTCATGCTGCCTTCTTCAAATGGAACTGCCAGGTAGAAAACACACATGCACACACACAGATACTACACAGATTTGCACCCTATATCACATATCTGTGATAGAAACACAAACGTACCCAGAAAATACCCGGAACACAAGCAGAATTGGCTTGTGTTATTAAAATAACCCTTGTGAAATTTATCTTGTGGCCTGCTGTCCTTGCCTTCGGTTATTTCAGGCTCGATGCTGAGAAAGAACGTGGCTCCTTGTCCACCTTGGTCTTGGGGAGGGGGAGGGACTTATGCGGAACTGAAGCAGTGTCCATGCTGCATCGCCAGTTTATTTACACAGGCACACACAACCCTTCTTGTTGGTAGGATGACCCCAGCCTGAGGAAGAGTTTTGCTGACGGACCAAAAACTGTTTCCATGGCTAGTCAGGTTTGGGCGGTAGCACTGCAGAGGGTTCTTGGAACCTGGACACCTGAGATCTTCTCTGAGATCGGAATCGCCTCCTTCTTACGCAGTAGCAATGGTTTCAGCATCTTGTCTCCGGATGGAGAAAACATAGCCTTTCTTTGAAGTTCCCCAAGCCCAGCAAAGCCGCAGGCTCCACGCTTAGCCACCACTCTCGCTCCCATTCTAACCTCAGTCCCGAGACCTGAATGGCCTCAGCCATCAGCTGTCGAGGCTTCAGCCCAGGCTCCCGAAACCAATCCTACATCTCCTGCTCAAGGTGTCACTCTCAAGAGCTGTCCTGGGCACCATCTTCCCTTCTGACTCCAGGATACTTCTGTGCAAATGGCCATTTTTGAAACTGCCTCTTGGTATGTTCCTTGATGGAGGTCTTGCTATTCATTTCCCTTGTGCATTTTAATAGTCAGGTGCTAGAGGGAAACTGGCCATTTTCATTTATTTATTTTATTTGGGTGGGATAATGACATCTTTATTTTGGACTACCTCGTAAAGAAATGTAGCATTTCCTTCCTCCCCCCCAGTTT
Organism: Balaenoptera physalus; assembly: GCF_965194825.1. Taxonomy (NCBI): domain Eukaryota; kingdom Metazoa; phylum Chordata; class Mammalia; order Artiodactyla; family Balaenopteridae; genus Balaenoptera; species Balaenoptera physalus. Next base: position 105,459,902 of record NC_138903.1, read on the forward strand.
TATTGAGCTATAATTGACATACAACACTGTATAAGTTTAAGGTGTACAGTATAATGATGTGACTTACACACATCATGAGATTATTAGCACAAGTTTAGTGAACATCCGTCATCTCATATAGATACATGAATAAATAGAAAAAAATTTTTGTGTGTGATGAGAACTCTCAGGATTTACTCTCTTAACTTTCATATGTAACATACAGTTGTGTTCATTATATTTATCGTGTTGTACATTACATCCCCAGTACTTATTTGTCTTATAACTGGAAGTTTGTATCATTTGATTGCCTTCATCCATTCCCCCACCCCACCACAAATCTGATCTCTTTTTCTATGAGTTTGTGTGTTTGTTTTTCAAGTATAATTGACCTACAACACTCAGTTAGTTCCTGTTACATAGGAACATAGTGATTGGGTATTTCTATATATTTCAAAATGATTTCCACAAGAAGTCTAGTTATGAGATGTCACCAAAGATATCATATAGGTATTGATTATATTCCCCACACTGTACATTTCATACCTGTGACTCATTTATTTTGCAAGTGGAAATTTGTACCTCTTAATTTCCCTCACCTATTTCTTTCCTTCTTCCACCCCCCTCCCCTCTGGCAACCACATGTTTGTTCTCTGTATCTGTGACTTTGTTTCTGTCTTGTAATGTTTACTCACTTGTTTTTTTTTTCAGATTCCACACATAAGTGAAATCATACAGTGTTTGTTGTCCTCTGTCTGACTTATTTCACGTACCATAGTACCCTCTAGGTCCATCCACGTTGTCACAAGTGGTGATATTTCATTCTTTTTTATGGCAGAGTAATATTCCATTGTATATATATACAACTTCTTTATTCATCTATTGATGGGCACTTAGGTTGCTTCCATATATTGGCTAATGTAAATAATGATGCAATGAACATACAGATGTATATATATTTTCTAATTAGTGTTTTTGTTTTCTTTGGATAAATACCAAGGAGTGGATCATACGGTAGTTCTATTTTTAGTTTTTTGAGAAATCTCCATACTGTTTTCCATAGTGGCTGTATCAATTTACATTCCCACCAACAGTGCACGAGGGTTCCTTTTTCTCCACATCCTCACCAACACTTGTTATCTGTTGTCTTTTTTTTTTTTTTAATATTTTATTTATTTATTTATTTATGGCTGTGTTGGGTCCTCGCCTCTGTGCGAGGGCCTTCTCCAGCCGCGGCAAGTGGGGGCCACTCTTCATCGCGGTGCACGGGCCTCTCACCATCGCGGCCTCCCTTGTTGCCGAGCACAGGCTCCGGACGCGCAGGCTCAGCAATTGTGGCTCACGGGCCCAGTCGCTCCGTGGCATGCGGGATCCTCCCAGACCAGGGCGCGAACCCGTGTGCCCTGCATTGGCAGGCAGACTCTCAACCACTGTGCCACCAGGGAAGCCCCTGTTGTCTTTTTGATAAAAGCCATTCTGACAGGAGTGAGGTGATATCTCATTGTGGTTTTGATTTGCATATCCTTGATGATTAGTGATGCTGAGCATCTTTTAATGTTCCTGTTGGCCACTTGTATGTCTTCTTTGGAAAAATGTCTATTCAGACCCCCAGCCCATTTTTAAATCAGGTTGTTTGTTTTCTTGATGTTGAGTTGTGGCAGTTCTTTGTATATTTTGAATATTAACCCTTTATCAGGTATTTGTTTGCAAGTATCTTCTCCCATTCAGTAGGTGGCCTTTTCGTTTTGTTGACAGTTTCCTTCACCGTGCAAAAGCTTTTTAGTTTGATGTAGTCCCATTTGTTTAGTTTTGCTTTTGTTTCCCTTGCCTGAGGAGAAATATCCAAAAACTATTACTAAGACCAATGTGAAAGAGACTACTGCCTATATTTTCTTCTAGAAGTTTGATGGTTTCAGGTCTTACATTGAAGTCTTTAATCCATTTTGAATTGATTTTTGTGCATGGTGTGAGAGTAGTACAATTTGATGCTTTTGCATGTAGCTGTCCAGTTTTCCCAACACCATTTACTGAAGAGACTGTTTTTTGCCCATTGTATGTTCTTGACTTTGTCATAGGTTAATTGCTCATTTAAGTGTGGGTTCATTTCTGAGCCCTATGTTCTGTTCCATTGATCTACGTGTCTGTTTTTATGCCAGTACTGTACTGTTTTGATGACTGTAGCTTTGTAGTATACTTTGAAATCAGGGCGCATGATACCTCCAGCTTTGTTCTTTCTCGTGGTCATTTTGGCTATTTGGGGCCTTTTGTGTTTCCCTGCAAATTTTAGAATTATTTGTTCTAGTTCTGTGATAATCCCATTGGTATTTTGATAGGGATTGCATTGAATCTGTAGACTGCCTTTCTTTTATAATGCAAAACAGATTTATCGGCATGCACAACTGTGAGGATTAGGATCCAAGATGAAAAGGAAAGAATACTTCTGTCAAACAGAGAAGAAGATCAAGATTCTTAAGTAGCTGACTTTGGGACCTGCTGGGTGGGAAGACTTGCTGTGTTGCCTTCAGATGTTGTCTCTTTACCTGATGCTTCAGATGCTTTAGCAGCCTTTTCAAGCTGTCCTTCACTCTGGGCTACCTTTTCTAAGTCCTTCTGATAGTTAAGCTGGTATTCCAGATAGCTTATGTTCCTGGTCTGTTCATCCAGGAACTTTTTCATGAAGCATGAGAGATTGGTTTCTTTATTTTTAGAAGCCAAGGCCTTCAGGTGTTGCAGGAGGTTGTTTAATGCGTTCTCCAACTGCGGAGCAGACTCTACGGCTTGTTTGCCAGTTCCCTTGTGTCGTATGGCCATTTTAACAATATTATAAGTTTCTGCTTATTTAGGCTATACTTAAACCAGTTGGACAGGTACTTTTGAGCTAATGGATCCTGGTCTGCTGTGAAGAAGTAAACAATATAGAACCAATATACAGAGGTTATCTTTGGCTCACTTGTATTACACCATAAAGAATCATGTAACGTTATGCTATATATAGAAATAGATTATAGCTAGTTAGGAGAAATAATAGTATCATTTTAATTCCTAACAGAAATCATGCGTTATAGGTACTTGTTTGATGATTAAATCTTGAGTACAAGCAGCCACCTGTCCAAATCTGTTTTGGCAACTTACAAAGTGATAGCTTAGATTTGTTTTGTGGCCCACTATCTACAAAGTGTATTCTAGAAGCTGAATTAGCTTTTTTAATTACATAATTAATTCATCAGTACATCTTATTTCAAAGGTTTTGATAATACACAGTAAAACCCAAAAGTTCCTCTTCTCCAAACCCCAACACCCAGAACAGGCAGAGGCAAGCCTGCAATTCTACCCTTGGTTTTTCTGCTCCCTTACTGATTTAAGCAAATGAGTGTTTTGTTTTGGTTTGGTTTCATTTTCTGGCCACACAGTGCAGCTTGTGGGATCTTAGTTTCCCAACCAGGGATTGAACCAGGGCCCCTGGCAGTGAAAGCGCCGAGTCCTAACCACTGGACCCCCAGGGAATTCCCAGCAAATGGCTTTAAACACCTGAGACTCAATTTCCTCATCTGTGGGATGAAAAAAATTAGTTTCTATCTCACGTTGGCTATTTTATAAAAAGGACTTGACTTTATTGTTCTCTGACTCACTGAAGGTACTTTATATAATGATCCAGGTGATTATCGCTTGACCCTAGTCTCCTGGGTGTAGGGTACAGTTCTTTCATTTAAAGTGACATGTTTTATGTTATCAGAAAATGAAAAATTATACATCCATATTATTCTTTTAACATTAGTGATTATAAAATCAAGTCCAGTTTATTGACCTAGTAGGAGAAATCTGAGATTTGAAAGCACTTTCTTCTCTTCCTTTTAGAATGATTTGGTTTGGTTTTGTTTTAAACTTAAATATTTTATTATACTTTTTACATCTGTAAATTTGTAAATCCCCAGGGCCCCCTTCAGTTCTTTTGTCACCTATAAATCTTAACATATAATAGCACATAGAGAAAAAAAGAATGAGGTACTAACACCTCCTACAATGTGGATGAACCTCAAAAACATTATGCCAAGTGAAAGAAGCTGGCACAAAAGGTTACATATTGTATGATTCCATGAATATTAAATATCCAGAGTAGGCAAATCCAGAGACAGAAAGCAGATTAGTGGTTGCCAGGGCTGGAGGAGGGAGGACTGGGCAATGACTGCTAAATAAATAGGGGTGTCATTTTGGGGTGATGAATATGTTTGTTTGTTTTTATTTGGCTGCGCCAGGTCTTAGTTGCAGCATGCGGGATCTTTGCTGCCGCGTGTAGGATCTTTAATTGGGGCATGTGGGATCTAGTTCCCTGACCAGAGATTGAACCCAGGCCCCCTGCATTAGAGTGCAGAGGCTTAACCGCTGGACCACCAGGGAAGTCCCGATGAATATGTTTTGAAACTAGATGGTGGTGATGGTGGCAGAACATTGTGAATGTACTAAATGCCACTGAACCATACACTTTATTAAAATGGGTAATTTTATATTATTTGAATTTTACCACAATTTTAAAAAATGATATAAGGGAAAAATAATTGTTGTGGATAGACCGTGATAAAGGGTATGAGTGGAATAAGACGTGGGACAAGGCATCAATTTGACTGTCCTAAGCCTCTTTTATGTATTGGTGTTCCCCTAACCCAATCCCACTCTCATTAAATCTTATTTTTGTTTGTTTGTTTGGGCACCTATTGTTGTCCTGTTGGATGCACCTGGTGACAACAGAATAAATACTGAGAAGAAAAGTAATGAAATGGGGGAACTCCCTCGTGGTCCAGTGGTTAGGATGCCGCACTCTCACTGCTGAGGGCCCAGGTTCAATCCTTGGTCGGGGAACTAAGATCCCACAACCTGCGTGGCGTGACCAAATAAATAAATAAATAACATAAACTGATGAAAGGGAAAAACCTACAACCAAAGTACTCTACCCGGCAAGGCTTTCATTCAGATTCGATGGAGAGATCAAATTTACAAGAAATGTTAAAGGGACTTCTCTAAGCAAAAAAGAAAAGGCCACAACTAGAAACATGACAATTATGAAAGGAAAAAGCTCATTGGTAAAGGCAAATATACAGTAAAGGTAGTAAGTCAACCATATATATAGCTAGTAGAAAGGTTAAAAGACAAAAGTAGTAAAATCATCTATATCCACAATAAGTAGTTAAGGGATACACAAATCAAAAATAGGTAAAATATGATGTTAAAACTACTTAAAATGGGATAAAAATGCAGGGTTGCTAAAATGTGTTTGAAATTAAGAGATCAGCAACTTAAAACAATCATATACCTATATAGATATAGATATAGGTTGCTATATATAAACCTCACAGTAACCACAAACCAAAAATCTATAATAGATACACACAAAGAAGAAAGAAATATAAAGAAAAAAGGTCAGGAAACTAAGGCTCAGGGACAATAAGGCTTGTCAGTGTCGTGTAGTGAGAATTCAGGGCCAAAGCTCTTGCTATGAGCAGGAAAGTAGAAGTGCCCTAAAACCAGATGCATATGCTCCAACTCCAGAGCCTGCTTCCATTACTCAATTCCTTGGTCTTTCCGACTATTATCATTATTTATTATTTATTCTTCTTAGTATTTTGGGTGGGAGGGGGTGATTAGGGGCATTGTGTCCCACTTTTTCTGATGAAAAGTGCGCAGACTATTCTAATGCCACCATACACACGGAACTTTACATTCAAATTCAAGGGGGCTCCCAATCCCGCTGACAGCCAGCTGTGGCCTCCAAGTAAGCCCTCCGGATCTGTACCTTGTTCCGCATGCCCAGTAACTGCAATGAACTGAACCAAGAGCCAGCCTAGAGATTCCCTTCCTATAAACACATCCTAAAACACTGCTTTCATTAAGGCACTCCCCTGGCACAAAACTCTTACAGTTTTCCATGATCCCAAATGCAGACATTCTAACTCCTTCCATAAATTGGACCTCAACCTAACTTTTAAACTTTATTTCCCACCCAGTACAGAGTTCTCTTCAGGTTCCCCCTCCAGCTCCCTCTCAAGGTCAGCACTTCATATGCATTCATTCTCCTGGCCACCCTGTTTGGGTTGGTGTTCCCTAAGACAAGCTTTATACTTGATCACTCCTGGGGCTGCTCATACTACCTCCCTGAACTGAAGTTCCATGCACGGCCTGCTTAGCATTTACCAAAATTTGACTCATTCTGTGAGGTGTAAGGGAAACCCCACTACCCTGCAAAAAAAGCCAAATCTGCTTCTACCACGGGCTGCTAAGAACAAAGTCTCTTCAAAGGTTTGAATCCTGGCCCTCTTCCACTGATCTATGTAACCTTAGGAAAGTCACTGGACCTCTCTGAGCCTCCATTTCTTCCATTAGGAACTAAAGAGAGTGATGGCCCCCTCCTCAGGGGACGGCTATAAGATTGATTAGCCAGGCCCTGGTGCACATTGAGCACCCACATGGTGTCACCAGCATGAGCAAGCACAGCTGTGTGCCGCTCCACAGACTCTCATATCCACTCAGGAGCAGGGGCGACACTCCGTGTCCAGCATCTTCAGTCACAGTGCAGGCCCCTGTGCAGACTGACCGCAGTCAGTCCCGACCCCTTAACTAGCATCAGCTAAAGTTATCTGAGCCCTCACCGTGGGCCTTACTTGTATTCCTTCATGTAAATTTCACAACACGGTACAGCAGGTACCATCATGATCCCCATCCTACAGATGTGGCACCTGAGGCACAGAGAGGTCAGCTAATTTACCTCTGGCCACACAGCAAGTTAGTGGTGGTAGGGCTGGGCACTCTGTCTCCAGAATTTTCAGCTTCTTTCTCTCACATGGGCTGATCTCTCTCCCCAGACTGTGAGAACCCATGGCACAATAGCTGCGTCTGGAATCATGACACTCTCCACACTGCCTGAGGTAGGGCCTTGTAAACAGAGCAGCCAACAAAGGATTACTGACCGAAGCATATATAGGGACAAAAAAACATGGTAGCGACATATTCACACGGAAACTTTCTGTCCTCATTGCCAACTGCCAGAGAATAGCTATCATCTTTCTTCTCTCATGGACCTTTGTGAATAAATAAACCACAAAATTGATGAAAATTGGAAATGTGAGACAGCATGGTATGGCCAGTGGTAACATTGTGTTTTTACCATCTCAGTTAATCCTCACAATAACCTGGTGAGGTAGTTACTATTGCTATCATCATTTTACAGATGTGGAAACCAAGATTAAGTGAGAATAAGCAACCTAACAGTTTAGCCAGCTAGCAGGAGGTGAGCAAAGCCAGGATTTAGTTGCCAGCAATCTGGCTCCAGGGCCCCTGCTCCCATAAATCCACTACATCGACTACGATTCATGGCTATTACTGCTTAGGATGAAGCTCCATTCAGTATTTAAGGTTTTCAAAGTGTGAAGCTAAGTAAAACTTTTAAATAAATACAACCATGACTGATGCCAAGGTAGGGCAACATTTGTCAAGGGTCACATGGGTGACTAAAGTTGAGAAAACACAAATTCACTGTGGAAATCTGAGATGTGGAAGAACACACCTCCTGAGCTGTCACAGACGTCCTAGCTTGTCTAATGCAAATCATGATAAAAACCCTCATAGGTCTCTCATGTGATAACTAATATGGAACCAAAATTGTGTATAGGGTATCCAGCCAAGAGAGGGAGAGGCCTGCCGAACTCACCAAGGGCCAACCTGAGGAGGAAATGTCTTGGTTAAAATCAGGAGGAGGTACTCATATTGCCATGTCTTACAAGTTTTTGAAAGAGAATTGGTCAACAAACCTTTTTTAGTTTCTTGACCACCCTCCAGAGACATGAGGCAGGGGCACTTATCCCTTAGGCACTGTAGGTGAGGTGACTAGGTCCCATGATATATTTAGGAGCCCACAAAAATGATTTGGTTTCTGATCCCCAAGGGGGTTGATGAAAATGGTTGCCCAAGGAAAACACAGGCTAAATCAAGTACATTGTCAAGTATAGGGCCCATTATTATAAGCTATTTTCAATATTTAGGATATTAAGTCTTGGGGCATCTATAAAACACTTCTTCAAGGAAAAACCATAGAGCCCTAAATCTGGCCTGGCCCTCTTTTATTTGACAATAAATAAAATTTATTTATTCCTCAGCAAGGGCTCAGGAAAATATTTCTAGAAAACGTGAGGAGATGAGATGGGGGGATAGGCAGTGGCAAGAAAGTGGGTAAATTTACCCATGTCCACAGGGGCCCACCACAAGGGACATGTATGCTTTTGTAGAGGATCTACAGCCAGAAGCAATAGGAGCTTAGGAGCTGTGCACAAAGAGGTAGCATAGTCCATAGTTGCAACAAGGACAAAAAAAAAAAAAAAAAAAAAAGGCGGGAACTCTGTACCCGGTAAGCATTCTTGAGTGCTTGAAGCACTGTGCAGGTTTCTACACCTGCAATCTGATGTTGATTCATTACTAAAAATCTGTAGGCTAATGGACTTTCTGGGGGGAGGGGGGCGGCGGCCGCTGGGTTTCGCTTTCTTTTGTTTTGTTTGCATAGTGCATCTGAGCACCAGGCATGCTCAGAAAACCCAACCCTGAACTGCTCCTGGAGACCCGGGGAGTACGGAGGACTCTGACTTCAACCTCATTGCAAAAATTCAGAGCAAGCAAACTCTTAGCTAATAATACAGTTGACCCTTCAACTACACGGCTTTTGAACTTGCAAGTCCACTTAAACACAGGTTTGTTTTTTTTTTAATTTCAATAAATATACAGGCGGCCCTCCATATCCATGGGTTTCGCATCAGCGGATGCGGAGGGCCGACTATGGGACTTGAGCATCCGCCGATTTTGGTATCCGCGGCGGGTCCTGGAACCAATCCCCCGCGGATACCAAGGGTCGACCGTATTACTTTGATTACTGTTCCCTTCTTGGTACTGGCTGCTGGATATGGAGGGCTCGGTCAAGAGATAGTCCCCAAACGCTTCTCCAAGGTCTATGGAGCCTGGGTGAGGTCTCTCTCGTACCCTCCACAAATCGGGCACAGCCCCTTGGCCTGGGAAGACGCCCGACCCAGTGCGGAGTACTTAGTCAGCTAGGTTGCAACCTGGGACCCGGCGTTCTGCTCTCACGCATGCTCCCTACCAGCGCCCGGGCGGCGCGCAACATCCCCTGTCCCCCCGCCAGCGCCCCCTAGACGGCGGAGGCCCTGCCGCATGCGCACATCAGCCAACCCAACCCCCAGCAGGCTGTGGTAAACCCACAGAGAGCGTTATTCCAGATTCCCTGAAAGCTGACCAGACGCCAGAGGAGCCTTAGCGGTGCCGGGTCGTGGGCCACCGCTCTAGCCTTGAGTCGTGGGCCACCGCTCTAGCCTTGAGTCGTGAGCCACCGCTCTAGCCTTGAGTCGTGAGCCGGGGGTCTCAGGAGATTCAGCGCAGCCTCCGCTGAAGCTCACAGCCTCCTCGACAGCAGTTGGGACATGGAGCGTCAGCCGCAGAGCAGCCACGATGCCTATGACGACGCGGATGCAGCCGTCGCCGGCTTCCTCAAGCTGGGGGTCGACGAGGAGCGGGAAGAAGCGCACGGTCAGTGGCGGGCGGGGCACTCGCTTTAGCCGATCCCAGGGAGGGGCGAACGGCAGGACCCCACTCGGACGCAGCCCCTCCCCAGAGCCGGGCTCCCTCGACGGCCTGATCTTTTCTCTTTGGGTTTCCTCCCTTGCAGAGGTGAAGCCCGCGGAGATCTCGCTTCCCGGAGAAGGGGGAGAGGAGCAGAAGGCTCAGTCCGAACCGGAGCTGGGAGCAGCCGCGGAAGGGAAAGAGGCGGGAGACGAAGGAGAAGGAAAGGAAGGCTACGATGTCAGCGTCGGAGCCGCCGGCCCCGCGGACGGCGAAAGCCGCGAGGCCGAGGCCGAGGCTGAGGCGAGCGGCGGCGAAGGCGGAGAGCAGGGCGGCGAGGAGCAGTTCCCGCGGGCCGCCGTCGAGGGTCCCGAGGCCGCAGAGGGGCAGCAGCAGGTCCTCCACGCCAGGTTCACGCGGGTGCAGCTGCAGGACCTGGAGCGCGTTTTCCAGCGTACTCAGTACCCCAACGAGCGCACGCGGTAAGCGGGCGTCTCGGGCGGCGCGGGCTGCCGCGCGGGTGGCGGGCGGCGCTCTCACGGGTCCCTCTCCTCGGCTCCGGACCTGAAAGCCCCGGGGCCTGGCGGCGGCCCGGCCCTTCCGGCGCACTCGGGGCCTAGGACGGGGGCGGGGGCTCTGCCTGGTGGGAATCGAGGTCGATATTTCCGTGCGGTGTTTGAATAAGTCATGTCGGGGAGCTTTGTCGGCCGCCGGTTAACATAAATAATGAGTCGCCTGAGGCGTGGTGGAGCAAATGCAGAGTTGGAGTCTACTTTTATCTGAAGTTTTGACCATCAGTTATTCATGGATTATATTTGCATTAATTTAAACACTACATTAAAACATCCTTTATCTTGATTACTGAATTTTTTAAAATAAATCAATTTATTTATTTATTTATTTATGGCTGCTTTGGGTATTTGTTGCTGCGCTCGGGCTCTGGGCTCGGGCTTTCTCTAGTTGCAGTGAGCGGGGGCTACTCTAAGTTGCCGTGCGCGGGCTGCTCATTGTGGTGGCTTCTCTTGTTGCAGAGCGCGGGCTCTAGGCGGGTGGGCTTCCGTAGTAGTTGTGGCACGTGGGCTCAGTAGTTGTGGCTCGTGGGCTCTAGAGCGCAGTCTCGGTAGCTGTGGCACACAGGCTTAGTTGCCTCGCAGCATGTGGGATCTTCCCGGACCAGGGCTCGGACCCGTGTCCCCTAAATTGGCAGGTGGATTCGTAACCACTGCGCCACCAGGGAAGCCCGATTACTGTAATTTTAGTTACCCCTAAAGTTTGTGCCTGAGGTAGAATTGTCCCTAAAGCAAGCTTCAGTGTGGAGAATGAATGGGTTGCTGAGTACCTGTGAATGCGGCTAAAATTTAAAAAGCTATCATTTACATTGTGGATACTGTGTGTTAAGCACTTGTTTTAAAGGGTTTTTCTACGTACTGTCATTGAATCTTCACAACCCCTTGTGAATGTGGTAGCCACTGTTATTATCCCCACTTAACCTGTGAAAAAACTGAAGCTCAGAGAAGTGATGAAACTTGCCCAAGATGGCACAGCTGGAATGTGGCAGAGCTGGGATTCGATCCTAGGAGGCTGTTCAGTAGGCAAGGCCAGAGGTGATGGTGTGTTGGTCCAGGGTAGTGGCAATGGAGAGAAGTGAACAGATTAAAGAGATATTTAGCAGGTAAAATTGGTAGCAATTCATGGTAATTTGAACATGGGGGTAAAAGGAAATGTTTAAGAAAAATGTATAAATTTCTGATTTGCCCAAATGAATGGCTGCTGGTATATTCACTGAGCTAGGGAATATTGAAAGACAATAAAAGAAGCTTGCAAGAGACAGAGGAGGAGTGTTTGGAGAGGCTGTTTGTAGGCAAACCGTATCGTGGAAACCTGCATGGCGGTAGGAGACGATTCAACAAGAAGGGATGGTAACTAGCATCAACTTCGGTTTAGGATTTTCTGTTCAACTCGATTATTCCAAGTTCGGTTGCTTTTGCTGTGGTGTGATAATTGGATCAGCCCAATTTCTCCCTTTCTCAAAAGGGTCAAACTCAAGATGCCCCTTGATTTGGATGTCTAGAGCTGCCTGATAAACATTTTTTCTTCCAGTTTATTATGATATAATTAACATTCAGTACTGTATAAGTTTAAGGTGCACAGCATAATGAGTTGGCTTACGTGCATCATGAAATGATTATCATAATAAGTTTGGTGACCATCCATCATCTCGTATAGACACATAATTAAACAGAAAAAATTTTTTTGTGTGATGAGAACTTTTAGGAACTCTCTTAACAAATTTCATATATAACATACAGCAGTGTTAATTTTATTTATCACGTTGTACATTATATCCCTAGTACTTATTTATCTTATAACTGGAAGTTTGTACCTTTTGACTGCCTTCATCCAGTTTCCCCACCTCACCCCCACCTCTGGTAACCACAAATCTGATCTCTTTTTCTCTGAGTTTTGTTTGTTCGTTTACTTTCGAAGTATAATTGACCTAAAACAATATGTTAGTTCCTGTTACACAACATAGTGATTCTATATTTCTATACATTTAAAAATGATCGCCGTGATACATCTAGTTACCATCTGTCACCATACAAAGACATTACATAATCATTGACTATATTCCCCACACTGTACATTTCATACCAGTTATTTATTTTGCAACTGGAAGTTTGTACCTCTTAATCTCCCTCACCTATTTCTCTCCCTCCCCACCCCTTCCCTTCTGGCAGCCACCTGTTTACTCTCTCTATCTATACTTCTATTTCTGTTTAGTTATGTTTGTTCATTTGTTTTGTTTTTTAGATTCCACATATAAGTGAAATCATACAGTATTTGTCTTTCTCTGTCTGACTTATTTCACTAAGGATAATACTCTCTAGGTCCATCCACGTTGTTACAAATGGCAGAATTTCATTCATTTTTATGGCTGAGAAGCATTCCACTGTATATATATACCACATCTTCTTTATCCATTCATCTGTTGCTGGGTACATAGGTTGCTTCCATATCTTGACTATTGTAAATAGTGCTGCTATGAACATTAGGGTGCATGTATCTTTTTGAATCAGTGCTTTTGTCCCCTTTGGATACATGTCCAGGAGTGGAATTGCTGGACCACATGGTAGTTCTATTTTTAGTTTCTTGAGAAACCTCTGCATTGTTTTCTATTGTGGCTGTAACAATTTACATTCTCCCAACAGAGTAGGAGGGTTCCCTTTTCTCCACATCCTCACCAACATTTGTTATCCTTCTAAGGTTGACCATTTTGACAGGTGTGAGGTGATCTCATTATGGTTTTGATTTGCATTTCTCGGATGATTAGCAGTGTTGAGCATTTTTTCCATGTGCCTGTTGGCCATCTGTGTATCTTCTTTGGCAAAATGTCTGTTCAGGTCTTCTGCCCATTTTTGAATTAGGTTCTTAGTTTTTTTTGATACTGAGTTGTATGAGCTGTTCATAAATTTTGGATATTAACCCCTTGTCAGTCATGTCCTTTGCAAAAATTTTCTCCCATTCAGTAGGTTGTCTTTGCATTTTGTATGTGGTTTCCTTTGCTGTGCAAAAGCTTTTAAGTTTAATTAGGTCTCATTTGTTTATTTTTGCTTTTATTTCTTTTGCCTTGGTAGACAGATTCCCAAAAATATTGCTGCGATTTATGTCACAGAGTGTTCTGCCTATGTTTTCCTCTAGGAGCTTTATAGTATCAGGTCTTACATTTAGGCCTTTAATCCGTTTTGAGTTTATTTTTTAATATGCTGTGAGCACATGCTCTAATTTCTCTCTTTTACATGTAGCTGTCCAGTTTTCCCAGCACCACTTATTGAAGAGACTGTCTTTTCCCCGTTGTATATTCTTGCTTCCTTTGTCATAGATTAATTGACCATAAGTGCGTGGGTTTATTTCTGGGCTCTCTATTCTGTTCCATTGATCTGTGTGTCTGTTTTTGTGCCAGTACCATACTGGGTTTTTTTTATTATTATTTTTTGGCCACGCCCCGCAGCATGCACGATCTTCCCCAACCAGGGATCGAACCTGCGCCCCCTGTAGTGGAAGGGCTGAGTCTTAACCACTGGGCTGCCAGGGAAGTCCATTGATGACTATAGCTTTGTAGTATACAGTAGTCTGAAGTCAGGGACTGTGATACCTCTAGGTTTGTTATTTTTTCTCAAGATTACTTCGGCCATTCGGGGGTCTTTTGTGGTTCCATATAAATTTTGGAATTATTTGTTCTAGTTGGTAAAAAATGTCATGTATTTTGATAGGGATTGCATTAAATCTGTAGATTGCTTTGGGTTGTATGGATATTTTAACAATATTAATTCTTCCAATCCAAGAACACAGTATATCTTTCCATTTTTTGGTAACATTTTCAAATTCCTTCATCAGTGTTTTATATATAGTTTTCAGAGTATAGGTCTTTCACTTCCTTGGTTAAGTTTATTCCTAGGTATTTTATTCTTTTTTTTTTAAATTTTATTTATTTATTTATGGCTGTGTTGGGTCTTTGCCTCTGTGCGAGGGCTCTCTCTAGTTGCGGCAAGTGGGGGCCACTCTTCATCGCGGTGCGCGGGCCTCTCACCATCGCAGCCTCTCTTGTTGCGGAGCACAGGCTCCAGACGCGCAGGCTCAGCAATTGTGGCCCACGGGCCTAGTCGCTCCGCGGCATGTGGGATCTTCCCAGACCAGGGCTCGAACCTGTGTCCCCTGCATTGGCAGGCAGATTCTCAACCACTGCGCCACCAGGGAAGCCCTATTTTATTCTTTTTGATGCTATTTTATTTATTATGATTATTATTATTTTAAATTAATTAATTAATTAATTTTATTTTTGGCTGCGTTGGGTCTTTGTTGCTGCACATGGGCTTTCTTTAGTTGCAGCAAGTGGGGGCTTCTCATTGCGGTGGCTTCTCTTGTTGCAGAGCACAGGCTCTAGGCGCGCGGGCTTTAGTAGTTGTGGCACACGGGCTCAGTAGCTGTGGCTCGCGGGCTCCAGAGCGCAGGCTTAGTAGTTGTGTCCCACAGGCTTAGTTGCTCCGCGGCATGTGGGATCTTCCCAGACCACGGCTTGAACCCGTGGCCCCTGCATTGGCAGGTGGATTCTTAACTACTGCGCCACCAGGGAGGCCCTTGATGCTATTTTATTTTATTTTTTTTATTTTTTAAATATTATTTATCTTGATTATTGGGCCTTTAACACTTTTTAAAAATTATTTATGTATTTATGGCTGTGTTGGGTCTTCGTTTCTGTGCAAGGGCTTTCTCTAGTTGCGGCAAGTGGGGGCCACTCTTCATAGCGGTGCGCGGGCCTCTCACTGTTGCGGCCTCTCGTTGCGGAGCACAGGCTCCAGACGTGCAGGCTCAGTAGTTGTGGCTCACAGGCCCAGTTGCTCCGCGGCATGTGGGTTCTTCCCAGACCAGGGCTCGAACCCGTGTCCCCTGCATTGGCAGGCAGATTCTCAACCACTGCACCACCAGGGAAGCCCTGTCTCCAGGTATTTTTTTATTTTGTCTTTGATTTCTTCAGTGACTCATTGGTTGTTCAGTAGCATTTTGTTTAACCTCCACATGTTAGTGTTTTTTTGAAGTTTTTTTCTTGTAGTTGATTTCTAGTCTCACAGGATTATAGTTGGAAAAGATGCTTGATAGGATTTCAATTTTCTTAAATTTACTGAGGCTTGTTTTTTGGAGAATATTCCGTGTGCACTTGAGAGCAGTGTGTATTCTGCTGCTTTTGGATGGAATGCTCTATAAATATCTATTAAGATATTAGACCTAATGGAGGTCTAATATGTCATTTAAGGCCAGTGGTTCCTTATTGATTTTCTATCTGGGTGATCTGTCCATTGATGTAAGTGGGGTGTGAAAGTCCTGAATATTATTGTTACTGTCAATTTCTCCTTTATGTCTGTTAATATTTGCTGTATGTATTTAGGTGCTCCTATGTTGGGTGCATATATATTTACAATTGTTATATCTTCTTGGGTTGATTCCATGTTCATTATGTAACGTCTTTCTCTGTCTGTTGTTATGGTCTTTGTTTTAAAGTCTACTTTATCTGACATAAGTATTGCTACCCCAGCTTTCTTTTGATTTCCATTTGCATGGAATACCTTTTACCATCCCTTCACTTTCTGTCTGAGTCTTTAGATCTGAAGTGAGTCTCTTGTAGGCAGCATGTATGTGGGTCTTGTTTCTTTATCCATTCAGCTACTCTTTGTCTTTTGATTGGAGCATTTATTCCATTTATATTTAAAGTAATTATTGGTAGGTATGTACTTACTGCCATTTTGCTAATTGTTTCTGGAGTTCTTTTTTGTTCCTTCTTCTTTTGCTCTCTTCCCTTGTGATTTGATGACTATCTTTAGTGTTATGTTTGGATTCCTTTCTCTTTTTGTGTGTGTGTATCTATTATAGATTTTTTTTTTTAATAAGGCAGCTTTTTTTTTTTTTAACTTTCGGTTTATTTATTTATTTATTTATTTATGGCTGTGTTGGGTCTTCGTTTCTGTGCGAGGGCTTTCTCTAGTTGCGGCAAGCGGGGGCCACTCTTCATCGCAGTGCGCGGACCTCTCGTTATCGCGGCCTCTCGTATTGCGGAGCACAGGCTCCAGACGCGCAGGCTCAGTAATTGTGGCTCACGGGCCTAGTTGCTCCATGGCATGTGGGATCTTCCCAGACCAGGGCTCGAACCCGTGTCCCCTGCATTGGCAGGCAGATTCTCAACCACTGTGCCACCAGGGAAGCCCCTATTATAGATTTTTGGTTTGTTGTTACCATGAGGTTTATATATAGCAGTGTATTAGATTATACATATATGTATATATGTATATATCTATATTCTTTTTTCTTTTTCTTTTCCATTATAGTTTATTACAAGATATTGAATAGAGTTCCCTGTGCTATACAATAAATCCTTGTGGTTTATCTGGTATATATGGTAGTGTGCATCTGTTAATCCTGTGCTCCCAATTTATCCCCCCACTTGGTAACCATAAGTTTGTTTTTTATGTCTGTGAGTCTGTTTTTGTTTTGTAAATAAGTTCACTTGTACTGTTTTTTAGATTCCACATATAAGTGATATCATGTAATATTTGTCTTTCTCTGTCTGACTTACTTCACTTAGGATAATACTCTCTAAGTCCGTCCATGTTGTTACAAATGGCAGAATTTCATACCTTTTTATGGCTGAGTAATATTCCATTGTATATATATACCACATCATCTTTAGCCATTGTCTGTTGATGGACACTTAGGTTGCTTCCATGTCTTAGTTATTGTAAACAGTGCCGCTCTGAACATTGGGGTGCATGTATCTTTTCGAATTAGAGCTTTCATCTTTTTCAGGTATATGCCCAGATATGAGATTAGTGATGTTGAGCATCTTTTCATGTGCCTGTTGGCCATCTGTATGTCTTCTTTGGAGAAATGTCTATTTAGGTCTTCTGCCCATGTTTTGATTGCGTTGTTTGTTTTTTTGTTATTGAGTTGTATGAGCTATTGGCATATTTTGGAAATTAAGCCCTTGTCAGTTGCATTGTTTGCAAATATTTTCTCCCAGTTCGTGAGCCTATGGACTTTTCATTTTCTTTATGGTTTCCTTTGCTGTGCAAAAGCTTATAACTTCGCTTTCATTCTTTTTTTATTCGTAGTAATGGCCTTTTCTTTTTGCTTAGAGAAGTTCCTTTAACATTTCTTGTAAAGCAGGTTTTGTGGTGTTGAACTCTTTTAGCTTTTGCTGTCTCTAAAAGTCTTCATCTGTCCTTCAAATCTGAATGATAGCCTTGCCAGGTAGAGTATTCTTGGTTGTAGACTTTTTTCCTTTGAGCACGTTAAATATATTGTGTCACTTCCTCTGGTCACCAGAGCTATATGCTCCAGGGGTGCCCTCTATATGGGCTGCATGGGCCCTTCTATTGTAATGGGCTGACTACTGTGGATGTGCTGGTAGGCGGGGCTGGAACCCTGGTCTGTTGGCTGCCAGGCACTGCCCAGTGCAGAGGCTGCTGGCTCACTGGTGGGCGGGTCTGGTTCTTGGGCGGCTGGGGACTCAGGAGCCCCTATGGCAACTGACTTGTTGGTGGGTGATTCTGTGTCCCTGCCTGGCTAGCTGCTTGGCCTGGGGCGTCCCGGGAATGGCGTCAACAGACTGGTGGGCAGGGCGGGTCCCAGTACTGGTGAGCTAGAGGAAGGATTCCAAAATGGTGCTTGCCAGCAGCAGAGTCCTCATGGTAGAACAAATGGGCGCTCCCAGTGTCTATGTCCCCAGGGTGAGCTCCAGTTGCCTCCTGGCTCTCTGGGAGGCTTTCCAAGATCAGCAGGTAGGTCTGATCCAGGCTCCTTTCAAATTACTGCTTCTGCCCTGGGTCCTGGAGCATGTGAGATTTTGTGTGCACCCTTTAAGAGTGGAATCTCTATTATTTCCCACAGCCCTCTGGCCCTCCTGAAAGTAAGCCCCACTGGGTTTCAAAGCCAAACGTTCTGGGGGCGTTCTTCCCAGTGCAGGACCCCAAGCTAGGAAATCTAATGTGCTTGGACCCCTTGCTTCTTGGGGAGAACCTCTGCAATTGTAATTATCCTCCTGTTTATGGGTCGTCAACCTGGGGGTGTGGGTCTTGACTATACCACATGTCGGCCCTTCCTGTCCCATCTCGTTGTGTTTCCTTCTTTATATCTGTAGTTGTGGAAGATCTTTTCTGCTAGTCTTCAGGTCATTCTCATCAATAGTTTCTCTGTAAATAGTTGTAATTTTGGTGTACCCATGGGAGGAGGTAAGCTCAGGGTTTTCCTATGCCACCATCTTGGCTACTCTCTGAATAAACATTTTAACATAGCATGAAATGTGCATTGTATATTTCATTTCATGCATAATGTCAAATGCTGAATATTTGCAATATTTTTCCCCTCAGAAAGGAGCTTGCAAGACGCCTGGGAGTGACTGAAGCCAGAGCACGGGTCAGTAAACCTGAAAAAAGCAACTTGGCAGGGCAGCCAATCTAAAACCTGCTTTAGGAATTGGATACCTTGTCCTAGACATTCTCAAGTTGGTGTGTTTTTGTACCCTTGTCTATGTTTTGGAAATAAGGTTTGAACTTCTGGGGCTTTGGGGCCAGAATATATGTATCTTCAGTAAAGTTAAACTCCTTCCAAAACTGGTGTCCTTTAGGGGGCAATCCTCTGTGGAATCATGTTGGGGCTGATTCTGACTTGGGAATTATTCAAATTAATGCACCAAATAGCTGGGTTAGGAGAGGGTTCAAGTATACTAAATTATTTAAAAAATTTAAAGCCAGGCATAAGCTCTTTGTATAAGGAGTGAATTTACAAGTATTCAGGCAATTGGGTAAGGGAATAGTTCACCTCGGAACACAACATATGAGCAATTAACATATGTTTAGTTTAGATGAGACTGATGGGAAGGGGAATAGCTTAAAATTCCAAGTGCCTGGTCCTCTTGCTGTTGTTTTTATGTGTTTGGTAGAGCAGTGTAGAGAGTTTCAGCCGTAAATTTTAATTTTCTGAAATTTTTTGATGTGCAGTCTGAAAACATTGCTAACATAGTAGGTTGTGCATTATGATGGAGACGGGGGAAAGGTTTGCAATCTTTAGGAATTTGTCTAAATATATAAAACAATAAAACAAACAAAAAGAACAAATTTGAATAAATTTCCACTGACCTCAAAAGGTGGACGGGTTTGAGAATAATTGGATACTATCGATATATGTCTTGGAGATACTGCGTAAATTCAACATTATGAAACTACCAAATGTATCAGTGAATATTATTTTGAGCAATTTCTAATGTCTAAGAATTTTTTTCTTCCCTTTTCATACTATTATGAGGGATTGGTTTTGAAGAAGTCGGTTGTGATGGTCAATGGTTGGCTCTCAGCTAGTCGCTTACCTGTGTTAATTTGAAATACTTGCTCATTCACTCAGGTAGTGGTTACTAGTTGGTAGCTCATGGCACAGAAGCTGATTATTTGTCCATAGAACACAGTAAGTTGTATCAAAGGAATATATATATATATATATTTTAATATATTTATTTATTTATTTTTGGCTACGTTGGGTCTTCTTTGCTGTGCGTGGGCTCTTCTCTAGTTGCGGAGAGCCGGGGTTACTCTTCGTTGTGGTGCGCGGGCTTGTCAGTGCAGTGGCTTCGCTTGTTGTGGAAAAGGAATATTTTTCTAAAAAACAAGATTGATAAAGAAAGGAAGAAAGAAGGAAGGAAGGAAAGAAGAATCAGGATGGGTTCACTAGCTTTGCTGCAGAGAGCGTGTGTGAGGGCAGTGATGGACACGGGCTGCAGAGCTGGTGGTGGGGTCTGGAAAGCAGTGCTGGCAGCCTAAGGCCACGGGCTGGGCTCACAGTCAGGTCTGGCCAGGGCTTGGGAGGCCCAGGCCTCTGCTTTCTCAAGCAGGCAAAGCAAGCTCAGAGGAAAAGAAAAACTGACGTTTTCGCGGCTTGCTTCTCCTGGGTTTACATAGTAGTCTCTTAGTGGAGTTCTGAAGGGAAAAAGAGCAGCAAGAAACAAATGAAGAAAAAGGGAGAATGTTTTCATCTATTTCCAAACTCTACAGCATGAATGTCCCAAAGAAACATTTAATGGACACCCTCCCTTGTTTTGCAAAGACAGTACGAGTTGTTTTATGAAACCAGTATTGGAAGTATGGAAGTAGTGTCAGCCTGAACCTCAGATAGCCAGCTTTGCATATTGCTTATATTTATGCAGATTTGACCATTGGTACACTCGAACCCCCCAAAATGAGCTCTATTACACTGGCTTTTTTTGACTACATATTCATGCAGCAGGAGGACCCAAATACTAAGATGGGAGAGGGAAAATGGGGCGACAGAGAACGGAGGCCCTTGGTCTCATGTAAAATTTGCCAAGTGGAAACTTCCAAAAATACTAAATGTGACATAATTCCATGAACTGATTTGCTGAGGGAGCAGTGGAGTCCACAGGACAGGCTTTACTTTCAGTTGTTAATAGTTGGCAGATATTTAGGGGGGAGCCATTTTGTGACCCCTCACTCACGTGGTTGTCGGCTGTCTTCCTAAAATGCAGGTTGCACCCTCTTGCCTTAAGCATAAGGAACAGGATGGGGATCTCCTGGTTGATTAGCAGCTCCTAGAGGGCGCAACCGTGCTGGGCACCAGAGGCTCTGGTCCAAGGTCCTGCAACCGTAGCCAGAGCAGAGTGAGCTGACCTGGTCCTGAGCCCAGGAAGGTTTGGAGGGTGGGGCAGGGTGGAGAGTGCAGAATTGACAGTGGTGACAATGGTATGCCTCTTTTCCCCCAAACTCTTGTCTGGGCAAAGATTTTAAGAGCTTTAGTAAATTTGGGCCGAGTTAGTCTAAACATTCATTACCCCTATAGTCGGATATTAAGGCAGTGTCCAGGGCTTCAGCTCTGCCGGTGTCCAGCAAGACAAGCCACAAAGTCCCTGGGCCCCCCATGACCAAACACCTCCCTCACAACACCATCTCCATCTTTTTAACCATCCCAAGGTTCCAGAGGATGAATGACCCTTTTGAGTCATCCTTGAGGAAAGCTGTTGTTTAAAGATCCAACCCACTCCTATTGATTATTTACTATAACCAAAGATGGGTTTTTCAAAATGGGGACCATTCCGCTCAGTATGATTTTAAAAGGCACCCACTTTTTCCTATGCTCAACTTCCCCCATAACTAAGGTGACACCTGCCCAATGAGTAGGGATTAGTGGCAGCTGGAGCTGATGGTCAGTTGTCAGGACGCAGACCTACCAGGCATAGTAATAGCAGCAGGGACAGAGTGCAGTTGGTCAGCTCCACCTGCATCTAAGAGTGGGGGAAATAATAGTAAAGGTGGGAGGGGAGAGACAAAGCCATATGCCAATCCAGAGCCTGGCACATAGTCGGTGCTCGCTCTTGGGGGGGAGGGGGCCTGAAGGGAGTGCCCTCAGCTACATATCCTAAGATATTTTAGCAAGAAGGAAACAGCTTCTCCTGATGCGGTTTAAAATCTTCAAGGCACCGAGAGCTCCCTGCTGCGATTTTTCACGTCTGACATGAAATGCTCAATATACTAATCAATCCCTTTTTCTCTCTGCTTGAAGGGTTGGTTTAGGAATAGAAGGGCCAAATGGAGGAGAAATCAGAGGGGACTAATGTCCAGAAACGGGCCCCCCGGGCCCCCCGGGCCCCCAGGCCCCCCTGTTGCCGTCTGTTTGTGTGAACCCTGCTTTGACATCCTGCTTCAGGAGCTGAATTGGATCTGCGTTCTTCTGGAGCCACTGCCGCCGGGGCTCCCCGGGCAGCCCATGCCGCCCGTGCCGCCCATTCCACCCATGCCGCCCAGGCCACCCGTGCCGCCCGTGCCGCCCGTGCCGCCCGTGCCGCCCAGGCCGCCCGTGCCGCCCAGGCCGCCCAGGCCACCCATGCCGCCCATGCCGCCCAGGCCACCCATGCCGCCCGTGCCACCCATGCCGCCCAGGCCACCCATGCCGCCCGTGCCACCCATGCCACCTGTGCCACCCATGCCGCCTGTGCCACCCATGCCGCCCTTTCCTCCTATGCTCTTGCCTCCTCCGCCCTGGCTTCTTCCACCCTTGCTTCACTGTAGGTACCCTCATGTGGCATGGTCTGGTCCCTTACCATTGGCGATCCTTCAGCAGCCCCTGATTCCTCTTGAATGGTCTCTGTGACAGTTTTTTTCAAAGTGCCTTTGAGTCAGATTCAAATTCTGCCTACCTCACCACCAAGAGCAGTTCCCCAAATGCCTGCCAAGTGTATTAAATAGAAGTAGAGTCATTGACCCACTGTTTCAGGCCATGTTTTTGTACTTTCAATAAAGTTGTGAATTCTCTGCATATTTGTTCTCTGTGTCACATGGGGTTAGTAAATTTGATGGAAGTTGCTAAGCCAGCACCATTCAGACCGAATGCCCAGGAGGCCTCCTTTCATGCAGTAACAGCCCTGAGTCACCATCATAGGCCATGCACATCTCAGAAGTTTCCCAGGTGCCCATGAGGGGTTTACACAGACCCACCTGTTCTCTTCCACCCTCTCCCCCAGCACCCATGCTCCCCGCACCCTGCCCCATTGGGACCACCTAGATGTGCAAGACGGGTGGTGTGGAGTCTCGAATGGGAGAACAGTGTGTTTCAAAGCAGGCCTGAGGCCCATTCATGGTGACCAGCTCAGGTACAAGGAGGACTCCAAGGGACACTTCTGCAGTGACTACTCATAGGGCTTTATGGAGGAGAGGGAGCAGGGCATCATCTGGTTCTCTCCCAGTTCTGTTCACCGCCTTCCCTGTTGTGGAGGGCACATGGGGATAGAAACCACGCTAGCGGAGGGGGAGGGGCCTACCTCTGCGAAGGTAACGCAAGAGGAGACTGTCTAGGCCCGCGTGCGGCTCTTCTCACCCCCTCTCCCCCACCCCCAGACGCAGAAAACATAGCATAGGTCCTTCCCCAGCTCAGACCTGACGGATGATGTGGCCTTCAAGTGTATTTTGTCACCTTCAACATCCTTGGGAGAACCCTGGTTCCAGCTAATTCAACACTGAAAGGGAGCCTCTTGGTTGAGTGTTGCCTGAAGCCAGGAGGTGGTGGTCCCTGAGCACTGATCCAGGATAATCACTTTATTTAAAAGAAGCAGGTAGGGCTTCCCTGGTGGTGCAGTGGTTAAGAGTCTGCCTGCCAATGCAGGGGACAAGTGTTCGATCCCTGGTCCGGGAAGATCCCACGTGCCCCAGAGTAACTAGGCCCACGTACCAGAACTACTGAGCCCGCATGCCACAACTACTGAAGTCCGCGCACCTAGAGCCCATGGTCCGCAACAGGAGCAGCCACTGCAATGAGAAGTGCCGCAAGTGGAGAGAGCCCGCACACAGCAACAAAGACCCAACACAGCCAAAAATAAATAAATAAATTTATTTAAAAAATAAAAATAAATAAAAGCAGCAGATAGACCTTACCTTTGTTCATGATGCCTTCTTCAAATGGAACTTCCAGGTAGAAAACACACACACACACACACACACACACACACACACACACACACACAGGAAAGGCTATGTGAGGACACAGGAAGAGGCCCTCAGCCAAGTTCACGTTGTTTTAGCTGAGGGGAGGGGTGGAGGAGAGGGTGATTTGCTGGGAGAAGAACAGAGTCTTCCTGGGTTGCCTATCCCAGACTGGGGAGAGACTGAAGAATGGCGGGGGGACATGTCTGGAGGCACAGAACGTTGTAGAACTGGCTCTCCACAGTCCTTGCCCATGCCTACTAGCCCAAAGAAAACTACAGCAAACTCTGTATTTAAAAATAACATTGTCATGATGGTATCATGGTTGTATGTATATGTCCAAACTTGTCAAAATGTATACATTAAATATGTGCCTTTTTGTATATTAAGTATACCTTAATGAAGCTGAAATAAATACATAAAAAAACAACAAAAAAGTTTTTGGTAAGTTGGTAAATTTGGTAAGCTCTGGCAAATTAGTCATACAGTAACTTGATCCTTCAAAGAATGGCCCACTTGTTCACTTGGTCATTCTGTGTCTTGACTTTTGGTAAAATGGCTCTTGATGAATTGACTTGGAGCCAAATACAAGACTTCTAACACCAAGCCAATGAAGCAGGGTCATTATCCATGGAAAGATCCTATTTAGAACTCCCTCATGGAGACCTGTGCTCCAACATGAGAAGGAAAATTCTGGGATTTTATCCTCACATATTGGTAGGACAAATCATTCTTTATCCTCCCTCCCACTGGCCTTTCCTAGTCCCTCTTCTCCCTTTACCTTCCTAATGAGAGGCCAGATGGGTAGAATGGGTGTGAAGGGTCAGGGGTGTGGTCAGGTTTGGGGTCTGGGTGATGAATGGGGAGAACCACTGCAGATGATTTTTGCAGAGCCCTCCCACCCTTACTAACCCTCGATACCTGAGCAACCACCCAACCTGGGAGCAGCTGCTGCAGAAGTCTCAGAACAAGTTTTTAAGCACCTGTTCCCCAGGGTTTTCAGAAGGAAAGCTTGAGTGCTGCTATGGCAACAACAATTTCAACCAATGGGAAGTAAAGCCCAAACATTTCTGCCTGCTTCAGTTCAGTCAAGGAGGGGGAAATTGGAGGGTACAGTCAGTCACAGAAACTATCTGACCTCAGTAACAGGACTAGTCTGTAGTATCCATATTCAGTTTCTTCCCAGCAAAACATGAGTTTGCAAGGCTGTGCCAGAAGGAATAACAATGATAAACATCGCAGCTGGTATGTATTGGGGAGGGTCCTTATTATGTGCCAGTCACTGGGTTAGGCCTCAGTATATATTAAGTCATTTACTCCTCACAACAGATATTAGTATTTTCATATTAAATTTCAAAAAACAGAGACAAAGAGCATTTAATTTGCCCAAGATGCAAACCCCAAGCTGTCTGTGCTTTTACTTGGTTATTCCTAAATTCTGAGATCAGGGCTTCCGTTGTATGCTTGATGGTTTCTTCTAAAGATAGCTTTTGTGTGGGGGGCCTTCAAGATGGCGGAGGAGTAAGATGTGGAGATCACCTTCGTCCCCACAAATACATCAGAGATACATCTACATGTGGAACAACTTCTACAGAACACCTACTGAACACTGGCAGAAGACCTCAGAGTTCCCAAAAGACGCCCTCAGGCGGCCTACACTCAGAGGCAGGTCCAAATCCAAAGCTGAACCCCAGGAGCTGTGCGAACAAAGAAGAGAAAGGGAAATCTCTCCCAGCGGCTGCAAGAGCAGCGGATTAAATCTCCACAATCAACTCGATGTACCCCACATCTCTGAATAGGCAACGAATCATCCCAAAATTACACCATTGTAAAGCAATTATACTCCAATAAAGATGTTAAAAAAATAAATAAAGAAGGCTTTTGTGAAACACAGACGAGAGAGAGTATACTATAATGGTCATTGGCAGAGTCCGGAGTAATTTACAAAATATTTCTCGTTTTCAGTTTCCTTTTCTACAAAATGGGGATAAAAATAATGCCAACTGAATATGATTTTTTAAAAGTGTACTATCTTAACCATTTTTTAAAAATTAATTAATTATTTATTTATTTATGGCTGTGTTGGGTCTTCGTTTCTGTGCGAGGGCTTTCTCTAGTTGTGGCAAGCGGGGGCCACTCTTCATCGCGGTGCGCGGGCCTCTCACTATCCCGGCCTCTCTTGTTGCGGAGCACAGGCTCCAGATGCTCAGGCTCAGCAATTGTGGCTCACGGGCCTAGTTGCTCCGCGACATGTGGGATCTTCCCAGACCAGGGCTTGAACCCCTGTCCCCTGCATTGGCAGGCAGATTCTCAACCACTGCGCCACCAGGGAAGCCCTGAATATGATTTTTGTGAAGATTTATCAGTTCATTGAAAGATTGAGAATAATACCTGGTACACGGTAAACTTTCTCTATAAGGATTGGATATTATGCCTGTTATTAGTAGTAGTAGGAGTATGAATGGTGTTCTTTTAAATGGTCTTAATTGGTAAAATTAAAAGATAATGACCTATGTCAGAACCCAGTTTTATTTTACTAATATTATTAGTTTATGAAATCTCCAAGGCTGGAATCCCCTGCCCTTAACCAGTGTGCTTTGTATACGGAGTGGTTGGTTTCTCATGTAAGACAATCCGTCTCAATCCCAACAAAGAAAGGAAAGTGCTTTGCTAAGTGTCATCTCTGAGCTCACTGCCTGGAAGACACCGTACAAACCCAGGACCCACACAGACATTGTGCTGCTGAGATGGCATGGAGTGGTAGAGGCATGCAGGTTGGGAGGAGGAAGTGTAGAGGGCATTGTGGCTTAATAGGAAGAAGACAAACTTCGGGCTCAGAGGGATTCAAATCATAGCTCTGCCACGTACTGGCTTTGTGACTTTCAACGGACTGTTTCAGCTTTCTGAGCCTCATCCATACAGTGGGATCTTAATAATAGTTCATAGGGCTGAAAAGAAGATGAAATGAAGAGATTCATGTAGAGCACTCAGAACAATGCCTGGCAAGCTGTAGGTGTTCAATAAACATTAGCTACCATGATGATGATTAAATAAGACACTAACAACAACAGATGGAACAAAACAGTAGAGGAATCAGAAAGAGCCCACTGCTTCCCTGAAGCTGGGAGAATTTTCTCAGTACTACAGGGACAGATGTGCCTTGAGCTCTCACTCATTAGGGTCAATGCCCAGCATCCAAGGAAGAAGAAGGATTTGTATGGACACTCATTGAGGAGCACACAAGCTGCAGAGCTATGAATACTGCTGCTGCTGGGGACTGGCCTCAGTTCTGCTCACTTGTCTGAATCCCACAAAGCCCATCAGACCAACTGCTATGAACCTTCTAGTGCCACAGCAGGCCCCAAACCATAGCTCTGCCCTCTTCCTGGGCACAGGAAAAAAAAAATTTACTGCAAAAATAGCAAAAATTGACCAACGAAAAGAATAATGTAAAAATGGTGTTCAGGCGCCCTCTTCTGGACAATCTGGGCAAGGGCTTTCCCAAAGACATCCCTGGGTCTGGTCACTCAATAATGGGGCCTCAAGGGAGATTGATGGGCTCCCCATTTAGGAACTCGGAGCCAGGTACCAGATTACCTGGAGAGGCTGCATGGTGATGGTCCTTTGCCTTTCTTGGTGAGTCTGAAGATGAATGAGAGAGCCCCACTGTCTTAGCTTGGGACACAATTATTGGCCTGTTATTGGGCCTTGGTGGATATTGAGCACATGATTCATGGCTGTGAAGTAATCTTAAGACCATAAATTCCAATCATGTCATGGATACAAGAAGATGTCTCAAGTCACCTGGTGGAGGTGGCTCAGGAATCTTCTATATAAATGGTACATATAGGAATGAGCAAAACTCGGCCCAGATGGGGTCTCACAACTCCCTGAAAAGTTCTCAGGAGTGTCCCTTTGGCTCTCTGGCATACTGCCCAAAGAGCCAGTGCCTCCACTGGCCCTATGAGGGTCCAGGTACAAAGACCTCCCTGGACCATAAATGGGCCTGATCAGCACACCTGACGGCTCCTCCCAGTTAACTACTAACGAGCAGGAATAGGGCGCAGCTGCCATCCAACCTGAGAACGACCTTTCCCTTACCGAGCATGGTAAGGGATTCTCGGCACAATGGGCAGAGCTTCACGCAGTGTGGATGTCTGTCCAGGTCGCTTCAACAAAGAAGGCTTGCTGTATCCTCACTGACTCATGGATGTGGCTAATGGCCTTGCCATTTGGTCAGGCTTCTGGCAAGACTCAGACTGGCATACAGAACAAGCCTCCCTGTGGAAACAATCTGTGTTCCTCTTTAGGTAAGGTGTTTTTATTCTCTGACTTTTTTTCAAGATGTTCTCTTTGTGTTTGGTTTTCTGCAATTTGAATATGATATGCCTAGGTGGGTTTTGGGGGATTTTTGGCACTTATCCTGCTTGGTGTTCTCTGAACTTCCTAGATGTGGGGTTTGATTTCTATCATTAATCTTACAAAAATCCCAGCCATTATTACTTCAAATATTTCATCTGTTTCTTTTCTTTCTTCTGCTTTTGGTAGTCCCATTATACATATGGTATACTTTTTGGAATTGTCCCACAATGATTGGAGATATTCTATTCCATTTTTTATTTTTTTCTCTTTACATTTAAGTTTGGGAAGTTTCTACTGATATATATTCAAACTCTCTGATTCTAATCCCAGCCCTTTCCAATCATCTGATGGGTCCATCAAATGTATTCTTTATTTCTTTACAGTGTTTTTTATTCTAGCATTTCCTTTATATTCTCTCTAAGGGTTGCTATCTCTCTGTTTACATTATCCATCTGTTCTTGCATGTTGTCCACCTTTTCCACTAGAGCCCTTAGCATATTAATCATATTTATTTTTAATTCTCAGTCTGATAATTTCATAATCTCTGCTATACCTGAATCTGGTTCTGACACTTGCTTTGTCTCTTCAGACTCTTTCCTTTTATCATGCCATGTAATTTTTTTGTTGAAAGCCAATCATGAATTGTCAGGTATTAGGACATAGACAGGCCTTTGTATGACATCTTACTTTTATTTGGCCAGGAGATATGCTGTGTTTACTGTTTTCTGTATCTGTAGTATCAGAGGATTCAGTTTCCACAAGCGTCTTTGGTTTTGTCTGCTGGCATCTTTCATTTCCCCTAGAAACCCCATTGAGTCTGAGCCTTCAGTTCTTTCCAGCTGTGACCCACTGTCACAGCTGAAAGAGTAAGGAGCCCTTACTGATGTTTCGTCAGGTCTGTGTTGAGGAGACACGTTCTGTAATCCTATGATTTGGTCTCGGTCGTTTAGTGTGCCTGTCCCCCAGGCTGTGACCTTCACAAGTACTTCTCAGGTTTTTTCTTCGCTTATGTGAAGGCGGATGGCCAGAGGGTCTGAAGTTTAGTAATTTCCCTTACCCCAAGTCCAAGAAGGCTCTGGTGAAGTCTTCTCCCTTGCTGGGTAGGCCATTGTATGGAAAATGCTCTTGGCTTATTTCAAAATGGTTACTTCTCCCCTCTCCCTGGCTAAACAGCAGGCAATTTTTCTCTGATCTTTACCAAGAAAACCTGTTGAGGATCTGAAGGGTAAACACAATGATTGTCGGGGGCAGGGGGTTGCTTAGATTAGGCCCCCAGGAGTTTTTAATTCTCAAGTTAGTCCACACTCAGTCACCAGAAATTCATTGAAGCTACCATTTAAGTCCCAGTTTTACAGATTCCAGCAGTTTCTGCCTCAGGTGTGCTGATCTGTGTTCACTATAATCTGTAATCTCTAGCATCACCTGTTTCTCCAGTTTGGTGGTTGCAATTTGTCCCATGACCTCAATTCTCTGATGTAGCCAAGAATAGTCATTGATTTTTTTTTAATTTTTGAATTTCATTTTATTTATTTTTTTATACAGCAGGTTCTTATTAGTTATCCATTTTATACACATCAGTGTATACATGTCAATCCCAGTCTCCCAGTTCATTACACCACCCCCCCGCCACCCCCCACACTTTCCCCCCTTGGCATCCATACGTTTGTTCTCTACATCTGTGTCTCAATTTCTGCCCTGCAAACCGGTTCATCTGTACCATTTTTCTAGGTTCCACATATATGCGTTAATATACGATATTTGTTTTTCTGACTTACTTCACTCTGTATGACAGTCTCTAGATCCATCCACGTCTCTACAAGGAGGACTTCCCAGAACTTCTGCTGCCAGTGTCCTTGTCCTCATGGTGAGACACAGCCACCCCCCGCCTCTGCAGGAGACCCTCCAACACTAGCAGGTAGGTCTGGTTCAGTCTCCTATGGGGGTCACTGCTCCTTCCCCCTGGGTCCTGATGCACACACTACTTTGTGTGTGTCCTCCAAGAGTGGAGTCCCTGTTTCCCCCAGTTCAGTCAGAGTCCTGCAATCAAATCCCACTAGCCTTTAAAGTCTGATTCTCTAGGAATTCCTCCTCCCGTTGCCAGACCCCCAGGTTGGGAAGCCTGACGTGACATGGGGCTCAGAACCTTCACTCCAGTGGGTGGACTTCTGTCGTGTAAGTGTTCTCCGGTTTGTGAGTCACCCACCCAGCGGTTATGGGATTGGATTTTATTGTGATTGCGCCCCTCCTACCGTCTCATTGTGGCTTCTCCTTTGTCTTTGGATGTGGGGTGTCCTTTTTGGTGAGTTCCAGTGTCCTCCTGTCGATGACTGTTCAGCAGTTAGCCGTGACCCCGGTGCTCTCGCAAGAGGGAGTGAGAGCACGTCCTTCTACTCTGCCATCTTGAACCAATCTCTAGTCACTGATTTTTAATCTGTTCATATTTTTTCTTGTGAGGGTGGGAATAAGTTGCAAGCTCTTTACTTATTGGAGTGGAATCTTTAGATTTTAGACATTGTTTTCTTTAGCTCTTTGGACATGTTAAAATATCTGATAAAAGTCCATGAAAAGGCATGGAAGAACCTTAAATGCATTATTACTAAGTGAACAAAGCCAACTCAAAAAGGCTACATACTGGGACTTCCCTGGTGGCACAGTGGTTAAGACTCCGCACTCCCAATGCAGGGGGCTGGGTTCGATCCTTGGTCGGGGAACTAAATCCCACATGTATGCCGCAACTAAGAGTTCACATGCCGCAACTAAGGAGGAGCCCATGTGCCGCAACTAAGGAGACTGCCTGCTGCAACTAAGACCTGGTGCAACCAAATAAATAAATGTTTAAAAAAAATTTTTAAAGGCTACATATTGTATGATTCCAATTATATGCCATTGTGGAAAAGGTAAAACTATGGAGACAGGAAAAAAGACCAGTGGCTGTCAGGGGTCGGGGGTCAGGGGAAGGGATGAGTAGGCAGAGCACAGAGGATTTTTAGGGCAGTGAAAATACTCTGTTTGAGACTATAGTGATGGATACACGTCATAATACATTTGTCCAAATCCACAGAATGCACAACACCAATAGTCCCCTGGTTCATTCTCCAAACTCTTTTGGAGCATCTCTCCTCCTCACTCCTGATATCCATTCACACGGCCTTTCATAGAACATATGAAACTTTCCCAATTCAGGATTTTTGCCCAACACCTTTCATCCAGCTTAGTTATCTTTCAGGTTAAGCTTTCGTGTCCCTTCCTGGAGCGGCCTTCCTTGCCCTCACAACCTAAATCAGGATCCATTGTATTCTCTCTCCTTGTACCATGTTCCTTACGTGGACACACCACCATTCGTGTATTTATTAGTTTATTGTCTGAGTCCCTAGTAGGGAGGCAAATTTCATGACAGTAAGGAAAACATCTGTCTTGCTCCCTGATGTATTCCCAGCACCTAGCCCAGGGCCCAGCTGGAGTAGGTGCTCAGTTGACACATGTGGAATGAGTGAATAAAGGAGGTTTATTCATCCACTCTGTGAAGTTGATGCCATTACCTCAGAGTAGTTTAGTGACTGCCACACAGCTAGCAAGTGGACATAAATGGGTGAGATCTCAGAATTACAGTTCTTAGGTGAATACACCATCTAGGAAAGTATTTGCTAAGGGGATGGAAAGTAGGGGTGGGGGAGGAGTGGGGTGTGGAGCAAGGCAGTTTGGACGATTCCAGACCAGTCACTCTCAGGGAGATGGTCCCCGGGGGAGGGGAGGGGAGAACCTGCAAGACATATGTTCAACATTTTACGTGTTGAAAACTATCTTCTGTTTTCATAATACAGACTCCCCTGGCTGGGAAGGATAATAGAAAATTATCCTTCTTCTAAGGACAGATTTTCCGATTTATGGGAAGGAGGCAGGTTTAAAAGGCGACAGGGAAACCGCCCCCAGCTTTCTACCATTTCCCTAAGCAAGTAAAGGGCTCCGGGGCGCAGGAGACGTGTGGGCACGGGTGGCGCCAGGACCACACTCGCGCAGGGGAAAGTGGATCTTGGTGGCATGGTGCCCCACAGGCTGCACATCCCTCCCCGCCGCAAAGACTCCCTTCCACAACACCCCCAGCCAGTCTGCACCTTACTTCTCAGACTCCACACGCCCCCCACCGCAGCCCTCCGCGAGCTACACTTCACCCCACGTCACCTAGCAGTCTCACATCACCCCACGAACGGCGAGAAGCTTGCAGGGAAGGCACGGCTGTGGAGAGTCCGCGCTTAGCGGCGGCGTGGAGCCGACTGCACAACAGAGGGCGCCGGAGAGCCACGCGGCGCCGGCCCGCCGGACGCTCGCGCGCCGGGGCCGCCTCCGTGCTGGGTAGCTCGCAGGCAGGTAGTAAGCCAAGGCCGCCAGCCGCGCCCTTCTAAGAAATAGACTCTTCCCGACTTCCGCTGCTCCGCAGTGAGTTCGCTAGTTTGAATGGCCCTACGGATAGCTGCAAAATAAAGGTTAATTGCTATTATTATTATCATTTATCACATGTATCGGTAACAGGTGATCTTAAGAAGCCAAGAGTCTATGGAATAAGAACAGAAGTGCGGATTGTGTTTGGGTAGTTTGCTTTTGTTTCTTTTGTGGCTTGGGTTGCGGGGTGTGCTATTTCGGCATATAGTGTTTTTTGTTTGTCTGTTTCTTAAGGTATAGGTTAAAAATTGCCTTTGTGGGGAGATTGAGATTGACATATATACACTACTATATATAAAATAGATCACTAATAAGGACCCACTGTATAGCACAGGGAACTCCACTCAGTACTCTGTAATGACCTACATGGGAAAAGAATCTAAAAAAGAGTGGATATATGTATATGTATAACTGATTCACTTTGCTGTACACCTGAAACTAACACAACATTGTAAATCAACTATACTGCAATAAAAATGAATTTTAAAAATTGTCTTTCTGGGAAAAGACTTATTTTTCTAGAGTGATTTGACACATTTCTGGGGAAATGCGTTAACATTTCCTTCACAAAAGACTGATGGGAAGGGAATAATGGGAACAACTTCATATGCCGAGGAAAACAGATAAGGTGTGAGGAGACCGTTTACTGACATTTAAATTCCCACACGCCCTTTTTGTATTTTTTTTAAAGAAAGAACTTATCTAGGAATGAAATTGACCAAGTCAAAGAACGTTAGACCTGGAAGGAATTTTCGTAATTAAACCACCTTCTCATTATTATATATGTGGAACAGGAGGCCCAAAGAGGGTAAGTGGCATTCAAAGTCATGGAACACCTGTGTGCAGTCAGGGCTGATTTCCAGTCTGGAGCTCAAGTGGGAAGCAGTGTCTCTCAGGGAAAGGACAGTAGTGTGATGTTTAAGGATTTTATTCTTTATTAAGTAATAATTGTAGGAAAAGTTGGGAGAAGTTAATGTTTGAATTTACCTAGAGTCCTACCACTTCGAAATGCTCATTGTATTTTTGCTGTATAATTTTCCAGACTTCTTCATGTATGCAAATACTGGTAAAAATGCTGTATTTACTAAAATTGGATCATTCTATCCATACTTCTTTGCAATATAATTCCTAACAGATGCATAACTATTCTGTTGGATGGAGGGACCTTTATTAATTTAATCAGTCCCTTATGATAAACATATAAGCTTTTTCTAATGTTAAACTCTTATAAAAGATGCTGCACTAAACATTCCTGTTTGTACATCTTTTGCTGAAGTGATGTCTGCCTATTGTTCAGTTTGAATTTTTGTAGGAATGTAGTGCAACGGTGTAGGCTGGGTTTGAACTCCAGCTCTGGAATTTACTGTGTGTCTTTGCACAAATCACAGCCTTTCTAGGCTCCAGTTTCCTCATCTTTAAGTGGAAGCAATCAGACTACTGATTGCCTACAGCTATTGGGAGGATTAAATGAGATAATACACGTAAAATAATTGGTTACTGCCTAGCACATAGCAAATCCTCAATCAATATTAGCCATTATTATTATTATTATTACCACCATGACCCCTGAAGAAGGCTGTTTCTTCAAAATGACTCCCATAGTTTCTATTACTCTTTAAAAGAGAGTAATCAGAATTTCATGAAGAAGTTTTTAGGTGTAAAACTTTAGTAGTTAAATGAATATTTCCTATTTCTAACTTCATTTATCCAGAGGATAAATAATAAAGTGTGGGCTGTAGAGCTACTTAACCATGTTCTGGTTATATAGCTTTACTGCCAGTCAAACCAGGAAATCATAGCTTTTCATTGGAGGTTCTTATGTAAAAATCAATTGTTTTGTGACAAATAAAACCACCCCTGATTCTTTCTCCTTTGGAAAATGCTCAACGCACAGCTTATCCCAAAAAAGCAGCAGAATATCTATGCTATCACCTATGCAGCTTCCCAGTACCTTCAAGCTATTCTCTTCTGATTTTCTCTTGTATCCATGGGCCCACTATTTCTTATTCTTAATAGGTGTGGGAGAGAGCACAGAAGCAGAAGTTGTTGCCTCTGAAACTTTGCTTTTAATCTGGGAAGATACCATGAGTCACACTGGGACAGATTTCAGGTTCATTTTCCTATCTGAAGCTTTGGAAACTAGTCACTATTCCTACCAAAGCCTATACAGTTAACCCAAGCCTGTGTTACCCTTATTTCTCCAAGGGCTGTCAAAAAATAAGGAAACACTCACTCTGTTTTATTGATTGATTTATTTGTATATTTTTAATTCAGGTATAGTTGATGTACAATAAGTTTCAAGTGTACAACATAGTGATTCACAGTTTTTAAAGGTTGTAGTACATTTATAGTTATTATAAAATATTGACTATATTTCCTGTGCTGTACAATATATCTTTGTAGCTTATTTATTTTATGCATAGTAGTTTGAGTCTCTTAATCCCCTTCTTCTATCTTGTCCCTCCCTACTGCGTCTCTTCCACTGGTAACCACTAGTTTGTTTTCTATATCTGTTGCCGAAATTCGGCCTTTGTTCACAGGTGCTGAATAGAAATGTGGAGACAGAGTTTTGGGTGAAGTAGAAAAGAATAGCTTTATCGCTTTGCCAGGCAAAGGGGCCACAGCAGGCTAATGCCCTCAAGACTGTGTGACCTACGCTGGAGGGGGTAGTGAGGAGTCTTATAGTGTTTAAGGAGCAGGGCGTGATCAGCTCGTGGACATTCTTCTGATTGGTTGGTGGTGAGGTCATCGGGACTCAGCATCATCAACCTTCTGGTTCCAACCGGTCTGGGGTCTCCGTGCTTGTGGGCAGCGTACAGTTAACTTCTTCCACCTGGTGAGAGTTTCAGTATCTGCAAAACAGCTCAAAGGAGATGGCGCAGAATATTATCTATAGTCCTTGAGGAGGAACTAAAGGTCCTTGACTTTGTTTAATGGCTAAAGTATTACTATTTTGTCTTGCTTGACTGTTTTCCTTTCTTTCTGCATTTTCTTACTTCTCTGATTTAATTTATTCTTTTTTAAAAAAATTATTTATTTATTTATTTTTGGCTTCATTGGGTCTTCGTTGTTGGGTCTTCGTTGCTGTCCATGGGCTTTCTCTAGTTGTGGCGAGCGGGGGCTACTCTTCATTGCGGTGCGTGGGCTTCTCATTGCGGTGGCTTCTCTTTTTGCAGAGCACGGGCTCTAGGCGCGTGGGCTTCAGTAGTTGTGGCACGCAGGCTCAGTAGTTGTGGCTCGTGGGCTAAGTTGCTCCGCGGCATGTGGGATCTTCCTGGATCAGAGCTTGAACCCGTGTCCCCTGCATTGGCAGGCGGCTTCTTAACCACTGCACCACCAGGGAAGTCCCTTAATTTATTCTCTGACTAAAGTTTTTCTACAGACAACAGGCAGGTGGAGGACATGGGTAGGGGTCTATTCTGGGAAGGCCTCATAGGGTCTTTCTCGTTTACATATCTGTGAGTCTGTTTCTTTTTTGGCATATTCACTAGTTTGTATTATTTTTTAGATTCCACATATAAGTGATATCATATAGTATTTGTCTTTCTCTGACTTATTTCACTAAGCATAATACTCTCTAAGTCCATCCATGTTGCTGCAAATGCCAAAATTTCCTTTTTATGGCTGAGTAGTATTCCATTTTATATATAGATACCACATCTTCTTTATCCATTCCTCTGTTGATGGACACTTGAGTTGCTTCCATATCTTGGCTATTGTAAATAATGCTGCAATGAACACTGTGGTGCATGTATCTTTTCGAATTAGAGTTTTCAGGTTTTTTTCAGATATATACCCAGGACCACTCACCCTCTTTGAGAAGCTGGGTGGAATGTTCAGAGTTTGATGGCCTATCTCAGAAGTCAGCAGTCAGTGACCAAAATTCATGGTGACCAGATTTCCAAAATGCTGCCAGTAACTCCATGCTTACTTACGGTTCCTTCCTCTTCTGCTCCACTGAACACTGTGAACAGAGACACTCAACAGGATCGGTGGAGTAAATGTGGTGGTTAAATGAGTCCTTCCCGGACACAGCTCTTATGGAATCTGAGCACCAAACGCTGGGAAATCCTTGCCTATAACTGAGGCCCGGAATGACCTCCCGTGTGTCTTTTGCCATGGTGTGCCATCCTTCTTTCCAGTAATGACCAGTTACACTCTATTATAGTGTCTCATGCTTGTTGTAGTGGCTTTGACAATTTAGCTAGGCTAGAACTATGTTTCCCGGGATTGCCTGCCCTGTCCTGAATTAGGGTTGGCTGGAAATAAAATTGGGGCAAGATTTGGGAGATGAAAGTGAAGCCACAGCCATTATGTTCTGAAATTTGGTATAAGACCAGGTGCTATTGCCCCTTGTGCACGTTGGCACTGACCCTCTGGCATATCTTGTTGGTGTGAGACAGCAGTGGGGCCCGCAGCAACTCCACCCACAAGATCTCCTCCAACGTCTCCAGATCCTGGGCCGGGTGCGTGTGCAGCTCCATGGCAAAGGATGGCAGTTCCTTCTCTAGATTGGAGACAGTAAGAGGCAGATATAGGGTCCACGGAGTTTTGTGTCTTCATGGGTTTTAGTTTGTCCTCATGGGTTCAAGGGAATCCTTGCAGGTTCCAGTTGGTCTTTGCTCTCCCCCATTTCATATGCACTTGTCTGCCCGACTGTTGGCCTTGAACATGTGCATTGACTTCAGGCCACCGTCAAATGCAGAGGCAATAGCCTTTCATAGACTTCTTCCTCAGCTCCCACAACTGCATGAGATCTAATCCCTATAATAAATTCCCTCATTGCCTTTCACTCCGCTTCCCTGATCAAACCCTACAACTGTGTTTAGGTGAGTCTTATTTTTACCCAAATTTGAAAGTCAGATACAGGATTACAGACATGACAGAAGAATGGTTTCTTTGTTTTTTGGCCGTGCTGTGCGGCATGTGGGATCTTAGTTCCCCGACCAGGGATTGAACCCATGCCCCCTGCATTGGAAGTGTGGAGTCTTAACAACTGGACCACCAGGGAAGCCTGAGAATTTTTAAAACTGAAGTATGGTTGATTTACAATATTGTGTTAGTTTTAGGTGTACAGCATAGTGATTCAGTTTTTTGTTTGCAGATTATATTCTATTATAGGTTATTATATTACAAGGTATTGGATATAATTCCCTGTGCTATACAGTAAACCCTTGTTGCTTATCTATTTTATGTATAGTAGTGTGTGTCTGTTAATCCCATATTCCTAATTTGTCCTTCCCCCTCTCCCTCTCCGCTTTGGTAACCGTACGTTTGTTTTCTATGTCTGTGAGTCTGTTTTTGTTTTATATATAGATTCATTTGTATTATTTTTTAGATTCCACACAAGTGATATCATGCAGTGTTTGTCTTTTTCTGTCTGGCTTATTTCACTAAGCATAATATTCTCTAGGTCCATCCATGTTGCTGCAAATGACAATATTTCATTCTATTTTATGGCTGAGTAATATTCATATATATATATATATATATACACACACACACACACACACATATATATACATATATATATATCAATATCTATCTATCTATCTATCTATCTATCTATCTATCTATCTATATCAATCACATCCTTTTAAGCCAATCATCTGTTGATGGGCGCTTGGGTTGTTTCCATGTCTTGGCTGTTTGTATATTTTGGATATTAACCCCTTGTTGGTTGCATTGTTTGAAAATATTTTCTCCCATTCAGTAGGTTGTCTTTTTGTTTTGTTGATGGTTTCCATTGCTGTGCATAAGCTTTTAAGTTTGATTAGGTCCCATTTGTTTATTTTTGCTTATATTTCTTTTGCCTTGGGAGAATGATCTAAGAAAATATTACTACAATTTATGTCAAAGAATGTTTCGCCTATGTTTTTTTCTAGGAGTTTTATGGTGTCATGTTTTACATTTAGGTTTTTAAACCATTTTGAGTTTATTTTTGTATATGGTGTGAGGGAGTTTTCTAATTTCATTGATTTACATGTGGCTGTCCAGCTTTCCCAACATCACTTGTTGAAGAGACTGTCTTTTCTCCACTGTATATTCTTGCCTCCTTTGTCATATATTAATTGGCCGTAGGTGTGTGGGTTTATTTCTAGGCTCTCCATTCTGTTCCATTGATCTATGTGTCTGTTTTTGTGCCAGTACCATGGTGTTTTGATTACTGTGCCTGACAAAAGAACCTTTGATTTTTCAAAAGAAAAAAAAAAAGATTTGTACATGACAGTTAACTAACCATCTATTACCCTTGCTTTCTTTTTGATGTCAAACTCCTTTAAATTGTACTGTACGTTTATTGCCAACTTATTTTATTTTTCTTCCTCCCATTTTCTCTACAATCCCTTGAATATGATTCCTGCCTTACAAAACACTTTTTTACTTCAGTAGGGAGTTACCAAACAGCACATCCAGGTCTCAGTCTTCTTTATTTCTTCGTACTTCTCTACACAGTTGGCTGCTTTCTCTTTCTTGAATTTCTCTCCTCTCTTGGTTTCCGAAATCTGCAGTCTTTGGGATTTTCTCCTCTCTCTCCAACTGCTCCTTCTCTGTCTTGTTTGCTGACTTTTCTTCTCCCCGCTCTTCAGGGTGTAGTTGTTGCCCAAAGCCCAGTTCTTAGCACTCTTGAATTCTCACTTTACCCTTTATCCCTTTATGATCTCCTCTACTCTCATGGATTCAACCATCATCCCTTCACACTCATGATTTACAAATCTATGTCTTTATCTCTGCTCTCTCTCCTGAATGCCAGGATTGTTTCTAACAGTTCATTGAGTCACACATGAATCTCAGATTCAACGTGTGTAACCCCCACTATTTGTTTACCACCACAAGTCAGTGTTCCTTAAATTGCATAATGGCATCACCATCCTTCAGTTATCTTGCTCAAAACTTCAGAGCCGTTCAACACTCTTCCCTCTAATCATCTTCAAATCCATGAGTGCTCTGACTCTCCCCTTCTTCCAGTTCCCCTTGCCAGACCCTCATTTGGGCTTACTTTTACAACTTACTATTACAACAAACTCCTACTTGATTCCTAACTTTAGCTTCCACCTCTCTCCTTTCCTACCCCCTGCAGCCTGTGTTACTTTCCCAAAATATGCATGGGCTTATGTAACTTCTTTGCTGAAAATATCTCCTGGTTCCCCCTTACATATAGAATAAATACCTGCCAGTTTTGCACAGCACGGCCACATCTTGATTTCTTCCCTTTCAACCTCATGTCCTGTGATACTCCAATCTCCCACGGTGCACAGTCTATGGATCCCTGGACATACCTGCCTGCTCCCAGCCTAGGGCCTTGGCTCAAGTCTTTTCTGCTTGGGCTCTGTACTATATTGAATTCCTAACCATCCTCTCTATCCAGGCTCAATTCTCACTCCTAGCTAGTGACTTGGGTAAGAATCTCTGAATCAGAGGTAGTTTTCATCAATAACATGAAAATAACAATACATATAATAGCAATAGCTCTCATGGCTCAAGTACTTACCTACTGTGCCAGGCACTGTTCTACATGTTTTACATGTATACATTCTTGTGTTCTTCCCAATAACTCCTCCCCTGACATCTTCATGTCAGTGTGGATGTGGATACAGACTGACCTCACTCTTGATCCCTTTACTTGAGCACCAGCTGATGTTGGTTGAGTGCTCACCATGGGCCTTATCTTTATTACGTTATTTAAACCTCACAACACCGTAAGGCAGGTACCATCATGATATCCATTCTACAGATGTGGCAGTTGAGGCACAGAGGGAGGTCAGCCAACTTGCCCAGGGTCACAGAGTGAGTAAATGGTGGGGCTGGGTGATCTGCCTCCATAATTTGTGGCTTCTTTCTCTGGTGTGGGCCAATCTGCCTCTCGAGACTGAGAACCCACAGCACGATGGCTGGGTCAGGCATTGTGACATTCCCCACATCGCCTGGCACAGGGCCCTGTATACCAGCAGCCGACATAGGCTTACTGACTGATGCTCACAGGTACAAAAAGTGGCAGGAGGGACATCATTTTCACAGGAAAACATCCTGTCCTCGTTGAGAACCGCCAGAGGATAACCATCTCCCCTCTTACAGACCCTCATGAATAAATAAATAAATAGAAAGTGACTGAAGTGGTGAATATAAAGCAGTGTGGTGTGGTCATCTGTAAAGTTTTATTAGAAATATTCAATCCCAAAGTGTTACTGCCCATGATGTAAGTAACTACTACTCCCAGACAAGCTTCCAAAGAGCACATTAGTGATGCGTGCACAAATCTCACGTCACCTCCTCTCCTCCACACCTGCACTAAAGTATCATTAAGAATGAGACATTTAAAGCCTTTATAAATGGAATTAATTAATGACAAAAAATGATTAATGTCCTCTAGGGTAAAGGTACCTAAGAGGCTGTTTAATCAAATCCCCTTGTCCCCTCAAAGGCAGGTTGGCTGACACAGCAGCCCAGGCTCTGTCTACCAGCTCCTCCTTCTCTATTCCAACTCACTGGTGGAAGAGGGGCCACATCTGAAAGTGCAGTGAGTGGAACCACTTCATCATCAGGGCAGGGCAGGGCTTGTCTATGAGTGAGGTTGAGCCATTCCACCCTGGTTTAATTTCTTTTAAAAAGGGGATGATGATAATGATGATTGTGCAGGTAGAAATAGGATAAATCATGTACAATGTCAAGCACAGGACCCATGGTTAGAAGCTATTCTTAATATTCAGGATATTAACATGCCCCCGGGGACCTGTAAACACCTCTTGAAGAACCATAAAACCCTCAATCTGGCCTGGCTTTCATTTGGCCCTTCGTGGTGGGGAACAAGAATTCCACTATGGAAAACAGTATGGAGCTTCCTTAAAAAACTAAAAATAGAACTACCATACAACCCAGGTATCCCACTACTGGGCATATACCCTGAGAAAACCGTAATTCAAAAAGAGTCATGTACCACAATGTTCATTGCAGCTCTATTTACAATAGCCAGGACATGGAAGCAACCTAAGTGTCCATCATCGGATGAATGGATAAAGACGATGTGATGGCACATATATACAATGGAATATTACTCAGCCATAAAAAGAAATGAAATGGAGGTATTTGTAATGAGGTGGATGGATTTAGAG
This sequence comes from Balaenoptera physalus, assembly GCF_965194825.1. NCBI lineage: Eukaryota > Metazoa > Chordata > Mammalia > Artiodactyla > Balaenopteridae > Balaenoptera > Balaenoptera physalus. The sequence continues at coordinate 105,501,417 of NC_138903.1, forward strand.
TCTGTCATACAGAGTGAAGTAAGTCAGAAAGAGAAAAACAAATACAGTATGCTAACACATATATATGGAATCTAAGGGAAAAAAAAAAGGTCATGAAGAACCTAGTGGCAAGACGGGAATAAAGACACAGACCTACTAGAGAATGGACTTGAGGATATGGGGAAGGGGAAGGGTAAGATGTGACAGGGTGAGAGAGTGGCATGGACATATATACACTACCAAATGTAAAATAGATAGCTAGTGGAAAGCAGCTGCCTAGCACAGGGAGATCAGCTCTGTGCTTTGTGACCACCTAGAGGGGTGGGATAGGGAGGGTGGGAGGGAGGGAGACGCAAGAGGGAAGAGATATGGGAACATATGTATATGTATAGCTGATTCACTTTGTTATAACGCAGAAACCAACACACCATTGTAAAGCAATTATACTCCAATAAAGATGTTAAAAAAATAATTTTTTTAAAAAAAGAGGAGAGAGTTACCAAAAAAAAAAAAAAAAAGAATTCCGGAAGTTAGGGGAGAGACAGAGTGGGAGGGGTGGGGTGGGAGATGGGGTGCAGGAGAAAAGGGCGGCATGGGGAAGATGGAAACTCTCCCTGGTCTACAACTCAGGCCCAAGTAAAGGGCAAACATGCACCTTTGTAGGGCACCTGCAGCCAGAGGTGTGGAGCAGAGTCCAGCGGACGATGCATAGCTCCACTGTTACGTCCAAAGTCGAAGGAAGGGCCCCTTGCACTGTAAGCGTTCTTGGGAGCACTGACCACTGGCAGGGTTCTACACTTGCACTCTGACGTGGGTTAGTACAAATCTGGAGTACTTGTTGCATTCGGCAAGGGACAGGTTGGGTTTCTTGCAGCAGGCATCTGAGCACACAGAGTGCTCTGCAAACACAGCCCCAAGCTCCCACTATAATGCGCCCCAGGGAGCCAGAGCAAGCAGCTCCCTAATCATTTCATCTGAACCACTAGCCCGATTCGTGGACTTTGCGGGCGAATGGAACAGAACCAGAGTCCCATCCATTAGTTACCGACTTTTGGGGCGTTGGGGAGAGAGTCGCGCTCAGAGCCCACACGACAAGGGGTGGTGACCGGGCTGGGGCTGCTGGGGCCCCGCGCGCTTTCTCCAGCCCCAGCTGTGTCTCTCGCTCCGGGGTAACTAAGGGCAACAAGTCTGGGCCCATCGAGGGGCCAGGTCGAAAAATGTTCTCCCAGCATTTTTCCCAGGCCCCGGGGGCGAGTGAGGTCTCATTCCCCTCCCCCTCCCCCGCCTCAAGTTGGCACCCCTCTACGGCCACTCCCTGGCCTCGTGCACGCCTCAGCGGGTCCCACCCACCGCAGGCCAGGTGGGGGCGGGCACCTAACCAGGAGCGGGTACATACTGCACCTGCGACAGACACGCTATAACCGGGACCAGGCGCCAAAAAGAGGACCTGACTCGGCCACTGGCCCTAGCTCTATCCCCGACGAGGGCATCCCCGCAGATCCCAGCGCAGCTTCATCCACAGCACTCAAGACGTGCAGCCTCGGCTCGTGGGGCGGGGGGGCAGTGGGGTAGCCTCGATGATACTGGCTATCACAGCCTGGAGTTGGTGGAGACCGGGAAGAACCACAAGGCCAGTGCCCGGACCGGGACAGGTGCTTTGGCGAAGCCCAGGAAACGCCCTTTCCCTGGGAGAGGCGAGTGGACCGGACGCCGCTGTGGCTCAGTGACGGCCCTTCGCCTCCCTATAGGCTCTCTCTTTGCCTTTCCCCCTTTTCAGATATGAAGCCCTCCGTGATCTCAGCGATGGATGGTAGCGGGAGGTGAAGAGGAGGCAGTGTGGTCCGAACTGGGGCTGGGAAGGACGAGGAGGCGGCGGCCAGGAGCCCACAAAGCAGCAGCAGCAGGAGCTGACCTCCCCAGGTCCCTGAGGGGCGGAAGCCTGGGGACAGGTAGCGGCGCTTCTACCGCATCACATTCACCCCTTTGCAGCTACGGATGGAGAGCCTTTTACACCGCACTGGATAGCCCGCCGTGTTCCCCATGTACGCGGCTAGCCCTGGAGGTGCCTAGCTCTCCAGGGGGCTCGGTTGTCTCTGGGTGTCTCTGGCTCTTTTCCGGAGTCTGAGCCAAAAGCCACCTAGAGGGCCCAAGGCCACCAGGGCCCCCTCCCCCAGGACTCTGGGGTGGGGGCAGTACCTACTGGGCATCAAGGTAAATATTTTCATGCAGTATTTAAATCCATCAAGTAGGGAAACTTTGGCCGGAGGCCCGTTTTGTAAATAACGTTTTGTTGGAACCGTGCATGAGGCACGGTGGAGCAAGTGCAGGATCAGATTCTACCTATGTTTAAATTTTGGTAATATTTTCATCATGGGCTATTTTTGCACTAATTTTGGTATTTGTTAAATACTGCACTAAAACATTATTTACCTCGATTACTGATTTTTTTGGTGCCCCATTAAATTTTGCGTGGGAGGGAAAACCACCTGCTAAGGCGAGCCTGGAGCTGGGTATTACAGAAAAGTGTACTGTGGTGGGGGGCATGAAGGGGATAGAAAATTTAAAACAAGAGTGAAATAACATCCATATATTTAATTTCATCCACATCTCAGAATACTGAACATTTGTGATTTTCTTCTCTCAGAAAGGAGCTTGCAAGACACATGGATGATACTGAAGCCAGGGTGCAGGTGAGTAAACCTGAAAAAAACAACCTGGCAGGGCAGCCATCCTAAAACCTGCTTTGGGACTTGGACATCTTTGTCATGGACATTCTCACGTTGGTTTGTTTTTATTGCCTTTTCCATCATTGGAAAATAAGTTTTTGAACCTTGGGGGCTTTAAGGGGTAGTAAATGGGATCAGTAAATTCCAGTTTATGGAAACTGCCCATCATTCCCAAAGAAGAAAAAATAGAACAGAGCCACTTTTCCTACACCTGTGGTATCTATCCATCTGAATATATATAGATATGTGTTTTTTCCAATAAAATTCAAGTCCTCCTAACACAAGTATCCTTTAGGGAGGATGTTAGTCCTCCTTAAAGCAATACTTCTATCTTCCATGCAGTCATGTTGGGGACTCAATCTGACCTGGAAGTATTTACATTAATGCACTGAGGAGCTGGGTTATAAGAGGGTTCAACTGTGCTAAATTATTTAAAATATTCAAAACCAAGCATAAACTCTGAGGTAAAATGAGTGATTCTGTAAATATTTCAGCACTGGTGCAAGGGAGTAATTGGTCCAGAGAACACACTATAGGAGTAACTAGCATCTGTTTAGTTGCGATGAGACGGATGGGGTTCAGAGCTTAAAGTTCAAGTCCTCCTGCTGTTGTTTTTCAGCATTTGGTAAAGCAAGGTAGGGAGTGGTAGCCCTAAAGTTGTCTTAAAAAACAAAAACAAAAAAGAACAATAATGGATAAAATTCCACTGACCCAAAAAGGGTGAAAATGAGAATTCTAATATATTGTCAAAATATGCCTTGGAGATATCACACAAAATCAATGTTACGAAACTACCAAATGCATAAATGAATATTCTCTTGAGGAACTTCTCATCTAAGGACTTTTTTCCCTTTTGGTGGTACAATTAGGAACAAGCGGGTTTTGTGGAACTCTTTGGTGCTGGTGGGGTGGCTGTCAATTCAGGGTAGATTTGGACCTGTGTTAATTTGAAGTACTTTTTCATTTCCTCAAGCAGGGATGACTTATTTCTAGGTCATGGAATCAAGAGGTGACTACTTGAGATCACAGAAAACCATAGGTTGCATCAAGGAAGTATTGATAGGAGGAAAAATCAGGATGAGCTTATTATTAGCTTTGCTGCAGAGAGTGTGTGTGAGGGCAGTGATGGACACGGGCTGCAGAGCTGGTGGTGGGGTCTGGAAAGCAGTGCTGGCAGCCTAAGGCCACGGGCTGGGCTCACAGTCAGGTCTGGCCAGGGCTTGGGAGGCCCAGGCCTCTGCTTTCTCAAGCAGGCAAAGCAAGCTCAGAGGAAAAGAAAAACTGACGTTTTCGCGGCTTGCTTCTCCTGGGTTTACGTAGTGGTCTCTTAGTGGAGTTCTGAAGGGAAAAGGAACCACAAGAAACAAATAAGGAAAAAGAATGTTCTCATCTATTTCCAAACTACAGCATGAACGCCAAAGAACCTCCTTTTCTCTCTTTTTTTTAAATTGAGGTATAATTGATATACATTAGTTTCAGGTGTACAACATAATGATTTGATATTTGTATACACTGCGAAATGATCACCACAATAAGTCTAGTTAACATCCGTCACTACACCAAAAATTTTTTTCTTATGAAAACTTTTAAGATCTACTCTCTTAGCAACTTTCAAATTAGTACTATTAGTACTTTCAATAGTACTGTTAACTGTAGTCACCATACTGTACATTACACATCCCCATGACTTAAGTTTGTACCTTTGACCCTCTTCACCCATTTCTCCTACCTCCCACCTCTGGCAACCACCAATCTGTTCTATGAGCTTGTTTTCTTTAATTGAGGGGGGTTGTTGTTGGTTTGTTGTTTTTAGATTCCTCCATGTAAAAGTGAGATCACACATTATCTGTCTTTCTGATTTATTTCACTTAGCATAATGCCCTCAAGGTCCATCCATGTTGTAGCAAGTGTAAGATTTCATTCTTTTTTTTGTGGCTGAATAATATTCCACTGTATATACAGGCACACCTCATTTATTGTGCTTCACTTTATTGCACTTTGCAGATATTGCGTTTTTTCTTTTTTTTAAACAAATTGAAGATTTGTGGCCACCCTGCATCAACAAGTCCACTGGTGCCATTTTTCCAACAGCATTTGCTCACTTCTTGTCTCTGTGTCACATTTTGGTGATTCTGGTGATATTTCAAACATTTTCATCATCATTATATTTGTTATAGTGATCTGTGATCAGTGATCTCTGTTTCTATTGCAGAAATATTACAATTTGCTGAAGGCTCAAGATGGTGGTTAGCATTTTTAGCAATAAAGTATTTTTTTTCTTCACAGCTTAAACAACAGAAATTTTTTTATTTATTTTTATTGTTTTTTTTAACATCTTTATTGGAGTATAATTGCTTTACATTGCTGTTAATTTCTCCTTTATAACAAACTAAATTGGTTATACATATACATATGTCCCCATATCTCTTCCTTCTTGCATCTCCCTCCCTCCCACCCTCCCTATCCCACCCCTCTAGGTGGTCACAAAGCACCGAGCTGATCTCCCTGTGATTTGCGGCTGCTTCCCACTAGCTATCTATTTTACATTTGATAGTGTGTATATGTCCATGCCACTCTCTCACTTTGTCACAGTTTACCCTTCCCCCTCCCCATATCCTCAAGTCCATTCTCTAGCAGGTATGCATCTTTATTCCCATCTTGCCCCTAGGTTCTTCATGAGCATTTTTTTTGATTCCATATATATGTGTTAGCATATGGTATTTGTTTTTGTCTTTCTGACTTACTTCACTCTGTATGACAGACTCTAGGTCCATCCACCTCACTACAGATAACTCAGTTTCGTTCCTTTTTATGGCTGAGTAATATTCCGTTGTGTATATATGCCACATCTTTTTTTTTTAAACATCTTTATCGCAGTATAATTGCTTTACAATGGTGTGTTAGTTTCTGCTTTATAACAAAGTGAATCAGTTATACATATACATATGTTCCCATATCTCTTCCCTCTTGCGTCTCCCTCCCTCCCACCCTCCCTATCCCACCCCTCTAGGTGGTCACAAAGCACAGAGCTGATCTCCCTGTGCTATGCGGCTGCTTCCCACTAGCTATCTATTTTACGTTTGGTAGTGTATATATGTCCATGCCACTCTCTCACCCTGTCACATCTTACCCTTCCCCTTCCCCATATCCTCAAGTCCATTCTCTAGTAGGTCTGTGTCTTTATTCCCGTCTTGCCACTAGGTTCTTCATGACCTTTTTTTTTTCCCTTAGATTCCATATATATGTGTTAGCATACTGTATTTGTTTTTCTCTTTCTGACTTACTTCACTCTGTATGACAGACTCTAACTCCATCCACCTCACTACAAATACCTCCATTTCATTTCTTTTTATGGCTGAGTAATATTCCATTGTATATATGTGCCACATCTTCTTTATCCATTCATCCGATGATGGACACTTAGGTTGCTTCCATGTCCTGGCTATTGTAAATAGAGCTGCAATGAACATTTTGGTACATGACTCTTTTTGAATTACGGTTTTCTCAGGGTATATGCCCAGTAGTGGGATTGCTGGGTCGTATGGCAGTTCTATTTTTAGTTTTTTAAGGAACCTCCATACTGTTCTCCATAGTGGCTGTATCAATTTACATTCCCACCAACAGTGCAAGAGTGTTCCCCTTTCTCCACACCCTCTCCATCACTTATTGTTTCTAGATTTTTTGATGATGGCCATTCTGACTGGTGTGAGATGATATCTCATTGTAATTTTGATTTTATGCCACATCTTCTTTATCCATTCATCTGATGATGGACACTTAGGTTGCTTCCATGTCCTGGCTACTGTAAATAGAGGTGCAATGAACATTGTGGTACATGACTCTTTTTTTTTTTTTAATTAATTAATTTATTTATTTATTTTTGTCTGTGTTGGGTCTTCGTTTCTGTGTGAGGGCTTTCTCTAGTTGCGGCAAGCGGGGGCCACTCTTCATCGCGGTGCGCGGGCCTCTCACTGTCGCGGCCTCTCTTGTTGCGGAGCACAGGCTCCAGACGCACAGGCTCAGTAGTTGTGGCTCACGGGCCCAGTTGCTCCGCGGCATGTGGGATCCTCCCAGACCAGGGCTTGAACCCGCGTCCCCTGCACTAGCAGGCAGACTCTCAACCACTGCGCCACCGGGGAAGTCCACATGACTCTTTTTGAATTATGGTTTTCTCAGGGTATATGCCCTGTAGTGGGATTGCTGGGTCGTACGGTAGTTCTATTTTTAGTTTTTTAAGGAACCTCCATACTGTTCTCCATAGTGGCTGTATCAATTTACATTCCCACCAACAGTGCAAGAGGGTTCCCTTTTCTCCACACCCCCTCCAGCATATATTGTTTGTAGATTTTTTAAAAATTATTTATTTATTTATTTATTTATTTATTTATTTTTGGCTGTGTTGGGTCTTCGTTTCTGTGTGAGGGATTTCTCTAGTTGCGGCGAGCGGGGGCCACTCTTCATCGCAGTGCGCGGGCCTCTCACTATCACGGCCTCTCTTGTTGCGGAGAACAGGCTCCAGATGCGTAGGCTCAGTAATTGTGGCTCACGGGCCTAGTTGCTCCGCGGCATGTGGGATCTTCCCGGACCAGGGCTCGAACCCGTGTCCCCTGCATTGGCAGGCAGATTCTCAACCACTGCACCACCAGGGAAGCCCCTGTTTGTAGATTTTTTGATGATGGCCATTCTGACCGGTGTGAGATGATATCTCATTGTAGTTTTGATTTCCATTTCTCTAATGATTAATGATGTTGAGCATTCTTTCATGCGTCTGTTGGCAATCTGTATATCTTCTTTGGAGAAATGTCTTTTTAGGTCTTCTGCCCATTTTTGGATTGGGTTGGTTTTTTTTGATATTGAGCTGCATCATGAGCTGCTTGTACATTTTGGAGATTAATCCTTTGTCAGTTGCTTCATTTGCAAATATTTTCTCCCATTCTGAGGGTTGTCTTTTGGTCTTGTTTATGGTTTCCTTTGCTGTGCAAAAGCTTTTAAGTTTCATTAGGTCGCATATGTTTATTTTTGTTTTTATTTCCATTTCTCTAGGAGCTGGGTCAAAAAGGATCTTGCTGTGATTTATGTCATAGAGTGTTCTGCCTATGTTTTCCTCTAAGAGTTTGACAGTGTCTGGCCTTACATTTAGGTCGTTAATCCATTTTGAGTTTATTTTTGTGTATGGTGTTAGGGAGTGTTCTAATTTCATACTTTTACATGTACCTGTCCAGTTTTCCCAGCACCACTTATTGAAGAGGCTGTCTTTTCTCCACTGTATATGCTTGCCTCCTTTATCAAAGATAAGGTGACCATATGTGCGTGGGTTTATCTCTGGGCTTTCTATCCTGTTCCATTGATCTATATTTCTGTTTTTGTGCCAGTACCATACTATCTTGATTACTGTAGGTTTGTAGTATAGTCTGAAGTCAGGGAGTCTGATTCCTCCAGCCCTGTTTTTCTTTCTCAAGATTGCTTTGGCTATTCAGGGTCTTTTGTGTTTCCATACAAATTGTGAAATGTTTTGTTCGAGTTCTGTGAAAAATGTCAGTGGTAGTTTTATAGGGATTGCATTGAATCTGTAGATTGCTTTGGGTAGTAGAGTCATTTTCACAATGTTGATTCTTCCAATCCAAGAACATGGTATATCTCTCCATCTATTTGTATCATCTTTAATTTCTTTCATCAGTGTCTTATAATTTTCTGAATACAGGTCTTTTGTGTCTCCTTAGGTAGGTTTATTCCTGGATATTTTATTCTTTTTGTTGCAATGGTAAATGGGAGTGTTTTCTTAATTTCTCTTTCAGATTTTTCATCATTAGTGTATAGGAATGCAAGAGATTTCTGTGCATTAATCTTGTATCCTGCAACTTTACCAAATTCATTGATTAGCTGTAGTAGTTTTCTGGTAGCATCTTTAGGATTCTCTATGTATAGTATCATGTCATCTGCAAACAGTGACAGCTTTACTTCTTCTTTTCTGATTTGGATTCCTTTTATTTCTTTTTCTTCTCTGATTGCTGTGGCTAAAACTTCCAAAACTATGTTGAATAACAGTGGGGAGAGTGGGCAACCTTGTCTTGTTCCTGATCTTAGTGGAAATGGTTTCAGTTTTTCACCACTGAGGACAATGTTGGCTGTGGGTTTCTCATATATGGCCTTTATTATGTTGAGGAAAGTTCCCTCTATGCCTACTTTCTGGAGGGTTTTTATCATAAATGGGTGTTCAATTTTGTCACAACCTTTCTCTGCATCTGTTGAGATGATCATATGGTTTTTCCCCTTCAATTTGTTAATATGGTGTATCACGTTGATTGATTTGCGTATACTGAAGAAGCCTTGCATTCCTGGGATAAACCCCACTTGATCATAGTGTATGATCCTTTTAATGTGCTGTTGGATTCTGCTTGCTAGTATTTTGTTGAGGATTTTTGCATCTATGTTCATCAGTGATATTGGCCTGTAGTTTTCTTTCTCTGTGACATCTTTGTCTGGTTTTGGTATCAGAGTAATGGTGGCCTCATAGAATAAGTTTGGGAGTGTTCCTCCCTCTGCTATATTTTGGAAGAGTTTGAGAAGGATAGGTGTTACCTCTTCTCTAAATGCTTCATAGGATTCACCTGTGAAGCCATCTGGTCCTGGACTTTTTTTTGTTGGAAGATTTTTAATCACAGTTTCAATTTCAGTGCTTGTGATTGGTCTGTTCATATTTTCTATTTCTTCGTGGTTCAGTCTTGGAAGGTTGTGCTTTTCTAAGAATTTGTCCATTTCTTCCAGGTTGTCCATTTTATTGGCATAGAGTTGCTTGTAGTAATCTCTCATGATCCTTTGTATTTCTGCAGTGTCAGTTGTTACTTCTCCTTTTTTATTTCTAATTCTATTGATTTGAGTCTTCTCCCTTTTTTTCTTGATGAGTCTGGCTAATGGTTTATCAATTTTGTTTATCTTCTCAAAGCACCAGCTTTTAGTTTTATTGATCTTTGCTATTGTTTCCTTCATTTCTTTTTCATTTATTTCTGATCTGATCTTTATGATTTCTTCTGCTAACTTTGGGGTTTTTTTGTTCTTCTTTCTCTAACGGCTTTAGGTGTAAGGTTAGGTTGTTTATTTGAGATGTTTCTTGTTTCTTAAGGTAGGATTGTATCGCTATAAACTTCCCACTTAGAACTGCTTTTGCTGCATAACCATAGGTTTTGTTTGGGTCGTCGTGTTTTCATTGTCATTTGTTTCTAGGTATTTTTTGATTTCCTCTTTGATTTCTTCAGTGATCACTTGGTTATTAAGTAGTGTGTCATTTAGCCTCCATGTCTTTGTATTTCTTACAGATTTTTTCCTGTAATTGATATCTAATCTCATGGCGTTGTGGTCGGAAAAGATACTTGATATGATTTCAATTTTCTTAAATTTACCAAGGCTTGATTTGTGACCCAAGATATGATCTATCCTGGAGAATGTTTCATGAGCACTTGAGAAGAATGTGTATTCTGTTGTTTTTGGATAGAATGTCCTATAAATATCAATTAAGTCTATCTTGTTTAATGTATCATTTAAAGCTTGTTTCCTTATTTATTTTCATTTTGGATGATCTGTCTATTGGTGAAAGTGGGGTGTTAAAGTCCCCTACTATGATTGTGTTACTGTCGATTTCCCCTTTTATGGCTGTTAGTATTTGCCTTATGTATTGAGGTGCTCCCATGTTGGGTGCATAAATATTTACAACTGTTACATCTTCTTCTTGGATTGATCCCTTGATCATTATGTAGTGTCCTTCTTTGTCTCTTGTAATAGTCTTTATTTTAAAGTCTATTTTGTCTGATATGAGAATTGCTACTCCAGCTTTCTTTTGATTTCCATTTGCATGGAATATCTTTTTCCATCCCCTCACTTTCAGTCTGTATGTGTCCCTAGGTCTGAAGTGGGTCTCTTGTAGACAGCATATATATGTGTCTTGTTTTTTATCCATTCAGTCAATCTATGTCTTTTGGTGGGAGCATTTAATCCATTTACATTTAAGGTAATTATTGATATGTATGTTCCTATTACCATTTTCTTAATTGTTTTGGGTTTATTATTGTAGGTCTTTTCCTTCTCTTGTGTTTCTGGCCTAGGGAAGTTCCTTTAGCATTTATTGTAAAGTTGGTTTGGTGGTGCTGAATTCTCTTAGCTTTTGCTTGTCTGTAAAGGTTTTGATTTCTCCGTCAAATCTGAATGAGATCCTTGCTGGGTAGAGTAATCTTGGTTGTAGGTTTTTCTCCTTCATCATTTTAAATATGTCCTGCCACTCCCTTCTGGCTTACAGAGTTTCTGCTGAAAGATCAGCTGTTAACCTTATGGGGATTCCCTTGTGTGCGATTTGTTGTTTTTCCCTTGCTGCTTTTAATATGTTTTCTTTGTATTTAATTTTTGGTAGTTTGATTAATATGTGTCTTGGCGTGTTTCTCCTTGGATTTATCCTGTATGGGACTCTCTGTGCTTCCTGGACTTGATTAACTATTTCCTTTCCCATATTAGGGAAGTTTTCAACTCTAATCTCTTCAAATATTTTCTCAGTTCCTTTCTTTTTCTCTTCTTCTTCTGGGACCCCTATAATTCGAATGTTGGTGCATTTAATGTTGTCCCAGAGGTCTCTGAGACTGTCCTCAGTTCTTTTCATTCTTTTTTCTTTTTTCTGCTCTGCAGTTATTTCCACTATTTTATCTTCCAGGTCACTTATCCGTTCTTCTGCCTCAGTTATTCTGCTATTGATCCCTTCTAGAGAATTTTAAACTTCATTTATTGTGTTGTTCATCACTGTTTGTTTGCTCTTTAGATCTTCTAAGTCCTTGTTAAACGTTTCTTGTATTTTCTCCATTCTATTGCCAAGATTTTGGATCATCTTTACTATCATTATTCTGAATTCTTTTTCAGGTAGACTGCCTCTTTCCTCTTCATTTGTTAGGTCTGGTGGGTTTTTGCTTTGCTCCTTCAACTGCTGTGTGTTTCTCTGTCTTCTCATTTTGCTTAACTTACTGTGTTTGGGGTCTCCTTTTCGCAGGCTGCAGGTTCGTAGTTCCCGTTGTTTTTGGTGTCTGTCCCCAGTGGCTAAGGTTGGTTCAGTGGGTTGTGTAGGCTTTCTGGTGGAGGGGACTAGTGCCCATGTTCTGGTGGATGAGGCTGGATCTTGTCTTTCTGGTGGGCAGGTCCACGTCTGGTGGTGTGTTTTGGGGTGTCTGTGGCCTTATTATGATTTTAGGAAGCCTCTGTGCTAATGGATGGGGTTGTGTTCCTGTCTTGCTAGTTGTTTGGCATACTGTGTCCAGCGCTGTACCTTGCTGGTCGTTGAGTGGAGCTGGGTCTTGGCGTTGAGATGAAGATCTCTGGGAGATTTTCGCCGTTTGATATTACGTGGAGCTGGGCAGTCTCTTGTGGACCAGTGTCCTGAACGTGGCTCTCCCACCTCAGTGGCACAGCCCTGATGCCTGGCTGGAGAACCAAGAGCCTGTCCTCCACACAGCTCAGAATAAAAGGGAGGAAAAAAAGAAAGAAAGAAATAAAATAAAATAAAATAAAGTTATTAAAATAAAAAATTAAGAAAAAAAGTTTTAATAATAATAATAAAAAAAAAAACGGACAGAGAGAACCCTAGGACAAATGGTAAAAGCAAAGCTATACAGACAAAATCACATACATACACACTCACAAAAAGAGAAAAAGGGAAAATAATATATATATATTGTTGCTCCCAATGTCCACCTCCTCAACTTGGGATGATTCGTTGTCTATTCAGGTATTCCACAGATGCAGGGTACATCAAGTTGATTGTGGAGCTTTAATCTGCTGCTCCTGAGGCTGCTGGGAGAGATTTCCCTTTCTCTTTTTTGTTCGCACAGCTCCCGGGGTTCAGCTGTGGATTTGGACCTGACTCTGTGTGTAGGTCGTCTGAGGGCGTCTGTTCTTCGCTGACAGGACGGGGTTAAAGAAGCAGCTGATTCGGGGGCTCTGGTTCGCTCAGGCTGGGGGAAGGGAGGGGTACAGATGCGGGGCGAGCCTGTGGCGGCAGAGGCCGGCGTGACGTTGCACCAGCTTGAGGCGTGCCATGCGTTCTCCCGGGGAAGTTGTCCCTGGATCACGGGACCCTGGCAGTGGCGGGCTGCCCAGGCTCCCAGGAGGGGCAGTGTGGATAGTGACCTGTGCTTGCACACAGGCTTCTTGGTGGCTGCAACAGCAGCCTTAGCATCTCATGCCCATCTCTGGGGTCGGTGCTGATAGCTGCGGCTCGCGCCCGTCTCTGGAGCTCCTTTAAGCTGTGCTCTTAATCCCCTCTCCTCGTGCACCAGGAAACAAAGAGGCAAGAAAAAGTCTCTTGCCTCTTCAGCAGCTCCAGACTTTTTCCCGGACTCCCTCCCGGCTAGCCGTGGCGCACTAGCCCCCTTCAGGCTGTGTTCACGTAGCCAACCTCCGTCCTCTCCCTGGGATCCGAACTCCGAAGCCCGAGCCTCAGCTCCCAGCCCCCCGCCCGCCCCAGCGGGTGAGCAGAGAAGCCTCTCAGGCTGGTGAGTGCTGTTCGGCCCCAGTCCTCTGTGCGGGAATCTCTCCGCTTTGCCCTCCGCACCCCTGTTTCTGTGCTCTCCTCCATGGCTCCGAGGCTCCCCCCCTCTGCCACCCGCAGTCTCCGATAGCGAGGGGCTTCCTAGTGTGTGGAAACCTTTCCTCCTTCACAGCTCCCTCCCACTGCTGCAGGTCCCGTCCCTATTCTTTTGTCTCTGTTTTTTCTTTTTTCTTTTGCCCCACCCAGGTACGTGGGGAGTTTCTTGCCTTTTGGGAGGTCTGAGGTCTTCTGCCAGCGTTCAGTATGTGTTCTGTAGGAGTTGTTCCACATGTAGTTCTGATGTACTTGTGGGGAGGAAGTTGATCTCTGCATCTTACTCTTCCGCCATCTTGAATCTCCTCACCCATAAAGTATTTTTAAGGTATTTACGTTGTGGTTTTTTTAAATTAAAAAAAAATATTTATTTATTTATTTTTGGCTGCGTTGGGTCTTCGTTGCTCTGTGCGGTCTTTCTCTAGTTGCAGTGAGCGGGCGCTACCCTTCGTTGAACGGGTTTTTCATTGCAGTGGCTTCTCTTGTTGCGGAGCATGGGCTCTAGGCACACGGGCTTTAGTATTTGTGGCTCGCAGGCTCAGTAGTTGTGGCACGCACGTGGGCTGTAGAGTGCAGGCTCAGTAGTTGTGGCACACGGGTGTAGTTGCTCCGTGGCATGTGGGATCTTCCCAGACCAAGGCTCGAACCCATGTCCCCTGCATTGACAGGCGGGTTCTTAACCACTGGGCCACCAGGGAAACCCTTTATGTTGTTTCTTAAGACATAATGCTATTGCATACCTTAATAGACTACAGTATGGTGTAAAAATAACTTTTACATGTATTAGGAAACCAAAAAATCCGTGTGGCTCACTTTATTGCGATATTCGCTTTGTTGCAGTGGTCTGGAACCACACCGACAATATCTCTGACATGTGCCTGTATACACATTTTCTTTATCCATTCATCCGTGGATAGACAATTAGGTTGTTTCCTTATCTATCGCAAATAATGCTGCAGTGAACACGGGGGTGCCACACTGTTGTTGACCTTGTTCTAAAATGCCTAGTTCCACTCTCCTGCCTTAGAACTCTTGTTGGTGTTGGGATCTCCTAGTTGAGGAGTAGGGCTGGCAGGACCTACTCTGGCAACATCACCTTCCAGCCAGAATCCTGAACCTGGAGGTAGAACCGGGTTAGCTGACAGCCCACAAAGACTGGAGGATGAGGGCAGGTTGGCACATGCAGAATTGACAGTGGTCTGCCTCTTTCCCTCCAAATTATTGGCTGGGCATAAACTGGGTTTGAATGGAGTTGAACCTAGTTAGGTTGAACTTTCTTTAGCATTAAAGACTAAGATATCAAGGCAGTGACCAGATCTTCAGCAACTCTCACGTCCCAGTAAGACAAGTCACAACCCCCCTGGGCCCCCTTGCCAGACCACCTTTCTAACTCTCAAGATGTTTCAGAGGGTGAATGACCCCTTAGTCATCCTTGAAGGAAGCCTTCTGTCTAAAAATCCAACATGTTCCTTCCTATTAATTATTTACTTCAGACTGAAGATGGGGTTTTAAAATAGGGGCTGCTTCCCTCAGTATGACTTTGAAAGGGGTTGAGTTTTTACCATGCTCAGCTCCCCCCATCACCAGGGTGACACTGTCCCTAGTGAGGAGGGGCAGAGCAGCTGGACTGCTGTCAGAACACTAACATGTCTTTACCCTGTTACCAGGCAAAGCATTAACAGCAAGGACACAGTGCAATTCACTAGCTGGTTTGCATGTAGGACATGGAAAATAGTTAAAGAATACTAAAAGTGGGAGGACAGGAACAAAGCAATAAGCCTAGACCAGAGCTTGGCACGTATAGCCTACGATCACTAAGAGTGGGCTGAAGGGAGGGGTGCAGTATTAACTTTCCTAAGATATTTGAGCAATAATGAAATAGTTTCTTCCATTTCATCAATAGCATATAGATTTGCATGTTGTGTTTTTCTATTAAGACATTAACTGTTCAATATACTAAACCAATCCCTTTTTTCCTGATTGAAGTTTTGGTTTAAGAATGGGAGGGCCAAGTGTTGGAGGTATCAGAGGGGTTTAATTCTCAGAAATACATCCCCCGTGGCCATGGGTCACCCTGTCATCATAATCCTGGATGGACCCTATAATGCCATATTTATTCTGGAGCCCAACTGGAGTTGGGTTCCTCTGGTGCCACTGCAGCCCCAAATACCTGGGCCACCCATGCCATCCTTGCCTTGTCTGCCCTTGCCTCCTCCACCTGTGCCTTCCTTTGGCTTAGCTTTGCTTGGCCTGGCATGGGTCCCTGTCATCAGCATTCATTTTCTAGTCCCTAGCTTGTAAGACATGTTTTCTATGAGTTTTTCCAAAGTATTTTTTTGCCAGATTGAAATTTTTCATAGCACCTCAAGAGCAGTTCACCAAATGCCTGATAAATGAATTGAATAAATGAAAACAGTGCACTGTGTTTTTAATAGGGCATATTTTTTGTATTTTCAGTAAAGATGTGATTCTCTTGTATACTTGTTTTTATGTGCCAAATGGGGTTAGTATTATATGGATAAGAATTGCTAAGGAATGTCAAGAAGGTCTCTTTTCATGAGGTGACGTCCCTAAGCACTATCACTAGACCCTGCACTTCTCAGATACATACACATGTAAGATGAGGTGGGAAAAGTCGCTAGTGAGAGAACAGTGTGCTGCAAAAAGGGGCCGAGCTCCATTCATGATGAGGAGCTCAGGCACAAGCCTGGACTCTAAAGGAACCTTCCTAAGAAATTACTATTCATAGGGCTTTATGGGAAGGTAGCATACAAATATTCACCTAGTTTTGTTCTAGATGCTCCAGATTCTGTTCACTACCCTCCCGTTTTGTGAAGGATATAGGGGAACAAACCATTCTGGCCCAAAGGAACTGCTGCTTCAAAGGAAACACAAGAGGAGCCTCCATCGAGGCAGAAAGAGGCTCTTCTCCCTTTTCACCCCTCCCCCCACCACAGGAGCCATATTGTTGTCTTCCCCAGCTCAGAAGTGACAGTTATGCCTTCAAATGTATTTTGTCTCATTCAGCGTCCTTGAAAGGACCCTAGATCTGGCGATTAAACACTAAAAGGGAACATTTCGGTTTACTGCTGCTCGAAGCAAGAGGGAGGCCCTGATTAATATTCCAGATTAATGGATCACTGAAAAGAAGCGGTCAGACCTTGGCTTTCTTCATACTGTCTTCCTCATGTGAAACTGCCAGGCTAGAAAACAAAATAAAAATGAAGTGTGATAAGAACTGAGGAATTACTGTTAAATTTTTAGGCATAGCAATGGTAATGTGGTTATGTTTAAAAAAGAAAGAATGTCTCTCTTTTAGAGAAACATGCTGAATTGTTTATAAATGAAATGATATCTGGGATTTGTTTCAAAATAATTGGGAGGTGGTGGCAACTTCCCACAAGTTGATAATTGTTCAAGTTGGTGATATGTACATGGGAGATCATTACACTATTCTCTATACTTGTATATATATTTGACCTTATCCATAATAAAAATTAAAGAAAAAAACCTGATCATCTGTGTTTCTTCTTTTTCTTTTGCTGGGCTTTTTTTTTGCTTTCCTTTGTATCTTCATCTGAAAATTAAAACACATTAAAATTGAAAAAAAAAGTTTACCTCTAAACATTAATACCTTTTTATAAATTTATTTATTATTTATTTATTTATTTATGGCTGTGTTCGGTCTTCGTTGCTGCGTGCGGGCTTTTTCTAGTTGCGACGTGCAGGGGCTACTCTTCGTTGTGGCACACAGGCTTCTCATTGCGGTGGCTTCTCTTGTGGCGGAGCATGGGCTCTAGGCGCGCAGGCTTCCGTAGTTGTGGCACGTGGGCTCAGTAGTTGTGGCTCGCAGGCTCTAGAGCACAGGCCCAGTAGTTGTGGCACATGGGCTTAGTTGCTCTGTGGCATATGGGATCTTCCTGGACCAGGGCTTGAACCCAAGTCCCCTGCATTGGCAGGCAGACTCCTAACCACTGTGCCACCAGGGAAGTCCCCATGTTAATACCTTTGACCAGATAAATATGCTTTTGCTGTCCCATTTGTTATATCAGAGAAATTCACTCATTCAAACGCTTATGTCACGAACCGTGCTAGGCACTGGAAGCATAGAAATTAAAGTCACACTAGGTATTAGATGATATAGGGAATTATTAACTTACTGGGTGAGATAATGGTATTGTAGTTAAGTAGGAAAATGTCCTTTTTTAAAGCATTGCATACAGAAATATTTAGTGTATTTTACCTTGACTATCTCAACAAAAAAATCCCTATCTGAAGCAGGTATGTCAAAATGCTAACAAATGTTAAACCTGAGTGACAAGTACTGTACATGGCATTAATAATACTACTCCCTTTACTTTTCTCAGTGTTTGAGTATTTTCATGATGTGTGTGTTTGGGGGTTTGCTTTCCAGGAGCTCATTCTAGTGGAGGAGACACAGGGAAAGAGGCAAGTAGAATCTGAGTGAGAGGGAAGCATGGGGTGCTCTGGGCATACAGAGGAGTCTCAAAATCAGGCTGATTTGGGGAGGGTGGCTGAGGAACGGTTGACCAGGAAAAGGTGACTCTTAAGCTAGTTCTTTTTAAAATCAGTTTCATTACAAAAGTAATGCATGCCCATCATAGCAATGAGTAAGCCAAGCCGCGTGCAGGGAGAGACCGGCATTGTAGGCAGATGGACTCTCTGCGTCAAGCGACAGAGTCAAGAGAAAGGACGTGCAGTATCAAGGAGATGGAAAGTCATTCTTAGGCCAAAGAGGACGCTGCAGGAGAGCCACAGGGTACGTGTGATGCGAGAGATCAATCGGGATCTGACTTTACCCTGAAGGCCATGGAGAACTGCGGAAGGATTTTAAGTAGGGACCGCCATGCTCAGATTTGCGCTTCAAGAAAGCTCAGCCTTCCAGCAGTGAGGAAGAAAGGTGACAGTGAGGGCCAGGAAACCCAGGTGACATCAGAGGAAGGGGTGCCTTAGTGTAACGTGTCCCCAGAGGAGGCACCCTCTGTCAGTCATCAGCCAGGAGAGGGCGCAAAAAGGCGGCTTTTTTGTGATGTGCTGCCCCACAGGAAGTGTGACACCTAAATCAGCTGCTGGCCTGAGGGAGTCCCCTGTGGTGCACCTTTTTGAAAATTGCACAAAGGCGCCCACTGAGTGTGAGAATCTCACAAAAGAGCCGCTCCACTGGGCTGAGGCAGCCCCCTGTGGCTTGGTTTGGCACCACACGTGTCACAGACTAACCCCAACTTGGTTCGGTGCCACATGCCTTGTACAGCTACACACAACCAATCTGTAGTCACATGGCTTAGGTTTGAATCCCAACTGTGTGGCCTTGGGTGCAGTACTTATAACCTGCTCTGGGCCTCCATTTCTCCATCTCTAAGATGTGTCCTACAGTGACTGTGTGGATTAAATAGCAATAATGCATATCAAGCACTTAGCAGGGTGCCCAACACAAAGTCAGTGAGTGTTCAAAACTCTTGGCTATTACTGTTTTTAAGAACCTTCTTCTAAAATAAGCTTTCAAGAAGTACAACTAGTTTTGAAGCAAGGCTCACAGAAGGATGTTGGCTTTCTTACCACTGGAGTCTGTTTCAGAATCAGAGTCACTGTCACTATCATCAGAATACTTCTTGTGTTTTCTTTTAGATGATTTTTTCTTCCTCCTTTTCTTGGGTCTTTCTTTTGAATGACTAGACTTCTTCTTCTTCTTCTTTTCTTCTACATAAAATACAAATAAAAAACTAACTTCTAAAGAAGTGTTTCTGAGCATCAATTTTATTGTATTAAAAATACTGAAAAGGAATTGATGACAGGCGATGAGTAAAGTCTAATGTTCAACTATTTATAAACGTATTTTTTAAACTTCTCAATAAAAAAGTCCTATATTTAAAAAATACCTTCTGAAGTAGAAGCCGAAGTGGTGCTTTTCTTTGGCTCTTCGTCCTCTACTGGTGTATGTTCATCAGAGCTGAATTTAAAGAAAATTGTAGTAAGAATCAGAAAACTGTAGTAAGAATCAATAAAATATGGACCACAGAGTATAAAAATATACACTTAAAATTTTTCAGTAACAAATTGCTTGTCCAAGAACCATTCAAAGCCAGCACCAGACTGCTTTTGTAACATTACAGCTTATCGGCCAACCACCTTCATAATAACAGAATAATCACTTACATTTGCATAATGCTTTCGAGTTAACAAAATGTTATTCACACTGAAAGCAGCATGAAGGATTTATATTTTCAGAAGAAACCACAGGGCAAATGCAGGGAAATAGGAACCATAAGGAAAGATGAAAGAAACTGGAGATAAGAAGGCTGAGGGAAGACTTCATAATTTCATTCTACATGTGGAACAGACATATGGTACAGTAGCAACTGTTCTGTCTCCCCAGAGCAAGAACCTAACACACTACAGTGTAGAGATTTCATCCTGTTGTAAGAGAATTCTGAAAATGAGTATTATTAACATTCTACAATAGCTTAAAAAGGGAATTTCCATATCACAGAGTCTTTTCCTCTTAACATCACATCTGGAATAATTTAGGTATTGCCTAGAAAATTATTTTTAGGGTGTCTTCCAACTCTAATTCTCTGATTTCAGGTTCTTATAAGGATATCTGTAAGTACAAGTTTCTAATAATAATGCTTTATCAATTAGTCACAAATTAGAAGTTTATCTGTGAAGCACATTGTCTCAACTCAACCTAAAGTAGACACGAAAATAGAGGAGAGGGAAGCAGCAGCTAATGAATAGCACCAAAGAGAAAAGAAACAAGGAAAAAGAAGAAGTATTAAGCCTTCAGATAGTATTGTATATAGGAAAATAAACTAAACAAAACCATACTAGCATATTCATCTTTAAAATCCCTTTGTAATGCTAAAATCTGGCATGCAATCTGTTATTGGGTTAGTTGAAGAAAAAAAATAATTCAAAATAACATAAATGCATTATTTGTTTTAACACTGAACCCTTCTATGAATAGGAAATTAGCACCCCATGAATTATAATTTAAAAAGAACAATTAGCATGCTAAAATCCACTGGCAACATGTTTTAATTCTTAGGTATGTTCCATATTTTTAAAACTTAAGGGATATAAAAGGATAAATCACAAGAAAGAAGAAATATGTGAGACGTATTTAAAGTTCCTCACTTAATTAAAAAAATTTAAAATAGGCACTCGATTTAATAAATGTTATAAAATATTTTAAAATACATTTTTAAAAGACTTACTGTGGTTCAGGATTGTATTAGTCAGCTAGGGCTGCCATAACAAAATGCCAGAGACTGGGTGGCTTAAACAACAGAAATTTATTTTCTCACCGTTCTGGAGGTTAGAAATCCAAGATCGAGGATTGGTTCAAGATGGCGGAGCAGAAGGATGTGCTCTCACTCCCTCTTGCGAGAGCACTGGAATCACAACTAACTGCTGAACAATCATCGACAGGAAGACACTGGAACTCACCAAAAAAGATACCCCACATCCAAAGACAAAGGAGAAACCACAATGAGATGGTAGGAGGGGCGCAATCACGATAAAATCAAATCCCATAACTGCTAGGTGGGTGACTCACAAACTGGAGAATGCTTATACCACAGAAGTCCACCCACTGGAGTGAAGGTTCTGAGCCCCACGTCAGGCTTCCCAACCTGGGGGTCCGGCAACGGGAGGAGGAATTCCTAGAGAATCAGACTTTGAAGGCTAGCGGGATTTGATTGCAGGACTTTGAGAGGACTGGGGGAAACAGAGACTCCACTCTTAGAGGGCACACACAAAGTAGTGTGCACATCAGGACCTAGGGGAAGGAGGAGTGATCCCATAGGAGACTGAACCAGACCTACCTGCTAGTGTTGGAGGGTCTCCTGCAGAGGCGGGGGGCAGCTGTGGCTCACCGCAGGGACAAGGACACTGGCAGCAGAAGTTCTGGGAAGTCCTTCTTGGCGTGAGCCCTCCCAGAGTCCGCCATTAGCCCCACCAGAGCCTGGGTAGGCTCCAGTGTTGGATCGCCTCAGGCCAAACAACCAACAGGGAGAGAACCCAGCCCCACCCATCAGCAGACAAGCTGGTTAAAGTTTTACTGAGCTCTGCCCATCAAGCAACAGCCAGCTCTACCCACCACCAGTCCCTCCCATCAGGAAACTTCCACAAGCCTCTTAGATAGCCTTATCCACCAGAGGGCAGACAGCAGAGGCAAGAAGAACTACAATCCTGCAGCCTGTGGAACAAAAACCACGTTCACAGAGAGACAAGATGAAAAGGCAGAGGGCTATGTACCAGATGAAGGAAGAAGATAAAACCCCAGAAAAACAACTAAATGAAGTGCAGATATGCAGCCTTCCAGAAAAAGAATTCAGAATAATGAGAGTGAAGATGATCCAGGACCTCGGAGAAAGAATGGAGGCAAAGATCGAGAAGATGCAAGAAATGTTTAACAAAGACCTAGAAGAATTAAAGAACAAACAAACAAAGATGAACAGTACAATAACTGAAATGAAAAATACAAATTCCTAGAAGGAATCAATAGCAGAATAACTGAGGCAGAAGAACGGATAAGTGATGTGGAAGACAGAATGGTGGAATTCACTGCTGCGGAACAGAATAAAGAAAAAAGAATGAAAAGAAATTAAGACAGTCTAAGAGACCTCTGGGACAACATTAAATGCAACAACATTCACATTATAGGGGTCCCAGAAGGAGAAGAGACAGAGAAAGGACCAGAGAAAATATTTGAAGAGATTATAGTTCAAAACTTCCCTAACATGGGAAAGGAAATAGCCACCCAAGTCCAGGAAGCACAGAGAGTCCCATACAGGATAAACCCAAGGAGAAACACGCTGAGACACATAGTAATCAAATTAGCAAAAATTAAAGAAAAATTACTGAAAGCAGCAAGGGAAAAATGACAAATAACACACAAGGGAACTCCCATAAGGTTAACAGCTGATTTCTCAACAGTAACTCTACAAGCCAGAAGGGAGTGGCCTGATATACTTAAAGGGAAGCAAGGGAAGAACCTACAACCAAGATTACTCTACCTGGCAAGGATCTCATTCAGATTCGATGGAGAAATCAAAAGCTTTACAGACAAGCAAAAGTTAGGAGAATTCAGCACCACAAAACCAGCTCTACAACAAATGCTAAAGGAACTTCTCTAAGTGGGAAACACAAGAGAAGAAAACGACCTACAAAAAGAAACCCATAACAATTAAGAAAACAGTAATAGGAACATACATATCGATAATTCCCTTAAACATGAATGGATTAAATGCTCCAACCAAAAGACACAGGCTCACTGAATGGATACAAAAACAAGACCCATATATATGCTGTGTACAAGAGACCCACTTCAGACCTAGGGACACATACAGACTGAAAGTGAGGGGATGGAAAAAGATATTCCATGCAAATGGAAATCAAAAGAAAGCTGGAGTAGCAATACTCATATCAGGTAAAATAGACTTTAAAATAAAGAATGTTGCAAGAGACAAGGAAGGACACTACATAATGATCAATCCAAGAAGAAGATATAAGAATTATAAATATATATGCACCCAACATAGGAGCACCTCAATACATAAGGCAACTGCTAACAGCTATAAAAGAGGAAATCGACAGTAACACAATAATAGTGGGGGACTTTAACACCTCACTTACACCAATGGACAGATCATCCAAACAGAAAATTAATAAGGAAACACAAGCTTTAAATGACACAATAGACCAGATAGATTTAACTGATATTTATAGGACATTCCATCCAAAAACAGCAGATTACACTTTCTTCTCAACTGCGCATGGAACATTCTCCAGGATAGATCACATCTTGGGTCACAAATCAAGCCTCAGTAAATTTAAGAAAACTGAAATCATATCAAGCACCTTTGCTGACCACAACGCTATGAGATTAGAAATCAATTACAGGGAAAAAAAACATAAAAAACACAAACACATGGAGGCTAAACAATACGTTACTAAATAACCAAGAGATCACTGAAGAAATTAAAGAGGAAATCAAAAAATACCTAGAGACAAATGACAATGAAAACACGACAATCCAAAACCTAGGGGACGCAGCAAAAGCAGTTCTAAGAGGGAAGTTTACAGCAATACAATCCTACCTCAAGAAACAACAAACAGCTCAAATAAACAACCTAACCTTACACCTAAAGGAACTAGAGAAAGAAGAACAAACAAAACCCAAAGTTAGTAGAAGGAAAGAAATCATAAAGATCAGAGCAGAAATAAATGAAATACAAACAAAGAAGACAATAGCATAAATCAATAAAACTAAAAGCTGGTTCTTTGAGAAGAGAAACAAAATTGATAAACCATTACCCAGACTCATCAAGAAAAAGAGGGAGAGGACTCAGATCAATAAAATTAGAGATGAAAAAGGAGAAGTTACAACAGACACGGCAGAAATACAAAGCATCCTAGGACACTATCACAAGCAACTCTATGCCAATAAAATGGACAACCTGGAAGAAACGGACAAATTCTTAGAAAGGTATAACCTTCCAAGACTGAACCAGGAAGAAATAGAAAATATGAACAGACCAATCACAAGTAATGAAATTGAAACTGATTAAAGATCTTCCAACAGGACTTCCCTGGTGGTACAGTGATTAGGAGTCCGCCTGCCAATGCGGGGGACACAGGTTCGAGCCCTGGTCTGGGAGGATCCCACATGCCGCGGAGCGGCTGGGCCCGCGCACCAAAACTGCTGGGCCTGCGCTCTAGAGCCCAAGAGCTGCGGCTGCTGGGGCCCATGCACTTGGAGCCCGTGCTCCTCAGCGGGAGAGGCCACCGCGGCGAGAGGCCCGCACGCCGCGCTGGGGAGTGGCCCCTGCTCGCCACAGCTGAAAGGAGACCCGCGCGCAGCGATGGAGACCCAACGCAGCCAAAAATAAAAATATAAATAAATAAATTAATTTAAAAAAAATCTTCCAACAAACAAAAGTCCAGGACCAGATGGCTTCACAGGTGAATTCTATCAAACATTTAGAGAAGAGCTAACATCCATCCTTCTCAAACTCTTCCAAAAAATTGTAGAGGAAGGAACACTCCCAAACTCATTCTATGAGGCCACCATCACCCTGATACCAAAACCAGACAAAGATACTACAAAAAAAGAAAATTACAGACCAATATCACTCATGAATATAGATGCAAAAATCCTCAACAAAATACTAGCAAACAGAATCCAACAACACATTAAAAAGATCATACACCATGATCAAGTGGGATGTATCCCAGGGATGCAAGGATTCTTCAGTATACAGAAATCAATCAATGTGATACACCATATTAACAAATTGAAGAAGAAAAACCATGTGATCATCTCAATAGATGCAGAAAAAGCTTTTGACAAAATTCAACACCCATTTATGATAAAAAACTCTCCAGAGAGTGGGCATAGAGGGAACCTCCTTCAACATAATAAAGCCCATATATGACAAACCCACAGCAAACATCATTCTCAATGGTGAAAAACTGAAAGCATTTCCTCGAAGATCAGGAACGAGACAAGGATGTCCACTCTCACCACTATCATTCAACATAGTTTTGGAAGTCCTAGCCATGGCAATCAGAGAAGAAAAAGAATAAAAGGAATACAAATTGGAATAGAAGAAGTAAAACTGTCACTGTTTGCAGATGACATGATACTATACATAGAGAATCCTAAAGATGCCACCAGAAAACTACTAGAGCTAATCAATGAACTTGGTAAAGTTGCAGGATACAAAATTAATGCACAGAAATCTCTTGCATTCCTATACATTAATGATGAAAAATCTGAAAGAGAAATTAAGGAAACACTCCCATTTACCATGGCAACAAAAAGAATAAAATACCTAGGAATAAACCTATCTAGAGAGACAAAAGACCTGTATGCAGAAAACTATAAGACACTGGTGAAAGAAATTAAAGATGATACCAACAGATGGAGAGATATACCATGCTCTTGGATTGGAAGAATCAACATTGTGAAAATGACTATACTACCCAAAGCAATCTATAGATTCAATGCAATCCCTATCAAATTACCAATGGCATGTTTTACAGAACTAGAACAAATCATCTTAAAATTTGTATGGAGACACAAAAGACTCCGAATATCCAAAGCAGTCTTGAGGGGAAAAAACGGAGCTGGAGGAATCAGACTGCCTGACTTCAGACTATTCTACAAAGGTACAGTAATCAAGACAATATGGTACTGGCACAAAAACAGAAATATAGATCAATGGAACAGGATAGAAAGCCCAGACTTAAACCCACACACCTATGGTCAACTAATCTATGACAAAGGAGGCAGGGATGTACAATGGAGAAAAGACAGTCTCTTCAATAAGTGGTGGTGGGAAAACTGGACAGCTCCATGTAAAAGAATGCAATTAGAACACTCCCTAACACCATATACAAAAATAAACTCAAAATGGATTAGAGACCTAAATGTAAGACCGGGCACTATAAAACTCTTAGAGGAAAACACAGGAAGAACACTCTTTGAGATAAATTGCAGCAAGATCTTTTTTGTTCCACCTCCTAGAGTAATGCAAATAAAAACAAAAATAAACAAATGGGACCTAATGAAACTTCAAAACTTTTGCACAGCAAAGGAAACCATAAACAAGACGAAAAGACAACCCTCAGAATGGGAGAAAATATTTGCCAATGAAGCAACTGACAAAGGATTAATCTCCAAAATTTACAAGCAGCTCATGCAGCTCAATATCAAAAAAACAAACAACCCAATCCAAAAATGGGCAGAAGACCTAAATAGACATTTCTCCAAAGAAGATATACAGATTGCCAACAAACACATGAAAGGATGCTCAACATCACTAATCATCAGAGAAATGCAAACCAAAACTACAATGAGATATCACCTCAGACCAGTCAGAATGGCCATCATAAAAAAATCTACAAACAATAAATGCTGGAGAGGGTGTGGAGAAAAGGGAACCCTCTTGTACTGTTGGTGGGAATGTAAATTGATACAGCCACTATGGAGAACAATATGGAGGTTCCTTAAAAAACTAAAAATAGAATTACCGTATGACCCAGCAATCCCACTACTGGGCATATACCCAGAGAAAACCGTAATTCAAAAAGACACATGCACCCAATGTTCATTGCAGCAGTATTTACAATAGCCAGGACATGGAAGCAACCTAAATGCCCATTGACAGACGAATGGATAAAGAAGATGTGGTACATATATACAATGGAATATTACTCAGCCATAAAAAGGAACGAAATTGAGTCATCTGTAGAGATGTGGATGGATCTAGAGACTGTCATACAGAGTGAAGTAAGTCAGAAAGAGGAAAACAAATATTGTATATTAACGCATGTATGTGGAACCTAGAAAAATGGTACAGATGAACCAGTTTGCAGAGCAGAAATTGAGACACTGATGTACAGAACAAACGTGTGGACACCAAGGGGGGAAAGTGGCGGGGGGTGGTGGTGGTGGTGGGATGAATTGGGAGATTGGGATTGACATATATACACTAATATGTATAAAATGGATAGCTAATAAGAACCTGCTGTTTAAAAAAATAAATAAAAATAAATTAAATTAAAAAAAAAAAAGAAATGCAAGATCAAGGTGACATCAGTGTTGGTTTCTGGTGAGACCTCTCTTCCTGGCTTGTAGACGGCCACCTTCTTGCTGTGTCCTCACGTGGCCTCTTCTCTGTGTCCTCTGTGCTCAGGTCAGGGGAGGGAGGGAGTGGGGAGAGAGGGAGAGAGGAAGAGTAGAGGGAGAGAGGAGGATAAGGGGGAGATAGAAGGAGAGAGAGAGACAGAGAGATACTGATTGACTGAGATCTCTTGTGTCTCTTCCTCTTATAAGGACACCAGTCCTACTGAATTAGGGCCTCATCCTTATGAGCTTATTTAACCTTAATTACCTCCTTAAAAGCCCTATTGCCAATTACAGTCACTTCAAGGGTTAGGGCTTCAACATATGAATTTTGGGGGCACACAATTCAGTCTAAAACAAGGATTCTTGGCAGAAAATCCTCATACTTCAGGAGCTCCCAATTCTCTAATCCTATCTCACTTAATTTTCCAGAAGATATAGGCATGTAAATTATAACTCAATAGGTGAATTCTAGAAAAAAGGGGAAAGCTAGAATGAACGCTGTGCTATGGATTGGAATTTGAGGCACTAGTGTGAACTCATGGATTTCAATAGGTAGAAATGTTATGAAATATAAATTTAAATATAGAAATAAAAAAATTTTTAAATAGCTGAATTCCATTCTCTCTCTCTCTATATATATATATATAAATTTTATATATATTCAAATTCAACAAGTCCAGTTATTCTATTCTCCTTTTATGTTTTAAACTTTAAATTAATAAAAACTTGGTATAAATGTAAACTTAACACTTAGGGTCTGATGTTCTGATAGTACTGATAGTACTATCAGTACTATGTTCTGATAGTCTGATAGTACTATCAGACTACAGACAGCCTGAACAGCCAGGCTAGAAATGCAGCCTGGGAGGCTGTCAAGCGCATCCCTTCTGCCGCATGCATGACAGAGCTCCTAATTGCTCATTTCATCTTCTGCAATATGTGACAGAAACAGTTTTACATTTGGAAATAACTTCATTTGTTTATGCATATTTATGAAAGGAAAAAGAAGTCTGTTCCAATTTGGTTAAAACTTTAGTTTTCAGAAACCGAGGAACTAGTAAAGACAATTTTTAAAAATGAAGCACTACTGATTGGCAGCTTTAGATTTCTTGATTTAAAACCTAACTAAACTGATTACATTTTAGGCATTCTTTCAATGATGAAGAGGTTCTTGGTGAAAAGTTTGGGAACTATTTGGTGCTTAGTAGAAATATTTTGAATTAATGTATGTACCAGTATTGCCATTTCTTTACTAAATTCAAAAATTTTCTGTCAAGTAAATATTTCAATTTTGAAAAAAAATGAAGCACTACAAGAAGTAGAAAATAAAGGGAGCTCTGAAAAGTTCTATGTGACAGAAGTTGTATTCAATGAGATTCAGGGTTTGTTTTCTTTGTTTTTCCTTTAGTTCCTTTTTGGAAAAGGAGTACCATTGTCTATCTGCTCTTTGGAGGACATTAAATTTTTTTTGTTTTATTATAATGTTTGTCACTTCTTCTGTCATTTCTTCTGTTTAGTATTTGCTATTACTCATAAACTGAAAAAAAGAAAAGGAGAAGACTAACAGAGGCTCAATTCTCCAAAGTTTAGCTGCTTATGTCTCTGTTTATTTTTTAATCCTTACAAAATAAATATATTTGGTCTCATTGCTTAAATAAATTATTTTTTACTTCTTTATTCAGGGGAAAAGGTATTATAACTATGCAGATTTGGACCCAGAGGGTCGCCCAGTTCCAGAAGCAGATAATCTAAAAGTAAACATACAAATAACAGCCCTTGGAATATATAAGTATAGGGGCCAATGATGCCTGCCAGACTGTAAAGACACACAGTCCTTGTGGTTTAGGGCCTAAAATTAAGGCCCAATATTATGTACTGCCTTGACATCTGGGGAAACCAGTAGGGCCTCCAATGGCCTAACTGCAAATTCCCCTTCCCACTCTGCTCCTGCAGAAAAGGTCCCCTAGCCAAACAACCCTCTTTATCAAAGGGACAGGTGCAGTTCCAGATTATCCCTGCATAGTGGATTTTATGTGCCCAGTGTCAGGTGTCCTATGTTCAGCTGCCCCATAACCCTAGGGAGGGATTAGCTCTCTCACCAACAGGGTGAATAGGAGACCATTAAAACAGTCCCTGCTGCTACCTGGTTTCATCTGGACTCAAGATGAATTATGTTCTACATGCACAAATGCAAATTTCATCCAAGCTGTTCTTACACCTTTTGGTTAGGATTCTAAAACAACCTGTTTGGTTTTTGATTGACACAGATTGCGGGTGACCTTTCTGAAACATATAACTTGGAGAGGTAGGTCTCCAATATAACTCAGGACTATTTTTACTGTTCCTGCTCCCAGGTATGAAACCCTAATAGCTAAAACATAATGTGTATTATGTTCCAGGCACTAAATCATTACAACAACCCTAAAAATGTCAGCACTATTTTTATCCCCGTTTTTACAGGTGAAGAAATGTACCTTGGAGAGGTTAAGTAATTTGCCCAATGTTTTGACTTCTTTAAATTAACATTTGTTAAGTGGAGCACAGGGTGCCAGATGGTGAGCCAAAGTTCAACAACAGACCACAAGAGAAATTGAAATAGAGTAGTTTATTGCTCACAGGTCTGGTAGGAAGTATCCAGCACACCTCGAGGGGTTACATGGGGAGGTCAAGATAGGGTGCAGAGAGTGACAGGACCTGGGGCACATGCCTTTATTATGGTCTGTGGGTGGAGTGCTTTGGGGTTCCCAGGCTAGGGCCATTTTGGTCATTTTAAACCAAAAGAGCGGGGGTTTTGGTAAGCCCCACGAGGGTCTTCTCTAAGGGGGCCATACAGCATACCGGCACTGGGAGGCAGGGGAGACTGCAGATCACAGGGGCTGTTAGGGAAGTCATATCAGGAACTTACATTTGCTTGTGATTTTACGGGTTGCTATCTAGGGCATGTGCTTACAGGAGGGGGCTAGTCCCTGCAAACAGAATGGATGTTGAGGCAGCAATACCAAAGAGTAGCTCAGGTAAACTCTCGACACCCAAAGTTATACAGGTATTAAGTAGCAAAGCAGGGCTTCAAACTCAGGCAGTCTGAATCCAGCCACTATCTTCCTCCTCACTATGCTTTATTACCTCCCACTGCTGGAAGAAAAAGAATCATCAAGACATCTCCCAACTGTTGTAATTTCAACCTGCCCCTCAATGCCTGTAATGTTTGTAAATTTCTCATTTTTAACACATTCAAGGCACTTGGGAGGTATGAATACTTACACAGCAATAATTAGAACTTTTCCTTCTTAAACTATTTTTCCGCTCCAATAGTCACTTTCATTAGAGGAAAATTGATCTCACCCTCCCCTCATTCCTCAAGGTCAAGATTGGGACCATTTCACAAGACCTTTCTCAAGGTAGCCCCATTTGCAGTTACGCACATCGCTTTTCCTACATTCATCCAATCCTGTCGTGGGGGAAGGTTTTCTCTTCTCCAGTTTAAACTCTTAATCTCAACCTTTCCCAACTCCCTACAAAGAATTTCCACTTACACATCCTGTTATCATCTCAAACCAATCTGTTCATTCATTCAACACACAACGGTTGAGCTCTTACTAAGTGCTAGGCACTGCGAATTCTGTGATGAGTAAAATCGGGCTCCTTTCCACGAACTCAGTCTAATGGAGAATAAAAACTTGCTCACAAATGATAACACAAAGTAAATAGGTCTGGGACCCTTGGCCATGCCTTCTGCCAGACCAGAGGTGAAAGGGGGTGGAGGGGTCAGAGCACGGTATGAAGGGGCCCAAGGATGAGTGAGAATTAAGGGAGAAAAAGGGCAAATAAGGAGCTGTCGTGGACTGAAGCAAAAGATAGAAATGGGCGCAAAGAAGGTAGAAAATGCTTAATTGGGACAGTTCAGAAGCGGGATGAGAGATGAAGCGGACTCTGAAGGCAGGTGGGCTCCTCAGAGCGAAGGTGCAGCCGCATCACTCACCTCCTCCCGGTCCAGGAGGCTGGGTCCCGGCTCGTCGCTCCCGCAGCGGCGCGAGTGGCGGCAGCGCTCAGCGGACGAGGACGCAGAAGCGGAAGGGGCGCACCGAGGTGCCGAGGGACGCTCTCGCGAACGACACCGCAAGCCAGGGCCGCAGAGCTGGTTTCGGGAGCCTCGGCTGAGGCCACCCAGCTGATGGCCGAGGCCATTCCGGTCCCCGGGCCGAGAGCAAGAGTGCGAACGAGAGCGGCCGCCCCGCGGGCTCGGGGCTCTTCGACGAACTGCGACGCTTCCCACTCCGGTCTGCGCGAGCGAGACACCCGAGCCATTGTTGCCGCGAAAGAAGTAACACTCTCAAGAGCCCGGGAAGATCTCGGTCTCTTCGGCTCCCAGAACGCGCCACTGCGCAACCCTCCCCCGCCCAACCAAAGCTGAGGAAACCGTTCCGGGTACGCCGGCAAAATCCTTCCCCAGGCCTACGTGGCCTCCCGCCGACGTGAAAGGGGTGTGTACATCCGTGTAAATAAGCCGCCGCTGCGATCGGTTCCGCTCATCCTTCCGGTTCCGCAGGAGGCGCGCCAGGTCCAAGTTGGATCGGAGACCGTGTCTTTCTCAGCCTCGTACTTGAAATGACCGAAAGGAAGGATGACAGACCACAAGATACATTTCACTGAGTGGCCGTATCACCAACACAGTCAATTCTGCTTGTGTTTCAGGTGCCTTCTGTGCGTGTGTGTTACATGTTCTATACTATTGGGTGCTTACTGTTTCTCGTGTGTGTGTATGTATGTACATACGTACATATACATAATATCAATATATGCACAGATGTGGGCGTCTATGTACATGTAGAATATATAGGAATGGCTCAAATCGAATTACATATTTTTTTCTGAGTCTATCCTGATTTCAAATAAAAATCTAAGTGGGACGAGAAGAAAAAGCACCAAGTATTCAAAGTATTTCCTATGCAGCTGACAGTGTTTTTATTTTAGTGTTGTCAGATTTAGCAAAAAGAAAAAAAAATACAGTAGGTTCGCTTACATTTGAATTTCAGCTAAACAATGAATAATGTTTTAGTATAAGTACGTCCCATACAATAATAATGTACTATTAACTATTTTCTACTAAAGATGAGGAGATAGCCAATATTATACCTCGTCCCTCCTCTCCCACCACCTCTAAAATTTATTCCTTATATTCTAAGGCTTTTCACTTGCTGTTAGAGAAAATGGATTGGGAAGCAGCCCCTGATATCTGGAAGCTGGCTAGCGCTCAGGCCATGTTCTTCTGTTGAACATAAACTCACAGAACACCAATCTAAGAGAAGGTCACTAGGTGACTGACAACGTGAGACGAAATAAGACCACTTCATAATTTTGTCTAAGCACAGACAAAAAAAAAAGTCACTGTGCCACCCAGAAAACACCAAACACCCCCTCTCTTGGCCAAAATGGGTGACTGCTACTTTATCAATTACAGCTTTATCCTTGCCCTAGTCTGCCCTCCCTATATATGAGGTTATTGAGATGCCCAATCATACAATTGCCCCTGCTTTCTGACAGCATCTGATTTAGAGCGAACTGCCACTTCCTTAGACCCTCCCGTAAATCACTCAAATACTATAGTAGGTTCTTTCTAGCATTCTCTTACTGAAACACCCCATGGTTTCCTATGGTGTTCATTCTGCCTGCCTGCAAAGAATAATAAACCCAACCTGTCAGCTATGAGTAAGTTCCTGATGGTCTTTGGTTGAAGGGCATTGACATGTTCCACTGCCTAGAGTGCTCTTCCCCAGATATTTGCATGGCTCTTTCCCTTAGTTCATTCCGTTCTTTGCTCACCCATCATCTTTTCAGAGAGGTCGTCCCTGACCACACTATTTACAATAGCACCCTCATTATTCTCTCTCCCTTTATGCTATTTATTTTTCTTCATAGCACTCATTACTATCTGATATTATGTTATATATTTAGATAATATGTTTACTGTATGTCTCTCCCATTAGAATCTAAGTTTCATGAAGACTGCGACTTCATCTTGATGATGATTGTATCCACAGTGTGTAGAGCATTGCCTGGCACAGAGTAGGTACTAAGTGATATGTATTTAATGAACAAATGAATGAATGGATTTTTATTGTGTCAGGGCTTATAATAGTTTCATTCTATCACATATTCATAACCTTGTTGTTTGGTCTTAGTCCTCCATTTACATAGACTGGCGCGCTGCAAAATGTCCATTCTTAATTCTTCATTTTGACTCATTTCTTATCAGATTTGATTTCATATTGCCAAGTAATTTTTCACAAAGGACACATTTGTAGTATAGTCTCTCAACTTTTTTCATATTAGAAATAAGCTACCTGTTGCTTTTGGGGGGTAGATTGTATTATTGTCGGCAATATCCACTTCCTCTTTCTCAGTAGGAGGGTTATATATCCTTATCCAATTGACTTTAGAAGGTTTTAAGAAGAAAAGGAGAATCAGCCATATCAAACAAGTCACTTAAAGAGAGAATTGTTGGGATAAAGCAGAAAAGGGGAGAGTGATGAAAAAGCAAACATATATTTAGCACTTACTGGGTTCCAGACACTCATTCATTCAATATTAAGTAACCATATCTGTCTATCATCTACCATCAAGGCAGGCTTCACAAACATGTTAGTATTTGAGTTGTGTCTTTCTTGAAGACCAGGCACTTGCCAAACAACAGGAGAGGCACAGTGTGAATACAAAAGGAATGGTTATTACAGGCTCAGGGTTCCAGGCACAGACATGAAAGCAGTAAACAGCATGTCATATTTTGGAAACTGTAAGCAGTTTGACACTATCGGTAGTTAACTCATTTAATCCTCAAAACAACTCTATGGGAAGGTATTATTATCTCTATTTTACAGATGAAGAATCAGGCTCAAGGTCACACAGCTAAGTGGGAGTACCAGAATCCCAACCCACTCACATCTGCCCAAGTCTTTGTTTTTTCCACTATACCTTACTGTGGTTTCTTTTTATACTTGTGTAGTGACCTTACTAAATCTGTGTAGCTAAGCATAACTCAGTGGAAGGGCTCTAGGACTGAATGAATGCCGTTTTTTATCTTTTTAAAAATTTATTTATTTATTTATTTATTTTTGGCTGCGTTGGGTCTTCGTTGCTGCACGTGGGCTTGCTCTAGTTGCGGCGAACCGGGGCTACTGTTCGTTGTGGTGCGCGGACTTCTCATTGCGGTGGCTTCTCTTGTTGTGGAGCATGGGCTCTAGGCACGTGAGCATCAGTAGTTGTGGCACGCGGGCTCAGTAGTTGTGGCTCGCGGGCTCTGGAGCGCAGGCTCAGTAGTTGTGGCGCACAGGCTTAGTTGCTCCGCGGCATGTGGGATCTTCCCGGACCTGGGCTCGAACCCATGTCCCCTACATTGGCAGGCAGATTCTTAACCACTGCGCCACCAGGGAAGTCCCGGTTTTTTTCTTTTATCATCATCAATTAATATATATTAAGCATCCACAAGATTCTTGACATTTTAACACAGGAGAGGACAGTTGCTGGCCTCATGGAATTCATAATCAAGTTCAAAAAAGGCAAAGGCAAGCAAACACTGACACATGGTTATAAAACCTGATTCCATTATCAGCCAATCAAAAATCTTTTTAGAATGTGAAACAATTGATACCTCCAAATCCATTTGATAAAGGTTCTTGTCTTTAAAAGCTACTACGTTGTTTGAAGTAGGGTTAAGCCTGCAGATGAAAAGAAAGTGAAAGGTGAAATAACTTGTTGAGAAACAGAAAATTAATGAAACTTTCCAGAGACCTTGTCCCAAAAGCAGCTGTTAAGGCCACTCAGATTTCTTGGTCTGCTCTGCTTTTCCTACCAAAATATTCCTTTCCTGATCATTGGATCCCCTTTAATTATAGGTAACTTTTTTCTTTTTAAATTCTTTTTTTTATTTGAAGTATAGTTGATTTACAATATTGTGTTAGTTTCAAGTGTACAACAAAGTGATTCAGTTATATATATATATATATTAATTTTTTCAGATTATTTTCCATTATAGGTTATTATAAGATATTGAGTATTGTTCCCTGTGTTATACAGGAAATCCTTGTTGCTTATCCATTTTATACATGGTAGTGTGCATCTGTTAATCCCATACTCCCAGTTTGTCCCTCCCCCTCTCCCTCTACCCTTTGGTAACCATGAGTTTGTTTTCTATGTCTGTGAGTCTGTTTCTGTTTTGTATATAGATTCATCTGTATTATTTTTAGATTCCATATATAAGTGATATCATATAGTATTTGTCTTTGATTTATTTCACTAAGCATAATACCCTCTAGGTCCCTCCATGTTGCTGCAAATGGCAATATTTCCTTCTTTCTTATGGCTGAGTAATAATATTCCATTGTATATATATACCACATCTCTAAGCCAATCATCTGTTGATGGGCACTTGGATTGTTTCCATGTCTTGGCTTTTGTAAATAGTGCTGCTATGAACATTGGGGTGTGTGTATCTTTTTGAATTAGAGTTTTTGTTTTTTTCCTGATATATACCCAGGAGTGGAATTGCTGGATCACATAGTAGTTCTATTTTTAGTTTTTTAAGGAACCTCCATACTGTTTTCCATAGTGGCTACATCAATTTACGTTCTCACCAACAGTGTACGAGGATTCCCTTTTCTCCACACTTTCTCCAGCATTTATTATTTGTAGACTTTTTGATGACAGCCATCCTGACTGGTGTGAGGTGTTATCTCATTGTGGTTTTGATTTGCGTTTCTCTAATAATTAGTGATGTTGAGCATCTTTTTTTGTGCCTATTGGCCATCTGTATGTCTTCTTTGGAAAAATGTCTATTTAGGTGTTCTGCCCATGTTTTTGATTGGGTTGTTTGTTTTTTGGCTATTGAGTTGTATGAGTTGTTTTTATATTTTGGATATTAACTCCTTGTCAGTTGCATTGTTTGAAAATATTTTCTCCCATTCTTTTAGTTTTGTTGATGGTTTCCTTTGCTGTGCATAAGCTTTTAAGTTTGATTAGGTTCCATTTGTTTATTTTTGCTTTTATTTCTTTTGCCTTGGGAGACTGAGCTAAGAAAATATTGCTACGATTTATGTCAAAGAATGTTTCACCTATGTTCCTTTCTAGGAGTTTTATGGTGTCATGTCTTACATTTAGGTTTTTAAACCATTTTGAGTTTTTGTATATGGTGTGAGGGAGTAGTCTAACTTCACTGATTTACATGTAGCTGTCCAGCTTTCCCAACACCACTTGTTGAAGAGACTGTCTTTTCTCCATTGTATATTCTTGCCTCTTTTGTCATAGATTAATTGACCTTAGGTGCATGGGTTATAGGTAGCTTTTAAATTTTAGCTTAGTTTTTGCTGAGTTAGGGGCTGAGCGACATGGACAGAAGGGAAGAGACGGTTTCCTGCACTTCGAAGTAATAGGCCTTCATCATACCTCAGTTGTGGCTCCACACTTTTAAAGCCCTTTCAGGAAAGGGACAAAGGGAAGGCAATTCTGTTGGGGGCCTTGGTGCTGTTCGTGCTGGTGCAAAAGAAAATGTATTGCATCTTACAATTTACTGAGAGGTAACCAACACACATTTGATATCAAGAGTGGCAGCTACTGCCACTGTGATCTGTATTTCAAAGAAATGTCTCATTTTAGTTTTAGTCAACTAAGCTACTGAAAGATAAATAGATCCTAAACTTTCAAAATGTACTTTGTTTTATTTCCTAAATTTTTTTTTTTGCTACTAAATTTTGGGGGAGGATGACTCAGAAAAATGGTCATTAATCTGCTAACTAGTTTTGTTAAGTGCTCAGTTACCAGGAAAATACTACCATCTGTCTTAGTTTCTTTTACAACAGCACACTCCTATTTTCCATGAAATGTTTTTATATTAGACAATAAAACTTTCATAATTTTAAGGCATAATCAAAAACTAATAATGCAGTAATTCCCACATAGATTGTTTTCCCACAGTACCAAACCTTGGAGAAATGCCTAAGGAATTTCATTTGGATTTCTTATCTCCATGTGAAAATACAGCTGTATTACACTACTTTGATGTTATGCTATGTGGCTTTACTTTATTGAGAAGAATGTAGAATAGATGAGAGATCGATAGATGATGACATCTTTGTCTGATTTTATGTTGAAGAAAATTAGAGATAGTTAGTAGATCTGTTTTTATTCTGGAATATCCTGGTGGACATTCCAACTGAATGGTAAATAAGTGCCAATTCAAGTTTTCGGAAACTGATGCAATATTATCCTATACATATTTTTAAAAAAGAAAATGAAGGTAGTAAATGGCTCTAATTGTTGAAGAAAATGCTGCTATTTTGTTCTTTAGTTGAATATGATCAATAACCAGCCTAAAGGGAAATATTTTGCTCTCCAAACACCCATCCCATTGCTTCATTCATCGTGGTACTCAGTCGGAAGTGTATTACCAGAAGAGTTTTTAAAATTACCACAACTCATTCATATATTCATTCACTAAACAATTATTGAACACCTACTATGTTCAGACAGTAAAGCCCTCTGAGGAGGAAATGCTATGTAAATAAAAATAATAAATTAACAATGCAAGTGTTAATATTATTTATCTTTCAAGATGCAGCTCAAATTCAGTTTGCTACTCCTTTCTCTGTGTTCTGCACCTTAAAAATATTTTGTCGATGTTTGAGTACCTATCTACTGAGCTCTTTGAAAAGGTAGAGACCTTGGTTTATTCATTTTTGTATTCCACAGAACCTAACATAAGATTTGGTACAGATCAAACAGGTGGTCAGAAAACGATAGGTGAAATGAAGGAATTAACATAGTGTTGCATCATTTAGTATTCAGTTAAGATAGTACTTGTCCAAAAACTGAATTTATTTCTTCAAAGTAGATATTATAATGCAGTTGTTATCGTGTTATCCTAGAACTTGGATTATCATAAATCATAATGAGTCGATACATTGTTTGATTATATTTATTCTGATTATATTTCAAGGTGGTTTATCATCTAACAAACAGGCTATTAAATAGAGCAGTTTCAAACTTTCAAAAGAAATGAAACCCGTCTAGTCTCTCAAAGTTTTTACTCCCTAGAAGCTTACACGGAACGTAGATGAAAGCGACTAGCTTCCCTCGCATCCCAACCGTTTGTGACCGCATTACGCCGTCTTTCCCTTTCCTTTTTCCCACCCTTTCGCCCTCCGGAAGGGGCCGAGCTCTCCCGGTACTTCCCAGTCTTCCTCCGCCCCCTGCGGAAGGAGCCGAAGGCGGAGTGGGGCGCCGAAGCGGGGCGGCCTAGCGCTCGGACCCCTCCGGAAAGAGCCGAACCGCACTCGGAAGAGGAGGGCGCCTTTGCCTTCGGCGCCTGGCCCCCGCGCGGTGCCCTCTGTCGGCGGCTTGGGGCAGCTGTGGCAGCGGTGGCGGCGGGAGGCGGTAGCCGCGTCGACGTCGACCAAGACTGGAGCGACGTTTAAAGAAGGAGCCGAGTCGCCGCGGAGTCCGGCTTCTGGTTGTTGGAGGACTCCCACCCTTCCGCGCGGCCCGACGACGAGAAGCTGCGGCGCCGGGAAGCAGGTGAGGAGCCGGCCGCGACCCGGGAGGGGGCGAGGTATCGCGCCTGCTTCCTCCGTCCCTGGGCCGCGCCTGCCTTCGCTTTCTCCTCACTTGAACCAGGAAGCGGCGGAGACGGAGTCTCCGCTCCTCCGGCCCTTTCTTTGTGTGGGCCCGGGAGCGAAGGAGGGGACGAACCGGGAGGGCCGCGGCGCGGTCCCCTCCGCCGTCAGGGGCCGAGGGGCTGCCGGCGCCCGGGGTAGGCCCGGAGCGTGGGGAGCCCACCGCGGAGAACCACTCGGCGTTTTCCTCGCCCCTCTGCCTGCCTTTTTGCGCCTCTTTTCCCCTCCTAGCCCTTACTTTGATTTAGAGCTTTTCGGCCTGGCCCATCCTCCCCTTCCGTCCCCTTCCCAGGGCATAACAATGCCGCCTGCTTGGCCTCATCCCCTCCCAACACCCCACCCTCCGGTTCGCCACCTTCTACTTTCCCCGGCTCGCCTCGCCTTACTACCCCCGCCCTGACTGTGCTGGCTGGACCTCCATCTGTATTTGCGTGAAGCTGCTTTTCCGCGTGAAGCGGGGTTTAAAACCTCGGTTGCAGCCGGCCGGGTGCGAATGGGAAGAGGGGGTGGAGGGAGGAAGATGGGGTTCAGCTGCCGCAGGGAGCCGCGTGTCGGTTGTTTCAGTCTCGCGGGTGGTGTTTCTCTTTTCCACCTTCACCTGCCCTCGGTCAAGGATTTGTCTCACAGGAATGAGGAACGGCTTTTCCACAGTCGGGTCGCAAATCTTGGTTGGGGTGGGTTCAGACCGATTTGTGCCGTTCCTGGATCCACCTTAACAGGGAAGAGGAGGAAACCTAAACAACAAAATGAAACCAAGTCCCGGTGTCACCTGGACACGTACCTTTAAATAATTCCCCCATTGGGAACACCCATTTGCAAATGACAAAAATAGTGGGACCGTATTCAGAAAACCTATCTATCCACTGAAAAGGGACTTGTGTCGAAATCCCCATATTTCGGAAGCCCAGGTTGCTGGCTCGCTGTCCAAAGGTCACCCTTTCTGATGAATGCCTTTATGGTAACCTGGAATTCCTTGGTACCGTTAACAAGCAATGCCTTATAACATGATGTTTTAAATCCTTGATTTCTAGACTTTTCTCCTATTTTTTGTTTTTAAGCTATTATTTTGAAAAATTTAGAAGATATTTGAGACGCCCTGTCTTCCACGTGTATATAACTTAAGAACTGTGACAGTGGTACTATTTTGGTAACTCTAAAGAGAAAGAATATTAGCAATAAAAAGTGTTTCTTTACCAAAAGTACTTATCAACTGATTTTCCCCCGCTTATCTATTTTATTTTATTTTATTATTTTTTAACATTTTTATTGGAGTATAATTGCTTTACAATGTTTAGTTTCTGCTGTACAGCAAAGTGAATCAGCTATACATATACATATGTTCCCATATCTCCTCCCTCTTGTGTCTCCCGCCCATCCTCCCTATCCCACCCCTCTAGTTGGTCACAAAGCACCGAGCTGATCTCCCTGTGCTATGCAGCTGCTTCCCACTAGCTATCTATTTTACATTTGGTAGTGTATATATGTCCATGCCACTCTCTCACTTCGTCCCAGCTTAACCTTCCCTCTCCCCGTGTCCTCAAGTCCATTCTCTACGTCTGCATCTTTATTCCTGTCCTGCCCCTAGGTTCGTCAGAACCTTTTTTTTTTTTTTTTTAGATTCCATATATATGTGTTAGCATACGGTATTTGTTTTTCTCTTTCTGACTTACTTCACTCAGTATGACAGACTCTAGGTCCATCCACCTCACTACAAATAAGTCAATTTGTTTCTTTTTATGGCTGAGTAATATTCCATTGTATATATGTGCCACATCTTCTGTATCCATTCATCTGTCGATGGACACTTAGGTTGCTTCCATGTCCTGGCTATTGTAAATAGAGCTGCAATGAACATTGTGGTACATGACTCTTTTTGAATTATGGTTTTCTCAGGTCAACTAATTTTTAATTATATATACATGTATTTATTTATTTATCTATTTATTTATTTAAATTCCGTGTCATTGTTACTGGATATATCTTCTGCAAAGTGCCAAAAATTGTTTTGGGGGTGGTACACAGCAATACTATTTATTGACAGTCCCCCTCCCCTTTTTTCTAGAGTGATGTCTGCTCTGTTCCAGTAAGTTTATATCTTCATTTTCAGTAGGTCATTTGGTGTGAAGAAAGTTCTCATATCAATGCTCATGATTCTTTACCAACAAAATTAAATGTTTCGTGTTTTCATGCAAATGAGCTTTAAGAAATGGTGAACTTTTCTTTTCCTTTGTTTTATTTTTTCACAACAGCATCTGTTGACTTCATTTGGCACCCTGTTTAACATTCCGCCTCTGGAGATTGTAAGGGTAGGCAGGTGAGGGGAAGTGGCAAGGGGAAGAAGAAAGAGGAGAGGGTAAGAAAGGTGTTTCATAGTTTATCCAGATGAAGCATCCCAATCAAAATAAGAATAGAAAAATAATAGAGGTAATAATTGCCAGTGTTTATAAATGCTGATTTAGTCACTGGCTGCAGGGAATAGCTGTTGAATATGTTCTTAAAGATAAGTTAAAATTTAGGAAGACTACATATTTTGGACTCAGTGTTGCACACACCAAGCTTTTCTGACATTCAAAACATTCATTTACTGGTGAAATAACTTTTATGTGTTCATGATAAGATTTTTCTTAAAGTTTTAAGACAGTTAAAAATTAACTCTTCCCCCTAAATGTCTTTCTTATTTTCCAATCATATTTTAAAGAGCAGAAAGACAATGTTGGCTTCTTAATCACAAACAACCTCTCGGTTGGGGGAGCATGAAAGTGTCCCTTGAGAAAAATTGCTGAACCCCATGCGGTGCAAGTTTTTCTTTCATAGAGTCAGGTGGCAGAGTCCGTATGGTACAACCAAGTCTTTCTATGTAAGGATTCTGTTCCCCTTTCAGTCACTGGCTCATTGCAGCAACATCCTCTTGGAAGCCAATCTTGTTCACTTAGAATCACTCTTTGAAACGCTTCACAATCTCAAAGAGAATGAGTTTTGTTTTTTTTTAAAGAGAATCAGCCAGTTTTTTTTAAAAAAAAGTAAACTCTGTATTGAAATGTAAGTTACATACAGAAATGTGCCCAAATCGTGAGTTTGTAGTTTGATATATTTTTACAAAGTGAACACACCTGTATAACCAGAAAACAGAGCAAGGAGCAGAGCATCACCTGAACTCCACAAAGCTTCCTCTGTCACTTCTGTTCCTGTCCCCGAAAGGGCAACCACTATGTGGACTTCTAACACCAGGGATTAATTTTGTCTGTTTTTGAACTTTATATAAATGGGATAATATAGTATAAAAACTTACGTCTCCAGCTTCCTTCAAGCAATATTCTGTTTGTAAGACTCAACCAAGAACAACAGAATTTTGAGGCTAAGTTACATGAGCGGTGATGTCTGGTCTGTAATTGTTTTTTTGGGGTGTTTTTTGCCTGATTTTGACAAGTATTTATGAAAAGCCAAAACCAAAACTCTCAGCCTTTATTGGTGGAAGTTTAGCAAACTAGTGCAGATAATCTTGAATGGAATACTTGGAGGAAGTAGAAACCACCACGTCAAATTACTTCAGAAACATTCAAAAGGCCAGGTCCAAGAGAATAACGGAAAGCACTCATACAATTTCAAGTTTGACACAGTGTATTCCTAGTCATGGCAATACAGTGACTCCCTGATTTAAAAACTTTGCAAAATTCTTCTGAGCTTCTTAAATTCCCTGCAACTTAGAGATACTATATAAATATTCACAGGATTTTCCAAAGCAAAAATTGCTGCTTTTCTTGGCTCCCGACAAGCAAACCAGCAAGAGACTCTACTGGAACAAGATGCAAAGCACAATCATATTGAATTTGAACATCAGTTTTAAAACCGATTCTTTATAATTTCTGGAGCTAGTAATCAGAGAGGCAGCATATTAATGAGACTATGCCAGATAGTTTAGCTCTTCCACTTGGAATTTGCTTCTGCTTTTAAAAATAAAAATAACCTGTAATACAAAAAAAAAAAAAATTAACTCTTAACTCTTCTTGAGGAGAAAATCCAAAATTGGAACTAAGAAAATTAACTTTAGTCTTTAAAAATAGCTTAGTGGTGATGCACGTATCTAAGATTCAAAGGAAGAGATTAATGTTCAAATCTGTAGATCAATTTAAAACTTGCTTGTCTCTTCTCAGGGGAAGGTCATGAGATTTGACATGTGGTCCAAAAACCAGCCTGTAAGAATAGTTTATATAAAAACCAAAAAGTTGTGCCAAACTTTGGGTAAAACTCCAATAAACTAGTTAATGATGCTGTAGCTGAAATTCTGGATGATGAAGTGCTTTTGTCTTTCTTTCCTAATCTCCCATCCTCCCCCTCCCTTTCTCTTACAGGCATGGAGAGTAGAAAACTGATTTCTGCTACAGACATTCAATACTCTGGCAGTCTGCTGAACTCCTTGAATGAGCAACGCGGCCATGGACTCTTCTGTGATGTTACCGTTATTGTGGAAGACCGAAAATTCCGAGCCCACAGGAACATCCTTTCAGCTTCTAGTACTTACTTCCATCAGCTCTTCTCAGTTGCTGGGCAAGTTGTTGAACTGAGCTTTATAAGAGCAGAGATCTTTGCAGAAATTCTCAATTATATCTATAGTTCTAAAATTGTTCGTGTTAGATCAGATTTACTTGATGAGTTAATTAAATCAGGGCAGTTATTAGGAGTTAAATTTATAGCAGAGCTTGGTGTCCCGTTGTCACAGGTTAAAAGCATCTCAGGTACAGCTCAGGATGGTAATGCAGAAACCTTACCTCCTGGTTCTAGTGACAAGAACCTTGAAATACAAAAATCAAAAGATGAAGCCCAAGAAAATGGGGCCACTATAATGCCAATTATAACAGAGTCTTTTTCCTTATCTGCTGAAGATTATGAGATGAAAAAGATCATTGTTACTGATTCAGATGATGACGACGATGACGTCATTTTCTGCTCTGAGATTCTGCCTGCAAAGGAGACTTTGCCGAGTACCAATACAGTGGCAGAGGTCCAGCCTAACCCAGGCTCTGTTGCTATTTCAGATGTTGCACCTTGTGCGAGCAATAGCTCTCCCCCTTTAACAAATATCACACCTACTCAGAAACTTCCTACTTCTGTGAATCAGGCAACTCTGAACCAAACACAAGGAAGTGAAAAATTGTTGGTATCTTCGGCCCCAACACATCTGACTCCCAACATCATTTTGTTA
This sequence comes from Balaenoptera physalus, assembly GCF_965194825.1. NCBI lineage: Eukaryota > Metazoa > Chordata > Mammalia > Artiodactyla > Balaenopteridae > Balaenoptera > Balaenoptera physalus. The sequence continues at coordinate 105,545,248 of NC_138903.1, forward strand.
AATCAGACATCACTTACTACACCACCAAATGTCAGTTCTTCACTTTCAAATCATATGTCTCCTTCAATCAATGTACTTGTGCAGAATCAGCAGCCACCAAACAGTGCTGTTTTAACAGGAAACAAGGCCAATGAAGAGGAGGAGGAGGAAATTATAGATGATGATGATGACACTATTAGCTCCAGTCCAGACTCGGCGGTCAGTAATACATCTTTGGTCCCACAGGCTGAGATCCCCCCAAATACCGCTTTTGATGGATCGTTGATACAGAAGATGCAGATTCCTACACTTCTGCAAGAGCCACTTTCTAATTCTTTAAAAATTTCAGATATAATTACTAGAAACACTAATGATCCAGGTTTAGGATCAAAACATCTAATGGAGGGTCAGAAGATTATTACTTTAGATACAGCTACTGAAATTGAAGGCTTGTCGACGGGTTGCAAGGTTTATGCAAATATTGGTGAAGATACTTATGATATAGTGATCCCTGTCAAAGATGACCCTGACGAAGGGGAGGCCAGACTTGAGAATGAGATACCAAAAACATCTAGCAGTGAGACGGCAAATAAACGTATGAAGGTAAAACATGATGATCACTATGAGTTAATTGTAGATGGAAGGGTCTATTATATCTGTATTGTATGCAAAAGGTCATATGTCTGTCTGACAAGCTTGCGGAGACATTTTAACATTCATTCTTGGGAGAAGAAGTATCCTTGCCGTTACTGTGAGAAGGTATTTCCTCTTGCAGAATATCGCACAAAGCATGAAATTCATCACACGGGGGAGAGAAGGTATCAGTGTTTGGCCTGTGGCAAGTCTTTCATCAACTATCAGTTTATGTCTTCACACATAAAGTCAGTTCATAGTCAAGATCCTTCTGGAGACTCAAAGCTTTATCGTTTACATCCATGCAGGTCTTTACAGATCAGACAATATGCATACCTTTCTGATAAGTCAGGCACCGTGCCTGTCATGAAGGATGATGGTATTGGGTATAAGGTTGATGCTGGGAAAGAACCTCCAGTAGGGACCACATCTACTCCTCAGAACAAGCCAATGACCTGGGAAGATATTTTTATTCAGCAGGAAAATGATTCAATTTTTAAACAGAATGTAACAGATGGCAGTACTGAGTTTGAATTTATAATACCAGAATCTTACTGAACTCCTTTGAAATATCAGAAAGTTTTGGTTTGGATTAAGGGTCAGGGCTTTCAGAAGACCTGTAAAACAAAGGTGAAGACAAGTTGATTTGATCTGCCATGTCATCTGAAGGTAGTCTAGTTGGATTATTTGTTGATAATTTTTTAGAAGCAAATTATTCTGAAAGTTTGAATAGAGATTGAGAAGTTTTTCCCCCCAAGTATCCATTTTTATAGTTAGCTTTCAGCACATTTAAAAGAGGCAAAAAGAAAAAAAAAGCTTGGAGAGATAGTTTCCTGAATAGAATTTGAAGCAGTCTGAATGTTCTTTGAAAATAACTGGAGTTATTAGCATACCCTAGTATATCTTGCAACTTTCCCCTTCCATGTTAGCACTTTACTGATTCTCAATTTTCTTATTATTGAGACTATAAATGTGTCGTGTCTTGTATATGGCATAAAAAGTAAACAAGAACTTCTAAAGTTGTCCTGGAAATTTTCAGAATAAGTCTCTGCTTGGTTGTGTATTCTGCTAACCCAAATGGATAGCAACCTCCTGCCCCTCATGAAAATGGCCGTGCAGACAAATCTCTCGTTTGAAGAATGAAGTAGTTTTAGCTAATTAGAATTAAACCTTGCTTTTATTGCCATAGTCTGGAAAAGACCTGTGGCTGGACTACTGTATATATACCTTTGCAATGTGGTTTCCGTGGGCAAAAATACTAAAGGAAAACAAATCTCTGTAGTGCAGACAGGAAGAGGTGAAATGTTCTATCGCATTTGTTTTGAATTCTGCACTCTTACATGATAGCGACAGAGAATGGAAATAAATGGAGATTTCCTTTTTGCTTGTTATGGTTAAAAATATTCCCATGACATTTTTCAAATTTTGAATCTGAAAGCCACCAAATTAATCTTTATGTATAAATCTTTATAAATGACATTTCATAAATGAGACGCCTATATATTTTGGGCGGGAGGCTACTGGCATATATTTTAAAATGTTCATATTACTTAGAATCTCTAATAGGAAGTTTTTATTTGACATAGTTGAATCAGTGATCTAGTATTTTCCTTTCAGCAAGACCTTTTAGGTTTTTACTCCTTCTAAAATAAGTTCCATTCCATCTGCAAATTGCTGCAGTATTACAGCAATCAGAAGCTATACGTGGAAGTTAAATAGGCTTGTTGATTCCCATTTATCTTGAGAACAATAAATACCACCTTTCTCCCTTTTAAAATGACACATATTTAAACACTTAGAAAATAAAGTCAAAACTTATTGAAGTGCTAGTACTAAAAGGGAAGCAGGTTGGAACAAATATATAGCCTAGCATTTATAACAGGATTGACTTGTCGAACTTCTGTAAATGACTTTTTGCAAAGGAAAAAAATTAATAGATACTGAAAATGATTGTTGTGCATAGTTATTAGTCATTTGTAACCTTGCTTAAGTATTTCTTAATTCAACATAGATATTTTCTTTCTCCCTAACCACGTATTTTTGAAAATAGTCTATTTCTTGACTTTGAACTTAAAGCTTTAATCATAATTTCTCATGTATATGTCATTCTTCTGACAGTAATTTAGATTTGAAGATAATGGTTTCAGTGTTTCTTAAGATGGTAGCTGAGGGTATCAGGCATCAGTATTTGCAGTAATATGAGAAGAAAGAAAAATAGTATACTCCTTTGCTTTACCAAGGATTAGAATGATGTGCATCTTTCTGTTTTCTGTTCTGTGAGTTGAGACCTTAAGACCATTTTGTAAACTAATCCTTGGAAATTTTTAAATTACCTTACAACTTAAGAGTCTGATCTCTGGAATTGCAATATCTGTTTCCTTTCTGTGTAGGTACTGATAACATTACTCTTTGACTATAGGGTACACTCTGAAATATTTTCAGTGGAAATTTGTTTGTTTCATTAATGCTGTTTTACCAGTTAGACATAATTCTTCTACAAGTGTGAATGATACTGATACCAGCAGAGCTTCCAGTCCTTTCAGACTTAACTGCTAGATAAATTAGTTTGTCATAATAAAACTTGGTGGTTTCTACAAGGCCATTATGACAAACCAGGAGTTAATTCTATAATGGAAAACTATCCATTCTTAATTATCTGGATATAATTATTTGCTGCTGCTGTGCTCTATGTAAATTCTGAGGACGAAATTTCAACTTTGCCTACTGAAGGTATCTTCTAGAGTTTTTTGGGAGGAGGAAAACTGGAAAAATCACTTTAAATTGTATTTTTTGCCAGAAGACTTTTACTTGCATGTATGTCAGGGTCTTCTGTTTTTCTACAAGTCTCTATATCCAAAGTTCAGAATTCATGCGGAATACTCCTTTGGGATTAAAACCGTTCACCCCCAGTATTTATGGGGTTGGAAATCTGTGGCAAGAGGCTGTTCAAAGCTTGTCATGGGGTGTTCCTATTTTATACTTAGTTTTCTGGCAGTTGAACTTCCTTTTTTTCCTTTCAAGTTGGCCTCAAATTTGCTCCTGTGCTAAATTACCTATAAATATTCTGGATAGGAACTTTGAAATAGCAATTTGTTAAAAGAGATGACAGAAAATGAAAGTGCTCAAACTAAGCAAAGATTTTTTAAATGTTGTAGCAATCTTGCAAGATTCACTTTAGAATAAATCTTAAATGATTATCATTTTGGTGGTAACGATCCCCCCCACACAACCACTATGAGGAATTGATGCTGGGTTTTTCCCGTTGTACCAAAAAGATAAAACAAATGGTAAAAATGATGAAGGTATTTTGTATTGTCAAGGCGTGCATATTCTAAAGAATTAAATACTAATTCAGCAGCACTGGCTTTCTCATCTCTGTCAATCATATGAAACCTTGTTCATTTCCATCCAATACTGTAATGTTCATACTTGTTCACTCTTCTCTGTCATGACTTTAAGTTCTACTTTTCATTAACCGTTACCTGATATTAGTTCGTAGAGCTTCTTATGGCAAAAATAAAATGTTTTAATTCTGATTTTTGAGTGCATTTTTTACAAGATGATCTTTCAGAAATTATATATCATGTTCTGTTGTTTTTCAGTTTTTGTAGCAGGAGACTGGAACTGTATTTCTGATGACAGCATGACAGAATTTCCCATTAGGTTTTATATGTTGGTTAATCGCATGCCCATTTTATCTTGAACCATAATAGTCAAAAGTGAGTCAGCTGCTGTCAGTTGCTTTAGAGTGTTTGTGATACTTCTGTTGATTCCATGAAGACACATCTAAGTTGATAAGGAGGAGGATAGTTTTATTAATCTGAAACATCACAAAAGCAGTCTGGGTTTCCAACATGGCAGTGATACAGATTTTAAGCAACATCCAGTTATACAGGTTCTGGATTAATATTTTAATGTTTCATGCCCAGTTCAATACTTTAAAGCAGAATTAGGAATAAAGCGGTAAATATTACAAAATGCAGTCAAGGTACATTTTGGAAATACAAATTCCTTCATTACAGCAAATGTTTTTGCAAAAGAGTAAAGCAGCAAATATTAACTTTTCTAAGGTAACATGCACTTTTTATAGTTCAATGTGATAAAAAAACAAGCTGCTCAAATTAAGTGTTACAAAATCTATACTGTTTCAAGTTATTTTGTAAAGTAAGAAAAATACATAGAAATGAGTCATAGAATCTTAACACTTTAAGAAATGTGGTAAATGTAGGATATACTATGTAATGGTGCCTTTAAAAAAATTAAATACCCATACACGTTCACTAAAGCAGTGTAAAGTGTAAACAGCAAGAAATTTCATTGAGTATTACAAGTTGATATTTGTATAGTAAGTCAATTGGTTATTAGTCCCTTTTTGAAATCCAATAGAATTTTAATATGCTCAGAACTGTAGAAAATAATAGTAACTTTATATAACGCAAAAGGATTATAGTTGTTCAGATTTGAAATCCGGATGAGACATCAGTCGTGATGCCGAAAGTTAAACTGAATGTTTTGCAAACATTTACTGTGAACAATGAGCACATTGGTTGTACCTTGGTAACTCTTGATGGCTGGGTGTCTACAAGGTAGATGGGAGCACCAGCATTTGCCTGCTACCTCTAATCCATGACGTTGGGAGGTAGCGAAATTGGCTGGAAATTTTTCCTGTATGTGTTCTGTGTTTGCAGAACTGTCTAATTAGGTACCCTCCTGTAGCCCTGTATTTTTATGTTGTACAAGTGTAGGATTATCAATCTTCCTTTAAATCAATCGATTCTCAGGTTAACATAAGATCACAATGAAAGTGTTCATTCTGAAGTGAAGGCATGGTGCCGAAGTGTTAAATTCATCAGATTGAGGTTTAAAGCTGTGTATAATTAAAAGAACTGTACAAATACCTACCACAATGTGCCAGATGGATTTTAAATCTACGATAACACTTAAGAATTTGTCAAGTTGGCTACATTTGAGGTATTGCAGACAAAGCGGCATTGTAACACTTTCATAATCTTGAACGCTGTCATGACTGGTCTCAACAGAAAAAAGGACCAATAAGAGCAGTGGCATTAAAATACAGATGATTCTTTTGGGGGTGGGGTGCAGGATACGTGCGGTTTGCTGGGATTGAAGCACAATATTTGAAGATAAACAGTCACAAAGATTAGTAACAATCATAACACGACCCAAGAACCTAATCTAGCATTTTTGAACTCAATTTTAACCGTAAGATTTGTATCTCCTGCAGCAAATGCAACATGTAGTAGAACCGCTGTCTCCTAAGTTACCCGATGTATAACTGAGATCCACTTAAAACATCTCACATGTTGTTCTGTGTATTTCAGTGCCTCTTGAACAATCAATCCTGTTCCCCACTACTCAAAGGACTATTGCACTTTTCCCTTTGGGAGGTACCAATCACAGAAGCTGAGCTGAATGATCACAATAGCCATTTTTACAGTACAGAGAAGAAAGGAGTAAGAGACATGGGCAGCTTTTTTCAGCATCCAGACACAAGCAAACAAAATCTTAGAACTCTCTGCATTGGAACTACCGTGTAGTCCCATCATCTGGGAAATTTTCCTTAGGGACTGACTTTAGTGGTAGGGAAAGACAGGGCCTATAAGCCAGGTGCTTCAACCAAGGTGCTAGGGTGGCGATCTGCCAACGGCCGGAGGACAACACTCCATTTACACAAAGTGAAGCAGATGGCAACCACACTTCTGCTGCACACAGAGGCGGGGCCATAGGGTAACGCAGGTCCAAACAAGACAAGCTGCTTGCTGGGATGGCTCTCCAGCCTTGCGTTGCCCTTCTTGGAAGTGCTGGGCTCAGTCTAGCCACCCCTGCTCTGCACTGATAACAAATAAGCTTCTTCCCTATCTTTTGCAGGCCATTGCAAAACTTTATGCATAAGAATCACACTTTAAAGTTTGTACCCTACACACTTCCACTAAAGCAGAAATACAAAAGCCACAATAATCTCAATAGCCAGCAGACATTCCTCTTTAGGGGCTGTAAGGGGGTGGCTTTTCAAAAGGCGGATAGTAGGGTGGAGAGTATCGGGGTGGAGCACTGGAGGACCACATGTAGCTGGGCGAAGGAGAGGCAGACTGGGGCTCGTCAGAAAGTCCAGAGGGAGGGGAGGATGGAAAGACACTGGAATGCTGTGTAATCAAAATAGAACAACATCAGTTTAGGCAGTGAGGTTGCGATTCTCCAATGTCAGTCATTATTTTAAAATGAATACGGACCCAGTGTGTTTCTGTTTGGAACAATCAAGAGTTCCTAAACCTCGCAGGGTTAATGAGGGGCATGAAACTGAGCTGGTCCCACCTTCTCTCAGTCACTCAGGCTGCAGAGCTCATGCAGAGAGGCCTTGGAATCCTCCCCCACCCCTCCCTTTGGACCCCCTCATTCAGTCAGTTACCGAGCCCTGTTGCTCCTACTGTGTCGTCTCTGGAATCCATCACTCCCTTTACCACGTTTATAACTCAAGCCTCCAACAACTACCCCCTGAGCCATGGCAACAGCATCCCAACTAGTCTTCAAAAAGGTAGTTTGGGCCTTAGGGATATTTGAGGTTAAGCCATTAATACCTGGGAAAGTCTTTGCTACAAAAATATATCATCACAGAGCCCATCTCACAGACCAAAACAAAACAAAAAAACTAAGGTCAGAGAGGTTAAATGGCTTTCTTGGATCTGGGGTCTTCTAACTCAAAGTCCAACAATTTCTATTTCATCTTAACTGTGGCCCACCACCCCAAAATGCAGGGTATGTTGGAGGGCAAAGAGGAACAAAGGCGTGGAGGTGAGAATCACAAAGATAAGAGTGAGGACCAATCTACCAGGTTGCAGGGACACTTTGTGTTGTCTAACTTTTGTAGTCTTTGGGAAGGGAGCGAGATATGGGTTAAAAAAAAAAAAATACCCAGTGAATTGGCGTGTTAGGAGTCATCTGCCACTTCTCTTTCCCTGGCCCGTGTATACCCTCGACCCTAATGATTTTCCTGCTCAAGGAGAGTTGGCCTGTTTTGTTCACTGCTCTCTCTCCCAGAACTCAGAACAGTGCTTGGCAAGTAGGAGGTACTCTAACTTCAGGAGCATAGAAGATGAACTTGGCATGTTTTTTAAAAAAATAAAATCTATTTTCAAAGACTACGGTCACATCTTGTGGGTACTGTTGCCTTGCTCCAGTGGTGGAGCATGGCTGAGGCCTGAAGGCTGGAGGGGTCTATAGGGATGGCAAGAGGCAGGAGGCCAGTTTTAGGCTCTCAGGAAGAGCAAACGTAAGCTAACGAACAGGGCTGCAGAACTGCAATTTTCTGTTGTGCCTTAGCTCTAGGAGGAACTGCTATATTAAAAAAAAAAAAAAAAGACCCACTTACATCAAAAAATTTCTCAAGAGTTCAAATGCTGTCTGGGGAGGTCAATGCCTTTTCTTTGTTCTGCTGGCCGGAGTCTAAGTAGATCATGTCATTTTCAGGCCTAGAGCAATCTAGAGTCAGCCTTGCCATGAGGTATATGGAGCCTGAGACCAGTTGGCTGATTCTCCTTATCACCAGTCCTGACCTCTGCACTCCTTAGAAAGGGTTGTCCTGGTTTCTAGGTCTTGCTTGAGACACTGAAATCTCCATCTCCCACCACATAATGTCAGGACTGAGAAGAGGCCGTAGCGGCCAACATCCCCTCCTTCCCCATCACATCCATCCTTTCGATCTGAGAGAAGGAATGACAGGGTCATAGAAAGCCTTTAAAGACAAAAGAACTTGAGGCAGTGGACTCGAGACAAGCCAGATTCCTTTCAAAAATCTCAAAATTTCTCCTCCCTCCAGGAGGAGGTAGGCTTTCTAAGACACTGGAATCGTGATTTCCTAGTTTTCCACTCCGCACTGCACAACTCTCTCCTCTCTCTCCCTCCTCTTCTTTTGCTTTCCTCAACTAAGAACGCTGTCCTCTTAAACCAAAGAGGAGAGCAAAAACCCACTAGGGACAAGATCTCTGTGGCTGGGGATGTGCCACTCTGCCCTTCTAAATCCCGTTCCAGGATAGTGAGAGCCAGGAGGCCAGTTCTCTGTGGCCCAGCCACAGAAGGGAGGGGCAAGTTTCTGACGGTGGAGCTAAAGGCCGTTCTGTCCTGAGAGGCAGTAAAAGGCTGCCGTGGGCAGCAGCTGCCGTGGGTGGCAGTTGTACACTTTGATAATAAGAGGGGGTGGTACAACGGCCTTGGGTTTTCACTTCTCAGTTTCATGTTTGGGAAAGTATTAAGGGGGAAGGGGGTGGGATGCTTCTCACTTCCCTTTGAGGATGCTGGGAGTCTTAGGGATAAACTCGAAGGGCTCCTGGCAGAGTTAGGGAGCTAACTGGCTGCAGTCCACACACACCCCTGGGATTTGTTGCGGGTGGGGCGGGGTGGGGGGCGCCCACCGTACCAGTGCATAGTTTCCTAGCAACAGGCAGGCACCTTGGGAAAGATCTGGCTTTGTTGCAGCTGGGGAGCTGGCCCGGTGCATTTTGGTTCCTGCCTAAGAGTCGACTGGACTAGGGACAGGCAGCTCAGAAGAACAGAGCTTTGAATCCTTTCGCACCACAAAGCATGAAAAGCATGAAAAGCATCTAAATAGCCTACTGCTGGGCCTCGTCAGCTCGAGCGAGCTTCCCGAGCTGCTGCTTAGAGGCTGGGGTGGCCTAGGGCGGTGGAGCTACAGAGGAGGGAGCCGGCTCTCTCTCCCGCCTCAGCCTGCCCCTCCCTGCCCCATGCAGACCCACACTCCGCAAGACCCTTGTGTGCTTCTGTCACGTGTGCTTCTCTCTTCAGAAGCACTGGGAGGCAGTGACTCCAAAAAGAGCCCCGGAACTGGCCGGGTGATAAAGGGTACCAGCAAAAGATGCTGGGTCCCAAGGGTGAAATCCAGGGTCTCTTGGTTCTTTGCATTCCCCCTCTGTTTCTGACCCAGAAAGCAAAGCCAGGGGAGACGGAGAGAAGAGTGGAGAAAAGGAAGAGGAAGAAAAAGGGAGGGATCAGAAACAAGAGAAAGGAGGAGAGGCGAGGAGAACCTCAGCAGGAAAGGGGAAATAAAAAGTTGAGTGGCGGCAGCAGCGGCGGCCTCCTAAGGCTCTCAGCAACCTGCGCCATCTACCGCCTCCCCCCGGACTAGCGCGACCCTCTCATTCAAGGGGCCCCATTTATAATGGGTCCTGTTCAGTGGCTACGACGAAACCTAGCGTACCTTCATGTGATTTAATAAAGAGCATAAACAGAGGTGCTCGCATTTTGCAGAGGCTTTGGTTTTAAGCTAAACTTGGCGATTCACCAAATGGCTAGAGTGAAATAGGGGGTCTGGCCCAGTAGGCCAGACTGGGGAGTATGGCTGGAAGCCTTAAGGGATTTACCCCAAAGCTACACTGGGTTGAATTTCCCAGCAGAAGTAGAAACGGATGCTTTATACCCTACAGGATATGGACTGCTTGGCCATGGGGAAATGAGTGCAAGGGGCAAGAGAAGTGAGCGCTGGGGAGGTGAGCAAGGAGGCACCAGCAGTCTTGGCTTCTAATCTTGGACGCCTTGGAGTCCAACATTTGCAAGAGTCACAACATCCTCAGGGCCAGCTGACCAGACCCACGTCCTCGCTCCCGTCTGACCACAAGAAATGTTTCCCAAGCTTCCTGACTGGACAGCTACCCAATAAGAGCATGACTTTGAGGGGTGAAAACAAAACTCTATAAATCTCCTCTTCCTTCTATCAGCCTTGGGATAAAAAGGAAAGAGAAGTCTTCAAAGGCAAAGTGACATAAATAGTCCTATTTGGAAACGACCAGAATGGGGAAGTCATTCAGGAGAAAGTCTAGAAAGGTCAGTTTTCCTGCTATGATTTGGGCCCTTTTACAATCTGAAATGAGACTAAGGTAGCTCTGGCTTTTGTTTTTTTTTGGTAGGTCTGTGCTTCTGGTGGTTTTATTGTCAGAGGTGGTGTGCGTTTTGCTGACTGCTTTCTATTTATCTGGGAACATAGCAGATGTTCCTTCATCCTCTTGGCTTTCTTGGGGAAAGACTGGTATTTCCTCCTATGAAACAATAAGGGAATGGAACTTGGTGAATAAAAGAAAGCTCCACTCAAATACTAAAGTGAAATACTTTGTAAGTTCTAGAAGGAAACAAATCACTTAAAAACATACACCTTAAAACCCATAAATTTATAAAGTCTCCAAAAAGGAAATACAAAAGACGGCTTGAACCTACAGAAAGAACCAGGAGAGGTATAAGAAGTGTCCCAGTAGTCCTTGGAGTGGGGAGCAATTTAATAACATAATAAGAGAAAGTAAAGGGAATCCCCTGGCAGTCCAGTGGTTAGGACTCCACGCTTTCACTGCCAAGGGTGCGGGTTCAATCCCTGGTCAGGGAACTAAGATTCCACAAGCCGCGTGGCACAGCCAAATGGAAAAAAGAGAGAGAGAGAGTAAAGAGACCCTTTCCGAGTCATGATTAGGAAGCCCATAATTTAAACCAGTAGAATGTGTAAATATCCTAAAATTAACTGGGGAAAAGATCAATGCTATACTCAGACTTACAGCTTCTCCAAAGAATCCCTCAAGCCAATCTCTGGCATCAGACAGACCTGGATACATATTCTTGTCCTCCACTTACCATCTCTGTGACTGTGGAGAGGTTACTTACTTCCTCCATGACTCAGTCATCTCAACTTAAAAATGGCAATGACAAGAGTATTTCCCTCAAACGACAAAAATGAGATATCTGTAAAGCACTTAGCACAATGCTTGGTACATAGTAGGTGCTCATTGAATAGGAGCTGTCATTAAAAAGCAGAGGCTTCCACAAATCCCTGAAGTGCCTGCTTTGAGCCCATAGTGTAGGTTTGGGTTAGGTGGCTAGATTTGGATCCCTTCTCTGAGATAGGTACCCTGTGTCTGGGTTTCCATAGCACTCTGGGTAATAGTCTACTTACTGTTTTGTCCCCACTGCTGTCCCCTGACCAGTCCCCTTCAGGTCCCTAGACTGGTCTCTTAATGCAGGGCCTATGTCTCATTCAATCTCTACATCCATAGCTCCTGGCCCAGTTCCTGGCACATGGGAACACAGAGTCAACATTGACTGAACTGAAACCAACAGCCTGGGCCACCACTGGCATTGGCAATCTTGTTTTCATGCCTGGGGTAGTGTTTGAATGAGGCATGATGGACAGAGAGATGGCTCCATCCCCTAAACAGGGGCTTCCTATCTTAGAGTTTGCAGCAGCCATCACCAAGGAGGTTATTGTTACTACTTCAGGGGTTCGTTATAAAGTGAAAAGTCCTAAAATCAATATAGTCAATATAATTTACTTCGATATAAAAAAAATGGAAGCAGCCTCTTGGGAGCCACGCATGGCCCCTCTGCCCCAGGATGACTTTTTATTATGGGCGTCCCCAAAGAATGGTGACCCTCCTGTGCTAGGTTCAACATCCCTGCATTCTTTTAAAGGATTCCTTTGCCTCTGTCACTACTGCAATTATCTATGCCCTTTTAGAACATATTTGTGTTTTCCGGTCTATATTACCTATTTCGGGAACAAGTTCCCTGATTTGTCTACCCGTGAATACAGTAGGCTTTAAAACAAGTTCTAACATCTTTTCCCAAGCTTTAATGGATGCCTCCTTGTGCTGGTGCTGTATTTTATGACAGCAAACAAATCCATCTTCACACTATAGATACGTATTCCTATTGCCATATAGAGTCCTAGACCTCCCCGTACAGTATGTAAACCAAACCAAAGTACACTTTATTCAACTAAATAGGGGGGTTTTCAGTTTCAATTATTTTGTTAATCTGAAGTGGAAATTAGGTTGCCCAAGGGCTCTGTTTTTCTAAACTGGCTGGTTAATTGGAACCACCCCCAAACAGTCATGCTTTTATGTCCCCTTGGAGCATTCAGGGCTCTTGGTCAATAGAAGTAAATTCATTATGAGCTTCCCTCCTTTCAAAGGCATTTCCTTGGTCCCCAAACTTTGAATTAACCAGATTCGAGTGTAATCCCATCCTTCTGTGGTCCAGGGTTTAGGGTCACTGTAAATGCCTAAAAGACTGTTCCGTTTGTTTTCCTGAAGTGTCTAGTTCAGTGCTCTGCATACAATGAATTCCTTTTAATTATGTGCCTTTTGGGTTCTGTTCTTCTGTGCTTAGTCTTAGCTCAAAAGGAAAATGGTAAAGGGCAAATTTGGTAACACTTATTTCTGACCCACGTGATAACAAGGCAAAAAAGGGGAGGAGGGTGTATAAAAAATATTTTCTCTGTAGAGTCCCAGTTAGGAAGTCTGGAGGAAAAGAAGGGACTTCTTCCTCATTACAGATTTGATTCAAACCCTTGTGTGGCTCAGAATGCCCTTGTGCTAAGGAGCAGGACTAGGCAGGCCTCTCCCGGTGGCAGAGAAATGGAAAAGGCCCCTGTTGGACAGGGGTCCGTGGTGACATACTCATGAGTACCTCGGTGTAGGTCAAGGCAACTTGGGACACCTGGATCCTATCTCCTCTCCCCTTTTCTTCCCTCATTCTGTTTCTTCTCCTCTTGTGTCTTTCCCACCCTCCCCATCTCTCCCATCATTGCCTGCCTATGCAGTCCTTAAGCTTAGTCACTGGTACCCACAGGCTGCTAAAGGCCCTCAGGGATAGAGAGCCTGGCTACGTCATATATATTAGGAAGGGTCCATAATTAGGGAGAGAACGAGACAGCATGAGCGAGAGCAAGGGTAATGGAGAGTTCTTTTTCTCTCAAAACATACCTGAAAGTCATAAGCAGAATAAGGTGGCAGGTGAGGAGGGCTATGGTAGTAGGTATTATAGGATGCCACTTGAGGACGAGCGTAGTAAGAAACAGTTGGATGGGCATTTTCAACAGAACAGTTCAGTGCTGGGAGAGTTGGGTTCTGCAGAAAAACATAAATTAGAAACAACATAAACGTTCATCACTAGGAGAATGGTTAAATAAACCATGTACATTTGTACTACAGAATACTATGGAGCTATTGATAAACAATGATGTGCACCTATATTTAGTGACAGGGAAGTTGTCCAGGATATATTGTTAAATTAAAAAAACAAAAACAAGCCATTGGCAAAACCATGGAGACAATAAAAAGATTAGTGGTTGCCAGGGGTTGGGGCTGGGGAGAGGGATGAATAGGCAGAGCCCAGAGTACTTTTAGGACAGTGAAAATACTGTTTGCCACCATAATGATGGATACATGTCATTATACATTTGTCCAAACCCATAGAATTACAACAGCAAGAGTGAACCCTGGGGCTTCCCTGGTGGCATAGTGGTTAAGAATCTGCCTGTCAATGCAGGGGACACGGGTTCGAGCCCTGGTCCGGGAAGATCCTGCATGCCGCGGAGCAACTAAGCCCGTCCGCCACAACTGCTGAGTCTGCGCTCTAGAGCATGCGAGCCACAACTACTGAGCCTGCGTGCCTAGAGCCCGTGCTCCACAACAAGAGAAGCCACTGCAATGAGAAGCCCGTGCACCACAACGAAGAGTAGCCCCCACTCGCTGCAACTAGAAAAAGCCTGCGCGCAGCAACAAAGACCCAACACAGCCAAAAATAAATAAATAAATAAATTTATTAAAAAAAAAAAAAAGAGCAGGGCTTCCCTGTGGCGTAGTGGTTGAGAATCTGCCTGCCAGTGCAGGGGACACGGGTTCGAGCCCTGGTCTGGGAAGATCCCACATGCCGAGGAGCAACTAAGCCCGTGTGCCACAACTACTGAGCCTGCGCGTCTGGAGCCTGTGCTCCGCAACAAGAGAGGCCGCGATAGTGAGAGGCCCGCGCACTGCGATGAAGAGTGGCCCCCACTTGCCGCAACTAGAGAAAGCCCTCGCACAGAAACGAAGACCCAGCACAGCCATAAATAAATAAATAATTTAAAAAAAAAAGTGAACCCTAAGGTAGACTATGAACTTTGGGTGATTCTGATGTGGTGATATAGCTTCATCCTTGGTAACAAATGCACCCCTCTGGTGGGGGCTGTGGGTAATGGGGGAGGCCGCGCACGTGTGGGGAAGGGGTACGTGGGAAATCTATCTTCCTCTCAATTTTGCTGTGAACCTAAAACTGCTCTAAAAAAATAAAATCTTTTTAAAAAGCCACCATGTTACATTAATGTAGCATAATCCCAGTTTATGTAAAAAATAAAGACTCAAACAATTATACACATATGTGTGTTTGTCAATGAAATTAATCTGGAAAGATTCACAACAGACTGTTAACTATGGTTATCTCTGGGGAGGGCAGCGGTACTAGGAAGTGAATGGGGACTCTTCACTTTCAATTATATAGCCAAGGCTTTCACAACTAATATGTATTACTTGTGTCATTTCCCCGCAACTTATTATTTTGAAAAATTCAAACCTATAAAAAAGTTGAAATCATTTGTATGATTTTCAAAAGCAAAAAAGAAAAAGAAGAAATTGAGACCCCAAATACAAAATGTCAAACGGACAAGGCTATTGCTATTGCTGTGACAGAAATGTGATCGATCACAAAGGGTTTGTAAAAGTTGTAAGGATTCTTGCATATTCCACCCTCACTTTTTGGGAAAACAAAGCAATGCAGAAAGAATTTAATACCATTTTTATAACATGGTGACGTGTGTAGCCCTTCAAGGGTTAAAGCTAATCTTATCCAGGATGGGGTTGCAGATTTCAACAAGGCCAAAACACTGCTCAAGGAAGCCACCACCGCTCATTAGTTCCCAAGCAGGACTGTGCTCTGTACCTTATGAGTGCCACATGGGTCAAGGTGTGCGTAAATGTTCTTTCCATCATCCATGTCATTGACACCCCCTCCATTCATGTGGATAATCAACAGCTGTCTGTAAAATCAATGTGTCTTGTTTCTGGTACGTATCTACTTGGCATTAACGGAGAGCAGAAGCTTCCTCTCAAGTGATGAAAATGTGTGGGCAGGCTTTGGCAATGTCACAGGCAACCATGGTGGGATGTTGGCAGAGGAAACTCCCTTATAGCAAGTTTCAACACAGTCTGTTGCTCTCTTCCTTGGAGTGGGTTACTGTTTACATCTCTAGGAGGTTTGAAGAGCTACAAGCCTCAGTCATTATGATGCTGCTCACAGACAACCAGAGAAATGTTTCTCAGCCTCTCTCTTGTGTGGGAGAGAACTTAGATCTTGACCATTCCAAGGGCTGGCTCGCATTACAGAAGAGTGCTCAGAAATGCCCTTACCTGTCCACAAGGATTCCAAAAAGAAATGTCATCCCTGAGGAAGTCCCAGAAACCATGTTCCGTTGGCCTTGTGTCAGTTAAAAACACACCCTCCAGCTCTTGCAAAACGAAACCAGTTCTTCTATGCAAATAAACTAAGCCTAACCATAGAGAAGCAATCATGCAATGTAAACTCTATCTAGAAAAGGTTTTGTGTGTGCAGCGAGGCTGGGGGTCCAGGACAATCTTTGAAAGGAAGTTGACTATTATAGAGAAAGAAACACAGGAGGAAGATTAAATAAGCACAAGAAAGCCACAGAAGAGAAGTGTAGAGGACGTAGAGAAAATGGACAGGGCACCAAGAGAGGTTGAGGGAGTGAAGGGGGGTGAAGTCAGGAGTCAGGCAGGGAAGAAGCAAAAGGGATGGCCCCAAATAATGGTCTGCTTATGGTTGTTGTTTTTTTTAATATTTATTTATTTTGGCTGCTCCTGGTCTTAGTTGCGGCATGCAGGATCCTTTGTTGCGGCATGCAGGATCTTTACTTGTGGCAAGTGGGCTTCTTAGTTGCAGCATGCATGTGGGATCTAGTTCCCTGACCAGGGATCGAACCCAGGCCCTCTGTATTGGGAGCATGGAGTCTTACCCACTAGACCACCAGGGAAGTCCCATGGTCGGTTATGTTTTAAATCAGTAATTCTGATTTTCCAATAAATCTGGGCTCCATCTCTACTTGTGTGTGCATATAGGAGTGTGTGTATTTCTGTACCAATAATTCTGGGGCTTAAGTTATGAGACCCCCATTTTTGACCAGTAGCATTCTGAGCTCCAGTGAAACAAACAGTTACTAGGTAGCACGGGAAATGGTCAAAGCCGTCTCTCCTGGACAACACTGAGTCTCTTCTGAGACAACAATTGTGGACTTTGGAAAGAAGGCCGCTTTGACTTCTCCCCACTTTACTCTAAACCAGAGACACCAAGTAGGAGAAAATGGCAAGATATCATCACCTTTTAAAGATTCACCTCAAATTCTTATATCTTTGGGCAGCAAACACTTTGGTCATCAAACATTTGTTCAACACCCTTTTCACCAAGCCCCCCTGGTCAGGGAAAGAAGACGTGTTTTTTCCTTTCAGGTTCCCACAACTCTGGAAACGATGCTCTGAGCTGATCTCTTTGAAGGCTGCCAGCTCACAGCTATTGGCTCCTGGCCTCACTCCTCAGGAATGCCTTTCATCAGCCAGCACCCCTGGGCCTCCCTGCAGCCCCCAAGGCATCCTACTCAAGGCGGAGGCACGCCAAGAGTCACCAAGCACATCTGGACCCGGGCCGAGGATTTTATGTAGGCCTACCTGGTTGATGCTCCAGGATTTTCCACACCATGTGCCTCATTTTAATAAAGTGATGGAAACAATGGTTCCTCCTTGGTGCCCCCGTCTTATAACCCCCACTTGTTCTCTCTCGTCACGAATCAAATCTTCTGCCCCTGCTCTTTGCCTTCATCTTTCGTTTTCCCCACTGGCCCTTGATTGGGTTCCCAGGCCTGGCATTTGATGACGCTCAGGTCTTCCCTCGCCCTCCTCCTTTCCTCTCAGAGAAGCTCCCAACAGTTGGAAACAACTTGCTTTTAATTTTTTTAATGAAAGCAACTAAACAAAGGAGGTCATGTCTGTTAAAACACTTGTAGAACCAGAAAGGGCCAGCCGAATGCTCGTTAGGGGCAGCTGGGATGAAGCAGAAGGAGCAAAGGCTCTGGCATCTAACACACCTGGGCTCCACTCCCAGCTCTGCTATTTAGCCCTGGGCAGGTAACTTGACCTCTGTTGGCCTGTTTCCTCATCTGTTAATGGGGGGAGTAATATTTACTTCACGAGGTACTAGTGGTGGTGAGAAGCGGAGAAAGAAATTGTACAAAAGCCCTTTACGGAGAGTAAAGGGGCCATTACTGGCACCTCTCAGGACAGACTGTCAACAAGCCCCTATTCCCCTAGAGATCAAGGTCACAGTGAAATTAACAGTGCAGACTGTACACCTGAAACTAATATGCTATTGTAAGTCAACTATACTTCAACAATTAAAAAGAGTTCAGAAATAAACCTAAACATCAATGGTCAACTGAGTTTTGACAAGGGTCCTTGCAGGAGCCCCACAGAGCCTACCAAGTGGCCGCCAGCCACTCCATTTGTACATCAGGGCGCTCGGCTGTCCATGTCCGAAAGCTCGAGGGATAATTCAGAGAAGCCTTAACACTCATCCTGATGTCCCATCTCAACTCGCCAGCCCCAACCAGAAGCTTCTCTTCCAGCCAGAGCGGCTCAGATTCTACACAAGGCCTCTGCTTTCACCTGCCCCCTGGGGAAAGTCTCCAAGAACAAAGGGCATTCTTTTCTCCAAAGAAGCTCCAACCCAGAAACAGCTTTTCTGAAGCTTTCTCACCCCAATGCTCCGTCAGGCCCGAACTTACAGGACAGCCTTCTCCCTCCAAGGGGCCCCCCCTACCTTGATGCTTCCCCCCCGAGCTTGGGCTTTCCCGGGCGGGAGGAGGGGCCCGGGAATGAGAAATGCGTGTGTGAGAGAGGGAGGGGGGAAAAAAGAGAAGGACAGTCGGGCTGGGCAGCAGGGTCACCAGCAGGAACACTCAATACTTCCAGTTAGCCCAGTTCTACTGGGGACTTGTTGCCCAAAACTGCAGAGTTTTTTCTCTTCCCTGGTCCCACCGCACCTTTCACTTTCCATTACTCATCCTTTTGACGGTCCAGGGCCAAACTACAGGCTGCCTTTCAGCTTCCTGTTCCTCAGTGACTCCCCAAATGGGACAGAAACAGCCAAAGGCCTAGGGGTTATCTGCCTCATTTCTGGGGTCAAAGGAAAACCCTTTTTAGGCACAAAATAATTCCCTAGACATGGGTGGGACATTTCTTTAAAGCAGCCATACTCAACCATGGCCACAGTTGGAGTCACCTGGGGGGCTTTTAAAAAAGTATTGACGCCTGGGCTTCAATTTAGACCAATCAAATTGGCATCTCTGGAGGAGCAGTCCGGGCAGCCGGATTTTTTAGAGCACCTCAGGTGATTCCATTCTAATCTGAAGCCAGGTTGAGAACCATAGCTCTAAAGCTATTATTATCTCCATAATTAGGGATCAAGGTTTATTACATAAGCAAATAAATGCTTTGAAATGCTTTAAAAGCAAAAGAAGGAAGGACCCCACTATTATGGAGCACCTACTGGGCGCTGAGTCCTGGGGTGCCTTTGCAGACATACACACGAATATGGAAAAGAGTTGAAAGGGAGCACAGGAGATGCAGGGAGACTGAGAGTGAGGTTAAGGTTGAGGACAAGACCTGACCAGCAGTTTAGCCTAGGGCTGGGCCTTCACATGCAGAAAGAGTCCTGAGGCTCTTTCTGGAGAAACTCCAGGAGGAAATTCCTGGGGAGAGGGAGACGAGCAGTACTCTTACCTGTAGCTAAAAACATCTTTGCTTCCAGCTCTCCCAAAGTCTGTTAATAGAAATACCACCCAAAAAGGTTTCTACTAAAAGTGTGTGTGTGTGGAGGGAGTGGGGGGCAGTAATTAAGGCTATGTTTACATAGCTAGCATGAACCCCACCCACCCCCAGAATGTGCCTCAAAAACACAGGCAACTCATGTTAACAAGAAATGTCTGCAGGCTGATGGCATCACCTGGCTCCTTCGACTTGAGATGTTTGAAACCAGCTACATTTTTTTTTTTGGCCCCACTGCATGGCATGTGGGACCTTAGTTCCCCGACCAGGGATCGAACCCGCGCCCCCTGCAGTGGAAACACGGAGTCCTAACCACTGGACCGCCAGGGAAGTCCCAAAGGCAGCTACATTCTTGAACCAACGGTTTCTGTTCCTCCCTTCAAAGCGTGGGTCCCCATTGCCGCCAACCGCCTAGCCTTGCCCCAGCCCTGACAGGAGGAGGGGCCTCTGTGGGATGGGAAGTCACTTCCTTCCTTACCATGTCCTTAAAGCCCCCCAGGACAGCGGCAGTGATGATGCCCAGGAAGAGGCCGACGATGTTGAGGATGGTGGCGGACCAGAGCAGGTGGTAGAGGTGGATGATATCCTGGCAGCTGCTGACGTCAATGTACTCGTAGTAGCCACCGGTGATCTCCACCCGGCTGGACGGGGAGAAGCACATCCAGTCAGTCTCCAGGGGGCAGGCTGTCCCTCTAGGGCTTTGGCTACCATGCGGCTCAGTGAAAAGACAGGTGGGCAGGTGGGGAGCTATCGTAAGGGACATTGTAGCCAACAGTGCACTCGGGGAGCAAGATACGATAATCAAAGTGTGATTACCGTTTATCCCCAAAAACCCTCCTACCTGCCAGAGAAACACTTGTTACCATCAGCTAACGCTAATCCTAGATGGCAATTATTGACACCTGCTATGTGCCCAGCACGGGGCTAAGCATTTTACAGACGTGAATTCATTACATCTGTGCTAATATGGCGGCTTCTAGTTAACAGGTGACTATTAAAATTAAGTAAAAAATTCAGTTCTTCAGTCTCACCAGGCACATGTTAAGTGCTCAGCAGCCACACGTTTAAGGGCCACACTAGTGGCTGGTTACTGTACTGGACAGAGCAGATTACAGCATTTCCATCATTGCAGAAAGTTCTATTAGGCTGTGCTGCAAATCCTTACAATATTGTATGAGGTAAGTACTACCACCATTCCCGTTTCACAGATGAAGAAACTGAAGCACAGAGAGGTTAGGAATTTCCTCAAGTCGTAAGCGGTAGAGCTGGGATCTGAATTCAGGCTTCGAAGATTTCAGTGTTTCCTCTCTCAAAACAAAACAAAACACCAACAAACGAAAAACAACATCCCAATAAAGTACTAAAGCTGAGTTCCTGCACAAAATCTGAATATCACCTCCTCAGAGAGGCCTTCCCTGACCACTCTGTCCAAAGACATCCCCACCCCCACCCAGCCTGGTCACTCTCTAGCCCACTACTTGCCATGAACTGAATTGTGTTCCCTTCCAAAATTCATATATTGAAGCCCTAACTCCCAAGGTGACTGTATTTGGAGAAGGGCTCTTAGGAGGTAATTAAGGTTAGATGAGATCATAAGGGTGGGGCCCTAATCTGATAGGATTGGTGGCTTTACAAAAAGAGGAAGAGAGAACTCTCCACACGCATGCACACACTGAGGAAAGACCACATGAGGACACAACAAGAAGGTGGCCATCAGCAAGCCAGAAAGAGAGCCCTCACCAGAACCTGACAATGCTGGTGCCTGATCTCAGACTTCCAGCCTCCAGAATTATGAGAAAATAAAGATTTGTTGTTTAAGCCAACCAGTCTATGGTATTTTGTTATGGCAGCCCAAGCTAATTTCCCTTCCCTAAATCCTCTGCAGCACTTACTCCTTACTAATGTGTGTGCTTCATTACTGTCTGTCTCCCTAACTTGAATGTGAGCTCCATGAGGTTAGGGACTTGGCTTGTTTTGTTCACTGCTGTGCTAGACACATAGTTGGTGCTACATGAATACTGGTTAAATTAATTAAATGGAAGCTCCTGTCTTCCTGGATGTTGCAAACTAGTTTACAACTTGGCCACTGGAATCAATAATGAATCTTAAACACTGTGATTCTTACAATTAAACTTAGAACCAAACCCCCTGGCATCAGGATAGTTATGTGTGACTCCCCTGCTATAAGAATACAGAAAATGAAAAAGAAAAAAAAATTAAATGTTAACCTCCAAAATGAATTAGGGAGAGATTATTCACAGAAGACTTTTAAACTTTACAGATGAATTATCTTAGAATTCTTTAAAACCAGTGCTTCTTTAAGGAATTGAAATCAGTGTGGTTACAGGACAGCCTGCGTCAAAATCTGTTTGTGTGTCTATGTGCCTGCCTGTGTCAGTGTGTTAGTTGTGTGTGCCTGTGGGAGTCTCTGTGTCTGTGTGTGTGTGCATGCATCTTTGAGAAAGAGATGGTTAAACATGCAGATTCTGAGGCCCAGCCACAGTCCTACTAAATCTGGCAGAATCTCTTGGGGTGAGGCTCTGGAATCTGTGTTAACGAGCTCATTGATATTTGAGACCCGCTGTTTTAAATAGTAAGCTTTCATAGTGGAATTTTAACAGTGTGTCAATTCATCAGAATTTGAGCTGGATTTCAGGTTTTTCAGGAACATAGCTGGACACCACCTGGAAGCATACATTGAGTGTCTCCTATTAGCTGGCATGGTACTCGAGCCTGGGGATGGGGCAGGGAGGACACACAGATTACTTACTGCTCAAAAAGGCACCGCTGTACAAGGACTCACCCCTGAAAAAGGCAGGCCTGTGTATAAGGGCGAGTGTGGGGTTGTAGGGGTGCGGGGGAGGCTTGAGAATCAGCTTCTGACTTCTCCCCAGGTATCTTTGCTTATGTCCTAAAACACCGAGGGTGGGCTGGTAGCACATACAGATGGGTGGTACAGCAGAGCAGACTCTGGAATCAGACTGCATTTGAACCCTGGCTCTGTCATTTATTTGCTGTCTGACCTTGAGCAACTTTCTTAACTTCTCTGAGCCTGGGGGATTTCAGGAGCAAATGCACGGAAGCAGTACTCTAGCACATTGTAAGGGCCCCCCCCAAAACATGTAGCTGTGTTTTTTCCCTTTTAAGAGCCAGCCTCTGGCAAAATGATTCAAACCTTTGAATCGTGTTCTTAAAGGCAGTGACGCTTAAAAAGCACAGACCACAGCATGGAGCTAGGTTAGTAGTTCATTTAAAAGTATTCACTAATTGTAGAGAATGTATGTTTGGTTTCAGTTTGAGCGGGTTCAGCAGCTACTAAAATGTTTTTTTACTGAACCATGAAGCAAAAGAACATTAATACTAGATCTGGTTCAGGGTTTAGCGAATTAATGTGGTTTGTTTCTGTTTGAGATTCACGATTCCATTTGGTTCAGTCTCTGGGCAGAGCTTCGTCTGATATTCCATCTTTTGGATTCTCACTGCTCCCACCCTCAAGCCTCCGTGACTGCAGGGCCCTCCTGCCAGACCCCATCACTGCCTGGTTCAGCTTCCTAACACATTTGTAAAACTAAGTCATTCATTTAATCAAAACCCTTCCCTGGCTACCCATTACCTTCAGGAAAAAGTATCCCAATTCCTCAGTCTGCCATAATCCAACTCCAAAGTGGAATCCACATTCCAGCCAGGCTGGAATCCTCAGAAGCACCAAACTGGCCATGCTGGGTACTTATTCCAGACCTTTGCTCAGATTTCTCCCCCTGCGTGGGAGGTACTGCCTTCTGTTCTCTGCCTGTCCTGATCTCTCCCGCTGCACAAAGCTTCAACACACACGTCTCATTCTTCAAGGACTCCAGTGCCCATTCATTAGCTTTGTACCTGGACTCCCACAGCCTCAGTCTGTTCTCCTTAGTTTGGCACGTTGCATATGTCAATAATTCAGCTATTCATTTCATCTGATATTTACTGAGAGCCTACCCAGTGCTGAGTACCATGCCGGGTGCTAAAGCTACAACCAAGGCCAAGGTGGACACGATGGCTCCGTCTAAATTCTAACCTCTGGAGGGCAAGGTCATCTCTTACACTTCTTTTGTGTCTCCCTCACTGCCTCCTAGCTGGGTGGTAGAAACGTTATGAGTCATCAATAGATACTTGGTGAATGAGTAACTGAGTTCAAAGATGGATCATTGCACTGATCATAAGATTGATTACCCAGTGCGGGCTTTTACCCCCTTGCTCCCAACTTGCTGGGTGTGCCTGGAGAAATAGATAACCTCTCTGTGTTTCAGTCCACATTCAACAGAGTAGGAGGCAACAGATCTTGGATAAAGCCAAAGGGCACCTTTCTGCTCTTCGATAAGGGCCTGGAACTATTCACCAACTCTTGGTGGGCAGGCAGCGGCTATGGGCAGCCTCTGTGCATCTTTCTCTCACTGCGTGTATTCTGTGTATCGGTCTAAACCCCCCTCCCCATAATCCCCCTGGTAAATTGAGTTCCTTAAGGGCAAAATGTTATTTTAAGGATATCTATTCTTCTAGAACAGTCCCTGGCACACAGTAGGAGCTCAATAAAAGTTTGGCAAAGGGAGGAATGGATGAAAGTGAGCTATCATCTTTCATTTTATTCATCACCAGCTGCAGCAGTTCACAAACCACCCCCATTTCCTTTCGCTTCCTTTAGGTTACACACCGAAAACCAGTGATATTGACTTGACCTCTCCAAAGCTGAGTGAAGGCTGAAAGGCAGCTGTTGCAGAGCTGTGTCCTAGAGAAACCACCTTCCTGCACAGGATGAAATGGAATCATCTATGTTTGGTATTAAAACCTCGCTGCCCCTGACGTCAAAGAAGGTCTGTGGCTTCGAGGGGACAGCAGAAACTCTGTTTCCGTAGCGCTATACAAATGACTGCCTGATGTTTTTGTTCCCACTTTTTTTTTTCTTGGCCTCCTTTCCAGGAAATGGACTAGAGGAGCTGGCAATTGATTAAAAATAGGCTTCGTGTGAGGAAAAAAAATACGCATTCGGCAAAATTAAAGTCTCCGAGCCTCAGAATGCTTGCAGCTAGCTATATTTAGGCCTGGAGATTAGGTCTCCTTCGAGCTGGCTGGAAAAAGTCTCGGGTCAAGGAAACTCTTTTCCTTCTATTGTAGGATCATCACCTCTTAAGTCTCGCGGCCTTGCTTTCTGACCGCATGGGACTGTTTCCTGATGAAAAGCTCAGTAAGTGGTTTTCTAGTGGCTTTGCCCTTGGAATCTCAACGCTACAGACCTGGGCAAGGCCTCGATCGCCGCCTGAGGCTGGTCCCCAGGCATCAGGTAGGTGAACAGCATTTCCAGCTCAAAGGTTGTTAGGGGCAGTGTCCCCATGAACCCTCTTAGTTGTCTGGTCCAATAGTTTATTTTCCTGGGGAAAAGGGTGTTCCTCTTTTTGATCCTTTTCAACACATGTCACTCCCTTGTCATCAGGTCTTTCATTCAAGCCCGGTCCTGTGCCGGGGCCTGAGGATACAGATAAGATGAAGTTGTGTTCTCTGCCTTTAGGGAGCCCAGAGTTTAGCAGAGCTCCTCATAGAATTCCTTTAGGGCCTTGAAGACGATCCTGGCATGACTTGCTTTAAGAAAGTCAGTTATTATGAAGTTCAGATTGACAGGAAGATAAATTGGGCCTGAGTCTCCACTTAAAAAAAAATTCACCTAAGGGCTCAGCTAAATGGAATTTAAAGTAGGATTTAGTTTATTCAGACCTTTTTCAGAAACATACCTAATTGTGGAGAGAAAGGTGTGCCCATAAGGAATCACTTCTCAGCCCTCTCAGCGGGCCTCCTCTCTCCTCCTGGGATCTCAGAACGGAAAGGGAAAGGAGAGGGGAGAGGAGAGCTAGCCAGAGGACAGGGTGTCAAAAGGAGGGGGGGGGGGAAACAGAGGGGAGGACTGAGCAGGGGGAGGGGGATGGACACGGGGAGGCAAGAGGAAAGATAGCAAACTAACCCCAATTCCCCTAGGACCTATTTTACATTCCTTTGATCATTTTTGGAAGGATGGGCTCAGGGAGTACAATTATAGCCAGCTCTCCATCACCGCTAAGGAGGGAAGTCCTTTACAAGTGTTAGTTATTATTACAACATGAATAATTGAATCTCCCAGATAATCCCCAAACCTCATTTGAGTCTTTAAGTTTCTCTTCCTCCACCGCCAAACCTTTTAACGAAATGAGACCGAAATGAGACCGGTGCTAGCAAAGAAAGTAAAAGGGCTGGCGTGAGTCCCCCCTTCTCCTCCCCCCGCCCCACTGCCTCTGGTCTGTCAGGTCTTTAATCCTCAAACCGGAGAAACTGGCCCCCCAAAACCATGAGTAGGGAGTGTGAGTGAGGAGGGGTGCACCCAGCTGACCCCTCTGGACCTAGCTCCATCCGGGCCCCTTCTGCCAACTCCTCCCTCCCTTCCGCCCTCCCCCTCCCCAGCACCCCTGCACTGAGAGCTGAAAGAAAATACGTGCATGGCAGGCACTGGCTGACAGACCCCGCGTACAGGGCCATTCACTTATGCTCTGCATCACCTGCTCACGCATTCCTGTCTATTCCACCTTCTAAATTGCTCTTAAAAGCACTCCTTGCTTTCCACCATCCCCAAACCAACTTAATCTAGGCTCTGTTCCCTTTGGCCTGGACTCTTGCAGTGGCCCCCTAGTAGCCTCCAGTCTCTAACCACTCAAATCCATCTTCCACGCTATACCCTTCAATGGCTCCCAGTTGCTCACAGGGTCAAGTCCAGAGGCATTCCTATGGCCAGTGAGCCCTCCGTGATCTGATCTGTGACCAGCGCTCTGCCCTCACCTCCCCCACAACTTCTGGGAAGACCCTGCCCACCTCCACCCCACTTGGGTTTGTTTCCTAACTCCCTCCTTATCCTTTAAGTCTCAGCTCCCACATCCCCTCCTCCTTGACACGCCCCCCCTCTTTGCCCCCAGCGACTCTGACTTCCAGTCATTTGCATAGAGAGGGTCTCCGGTACATCCCCAGATCCGCACCGCACTTCTCACACTAGACTGTAATCAATGGCTCACAGGTCGGTCATCCCTGCTAGTCTGCGAGTTTCTCCACAGGACTCTCTGTATTCCTGGCACCTAAATATGTCTTGAAAGAGAATAAATGATGTTTTAACAATTGAAGGGCAGAGTGCCAGAGTGGTTGTAGCAGAACTAGCACCAAAATCTAAGTTCTGTGAGGGCAAGGAATTTTGTTTTGTTTGCTGCTGAATCTCTAGCGTCTGGAACAGAGTCAGGCTATTTGTTGAACTTGGACTTAGACAGAACTGAGTATGAACCCAACCTCTACCATTTTCGAACTCTGTGTCACCTTGAACTACCTGTCTGTTTCCTCTGAGCCTCAGTCTTATCATCTGTAAAATGGGGATAATAATTCTACATACATCATAGGTAAGAATTAAATGAGATCAGATACTTGACAGCACCTAGCATGATGCCTGGCACAGAGAAGGCAAGTAATGCATGTCAGCTGAAATCCTTTGAAGACCAATGTCTTCTACTTCTCTGATCCCTACCGTGCGCCCTTCCCCGACCCTAGCCCTGCTCGTGCCCACTGTGGTCAAACCATCAGGGGCTCAGCACTCACTTGCCGCAGTTGTAGAGGTCACAGCAGAAGCAGGTGTTGCCCCGGATGCGAGGTGTGCAGAATCCACGGCTGAGGTGAGGGCAGTTCACCTGGGGACACACCACAGTGAGGAGGTGAGCTGGCACTGGATGGGAGGCGGGACCCTCTGGGATTGGCACTGTGAGTTAGTGACTGATGGAGACGGTAAGGATGGCTGTGAAATGAACACACCAATGCACGGGCAGGATGGGGCTGGGCAGGTGGCTGGCTGAACTCATGTGTGAGGCAAGTCACTGGGGAGCTGGGCTCACGTGCAGCCTCAGCCACAGCCCTCAGGGCCCCATCCCTGAAGGGTGGAGATGGAGAGGAGGAAGGACGGATGGAAGGACGGACAGAAGAACAAATGGATGGTAGGAAATGAGGATACAAGGGGCGGGAAATCAGGGTATGGGGAAAAGGGGACCAGATGGGAAGGAAGACAGAGGGGCCATCACATGCACTCTGAAGTACAATAGTACCTCTCGAGCTGCCTGGGTAAGGTTCCTCATAACCCTCGCGGAAGGAGAATTTTTGGTTGAGGAACTTATGACCTTATATAGGAAAAATAGGGTTAGGGGGACCAGGGTTACAAGTGAACCTATGGAAGTCATTATTAACATTTTTACAGTCACCAAGTTAACACAAGAATGCGAACACGATGAAATCCAGAGAACAGCAATGACATTTTACACATCTCGAGTTTGCAAAAAAGATGTAAAAATTAACTTCCATTTATCGTCTCTTATTTGTGAGAAATCTTCCAGGCTCTCCCCCGCCCCATATGGATGCAATGAAGTGCTTGTAAATTTGTTTCACTGTGTTATAGAGAATATTGGTGGTAAACACGCACTTTTTTCTATATTGGGTCCTTCATCCAAAAGCTCATGCCTTTCTGATAAGCTGTTGGCACACACATCTTTCTACTCTGTTCTAACCCGAGAATAGTTAGAAAAATGGTAAACTAGTGACTGGGTAAGGAAAATGGGGCAAGTGGATGGCACTGTTCACACCGTATGTTAAGGAAAACAGCTTCCCCTGAAGTTATGCAATGCAGTCACCATTTTATATCCACTTGCCACCTTTTTCTTTTTCTTCTTTTTTTTTTTAAGGCCTGTTTCTTTTTTTTGAAGTTTTTATAAAATTAATTAATTAATTAATTTACTTTTGGCTGTGTTGGGTCTTCGTTTCTGTGCGAGGGCTTTCTCTAGTTGCGGCAAGCGGGGGCCACTCTTCATCGCGGTGCGCGGGCCTCTCACTATCGTGGCCTCTCTTGTTGCGGAGCACAGGCGCCAGACGCGCAGGCTCAGTAGTTGTGGCTCACAGGCCTAGTTGCTCCGCGGCATGTGGGATATTCCCAGACCAGGGCTCGAACCCGTGTCCCCTGCATTGGCAGGCAGATTCTCAACCACTGCACCACCAGGGAAGCCCGCCACTTTTTTCTAACAGTCACAAGTTTACCATTTTTCTAACTATACTCGGGGGGGGGGCCCATTGACTTTCAATTTGAAGTTAATAGAGAACCAAATGGTCAAGGTTGCTAGAAGCACATGGTAGAGTTTTATATTAAAGGGCTCTCTGGATTGGAGAGAGGTGATTGTGAGCTGAAATGAAAGCTCTCCAAAAATGACCTGGAACCAAGCTTCACCTCACCGCCCACTGCCTCTGCTTCTGTGTGAGGCAACAAGGAACCCAAGGAGAGCCGTGCGGGGCAGGAGAGACACACCCTCACGTGTCCACTCAAGCATCATCAGACTGGCCTCCGGGCATGTCATGACAGGGGCCAGGCCGCCAGCCCAGGCCTCCCCAGAGCCTCAAAGTGGACCAGGCTTCTCAGTGACCCTCGTTTGGCTTCCTGACCCCTCCCACGTGTGGGACTCAGACTCTGCCTCCCCGGTCCAGGCCTGCTGCCTTGGTGGGGCTCCCACTTTTCTTCCAGCTGGACATCAAGTCCAGGCAGCTGAACCATCATCCACAGACATGGGGGAGGGACCTACCCTGTGGCCTCTGTACTCTTCATCTGTCCCTCTCGGGATCAAAGCCACACACTGAGAGGCTGCCTGCTGGGGTCAGAGGGGCAGCCTGTGGCCACAGAACAAAGTAAATCTGATTAGGCCTCATGAGGCTCTAACCTATGACCGTGGCCCCATTAGCACTGTGCTCTGACCCACTGAACAAATCAACTAAACATACCTTGTAGCAAGCTGTAGGCCCGGGAAAAAGAGTAAAAGAAAGGGGGTTCCAGGCAGAACAGGAGACTTTCCCCAAAGGTAAGACGTGCAGCCTCCTTCTGGCTCTTACCTCCTCAGCTTCCTTCTGGGATGTCTTGGGCACATAGTGGCACCGGTTAGCATAGAGTGGTTTCAGATCCTGGAAACGGAAACACCAAACCAAATGGGTTTTGGCTTTGGAAAATAGAGCAGCAAGTGCTCTGACTGGTAATAAAAGATTTGAAT
Organism: Balaenoptera physalus; assembly: GCF_965194825.1. Taxonomy (NCBI): domain Eukaryota; kingdom Metazoa; phylum Chordata; class Mammalia; order Artiodactyla; family Balaenopteridae; genus Balaenoptera; species Balaenoptera physalus. The sequence continues at coordinate 105,574,676 of NC_138903.1, forward strand.
ACACACACACACACACACACACACACACACACACACCCCAGAGCAGGTAGTGGGTTGGGTTGATTTCTGAAAGCTGCCCATCTAGGGAGGCTGAGAATGTGAGGATCAGATAAAAATGTTTTAATAACTGCTTTCTATTGGGCCACTTGGTTAATGAGAAATTAGGAAATTGACTGAGAAGTGGGTTTCTTGAAATTTCCGCTCTGGTTTTCTTTTATTTCTAGTCTTTGTCTCTTTGCAAAGAGTCCCCAGGGAACAAAAGTCAAAACTCCAAGTTATTGCAACATCACACTCCCAGTCGGAGGGAGGCCAGCTCCAACAATGAGGATCCATTATCACCTGGGGACAGGACCAGGGCTGGCTGCCGCGTACACCCTGCTGTCATTGCCACAGCTTTTTCAGAAGGAAGAGCTCAGGAAGCGAGCCCCAGTGGGGTGGGTAGCCATGGAGCCTGCTGGAGATTTTAACTCAACTGAACTATGAGCCAATTTCACTCAACTACACAGATTAAAGACAGTGAACTCCAAAAATACCACTGAAGCCCAGAAAACTAACATGGGGCTCAAGGACAGTTGACTAACGCTGCTGACTTGGGCAGCTTCCTGGTGAGGGAGCTCTCAGACACAGGGACTGGGGTAGAACAGACAGGTGCAATCCAGTGCTACCTGGAAACTGTCAGTCAGCGGATGCTGCCCACTTTCCGGGGGACACTAAACATCCCCTGACTGGTAGGGGGCTTCGACCAAAAGCAGGTTAGCACAGGACAAGCAGTTTATGCAAACTGACCTTTGGAACTTGGCCAAAAGCACCTTGGCAGAGGGAGTTTATCTATTGCCCCTCCTTCCCCCTAAACCCACTTCTCTCACCGTTTTCAATAATCCTGGTGGCTGCTTTTCCCCACACATGTGATTGAGCATCTCCTGTACCTGACACCCAAGTGCCTCCTGCCTCCCTGCCTGCTGCCCCGTCAAGGACCTAGGACCTTCCATCAGCTGCTTCTACATGAATGTCCTGACCGCTCCATGTTCTGAAAGTACACTGCCCTGTGGGCTCAGCCTGGAGTCAGGCTGGAAAGGAATGAGGGTTCTTATGGTCACTGCCGGCAGGGTTTATTTTCCGAGTTTGGGCAGTGGCAGAAGTCATCATCATCCTGCCGAAGGGGAGGCTTGATGTGCTGGTCGAAGCCCTCCTGACCTCCTGGTTCTGCAAAGAGCATTCAGCCACCAACTGCCTAAATGAAGACAGACGTGTGTGTGTGATGGTCCCCCATATGCTGCCTCTGGATGCTCTTGTGCACTGAGGCCCCAGGGGAGGAACAAGCCCATGTGACTGGGAGGTAAGAAAAGGCCACTTAGCCAAGGCAGCCTTTTACATCCGAAGGGCTAGCAGCTCCGGAGTGGAGGGCTGGCCACGAGACTGCTTTCTGCTGAGTGTCAGCGTGCTCTGGGTGAGGCCCTCTCAGGGCGCGTTCACACCCATTATTTCATACCATCCTCATGTTAACCCTGAGAGGCAACTAAGTTACTATCACATCCAGGTGGAAGAGGAGAGACTGTGGCACGAGGAGGGAAAGGGATTTTCCCAGCTAGTTAATTGCTATATTCGGGGAGGGGAAAGGAAGGAAATTGGAGACAAGAGAGAGAAGGAATGAGACACATTTAGAGGGGGGTCAGGAGGTAGGTCTTAAGGGGAAGCGCATATGCCCCCAAGCCAAAGGACAGGGCACCAGGAGGTTAAAGGGCCCCAACAACAGGAAAGGCTGGCTCTAACCCACCCGAGCGGTGCTGGGGTCCAAATGTGCCTTTCATTTAAACTGGCCAACAGACATCACCATAGATTAATAAAGCCTTCTCCCTCAAAACTGTCTGGGTACCAGTGAGGGCTGGCAGATGTCTTAGGACAGGTACAGTGTAGGCAAAAAGGTGTTCTCAAAGCCTTACCCCAACCTCCCGAATCAAACGCTCTACTGCAAGCCACTAACGGCAGGAGGTACAGACGGCCTAGACTCAGAAGCTGGAAGAAACTTCCAATAAATATAATTTGGATTTTTCTCCCATTGCCTTTGGATGAGGCCAGTGATCAAAACCTTGAGGAGTTTAGGAGTCAGGGAAATGCAAATCAAAACCACAATGAGAAACCACTTCATACCTACTAGGATGGCTAGAATTAAAAAGTCGGATAATAACAGGAGTTGGCAAGGATGTGGAGAGACTGGCACACTCAGATACTTCCAGTGCGAATGTAAAACGGTGCAGTCACTTTGGAAAATTGGCAGTTCATCAAAAGGTTAAACGTAGTTACCATATGACCCAGTACTTCCAATCATAGGTATATACTCAAAGGAAATGAAAACATATGTCCACATAGAAACTTGAACACAAATGTTTATAGCAGCATTATTGATAACAGCCAAGAGGTGGAAACAACCCAAATGTCCATCAACTTGTGAATGGATAACCAAAATGTGGTACATATATACAATGGAATATTATTAGACCATAAAAAGAAAGGAAGCAATGATACATGCTACAATATGGATAAATCTGGAAAACATTATACTAAGTAAAAAAAGTCAGGTTGCAAAAGACTACATGTGATATGATGCCATTAACAGGAAATGTTAATTAATATAGGGAAATCTATAGAGAAAGTAGATTAGTGGTTGCCTAGGACTTGGGGGAACAGGGGGAATAGGGAAGTGATAGCTAAAGGGTATGGGGTTGTTTGGGGGATGAGAAAAATCTTCTAGAATTGACGTGATAGTTTGCACATACCTGTGAATGTACTAAAAGCCACTGAATTATATACTACCATCTGAAGATGGGTAAATTATATGGGACGTGAACTGTATCTCAATAAAGATGTTTAAAAAAAAACATTAGGAGTGGGAGGAGGAGGGAAAAGGAGGAAGCCATTTTAGCTCATGATGCCATGAAAATCTACTGCAGGCTTCTTGGCCACTAGGCCTACGTTGCCATGGAGACTGCCTCAGCGTGAAGAGTGCTTGTCAAATGGGGATAATAACACCTGCCCTACATATCTCACAGGATTGCTGTGGGTCTCAAATGAGATAATAGATGTTAAGGCATATTGAAACACTAAATTCACTACACAAAAACAAGGAATTATTGTTATTAAGATGGCGCCTGTTGAAACAAAATAGCACACATACTATGATTGTCTACAAGCATGCTACAAAAATAGGTATATACTCAGAGGGTAACATGCAAACATTGCATATGTAATAGAATTGCTATGTTAGGGTGGTAGGATAGTGGATGTTACAAGTTCCTGTTGTGTCACTTGCCTTTTCAAAAAGAAAAAGATGAAGAAAAAGATGGCTCTCTCAGCTAAACTCAAAAGGGATGAGTCTGATATAGGGGCCGACATATTCCTGACTCCAAAAGAAAACTGGGCAAAAAGCTTCTCTCTTCCATCCCATATTTTTCCCCCTGCCCAGTAATTATCTCCTGACATGCCAGCACTGACCATAGGAATTCCACTAATCTTGGCAAATGAGGGACTGACTCTTATGTCTAGGAAGAGAGTCCAAGAGCAAGTTGGGATTGAAATAATAATGTTGCAAATCATCCTTTCCCAGATCCATCCATACCCAGGACACTCCCTCAGGATGACCTGCACTATTAGCCAACGACTGAAATGGAATAAAATATGATTGATCCACACAATATTCTGATAATACAATTTTTCTCTAATTCAATTGTTTTAGAAAACATATAATTCCAACTAGTTCATAGGATGTTTTCATTTTCAATGTTGGTTCACTTGGGGGGAAAAATGAGTATCTGAGGTTTTTGTGGCAGCTCAGTAAGCTGCTTGGCTTGCTCTCGATTTGGGTTTGTGGGCCAGATCAGGGCTATACTATGACCTCCCTGGGACTTTTGCCTTTTGTGGACAGCTTCCTCCATTAAAAATTGTTGAGGGCTTCCCTGGTGGCGCAGTGGTTGAGAGTCTGCCTGCCAATGCAGGGGACACGGGTTCGAGCCCTGGTCTGGGAAGATCCCACAGGCCGCGGAGCAACTGGGCCCGTGAGCCACAACTACTGAGCCTGCGCGTCTGGAGCCTGTGCTCCGCAACAAGAGAGGCCGCGACAGTGAGAGGCCCGCGCACCGCGATGAAGAGTGGCCCCCGCTCGCCACAACTAGAGAAAGCCCTCGCACAGAAACGAAGACCCAACACAGCCAAAAATAAGATATAAATAAATTTATAAAAAAAAAATTGTTGAAAATGATATTTCATTTATTTTGATTATATCTTATGACTGCATTGGTATAAAGACAAATTTCTATTATGTGTGAAAACTTTTTTTTTGGCCTAAAAGCTCATCATTTTTCCTCTGACTTGAAAAGAAATGATCATATTTTTCTGGGACCCTGAAAGTCCATGGGTCACAGGCACTGTTGTCTACTGAGCCCAATGGAGAAGGCGGCCCTAGGCCAGATATCTGGAATTGCAAGAGATGGAAAGCGCCGACCGAGGGGTGAGGGCTCCTGCAGGGAGCCCTGTGGGAAGGACCCGAATTCCTGGCTTCTCCAAGAAGGAGCACAGGTTTGGGTTTCAGGAGTAAAGTAGCCTTACTCGAGGCACAGCTTCTCCAGAACAGGAAGCATTTGGCGCCTCAGCTCCAGGACTGGGCTCGTTTTGGAGACTTCCAGCTCTGGGGCTTTCTCCGGATCCCAATCACATCACTCCTCTCCAGCCATGAAGACAGCGAAGTTCAGGTATCCTAGAAGAGGTGTCTGTCCTCATGGGCTGCTCTTGTCACTGTTGGAGGTGGGGGAGGTCAGCTACTGCCACCTCCAAGGCTCTCAGGAAGTCATGTGGCTTCCTGCGGCTCTCTCCCTACCTCCTCACTCCCAACACCAATTCCAAGCCAGTCCCCTGGCCCTTGCCTCTGACTTTTCCAAATCTCACCCACATGTCAACAAAGGCTTAGCTCCAACCCCTCCACCACTGGGAAGCCTGCTCTGATCCAAGGTAAACCACTTGGGCACTTAGAGTTTATATGCCCAGCTTAGACCAATTTCTCTAGATGCCCGTGTGTGTCCAGGGATGTCCTCATTTTGACATCACCTCCTTGAGGCCGGTGATGTCACCTCCCTCTCCTGTACCCCTCACAGCCCTTAGCACACACCCAGCACACACACACTCGATGAAGCCTTGTTGTATTGCCCATTTACTTTAACCCAGGACTAAAAATACTCACAATGTGTCTGGCAGCGAAGACCCCATCGACTATGGCACAACAAAAGGCTGCAATCACACCAAAGCTGATAAAGACGATGGAAGCCACCAGCTGTGGGAGTAGGGGTGGGGAACAAAGCAAAAGTGTCTGTTAGCCTTCCACTCTCGCTGCTTCTGGAGACAAGGCGATCCCCAAGAGACCGCCAGCCAAAGCAGAACTCTGGTCTGCCACCCCGTGTGAAGTGTGAATGCCCTTTTCAGTCACGCAGCATGAGTGGGAGCAGGGGGAGGGGGATGCGGAGAAGGGGCCATTGAAGCACTTCTTACATTTTCAGGGCAAGCTAAGAAATTCACTCCATGAGTCTATGAGCGCCCAAGGAAGAGGAGGCTGAGGAATTAGACTGCATGGCTCTTCCATTCTCAGACTCAGAAAAATGTTAGACCTTTGACATCATGAAGTCCCACCCCCCTATTTTATTTATTGTGGAATTGGAGGCTCAGAGAGCGGAAGTGGTGTGCCCAAGGTCACTATCCAGTCTATGGAAGAGCCTGTGCCCACCAACTCCTAGTCCAGTGTTCTTCCCAAGCCCTCGTGGTGGGCAATGATGAAAAAGGGATGATTCTGAGGCCCTGCACAACCCTACATGGCCCTGCACCACTGAAGAAAGAGAACACTCAACTTATTACGGCTTAGGTGTCAAAGACATTTTACAAGGGTTGAAGTCTCTGAAATTGATCAACTCTGTGTGGTACATACGAAAAAATTCAAGTAAGAGAAATGTTTGCTGGAACCAGACTGCCCTCTTCTCCTATCGTGTTAGATAACAGAAATTTTCCTAATACTTTGTCTTCCATTACAAGGGCGATACTACAACCCAACGTGGGGGTAGGTGTTTCAAGGCGTAACCAGGGGCAGGGATAGGTACTGCCTAAGCCCACCATCTGTCCGTGTTGACCCTCAAAACACCCTCTTTGAGGTGTTTGGGGGGTAAAGTAGAGAAATAGCATGGCATTAAGCTGCTCCCCAGGGAGAAGGAGGAAATCAAAGTCAAGGCCACCCTAAGGTGGCCTCCCATCTCACAGGCTAGCCTCCCATCGTCACAGGCTAGAAGGTAATACTGATCTCCTTTGGGAGTTGTTCAGAAACCTCGCCCCATAAATCTCACTTCACAGCACTACAGAGAGTTGGTAAATAATGGATGAAAGATGTCATGAAATTGGCATTATCAGCTATGCGATGATCAGCTCTACAATTAGAGCTCCCTTGTCATTTTGAATAATTTAAACCCAAAGTGCAAACACAACTGGCAGCGGAGAGCCCAGGTGAAATGGAAGAAGAGAACTATTAGAACCCCCCTGAGGGCGATTCCCTACATTGCTGGGGGGAGAACACATGGTTAGAGTTCCCTGTCCCTGGAGCTATTACGTTATCTGATTAAACTTGCTGTTAAATAGACCCTAGCATCAGTCTAGATGCCACAGTGACTTGTACGGGGAAGCCTAATCAGTCCACCATCTGACCACTCACCAGGCATCTTGATTTACAAGCCCATAAAGCTGCAATATGCTTGCAATTCGGTCTGTACCATCTTCTCTTGCCCTCTAGGAACCCTTCTCAGCCTGAAGCAGGAAAATACAACAGCCTGCCCTTGCGGGCCCCCATTCGGACATAGAACTTTGTGAGTTTTACCTCCTGTTATATGTGTACCCTTCCTCTCAACCTTACACATACTTAGCTTTGAACTATGTATGGGTAATGGGAATACTTGAGGTTGGCTTCGTAATTTCATTTCGTCTTCTTGCGCCCTAAATATATTTGTTCTGTTAATTAAAGTCCCCTAGATTGGAATCTCCTAAAAGGCAGGAACCCTCTGCGAAAACTCCTCTCCAAGATTATGCATCAGAGAGGAAGGTGTGAGGGTCACCAGTGAGCCAGGGCTGCAGCAGCAGGAATCAAAGAAGCAAAGGCATCCGATGCGAGGACAATTGGCCTGACTGGATAGGCTGGCGCACTCCTTTGCGAATGAGGAGAAAAGCAAAAGGCAAGATCCAGATTATTCCATCCCTGTGACTTAAGGAGACTAGCTGGGCCACTGAGGGAACATCAGGCAGGGTGAGAACAAGTCCCATACCACAGGGTCACTTTAAAACAAGTTCCCCGGAGGCTTAGGAGAAAAGTAAAGTAGCTGTTTCTTTTGTGGCACAATTTGGGCAACCTTAAGAAATGTGTCACTTATCCACAGAAATGTTGAGCTTTTTCAGATGAAGAATTTGATTCTACAGCGATGAAAACTTACCATCTGCCGTTTGTTCTCCACGAGGTTTGATCCGATGATTCCAAGGAACGATCCAAAGCCGAGCTGCAAAGCAACATGGCACAGATAGCACGTGGGAAGATGGTTAGCCTGACCACACGGTCGTTCCACCCCTGGGATACAATTCAGGATAACAGAAAATACCCGGGGTACAGATGCTAAACCCGTGCAGCTGTTACTCACACAAATACAGTATGAGTAAGAAAAGTATTTCTCCCACCATTTGCCAATTTTTCCTCGTAGATATGAATCACACCTAAAAAGAAACTCGTGCGCCCAGAAGCTAAAAGTAAAAGTCAACCATAGCTTTTCAGAGCCTGCTTATATCAATTTCAATATCCATTACCTAGCATGTGACTGGTGAGTCAGTAAGAGACGGATAATGGTGAAAAGCACACATGATATTCTGATCTTTATCTTTTCTTTGAAAAGAGACCTTCTATCCTGATGCACGAATTACAAAATAAAGGTTTGAAATAGCGATTTTTGATGCATCAGGCACACTAATCAAACCCAGGAAGTACTTTAGCAATCAGCAAGCACCTTAACCTAGACTTAAAAAAAAAAAGAAAAGAACTATTTTTTTTGAAAGCCTGTATTTGTGGTTGACCCACTGCAATTTATGTTAGCACTTATTCACCTCTTCTTCCATCTCTGCTTCATTTATGGACAGAAAGCATTCATTAAAGGGTGAATAGAAATGGCAGTGTAAAACCCTGAAAAACAATTTCCCCGTCTAAGCGGCTGGGATGATGGCTCGGGGTAGCAGATTCCACTTTGCTCTCAGTTCTGCCATTAGTGGATTGAGTCTGCCATTCGCAGCTGAAAATGATCACTAACCGATGGCTGCTGTCAGGGGTGAAAGTGGAAGAAGTAAAAAGTGGTGGGAATGGACCAATAAATCTTAACACAAGTCCAGCAATGTAGTTACATTTCTCTTGAGCCTCACTAAGGATCTGGCTTTCCATCTGCCGCCTTGCCTTGGCTCACAGGGACATCTCTTTCAGTCTGAGGCCCCCAAGCCTTACACCAAGTCTTGGAAATCTAATGGACCCAAGGGCTGGGCAGGAGCCTGGTGGGGCAGTGTAGGGGGACTGGGTGCCTGCCTCAGAAACCCAAGCATGAAAGAGAATGAAGGGAAGGAGTGAATACAAATTTCCAAGGACTCATTCTGCAGGGCCACTCGGCCAGCAACCCCTCTCGAGAAATAGAAGCTGAAGAGCATGAAGGTGTAACCTATGCCATCCCAGACTCTACTGGGAACATCCTCACTCAGCGGTTAAATTGTCTGTCTCCCGCCTGGTCTTATTTGAAATGTAATTAAAATGTGTTGTGATGAAGTATAGTGATTAAAACCTGGTCATCAGACTAGCCTGGCTTCTAACCCCAGCTCTTCCACTCATGGCTGTGTGACTTGAACAAACTGACTGACCTCTCTAAACCTCAGTTTCCTTATCTGGAAAATGGGGACCATAGTAGTAGCTGTCTTATAGGATTTTTGTAAGGATTAGCCAGGATAATACAGTCAAAGAACTTTGCACAGGGCCTGGCACACAGTAAGTACTCAGTAAATACGAGTTCTTGTTCTAGTGATTATTATTACTATTTTTAAAGACATTTAACTTTGGGGCAGCTCTAACCTGATCTGAGCTGGTAAATCCTATCATTATTTGCTCTATTTCATAAGAGTTTCGTATTCTGTCTTATCTCCCCTCCCAATATGTTGCACAGCTTTTATTTTTCAGGAAGAATTCCATGAATAGCCTGTGCTTATGACACTCTGGGCCATTTGTGGAGACTGAAAGAAAGTCAGAGGGCAGTTTCTTACATGGAAAATAAGTCCTTTCACTGAGCAGTTCATCTGTTTCCACAGATATTCACTGAATGTTCTTCTGAGCCTCAACAGCAGTCTTTGCCTTAAGACGGGAAGCAAAGACACTCGCTCTTCCTGACACTCTCAAATAACTCTCTGATGGCAGTGACCGGAAGAGGTGGCCTGAAGCCTCATGGAATTGGCTGGAAAGACAAGGTGCTCTGGGACTGGAAATCCCAGGCCAACCAGTTACTTCATCCAGTTCCCTCCCCTTTCCTTCCATTCCATTTCTATTCCACTCCAACTCATTCCATTTTCTAACACTCACTGAGTACTTTTGGGAGATAAATAAATGACATGGCCCCTACCCTGCAGGAGTGCATAGTCTAGTGAGGGAGAGACAGACTGTGACTTAAGGACCACAGGCGAGGTAGAAACAAAGTGCTGAAGGAGCAGAGAATAATTCATTTTGTATTATACCCTTGGCTCTGCTACTTATAAACTGTGTGACCTTGGGCTAGTTCTTTAGCCACTCTTGTGCTTCGGTTTCCTCACCTATTAAATGGGAATCATAATGGTCCTGACCACACAGGACTGCTGTGAGGATTAAATGAGATAAGGTATGTACGTAGCGTGACCTGCATAAGGTAGGCTGCTAAATACATATACATGGTCGTTCTCAGATCTCACAGAGGGGATAAATGGGGTCAAAGACAGGTAGAGTTCACCAGGTGGGGAACTAATATCAACTGAGTCCTTGCTGGAAGAATTCATTCATCTGGATGACAGGTTTATGAACTAAGTCACCAGTATCACTAAAACTACCTTACATTTGAAAAGCATTTGAATTTAAAGAAGCGCTTGCCCTCTACCTTGGTCACAGTCATGTTAGGGAGTTCGGTGGAGCTCATATCATTCCCATTTGATAGATAGCAAAATGGAGGCCTAGAGAATTGTATGGACTCGTCCCCTCTTACAGCAAGTTCACGGCAGGGCCAGGACGAGCCCTCAGATTCCCTAACAGCTGGTGTTCTTCCAGCCACACTTTGCTGTATTTGTGGTCAGTGTTAGCAGAATAGTGACCTTCACCGCTGCCCCCCAGGGAAGAAGTTCCCTGTAAGGATGGAGCGAGAAGTCCTATTTGAGGAAGAGCTGAGGGGGTGAAAGTAAAGAAGGAAAAATCAACAGAATTTCCTGAAAATGGGCAGCTGCTTCTAATCAACTGTTTGCTCTCCTGAGGCCTCAGAAAGGTAAGCTCTGTGGTCCTCGCTCGAGAACTGCCCGGAATCATGGAATGTTCAGACCTTTGGAACTCCATCTTGACTCCCCATTACCTGAACAAATAACCAGTTTGCTTTGTTTTGGCTGCCCTCCACTTGTAGAAGAAAAAAAGGCAAATCATTAGAACTCAGATTCAAGAGCTCTTTTTAGGCTGCACCCTATAATTTATGCCTATTCCCATCCACTGGGACTGAGGTGCAAATGGATTAATCATTCAACAAGTATTAATTGGACATCTACTCTGCTAGACCTGTGATCTGGAGGCCAGGAAGCGGGGTGGGGTATGATACCAAGACCAACCAGACTCAGCCTCGAGGAGCTGTAACTAGATAATGGGTCCACAATCCCTTTCTGTAATCCTGAAATCAACAAAGCTCTTAAAACCAAAAGGGTTTTTGGTAACTAACTTGGTGGCAAAACCTGACGTTGAACTGACGTGAGGTTATTTTATAACGTTTATCTACTTAGTGTAAAAATTCACAGTTTATTGTAGAAAGATGAAGGTGCTTGATTATGGGGTATATCTCAAGACCCCACTGGGATGTTAGATAATATATGATATATGCATTCTATTATCTTTCTGAAATTTAAAACAAAACAAAACAGTCTAAATTTGCAAACACATCTGACCCAAGGGTTCAGAAAAGGGATTGTGGACCTGTATAAACAAAGCTAAATGAGAATATAGCCCAACATCCCACAAAGCAGAATGTGACTGTTTCCCAAGAACTATGAGCGGAAGGAAATCTACGGTAGGGAGTTCAAAGATGGTAGGCACCACTGTGGATCCCAGTAGCTGAGAAATGTCCCAGCTGTGTCTTTAAGTTGGAATAGGACAGAGCATTTGGATAAACAGAGAGAGAGAGCACAGGGAGGCTGTTCCAGCCCAAGTCACGTTCAGGGGACTGTGAATTGACAATTTTGGTAAAAGAAAGGTGTGGGAGACCAGGCCAAGGGCATCTTCAGAGAGCTTTGAATGACAATGCTAAGGAGGCAACAGGAAGCCAATGAAGGTTAGTCTTATCTAGCAAATCAACACTCAAGTGTCATCTCTGAAATGTACTTACTATGCTAGGAACTTTATCTTAGAATGATCTTATATTTTAGAAACATTTTCAACAAGAGGTAGAAAAAATTTCTGCCTAATTCACAATAAACCACAAAATCCCACTATCCAGACCTCCTTCTATTTCCTGAACATTCAAGTTAGTCAAAACTCTGCTGGATTTATCAAGAGTCTTCACGTGTGAAGCTGAAGCCACGCTGGCCTAGAGAAGGTTTCTGGCCTATTGACTGTTTTGAATGACCCCTGTTGTCTCTGCCTCCTACTACCCCATGGCAACTCTGATATAATTTTCAATTAACTGGAACCCCCCCCTTCCCCCGCCTGGGAGAGGGGACAGAAGCTCCTGGTTTCTTTCCTGAAAGAAAACCCAGGCTGGTGTGGGCCCTAGCAGTATAACAGCTGGGGGAGAAGGTTCTAGAGTGAAAGGCTTTCAGCACTGATCAGGTGGCCAACTCCATCTTGTGGGTTGCATGGGAAACACATGTAGAGGCCTCGTTCTCCTGGATGTAAGGTTAGAGAGCTATAGAGAAGGAGCTGGCTCTCTCCCCTGCCTTTTCCATCTTCATACAACTGAGGCTCTTGGCTTTTTTTAGGCCTCCAGAGTAGAAAGCTCACTGGAACTCTTCTGGAACGGACTATGTCTTGAACATTCGAGGACAGTAAAAATCCCAAGCCAGTTTGTCTTTCTGTGTTGGTTTTAATTTTTTAAAAAATTTACATTTTAGCCTGTACAGATGAGCACATCTTTAAAGATGCCTGTTGCATACATGTCTTAGGATGATGATACCACATTCTAGCTCAGGTAGAGTAGCTAACACCCTATCATAATACACCTCACTGTACAAGGGCATCTCGTTTGGCAAAATAAAGATGGCTCAGAAAAGTTTTGCATGACTTAAGAGTTATGCAAACACGATTATATTTTTCAATGCCTGAGATCTCAATATTTAAATGAATTGTATGGTAAGTAGTCTTTAAGTCGTCTTTAAATCTAGTAACTGCTCCCCAATTTGTTTGTTTTAAAATTTTAAATTCTCGTGTACACATTTAACCAGAGTCCTAAAACAGCAAAGTTCCAAATAACCTGACATTTTCCCACAAATCTATACAATGGTCTTTATATTCAAACTGACCAATTTGATAGTGTGGAATCTGAAAATGCCACATTTTGCTCATTCTGGTTTTATTGCAAGCGTACTTTGTTTATTGTGTTTTAGTTCTCCAGGTGGTTGCCGACCCACCTGAATTAGACTCCCCTGGGGTGTTTATTAAAATACACACCAAGGTGGGGAAACCACTGGCTTAGAGTTTATATAATACCTCTCTAATAACCAAACTATTCAATTAGTGAAAGCACCCCAGTCCCGGATAAATCTGGATTCTCAGGCACTTATTGTTTCAGAGGTATGAGTTGTTTATTGTATTTGTTATAACATGATCTGACCTATCAACTCAAATGGATTTTTCTGCTCTTCAATCTGCAGTCTTCCCCCCTTCACTTCCTATAATTAAAACCCATTTTAAAGAAACAATCTACAGGAACTATAAAAGCAAAAAAATTAAGGTTAAACCATAGGGCACACTGCTAGGGCTGGCTCTCCTATTAACATTTCCATATTAGCTCTTAGCCAGACGCACACGCACAGACACACGCCCCCACTGCTTCAACTTCCAGTGCTAGCTGAACGTCAGGTACTCCAGTAACAACAATCACGCGCCCTCCTTCCTTTGTTAATGTATTCCAACCCAGCCACCCACAGGCAGATATTCTACAGAGAAGGTTCAGAGGCACCGTTCATGAATAGTAGTTGCTACTCTTATGTGACATGGAAAATACCTTCCTCTCACCCAGGGAGAGTCTGAATCTTGGCTTGAGCATTTGCTCATCAGTCAGAAACCTTTTACTAAATGCAGCTACCTGAAGCCCACGAAGTCACGCAGACCCTATAAATTGCTTTCCCAAGCCACCAAAATGCAATCTTACCCCCCCCTTCCTCTGTCCCCCGCCCCTCTTGTGTTTAAAAATAAAAGCCAAGTCTGCTGATGACTGGTTTTCTTGCCTCACCACAGGAAGTGGACCGGGTGAGTTCTCACATCACATGCTTAGCAGAGGGCACCAGACGGTGTCTGTGGGACACCTGCCCTCGGCTCGGCTCAAGAGCTGCGAAGGAACTTCCCGGGAAGGGCGGGGGGCCTTCAGCAGCTGGGCCCCCGTGTCAGGCCCCGGCTCCTGCTAGGGCTATTGAGAAGGCTGACTGCGGAATCGGTGACCTAGGCAACAGGCGTCAGGCTTGGTCACTCACGGCGCCGGTTTGTCGAAGGCATCCATCTTTAATCCCTTCCCCTTCCTTTGCTTCTCTTTCCAACACCCCCCACTCCAAAAAAAGAGTAAAAAAGAAAAGAAACAAAACAACAGCAACAAAGCCGTCTGCCCTCCCTGATAACCTAAAATGTAAACAACAAAAACCCATCCTAACCTTCCTTCCCGCTCTCTAGCAGTTACAATTGGGAAGTCATTTAGTTGATATTCAAAATACGATCCAACCTCTAGAGTTAGGTTTTAGGGTTCAATAACAGTGTGTGTAGATCCAAATGAGGTTTTTGTTTGGTTTTCTTTTTCTTTTCTTTTTTCCTCAATTATATTGAGGTATAATTGGCAAATAAAATGGTATATATTTCATTTCATTTCATATACAACGTGATGATTTGATATAAAATGAGGTTTTGTACGCAAAGACCAGAGTGGATTGCATGCAGCCCGGGGGTGGGTAAAACAATCCACTGAAGTATGGAAAGAAACTATTTGAACTCTTGTTTCCTATTTTTTGTTTATCTGAAAGAATAAGAAAGAAATTACGCGTTACAGATACTCAATGAACAGACTGTCACTGGCGCCCTCCCTCGGTGTGAATGTCAGGTGACAAGGCGAGAGCTATCGTTCTGGAGGAGGGCAGGCTCCAAGCAGCAAAGGGTTGGTGGTGGGGCAGTTTGCGTGTGCCCGGATAGTCTTATCTAGTCTTCACTAAACTAGTCCCAAGAAAATGGACAAGGAGTTTGGAAAGACTCCTGTTGATAAACCAGAGTTGAAGATGACCCTAATAACGTAACACAGCGAGAAAATGACAGAGCTGACCCTTGGAACTCTCAGGGTGATCTCTTTGTCAGCCACACTGTGAGATCACATTAAAAAAACAATGATGGGGCTTCCCTGGTGGCGCAGTGGTTGAGAATCCGCCTGCCAATGCAGGGGACGCGGGTTCGAGCCCTGGTCTGGGAAGATCCCACGTGCCGCGGAGCAACTGGGCCCGTGAGCCACAACTACTGAGCCTGCGCGTCTGGAGCCTGTGCTCCGCAACAAGAGAGGCTGCGATAATGAGAGGCCCGCGCACCGCGATGAAGAGTGGCCCCCGCTCGCCGCAACTAGAGAAAGCCCTCGCACAGAAATGAAGACCCAACACAGCCATTAATTAATTAATTAATTATTTAAAAAAAACAAACAACGATGCCCATGACAATCTGTTCATGTCTGAGAAGAAAGCCCAAAATATTCAAAATTATCTAGTAAGCTATTTGAAGTAACGACTTACAGCCACTATCTTTAATGAGATTTCATGCGAAGTGCGTATCACTCCTTGAAATTTTAGTTAGTCTTAGTATGAAGATATTAAAAATTAAAGTGTATTTCATTTTAATCTAATTTTTGAACTTCCATTTTTGTATGTTTTATGAATATGCATATAATTTGTAAATGAATAAATACACATATTTGAGGAGTAAACATTCCACATATTTTTCCTGAGAGGAGGGCAGGATGACTTTGGAGATCAGTGCTGTGCGTCACAGACTGTCAAGCTGCAAGGGTCCTCAGATTTCAGGTAAGGTCAGGTGACCCCTATTATATATATATAGGAAAGCAGATGCCCAGAGAGGAAAGGACCTCAGCCTAAGGTTAACACTGCTAATTAGTAACATGTCCTAGACCAGAAAACTGAGGTCCTAAAGAGTGAGATGACTTGCTCAGGATCACACTGCTAGTTAGGGATGGAGCTGGGATTCTTCTGAGTCTTAGTCCAGTGCTCTTCGAAACCAGCCCAGAGCTGTTTCTCTATATAAAGGTAGAGATATATAAAGGAGGAAAACTGAGCAAACACGGAAACTCAAACAGAATTGAAAACCATCAGAGTAGAACCAAATGTCTGTAGCCAGCAAGCTACTGAGACCTACCTATGCCTTTGATACTCACAATAACTCCCGGGTAATAACCTCCAACAGTCACATTCTGGGTCCTGGTGGTTGCGGCGAGGCCCACCGTGAGAATTAACACAGACACAATAAGCAAAGTCACGGTGACATAGATGGAGTTTCGTTTCCTCCGATTAAAGGCTCCTGAAAGCACACAGAGAAACTGAAATTGCTCATTTCGGCTGGAGAAGGGATGGACTTACAGAAAAAAATCACTAGGAAGGTTTTTCTTTCCTACTTCAACTCGTAACTGGGGTTATCTCTGGGGAGTGGGATTATGGGGAAGGGATGGAGCTTTAGATTTTTGCAGTCATCAGGTGTTACGTTTACAATAATGTATATACGTTTCCAGTTTGAAAATAAACAACAGAAGAAATTGTACCAGTTACATAAAAACAAAACTAAACACATTCGATAAAAGATGTATCATACCCGCTTAGTGAGGTGTTTCTTTTTTAAGCCAAATTATAAGGTACATGATAGATGGAAAGTATACTGTGGAGATATTAAATGAAAATATTTTAAGGCCAATATGCAACTAAAAAGGGTTTTTTCATAAGCTGGAGATATGAAATTTCATTTTCAGTGTAAATATCAGAACCAAGCCAGGTACTGGGATTTTTTTTTTCATTTATTTCTGACATTTGCCACCTCATGTATAAACTTTAAAAATGGTGTGTTGGCAAGATTTGCCACATAACAAATGCGTGTAATAAAGTAAGTGTTTGGAGGCCATTAGTCCACAAAGATATGTATCGGGGGAGGTAGATGGGGAGGATTATAACTTACACCGTTTAGGCTTATGTGAGGGTGACATAAATACAAATGATGAGAAACCCATTCTCCCACTCAGTGCTTATCGGACATGATAGTGCAAACCAATATTTTTTTCCGAAAACAGGCTTATTAAGTCAGATAGAAAAATGGTATCTAGACTTGCTTTTGAATTTAATTTTTTTTTTTCTAAGGAATGAAGCACTGCTCAACACTCTGCGTGCGTTTTTTCTGGAGGGGGTTCTCAACAGAAAATACCAGGGATGAGTTACCACCTAGGAGTTCTCATAAAAATAAGCAACTGGGGGACTTGCTATGAGAGTCCAGTTCTCTAGTGGGGAGCCTTATGACAGAGTTGCCCACTCAGGTGGCTTGGCTGTCATTTATGGGCCTAAAGAGGCCACTTGGGACTGATCGCAGGACCCCGCCATTCTGGGAGGCCTCGCTGCAGCCTCAGGAAGCAGCTGTCTTTGAAGCCGCCCAGACTGCACCACTGGGAGGGAGGGGAGAGGGGATGAAGGAAGGGGGAGGGAGGCGAGAAAACCAGGGAGACCCAGGAGGCCTGACGGTGCTGAGAGGGAGGCACTGTGGCTGGCTCTGCAGCCCCCAGCAGATGCCCCCTCCTCGAGGGAAGAAGAGCATCAGGAGTGCCACCCTGGGTGAGCCCCACCATCCATCTCGTCTCTCCCAGTGCGGTCCCTGCCCAAGGCTCCAAGGGAGGTGGGAGGGGCTGGCGGTCTCTCCCCTGACGTCAGCCTCGAAAGTGAGGGCCGTGACTCATCAGGGTCATTTCTAATACGGTACTATTCCAAGACCATTTTACATCGAAATGTAGAAGTGGCTTGAGCGTTTGGAGGCACTCACAGACTAAAGCGCCATATCGCACCCTGGGAGGAGAGGTAAAGTGAGTTGGGAAACGAGGCTCCTCTCCTGGGGGGCCTGAGTCCAGCCTCCAGGGGGAAAAACAACGGGACCGCTGGAGACACCTGTGACATCAGGGCCCTTTGTGTGAGAGGGCTATTTGGGATGCAGATGGGGAGCTGACTGCTGGTAAACAGAGGAGCAGAGCAGGGAGACACAGACTGCGAAGGGTTGGCGGGGGAGGAGCAGGATTTATTTCTTCTGTTTATCTGAAGGTTAGTTACCCCTCCTCTAGATTTCGAGGGACCTTAAATGAGCCTCCAAACCAGGATCCCTAAGTCCATTTGATGATAGCCAGTTCTCAGTGAATCTGCCAGTTGGCTCCACAGAGGGGCTCTAACATAAACTTACCGACATCGCCCCCCATCCCTGTCTGCATTTCTACACCATCTTAGCCCTCCCCGACCCCAAACGGGCCAGAGAGTGAGGGAACATCTGGAAACAAGGGTATCTTTGTGGCACACAAAAGTGTCTCAACACCTCACAGGGAAAACATGTCACCTTAGAGACTAGATGTGGGGGAGTGTGTGTATACAGTCTTTCTAAATTCGGGGTATCACTCGCCTGCTCCTTCCCGGCCAACTGGCTTTTGATCTTATTCACAGCTCTTGGGTCTCCTTTGCAAATACCACTCTAACTCTTAAAAGAACAGGAGCCAGGTCAGAAAAGTGACTCAGCAAACCACATGGTGTCATTTGAAAAATCTATTTTTTTTCCTGCTTTGGAACCTGAATTGAAAATCCAGTCAGTTGAGAAACCCAGGCAGAGATCCTGCAGCTCCACAGGGGCCTTGCCTCCAGATAGGATTAGTTTGGGATAAAATTCCTAAGAAAACTCTCCCATCACTAGGTTGAATATCTATTCTCTGTCCCCTCACATCCTCCCCCAAGTCACCCCTTATTTTACACTCTAAGGACTAAAATTGTGTAAAATGAAATTACTTCTAGCTGCACTTGGGGAGTTGACCATTTTGAGGAACCCGAGGGTGAATCCCTTTGAAAACTGAAGAATCACCCCTTCCATTTATCTTTAGTGTCAATTTGACTGAAAAGTCACATCTACTTAGAGCAAGATGCACCTGTCCTCTAAAGGTGTGGCCCAGGCTCCCAAAAAGCAGCTCTTTTAGCTGCTTTTGTCTATGTCTACTTAGGACATTTTCCTGGCTGCTGTTCTATTTAAGAAGGGAGAAGTAGAGTTCTGTTCTTATTAGGGTACAATTCGGGGCCTGCCTTAGATGTTCCCGTAAACACAGGAACATCTTATTCCAATTTTGTTTAGTAAATCAACATATCAAAAAAACCTCAGACACCATGAGGTACTTCAATAAAGCAGCAGGTATGTGAAAACAGTGCCCATCACAGTGTCTGATACCTAGTGAGCAGTCAATACTTGTTGAATAAATAAGAGTCAACATCTCAGAATCACTTCCTTTCTAATCAAAAAGGCTGTAGGGGGGAACTGTGAGAATAAATATGGGCTACGCTCATGGAATTGGTTTTTTACAATAGGGTACACCCAAGGGCTCCCCAGATCTAAAAGTTTTCTGGCCAACTAGTGTCACAACCCCAATGGCTCTCACTAGCCTGTCTACCTGGCGCCCAGTATCTTTCTGTTTAGACAACAACAGCCAGCCCTGCAACCAACAGCAGTGGGAGAGTCTGAATCCCGTCACTGGCACTGCCTGCCCCCCTCCGCCCCCAGCAGCCTCCCTGCAGAACTACTGCAGCCCTCCCTCTCTGCAGTGCCCCTCCTCCACCCCAGATTCGTGACGACCAGGATGCTCTGCTCTAGAAGGGCCCAATTATTTGCTGTCTCCACCCTTCCCAATACAGCCAGCTTCTCCCTCCTCCGAGTCCCCTCCCTGGTCACAGCCCCACCTGCACTGCGGTCTTTGAATTTGAGTCCCTCCCTTCTTCTGAAACCTTCTCAAAATTCACCTCCTCCGAGAAGTTTTTCTTGATCAAGCTCACTCTAATCACTCATTATTTCATGTCCCTGAGTTCCTAGATACGTCACTCAGTAAGTATATTAATTATAACTGCTACAATTACAGTTGTAATTGTGGGTCTGGTCCACAACCCATATGATGTCCACCAGTTCCAGGATTATGTATCTGACAGGAACCAAGGTGTGGGTTGCCAGAAGGTAGGATGATTGTCTCTGCTCACTTGTTTTTCTACCTAGTACCTGTTCTTGATTCCACCCCTTGATTATAGGGTGTGTAATCTCTGTCAGAGTGCAGCAAGGATGGAGGCCCAGTATCCTGTCCTGTGCACTATGTTGTTGCTGACTGGCTAATTCTTCGGGCTGATCTTTGAACCGATTCGGATTTGCTTACCTGAGTCAGCTTTGCCATACAGGGAGGGTCCCAGAAGTCCCAGCCTTGAGCATCGGTGGAAACAGGTGGCTGCCCACACAAGAGCCTCAAGGCTCTGCCAGTCTCCCAAACATTTCCTTAAAGGTGCTGAAATACCCCCTTTGGGCAATTCTTTGACCGGAGACATCCAAGGCCACCGGTGAATCACAAATATGTTACTTGCAAGGGAAGGAGAGCCCCGCTGTAGTAGAGGTGCCTTAGCGCCTGGGGGCGGTGTTGCCAAAAGGGAGATGGGGGTAGCTGGGAGGGGATGAAGGGGCGCCGGAGTCAAATTACCAGCCACGTGCCTGCTCCGCCCCAGCCAGCCAGCAAGCGTAGAGTGCAGGCACCTTGGTGCAGTGTGTGTCCGTGTGTTTTATATTTTATTGTTTTGGCTGCGGTTGTGTCCTGCCAGTAGAGGGAATCCCCTCAGAAATGCTGCCCTTGGAGGCTGAAACACTAACCCACCCACCTCTACTTCCCTTCCCCCCATGCAAGGGAAGGTGGCGTTGCCAGGGCTGAGTTAAGTGGGAGTAGCTCCTAAGTAGCCTAGACGCTGATTCAGGCCTGGGCTGTGCGGGACCAGCGCCAGGGAACTCCGGGGAGACTCCCCTGTCCAAACTCTGGAAACCCAGGGTTACCACTCGACTGGGGAATTTGCTAGTGCCCTCGGTCTGCGCACTTTACGAAGCGGGCTGCGTGGAGAGGGCTCGCGCGTCCATACGGGATCTGTGATTCTTTCCCCTCAGTGTCGAGTCTGGGCTGGGCGAAGCCCACTCATCTTCTTGTTGCGCAGATCTTTCGGGAAACGCATGATTGGCTGAGGGCCCCTGGGAGCCCAAGAAAGAACTCTCTTCATCTCGTTCCCCAACCCACAGAGCAGGGTGCCAAGGAGCAACGCTCTACGCCCGGGGTCCCTAACCTGCCCACTCCCGCACGGGCAGACGGGCGGGCGCGGGCGGCCGGGTTTGCAGGCGGTTGTGGCCCACTGCGGGGATGCGCGCGGCCGAAACCTCGTACTCTTCCACCCAGCCCTCCCTCGCGCACCGGCCTGGCGTCGGGGAGCCAGGGCTGCGTTGGCGCCACAGCTGGCCAAGGTGAGGAGTGCATTCTGTGTGCGTGTGCTTGTGCGCGTGTGTGCGCGTGTGTGTGTGTGCGCGCGTGTGTTGGGGAGAGAGAGCTGGGGGGGGGGGGCTGGTACTGCTGGGTTCTGGATTCGGACCCGAGTCCTTGGCCTCATTTGTACCACGTTGCAAATAACTACGCCCTTAAAAATAAAAAAAGAGCAAATTCTTATACTGAATATGCAAAACCACTGGAAATACGGATCTTTCCACCATCCAGGAGATAACACTTTCTGGGGCCCCTCCGGTGAACGAATTCTGTTGAGACGGGGTCTTTTGCAGGCAGTAGGGAGCTCACGTAGCGGGTTCAAACCCCTCCCCGCCCCCTCCCCTCGATGTTCCCGCAAATTCTTCAGAGAAGACCTGAGCGGACTGGATGGCAAGAATTCGGGACGGAGGGGTTTTGCAGAATGTAAAGTATGTTGGAAAGAGAGAGTTCGATTTGGTTAAAGTGTATCCGAGGCGAATTTTAAGGTTAGGTGGGATCATGGTTTGACAATCCCCTCCCGCTCTCCTGGGCTCCAAATTAATTTCTCCGCCCAGTGAAATCATAGTACTTGGGAAGGTGCCTAACCGCTGAGTGGGACTGGGGTTTTTGTTTGTTTGTAACTACCAAAAAGCAGCTTCCAGGGGCAGCCAAGTTGGTGCCTGGAGGCAGCTGTCCCCCACTTTTCATGAGGAAAGGTGTTGAACCAAATCAGGCTAGTGGGTTTCCCCCCTCCCCCTCCCTTCCACCCTGAGAGGAAAAGCGCGACTTCAGAAGACGCGCGGGCTCGCGCTCGCTTTCTTTCTCGCGCTCTCACTCGTCGTCCCCCCTCTTTTTTCACACTCACGCACAATTCCGGGCATTTGGAGCAAAATAGGAATCGAATTCAAGGAATGTTGATCCTGCCGCTGCAGACGGCAGGGCTGGGCTGTCTTGAGTGATTCCTCAGGAATTCCCCTCCTGCCAGCCCCCCCCTTTCTTCTCCCCACCCCCCGCCGCCCATCCCCCAGGGTTGCGCAAACCCCCCATCAGCGAGGTGCAAGTCAGGCCTCCCCCCACCGCAGCTCTGAATTTCAGGGCAGCTTCGACAGAGTTGGGAGGGGGCGAGGACCCTGCTTCTTCTAATTCTCGTTAGTCGTGAGCTCTTAGAAGTGACGGGGACTTTGCAAAGAGGGAGCGTCTAATGGAAAGCGAAGGCGCAGGTTGCAGGGAAGTGTTTTGATCCCCAGACAGCTGGGATTTACCACCGGCTGCAAGACTGTCGGCACACGCACACAAACACGCACACACCCGCACTCCGGGGCAGGGATACTCCGACGCAAGCTGGGCGCTCGCATCTCCGCGCGTCGTCCCCGCCCCCGCCGGGCCGCTCCCCTGGGGCTCGGGTCCGGGACCCCGACGCTGGGGCGCGCGGACCCCCCTCCCTCGCCCCGCTTCCCGCTCCCTGGCTCTCGGGGCGGCCGGGGCGCTCGCAGTCCAGGGGGTAGCGCACTCACCCCTTGCCGCCGCCGCCCCTAGGCAGGGCGGCTAGACTTACCCATGGAATCCGGCAGGGACATGTCGCTGGACCGCTGCTGAGTCAGGGACTGATGCATGGTGAAAGCTGCCCTGTGGCCCCGGCCCCCGAAGCTGCTTCACGCGCCCCAGGCTCAGGGCACCCCGCAGAGCATCCTACTCCGCGCTGCCGCTCCCCGTCCCTCCCGAGAGCTGAGAGAGACTGCCTCTGGTTGCGAGCTGCAGCCCAAGTGCCGCCTCCCCCTCCCTTCCCCTCTTCTCCCTCCCTCGTCTCCTGCCTTCCTCTGCTCCGGGAGGCAGCAGCATTGGCGGTCCGGGCAGCGACGTGCGCTTGCGCAAGACCCCCCTCCTCCCTCCCCCTCGGCCCCCCCATCCTAGTTATCCACCTCCCAGCCTCCCAAGCCAGACAGGGAGCCGTTTTAGCCCCTTGGGGCCAGGACTGCGTAGAGAAAGAGGGGGAGGCTACAACCTGGGGCTGACCGGTCTCCTCTGTAGTTTGGAGCGAGGGTCTTGCGCTAGCACCCTGTTCTAGGATTTATAATTGGGGAGGGGGCAGAGTAAGAGGTTCAGAGCTGAGAACACACACACACACACACACATTTGTGCAGGTTTGGCCTTAGTGCTTCCAGAATGACATAATGGAGCTGGAGATGATCCAGAGAAGGGCCACTCTATAATCAAGGGGATGGGGGAGGGTGGAGGGGGCTGCCATATGAAGATAGATTAAACAAATGCAGACTCTTTAGTCTAGAAAGATGAAGGCTGGGAAGGGATGTGACTAGAGTGTATAACATTATGCAGAGATGGAGCAAGGGAACACAGCCTTATTCACCAGATCTGAGAATTCTAGAACCAATAGCCCCCTAAGAGCTAGAAGGAGATTCAGCTAAAGCAAATATGACTCTGCATCAGCACCCGAGTTTGTGCTTTTGTTCAAGGTGCTTTTATGTTAAGGATCTCATTTTCTCGTCACAGCAGCCATGCAAGACAGGAAGAAGAGGTATCGATAACCCCATTTTACAGATGAAGAAACTGAGTCTCAGAGAAGGGATGAAAATTTCCTGTTCTCACTCAGCTAGTACGTGACAGAGGTGGGATTTGAACCTAGATCTGTTGGACTCCCAGCTCAGCGCTCTTCCTGCTACGGCAGCTAGTAGAGAAATGCTACTCTATCTAGTATATTGAAAACCTGAGGAATTCATTAGCCCCAAGAGGTGAAATAGGATGAAAACACAAGTAGCCTTGGAAAGAGTGAGAAAGTCATGGCTGACAGACCCACTGTGCATTGCTAAGGGAAACTGGGGATGTGGTAGGAATGTTCCTGATCTTGGAGAACAACCAAGTCCTTCCCCAACCCATCCTCCCAGACCCCATTAGGATATTGGGCTGGAATCACTACGTTTTTGGCCCAGAGGGTGGTTCTGATGTCCCCAAAAGGGCTGAACAGGATGAGGCCTCCTTGGAGTACCCCCAAGATATCTGGCTGGTGGCCAAGGGAGGAGGAAGGTGAGGAAGGGGAGAGCAGTGGGCTCCAGCTCCTTCTGGAAACTCAACCCTGCGGGCCTGGCATTGCAGGGAATTCACCTGTTTGAAGGCACTCATTCTGCCCCAGTGAGAGGTCCCAGGTTCTGCTTGCCAGGTCTCCTTCCAACCACCTCCCCCTGATGACTGCTGCAACCCTCTCTCCATGTGCACCCTCAAAACATCCCCAAATCAAGTATAAAACACTCCTGAGAGTTGGTGGGATGAAGAAGAGTACTTGGTTCTTTCCAGCTCTGGCTTGCTAATCTACTGCGAGGCTTCGTTTCCTTATCCAGGAAATGGAACCGAGGGCCCCTGCCCTTTCCCATCTTCCGAAGGAAGAAAAGAAGCTTCCTGAAGGTTGAAAAGGAAGCCCTTTGTAAAGAACTCAGGGCACCCCAGGGGCCACGCTGAAGGCCATGTCAGGTATTATTAGCAGCTGTACACTATAGATGCAGTTTAGAAATCTGTGATACATGCCCTAGATAGAGACAAGATGCCCACTATTGCAGGGGTGTGTGTCTTAAGCATGTTTGGCTTATGTATCAGTCTCCATAAACTCCACAAAGGCAGAGAGAAACCCCATATGTACACTCTTGCCATGTTTGTCTCCAGTTCTGTTTACTAGTCTCTTCCTTCCCCCACTCTAAATATCTCATATATTTAATGCGAAGAACTCCTGCAACCAGCACTGATTTCTCAGGAGTACTTCATAATTAACTGATTTTGTTTCTGTGAAAGTAGCCTTGAAGAGGTTTTTATACAGGCTGGAAAAGACAGCTTCACACCTTCTTCGGGGATTTGGGCCCCCCAATAGCAACCATACAGCTAGAGATCCCTAAAGAAGCCAGATAGAAACTTGTTACTATGCTCGTTTCGATGCGTATAATGAGGACTTTTCACTTTAGAGAGAAGCACGTTACAGGATAATTGACACAGAAGGCGTATGTAATCTGACCTTTATAATCAAAGCCGTAAACTGGGGAGGTGCCCTTAATGGAGGTGAGCCTTGCTTTACGCAACATCTGTATTCCTGAATCTGGCGTGAAAATGAAACACTACTTTAAAAAATACTAGAGGAGCTAGCTATTTCAAAGAACTGCATACTGTACATTTCCTTCATACTGTCTCTCGGGGTACCGTATGGGACTTGGAACACAGCAGGCTCTCAGTCAAGTTAAAAATGACTTTGAGACCAGTAGCAGTGACAATAGCAGCAGCTGCGGCAGCTCAGAGAGTAGTAGCAGTCTTCTCCCTAGAGATGCTGTGCTTGTTTGGTCAGAGGATCTGGGATAAGGGGAGGAACTAGAAGGGGAACTTGGGGAAAAAAACCCACAGCACATTTCAACTGAGCCTGGCACAGAGACCCCCTTTCCTCCAAAAGAAAGTTTATTTTAACTCTGAATGAGCTGGACAATTAAAAAGCAAGAGGCGAATTTTCATGGGCTCTATTCTGATTTTCTTCATGTCAGAACACTTGTGGGTTTTATACATAAATCAGCTCATAGTAAAATTTACCAATAGGCAAGCCACCTAGATGAAGAAACGGGTCTTTCATGCTAATGAAGGCTACTGTAAAACTGCTTGGTTAGTTTTTGATAAAAAAGAAATTATTAAAATGGCTTAAAATGAATCCTTTTCATTGCAAGCTTAATCAAGCATACAATGTTGCCCTAGGTTGCAAACTGTTTTATAGCATGAGGAAACGTTTGCCAATGGGGCTGCAGCCTGCTTCTCTCCGTCTTCTTCAAACCAATGATGAGCGCGCTCCCCAGAAGCCTTCAGACCACTAGAAAAATGCCAGATGGCGCGCTGCCTCTAATATGTTCGCCCTGGGAATAGTCATAGCACTCCATCACTCCCTTATTTTGATGATCAGTTTGACTGCTCAAAATACCGTAGTACCTTCCTGATTCCAAATATGGGCATGCAAACTAGAGGGATCATGTCTACATGTGTACACAGACATACATGCATTCATGCATATATGAAATAGTGGCTGCATAAGTATTCACAAATGCACAGACACGCATACACACACATACCTATTTACATCCTAACCATTCCCTCTCCACCGTGGTTACCACCACCTACCTCTCAGCTCCAGACTTGAGTTGACCAAGGATAGAAAGGAGCTTCAGAGTAATGGAGAACCTGAAAGAGTCCAAACATCCCTAATTGAGGCTGGAGTTGTGCCCACCAGGCTACCTTATGTCAATGCCTAGTACCCAGTGCCTGCACCACAAAGAGCTGAATCAGAGGAGAGCCATGGTTGATGGTGTTATTTTGCTCACGAAGCTTGACTAGTTCCCACCATCAGCTGGGCATTTTCTTTGAGTACCAGGAAAATCGCCACAGCACCAGGGAATAAAGCTGGTACTTGTCTTTACTTGTTATTGTTTTCTTCCTATTCTGTGACCTGCTTCAGTTACCAAACACTATATCATAAATGTGTTTTCTAATACCAATACAAAATTTTTGATAACATGATTTTAAACGGATGGAACATCCTTTATTTATCATTCCCTGGTATGGGATGTTTTAGAGGTTTCTAATTTTTCACCATTATAAATAACACAATGAACTAAATATTTGCATCCTTATTTCCATTGGCTACGATGTTACCGTGGACTTGTTGGTTCAAACGTTTCAAATATATTTCCCAATTAAGACATTTTTATCAACATACAGTAAAGTGCACAGGCCTTAAGTGTACATATCGATGAGTTTCTACATAACTATACTCCTGTAACCACCACCCAGATCAAGATGTTGAACCGTTCCAACATCCCAGATGGCTCCCTTGAGCCCCCTTCCCAGCCAGTAACCCTCCTAGAACGTAACCACTATTCTGATTTTTATCATCCGAATATATTTAAGGTTTTTAATAGATATTGCCAAATTGTCCTCCAAAATATTTGTAGCAAAGTACATTCCCACCATCAGCATGTGAAAGTAGCTGGGGCCTCGCGCCCTCTAGGCTTTACCTTGCAAAAGAGATGTTTTAGCACTTAAGACACACCTGGTTACAGTCAGCGACCGGAAGGGCCAGTCAAGAAGCCAGCTTGGAGTTCAGCTGGGTACTAGGCATCCAGTGGGAACCACAGATATAGGAGCCAGAGGTGGAGGGCAGGCCCAGAAGGCAGGCAACGACACACCACAGTCCACAAGTACCTTAGAAACTGCCAACTGCTCAGTTGTTTTCTTGTATTCATTACTGTTCTCCGTTGCACATACCCAAAGTCTTCTTTTTTATGCAGCTTTCAAAATTTCTATAGTGATCACTTAGTTACGCCTGGTACATAGTAGGGACTTAAATACTTGTTGAATATATGGCACTTTTTATCCATTGCTTTTTTCTGCTTACTGAAATAAAACATGACACTGTAAATATTCTCCAAACTGCAGAGATGCATGATGCAGCAAATTACCCTCTCCCCACAATTCTACTCCCCAGAGATAACAACAATTTATGGATTGGAGTGCATCTTTCCTGATTTTGTTCTCCATGTATACTTTTCCTTTTGTTTGTTTTGAGAGTTAAATACTCCTTTTAAAAAGTAAATTTTCTCAATAATAAAATAATATATTTTTTGTTAGGCATTGTAAGTTGCATTTAGTAGCGTTCCAATATGCCATATCAAAGTTCATCTTCAATCAGTCAAACCCAACAGTAGTTCATCCTTGCACAATAAAACCCCCTTCAACTTGTATTACAATACCTACTTAGCTCTTATGGGCAGGAAATGGAAATTACATCTCGCTTCTGATCACTAATGTGTGATGAAGAGTATCAAGAGAATTATATGAAAATGAATATAAAGAAATGATTGTGATTTCAAAGTACGTGGTTTGGAAACATTACCAAAAGCATAAAAAATGATACAGGTATACATACTTCTAGTAAGTTCTTGATAGGAAAGTTCTGAAGAACAAACAACCTGTTTCTTCCTACAGAAAGAAGGTAGTTTCTTGTTAAAATCAGTGTTTTTTTCCCCACAGAATTTCACATTTTCCTAATTTGAAGGCATAAAACAGAGAACAATAATGCATGCAGCAATGAATACACTAGGGAAATCTTGATATTCAAAAAGGCTAGATTATGCTTTTTTGAATTTTAGAATAAATGTGACAGGTTAATAATCACAAAATGTTAAGGTTAGAGCGAGATCAGTGAGTAAACAAAATTAACATATTTTACACTGTAAATTACACTATTTATTGAAGGAAAAACTCCATACAGAAAAATTCACCATATGTACTGCTTTACAATCAGGAAAAAAGGGCAGGAGATGATGTTGAGTGGCCTCAAACCCACAGGAACGGGTTGGGGGATCATTTGGTGGGTTTCACCATTTGGATGCCCTGGTTTACCTGCCAGAGATGGTGGTTGGTGGGGATCGTCGAATAGGATTCAGTGAAGCTGTAACTGCCTTGTTTCTTTCCTCTAATTAATTACAGAGCTCAGTACATCCTTTTCCTTTATCCCCATCAAATAACTTTCATTAAACACCTAATTAGATGTGGCATTGTCGTGGGCAGGGGCGTGTATGTCCAACTGCTTTTTTCAGGTTTGACTGGAGAGGATTTCTGTGTTCAGTAGTTTCTGGGAAGCAGTAGATTTGCTCCCAGTTCAAACTGCTCCACAGAGCCTTTAAAAATGTTTACACTCTGTGACCCAGTAATTCCACTTCTGGGAACCTGTATTAAGGAAAGAGAAATCTGGACTAAGATTTATGTGCAAGGATGACCATGGCAATGTTATTTATAATAAGGAGAAAAATTGGGGTAAAAAACCCCTGAAATGCCCAAATTTAGGGGAATGATTAACCAGATGATACCACAGCCATATGATGCACATACTATATAGCTATTAAAATTGGGTTTTCAAATGTTAAGGACATAGAAATATCCATAATAATGAGCGAATACATAGGTTAAGAACTGCATGTATAGTTTGATCCTGATTTTGTTTCAAATTGCATATACATGCACAGAAAAATGCCTAGAAGGAAAGTCATAAACATTCACTATAGTTACCTCTGGGAGGTGGAAATACAGGCGACTACCTTCTTCTTTATACTTTTCTGTACCTTTCAAATATATTCAATGAGAATGTATTATTATTCACATTAGCCCCCCAAACCCTCCAAATTCTATTTTATAAACAAATTAAACAAACAGGTGAATGTTTCATAATTGTACTCTGTCCTCCCTGCGGTGTGTGCTTGGGGCCACTCAGGGCTCACTTACTCTGGTTCTTCTCTCTCTCTCTCTCTCTCTCTCACACACACACACACACACACACACACACAAGTACACACACACACACACACACACAAACGCGCGGCTCTGCTTTCAGTCTTCCTTGCCTGAGTGCAAGTTTCAGGCAAGGTGTCACCTCACTAAAGGGAATCTGTACTTCTCTTTCATTGTGTGATTAAAGCTTGTTGATGCTGGCAGGTGGCAAGTACTTTTTCTGGTCCAGCTCTTTCTATGCCCCTGAAATTACACCGGTAGGGGGCTGTCTACTCTGTGGATTGCCTGAAAGGAACAGCTTTCTGGGAAACTGACCTGCCTGGGAAGATAAAAGGAACTCTGCCTGGGTAGGGTGGGGTGGTTGGAATTTGAGGGAAAGACAGAATATAGAGAGGGATAAAATGAGCAGCTTTGTTTATTAGGATATCGTTAGTAAGGTTGTATTTTAGTGTCTTGCTGTTTAAAAGAAATACAGCACTGCAGTTCAGATGGTCCTGTAGGAAGTTCTGTTGAAGGTGAAATGCCCCTAACTCCATGCCTTCCTCTCAGCTCTGCTAGGAACCCAGATCCTGCTATAACAAGGAAGCAGTTGCTCAATAAAGTCTGCCTTCCTTTAACA
Source organism: Balaenoptera physalus (assembly GCF_965194825.1). Classification (NCBI taxonomy): domain Eukaryota; kingdom Metazoa; phylum Chordata; class Mammalia; order Artiodactyla; family Balaenopteridae; genus Balaenoptera; species Balaenoptera physalus. Next base: position 105,604,673 of record NC_138903.1, read on the forward strand.
AACAGCCAACGTGAGATATGCACCTAAATTTCGAACAATACAGAAGTGTATAAATTAAAAAGTGAAATTCTTTCCCTCCCCAATCTCACTCTTCAGAGGTAACCTCTATTAAAAGTCTGGTGTGTATTTTCCTAGACTTTTCCACTTTTGCTATGCATATATAATAAGTATATGCATATACACACACAGAGACCTACACACATAGGTAGTGAACAAAAATGGAACCAAACTATAAATATTATTCTGCAACTTACTTTTAAAAAAACCCAATATTATTTCATGGGCATGTTTCCATATCAGTATATATAGGTTTACCTCATTTTTTTAGCAACTGCATAGCATTCTGTCGTGGGAATGTTTCAGACTTATTTAGCCAACTCTGCATGGTTGGACATTTAATTTAGTTTCAGTTTTTCATAGTTACAAGCAATAGTGCAATAAACATCCCTGTACATATACCATGGAATCATCTTAAGGGGAAATCTTCTTTCCATCAGCTGTGCATTACCTAAGCATTTGCAATTAGTTTCCTGGGCTCTGGAGAACAGTTTTTAATGGCCATGCCAAATGTTCTGTAGCATCCCGAATGGTCCAAGGCATCCTTTCCAATTAAGTCGCAGCCTACTACACACTGCATTTTAAACGACATTATGCTTTAAGGACAGGGCACTGTCTTACATTACTGACACAGTGTTATAATGCTCTATCTTCATATTAATGCCCTGGACTTGAACGGGTACTGCCTGTAGAGGGTGGGGCGGCCAGAAACTGCTGGTACACATCAGCAGGGGCAGCCCAACCCAGGGGGACACACATACGTGACCTTCCCTCCTCCACTTCCATCCAGCATCTCTCCACCACTTCTGGCAGGAAGATCCAACTAGAGATAAGGTACTTCATTTGCCACCTACTGGCTTGGGGGAAAGAAATAGGGGAGCACTAATAGTAACATCTGAAATGAGGGAGACCCGGCTGCTTTCCACCCCTCTCGCCTCCCCACCTCCCTCCCCTACACCCAGGTGCTCACTGTCTCCACTAACCTTCTGGCTGTTCGCAGGCCCTTTCTCTGGAAAGGGTCGCCCTACTTGGAGGTGACCTCAGCCATTGCCTGCACCACCATCAAACACATCTCTTTTTAGAACTCTCAGTTGCCAGTATTCATTTATGTTAGCATGACAGACAGCGCTTAAGGTTTGGCATCAGGAGACCATTTTCTACCCCTTGGACTTTGATCAAATCAGTTAATCTCTCTGAGCCTCCATTTTGACATCTGCAAGATGGGGATAGTAATAATATCTTCTTCACAGGGTTGATGTAGAGATGAAATGAGGTAGCATAGGGGAAGGTCCATTGAAAGCAAGGAATAGTGTTTTGTGATTGTAAGGTGCCGTTATTATTTATGGATTCTCTCTTCCAAATAAACCAGTTTGATTTTATTTTGTTTAAACAGGGGATTTCTGGAGACTACAGTGTTTTAACTGGGAGGAGTGCTTATTACAGTGAAAATGTCAGGCAGTGGAGCAGGCCAGTGGGGAAGCTATTTTGAGATGGGGAAACCCTTCCAGACCTTCAAATCCACGTATGTAGGGGGTTGCTGGCACCACCAAGATGTAAGGCTGACCAGAGTCCCCCAGGCAAAAATGTCAGAAAGGTCTTTGTTTCCCTTTTCTATCTCCGGGGGAGAGGAAGATCGGTTGGAAGGGGGCAAGAACAGCATAGATTTCTGTGGGCTGGCCTGAGGACCTACTCTCCCTGGGGAGATGTGTTCTAGCAACTGTTTGGTATATTTTTAAAGGTCAGAGAGGCTTTGGCTCTATAGGATGGAGTGGCTGTGACACCTGATTAATGTCTGTGCAGTACTTTCCAGAATGAAATTTAATCAGCAGAATGATTGCAGCAAGCAGCTGCCTGGAGGAAAATGATCCTGTTCTAATGGTGGCTTGTTTGATGTGTTGGCATTGTAGTGGGGCACGTACATTATTAGTCCAGCCCAGGGGGGCCCAACTAGGACACTGGATCAACTAGTAAGGAAATGCTGCAAACAGCAGCGGCCCTTCTATGGCTCTGTGTAGGGTCGTCGCTGTCAGATTGTCAGCTCCTCCCACTCCAAGGACCTTTACTGTCCGACACCTTCCTGCCCCCAGGGTCTTCCCTGTCAGCTCTGTTAACCCCCTCCTATCATTATTATCCGTTCCCTGAGGCCCCTCAGATCCATCATTCTTGGTGCTTCCCCCACCAGCTTCCTCCAGCACACTCACACAGACACACAAGCATACGTCCCTTCCCTCCCCACACAGGTGTTCTCAAGGCTTAAGTGAAATGAAAAACGGTCTCTCCTCACAAAATGACTGGAGTCCCTTGGTCTAATTAACCCTTCTTGGCCTATTTTCCCATCAGAAGCACAGAGGTTGTTATACGGACTCACAGAAATTCTGTAGTCCGTATTATACTCCTTAACAGGTAGGAAATGCAGCAGATACCTAGGTGACTGCCATGTCCTGCCACTCAAATGCCATGCTGTGCCTTATACCCGAGCTGACTGTGCTGGGCCTTCTTCACCAGGATCTGTGGTTTGAGATGATTTCCCAGTAGTAGAGCCAGGTTGAATGAGCTAGTCACACCTTCTTGCCGCTCTTTGTTTCCCCAGTTTGAAAAACTTCCACTTAACTCCTCCAGGGTGTACCCCAGAATCACCACAGGGACCTGACCCAGGATGAGGGAAGTGTTTGGAATTATTAAGGCCCCAGTTTACAGTGGAAAGGGTAGCCTTTCAGGACTAAAAGGATCAAAGTGGATTGGGCTATAAGAACCCTTTCTAAACGCAGAGGGCTGAGCGGGCTCTTTTCCTGGGCAGTTGGGAGTACTTCAAGACTCCCAGGCTCTGCTTGAGGCACCGCCCCAGGGTCCTATGAATGAAATGAACCTGAAAGCCAGGAAAAACAAAGAACTGACCAGTGTTCCTGGCCACAGCAAGTTGTGCAGCCGTGTGGGAGGGGCTAGAGGCGGAATTGAACCAGAGAGAGTAGAGACTGTCTTTAAAGTTAGAAAACACCTTGAATAGTATAGGACAAACCATTATTGAGCACTTGCTATGTACCAGGTCCTAGAAATAAACAAGATTCAATAAATAAATAAAATCCTGCTCTCAAGGAGTTCACAGGGTTTTTTTTGTTGTTTGGTTTTTGGGTTTTTTTTTGGCCACATGGTGCAGCTTGTGGGATCTTAGTTCCCCCGCCAGGGACTGAACCCTGAACCCGGGCCCTTGGCAGTGAAAACATGGAGTCCTAACCACTGGACAGCCAGGGAATTCCCTCAAGGAGTTCACAGCTAAGTGGGGGGTAGAGAGATTTGTAAAGAAAATAAACAAATAAAAATAATAATTTCAACACAAAAAACTTAATGCAATGGTAAAGGAGATTTATCCTGGATTCAGACAGAGGACTGAGAAGGGAGGGGAGAAGTGGTGCCTGATTTAAGTATTAAAAGATTTACTCATTCACTCATTCATTCTCTAAGATGTAAGTCCCATGAGGTCAGGGGCTTGTTTTGCTCACTGTTGTAGGTCTAATGCCTAGAACAGTACCTGGAATATGGTAAGAACACAATATTCATTGAATAAATGAATACATGCCTACTCTGTGCTAAGTGCTGTGTTAAGCACTTGGGATACATGGGGGAGGGGTGGTGAAAAGGGAAGAGTCAAGGAAGATTTCTAGGTTTTTGGCTTGAGCAAAAGGATTGGTGTTAATTCTTCCGTGGTAGAATTTGGCAGTGAAGCTATCTGGTCCGGGCTTTTTGTGTATGTGTGTGTATGTAGGAATTTTTGATTGCTGATTCAATCATTTTACTTGTATTGGTCTATTCAGACTTTCTATTTCTCCTTGAATCAGTTTTGATAACTTGTGTCTTTCTAGAAATTTGTCCATTTCATCTATGTTATCTAATTTCTTGGCATACAATTGTTCATAGTATGCCTTTAAAAAAATTTCTCTAAGGTCAGTAGTAATGTCCCCAACTATAACTGCTGAATTGTCTATTTCTCCCTGTAATTCTGTCGGGTTTTCCGTCATGTATCTGGGGGAGGGGGTGTTTTTTGGTATGTATATATTTACAATTGTTATATCTTCCTGAATTAGTGACCCTATTATCATTATAAAATGTTCTCCCTTGTCTCTAGTAATAATTTTTGTCTTAAAGTTTATTTTGTTTGACATTAGTATATCAACTCTCTTTTGGTTACTGTTTTCATGATATGTCTTTTTTCATCCTTTTAATTTCAATTTAATTGTGTCTTTGAATTCAAAGCATGTCTCTGGTAGACAGCATATAATTGGATCATGCTTTTTTATCCATTCTTCCAATCTCCTCTGCCTTTTGATTGTAGTGTTTAATCTATTTGAATTTAATGTAATTAGCAAAAAGGTAGGATTTATGTCTGCTATTTTGCTATTTGTTTTCTATATTTCACGTCTTTTTTGTCCATCAGTTCCTCCATTACTGCTTTCTTTTGAGTTAAGTGGATTATTTTCTAGCCTACCATTTTGATTACCTTGGGTTTTTTAAAAATTAATTTATTGTTTATTTATTTATTTATTTTTGGCTGCGTTGGGTCTTTGTTGTTGCGCGCAGGCTTTCTCTAGTTGCAGAGAGCGGGGGTTACTCTTCGTTGCGGTGCGTGGGCTTCTCATTGCGGTGGCTTCTCTTGTTGCGGAGCATGGGCTCTAGGCGCGTGGGCTTCGGTAGTTGCGGCTCACGGGCTCTAGAATGCAGGCTCAGTAGTTGTGGCACATGGGCTTAGTTGCTCCACGGCATGTGGGATCTTCCCAGACCAGGGCTCGAACCCGTGTCCCCTGCATTGGCAGGCGGATTCTTAACCACTGTGCCACCAGGGAAGTCCCCCTTGTTTCTTTTATATCTTCAGTTATTTTCTTAGTGGCTTTTGGGGATTGCAATTAGTATATTAGTTTATAAAAACCAACTTAAATTAATACCAAATTAATTTCAATATTATTTAAGAACTTTGCTCCAAGAATGCTCCATTCTCTCCCCACTCCTTTATGCTGTTATTGTCTTACAAATTACATCTTTATACATTGTATGTCATCAACACAGGTTTGTCGTGATTACTTTACACAGTTGTCTTTTAAATCAGAAAGGTGGGGGGCAGGGGGGATACTTCCCTGGTGGTCCAGTGGCTAAGACTCCGTGCTCCAAATGCAGGGGGTCCGGGTTCAATCCCTGGTCAGGGAACTAGATCCCACATGCCGCAACTAAGAGTTCACATGACGCAAGTAAAGACCCCACGTGCCTCAACTAAGACCCAATGAAGCCAAATAAATAACTAAATAAATAAGTATTAAATCAGAAAGGGAGGAAAAGGAATGTGGTATATGGCCTAAAATTAATATTATGTGTTGCCTTGACATATGGTAAAATTGAGAGTGCCTCAAATGACCTAACTGCAAATTCCCCTCCCCATTCTCCTTCCACAGATAAGGTCCTCTAGCCAAACAACCGTCTTCATTATGGAGACTAGGCATAGTTCCTGCTTATCCCTGAGTAGTGGGCTTCAGTTCCCTGCCAGCCCAGAGAATTATTTAAACAAACCAGTCACATCCTCTCACAGGAACCAGGGGTTACTCCATCCTCTTTTCTTTTTTCTTTTTTTTTTTTTTGGCTGTGCCATTCAGGATCTTAGTTCCCTGACCAGGGATTGAACCTGTGCCCTCTGCAGTGAAAGCACCGAGTCTTAACCACTGGACCGTCAGGGAATATCCCATTCTCTTGAAACTACAAAGCCTGCCTCCCACACCCCTGGTTGTTCACTCTGTTCCCAAGCGCAAACCGCTTGTGGCTCTGTGTGACATGCAGTGTCCTCCTTCAGGCTGTAAATATATGTGACGAATAAACTGCTGTCTATTTCAACTGTCCGGTGTTGGGTGTTGTGTGTTTGGTCATCCCCATAACCCTAGGGCAGTGTCCCTCCCTCAACAATGGGGTGAAGAGGAGGTGATCAACACAATTGGCGTCATGAACAGGATGGACCAACCATGACCAAGGACACTGGGTCAGCTTTAATTAACTGTTCACGGCTAATTAACTGGTTCCGTGATATGGCAAATACTGTCTGGGACAGAACTGCCAATTGCCAGTGGACTTGTGCTTTGGCTTGCAAGGCAATGTGTTGTCTTTGCTAGGTATTATCCTCTATTCCTACTCTGAATGCTCTAATCCTCAAGATAAGAATGGTTGCTAATTGACTATATCCCATCATGGTATGCTGTTGGTTTGGGCCCGTGTTTGGCAGGTGGTCTCTGAGGCTCCTGCCTGTGAAGGCAGCACACACAGCATCTTGACCAGTTGGCACTTGAGTCACAGTTACCAGCAGTGAGGCTATAGCTCTGTGGTCACAGTATCTAGCCTGGTTACTGTCACTAGCTGCTTGGGCAGCCATAACATACCTTGTTCATGATTGTGCACTGCCAGGATGGGCCCAGGGACACTTCTTTGTGAGGTTCGTGGAAAGGAAGGAGACCATCACCCTGGGGAGAATTAAGTTGACTATTATTTGCCTAATAGTCATTGTTATTCAGGCAAGGGTAGCATTCTTGCTTCTCTCTATACTGCTGCTTCCCTTGCTACTGTTGTGTATGCTCTCCTGACCCCCAAAGGTATTGAGGTGCATATCCATTGGGGCCCATGGCCCAGGCACCGATGATAAAAAGAAAATGGGAAGGAGTATTTCATACTTAATTGCTGTCCCAATCCATAACCCCTAGCCAATGTGCCTGGGCTTTACCTAACACTGCTGCTTACCAGCACGCCAAAAGTCCTAATCTTGCAATCACGGGGCTTGATGAATCCCATCCAGCCCGTAGGCAAAATGATCTTACTGGATGTGGACTCAGCTCAGGGAAAATTGACTGGCATTCCCTGGAAGAGAAGGCAGCTGCCTATGAAGTGGGCCCCAGGGCCCTGAACCTTTCCCTGTAACCACCAAGAAGGTCCACATCACAGGTGATTGGGTAGAGACAGAAACTGAAAGCAGCAGCTTTACATGGCTAGAAATCTAAATTGTTATGAGGGAATTTTTAGAAAAAGAAAAGAGAGGGGGAAAGGGAAGTCCCTGTGGGGGAAAGAGTGGGGCTGTAGCAGAATTGTGGACCCAATGATCTTCTGTTACACCACTCTGCTGCTTATGCCTCCATTGCAACAAAGAGCTCAATTCTCAGGGTTGCAGAAAAAAAATTAAATTGAAACAAAGGTCCACAATTTAACACAACTGGAAATACAAAATTTACTAAAATAATTTATACAGCAAAAAAGACAAAAGGGCACTTTTACACCTTTACAACATAGGTTCTGAATTCACTTCAACACTTGCAGTTGAAATGCACCAATTGGCAAACGTTCGTGGACTAATACTGGGGCTCAAATCACAGTTATACCTGGGGACCCATTAAATTTAAACAAGGTACCCTCTATAATCTTAAGGGAATTACTGACTGTAAAATATAGGACAAATAGGTATGCCTCACCTTAACCATCAGAATTATTATTTTGCCTAAATTCTCCATGGTCATAGCACCCATTATCCTAAAATATCCTGTAGTGGGCATGGACACTCTGACTCATGAGTAATAAATTAAAATTAAATAAAGTTTTGGCACTTACAAATTTCTTTGACTAAGTGAGGTGCCATGGATTCCCCAGTTAAAATAGTTAATATGACCTAATGTAACCTAAAATAGGGCCTTCAAGGATTAGAACTTACTGTATGTAAGACTGAACTAGTGAAGGGGTGATTTTCTCCACTGCTCCTTCATTTGACATCCCAATTTGGCCTGTTCTTCAACCTGGAAAGAATGAATGGTGCCTCACAGTACGTAAGTGCAACCTCAATTCTGCGGTCCCATCCACTATGGCCCCCATATCCAATACCCAATATTATTGGAATTACTGACTCCATCCACTCGGCAACTATTTTGCTATTATAGATTTGGATAATATATTCTGTTCAGTATCTATTTCAATACCTTTTCAACTGTTGTTTGGCTTCACCTCCGAAAGGATACATACACCTTTACTAGGCTACTCATGGGGTACCTCAGCGGCCTTGCCGTCACACGAAAGATCCTAACTGCATCCACCTTTCTCTAGGAATACAGGTATGACATTACCTTGATGACGTCCTCCTCCAAGGAGATTCATTTAACACATTTATTAAGGACATACAAATACTCACAAAGGAGCTCATAAAAGGGGATAGACTATTGCTCCACACACAGTGCAAGGCCCCACTACCTCTGTTACAATCCTGAAAATTCTTTGGTAAACTGAGAGCTGCTCCATCTCTGACACTGTCAGGAAACAGCTATTGACCCTTTAAGTGCCCACAATGTTAATGCAAGTCCAATATCTTTGAGTATTTCTTTTTTGGGTTTCTGGAGGCACCATATTCTTCATTTACAAATTTTACTTTACCTCACTGATGCTGCTACTTGCAAACTGACCCATCTTGAATGGGGTCTTCTCCGACAGAAAGCTCTAGAATCTGTCAAATTGAAATCAACAAGCACTTCTGTTAGTGCCCTCAGAGACTCCTTCATTGTAGCTTCAGCAACCTCCTTTCATACCTCCTGGAATCTCTAGGCCACCTACAATGACCTAGTTGTCCCTAGGCTTCTGATGCAAGAAATTGCCCTTCATAGGCCTGCACTATATACCATCAGGGCAGCAATTGATGGCCACATATGAGATCCCCTGAAAACTGAGGTTCTCACAGTCCCTGAGCCTGTGACCTTTTATACCTAGCGGCTCATTATGCCTTGGGTCTTGGAAGCAGCACCCCACAAGCACATCACAGCTAATGAGGCCTCCTTGACACAGGATGGAACTGAACCTGGGCCCTCTAGTGGATCCCAGCTACAGGAGGCGTGGCCTCCTCTATCCTCAGTCCTTTGCCAGATGTCATGATGCTGGAGGAGGTCAAGCCTCTCCCTTGGCTACCTGGGGACTCCCTTAGGATCAACTGAGTGACAAATAATGGGAGTTCATACACTTTATGGGTGGCATCGCACCATCATACCTGATGGAGTTCAGTAGAATGTTGCTGTTTTTCATCCCTTAACCAGAATGTCTCTGAAAAGGATGGCACACAAGAGTCAGCCCAGGGGCTTCCCTGGTGGTGCAGTGGTTGAGAATCTGCCTGCCAATGCAGGGGACATGGGTTCGAGCCCTGGTCTGGGAAGATCCCACATGCCGCGGAGTAACTGGGCCCGTGAGCCACAATTACTGAGCCTGCGCGTCTGGAGCCTGTGCTCCGCAACAAGAGAGGCCGCGATAATGAGAGGCCCGCGCACCGCGATGAAGAGTGGCCCCCACTTGCCACAACTAGAGAAAGCCCTCGCACAGAAACGAAGACCCAACACAGCCATAATAAACAAATAATTTAAAAAAAATCATCAACATCATTAAAAAAAAAAAAAAGAGTCAGCCCAATTGGCCACACTTCAGGTCGTCATTTTAACAGTGGATGCCCTAGCCAAAAAATAGTCTCATCTGCACATTTTTACAAACTCTTGGGCCACTGCCTAAGAGTTGCCCCTTTGGGGTAAAAACTCTGGGAATCTCTTGCCTCATAGATACCCAAAATATAAATCAAGGTCACACATGTCTTGACATATACTAAGGCCACAATACCAGGCCTTACCAGGATACTTCTTATTTCCTTTGGAGTTGTAGATATAACTGATCATGACAAAGGTACTCATTTCACTTTTCAAAATACACAATGCTGGCTCTTAAAGAAGGCATTCAGCGGAACTTCCACCTCTCCAATAGGCCCCAGGAAGTTGGTTTAATTGAAAGGCAAACCGAGCTCCTCAGAGAACTCTTATTTAAGTTACAGAGCGGCAAATGGACCCCCCACTGGGTGTCACTATTGCCACAGGCATTGATTAGTCTAAATTCATGCCCCCTGGAGACAGGTACTCCCTGCACCAATGCCGCACAGGTCCCTCCAATGCGTTTATTGGCCACAAAGGGGTCACCACTAAAGTTACTATTTTTTGATGATCACCTCACCATGTGGCCCTCTTTCTCCTGGTCAAGTTCCTCCTTTACTTCCTAGGGAGGCACTTCTACTCCCTAAAAGTCTCAATCATAACCAAGATTTAAAGTGATATCAAGACCTTCAAGAGGTCAGCTGCAATGTAAATCTTAAAATTAAGTGCTGCCTTGACAGCTGATAAAATCAGGAGGGCCTCAAATAGCCTAACTCCAAGTTCCTCTCCTCACTCTGCTCGTATGGATGATGAAGTCCCCCAGCCAAAAAATTCTCCTTATCATGGGAATCAGGCAAGTTCTTACTTAACCCTGAGTAGCATGTCAGCCCATGGAATTATTCAAACAGGCCAATCACATCCTTCTGTGGAAACCAAGGGTCACCTCATACTCTTGATACTATAAAGTCTGACTCCTTCAGACCCTGTTTGTTCACGCTGTTCCCAAGTGCAACCCCCCTGTGGCCCTGCATGGCATGTGGTGTCTTCCTCCCCTGGACTGTGAGTATATGTGACTAATAAACTGCTATCCATCTCACCTGTCCTAGCCATCCCCATAACCCTAGAATGGGGAACCCATCCTTCACCAATGGGGTGAAGAGGAGGTGATCAAAACAAGGAATTATAAAGAAAAAAATACATTTATATTGTCTCATACTTACCTACGTAATTAAATTTAACAGTTTATTTTTTCATGTGAATTCAAGTTGCTATCTAGTGTCCTTTCATTTAAGCCTGAAAATGTCACTTCAGTATTTCTTGTGGGGCAGATCTGCCAGCAATAAATCCTCTTAGTTTTTGTTTATCTGGGGATGTCTTAATTTCTCCTTCATTTCTGAAGAAAAGTTTTGCTGGATATAGAATTCTTAGGGTGACAGTCTTTTTCTTTCAGCACTTTTAACGTGTCATCTTACTGCATTCTGGCCTCCATTGTTTCTGATGAGAAATTAGCTGTTAATCTATTGAGTAACTCTTATATCTAATGAGTCACTTCTCTCTTGCTGCTTTCAAGATGATCTTTTTTTTAATAAATTTATTTATTTTTGGCTGTGTTGGGTCTTCATTGCTGTGCGCGGGTTTCCTCTAGTTGCGGTGAGCGGGGGCTACTCTTCGTTGTGGTGCATGGGCTTCTCATTGTGGTGGCTTCTCTTGTTGCAGAGCATGGGCTCTAGGCACGCAGGCTTCAGTAGTTGTGGTGCACCAGCTTAACTGCTCTGCAGCATGTGGGATCTTCCCGGACCAGGGCTCAAACCCCATGTTCCCCACACTGGTAGGAGGACTCTCAACCACTGCACCACCAGGGAAGCCCAGATGATCTCTTTTTTCTTTGTCTTTTGACAATTTGATTATGATGTGTCTAGGTGTGGATCTTTTTACATTTATCCTACTTGGATTCATTTAGTTCCTCAGATGTGTAGATTCATGTTTTCTTTTTTTAAATGAAATTCGGGAAACTTTCTGACATTATTTCTTCAAATATACTTTTTTTCCCATTCTTTCTCTCCTTTCGTTCTGGGTCACCCATTGTATGCTTCACTGTGTCCAAGAGGTTTCAGAGGCTCTGTTCATCTTTCTTTTCTTCTTTCTGCTCCTCAGATTAAAAAATAATCTCAATTGACCTATCTTCAAGTTCATTAATTCTTTCTTCTGCCTGCTAATTTTGTTGTCAAGTCCCTCTAGTGAATTTTTCGTTTCAGTTATTGTACTTTTCAACTCCATAATTTCTATTCCATTTATTTTATAATTTCTATCTCTTTGTTGATAATTGCTATTTGATGAGACATCATTTTCATACTTTGCTTTAGTTTCAGTAGACTTGAGTTCCTTTATTTCAGCATATTTAAAACATCTCATTTAAAGTTTTTGTCTGGTAATTCCAGTATCTGGACTTTCCCAGGAACAGTTCTTATTGACTTCTTTTCCCCCCTGTGTATGAGCCTATCTTTCTTGTTTCTTTGCATGTCTTATACTGTTTTGTTTTGCTTTTTTGAAAAATATAATGTGGCAACTCCTGAAATTAGATGCTCTCTTATGCCCAGGGTGTTTTATGTTTTGTTTTGTTTTTCTGTTTGTCTTTGTTATTGTTGCTGTTTGTTTGGTTAATGACTTTTCTGAAGTAATTCTGTAAAGTTTGTATTCTTTGTCATGTGTGACCACTGAAGTTTTTGCTTGGTTAGCTTACTGATCAGCTAATGATTAGACAGAGATTTCCTTAAATGCCTGGAATCAATGTCTCCCAGTATTTATTGAGGGGCTCTGTGTTCACTTTGGGGCTTTCAACACTGGGCCAGATAATTTGAAACTCTGTCTTAGCTGCATTTCCTGATTATGTAGAACCTCAAAATCAGCCAGAGGTGAGAGCTTTGGGCCTCCTCAGGTTTTTCCTAAACATGCACATAGCCCAACACATGTGTGTGGCCTTCTAGATTCCCAGGAATTTGTCAGAGCTTGTCAAAACCCCTATGGATCTTTCATTTCCCTGCTTTTCTTTTTAAGCTTTTTGGTTAGCCTATTGTGTCCAAACTATTATCCATTGCATCTAGCAGCAATGACGTTAAATAATTGGCACTTATTATTTTCAGCAAACACCCTCCAGGAAAAGGCTGTTCACACTGGGTGAACTCTGAGTCAGGTCAAATAAAGACAAGTCTTGTGAGTGGGGTCTTCCAGGGAAATATCAGACAGGTCAGATGATGACAAGTATATGGGTATAGTGCTTTGAAGGCACTCTAACCTCATTTTGCCTCCTCCAGTGGCTGCCAGGCTCTTGGTTTTCTACATGATTGTGGGTTGTCAGTTTTAAAGGCTACTGCAGAGCTGGAGAGAAGGGGATGGGCATAGAGCAATGCCACTAAGCTTGCTGTTCTTATCACAACTTAGCTGCTTTTCTTCAGTAAATGCTCTCTGATTCCTGCAAGCATTTTGTTAATTCCCAGAGGTCTAAAAAAGTTGATTTTGACCATTATCACCAGTGTTCTCATTGCTTCTGTGGAAAAAGGTATTTTCTGTGGTCCTTACCACATCATTATTGCTGACATCATTCTAATTAATTCAATTTTGAACATTTTGAGTTTGAGATATCCGTAGGATACCTAGATAGAGATATCCAGTAGGAAGCTGAGTATATAAAGCTGAAGACTGGGAGGGTCAGTCTGGTATAGAGATAAAAATGTGGAAATTGTCAGAATAGTTTGAAACACTGGAGTGGGTGAAATCACTCAGGAAGAATTTGTATGATATAAAGAATAGAAGTTTTAGGAAAGAACTGTAAAGAACAGCAATATTTAAGGGTCATTTTGAGACCCAGAAGATTGAGAAGGCACAATAAGAGAGGTAAGAGAAACCAGAAAAACTTGGATTTATGAATGCATTTGTCCTTGGCCATGCCCTCTGTGGTTTGAAATCCAGTGTAGTTCCCATCTTGTTTTTTGCCAACATAGACTATCCTGTGTGTCCACCTAGCCTTGGACCAGCAGGATGCTTAGAACTGCTCCATCCTCCACTCAGGGACAGAGACCTCAGGTCATTTATCAGGTCTACCAGCCCTCAGTTTGTCTCCTTCACTGGTCTTTTTAACTGCTGCTCAAATTCTGTCTCCTCCGTGAAGCCCAATATGAATTAAAGAAGAAGCAATATGTATCCTTGATGCTGACTCCCTGAAGTTTAAAAAATTTTTTTCACCACTATCTATAACTATATCTATGTCTATGTCTATATCTATATCTATACCAATTTGTTCTTTTTCAGAGTTGTTTTGGACATTTAGGTCCCCTTTGCATTTTCATATAAATTTTAGAATCAGCTTATCACTTTCTGGAAAAAAAAAAGCTGCTGTGATTTTGATTGGGATTGTGCTGAATCTACAGATCAAGTTGGAAAGAAATGACATTTTAAGAATATTGAGTCTTCTAATCCAGTAATACTTTATATCTCACGATTTACTTAGGTTTTCTTTTATTTCTCTCAGTAATGTTTTATACTTCTAAGTGCACAGATCTTCCACATCTGTTGTCCGCTCATTATGTCAAAATCATATATTTGATATTATTGTAAGTAGCATTGTTTTTAATTTCAAGTTTAGGATCTTCAAGGCTAGTATATAGAAATACCATTGATTTTTTAAAAAATAAATTTATTTATTTTATTTATTTATTTATTTTTGGCTGCGTTGGGTCTTCTTTGCTGTGCGTGGGCTTTCTCTAGTTGCGGTGAGCAGGGGCTACTCTTTGTTGCAGTGTGCGGACTTCTCATTGTGGTGGCTTCTCTTGTTATGGAGCACAGGCTGTAGGTGCACGGCCTTCAGTAGTTGTGGCACACGGGCTCAGTGGTTGTGGCTCGAGGGCTCTAGGGCGCAGGCTCAGTAGTTGTGGCACACTGGCTTAATTGCTCCGCGGCATGTAGGATCTTCCCAGACCAGGGCTTGGACCCGTGTCCCCTGCATTGGCGGGTGGATTCTTAACCACTGTGCCACCAGGGAAGCCCAATACCATTGATATTTTAAAAAATTATTTATTGGAGTATAGTTGATTTACAATGTCGTGTCAGTTTCTGCTGTACAGCAAAGTGATTCAGTTATACATATACATATATCCACTCTTTTTTAGATTCTTTTCCCATACAGGTTATTACAGAGTATTAAGTAGAGCTCCCTGTGCTATACAGTAGGTCCTTATTAGTTATCTATTTTATATGTAGTAGTGTGTATATGTCAATCCCAATCTCCCAATTTATCCTTCCCCCCCTTTCCCCCTGGGTAACCATAAATTTGTTTTCTACATCTGTGACTCAGTTTCTGTTTTGTAAATAGGTTCATTTACACCATTTTTTAAGGTTCCACATATAATATCATATGATATTCCACATAATATCATCTGATATTTGTCTTTGTCTGACTTCACTTAGTGTGATAATCTCTAGGTCCATCCATGTTGCTGCAAATGGCATCATTTTGTTCTTTTTTATAGCTAATATTCTATTGTATGTATGTACCACATCTTCTTTATCCATTCCTCTGTTGCTGGACATTTAGGTTGCTTCCATGTCCTGGGTATTGTAAATAGTGGTGCAATGAGCATGGGGGTTCATGTATCTTTTTGAATTATGAATACCATTGATTTTCGTATATTGACTTCATATTCTGCAACCTTGTTACTCACTTATTAGTTCTAATAACATTTTTTGTAGATTCCTTAAGATTTTCTACACAGATCATCATGTTGCCTGTGAATAAAAAGCTGTACCTCTTCCTCCAACCTGTATGCCTTTTTTTCCCTTTTTCTTGCCTTATTACATGACTTAGAATCTTTGATACAATGTTGAATAGAAGTGGTGAGAGCAGACATACTTGCTTTGTTACCTTAGGAGGAAATAATTCATTTTTGCACGATTAATTATGATGTTAACTATAGGCCCTCCACAGTTGCTTTCATTAAGTTGAGGAAGTTCTCTTCTCTTCTTAGTTTCTGAGAGATTTTATCAGGAATGGATGATGGATTTTGTCAAAGCTTTTTTTTTTGCATTAGTCTGTTAATGTGGGGAATTAAAGTGATTGATTTTCAAATGTTAAACCAACTTTTGATTCTTGGGAGAAATAATAATTTAGTGATGGTATATTATCCTTTTTATATATTGCTGGACTCTGCTAAAATTTTATTTGAAGTTTTTGTGTTGATGTGTCTGAAGGGTCTAGGGTCCTGAAGATGGTCTGCACTTTGCTTTTTTATGTCTTTCTATGATTATGGTATCAGGGTAATGCTGGAATAGAGTTTTGGTGTTTTGTTTTGTTTTTAACATCTTTATTGGAGTATAATTGTTTTACAATGTTGTGTTAGTTGCTGCTGTATAACAAAGTGAATCAGCTATATGTATACATATATCTCCATATCTCCTCCCTCTTGCATCTCCCTCCCACCCTCCCTATCCCACTCCTCTAGGTGGACACAAAGCACCAAGCTGATCTCCCTGTGCTATGTGGCTGCTTCTTCCCACTAGCTATCTATTTTACATTTGGTAGTGTATATATGTCCATGCCACTCTCTCACTTCGTCCCAGCTTACCCTTCCCCCTCCCCGTGTCCTCAAGTCCATTCTCTACATCTGCGTCTTTATTCCTGTCCTGCCCCTGGGTTCTTCAGAACCATTTTTTTTTTTTACATTCCATATATATGTGTTAGCATACGGTATTTGTTTTTGTCTTTCTGACTTACTTCACTCTGTATGACATTCTCTAGGTCCATCCACCTCACTACAAATAACTCAATTTCATTTCTTTTTATGGCTAATATTCCATTGTATATATGTGCCACAGCTTCTTTATCTATTCATCTGTCAATGGGCATTTAGGTTGCTTCCATGACCTGGCTATTGTAAATAGTGCTGCAATGAACATTGGGGTGCATGTGTCTTTTTTTTTTTTTTGAATTTTACTCTAGGTTCATTTTAGTTATTCTGCTTGGTATACATTGTGCTTCGTATATCTATGGATTCAGATATTTTCACCAGTTTTGGAAAATTTGCAGCCATCGTCTCTTTAAATATTATCTCTCCTCAGCTCTTTCAATTTGCTCTTTCTGAAATTCCAATAAGATGTATATTGGACTTTCATACTATCTTCTATCTCTTTTAATTTCTTTCATATTTATCATCTCCTTGTTACTCTGTGCTGCATTCTGAGTTACATCAAAACTCTATTCCATTACTCAACCAGGCTACCAGAGATTAATAGATCTGAAAAGTAGCCAGAGGCACTTATCACACAAAAAAAGAAAATTTATGTTCACACAAAAACCAGTTCCTGGATGTTCATGGCAACTTTTGGGCAAAATATGGTATTGGTTAGATGTCTTTCAATGGAAGAATGGTGAAAGTGCTGTATGTACATACCATGGACTACTACTCAGCAATAAAGAGGAACAAACTATTGGTACCCACAACAACTTGGATGAATTTCCAGGGAATTATGTTGAGTGACAAAAGCCAATCCCCCAAAGTTACATACTGTATGATTACATTTATATAACATTCTTGAAATGACAGCATTATAAAAATGAGGAACAGATTGGTGTTTTCCAAAGATTAGAGACAGGAGAAGGGGGTAGGAGGGATATGGGTGTAGTTATAAAGGGGCAAGATGAAGGATTCTTGTGGTGTTGGAACTGTTTATTGTCTTGACTGTGGTGGTGGATACACAAACCTATACGGGTGATAAAATTGCATAGAACTTAATATACATTCACACAGACATATACACAAGAATGAATGTGAGTAAAACTGGGGAAATCTGAATAAAATCAGTGGATATTAATATCCTGGTTGTGATATCATACTATTGTTTTTGCAAAATGTTACCATTGGAAAACTTGGCAAAGTATACAAGGTATATCTTTATATTATTATTTACAACTGTATGTAAATCTAAAATTATATCAATACAATTTTTAATTTTAAAAAAGTAGCCAGAGAGAAAATACAGATCCCCCACAAAGGAAAGACAGACTGTCAGCAGACTTATCAATAGCAGCAATGAAAATCAGAAGATAGTGCAATGAGGGACTTCCCTGGTGGCACAGTAGTTAAGAATCCACCTGCCAATGCAGGGGACACGGTTCGATCCCTGGTCTGGGAAGATCCCACATGCCACGGAGCAACTAAGCCTGTGCGCCACGACTACTGAGCCCATGCGCCACAACTACTGAAGCCCGCGCACCTAGAGCCTGAGCTCCGCAACAAGAGAAGCCACCGCAATGAGAAGCCCACGCACCACAACAAAGAAGAGCCCCCACTCGCTGCAACTAGAGAAAGCCCGTGCACAGCAAAGAAGACCCAATGCCACCAAAAATAAATAAATAAATAAAGTAATAATCATAATAAAAAAGAAGATAATGCAATGATATCCTCACAGGGCTGGCAAAAGTCTGTCAGTTCTGAATTAATACCCAGGAAAAATGATCTTTTGTGTGCGATGGTGAAATAAAGGCATTTTCAGATAAAAACTTAGAGAGTTTAGTAAAGGATGTACTTCAAGAAAAAAAATGATATCAAAAAGAAGGTCTAAATCACAAAAAGAAATAGTGAGAAAGAATTGGTGATCATGTGGGTAAATCCAAACAAACAAAGCAAAACAATAATGTATAATTGGTAATATTTTAAAAAATAATACAATGAAAATACTAAGCAATAATTGCATGAAAATAATTAGAGGTTTAGCAAGGTTGCTGGATGCAAAATCAATATACAAAAGTCATTTGCTTTACTCTACTCTTGCTAAATAATACAGCCATTTTAGGGGTTGGGAGTGGAGGGAGAACTAACCCAAGAAACTTTTGAACACAATATTTTGACTATATAACCTAGACTTAAAAGCAAAATAATTGTAAACAAATAGTGTACACTAGGTAGTGGGTATGTTTTTTGCAGTGGTATGGGTTAAAACTTCTGGAGCTGCTTTATGTGTGTTGTCTCCTTCCTTCACTATCCATCCTAAATTCCTCTCACCCTCAGATACCACCTCTGCTAGTCCTGGTGGCTTACTTGGTGATGTCAGTAAAACCCTCATTACTGCGAAATCTGAGCCCCTGTCAACCACACACACCTCGGTTTGGGGTTGCTGCACTTGTCCATTCACAGTTAAAATGCAGCAAGGCAAAGGAGTACCAGGAGTCGTCCAAATGGATTATGTAAACTCCATTCATATTTCATCTTGCCCCCATTTTGTAACAGCAGCCCACTGGGACTTGGCATAAACTCTACAATGCATATTTTCTCACCCCTTATTCTGCCCACTCCATAGGGTCTGCTGGATCATATGGTTTGAGCAGCAGCGCTGCTTTTACTTACTGGATCTGTTGAAAAGAGCCCTTTCCTGCTCTGTGACTTATTCAAAGGCGGTAGATTTCCATGTCTCCAGGTATATGAGTGGATCGGTGTTCTTAGGTATGGAATGATTTGCTATAAAACCCAAACAGTTCTTCCTGGTACTGTGCTTTTCTTCTTTGTAGTAGGGATTATAAGATGCCACAATTTGTCTTTTACTTTGGCAGGGATTTTCCTGCATGCTCCTAACCACTGGATCCTTAAAAAAACTTCATTAAATCTTTATAGGTTTTATCTCCTACAATCTGGAGCACATGTGTCTTACCAAGGCCTCCAGAGTACTAGCCATCTCTTGCTCGTCCTGCTCAATCAGCATGATGAGGTCATCGATGTAATGGATAAATGTGATGTTTCTGTGGCTGTTCAGAGAGGTCAGGTCTCTTTGAACTATATTATGACAGAAGGGAGAAGAAGTAACATATCCCTGGACAAAACTTTAAATGAATATTGTTATACATTCCACATAAATGTGAACTCTTTCTGATCCTCTCTCTTGTTTGGAATAGCAAAGAACATATTTGCCAAATCAGTGGCCATATGTCATGTACCTAAAAGCCAAATTAATATGCTCTAGTAAAGATACCATGACCGGCATAGAAGCTGAGATTGGCTACTACTTGCTTAAACTTTCAGTCATCTCCAGTCATCTTTCAAGTTCTACTCATTTCTGCAGGGTCTATACTGGTGTATGTGTGAAATGGGGAACACCATCCCTTCATCCTTGAGATCCTTAAGGTAGCACCAATCTCTGCCATATCCCATCCTGGGGCAGGGGATGGAATACTGATTTTTATTTATTATCATGACTGTCAGCTGCAGCTTTAGAAACTTCAACCTGGCCTTTCCACTACTGTAGCTCTTACACCACAGGACAAAGATCCAATGTGAAAGTTACTCCAGCTGTCGAGTATGCCAATCGCAGTGAAGACGCAGTGACCAGGGAAATGAGCATCTGGTACATGTAAAGACCTAGTGGACCTTCTGTAAGGTGTCTTTTTGCCAGGACTCTATTTATTATCTGGTCTCCCTATAATCCACTCTCTAAAGGGAGTCATGATGACACTTTGGGTCTCTGGGTATCAATGTCCAGTATTCCTCTAAATGTCTCCCCTTTCCCCAATGTACAGTCACCCAAATAAATGGCAATAGGTCCCTTTGGGAAAGAACTGGGGTTAGTATTATGGTCTGTAATTGCCATAGTGATTTAGGGTCCTTCCTCCTGGGGACCTGGCCACCTTTTCAGCCAGTGGGTTCTAGGTCTGAAGACTGAGTCAGGTGCAGGAACTTGGCAAGGGATCATGATTTTCTCAGACTCCTGCTCATTCATTGCAGATATATATATGTGAATGAGTACTCAGCTTCCTAGTAATGCTACTGCCTGTCTCACTAGCACTTTCCTCATGGCCTTGCTGAACAGTGTGTTCCCTGAGCCCTTGCATGGAACATAGTCTCCAGCGGGTCTTTTGGTCTCACATAATATATACACTGCAGCATGCCTACTTCCTTGCGCCTTTTAATCCCTTCCTCCACTGTCTCCCGTAGCAACTCAGGCATTTTTACCGCACTCAGTGTGGGTCACCACATTCCCCAGGCTCCTAGGAGTCACCCTAGCAGCAAATGTGCATCATTCTCCTAGGGTCCTGGCTGGAGTATTGCCTCAATCCGTTCAGACTGCTATAACAAAATACTACAGGCTGGGTATCTTATAAACAATAGAAATTTATTGCTCACAGTTCTGGAGGCTGGGAAGTCCAAGATTAAGGCGCCAACATGGTCGTGTCCTGGTGAGGGCCCTCTTCCTAGCTCACAGCCAGCACCTTCCCACTGTGTACTCACTTTGAAGAAGGGGCTAGGGAGCTCTGTGAGGTCTAATCCCATTCATGAGGGCTGCACCCTCATGACCCAAGTACCTCCCGAAGGCTCCACCTACTAATACCATCACCTTTGGGGGTTAAGATGTCAACATATGAATTTGAGGGGAACACAAACATTCAGACTACAGCATTCCACCCCAGCCCTCCAAAATTAATGTCCTTCTTGCATGCAAATACATCCATTCCATCCCAACAGCTCCAAAAGACAACTTGTTTCAGCATCAACTTAAGTCTAAAGTCCAAAGTCTCATTTAAATAGCATCTAATTGTTTCCCAAAGGCGCATGATGGAGGGAAAATCTGGTATACAACCATTTCTCCAAATGTAAACTCTTTTGTTATTGGAGAATCTCTAAGAGATCCCTCAGATCCTTGGTTTCTCTCTCTTTTAAATGACAGGATTGGGTTATACCTAGGCTACCCAATACAGAAGCTACATGTGGTTATTGAGGACTGGAAATGAAGCTATCCCGAATCGAGATGCTCTGTGAGTGTGAAACAGACCAGATTTTGAAGACTTAGTACAAAAAAAAAAAGGAATATAAACTATCTCATAAATATTTTGATATTGATTACATGTTACAATGATAATACCACATAGGCTAAATAAAATACATTATTCAAATTAAAATAAATAGCATCAAAAACCAGATATGGATGAGACTCAAGGTATGATTCATTCTGAGGCAAATTCCCTTCCAGCTGTGAACCTGTGGAATCAAACAAGTTATGTGCTTCCAAAATGCAATGGTGGGACCAGCATAGGGCAGACATTCCCATTCCAAAAGGGAGAAATAGGAGAGAAGAAAGGGGTGGCAGGTTCCAAGCAAGTCAAAACTCCAAGGCAAACAATATTAAATCTAAGGCTTGAGAATAACCTTCTTTAACGTAACGCTTTGCCCTCTGGGGCAGAGGTCCTGCTTTCTGGACACATTGGGGCAGGCGTCCTGCCTTCAGGACACACTGGGGCACTCGACCCTCATGGCTTTGCTGAACCATGTGGCAGCTCTCTCGGGCTGAAATCACATGCTAGTGGCTCTATCAGTCTGGGTCTTGGGGGAGACCCTACCCCCCATGACTCCACTGAGCAGGGGTCTAGCACCCACACCTCTGAGTGGGAGTCATCTGGCTTGTTGAAACACTGGAGATGGCCCCCCCCCCCTTTTGAAACCAAGGAGGCAGCCCTGATAATCTCTGAATTGCCTTTGGGTCCTTCTTCTTAAGAGTCTTGAAGAATATTGTACTTTTGTAGGTGAATAGCTCTATGGTCCCGTCCTGCAAAATCTAAGAAGTCTAATAACAACTTTCCTTTCATTCTTTCTTGTCTCCTCCTTCGGTTCAAATTGGCTGTTTTCCTGCTGAGGTGGCTGATTAAGTCCATGGCTGACACCCCTACTAATCCCCTTATCGAAGTATCCCTTGGTCACGCTTATTAGTGTTCTCATCTGAATATGCTTTCTCATTTTTTGCCATATGGATAGGCTGAGAATTTTCCAAACTTTTAATTTCTGTTTTTCTTTTGATTAACAATTTTAAGCCATTTCTCTCTTCTCTCATTTTACTATGAGAATTCAAGAGAAGCCAAGCTGCTCCTTCAACACTTGGCTTAGAAATAGCTTCAGCCAAATATCCAATTTTATCGTTCACAAATTCTGTCTTCCACAAAACTCTAGGACATGAACACACTTCAGTGAAGCTCTCTGCCACTTTATAACAAGAATGGCCTTTCCCCCACTTTCCAGTAAGATGTTCCTCATTTCCATCAAGACTTCATCAGAATGACCTTTAGTGTCCATGCCGTGACATACTGTGACCAGGCTGTTTATGACCACTTAGGTATTCTCTAAGAAGACTGAAGCTCTCTCTACACTCTTACCTTCTTCTGCGCCCTTACGCAAATCACCTTTAATGGTCCATTCATGGCAATGTCGACTTTTTCTAGCACGCACCTCCAAACTCTTCCAGCCTCTACCCATGACCCAGTTCCAAAGCCGCTTTCAGATTTTTAGGTATTTGTTACAGCAGTACCCCACCCCAAGTACCAAAATCTGTATTAATAAGGGCTCTTCAGAGAAATATAATCAATAGGATATATATAGATATACATAAGAGGAAATTTATAGGGATTGACTTACATGGTTATGGAGGCCAGAAGTCCCATGATCTGCTGTCTATAAGCCGGAGACCAGGTAAGTTGGTGCTATAATTTCTTCTGAGTCCAAAGGCCTGAGAACCAGGAGCTCCAATGTCTGAGGGCAGGAAAAATGGACATTCTAGCTCAAAAAGAGAAAAAGGAAATTCGCCCTTCCTTCGCCTTTTAAAATGATGCTTGTCCACATTGGTGAGGGTGGATCTCTTTGTCAGTCTACTGAATTAAATGTTAATCTCTTCCAAAAACACTCGCACGGACACATGCAGAAATCATTTTATCAGCTATCTGAGCATCCCTTAGCCCAGTCAAGTTGACACATAAAATGAACTGTTACAACGATTAGATCTTGTAACCCAAGAGAGTACCCCCAGATCAATAAACTCTCCCTTATCCAGTCTTATGACATGGCCCCCTTGATTGAGCACCCTCAAAATCAAGTCCCATGTATACCCTTCTGACTGCTGCTGACACATTCTAGCTAATTTGTGTGGATCCCTTGGGCTATCAGGCCCATGTTGTTCTTAGATGGGTTATGCAGCTATGCCTGCCCAACAGGAGAAGAGGTGGGGGCAGATCCTGAGGTGGGGGTCTCCTGTTGCCTTGACGGAAAGAGGTCTCTGCAGTGTCTTCCCACATGGGGGTGGGCTGGAGTGCTACTTCTTAATAAAAAGGAATGGGGGACTTCCTTGGTGGTGCAGTGGTTAAGAATCTGCCTGCCAATGCAGGGGACATGGGTTTGAGCCTTGGTCCAGGAAGATCCCACATGCCGCGGAGCAACTAAGCCCATGCGCCACAACTACTGAGCCCGCATGCCACAACTACTGAAGCCCGTGCACCTAGATCCAGTGCCCCGCAGCAAGAGAAGCCACCACAATGAGAAGCCCGTGCACCTCAAAGAAGAGTAGCCCCTGCTCGCCGCAACTAGAGAAAGCCCGCACACAGCAACAAAGACCCAACGCAGCCAAAAATAAATAAATAAATAAAAATTAATTTTAAAAAAACAATGTGGATAAAATTTGTATTAAAAAAAAGAAGGGGACTTCCCTGGTGGTGCAGTGGTTAAGAATCTGCCTGCCAATGTGGGGGACACGGGTTCGAGCCCTGGCCCGGGAAGATCCCACATGCTGCGGAGCAGCTAAGCCCCTGCTCCACAACTGCTGAGCAACCCCCGCTCTCCACAACTAGAGAAAGACCGCACACAGCAACGAAGACCCAGTGCAGCCAAAAATAAATAAATAAAAATAAATTTATTAAAAAAAAAAAAAAGAAGAAGAAGGAATGGGCCATCTGTGCAGGTTCTGAGGGTGCAGAGGGGCCTGGGGTAGTGCTGTCAGATAATTAACAGGATGCCCAGTTAAATTAGAATTTCAGATAAATAAATAAAATTTTAGTATAAGTATGTCCCATGCAATATTTTAATTTTTGTTATATTTTTATTTGCTAAATCTGGCAATGCTAGCTTGGGGAGCTGCTATGATCTGAATGATTGTGTCCCCCCTAAATTCGTATGTTGAAAGCTAATGCCCAATGTGATGGTATTAGAAGGTGGGGCCTTTGGGAGGTGATTAGGTCATGAGGGTGGAGCCCTCATGAATGGGATTAGTGCTCTTATAAAAGAGACCCCAAAGAGCTCGCTAGCCCCTCCCACCATGTGAGGACACAGAGAGAAGTCTGAGACCTGGGAAGAGGGCCCTCACCCAACCACGCTGGCACCCCGATCTCAGACTTCCAGCCTCCAGAACTGTGAATAATAAATATCTGTTGTTTATAAATCACCCAATCTGTGGTATTTTGTTATAGTAGCCCAAACGGACTAAGGGAGACGTCAAAATGTTCAGGGCCACTCATCAACATGTGTCCCAAGTTTTCCCAACCAAGACTCTGATTTTAACAAAATAGCCTTGCCTCCACCAAACAGTCATCTTCGAAGCTGGATTCGAAGTTTTAAACCTGGATTAAAGAACCTGGATTCTTTAAAATCCTGAGTTTGGCCTTGAGATTTTTTTTCTGTTCTTCCACTGCAGAAGATAAGAACTTTGGTGTAAGCTACCAAAGAGACACTCTGGATTTCACAGTATTTGTTTGTTAGCCGCCCTCACCTTTTCATTAGCCTTCTGTAGGTATCAATGCAACTAAATGACAGCTGGAAAATCTCATTGTCTTTGTATGATTCCCTCTTCTCCCCTCCCACCCCCCACCCCGCACCAACCCATTTCCCAAAAGCCTGAATCATTGCACTGGCAAGGCATTCCCTTCCACAGAACATTTCCCCAAGACACTGCTTGTGAAAGTTTTAGCAAGTGCGCCACCATCTGGTGCCTGGGACAATCCATACCCCACCTACCACTGGGGATGGGGTCTACGTTGACAGCCTGGTAGTGAGTAATCCCATCTCCCAAATTCCATTTTACTGCCTGGTTTCTTGGATCACTCCTGGTAGCAGATGTGTTAGTTTAGGTCCTCTGGTAAGGAGACACTGAACTGGAGTACAAAGTACAAGAGGTTTATTGGAGGGTAATGTTTTAAAGGAAGGGAAAGCAGGATTGGGCATGGAGAACCTCAGATTGTGAAAGTTTTGGCATCCTGGATGAAGAGTTCATTAGAGGAATCCCTCAATGGGCAGAAAGGATCAGGCCTTAGTACGCCTCCCATGCTCACTCATTGGCTAGGGGCTGCGTGGGAAGAGCTTGGCTTCTGCTTAAATGCTTTAGCGATCTCAAAGGTGCTGCACCTTGAGGCTGACAGCTAACTGCACTCCTTGCAGCTGGATGGAAAATTCTTTTTGAAAGAATAGCCAAGAGACACAGATGTTTCTTTTCAAAAATGGTGCTTGGACAATTGGGTACCAATATGGAAAAAAGGAAAGAGATTGCACCCTTACTTCAATTAATACCTCAAGATCAGTACAAGTAGATTATACATCTAAATCTGAAGGGCAAAATTATGCTTTTACAATGTAAATGATTATGTTCACAGCTTTGGAAGTTTAAGAACTTCTTAAACAGTACACAAAACTATTAACCATAAAAGAAAAAATTGATACTTTGATTATATTAAAATTAAACAGTTCATTAAAAGATACCATGAAGAAAATTAAAATTGATCCATACAGTAGCAGAAGATATTTGCAATATATATGTAGCAAATAAAGTTCTAGGACTTGGGACATATACAGAACTGCTGGAAAATAATAAGAAAATTTTTTAAATGGGCAAAAAGTCACAAACACTTACTTCACAAAAGTAGAAATCCAAATGGCCAATAAACATATGAAAATGTCCTTAACTTTATCAGAGAATTGCAAATTAAAACCATTATGAGATACCACCACACATCTACCAGAATGGTGGCTGGTTTTTTTGTTGTTTTTTTTTAATCCTTACAATACCAACTGTTGGCAAGGATATGGAACAACAGAAACTCTGACACACTGCTAGTGGCAGTGTAATCTGACTTAACCATTTTGAAAAAGTTTGGCATTATCTAGCAGATTTGAAACTAATGCATTTTCTGTGACCCAGCAATTCCACTCCTATATATACACCCAACAGAAATTTGTGTATATGTTCATCAAAAGACATGTGCAAGAATGTTCTTAGCAGCACTGTCTTAATAGCCCTTACACTTGAATAAGCCAAAATTCAAGCAGTTGAATTTTGACCAGCAGTTGAAAGGGTAAAACATTGTGATATTTCCAAACAATGGAAAACTATTCAGCAGTGAAAATTAATGAGCTACAGCTACATGCAACAACATGAATGTACCTTACAAACATGACATTGATGGAAACAAGCCAAGAACAAATATTACATACTGTATGACTCCATGTATATAAAGCAGAAAAACAGGAAAAACTAATCTACATTGTTTAGGAACTCATACATAGAAGTGGTAGAACTATAAAGAATACCAAGGACATGATTAACAAAAGTCAGGATATTGGTTATTTCTTGGAAGAGGAAAAATGGGAGTGATCAGGAAGGGACACACTGGAGGACTTCTAATTTTTTTCCAATTTTTTATTATGGAAAATTTCACAGATACAGAAAAAGTTGAAAGAATAATACAAGTAACATTCATGTACCCTCCAGTTAGATATAACAGTTGCTAACATTTTGGCATTTTGCTTTATATTTCTCCATGTATACTTACATATATTTTTTAGCAGCTGTATTGAAATGTAATTCATATCTCATACAATTCACCCATTTTAAATGTACAACTCAATGGTTTCTAGTATAATCATGGATATATGCAACCATCAGCATATTCAATTTTAGAACATTTTCATCACCTCAGATGTAAACTTCATACTTTTAGCTATCAATTCCCTATCCTCCCATCCTCCCAACAAGCACTAATATACTTTCTGTCTCTATAGATTTGCCTATTATGGACATTTCATATAAATGGAATCATATGTGGTTTCTTGTGATTGGCTTCTTTCATTTAGTATCTTAAAGGTTCATACATGTTGTAGCATGTGTCAGTAATTGTAGTAGTCTGCTTGGTCTGCTATAACAGAATACTACAACCTGGGAGGTTTAAACAACAAACTTATTTTCTCATAGTTCTGGAGACTGGAAGTCCAAGATCAAGGTGCCACCAGGGTTGGTTTCTGGTGAGACCTCTCCTTGGGTTACAGATGGCCACATTCTCACTGTGTCCTCACATGGCCTTTCTTCTGTGTGCCTGCAAAGAGAGAGATCTCTGGTATCTCTTCCTCTTCTTACAAGGATGCCATTCCTATGGGATTAAGACCCCACCCTTAGCACCTCATTTAACCTTAATTATCTCCTTAAAGGTTCTACGTCCAAATTCAGTCACATTGGGGGTTAGGGCTTCAACATATAATTTTGCGGGGGTGGGGTGGGGCATAATTCAGTCTATAATAGCACTTCTCTCTTATTTATGGCCAAATAATATTCCATTGTATAGATATGTCACATCTTTTTTATCCATTCACCAGTTGATGGGCATTTGGGTCGTTTCTACCTTTTACCTATTATGAATAATGCTGCTATATTATAAACAGTTGTGTATAAGTTTTTGTGTGGACATGTGTGTTCATTTCTCTTGGGTATGTACCTAGGAGTTGAATTGCTGGGTCATGTGGTAACTCTATGTTTAACCATTAGAATAACTGCCAGACTGTTTTCTGAAGTGGCTGCATCATTTTACATTCCCACCAGCAGTGTATGAGGGTTATAATTTTATCAAGTCTTTGACAACACTTGTTATTATCTGACCTTTTATTATAGCCATCTTAGTGGGTGTGAATGGCATCTCATTGTGCTTTTAATTTGCATTTCTCTCATCAATCGTGATGTCAAGCATCCTTTTAATGTGCTTATGGGCTATTTGCATGTCTTCTTTGCAGAAGTGTTTATTCAAATCCTTTGCCCAATTTTTAATTGGGTTATTTCTCTTGGTATTATCAAGTTGTAAGAGTTCTTTATGAATTCCTTGTTTCGTATTTCCTTGCATTTCCTGTTTTTGTCTTGTTTTGTATTTACTTACAGTTTATGGAGCTTCCTGGATGTGTAGACAAATGTTTTTCAATAAATCTGTGAAGTTTTTAGCCATTATTTCTTCAAATAATTTTTCTGCTCCTACCTCTCTTCTGCTTCTAGGAGGTTAGTATTCGGTGGAATGGAGGGCAGTAGCCTCAAGTTTTCTAGGCTTGCTTCTCCCAGCACAGAACCACCACCTTACAAGCCAGAACAAGGGTAATGGGGCCCCAGTACTGTCAGTGGTGCCGTGCCCAGGGTAGAGCCTCCATCCCACAAGTGGTGGCTGGGTAAAAGAAGGAAGCCTGCACCTCTTGGCCATAGTCACTGGATCTTAGCCTCAGCGACAGGTAGCTAAGGGCAAGATGAGAAAAGCTCACATCCTGCGCCTTCTAAGAAGATAGCCTTCCAACTGGGAGCTAGGAAAAGGTGGAGCCCTGTGCTCTTGCTTGCACCAATCCGGAGAGGAGTTTCCTTCTTGCAGAGCTAGAAAAGGGGGAGGAAGGGAATGGGTCTTGGTTCCAATACCACATACTCCCCATGTTCTAATCAAATTTTAGTAGACTTTTTCTTGAGTAGATGTTTCTTCATTTTCTGTATGTCCTTAGGATAATTTCCAGAGATTTTTTAATGGTTGTACGTATTTTTTCATAATTTTCACCAGTTTCACTGGAGAGCTGGTCCACAGAGCTCCTCACATTGTCCTGCCAGAAGTGGAACTTCCATATATATCCATATGTATTTTTTGCTGAGCCATATCAAAATAAGTTGCAGACATCAGGAAACATCCCTAAATACTTCAGCATGCATCTCCCCGAAATAAGGACATTTTCCTATATAACCATAATACTATTATCATTCTTGAATAAATTAACATAATTTTATATATCATCTAATAAACAGTCCATATTCAAATTTCTCCAAGAAGGTCTTTTATGGGCCTTCTTTTGGGTGGTGTGTGGTGGGGAACCAATAACCAAACAAGGTTCACATATTGCATTTTGTTGCTTTGTCTCTCTAGATTTCTTTAACTTAAAACAAACCTTCCACTTTTTCTTTTCATCTTATTTATATTTTGAAGAGTCCAGACTAGTTGTCTTTTAGAAGTCCACACGGGAGGATGGTTACTTCTTGAGTGCTGTCAATCTCCTATTTCTTGACCTGGGTAGTCGTTTCCCTATGGCATTAGCTTTTAAAATTTTTTCATTAGGCTACACGATAATATTTTATGCATCACATTTGTATGTAATCAGTACTAAAAAGAAATGAGCTATCAAGCCATGAAAAGACATGGAGGAACTTAAACGTATATACTTTAGTGAGCGAAGCCAATCTGAAAAGGCTACCTACTGCATGATTCCAATTATACAGCATTCTGGAAAAGGTAAAACTAAGGAGACAGTGAAAAGGTCAGTGGTTGCTAAGGGTTAGTGGAGAGGGAGGGATGAATAGATGGAGGACAGAGGATTTTTAAGGCAGTAAAACCATTCTGTATGATACTGTAATGGTGGATACATGCCATTATACACTTGTCAAAATGCATAGTATGTACAACACCAAGAGGGCACCCCATTGTAAACTAAGGACTTTGGGTGATTCTGATGTGTCAGTGTAGGTTCATCGATTGTAACAAATGTACCCCTCTGGTGGCGGATGCTGATAGTGGGGGAGGATAAGGGGTATATGGGAACTCTCTGTACTTTGTTCAATTTTGCTATCAACCTAAAACTGCTCTAAAAAACAAAGTCTATTTTAAAATCTGTATGTATATTATATTCCACAGTTTTTTTTAAAGGAGGAAATGTCTGGAGAGAAGTGATTACAGTTATAGTGCTCTAAGTTGCTCACATTTTTTAAGAGGTATGTCAATATATTAACTTTAGACTTAATTAAGTATAGTGGGCTATCAAAGTCAAAATTCTATGCTTTCCCCATTACACCGTCTTCCTCTCTAGAACCAAGTAAGGAATTATTGACTTTCCAAAGTCTCCTAGGTTCAATCATGATAAGTGAACAGCCAGATTTAGTGCCTGGGCTAATTTTTGCAGTTGTCATAGCTTCTTCTTCCCGTCTTGTGAGGGTCTCCTTACAAGCATTTCAAAGTTCCCTCCAATCTCATTCTCTCCAAAGAGTTGGCTTCTCCCCTTGACCTCCAAATTACAATAGCTGAGAGGTAACAATCTTCTCTCTCATGCCCTCCCCTGAAGTTAATCACGCCTTGCCCCCTGCCCTGGGGAGGAACAGTGACATAAGTCTTGGCATACCGCTTGGAAAGGTCCCTGACTCATGATCAAGGGGATTAGACTAAGAAAGAGACCGAGCTAATGATTAAAGAGTGTTAGGGATAATGTTTCCTTGCTTCTATTCCTAGCAGTACTGTACTAGCACAGGATTGGTTCAAATTAACACCTGACTTTCTATCTGTGAAACTAGGGAGACGGATCTGTTTGGGCTAACAAAATATACTTGGGAAAAAAATGTTTTTGTTGATACCATAAGAGTGACTGACCAGAGAAGTCTGGGAATTTTTATAAATAAAATGACCACAAATATGCTTGTAAACACCATGCCGTTCCACACCATCATTCCTTTTTTTAGTTAGGTTTTTGTTTTTGTTTTTGTTTTTTTTGAGAACAGATTTTTGTCACTGAACAGATGCAGGCTTTGCTGGGAAGGGAAAGAGTAGAAGTGGGTTACAAGAGAAGTGTAAGGTACAGGTCTTGCCTTCAAGGTTCTTACAATCCTACTGGGGAAAAAAAATATTCAGCTAGGAGAAGGAAGAGAAAATATCTCGCTGGTTTGGAGTACATGATCATTTCTTTATATGCCAGAGGTGAGGCTGACCTTTGAAGAAGGGGAGGAAGGTTTGTGTAGCTAATTAATTGTGAAAAATGAGGGCACTGTGTAGGTTCCTTAAAAGTGAAGGCCAACAGATTTGCTTTCAAAAACACCTTTGGGGAATTCCCTGGTGGTCCAGTGGTTAGGACTCAGCGCTTTCAACCCAGGCCCAGGTTGGATCCCTGGTCAGGGAACTAAGATCCCATACACCACGCAGTGCAGCCAAAACAAACAAACAAAGAAACAAAAACCACCTTTGGCAGCTGTATTTTCTCTTAAAGAATGTCTGTTAATGTCAGCTGGGATCTGTTCTTTCAAGTCCTCAGCAGATTATAGAAGCCTTATTTCTCTGACCCTACTTTCTATCACCAGTGCTGCTGCCTGTCTTGGAAAGTAATAGGACTCCACTCCTTGGACAGTGTTCTACATCCTAGCTGGTCCACAAGTTTAGATTGACCTTTCACCTAGTTAGGGCCCAGGAGTGAAGCTGACTCCATCAAGGAAAAGTGGTAAGAGATATGCTCCTACGTGGACAGTGTTTCTCAGTGAGGCAGTGCGGATCAAATGAGGGAAATGGGGATAATGCTCTCTTCCATATGTCATGCTTTCTTGGTGACCAATAATTTCTGACTTATCTGTTTAATGTCAATCTCCCCAATGAAAGGGCATGCTCCATGAGGCTGTTGACCATGTCTTTTTCATTCTTTGTTGTATCACCAGCACCCAGCACAGTACCTGACACATAGTCAGTGTCCTATCAATATCTTTTAAATAAATAATTAATTAATTAGTTAAGCGGGACTTAAATCCTGACGGGATGTAGATGGAAACTAGCAAATGAGTGAGAAAAGGTGGTGAGAAATAAACTGAAGTCTTCGTTGGGAAGCCATGAAGTGACTGCAGGAACAAAACAGGAAGTGTGGAATAGTAGGGCCTTCTAGTAACAGTGGTGAGAAAGTGAGGGTGAGAGGAATGAAATTAACACTTGTTGAGCATCTTCTAGGTGTCTAGTGCTTTAACATGTATGAATTCATTTAATCTTCACAGCTCCATGAGATAGGCCATATTATAATACATGTTTTACAGGTGAAAAAGAAGAGGTTCAAAGAGGTTCAATAACTTGCTAATGATCATTATTGTGAGACAATTTCCCATGGATCTCTCATGTTTTTGCACATCTTGTGAACAGAGACACTGACTGACATGGTTCTGGACTATGTTTTCAAGGATATCTGTATAGTGAACAGCTTTGGAAGACACAGTGTCTCCCTGTGGAGCAATGGAAAGGCAAACTTACTGCCCATCATAAAAGATTCAGACTCATTAAGCTCAGTGTTGCTCTCCTGTAACACAACCCACTGCATGTGCACGTGTCACCTGGCCCTTTCTGAGTAGCTCCTATGAGACTTGGGGGCAAGGGGAACTGACACAAGAAAAAGCTTATACTCTGGCTACTACTATTGCTGACCCAGGAGTCTCATGTCTTCTGCCAGCATCCATGAAAAAAATGTGGCAGGCTAACTTGGTAGCTTGCAAGTAAGATAAAATCTCAGAACCATCACAAGTCTTGATGGTTACACAGGTGAAGTGTCAGAAGTGGGAACTGTACCTGTATCTGTTTGGCTCCAGAACCCACACTCTCTTCCCAGGATGCTGTTGCTTCCTGAGCCGTACACAGGAGTAGTTGCTGCATCGTATGATGTCATTCCTCCCTGCCCTTCTCCGATACCTATGTGTCACTAGACCTGACTTTACTTTTCAGGTTGGATGATTTGGGTGTTCCATTAAGCAGAGAAGAGGTTTAAAGTGTCTGATTATAATTGTCTTTCCCTCTGTCTCCTAGGTTAATGGAAGTCTTTAATCTATCATCCTATCTGCTTAATCGCGCTATTTGCCCAGGGTTATGGTTCTTGTAATAGTCAGGCTTTTGTCAGGCATATTCATCCTGATGAACAAAAGTTCCCAGAGGACACAACAACTGGAGCACCTTAGATACTTCATAAATAACCGGCTAGTTTTAGCTCTTTGGGGGTTATTTGCCAAGCTCTACATCAAAAAGCACTGGGCCTTCTATATCCTTGTTGGGCCACCTAGGTAGTAGTTCAGGGGGTATACAATGGTGGGATCCCAAGATCACATTTTCCACATATTTCTAACCCCCAAATTAATTGTATAAAGTGGTTTCAGTAGACATTTCTAATCTCAGGAGTCCCAAATACCCCTTTTGTTCATATAGGTCTTTTGCTCTTATTATCTACAAACTCTTTTTAGCTTCAACAATGTTGGGATGTCAGGCAATCATTCTCTCTGTTCACTAAAGCTGGAGCTACAGCTGCCGCTATAGCGTTGGGGAGAGGGGAAACAGGAGGCTGTGGAGGAGTGAGGCCATTCCCCCTTATCATGTCCCCAGAGGACTGCTCTACCAGAAGGCCTGATGATTTGTCTAGCATTTGCACCAGAGTGATTGCATGCTATCCTCACAACAGCCCTTTGAGGAAACAGGTCCAAAGAGTTTAAGTGACTAACTAGTCCAACATTATACTGTACATTCATAGCAGATCTGGGGCTAGAATTCCTCTCTATACCTTGTCTATTTAGTGAGTTCAGAGGCTAGT
Source organism: Balaenoptera physalus (assembly GCF_965194825.1). Classification (NCBI taxonomy): domain Eukaryota; kingdom Metazoa; phylum Chordata; class Mammalia; order Artiodactyla; family Balaenopteridae; genus Balaenoptera; species Balaenoptera physalus. Next base: position 105,638,595 of record NC_138903.1, read on the forward strand.
GTCCTAGTTTTCAGGTGGTAGAGGAGTAGGGTGAGGAATCTTCCTTTTGACAGCTTCTGGTCATCCTGCCATAAGACAGAATCTCCGGAGGCAAAGGGCAGGACAACGTCAATGCCTAGCCACATCATGCTTCTTTCCACAAAGGCAGGGGGGAAGGGTGGTGTAAGGACTGATGTACTGCGAAGAGCTGAGGACTGGGAGTCCTAAAGTATGACTGGACCATGAATTTTTCTTTCACCACCCTGCATCCAAAATCTACAATGTGCTGGTGCCTTTGGGTCTGAGAGTCCAGCCAGATAACCAGTTCTCCTGGTCGAATGGCCCACTGGCAGTTTCGAGCAGTAGAATTAACCTCCCCACAGCCTTCGGCTCTCCCCTTCCTGACCCCCTCTAGCAGCTGTTGCTCTTGTCTGAACAGAGGATGATTGTTTCACTTCTTGACTTCTAGGCATGGATTTACCAAGCTGGGCTCTGCTTGGGTTGGAGCCAGAGTTGATGGGAAGCAAACAGTTCAGAAAAGGGCTACATAACTTGGAGTTTCCACCATGGTGAACCAAGCAAGGAGGACTGGGGATAGGAAAGGGAGGCATTTGGGATGCAGGCATGTATGAAATAAGGAGGGTCTCGAGAAAGTAGGCTCGGGGTTTCTTTTCTTGAGCTGTATGTCTGTTTGAAGAGGCAAGAGACAAGGAAACAATTAGCTTATTTCTGTCCTGCCAGCTCCTCAGGTGAGCAGCAACATGCCCCAGAGACACTTTCTTTTTCAGTGTGGGCATTAGCAGTTCTCTAAGAACTGGGAACCTCATAGAAGGCACATTAATTTAATCCTTTTATCATAGATAACAGAGGTCTATTTAGGATACCTCAAGAAAAGAAAGATTATGATGATGATACACATAGCCTGGAAGACTACTAGATTCCAAAGCAGCTCTAGTCCTCAGCATGACGTTCCCTTCCTCTTGTATAATGGCCCTGCTTCCCTCTGTAAGTCTGCTCTATTCTCCTCTTGCCAGGGACTAGAAGATTCTCTCCGTAGTCTATATGAACAGTTCCACAGGTTGCTGGTCTGACTGCCTTAGCTTGATACCATCAATCCTGTTGGACAGAACTCTTTGTGCCTGGCTACCTTATCTGTCACCAAATCTTGCGGCCCATTCCTGGTACAGTCAAGGTCACCCCTATGCCACAACTAGCTGGATTTGCTTTCCTGACCAGGAGGCAGTGAGCAGAGTATTGGACACGGCAGACACCGTGACTAACAGGTCTAGTACAGAGGACTTCCCCTGAAGGTTTACATCAGCCTTGGTGACAATTCACCTATGAGAGATTCATAGGTGAACACGAGAGAGACAGGGCCAGTTCTGTGTGTATGTGGAATAGGCAGCTGCCCATGCCAGTGTTTCCCAAATCATGGTCCTCAAACCCCTGCAGGAGAGTCATCTTCGTGCTTTAAACCTTCAGATTTCTGGGCCCAACTTCAGGCTTACAGAATCAGAATTCTGGAGTCGGGATCAGAGAATCTGCATAGGTAACACGCTCCCCACATGACTCTGTGTCCACTAAAGTTGAGGACCTCTGTTCTATATTCTTCAAGCTTCATTTGAGTTGTTGCCTCTTTCTTCTAGTTCTTCTCCTGCTATCTCTGTTTAGCAAAATCCTGCCCCAACCCTGGAGGCCAAGCTCAGGTGTAGCTGCCTTCATGGAGCTTTCCCTGATCTCATGTCTCCTTAACTCCAACTATCTCCTGATGCTATGCAGTAGGGGATATTAGGCATCTAAGAACCGGGGTGCAAGGGAGTGTTGAGGCTATGAGAAGGCACATGTGGGATGGAGCTGTAGGAAAGAATTTATGTTTTGCTCCCAACTTTTTGTTTGGAAAAATCTGAAAGTAAACTATGATAAATAACAGCATATCCTTCACCTGGAAATTAACATTTTAGATTTGCACATATGCTCTCTCCATACACACATACACACATGTAATAAAAACATGTATGTGTTTGGCTACAACATTTGAAATTAACTTGCAGGTATCATGCCACTTTGCACCTAAATACTTCAGCATGTATTTCCTACAAACAAAAGCATTCTCTCATTCTCTTGCATAATAATAACACCATCTCACATCCAAGACATGTAACATTGATAGAATAATATTATTCAATATTGAGTCCATATCAAAATTTCTCAAATTATCTCCAAAACATCCTAGCTGTTTGTGTTGATACAGGATTCAGTCAAGAATCATGGATTTCATTTGATTGTCTTTTCTTTTTAGTCTCTTTTAATCTAGATTCTAGAACAGTACCTTTGGCTTTTTTTCTTAATGATACTGATATTTTTGAAGAGTCCAGGTCCTTTGTCTTGTTTACAGTCTGGATTCGTCTGATTGTTTCCTTATGATTAGATTCATATTAAACATCTTTGGCAAGAATACTACAGAAGTAATGTTGTTTACTTCCCATTGTGTCACATCAGGAGGTTCACATGCAATTGCCCTGTTATTGGTGATGCTAAATTTGATCACTTATGTAAGGTGGTGTCTTCTAGAACTCTTCATTGCAAAGGTACATTTTCCCTTTGAAATTAATAAGTAATCTGCGGAGTAATCGGGAATGAGCACATTTAACAAGCTCTTATGGTGATTCTTGAGTGCACTGAAGTTTGAACTGCTGTTTTACATGGTGTGATGTGAATGAGGGTCCTCCAAGGCCTTATCTGCCTCCAAAATACCTCAGGCTTAGCATGTCTGCCTTCACATTTCACCTCTCACTCCACCTCCAAATACCCTCTCCCTCTTGCCTGGCCCCAAATCCCTAGCATAAGAGACATTAGTAGGCCAGATGGGGGCATTGCCTACAACCCGAGGGAGCTTTCTCCCCTACTCTGGTCATTGGCCTTGTGAGGAAGCGCCCTTGAAATGGACAAGGTATTTTTGTTTGTTTGGTTTGTATTATTATCAATAATAATAATGATAATAATAATTGAGTGAACTAAGTCAAGCACTGTACATAAATTACATCATTTGATCCTATGCCAATCTGATGATTTTACAGATGGGAAAACTGAGGCTCAGAGAAGTGAAGTAACTTCTCTAAGGTTACACAGCTATTAAGAGTGGGAACTGGATTCAAATCCAGTACCACTTATAAAGCCCATGCTTTTAAACACTAAGCTATATACTCCCTAATGAGCAATAATTCCACCCAACTTCAGAATTCTCTTGCCATTTTCTTCTGAAGAGTTCTAGGCCCACAGCATTCCTGAGAGTGAGGAAGCAGGGACACTGGACTTATTATCTTTAAAGGTGGAGAGATGGTTTAATAGAGAAATCAATTGGCATTCCTGTGGTCTTACAGCAAGTGAGTAACCAAGCAGGGATGTTGATGGAGAGACCTTAAGCTCTTGCTTATGAATTTGATTTTGATTTAAGAGGCAGCTGAGAGCCACTGTGATTTCTGACTGGTGCTTGCTGAATCCAGAGTGGGTTCAGGTTGGATTAATATCATTGTCCTTTGTGTGGGGAAATGCTGCTGTTTGATAATAAACAGGCTTGCAGGCTTTGGTGGAAAAGACCGGTGTTGCCTAACAGCCCCTTTCTGTGCTTTGCACACTTGATTGACTGTCTTTATGTTTACAGCTCTCTGTCCAGCCTGTCACAGGGGAAAATGCTACCTCTTAGATTCTAGTTAGCTCAAGAAAACCTCTTCCTCTCACCCTACACCCTCCATTCCCAATAAACAGAAAGAAAAACCTTGTAAAGGTGCTCTGAATTTGTGTAGCCCACAGTCTTCTCTAGTCTGCCAGTTCTCCCATGAGGATGCCCAGTCAAATGCTGCAGTGAAATGGAAAAAAAAAAACAACCCACAAAAACCAAGACTCTCTCCTGCTAGCAAGAGTCATTTGTAATTTGGGGGGTTATTGACCGATTTATCTTTAGTTTCAGGTTGCCCATTTCTTAGCAACAGGGGTGTCAGGAAAATACCTCTGCACCTGTTGCAAGGTTTCATCTATGGCTGGAGATAGACACAGACAAACACATATAGAGTATCATCCCAATTTTAGCATTTGCGCTGTTAAAGCAAGCACATGTGCATATAAAGTATCACCCAAGTTTAGCATATGTCCTGATAAATTAAACAACATCATATATAGACACAAAAGATTTCAAAATTGGAAGAGTCCTAAGAGGTCATCTAGCAAACCCTCCATCCTACTCTTCACCCCCTGGCTGTGCATGCTTAGAACATCTTAGAACATCTCTATACTGAGAGACCAAAGTATGGGCAGCTCATGTGACAGGTTACTTACTAAGTTTCAGAGGCAGCTGGTCTCTGTGACCAGCTTTTTTTTTTTTTTTTAAACAAGGGTCTTTGAGAAAATAAAGTGAAATCCATCCTCCTAGTAACTTCTAGCTTTTGGGGGCTGCTCCCTTCCTCTGGAGTCACGAAGAACGAGGGATCGCCTTTTCTACCCAGACCCTTCCCCCTGACCCTAGAGAGACTGAAACTTCCAGCACCACAGTTCCCAGCCAGGACCTTCTCTGCAGTGACTCTTCTCCCCTTCTGACTGCTCCCTTTGGATGGCATGTGTCTCCAAGGTTCATTCTCCTGGTGGGTGCTGTCCCACCTATATTGCTCTGCTTCTCCCTGCCCACCAAGCAAGCGCAAAACTCCTGGGAGGCTGGGCCTCTGCCAGCCCACTGCAGTGCCATCACTCCGCTTGCCAAAAGCCATCTGATGCGTCAGGTGAGCAAGTGGTTAGAGAGGTACATTGGGTTTCTGAGAGGCACTAGTCTAGCTAAGGCAGAAACAGGCTCGAACTTAATAATCTGCTCATCACACACAGTAAGAGACACCCTGACTTATTCAAAGACACCGTGGGTGGTGCAGAGGATGAATAAGCATGATTCACTGCCACTCTGGCACCCGGGGCATGAAGAATAATAAAACCCAAAGAATTGTAGCCGCCTGAGTAGTAAATTAAGAGATCCGGGGCTCAGCTAGACTATCGACATCAATGTTACCATGGCAATAAAGGGCCCCAGCATTCAGCAGCTATTACAGAGCAGGCATCTAATAGGCTAGTCTATGTCACAGCCAAAGCCCAAGGGGCTAGCAAAGAAGACCAATTAGCATATCCATTCATTAGGGGCCTCTGCACACTTCTTCTCTTAATTCCAATTAGTTGTTTGTTTGAACCAACGTCTCTTGCCTGCATTATACTCATTAGTGCCTTTTAGCCACTGGAAATAGGCTTGAAACTCCACAAGGACCTCACTATTTCCCAAGCCTTCATTGTTTCCCTAGGGGGTCTAAGCTTATATAGTCACCAACTTAGAGCCCTCAGTCCCTCGAAATGAAAGCATCGCTCACTGTACAACTGTACTCGACAGACGGAAACTCTGCTCAGGAATGTGATGTGCTAAGGGTTCTTCCTGGAACTCAGTGAAATAAGGATCTGGGGCCATTATCTGGACCATTCAGGTCAAAGAAACCCTCTGGCCTTAGCCAGTGAGCCTGCTGGCCACGCTTGCTGGCCACTACTCAGAGGCTAGCTGTTCAGGAGGGGAACTTTGGGCACTGGGGACCATACTGGCATCATCAAAGTCGAGCAGTAGCTGTTCCAGCTTGAAGGATTGCCCTTCAAGGTCCAGCCCAAACCCCGCCTATTCTGGGAAGCCTTCCCTGATCTTTGCGGTCCCAAATGAGTTTCCCCTCCTCCACAAATTTTGAAGATGACACCCTATGCTGGGCAGCCTTCATGGGCAGCCTCAGGTCCTAGGCCAGCCTGGAGTTTCCTCACCTGTGACTTCAGAGTCCTCAAGGTCACTACTGCTGGAAGGGACTGGGGTTCTAGAGAGCACTCAGCAATGCTTGGGTGACTCCAACAGCAAACAACTCTTAAGCCCCACTGCGCATGACCTCCTAGAGACTCCCGGAAGACTTAGCCAATCCCTAGGCAGGGGAAGTACATAACCGCTCTTTGACGGCTCTGGGACACTCCCCCTCACACACACACACACACACACACGATTGTGTAAATAGCCCACAGGAATAGATGCCTTAAACTAGCCCCTCTCAGAAGCAAAGAATCTCTCAAAAGTGCTACCTTCTCTTCCTTCCTTTGGGAACAGGAGAACCCAGTCCATAAGACTCTTTCTGTTCCCCATCAGCCACCAGGTGGTTTTCCTGAGGCAGGCAACCAGGAAAAGGGGCTTATAGAAGCAGCTGCTAACATCTGTGCACAAGGACTGGCCATATAGTTTTAGGGACTCGAATCATTTGCCTTTGAACTTGCTATCAAGTTCAAAGCCTCTCCTGTCTCCCTCCTCTCTTGCCTCTGTAGCCACTGCTTCATTTGCAGCCCCATTGGCCACTTCTGGCTCCAGTCTGCTACACTGCTAAGCAGATTGCTTTTTTCCAAAGTTGGCAGGAATGGTTTCTCCTTTAGTCTTTTGAGTGTGAGCTCATACAGATTTCTGTCTTTGAGATCCTATGGGATTTTGTTATTTTACCCCACCCAACAGCTGGCATTCCAGAAGGCAGCCTGGGCTATAGTCAAAATACACTGCAAATATATTAAGGATATGGCAAACCCCAAATTACCCAGAATGCTAGGGAACGAGAGATTCTGGAGAATGGAACATTTCGTTACCTGAGTTCCCATTGCTCCAAATCCTCTTTTATCTCCCACTCTTAGTTTTTTCTCCCAGCTTTATTGAGATATAATTGACATACAACATTACGTAAGTTTAAGGTGTACAATGTGATTTTATACACATATATATGTGTATATATGTGCAATATATATGATACACATATATATTACAAAATGATTACCACCATAGTGCTAGCTAACACCTCTAGCATGTCACATAATTACCATTTATTTTTTATGGTGAAAACACTTAAGATCTACTCTCTTAGCAACTAACACACAATTGTAAAGCAATTATACTCCGATAAAGATGTTAAAAAAAAACACTGTTAAAAGAAAGAAGAATAAAAAGAAAAGAGGAAGAGAAGGAAGACTAGGAAGAGAAGAAAGGGAAAAAAAAGCAACTTTCAAGTATGTAGTACAGTATTATTAACCACAATTACCATGCCATACATTAGTTCCCTAGAGCTTATTCATTTCATAACTAGAAGTTTAGAAGTTTGTACTCTTTGACCAACATCTCCCCAATTCCCCCACCACCCCCCAGCCTCTGGTAACCACCATTCTACTCTCTATTTCTATGAATTTGGCTTTTTTACATTCCGCATATAAATGAGATCATACAGTATTTGTCTTTCTCCGTCTGACTTATTTCACTTAGCACAATGCCCTCAAGGTCCATCTATGTTGTCATTAATGGCAGGATTTCCTTCTTTCTCATGGCTGAATAATATTCCGTTGTATGCATATATACCACACCTTCCTCGTCCATTCATCTGTTGACAGGACACGTATCCGTATCTTGGCTATTGTGAATAATGCTACCCCCTACTCCTAGTTTTTTAAATCTTGCTAACATGACTGTACTGTCTTTTCTGCCTTAGTAAGACAAGACCAATTTACCTATCCTCTGTTTGGTTTTTGAGGCTCCCAAGGGCTTCAGGTTTCTCATATACTTAACATCAGGAATCACACAAAAATCTCGAGTGGAGAAAGTGTAAAGATAAAGCTCAATGTCTACTGAGACCAGGTTATCCCCTGGAATATATTTTGCTTTTATTAAAATCCAAAAAAAGGAATGAGTTTCTCTTTTCTTTGTCAGTGTTCTCTTTCTCTTCAAATGAGGGTATCGGGGGAGACTCTGGAAGACAGAATCCTGAGTAATAACGTTCTAACAAATGAAGTCTATATTTTAAATTAACCACTATTGAAGCTGTCTTCATCAGAAGAGCCTAGGCTTGGCATTATGAATAAATCTGTCTATCTAAGAGGTTGGGCTGGCTCTCTTGGTTATGAATGTGCCCAGAATCTCAGTACCTGCAACATTCTCAGTCACCTGGGTGTAATGGGGGGGAGGGGATTTGTGAAGGATCTCATATTCCTCCTAGGCCTTTTAGCCACCCAGGCTCCAGTGGGGTGAACCAAACAAACCAAAAATGCTATACAATGTTCTTGGCTGTTTTTACTAATTTTTCTTTTGTTGGATCCCACATTGGCTTCAGGAGTTATATATGTCTGGGAAACTGACACTGCAAAGTTCTGGCTTGTTCCCTGCCCTGATGCTAAGGGATAAATATAGATCTCAACCACTACAGAAATTTGGCCAGGATTCCAAGGGGTGTGTGTGTGAGGGGTAGTGCTGATGGGGTCATGCTGACATGTACGCTAGAAAAAGGCTTCTTATGTCCAAGATCCTCTTTGGGCAGGGAGGGGCAAAGCAGGAGCCTGGCCTCTAAAATCAGAACGCATAATCCACCTTTAAGGGGCTGGTGGATTGACACAAATAAGGAATATCGTAGGTGGCTTGGTGCGTGTGTGTGGGGAGGTGGGGAGAGCAAAGGGAATCTTTCCTGACACCCTAGATCCTTTTGCATGAGATCAGCCTTATGAAAAAAGAAAGTTATTCTTGGCCAACTCCCCTCACCCCCAACTCCCACCCACGCCCCACCCCCTGCACACACTGATATCCAACTCTCAGTTGAGAAGAACACAACTTAAGATTTCCATTGGGCCCATAGTAGCTCAGGCGCTAGAGAAGAGCAGGGAGTGGGAAGAGACACGAAGTTCGGGGGGGGGGTGAGTCGCTCATCCTCGTGACCCAGAATATCTCCCCCTCCCTGTAACGATGAGCTTGCTTTTCCATAAGGGCTTTCCTTTGATTCAGGGAAGGGGCCAACCAATGAGAGCGGGGCATGTTAGATTATTTTGGGGAAGGGCTCATGCCAGGAGGGTTCACTTTTACTAGGCGCCAAGTATCCCCAGCAACCAGTGTCTCCTGTACCAGCAGAAGCTCCAGAGCTCTCAGCCACTTGCCTGCCTCTGCCGCGTCTTTGCCCACTGAACAGCCATGAGAAGGCAGCTCCGGTCCAGAAGGGCTCCGGCCTTTCCTTACGGTTATCGCTACAGACTTGTGAGTCCCAGGGAGCAGAATATTTTGCTGTCCCTTCTTAGTGGGGTGGGTTGGGGGTTGTATAGGTCGTGGCTTAGGGCTGCTTCTCCTTAAGATGGGCAGGAACAGTGAAGTTTAAGGAAGCCCATTGTTTCAAGCTCGAGCAGTGACTCCCAGTACCCCACTGCACCCTAAATTGCTGGATTGAAAGAGGAAGCCCCTCTTCCTTGCAACAAACATAAGGGAAGGGGAAGATGCCAGAGAATAAGGGGGCTTCTAAAATTTTTTCGTGGGAGTCTAGAATTTAAACAGACCTTTTGGAGTCTGGGCATGGATGTTTCATTCCGATAGCAAGAAATTTAGCCAAGAAAGAAGGGAAGGGGAAGAGGAAATGAAAGGCGCTGCCTACCCAGCTGTCTCAGTCGCTTTGGGTGGTAGCTTCTTAGGAACCCAGCTGCTCTTTTCTAAAGCAGAAATTCCAAACGATGGCTAAAAGCATGGAATCCTAGATAGAAGTTGGGAGCAGTCCTAGACATCATCTCTCCAGAACCCCTCATTATGTAAAGGAGGCTGCTGGGGCTCAGAGCACAGGAGTGACTTGCAAGTTACTGGAAGAGCCAAAGTGAGAATGTAAGTTTCCTGACTTCTAATGTTGTGCTCTTTCCATCATATTTGCAGCATGCCACTCCCTAGCCCACTGCCTCCCTGCCTGCCACCCCGCCCTGCCCAACACTCACGCACCCCACCTTCAATGTCACCATTTATCTCCAGGGTGCATTAGAAATTTTTTTGAACCCAAAGTTTCTTTGCGTTTACTTTGCTAGAAATCATGAATATATGCTGCATGCAGTAGTTTTTTTTGCGGGGAGGTATATTCTGAAATCTCCCCCAGAGAGGGTTGTGATCTGGGCCCCAGGAAGAAACAAAGCTTAATCCATTTTTCTTGGGGAATGTCCACTTATATAACCAGGGAGCTAAGTGGAGACTGTCAACAGCCAGCAGAGGAAGACACGAATTCTTCCAACCCCGTATCAACCTGCGGAGGGCTTCTCGTAACTTTCCAGCCACAGTTTGTAGAATCTCTCTTTTGACATCCCCAAAGTCCCTTCCAGGTCTCAGAGCAGTCACAGTCTGTAGGGCATACATAACTATTCCTTACTTGGCATCTTCTTGCTATAATGCTGCTAAAGCGTTGTGTATAATTTCAATTATCTGTCAACTGGTTTGGATTTTAAATGCATCAGGGGATCTTGCTCTTTATAGGGGCTACTTGATCAAAGTTAAAAAGAAATTATTTGATGCAGTGAATAATCGGGTGCTAATGTCTCTTTGACAATTAACCAACTGTTCGAATGTTTACAGGGTGTTAATGCAGGGCACGAATTTATCTTTCGGGTCATACTGTTTGTTTATATATTTGTTTATATGTTTATATATTTAGAGTGCTCAAAATGGAGCCACCTTCTGCCCTTCAGACTCTTTCCTTTTAGGGCAACACGATGGCCCCAGCACACTCACACACACTATCACATGAGGGCAGTGCCACTTTAGGAAACTGACAAAAACAGACCCTCTCATTACCAAAGGATTCCCTACTGGATTCCGTTAAATAGTTAGTTGCACAAAAGTGCCTCTCTTGTACAACGTGAGGTTCTCCTATACCTGGAAGCAGGGGAGAGGGGAAAAGGTATTTGCGGTTCCTGAAGCTCAGGCAGTGTGAGAGCCGTGGGGAAATTAGCTCTGAGAAGGTTAATTCTTCCTGGGAGGGTAAAGCTTTAATGACAAGCCATCTTTAATGAGATTATCGTGAGAGCTCATATCTACAAATAAGATCAGGCTGAGGCCAAAGCCAGCTGCCTCCTCGGTGGAGGGCAGGCAAAGAGGCAACAAGGAGAGAAAAGGAAGTTTTCCAGAAAATATAAAGGGAATATAAATGTCTCCACGTTGAAATGTTACATTTCAAATTCTCTGAGATTCTCAATTGCATTAGATTCTCTGGGGGCCATGATGACGACCCACTACAGTCCAAATGAGTGCTGAGGCTAGAGCAGCAAGCTCTGTGAGAGCATTCCCCCAGAGCTCTGGTTCAGGAGTTTTCAGTCGGGCAGTCATCACTGACGTTTGTTCAGTACCCGCTGGTTACCTAGCTGCGGGCTCCACACTGTGGAGAGCCATCAAGGAGTTAGAAAATATGGACCCTGCCCCCGGGTGCTCAGAATGTCATTCTGGAGGTCAAATGGGTACATATGTTCACGCACAAGGGAAAGAGATTTAAGAACATTTATTAATCCATTCAGGTTTATTTTCCTAAGCCTTACTCTGTGAGTCCTTGTCAGTTAGAAATCTCTGATTATAAGCACCTCCAGTGTCTTGGGAACACAGACTCTACCACATCGTCGTGCTCCATAAACCACCTCTGCTAAAGCGCCTCTAGGCACTTGTGCTCAGCGTGAGAAGCATCATCGTCCAGGGTACCAGGAAGCGCGGTTCTGAGACTGTCAGCTCTATCATGACCTTGCTGAGTGATTTCGGCTAGATCCTGTCCCCTCTCTGGGCCTCACATGGAGAAGTGAATCTTCAAGGTCCCTGTCAGCGCTGATATGGCGCATGACATAAAGCTGTACATTTGAACAAACTAGAGAGCAATTCAAGAGTGCTTATAATCAAGAGCTAGATAGCGCCGGGCAGACTGAATGCTGAGAGTATAGCCTTGTCACGCTGTATCACTTTTACTGATTCTGAACAATCCAGTTTTCTGACCCTCCCCCCAGGCCATGGCAGCCCTTTTAGCTGAGTGTCCTCTAAATGGCCTTTGAGGAATCAGGCAGGGAGGGGGCAGCACAGAGCCCCTGGCCTCTATCATTTGACACATCCAACCCCAACAGGTGCACAGGCCCCGCCACTCTTCAGATTTGGACAGCGGAGAGAAGGGACGGTGGCCTCAGACCCACAAAGAGCAAAGATCCAACCCTCCAGCCCGTGGCTGGGAGGCATTGGAAATACCATTTGGTGAAGTCTGGGTTTTTCTTTTTTGTTGTTGTTGTTTTTTGTTTGTTTGTTTGTTTAATTTTCTTAGAACCACTCGGAGAAGATTACAGTTTCAGATCTCAAGTAATGGCTGCAATCAGTCAATCAACAAATATGTGCTGAGCATTTACTACGTGCCCAGATTTCTGCCTAGGGTATGGGGTTGGTGGGGGGAAGATGAAGGAAGTATCAGTTGCCGTGCCAGCCCTCAGGTGGTCTGTCCAACCTGCTTAAGGCAGGAGGAGGTTCCACTGTGGGCAACAGTCAGAGAAGCAGCAAGTAACGCCCCCATCTCTTGTTTCTGTTGGGAAGGCAGTCTAAGTTTTGAGGAGGGGTACAGCAGCTGGCCTCTCCTCCTGATGTCTGTCCCAGGCTATTTTTAGACACAACTTAGGATGGTGAGGTTGAGCAGCTGAAAGTGTACAGGGTGTTAGGACAAAGCTGGCTTAGACTGAGAATTTGCCATCACGGACACAAGTGTCTAAAACTACTCCATCCTCCAGTGTTGAGCTCAGCTCTGCCCTGACAGGCCAGACAAAGTTAAGCGGGAAGCCAAGGCCCCAGGACAGAGTAATGACATGAGCAGTCCTAGGGGAAGAGCCCAAATGCCTGAAGCCGAGAATAAAACTTGCACCTCTATGGAAAGAATATTGGGTCAAAATGGGTCATAGAAAGGATATTTCCTGCAAAAGAACAGAGAGAAAGAAATCTGCCTCTTGTAACAACAGGTATGTGTATGGGTAAGTGGACATCTGAAGCATCTCCAAATATTGAGTCGTTTTCCATTTATTTTGGCTGGTGGGATGTGCCATTGGAAATTTTCTTCTCCAAAAAGGGGATTGTGTTTTGTCACTGTTTCAGGATGATCAGGATGAAGTGAACCAGAACTACTTAGCAGATGAAGAGGAAGAAGCAGAAGAAGAGGCTCGGGTGATGGTGGTACCTGATTTGGAGGAGGAGGAGGAGGAGGAAGAAGAGGAGGAGAAAGAAGAAGAGGAAAAGGAGGAGGAAGAGAGTCAGACTCAGGAAACAGGCAGTGCCTGGTGGCAGAAATGGCAGATCGTGAACGAATACCTGTGGGATCCGGAGAAAAGGATGTCTCTGGCCCGAACAGGTCAGAGTTGGAGTAAGTCCCAGTTGTCCCAATGCCCCAGTCGGGTGTCCTTTGCTTTTGGCTTGGTGTCCAGGACTCCTTTACCATACGTTGGATGGGCTTGTCTGCAAAGTTCTCTAGCACTTCATGTAACAGGATCACTGCCTAGGGAAATAATGGGCAGATCTCATCAGAACAAACTCCCAAGTGGGTGAACGAACTTGATTGTATAGCTGAAATACACTGGGCTCAATAGCATTTGCAGTGCAGAGAGACAGTAAGAATGAGTTGAAAAAGTGCAGATTTCTTTGAAGCCCCAGCCCTGTCACTTTCTATCTGTAACTTTGGGCTCATCGTTTATCTTCTCTGAGCCTCAGTTTCCTCACCTGCTAAATGAAGGAAACAGTATCTGCCTTACCTCTCTCACAGGATCAGCCTGAGGCTCCAATAAGATGTTAAAATTGTACAGTACAAAGTACTATGCAGAAGACTATTCCTAGGATACGAGACCCAAGTCCCTGCTAACCTGACCAAGGGTTTGTACAGCCTCGTCATTTCACCTCGTAATATCAGTGAAGGAGAGCCAAGGCTGCCCCTGGCCCCAGCTTGCAGGTGCTTTGTGATCGATCCCATGGTGTATAGAGAGAAATGGGTTAAAGGGATCATTTCTAGCAATTTAAGGCTGAGTCCCCATATTGCTTGATCAATGGCAGAATTGCGGTCCCCAGCATTTCCTCTTTGTACCACATGCTGCCACCACCTTTACTTCACAGCTTCCCCAGCACTCCTCTCCCAGGGTCCTACTCACCTCTTGAACTATTAATGTTGATCCTTCTCAGGAGATTTAGCTTGTGGTAGAATTCACACTCGCCATAGTCTCTGAACATCCCAGGAAAAGAGCAGCTGCTGGTTTGAATTCAGTTAACCCACAGAAGAAAAAAAATAGATAACTCTATGGATAAAATAAGAGTCTCCCAGTGCCAAGGGTCTAGGTTGCTAAAGTCGATGGTCATGCCTTCTAAAGGCCCCTTTGGCTGAGAATTCTCTCCTTTGTAGTTTATGTTTCTAATTCAGCTCAGTCAGGGTGAAACAGCCAGCCCTGCTGCCTGGAATTAGCAAAAGCAGGTGTGGGGCTCTGAACAACACCCACCTCCCTTCACCCCTCTTCAGTTCCCAGCCCCACCCCTGCCCATCCCTCGAACTCTCAACTGGAACAAATGTACCATTCAAGGAACATTCCGACGTTCTGGAAGCTGCAGACAAATGCTGGACACTCACTGGGGCTCCAAAAGGGGGCACAGCTGTTTCTCCCTTGCCTAAAGAGGACTGGAAAAACAGGCCTTGTGAAATGCAAGTGTGATTCTGGGAGAGGGAGCCCTACGTTAACCCTTAAACAGCCAGCCATTGGAACTTAACCAGATGAGCTGATCCCAACTGCGCCTGCGGAGAACAATCCATAGGCCAACAAGTGGGGATGAGGGAGGAAGGTTCAAGTGCCCAGGGAAGATATGGCAGTGGGGACACTGCACTGTAGGCCATATCCAGGCCTTGGGGTAGCGGGTCTAAGGAAAGCCCGGGCTACCCCTGGGCAAAGGGCAAATAGTGATGTTAATGCCTAGGCTGCCACATGCCTTGCTGCCCTCCTGCTTGAGAAGTAGGTGCCACTTAAGCACTTACTAACACTGTCCCAGCCTGGACATCAAAATGACCAACATATTCACCCAGCCTATTATTATATTCTGGGCTTTTCCTCTGATAGCTGGGCAACTTCTATTCTTAGGAGCTTTATGTTATTTTATTGGGTACTGACAAGAACTGTATGAGGTAGTAATATTATTATCCCCATTTTACAGATGCAGAAACTGAGGCTTAGAGAGGGTAAGTAACTTATCTAAAGTCACACAGTTAATAAAGTGGCAGTACTGGGATTCAAACCCAGGTTGGATGAACACTGGAGTTCATTCTCTTGCCAGAACATCATGCTGTCTTCATGAACTCTAGCAATGAGCAAGGCCCTGATGGATAGGGCCTCAGGACCTGATGGGGTGTTTCAGTGGAAGGACTGAAGAGTTGGGATTGTGGGTACCTAGTCTGTTCAAGATATAATGGTCTATCCAAGCTTGGGTGGGGCATTCAGGAGAAAACTCTGGATTACCTAGAGGAGCAGCCCAAGTAAAACTTGGACATTTGGAGCAGAAAGGGTTGGAGGGATCAATGGGTTCAGGTGGGTACGGTGCTTGGTTTTGCCGGGGGCAGGGTGTGGTGTAGCTGAGACAGTTAGCCTATCACAGACTCCAGGGCACAGACTCCTGGGCAAAGCTGAGGGGACTCCTTGCTAGTGCCGTTCTCCCATCTACAGCTTCCTGGCCACACATCCTGGGCAAGAAGGAAGATATCTCCAGGGGAATGTACCTGTATTCTATTGCTTTCCTCTCATCCATGAAACTGAGCCTTCTGGTCCCCCAGGATGGCTCCAGCTGTTGATCGGTTCCCAGGATGGGGATGGGGGTAGAGGGATGGAGGAGGAGTCACAGGGCACATCCCATCAGGACAGCAGGCGGGCAGCAGCCAAGTATCACAGGCACACGAGGTGCTGCTGTTTCTTCTCCAGGGACTCCAACTGAATCAATGTGTTCATATTCCAGCTCTGCTTTAGTTCATCTTATAAAACATAAAGGTTCACTTCTAGTTAGATTACTAAGAATTTTTTTCTCCTTTTCCCTACTCCTTTTTTTCTTTTTTTTTTTGGTTCATTTTATTTGGTTCATGGTTCAACTTAAAAATTAATATTTGGATTTGGTTTGGGGTACAGCAAAGTTTTGTGGTTTGTTCCGGTTTCTGGTTCATGATTCAGTTCAAATCTGTAGCTCCGACATCATGTCACTGCTGTGAGCGGAGATAGATATTATTTTCTGAGAGAGCCCCAAAGAGGACTTGAAAGAGCTTCTCAGCAGCAATCTCATGCTCATTCACTCATTCTGTGCTGCCTAATCCTGGGGCAAACCTAGTGCTAATCCAGCCCACAGAGGAAGAATTCACACAACTGTGCTTCTGGTCCTATGGCAATAATAATATTAATAATAACAATGATGAAGACTGCCACTTACAGAGCACTTAGTATATGCCAGGCTCTCTGCTATGCTATTTATATGCATTATTCAATGTTAAGAAGTAAGTACTATTATTATCCTCATTTTACAGATGAGGAAATTGAGGCCCAGAGAGGTAAATAGCATGTCTAAGATTAAACAGTTAGGAAGTGGTAGAGTCAGGACAGGATGTAAGGAAAGGCTGAATTTCAAATATTGTTAGGGATATTGATCAGAATATGAGGTAAGTGCTGAATTTATCCCCATTTTACCTGCGAGGAATCGGGGGTGCCAGGAGGTTCTATAACTTATAGCTCACAGGTTGAGCTCACAGGTAGCAGGTGTCAGTAATTAAGTACAGTTTGCTCCTCTTCCCTTCCCCATCCTGTGTTAGTGTTCTTTTTGGAAAGCAGAGTCACTTAGAGTTTTGCCAAAGATGAAGAAGATTTGAAATACGTAAAGTGAAACCTCACTTTGCCTTCATTAGAGGCACATCCAGTGGAAACGAATCAAAGGTTTGAATTATAGGCTATGTGAAAAGAAATGCTGTTTTCATCACTTGCAAATACATATAATCACTGGAACCAAGCTGCTAGGACTCTTTAGGGCACCTACTTTAATGAATAGCGAAGAATGATTTGTACTTAGGACATCAACCATTGCCCAGAGGACTCCCAAGCAATTTGCCCTCTGCAGTACTTTAAACTCCACTCCCCTGTAATCTTGTTCACGGTCATCATTTGCTCAGCAAGCCCTTCCATCGGAGATGCTGTAAAGGTAAACTGCAATCAGACCTCTGACGCAATTCTCATCAATTTCAAATTGGTGAAATCTGAATAAGCAAGGACATACTGAATCTGGGGAATTTTAAAAAAGCCATGTCACGTGTTTGGGTTGGTTCTGGTTCATGAGTTCAAATGCAGAGGCAGGGCTTGTTGGCCAGCACTGACCACCCTCATCTGTGATTGTTCTGCAGGCCTGATCTTAGTCATTTACTTCTTCTTCTATGCTTCCCTGGCCGCTGTGATCACCCTCTGCGTGTACACGCTATTTCTGACCATCAGTCCTTACATGCCGACCTTCACTGAGAGGGTGAAGCCTCCTGGTGAGTGCCCAAATACCCTGTGCTGTCAGAACTTGCTGGACAGAAATCTGCTTGCACAGCATGTTCAGCTTCAATTAACTTTGGCTCTTCCCGGTAATGACTTAGGGATTCAATTATTAAGAGTAAAAGTAAAATGGTACTTGGCAAATTATGGTCCTTTTCATTTTGATTGCCTGGGGGGAAATGGTTTCATGGGAATCGATACAAAAAAATTATCCCAAGAATGGGTTAATATATCCAAGACCTGTTTTCATTGCCAGGAGTTATGATCAGACCCTTCGCCCATAGCCTTAACTTCAACTTCAACGTTTCTGAACCTGACACTTGGCAGCATTATGTGATTAGTCTAAATGGCTTTCTCCAGGGTAAGTTCCTCTGAATGGTGAGAATCTCTTTGGAAAGGTGATGGGTGGGAACTCAAAATTCAAAATTCACTTGGCTCAGAAATCCCAGTCTTACTAGCACCGCCCATTCTGGTTTTTCCTTACCATGCATCCCCCTCAGCACTTGCAGATACAATCAAAACTGCTGTGGTTTGTGATTGTATGTTGCCTTGAAAGCATATAAGCCAGTAAGATGATAAGTTCATTGGGGTAGAGAACTTGTTTTCTCTTCCTGAACACCCTATAGCACCTAGTTATGTCCCGGGCACATCCAGATGGCTCAATAATGATCAATTATAAAAGATAATTCGAGGGGGAGGTAGTGGTGAGAAAAGAAGAGTGTTCTCCAGAACAGGAAGATTCTTGCCTCCTATGTTTTCTCAAGGTAAGAGAATTCATTTCTTGGAGATGATCCATCTTAAAGGAGGAGAACAAGGGTCTTCATTTAAATAGCAGTCCAAAAGGGAGTTAGAGGAAGAATCTCTGGGTGGCACTCACTCCAACATTTTGACAGCAAGTGTTTTCTATAGCGTCATCAGATACATTTTCAGGGGCGAATGAATGGCTTTCTGAGAAGCCCTTACACAGGGCGAAAACTGAGGTAGCAGCTTGGTTAAGGTTAAACACAGAGCACACAGTCTCTGTATTTATCCAGCTATCAAAGAGTAGCCCCCATGGGTTTACTGCACCTATTATTTGTGGAAAAAAGCCAGGTTTGCTTTTCCTGGCCTGGCTGAAGTGGGGTGATGGGGGTGGCCAACAGAATGTGCACTGAATTAAGAGGATTCTCTTATGTGATAGGAAGTGTTATTTAAATGTGTAAATGTTGTCACTGAACTTTAACCCTGCATAGCAGAGTCTATCGTCCCCATTGGGGGAACTGAGGCTCAGAAGGAGAAGAAATGTGATCAAAGTCTCCCAGTAGCAGTAGTGTTTAAATTTAAACCCTTGTTGGTGTTCTCGACACCCTTGCTACTCAAAGTGTGACCCAGGGACCAGCAGCATCAGCATCACTTGGGAGTTGGTTGGAAAGGCAGAATCTCAGGCTCCACCCAGACCTGCTGAATGGGGATCCGCAGGTGATCTGTATGTCCATTAAAGCTCGAGAAGTTCTGCTTTTCATAATTCTTTGCTGCTGCCATATGACCAGGAGTTAGAAACTCAGCTTTGTATTGGTAATGCTCAGTGTCATCTTGATTAAGTCTGAGGTTCAGATTCCTCACCTGTAAAATTAGAGGGGCTGGGTTCTTTTTGAATCCATGAAGTTCCACTTTCGGCTCCCAAAAATGTTTTGGGCATCATAGCCAGCACAATATCTTCTTTTCTTTCAAAATGTTTGTGAGCTATTGCAAATGTACTGCCAGAATCTCTGCTGAGGAAATTCCTCTGAGAAGGTAGTAGATTCAGAAATATCAATGCTGACCTGATGACACAGGTGGGGAACATTAGGAAAAGCGTTGGGTGTTTTAGTTCCTAAGTGTAGATAATATGCCCTGTTAAAAAGGAACACATCTCTGAAATAGACATCCCAGAGTATCAATTTCATTCCCATGAGGACAGGGATTTTGCAATAAGGGTCATGTCCATGTCACAGTATTTTTAATGGAACTACCTCAAGAGAAACAAGGAGCACATGATTAGAGCTTCTATTTAGAAAGTTGTTATTTGAACATAGTTTACTCTAAAAAAGAGAGAGAGAGAGAGAGAGATTAAAACAAAACCTTGAATTGAATGTAGCTTTGTCAAAGGAAAAATAAAGGCTTAGCCATAATTAGAATAGATTTAAAATTCCCAGTTGCTTCTAATATCAAACTCAAGTCACAATCTGTTTAGATGAGGATCCAGCAATACGTTTGGAGTTTTAACGCTGGTGGATCGTAGGTGCACAATCTCCTCTAAAAAACTGAGCTACTTGGAACATGAATGCATGGGGGCTGGATCTAACAGGACTAACTGGATTCCATCATTTAGAACCAAACTGGAAATAATGCAGTAATTTCTAAAGTCCAGTTCTCTGGCATCTAGTAGCCCAGAGTCAGCTCACAGATAGCCCTTTTCAGCTCTCTCCCTGATATATGTACCTTGGACACATGTTAAATTCCATCCAGTGTAAAGGGACACTAACTCTGAGTGCCTCAGGTCTCAGTAGACAAGACCTCACCCCCTCACCCTCTCAGTGGAGACCCCTATGGTTGTCATTGTGTTCTGTCTTTCAACCTAAGCTTCTATTTTGCAGTGCTAGCTTCCCTCTGTAAAGAATGAGGAGCTGGTTATCTCCTCCTCTTCGTCCTCCCCCTTCCTCTGTCCCACAGCACACACTTTTCACTGTCTTGCATCCAGTGCCTCTCATTGACCTCAAAGAGAGATGTTTCCTCGGCCGAACTTAAAGAGATTTAACCCAGGGGCTTTGCCTCCTTATATATGCCATGCCTTGATATGATTCAATCCTTCTTCCAAAATCCATCTACTACGTTGCCTATTCCTCTCCCAGAGGTAGAAAAGGCAGCCCTCCAAGTTTACAATTTACCGTATCGGAAAGGAAATAATGAAAAATAGAGAAAAGTTATAAAGCGATCAACATACAATCCAGAGACAGATATCGAAGAAGTTCAAGGGAATGAAAAGCAAGGGGACAGGCAATCAAAGTGGGCTGAGGGGACCAGCCCAGAAGGCTTCTTGGAGGGATGTTGCTGATGAAGGGCCTTGGGCACCTGATGCCAGGTCACAGGCCCTAGGACAAACTGAGTGGGCTTTCAGAGGAACACAAGCAAGCTGGAGAAAGGAAACTAGGGAAGAGAACTACTGAAAACATGGCCTTCCTCTGTAGTACCTATCTAACATGACCCTTTGCCACCCACACTTTAGGTTATAATGACAGTCTTCAAGAGGAAATGAATGTAGATTGCCCCCCGGGCCAATACTTCATCCAAGATGGTGATGAGGATGAGGACAAGAAGGCCTGCCAATTTAAGCGCTCCTTCCTGAAGAACTGCTCTGGCCTGGAGGACCCTACTTTTGGCTACTCTACTGGACAGCCCTGCATCCTTCTAAAGATGAACCGGGTATATTGGCCCTTGTCACTCTGGCTATGATAAGCGGATGAGTTGGGTAGGAGGGCTCTGGCCACTCCATTTCTCTTGGGCTCTGTCTTCATACACTGTAAGTTTGGCCATTTTTACCAAGAGCATCACTAATACAAACAACCAGACAAACCTACCAAGCAATAATTCCTTTTCTCCCTGAACACGTTCTATTTTGATTCTTCTCCAGCACCCCTAAACCTTTGATGCTTTGTCAGGAATGAGATCTTGAGCTGTTTGGAACAGGGGACTGACATGGGGGTGGCATGGGGGACAATTCTTTTATCACAAGAAATGCATTTTCCTTCTCTCCTGCCATGCCTCAGGTGTGGCAGAGCCTTACCAGGCACACTCCTCTTGACCCAGTACGTTCTTTACATTTTCAGGGTAATCCTGCTGCAGTTACCATTGTATGAATATCAGGCACAAATAAAATAAGAAGTAAGCTGAGCTGAGCAGCTCTGAAGATACTTTGCATTTTCTGCTTTCTGTAACATTTCTGAGAGGGCAAAATAGATCAAGTTTATGCCTAAAGAAAGGACAACTCAAGGGGGATTTAGAAAAGCTGTATTTTTACTGTCAAATCTGTTTTGGTTTTTGTTTTTTAAAAAACCGTTGGTTTTCTTTTGCTAGATTGTTGGCTTTCGTCCTGAGCCTGGAGACCCTGTGAAGGTTTCCTGCAAAGTTCAGGTAAAGTGCCTTTTTGAGTAAGTACTGTTAGCACATCTGTTTCATGCAAAAGGGTGGGTCATCCCTTCCAAGGGCTTTACCATGGATGGTTGCCTAAGGGTTAGGGAAAGGGTTAATCTTTTCATAACTACACCTCCATTTATACCTTCGGGGCTCCCTGTTTCCAGAAAGCATTCCATTCATGTGTATTCGTGTGTGTAGTGTTTGTGTGTGTGTGTGTGCTGATTTATACCTGTGAAAGCCAAAGACTGAACCTCAGCTAAGGGCCACAGCAGGAAACAACAATGTGCCAAGTCATTAACGGGAATTCTGTTTACACTTTTGCTTTTAGCTCTAATTACTTGTTTCTTTGAACTAAACAAGCAGCTTTCATTAGAGTCATTAGTCCCTGCTTTTAAAACTGATTTCCCAAAAGAAAAGCAAGGGAATGATATCACAAAAGTTAGGTAGTGTTTGTGGAAAGACAGGCTCTGATCTGTTTCTTAACTTGGGTGGAGGTCTTCAGGGGTCAATTTTCTTCTTCTTCTTTAAATCGTGTGTGTGTGTGTGTGTGTGTGTGTGTGTGTGTGTAGCCTCCATACTCTTTGACATATTTTACAATATAACATATATAGCAATATAAAAATAAATAAATAAATAAATAAATAAAACTGATTTCACTTTTTGCAGCAATGACCAGTGGCACTGGGTGTTGCAATAACAAATGACTACAAGGGAAGTATAAACAGAACTCCATTAATATGCTAATTAACTGTCCTTCAAGGGACCATTAACTCCTATCTCATCTGTGCCAATTAGCTCCTTTGTAGGAAAAAGCCTACAAAGATCTTGGGTTTGCTGGGGTTTGTTTCTTAAAGCTGGCAGTAGCTCCCTCCTGTTTGGTAACATCTACTACACCCCCAGTCCTGGACAGTTGTCTTGCAAATGTGTGAAGGTGGGTAACCCCATTCTCAGTACCAGAAATGCTGCTCAAAACTCCAGTCTTGATTGTGGCAGATCAGAAAGCAGCAAAAGGCAGCATTTATTCAGTCAGTAGTTCACATTCAGCAAGGATTTATGGATCACTTATTAAGTACCAGGTACTTTGCTAGGTGTTGGGGGGTGCCAAGATAAATAAGATTCTGTCTCTGAAATCAGGGCCATCAAGTAATACAGGTGCTATGAAAGGTGCAGTGGGGACATTAAAGAGGGAAAGGTTAGTTCCACATGAGAGGTGGTGACACTGAAGTTGAGCTTTGAAAGGTCAGGCAGTGCTTGCTAGGTGAACAAGGTAGGAAGGACATTCATTCTGGTCACATATACGTGAGCATGTATAAACATACACACGTGTGAGGTGTGACTGCAAACCGGTGGAATTGATTCCACACACCATTCACAAAAAAATGAATTTCATTACTTTTTACAAGAATATATAAATAAACCATAAAGACGAACTCAGTCTTAAACCAGCATATTAATTAATTGGATTGAGTCCTGCTTATAGTTCCCTAGTGGAAGCCATGCATTTTTCAGCTTACATCGAACCTTGCTGAGAACTGTCCTTTAAAAAAAAAAAAAGAAACACTGAGTCATTATACATTGTATAATAATCAACACTGGTCAAATCCACACCCACTTGTGGAAATCAAGCATGATGAGGTAATTATTAGAATAAATTAAGGAGAGCTCAGTTTATACTAAGAGCCATTATACTATATCGATACAAGTAATCACATGACCCGAGTGAATGATTTGCTAGTAGTGATGCACTATTTGTCCCCTAGTAACTTCTAGACCTCTGCTATTTAGGGCAAGCATAACGCATGGGCAGAATGGGCAGTCCCCTACCTGACATGATATGATGAGGGTAGACTTGTTTATTTAATCATTTCCCCCCTTGCTTATCCTCCTGACCCCACCTCCTGTAACTAAGCACCTCAGAGAATGTGGTCAGAGACATGCACTTAGGTGAGCCAACTACAGGCTGTGTCCCTATGCATCAGGTCCCTGTGCAGTGGGTCTGACCTCAACCAGAAATGAGCGCACCGTGTGCACGTTGTTGTGGAGTGGGATTCGCTAGGCATGTTCCAACTTACACCTGCCTCAGCTCCAAAGTCCAAGACTGGGTACCAGGACCAGTGTGATTCTTTGGAGAGGGGCTGGCATGGTAGGCCCTCTTGCCAGAGCAACGCTGGGTACTGCAAGCCCTTTGGAGCCCTTCTGCCTGGGTCCCCTAGGAGCCAGCATAGAGCCAGACTGAGAACCTTCAGCCTCCGTGGTCTGGGCCTTCTATTCAGTGTTCTTTGCACTGAAAAGCCAAAGCACAGTCTCTCCCTGAAAACACTCCTCTAGGGATAAGTCTGGGCTGAGCTATGCCCCATTCTGCTTTCATGGTCTTCCTGAGACAGTTGTGGGTCACACAGTGATTTCACCTGGGACACAGGCCCCTTTAGCTCAGGCTCCATCTCACTGAGTGACCCGGCACCTGACATGTACTTGCTTTTACTTACAGAGAGGTGATGAAAACGACATCCGATCCATCAATTACTACCCAGAGTCGGCTTCTTTTGACCTCCGTTACTACCCTTACTATGGCAAACTGACTCACGTAAGTCTGTATTCTCTTCAGTCTTTGCTGTCAGAAAGGGCTCAGAGACAAAGGAAGGGCTGGCTGGGATCTATGAGAATTAGGGAGCAGCAGGTAGTAGCAAAGGGGTGAATAGCTGCTGGCCCAGACTAGGAGTTCCCTCTACCAATTCCTATCCCAACCGCTCCTTTCCAAATCTGAAGGAATCTCAGACATGGTCTGGCCTAACTCCTTCAGTTTACAGATGGAGAAATTAGGGTTCAGCGAGAGGAAGTGACTTGCCCAAGGTCACATAGCTAATTAGTGGCAGAGCCAGGAGCAGACAAATCACTTGCCATTGCACTAAATTATGCCCAAATAATCACTTTCCTGTTTCTCCCACTTAGAGCCTTGGGGCAGTGAAAACTTCATCTCCAGCATGGAGACTTGATAAGTAGTAGTTCTGGTTTGATTCATGGTCTGATATCCAGAAAATCATATCACGCTGAGCTAGAATTGGTTTTCCCCAGAGGACAATCAGACAACTGACACTGACTTATGAGAGAAATGTGTCATTTCTCCACTGTCCCAGGGCAGAGAGAGCATGTCAGTTGCTTTAGCCATTTGTGACATGGCATCATGGGATTTACTCAGTTCCTTTTGTGGAGGTTGTTCCATCCTCCTGCACTGATTATCCGATCACTTCCATCCTATTGCCCTCCCCTACATCCCCTCCCCTCCTCACACTTAGAATTCATTGTTCTTCCACCTACAGGTTAACTACACCTCCCCGCTGGTGGCAATGCACTTTACAGATGTCGTGAAGAACCAAGCGGTGCCTGTGCAGTGCCAACTGAAGGGCAAAGGCATCATAAATGATGTCATCAATGATCGTTTTGTGGGTAGGGTAATCTTTACTCTGAACATAGAAACCTAAGAACTTCAGGGGGCCACTCCCACCAGTTCTGTTTCTGTTTTATTTCATGTTACCCTGGTAGCACCTGAATTCTTTTTCTTCAGTTGGGACACAGCCAAGTGGACACCTGAGACAGTAGATCATCTTTCCTTGCCTTTGACATATGTTCGAAATGGCACTGTGGGAGCTATTTGATTTTTAAAGGTAGTCTCTCCTGATGACAAATAGCTTATATTAATTTCATTTTCTCCCACTTAAAACTAAAACCCATTCTTGCTGCTAGAAGTCTCATTGTAGTGTAACATAGTATCTGATAAAATTCACAATAGCCATGAAGGAGAATTTCCATAATGATTATAAATTCATCATGTTTTCTAAAAATTTGTTGTTTTTAGAGGTGAGATTCCTCCCAACCAGGCTGATAACTAACCATTTTTGTTAACCTGCCTGGCAAGGTCCTTCCCTGAGAATCACCAACCAGACCAATCCAGAATACACCTAGGGGCACCATACCTAGGGAACTCTATATCCAGGGGTGCTTGTGAAACTGGCTGCCTCACATGGGCAACTAAATACTGATTCACAGACTAGGTTATCTTCAACTGGGACAGAAGTCAGTGATAACTGGATATTGTCCTGCAATAGACCAGAACATAGACCTTCCCTATCACTTTTTTTGGGAGGTGAGGCCCACTGCAACTGGGGAGAACGCCTACCATGTGGATGTGACTGGTATTAGATTCCTTGCTTTATGGTGTAATCATCCAAAGGCAAATGTTCCTGCAGAAAGGTTTGTCTCAGCTTCAGACACAGGAAGAAAACAAGGAAGATCTCCACCAACTAATTCTTCTTGAGCTCTTTGTTTGACAGTAGTGTGATGTTCTTTGAGACCATCAGGGATAGGTGTGTTGACCGTCCCTGCCCACACCTCGCTACAGCGCTGGGGATTGAAATCAGGGTCTCCCAACTGATACGTGGTAAGACAGAAAGCTCCTGCCAGGCCACCCTAAATTCAAGGCCCATTAGCCAGCTTTTCATTTGCTTAAAAAATGATATGAGGCAGATGTTTCTCCAGGTTGTGGATCAGCCAGGCTGCTTTGTCTTATCTTTGGCCATGTGACCATTCCACTGCTCCTTAACGCCTCCACCAGGAGGAGGGCTGGGACAAGGAGAAAAAGAAAGCATCAGAGAAGAGCATAGTGTCTCAGGGTCCAAAGCAGGGTTAAATGCCACCTAGAAGTATCCAGAGTCTGAATCTCCTCTACAATGTTTACCTTCTCCCAAAACAGGGAACTGACAGTCTGGTATTGAAGACAAACAAGTAAAGAAGTAACTACAATATAGTGTGACAAGAGTTATAATACTAGTATGTGGAAATGCTATGGGAACATGAGGAAAAGTAAGCTGAGAAAGTAGCAGAGGAAATTTCACATGCAAAGTCACAATCACAGAAGACCATGGTGTGTTTGGGTAACTGTGAGCAGTTCATGTAGCTGGAGCGTACAGGGCTCAGAGCAATGGCAGGGAGCAGCAGTGGATTGGGCTAGAAATGTATACAGGTACTGAAAGAAGACTTTGAGTTTTATTGAGTAGGTGAAAAGGAGTCATTAAAGCATTTTATGCAGGGAAGCTCTGTGATCATATTTACTTTTTAGAAAGAGCACTTTGGCAGCCACAATGTGAAGGGTGGATTGGAGAGGGGCGAGACTGGGGAATGGGCAACGAGGGAGAAGAAGGAGTCAAGAATGACGCCAAGGTTTTGAGCTTGGCTACAACCAGTGGGATAGTGATATTGTTGATTAAGACTGGAAATACACGAAGTGAAGCAGGATTGGAGAGGAAGATGTTGAGATCACTTTTGGACATTTTAGGCTTTTGATTTCTATTGGTCAGACATTGATGTGGAGATGTAAATATAAGTGGGGTTGGGAAGAAGGAAATCTGAGAACAAAAGCAGCATTCGCTTAAATGAACTCTCTTAATAAAGTCTAAGCTATTTAATCATGGGAATTTGAGCCACTTATGTAAAGACACCACAGCAATCTAGTCTCTCAGGTAGTGCTTCTCTCTTGGCTTATGGCAGAAAGGACTGCTGCTGCTCTTTGGAATCTCCTTCCCAGACACCTTTCCAACTTTAATGACAGAGTAAAGGGGGGTTGACTGCTATTAACAAGTGATTAAAAGACATGCGACAGCAGATTTGTGGAAGATACAAAAAACAATGAAACTGTCTCCTCCCAACGCCTTTCCTTACCAATTCCATTTTCAAAGCTAACCTTTAAAAAGAAACAAACTTGAAGATAACAACTTTAAAGCCACCTAAAAATTACCTCAAATAACCAAACTCTCGAGATTTAGTAGTAAAAGGTAATAGAACATTAGATCTGGAAAGGATATTAGAGTGTTTAGTGAAAACAACCTGCATTGCATCTGACTCCAGGTCCAGTGCTCTTTCTACTCTGAGCTGCTGCTTACCAGGAAGTACCATCTTTTTAAAAATCAATGAATGATACCCCAAACATTTAAAAACATATGTCAAATTTGAGTTAGAATAGTTAACATTTCACAGGAATTCAACTGGTGCTATATATTATACATAATACATTATCCTGTTAAATACGTTGACTATTAAACAGACAAGGAATTATGAATCTTTTGTCATACAGTATTTCTCATTCAGTGGAATCCATCGTGTCCACAGTTTCAAAGCAGTAATGAATAGTACTAGGGCAGTTGGGGATGTCAGCTGGGACATTTAAAAATAGCTTTATTATACAGAACTGGATATTATAATATATTCACTAAAATTGGATTCTAACAATTCAATAAACTTCTAATGGATTAATTTAAATAGTCCCCCAAACTGTGCTGTACCAGGATTTGATTTGTATACCATCTGTTGCAGTGCACTTGGTTTTACTTGATTGTCAATGAGAAATACTACTTCCAAATGCCTTCATGATTTTGTCCATGCTAGACTTAGGATTTTTTACTTCTTATCCCTCTGAAATTATTATCCTGAAGTTACCTTTCTTAGGCATCTGTTTGCTGGGAATCTTCATATAGAAGACATTAATATTGTCTTGGGGAGTTGTTGACAGCAATAAATTAAAATAAAAAAGGAGTGTATGATTTCCTCTTTCTAAACTGTAGGAATACTGGGCAGACATGTGGGTGGAAAACTCGACAACTGACAGCCTATTAGTTTAAGACATTTTTTCTTCTTCTCCCTCCCACCTTTTTTTTTTTTTCTGACTCTTGGGATTTGGCCACAGGAGGATGAAACTAAAAGTTGTTCCATTTCTGAGCATTTTTCCTTTTGCAGTCTTCAAGCTCCAGTTTCTCGGAAGACTACTTTGTCAAAGTAAACCTCCTTTCTTCATCAAGGTTGAGTTCCAGTATAAACTGTTCTCTTTGTGTAGGAGAAGAACACTATGAGAAACTTTGAGGTGGGGAGAAGGAAGCAAAATTCAAAGAGAAGCTGCAAGTGCTTGATGAAAGTCTAGCTAAGTGACTTCAGGGCACATTTGACCCCAAACTGTCTCCCAGAGCAAATCTCTGGTTGTAACTGCAACTAAAGACAGAAATATTTCCACTCCCTTGTTTGACTCAGAGGCTAGGCTGCAGTAGGAATCCCTTTCTTTGGAAGCTGCCCTGGGCTAAGCTCTACTAGGTTGATATAGTTTGACTTGGGGCGAGGTCTGTGATCCCAATGTATTTCCCCCATCTAGGTTCTTTGTTAGAGTCATTTTTCCTTACTGACTTCAAACATGATAAAGCAATTTAACCAAATCATACTGAAGTGTGATTTACACTGTGATTTTATCCAGGCAGAAAATAGAGTTTTGGGGGTTCGTGTGTGTGTTGAGGTGTGTATGGGGGCCTAGGATGGATGGAGGCAAAGGGCAAGGAAAATGGAGTTGAGAGGCTGAATAGCCCTGCCTACTTCACAAAGTTCTGCAGTTGCAGGCTAGGAGGGAAGAAAAGCTGATAGAGGGATCCAAAAGGTTTAAGAAGGATGTGATAGGCTCTCAATCTGACAGCACAGTATCCAGGATATACTTCTTTGCAGGCTCCTGTACGGCCATAGCTTCAGTTAGGGTTCCAACAAGAAACAGCACACTTGACAAAATGGAATAATTGGAAGAGGATTTATTTACAAAGAGATTACTTATAAATGTGTAGATGTATGGAACCACAAAGAATAGCATAATAACCCAGGCTAGTATAAGCTAAACTCTAGCCTTCCCCAGACCCTAAGGGACAACGGTAGGAAGTGGTTCCCAGAACCCGGAAGGACTGAGTTGTGCCCAGTTGACTGCTTTGAGAGGAGTGGCAACCTTGTTGGAGGACTAAGTTAGCTCTAGGTGACCTTGTACGTGGGGAAATAGGAGAATAAATACTTTGACTTAATTTTCCTCCCTCCCTATGATCTCCTGCTGGTAATTCCCATTGCCCAAACTCAACCAAAAGTCAGAGGGCAAGGAAGCCCACCGATGTGGTCCATACAGGTCAGCCTCCCAAGGAAGAAAGCAGGGTGGAAAAGGGTAGAAAGTGCATTTGGAGGGGCGAACACGAAATACCTAGCACAGCCACCAAGATTCTGAGATTCTGAGGACAGACTCCTCAGAGCCTGATACAGCGCTGGAACCATCTACTGAACCGACTCCAGTGACTGGGGCAATTTTATCTTCATGCATACTCTGCTCCATGGCTATGGGGTCAGAGGTAGTAGGCTTTCCCATTACAGAAACTCTTTTCTCTATTCTTTAATATTCATTCCCTTTTCAAATTTCCTCCTTCATACTTTCCTAATCTGGTATATCATTTAGAACTCTTTTGCTTGTAAGTGACAAAATAAACAAATGAATTTTTTAAAATCTCAAATTGACTTAAGGATAAAAAGGAATTTACTGAATCACATAACTGAAAAGTCCAGGAACTCTAAGATGTCATTAGGAACCAGTCTCTCTCCATCTCTCTATTCTGCTTTCCATCACATTGGCTTCATTCTCAGGCTCCACAAATCAAGATATGCATGATGGCTGCCAGCATTGCCAGGCCGACATCCTTAAAGGCTAATTCCCCTTTGAAAAGATAGCTTCTCTTCCCTGATAGTTCAAATAAAAATTCTGAGTCTCTCATTTGCTTGAATTGGACTCTGTGTCCATCCCTGAACCAACCTCTGTGGCCACAGGGGGAAACTTCTCTAGTTGGCCAGGCTTGAGTCACATGCCCAGCCCTGGATCTTGGGGTGATATCAATACCACTCATCCTGCCTGGAATGAAAGTCAGGGAGAGGTGATCCTCCTGAGGAAAACTGAAGTGTTGTTACCAAAGAAGGGTGTACGGATGGGAAGTGGAAGATAGAATAGATGTCCACTATATTTTGTCAGTGTCCTGTCAAATCCTACACCTACTTATGGTTGTATCTGAACTTTTAGACTAAAATCTTTTCAAAACTTTAACATTAAGATCTCCAAAGAACAGTCCTTTCACTCTACTCTGGCATTTTGTAAACACCTTTTGCTTGGAAGAAAAGGAAGGTGGAAAGAGAGAGAAAGAAACCATCTTGATTTATTTTACTTTGTCTTTACCAAAGAGAATTCCAAAATTTAAATCTGCATTCAGAGTCTGGCTTCCATAAAACATTTTCTTCCCAGAATAGAAAGATATAACCTTCATAAAACAGTTAACTTGAATCATAAAAGTATTTGACTTCCATCAGAACAAACATGTTCACAAATTAGATGCAGGAGGAGGGTCACATCCTTTCCCTCCTCTCCAGTCCTCTGGCTGATGATATCATCTTGTATATAGAAAATCCTAACCTCCTAGAGAAATGGAAATAAAAACAAAAATAAACAAATGGGACCTAATGAAACTTAAAAGCTTTTGCACAGCAAAGGAAGCCATAAACAAGACGAAAAGACAACCCTCAGAATGGGAGAAAATATTTGCAAATGAAGCAACTGACAAAGGATTAATCTCCAAAATTTACAAGCAGCTCATGCAGCTCAATATCAAAAGAACAAACAACCCAATCCAAAAATGGGCAGAAGACCTAAGTAGACATTTCTCCAAAGAAGATATACAGATTGCCAACAAACACATGAAAGAATGCTCAACATCATTAATCATTAGAGAAATGCAAGTCAAAAGTACAATGAGATATCATCTCACACCGGTCAGAATGGCCATCATCAAAAAATCTACAAACAATAATTGCTGGAGAGGGTGTAGAGAAAAGGGAACCCTCTTGCACTGTTGGTGGGAATGTAAATTGATACAGCCACTATGGAGAACTCTATGGAGGTTCCTTAAAAAACTAAAAATAGAACTACCATACGACCCAGCAATCCCACTACTGGGCATATACCCTGAGAAAACCATAATTCAAAAAGAGTCATGTACCACAATGTTCATTGCAGCTCTATTTACAATAGCCAGGACATGGAAGCAACCTAAGTGTCCATCAACAGATGAATGGATAAAGAAGATGTGGCACATATATACAATGGAATATTACTCAGCCATAAAAAGAAATGAAATTGAGTTATTTGTAGTGAGGTGGATGGACCTAGAGTCTGTCATACAGAGTGAAGTAAGTCAGAAAGAGAAAAACAAATACCATATGCTAACACATATATATGGAATCTAAAAAAAAAAAAAAGGTTCTGACAAACCTAGGGGCAGGACAGGAATAAAGACGCAGACATAGAGAATGGACTTGAGGATACGGGGAGGGGGAAGGGTAAGCTGGGAGGAAGTGAGAGAGTAGCACTGACATATATACACTACCAAATGTAAAATAGATAGCTAGTGGGAAGCTGCTGCATTGCACAGGGAGATCAGCTCGGTGCTGTGTGATCACCTAGAGGGGTGGGATAGGGAGGGTGGGAGGGAGATGCAAGAGGGAGGGGATATGGGGATATATGTATAAGTATAGCTGATTCACTTTGTTATACAGCAGAAACTAACACAACATTGTAAAGCAATTATACTCCAATAAAGATGTTTTTTTAAAAAAAGACTATTACAGCTAAAGAACAAGTTCACTAAGGTCTCAAGATAAAACATCAGTATAAAAAAATCAGTTGTGGGGCTTCCCTGGTGGTGCAGTGGTTAAGAATCTGCCTGCCAATGCAGGGGACACGGGTTCGATCCCTGGTCCGGGAAAATCCCACATGCCGCAGAGCAACTAAGCCCATGTGCCACAACTACTGAGCCTGCGCTTTAGAGCCCGTGAGCCACAACTACTGAGCCCTCGTGCCACAACTACTGAAGCCCACATGCCTAGAGCCCGTGCTCTGCAACAAGACAAGCCACTGCAATGAGAAGCCCGTGCACCACAACGAAGAGTAGCCCCCGCTAGCCGCAACTAGAGAATGCCTGTGTACAGCAACAAAGACACAATGCAGCCAAAAATAAATGAATAAATTTATTAAAAAAAATAATAAAATTTTTTAAAATTTAAAAATATAAAATCAGTTGTCTTTCTCTACACTAGCAGTGAACAATTCAAAAATGAAATTAACAAAATAATTCCATTTACAATAGAATAAAAGAAGAACAAAATAATTAGAAAAAGATTAACAAAAGAAGTGTAAGACTTGTACACTGAAAACTACATAATACTGTTGAAATAAATTAAAGAACTAAATAAATGGAAAAACACTGGTGTTCATGAATTAGAAGATTAATAGTGCTAAAATGGTCATACACCCCAAATTGATCTACATATTCAATACAAACCTTTCAAAATTCCAACTTCCTTTTTTCTTCAGAAATTAACAAGGTGATCCTAAAATTCATACGGAAATGTAAGGAACCCAGAAAAACCAAAGTAATCTTGAAAAAGAAAAATCTGGAAGACTCATACATCCCAATTTCAAAACTTACTACAAAGCTAGAGTAATTAAAATAGTGTGGTATTGTCATAAGGATAGGCATATAGATCACTGGGCTAGAATTGAGAGTCCAGAAATAAACCCACACATCTATGGCCAATCGATTTTTCAAAATGGTGCTACATCCATTCAATAGTCAAAGAATAGTCTCTTCAACAAATGGTGCTGGGACAATATACATGCAAAAGAATGAATTTGGATCTTTACCTCACACCATATACAGAAATTGGCCCTAAATGGATCAAAGATATAAATGTAAGAGCTAAAACTATAAAACTCTTAGAAGAAAACCTAGACTTAAATCTTTGTGACCTTGGATGAAACAATGGTTTCTTAAATATAATGCCAAAAGCACAAGTGACAAAAGAAAAATAGATAAATTTGACTTCATCAAAATTAAAAACTTTCGTGCTTCAAAGGACACTATCAAGAAAGTGAAAATACAACCCACAGAATAGGAGAAAATATTTGTAAATTATATATCTGATAAGGTAGGGGTCCCCAACCTCCAGGCTGTGGACCAGTACCAGTCCTTGGCCTGTTAGGAACCGGGCTGCACAGCAGGAGGTGAGCAGTGGGCGAGCAAGCAAAGCTTCACCTGCTGCTCCCCATCGCTTGCATTACTACCTGAAAGATCCCCACCCTCCCTTCCACCCCTGGTCCGTGGAAAAACTGTCTTCCAAGAAACCAGTCCCTCGTGCCAAAAAGGTTGGGGACCGCTGTGATAAGGGACTAGTATCCAGAATATATAAAAAACTCTTACAACGCAACAGTAAAAAGACAACCCAATTTAAAATGTGCAAAGAATCTAAATAGATATATCTCCAAAGGAGATATACAAATGGCTAATAAGCATATGAAAAGATGTTAAATATCATTAGTCATTAGGGAAATGCAAATCAAAACCACTATGAGATACCATTTCACATCCACTACAATGGTTATAATAATTTTTCTTTAAAAAAGAACAGTAAGAAGTGTTGAGGATATGGAGAAGTTAGAACCTTCATACACTGTTGGAGAGAATATAAAATGGTGAAGCCACTTTGGAAAAACAGTTTGGCAATTCTTCAAAAGGTTAAACATAGAGTTTACCAAATGACCCAGCAATTCCACTCCTAAATATACATGAGATATAATTAAAAACATATGTCCACTCAAAAACATGTACACAAATGTTCCTAGCAGCATTATTCATAATAACCAAAAATTGGGAAGAACCCAAATGTCCACCAACTGATGAATGGATAAACAAAGTGTGACATATCCATACAATGGAATATTGTTTAGCCATAAAAGGAATGAAATACTGATCCATGCTACAGCATGGATGAATCTCAAAACTTTATGCTAAGTGAAAGGAACCAAACACAAAAGGCCACATGTATGATTCCATTTGTATGGCATGTCCAGAATAGGCAAATCTGTAAAGACATAAAATAGATCCGTGGTTGTCAGGGGCTGGAAGGAGGGGGAATGGAGAGTGACTGTTAATGGGGATGAGACTATCTATCTATCTATCTGTCTGTCTATCCATCTATATAGAGAGAGAGGGAGAGAAATTTCTGGGTCATATGGTAATTTTATGTTTAACTCTGAGGAACTGCCAGACTGTTTTCCAAAGCAGCTGCACCATTTTACAGTCCCACCAGCAATGTATGAGGGTTCCAATTTCTTTACACCCTTGGCAACACTTTTACTGTCTATTTTTTTTTTATTAGAGCCATCCCACTGGGAGTGCAGTGGCATCTCATTGTGGTTTTGATTTGCATTTCCCTGATGACTAATGATGTAGTAGAGCATTTTTTTTTCTTGTGCTCATTGGCCATTTGTATATTTTCTTTGGAGAGATGTCTATTTAGATCCTATGCTCATTTTTAGTTTGGTTGTCTTTTTACTCTCGATTTGTTAGAGTTATTTATATATTCTGGATACTAGACCTTTATCAAATATAAGATTTGCAAAAATTTTCTCCCATTTTATGGGCTGTCTTTTCAATTTCTTGATAGAATCCTTCAAAGTACAAAAGTTTTAAATTTTGATAAAGTCTAATTTATCTATTTTTTCTTTTGTTGCCTGTGTTTTTGGTGTCATATCTAAGAAACTCTTTCCTAACTGAAGGTCATGAAAATTTACTTCTATATTTTCTAAGCGTTTTATAGCTCTAGCTTTTACATTTAGATCTATGACCATTTTGAGTTACCACACTCTTAATTACTATAGCTTTGTAGCAAGTTGTGAACTCGGGAAGTGTAAGTCTTCCAACTTTGTTCTTCTTTTTAAAGATTTTTTTTGGCTTTTCTGCATCCCTTTAATTTCCATATAAATTTTTTGATCTGCCTGTCAATTTCTGCAAGAAAGTTTATATTTCAATGGTTGCTTTAGAGTTTATACCAGGTTTTCTTAATCTCAGCATTGTTAACTTTTTGGGCCAGGTAATTCTTTGTTTTGGGGACTGTCCTGTGCATTTTGGAATGTTTGGCAGCATCCCTGGCCTCTATCTAATAGATATCAGTAGTATACCCTTCAGTATTGGAAACCAAAAATGTCTCCAGACATTCCTAAATGTCTTCCAGGGGTCAAAGTCACCCCTGATTGAGAACCACTGGTTTAGGGTATATATCTTTAACATCACAATCCACCTTCAAGTTATATTATACTACTTCACATATTGTATGTGAACCTTACCGTAGTATACTTCCATTTCTCTCCTGTGGGCCTTTCTGCTATTGTTATCATACATTTTACTTATTCATATATCATAAGCCCCACAACACATTGTTATTATTTTCATTTAAATGGTAAACTATTTTTAAAGATTTAAATAATAAGAAAAAATTCTTAATATTTAATTATGTAGTTACCATTTCCAATTCTCTTTATTCCTTTGAGTAGATCCAGATTTCCATTTTCATGCTTCTTGAAGGATGTTCTTTAATGTGTTTTATAGTGCAGAACTGCTGCTGATGGTTTGTTTCAGCTTTTGTATGCCCAAAAGTCTTTATTTTTGCTTTTGTTTTTGAAAAATATTTTGATGAATATAGAATTCTTGATTAAGAGTGCTCGCTTTCACTTTAAAGATGTTGCTTCACTGTCTTCTGGCTGGTTTCTTTTATAAATTTATTTATTTATTTATTTATTTTTGGCTGCGTTGGGTCTTCTTTGCTGCGCGCGGGCTTTCTCTCGTTGCAGCGAGTGGGAGCTACTCTTTGTTGCAGTGCACGGGCTTCTCATTGTGGTGGCTTCTCTTGTGGAGCACGGGCTCTAGGAGCACGGGCTTCAGTAGTTGTGGCACACGGGCTCAGTAGTTGTGGCTCGTGGGCTGTAGAGCACAGGCTCAATAGTTGTGGTGCATGGGTTTAGTTTCTCCACGGCATGTGGGATCTTCCCGGACCAGGGCTCGAACTCGTGTCCCCTGCATTG
This sequence comes from Balaenoptera physalus, assembly GCF_965194825.1. NCBI lineage: Eukaryota > Metazoa > Chordata > Mammalia > Artiodactyla > Balaenopteridae > Balaenoptera > Balaenoptera physalus. The sequence continues at coordinate 105,674,905 of NC_138903.1, forward strand.
GCAGGCGGATTCTTAACCACTGCACCACCAGGGAAGTCCCTGGCTCGTTTCTTCAAGAAATCTGATGTCAACCTTTCTACATAACGTATTTTTTCCCCTGCTGTTTGTGAGATTTTCTCTGTATCACTATTTTTAAGCAACTTGATATTATGTGCTTGGCATAGTTTCCATGTTCCTTGTGCTGGGAGTTCATTGATCTTCTTGGATCTGTAAGCTTATAGTTTTCATTAAATTTTGAAGTAACTCAGCCATTATTCCTTCAAATATTTTTTCAGCTACCACTCCCACCCCATCCTCTCCTTCAGGTACTCCAAATACACACATATATTGGGTCACTTAAAATTTTCCCACAACTCGGTGCAGTGGTTAAGAATCCACCTGTCAACGCAGGGGACACGGGTTCGATCCCTGGTCCGGGAAGATCCCACATGCCACAGAGCAACTAAGCCCACGAGCCACAACTACTGAGTCTGCATTCTAGAGCTCACGAGCCACAACTACTGAGCCCACATGCCATAACTACTGAAGCCTGTGCACCTAGAGCCCGTGCTCCACAACAAGAGAAGCCAACGCAGTGAGAAGCATGCGCACCAAAACAAAGAGCAGCTCCCACTCGCTGTAACTAGAGCAAGCCCTCGTGCAGCAACGAAGACCCAATGCAGCCAAAAATAAATAAATTTATTAAAAAAAAGATGGGGGAGGGTGGGAGGGAGGGAGATGCAAGAGGGAAGAGATATGGGAACATATTGTATGTGTATAACTGATTCACTTTGTTATAAAGCAGAAGCTAACACACCATTGTAAGGCAATTATACTTTAATAAAGATGTTTAAAAAAAAAAAAAAGATGGACTGAAAAAAAATTTCCCACAACTCACAGATACTCTGTCTTTTTTTCAGTCTTTTTCTATCCATGTTTAATTTTGAATATTTTCTATTTTCATATCTTCATTAATATTTTCCTTTACAACTGGTAACCTATAGTTAAGCTAATACAGTGCTTATTTCATCTCAGATATTATAGTTTTCATTTCTACAAGTCTGATTTCGGTTCTTTTTATATCTTCCATGTCTCTCTTTTTATGTTCAATATTATGTTCATAATATTTCTTTATAATCCTTTTAATGTCTGCATGAATCCATAGTGATGCCTTTTCTCTCATTCCTGATATTAGTAATTTGTGTCTTATTGCTTTTTTTCCCTAGAATCTGGCTGGAGGTTTATCAATTTCATTGATTTCCTTAAATACCAGCTTTTAATTTCATTGATTTTCTTCTATTGTTTTACTGTTTTCTACTTCATTGATTTCTGTTCTGATTTGTATTGGGTTTTTTTTTCTTATTATTTTGGGTTTAATTTGCTCTTATGTTTTTGGTTTCTTAAAGTGGAAGCTTAGATCACTGAATTGGGAACTTTATTCTTTTCTCATGTAAGTGCTTAGTGCTATGAACGTCCAAGGATATTTAGATTTAAACATGTCATGTTTACATTTCCCTCTAAGTAAGTTATGCTTTAGCCACACCTCAAAAATTCTAATATATTGTGCTTTTATTTTCATTCCCTTCAAAACACTTTCTAATTTCCCTTTTGATATCTTCCTTGACTCATGAATTATTTAGAAGTGTATTATTTAGTTTCCAGATACTCGGGTATTTCCAGATATCTTACTGTGATTTCTAATTTAATTCCATTGTTGTGAGACAACATACTTTATATTATTTAAATAATTTACATTATAGGTATTAATAAAAGCCTGTTGAATAAATTAATTTCAATTAAATATACCTGACAAAAAAAACTGCAAATAAATAAATAATTTAAAATATATTAAGACTTGTTTTATAACTCAGAATATTGTCTATCTTGGCAAATGATCACTTGAAATATGTATTCAGATGTTTGTGGGTGTAGTGTTCTATGAATATCAATTAAGTCAAATTGATTAATCATATTTTTCACATCTATATGTTTACTGATTTTCTAATTGTTTAATAATTGTTCAATTATTACAAGAGTGGTGTTGAAATCTCTGACAATAATTTGTTTGGATTTGTCTATTTTTCCTTTCAGTTCTAAGTTTTTCTTCATGTATTTTGAACCTCTGATATTAGTTACATAAAGATCTAGGATTGCTATGTCTCTTTTTTTCCTTTTATTTTACTTTATTTTTTATTGAAATGTAGTTGCTTTATAATATCGTGTTAGTTTCAGGGGTAGAGAGGATTGTTATGTCTTTTTGATGAATTGATCCCTTTATCATTATGAAATGACTTTGTTTTTCAAACAAATATTCTTTACTCTGCTATCTACTCTGCTTGAAATTAATGCAGCCATTTCAGCTTTATTTGATTAGTATTAGCATGGTATAATTTTTTCCTATTCTTATACTTTAGCCTATTTGTGTCTTTATATTTCAGGGGGTTTACTGTAGACCACACATAGTTGGGTCTTTCATATTTTTCATCCTGACAATCTCTACCATTTAATTGATTGTTTAGACCATTTATATACAATGTGATTATTGATTTGGTTGTATTTAAATCTACCATCTTGCTATTTGTTTTCTGTTTGTCCCATCTGTTCATTGTTCCCCCTTTCTTCTTTTTCTGTCTTCTATTGGAATTAATTGAGTTTTTAAAATGATTCTACCTTATTCTGTCTTCTATTGGAATTAACTGAGTTTTTAAAATGATTCTACTTTATTGACTTATTAGCTATATTGCTTCATTTATTTCTTGTGTGTGTGTTTTTTTAGACATTGCTTTAGGGTTTCATAGTAGATATCTTTAACTTATCACTGTCTACCTTCAAGTCATATTACACCACTTCATGTATAGTATAGGAACTTTACAACAATTCACTTCCATTTCATCTTTGTGTTATCATACATTTTTCTTCTATGTATATTATAAACACCACACTTCATTGTTATTATGTTTTCTTTAACCCTTATCATTTTTCTGTTCTTAACATGACTTTTAATAGCTAAATAGTATTATGTACTATCCAGAGTATGGATGCATCAAAATTTATTTAATCAATTCCAAATTGTGCATTAAGGTTGTTATCTGTTTTTTCCTTGATATTAAAAATTATATAGCAATGAACATTCGTGTGCTGAAATCTCTTTGCACACTTCTGATTATTTCTTTAGGACATTTTTTTGTGGCAAAAAAATACACACAACATAAAATTTACCATCTTAACCATTTTTAAGTGTATAGTTCAGTACCATTCAGTAAATTCACATTCTTGTGAAACAGATCTCCAAAACTTTTTCATCTTACAAATCTGAAACTTTGTGCCCATGAAACAACTCTTCTTTTCCCATTTCCCCCAGCCTCTGGTAACAACCATTCTACTTTCTGTTTCTATGAATTTAGATATCTCATATAAGTGAAATCATAACAGTATTTGTCTTCATGTGGCTGGCTTATTTCACTTAGCATAATGCCCTCAAGGTTCATCTGCGTTGTAGCATGTGACAGAATTTCCTTCCTTTTTAAGGCTGAATAATATTCCATTGTATGTATATTCCACATTTTGTTTACCCATTCATATGTTGATGAACATTTGGGTTGTTTCCACCTTTTAGCCATTATGAATAATGCTGCTATGAACATGGATGAACAAATATCTTTTTGAGACCCTGCTTTCAATTTTTCAGGGTACATACCCAGAAGTGAGATTGTTGGATAACATGGTAGTTCTATTTTTAATTTTTTAAGGAACCTCCATATTGCTTTTCATAGCAGTTGCACCATTTTACAATCCCACCAACAGTGCACAAGGGTTCCAATTTCTCCACATCCTTGTCATCACTTGTTATTTCTGTTTTGTGATAGTAGCCATGCTAATGAGTGTGAGGAAGCTCATAGATCTGTGCTTCATTAGGGTTAATGTCTAGAGTTTTATTTTGTTCCTTTGATTGGGCCATGTTTCCCTGTTTCTCTGTATACCTTGTAATTTTTTGCTGGGCTTTGGGCATTTGAAAAACAACCACTTCTCCCTATCTTTAAGTGCTAGCTTCTTGCAAGGGAAGACCTTCATCAAGCATCCCTGCTGGAGGTTCTAGGACCTCTCAAACCTTTTCTGATCTCTTGCTCCCCACCGTGTCTGCCTGCAGAACTACAGCCCTAATATGCTGTTCTCTATTCTCAGAAGCTTCCAAACTCTGGTGCTGGTCCCATCAGTGTTCTAAGTCAGGCAAGACAGAAACTAGTCCCTCTGGCAGTCCCAGACAAGTCAGAATGTTGGACATATGGTCCATTTTTATTCCTTCTGGAGGGAGGAGCTCCAGTATGGAGGGTTTCCTCCTGCTTACTCTGTACTATGCAGAACAGGGGGAGTGACGTGAATGAGTAAACAAAAATGCCACGAATTTTCCTACACTTTCACTGGAATCTCTCTTGGTTTTATAAGGGCCTAGTTGCTGTAGCTTCTCAACTGGTATCTAGAGTTCTCACAGAGGTATTCTAGCCTGTGTGTTATTGTTAACTCAGTGTCTCTGTGGGGAAAGGAGGGTCTGTAGCTTCCTAGTCCACCATCCTCTTCCCTTTGCCAATTTTTCTTTTTTTTAAGTGTGAGTCCCCCTTCTGCCTCAGACCTTCAGTTCCCCTTTGCAGAGACAATCACTGTGGTGGGATTTTTTAAAATATTTACTTATTTATTTATTTGGCTGCACCGGGTCTTAGTTATGGCACATAGGATCTTTAGTTGTGACATGTGAGATCTTTAGTTGTGGCATGTGAACTCTTAGTTGCAGCATGTGGGATCTAGTTCCCTGACCAGGGATCAAACCTGGGCCCCCTGCACTGGGATCGTGGATTCTTAGCCACTGGACCACGAGGGAAGTCCCCTTGTTCCCTTTGCCCATTTTTTTTTTAAACATCTTTATTGGAGTATAATTGCTTTACAATGGTGTGTTAGTTTCTGCTGTATAACAAAGTGAATCAGTTATACATATACATATGTCCCCATATCTCTTCCCTCTTGCATCTCCCTCCCTCCTACCCTCCTTATCCCACCCCTCTAGGTGGTCACAAAGCACGGAGCTGATCTCCCTGTGCTATGCGGCTGCTTCCCACTAGCTATCTATTTTACGTTTGGTAGTGTATATATGTCCATGCCACTCTCTCACTTTGTCACAGCTTACCCTTCCCCCTCCCCGTATCCTCAAGTCCATTCTCTAGTAGGTATGCATCTTTATTCCTGTCTTGCCCCTATGTTCTTCATGACCTCTTTTTTTCGTTTTTTACATTCCATATATATGTGTTAGCATATGGTATTTGTTTTTCTCTTTCTGACTTACTTCACTCTGTATGACAGACTCTAGGTCCATCCACCTCACTACAAATAACTCAATTTCGTTTCTTTTTATGGCTGAGTAATATTCCATTGTATATATGGGCCACATCTTCTTTATCCATTCATCTGTTGATGGACACTTAGGTTGCTTCCATGTCCTGGTTATTGTAAATAGAGTTGCAATGAACATTGTGGTACATGACTCTTTTTGAATTATGGTTTTCTCAGGGTATATGCCCAGTAGTGGGATTGCTGGGTCGTATGGTAGTTCTATTTTTAGTTTTATAAGGAATCTCCATACTGTTCTCCATAGTGGCTGTATCAATTAACATTCCCACCAACAGTGCAAGAGGGTTCCCTTTTCTCCACACCCTCTCCAGCAATTATTGTTTGTAGATTTTTTGATGATGGCCATTCTGACCGGTGTGAGATGATATCTCATTGTACTTTTGACTTGCATTTCTCTAATGATTAATGATGTTGAGCATTCTTTCATGTGTTTGTTGGCAATCTGTATATCTTCTTTGGAGAAATGTCTACTTAGGTCTTCTGCCCATTTTTGGATTGGGTTGTTTGTTTTTTTGATATTGAGCTGCATGAGCTGCTTGTAAATTTTGGAGATTAATCCTTTGTCAGTTGCTTCATTTGCAAATATTTTCTCCCATTCTGAGGGTTGTCTTTTCGTCTTGTTTATGGCTTCCTTTGCTGTGCAAAAGCTTTTACGTTTCATTAGGTCCCATTTGTTTATTTTTGTTTTTATTTTCATTTCTCTAGGAGGTGGGTCAAAAAGGATCTTGCTGTGATTTATGTCATAGAGTGTTCTGCCTATGTTTTCTTCTCAGAGTTTGATAGTGTCTGGCCTTACATTTTGGTCTTTAATCCATTTTGAGTTTATTTTTGTGTATGGTGTTAGGGAGTGTTCTAATTTCATTCTTTTACATGTAGCTGTCCGGTTTTCCCAGCACCACTTATTGAAGAGGCTGTCTTTTCTCCACTGTATATTCTTGCCTCCTTTATCAAAGATAAGGTGACCATATGTGTGGGGGTTTATCTCTGGGCTTTCTATCCTGTTCCATTGATCTATATTTCTGTTTTTGTGCCAGTACCATATCGTCTTGATTACTGTAGCTTTGTAGTATAGTCTGAAGTCAGGGAGCCTGATTCCTCCAGCTCCATTTTTCGTTCTCAAGATTGCTTTGGCTATTCGGGGTCCTTTGTGTTTCCATACAAATTGTGAAATTTTTTGTTCTAGTTCTGTGAAAAATACCAGTGGTACTTTGATAGGGATTGCATTGAATCTATAGATTGCTTTGGGTAGTAGAGTCATTTTCACAATGTTGATTCTCCCAATCTAAGAACATGGTATATCTCTCCATCTATTTGTATCATCTTTACTTTCTTTCATCAGTGTCTTATAATTTTCTGCATACAGGTCTTTTGTCTCCTTAGGTAGGTTTATTCCTAGATATTTTATTCTTTTTGTTGCAATGGTAAATGGGAGTGTTTTCTTAATTTCACTTTCAGATTTTTCATCATTAGTGTATAGGAATGCAAGAGATTTCTGTGCATTAATTTTGTATCCTGCTACTTTACCAGATTCATTGATTAGCTCTAGTAGTTTTCTGGTAGCATCTTTAGGATTCTCTATGTATAGAATCATGTCACCTGCAAACAGCGACAGCTTTACTTCGTCTTTTCTGATTTGGATTCCTTTTATTTCTTTTTCTTCTCTGACTGCTGTGGCTAAAACTTCCAAAACTATGTTGAATAATAGTGGTGAGAGTGGGCAACCTTGTCTTGTTCCTGATCTTAGTGGAAATGGTTTCAGTTTTTCACCATTGAGGACAATGTTGGCTGTGGGTTTGTCATATATGGCCTTTATTATGTTGAGGAAAGTTCCCTCTATGCCTACTTTCTGGAGGGTTTTTATCATAAATGGGTGTTCAATTTTGTCAAAAGCTTTCTCTGCATCGATTGAGATGATCATATGGTTTTTCTCCTTCAATTTGTTAATATGGTGGATCACATTGATTGATTTGCGTATATTGAAGAATCCTTGCATCCCTGGGGTAAATCCCACTTGATCATGATGTATGATCCTTTTAATGTGCTGTTGGATTCCGTTTGGTAGTATTTTGTTGAGGATTTTTGCATCTATGTTCATCAGTGATATTGGCCTGTACTTTTCTTTCTTTGTGACATCTTTGTCTGGTTTTGGTATCAGGGTGATGGTGGACTTGTAGAATGAGTTTGGGAGTGTTCCTCCCTCTGCTATATTTTGGAAGAGTTTGAGAAGGATAGGTGTTACCTCTTCCCTAAATGTTTGATAGAATTCGCCTGTGAAGCCATCTGGTCCTGGGCTTTTGTTTGTTGGAAAATTTTTAATCACAGTTTCAATTTCAGTGCTTGTGATTGGTGTGTTCATATTTTCTATTTCTTCCTGGTTCACTCTCAGAAGGTTGTGCTTTTCTAAGAATGTGTCCATTTCTTCCAGGTTGTCCATTTTATTGGCATAGAGTTGCTTGTAGTAATCTCTCATGATCGTTTGTATTTCTGCAGTGTCAGTTGTTATTTCTCCTTTTTCATTTCTAATTCTATTGATTTGGGTCTTCTCCCTTTTTTTCTTGATGAGTCTGGCTAATGGTTTATCAATTTTGTTTATCTTCTCAAAGCACCAGCTTTTAGTTTTATTGATCTTTGCTATCGTTTCCATCATTTCTTTTTCATTTACTACTGACCTGATCTTTATAATTTCTTTCCTTCTGCTAACTTTGGGGGTTTTTTGTTCTTCTTTCTCTAAGTGCTTTAGGTGTAAGGTTAGGTTGTTTATTTGAGATGTTTCTTGTTTCTTAAGGTAGGATTCTATTGCTATAAACTTCCCTCTTAGAACTGCTTTTGCTGCATCCCATAGGTTTTGGGTCATCATGTTTTCACTGTCATTTGTTTCTAGGTATTTTTTGATTTCCTCTTTGATTTCTTCAGTTATCTCTTGGTTATTAAGTAGTGTATCATTTTGCCTCCATGTGTTTGTATTTTTTACAGATTTTTTCCTGTAATTGATATCTAGTCTTAGAGTGTTGTGGTCGGAAAAGATACTTGATACGATTTCAATTTTCTTAAATTTACCAAGGCTTGATTTGTGACCCAAGATATGATCTATCCTGGAGAATGTTCCATGAGCACTTGAGAAGAATGTGTATTCTGTTGTTTTTGGATGGAATGTCCTATAAATATCAATTAAGTCCATCTTGTTTAATGTATCATTTAAAGCTTGTCTTTCCTTATTTATTTTCATTTTGGATGATCCGTCCATTGGTGAAAGTGAGGTGTTAAAGTCACCTACTATGATTGTGTTACTGTCGATTTCCCCTTTTATGGCTGTTAGTATTTGCCTTATGTATTGAGGTGCTCCTATGTTAGGTGCATAAATATTTACAGTTGTTATACCTTCTTCTTGGATTGATCCCTTGATCATTATGTGGTGTCCTTCTGTGTCTCTTGTAATAGTCTTTATTTTAAAGTCTACTTTGTCTGATATGAGAATTGCTACTCCAGCTTTCTTTTGATTTCCATTTGCATGGAATATCTTTTTCCATCCCCTCACTTTCAGTCTGTATGTGTCCCTAGGTCTGAAGTGAGTCTCTTGTAGACAGCATATATACGGGTCTTGTTTTTGTATCCATTCAGCCAGTCTATGTCTTTTGTTTGGAGCATTTAATCCATTTACATTTAAGGTAATTGTCGATATGTATCTTCCTATTACCATTTTCTTAATTATTTTGGGTTTGTTATTGTAGGTCTTTTCCTTCTCTTGTGTTTCCTGCCTAGAGAAGTTCCTTTAGCATTTGCTGTAAAGCTGGTCTGGTGGTGCTGAATTCTCTTAGCTTTTGCTTGTCTGTAAAGGTTTTAATTTCTCCATCAAATCTGAATGAGATCCTTGCTGGGTAGAGTAATCTTGGTTGTAGGTTTTTCTCCTTCATCATTTTAAATATGTCCTGCCACTCCCTTCTGGCTTGCAGAGTTTCTGCTGAAAGATCAGCTGTTAACCTTAGGGGGATTCCCTTGTGTGTTATTTGTTGTTTTTCCCTTGTTGCTTTTAATATTTTTTCTTTGTATTTAATTTTTGATAGTTTGATTAATATGTGTCTTGGTGTGTTTCTCCTTGGCTTTATCCTGTATGGGACTCTCTGTGCTTCCTGGACTTGATCAACTATTTCCTTTCCCAAATTAGGGAAGTTTTCAACTATAATCTCTTCAAATATTTTCAGTCCCTTTCTTTTTCTCTTCTTCTTCTGGGACCTCTATAATTCGAATGTTGGTGCATTTAATGTTGTCCCAGAGGTCTCTGAGACTGTCTTCAATTCTTTTCATTCTTTTTTTCTTTATTTTGCTCTGCAGTAGTTATTTCCACTCTTTTATCTTCCAGGTCACTTATCCATTCTTCTGCCTCAGTTATTCTGCTATTGATCCCTTCTAGAGAATTTTTAATTTCATTTATTGTGTTGTTCATCACTGTTTGTTTGCTCTTTAGGTCTTCTAAGTCCTTGTTAAATGTTTCTTGTATTTTCTCCATTCTATTTCCAAGATTTTGGATCACCTTTACTATCATTATTCTGAATTCTTTTTCAGGTAGACTGCCTCTTTCCTCTTCATTTGTTAGGTCTGGTGAGTTTTTGCCTTGCTCCTTCATCTGCTGTGTGTTTTTCTGTCTTCTCATTTTGCTTATCTTACTGTGTTTGGGGTCTCCTTTTCGCAGGCTGCAGGTTCTTAGTTCCCATTGTTTTTGGTGTCTGTCCCCAGTGGCTAAGGTTGGTTCAGTGGGTTGTGTAGGCTTCCTGGTGGAGGGGACTAGTGCCTGTGTTCTGGTGGATGAGGCTGGATCTTGTCTTTCTGGTGGGCAGGTCTACGTCTGGTGGTGTGTTTTGGGCTGTCTCTGGCCTTATGATTTTAGGAAGCCTCTCTGCTAATGGATGGGGTTGTGCTCCTGTCTTGCTAGTTGTTTGGCATAGGGTGTCCAGCACTGTAGCTTGCTGGTCGTTGAGTGGAGCTGGGTCTTGGCATTGAGATGGAGATCTCTGGGAGATTTTCGCCGTTTGATATTACGTGGAGCTGGGAGGTCTCTTGTGGACCAGTGTCCTGAACTTGGCTCTCCCACCTCAGAGGCACAGCCCTGACAGCTGGTTGGAGCACCAAGAGCCTGTCATCCACACGGCTCAGAATAAAAGGGAGCAAAGAAAGAAAGAAAGGAAGGAAGGAAGGAAGGAAGGAAGAAAGAAAGAAAGAAAGAAGGAAAGAAAGAAAGAAAGAAAGAAAGGAGAAGTTAAAATAAAATAAAGTAAAATAAAATAAAATTAAGTAATAAAAAATAATTATTAAAAAAATTTTTTAAGTAATCAAAAAATTTTTTAAAAATAAAAAAAATGAAAGAAAGAAGAGAGCAACCAAACCAAAAAACAAATCCACCAATGACAGCAAATGCTAAAAACTATACTAAGAAAAACAACAACAAAAAAAAAACCAGACAGACAGAACCCTAGGACAAATGGTAAAAGCAAAGCTATACAGAGAAAATCACACACAGAAGCATACACATACACAATCACAAAAAGAGAAAAAGGGGAAAAAATATATATATCTTTGCTCCCAAAGTCCACCTCCTCAATTTGGGATGATTTGTTGTCTATTCAGGTATTCCACAAATGCAGGGTACATCAAGTTGACTGTGGAGATTTAATCCACTGCTCCTGAGGCTGCTGGGAGCAGTTTCCCTTTCTCTTCGTTGTTCGCACATCTCCTGTGGTTCAGCTTTGGATTTGGACCCGCCTCTGCATGTAGGTCACCTGAGGGTGTCTGTTCTTTGCTCACACAGGATGGGGTTAAAGGAGCAGCTGCTTCCAGTGCTCTGGCTCACTCAGGCCGGGGGGAGGGAGGGGTACGGATGCGGGGCGAGCCTGCTTCGGCAGAGGCCGGCGTGACGTTGCACCAGCCTGAGGCGCGCCGTGCGTTCTCCCGGGAAAGTTGTCCCTGAATCACGGGACCCTGGCAGTGGCGGGCTGCACAGACTCCCAGGAGGGCAGGTGTGGAGTGTGATCTGTGCTTGCACACAGGCTTCTTGGTGGCTGCAGCAGCCTTAGCGTCTCATGCCTGTCTCTGGGTCTGCGCTGATAACCCCGGCTCGCGCCCGTCTCTGGAGCTCCTTTAAGCGGCGCTCTGAATCCCCTCTCCTCACGCACCAGGAAACAAAGAGGCAAGAAAAAGTCTCTTGCCCATTCGGCAGCTCCAGACTTTTTCCCGGACTCCCTCCCGGCTAGCTGTGGTGCACTAGCCCCCTTCAGGCTGTGTTCACACAGCCAACCCCAGTCCTCTCCCTGGGATCCGACCTCCGAAGCCCGAGCCTCAGCTCCCAGCCCTCGCCCGCCCCGGCGGGTGAGCAGACAAGCCTCTCGGGCTGGTGAGTGCTGGTCGGCACCGCTCCTCTGTGCGGGAATCTCTCCACTTTGCCCTCCGCACCCCTGTGGCTGTGCTCTCCTCCGTGGCTCCGAAGCTTCCCCCCTCTGCCACCTGCAGTCTCCGCCTGCGAAGGGGTTTCCTAGTGTGTGGAAACCTTTCCTCCTTCACAGCTCCCTCCCACTGGTGCAGGTCCCGTCCCTATTCTTTTGTCTCTGTTTTTTCTTTTTTCTTTTGCCCTACCCAGGTACATGGGGAGTTTCTTGCCTTTTGGGAGGTCTGAGGTCTTCTGCCAGCGTTCAGTAGGTGTTCTGTAGGAGCTGTTCCACGTGTAGATGTATTTCTGATGTATTTGTGGGGAGGAAGGTGATCTCCACGTCTTACTCTTCCGCCATCTTGAAGCTCCCTCCTTTTGCCCATTTTTTCATCAGGTTTTTTTAATCATTCAGTTGTAGGAGTTCATTATATCCTCTACATATTAATCCCTTATCAGATACATGATTTACAAATATTTCTCCCTTTCCATGGGGATTCCTTTTCAATCTGTTTTGTGTCCTTTCATGCACAGAAGTTTTAAATTTTGATACAGTGCAATTTATATTTTTTAAAAATTTTGTTGCTGGCATTTTTGGTGTCAGATCCTAGAAATCATTGCTAAATCCATTCTTTTACTTTTAAACTATTTGTGTTTTTATATTTAAAGTGTGTTTCTTGTAGGCAACTTAGAGCTGGGCCTTGGCTTTAAATCCATTCTCTGAGAATCTCTGACTTAATTGGGGTGCAACCTCAATGGTGTATTTGCCCCGTTTATTTTTTTCTTCTTTTTTGCCTTATTTTTTTATTAATTCCATGTTGTTTATGATTTCACTTTTTTACCTTTGTTGCTTTTATTAGCATTAGCTTTCTTTTGTTATTTTAAGGTTGCTTTAGAGTTTACAGTATACATTTTTAAGTTATCACAGTCTACCTTAATGTGATATTATACCATTTCACATATTATATGAGAACCTTACAATAGTACAATAGTACATTTCCATTTCGTCTCTCCTAGCCTTTATGTTATTTTTGTCATGCATTTTATTTTACATATATTATAAACCCTACACTAGATTGTTAATATTATTTTAACAGTCAATTAAATTTTAGAGATTTAAATAATAAGAAAAACTCATATATATGTATATCTCCTTGTTGTAACCATTTCCGGTGCTCTTTCCTTTGTATAAATCTACATTTCCATCTATCATTTTCCTTCTGCCTGAAGAAATTCCTTTAACACTTCTTATAGTATGGGTCAGCTAATGATGCATTATTTCAGCTTTTGTATAGCTGAATAAGTATTTCACCTTCTTTCTTGATACTGTTAAAAACAAGATAACAGGTCACAAATGGAGTCACTTATGCTAAGCCCCACATCACCAAACCGAGACTTAATTAGTTTCAGCTTTCCCAGAAATGGAATCTTAAACCAGTCAGTCAGGAATTACCTGATCAGCACTAGTGAGGTCATCTTCCTGATAGATCCCTGCCTTCCCCTAAAGGAAAGTGACCTTGCCACAACCAATTTCCTTGTTCCTGCTCCCTTCTGCCTATAAAAGTCTTTCATTTTGTACAGCTCCTCAGAGCTCCTTTCTATCTACTAGATGGGATGCTGCCCAATTCATGAATCATTGAATAAAGCCAATAAGATCTTTAAATTTTACTCAGTTGAATTTTGTTTCTTAACAATATTTTCACTCGGTATAAAATTCTAGGTTGATAATCATTTTTTAATTTCAAGACTTTAAAGGTTTTGCTCCTCTGTCATCTTACATTATTTCTGATATGAGATCTACTATCAATCATCCTTTTATGTAACCTATGTCTTGTTCTGGTTGCTTTTAAGATTTTCTTGGGGAATTCCCTGGTGGTCCAGTGGTTAGGACTTGGCACTTTCACTGCCATGGCCTGGGTTCAAACCCTGGTTGGGGAACTAAGATCTCACTTCCCACAAGCCACGCAGCGCAGCCAAAAATATATATATATATTTTTTCTCCTCACTCATTGTGAGCAACTTAATCATATATATCTTTAATCATATATGTGAGATAGAGCAGGTGGAAGTCTTGTGACATTCAGGTAGGGAGAGGAGACCTCATGATGCTCAGCAGAGGAAGGGAGGGTAGACCTTGGAGTCTCTAGTTAGCAAAATCTAAAAACTTTATTTGAAAGGACGTGTTGATAACATACATTTCAAAAGAGTCACAATATTTGTCCAATAAAATATTAAAGAACTAAAAACAAAACAGGGACTTTCCTGGTGGTCCAGTGGGTAAGACTCTGTGCTCCCAATGCAGGGGGCCTGGTTCAATCCCTGGTCGGGGAACTAGACCCCACATGCATGCTGCAACTAAAAAAACATGCCGCAACGAAGATCCCATGTACCGCAACTAAGACCCAGCGCAGCCAAAATAAATAAATTAATTAATTAAAATAAAAACAAAACAAAAAAATCATACATGCCTTGGTGTTGTGTTCTTCAATTTTTTGTGTGTGCTTGAGGTTCTTTGAGCTTCTTAGATCTGTGGGTTTATAGTTTTCATGAAATTTGGGGAAATTTTCAACTACTTTCTGTACTCCCTTCATTTGGGAACTCCAATTACACAAATACAGTTTTCTCACAGCTCAGTGATGCTTTGTTCATTTCTGTGGATGTTTTTTCTTCTGAGTGTGTCATTTTGGATACTTTCCATTGCTATATTTTCAAGTTTACTAATTTTTTTCTTGTGCAATGTCTAATTTACTGTTAGTCCCATCCAGCATATTTTTATTTCAAATTGCATAGTTCTCAACTCCAGATATTTGATTTCTGTCTTTTTATATTATACATGTCTTAACTTTTGAAGATATGGTGTTATAACTGTTTTAATAGTTATAATAACTGTTTTAATGCCTTTGTCTGCTAATTCCAACATCTGTGTTATTTGGGGGCTGCTTTTGATTGGTTAATTTTTTTTCATCTCATTATGAGTTATGTTTTCCTGCTTCTTTGCATGCCTAGAAAGTTTTGATTGGATACACAACACTGAGAATTTTAACTTGTTGAGTGCTAGTTGTTTCTGTAATCCTACAAATATTATTGAACTTTTTTCCTCAGAAACACAAGTTACATGGAAACAGTTGAATCCTTTAGGATCTTGCTTTTATGATATTTTAGGTGGATTGAGAGCAGTGTTCAGTCTGAGTCTAAATACCCTCCACTACCTAGGCAAGAACCTCAGTATTCTATCCAATGTTCCATGTTTTACCAGTCTGGCTAAAGGGAACAGGCACTATTTCCACGTCTATTTGTGTTCCAATCCTTTTGTGTGATTAATTCCTTAGCTTTGGGCAGTTTCTTCACATGTGTGAGCACATCAGTACTTGAGGGAACCCTCTGCAGGTTTCTGGAGTTATATATATGTATATATATTGATAGGTATCTATATCTATATATAGATATAGATATAGATATATATCTTACTCTGTCTTTCAAACCATAGCTGCCTTAGTCTCCACAGATTCTTCACTCCATCTCCTCAACTCATAGAGTTTTTCAGGTTCCACCTGGTTCCCTCTCCTTACGCTATGTCCTGGAAACTCTCTCCAGACAGCATGCTGAGCAAACATGGGGCTCACCTCATTTGTTTCCCATTTCTTAGGGATCACTGTCTTTCATTACTTGATGTCCAGTGACTTGAAAACTATTATTTCATATCTGTTGTCCATTTGTAAAAATGTAGTTTTCTTTTTCTGATAGGAGAGTAAATCCAGTCCCTGCTATTACCACCTTGGCCAGTAGTGGAAATCTACCTCCTTTTTTGTTAAATTTGATTTCAAAGTATGCCAATCAGGCTTCATTCAAAGTAGCAGGACTACACTGTGTATGTGTGTGTGTGTGTGTGTGTGTGTGTGTGCGCACACATGCACACATGTGAGTGTGCATGTGAGTGTATGTGTGTAATTTTTAAGGGATTTGTTACGGAGATTTTACCTTACAGAATTGTGGGAACTAGTTAAGAAATCTCTGTAAGGCTGTTATCTTCACATCTGATGCTGGAACTTCAAGTCCACAGTGCAGATAGTCAGGAAGGCAAGATGGACATAGATGTAAAGTGGGAGAGAACAAAAACAAACTGGAACCCACAAGCATGAGGTAGCGCTCCCAAGGACGAACTGAAACCTGTGTCAGTTTCTTGTTTCCTCTGACCCTGATAGAATGGGCATCCAGTAGAAGCCAAGACACTGTCTCAAAACTAAACTTACACACCTGACCCAAGAGTCAGAGGAGTTAAAGGAGAATCCAGGGGAAGGTGGGGGCAGTTCCAAACCCAGTTGCTGCCTTGTGCCAATGAGGTGAGTCAGCAGAAAAACAGCAATGTGGTCAAGCTACAAAATGGCTACTGCTTCACTTCTGTCCTCCGAGTCTCCCACAATAATCTCTCTTGTGTCCCACCTTAGCTGGAAACATAAAGGAAAAGGAATTCTGGGAAATGGAGCTGAACCTAAAGAAATTAACTCATTATAAACCTACCGTGAAGTATTTTATAATCTAAGTCATTTTGGTGAATGAAGTACTTCCTCCATTTCTATTTATACCCATTTATTCCTACTATAAAGAAAATTTAACTTTTAAATATTTACTTTGTATCCAGCAACCTTAATGATGTTATTAATTGTATTAGTATTTATTAGTGTCTCTTGGATTTTCTGGGTATATACTCACACCAGAAAAAGTTACGGTTCTTTTTTCAATATTTAATATGCTAAATCACTTTATTCCTTTATTGCATTTATTAGAATATCTAAGAATATGTGGAATAATAATTATAATAGCATTCCTGTGTAATGCTTGGTTATCTGGGAAATGCTTTTAGTGTTTCATTCTTTAGAATGATATTTGTTGTTAGTTTTTAGTAAGGAGCCTTTAGGTAGGTGCTTTCTATTCCTCTTTTACTTTGCGTTTTTATTAGAGACAGTTACTGGATTTTATGAAAGCATTTAAAGTATATTATTAATACGCCCTATGATGTTCTTCTTTAAATCATTTTGCTATGAATTACAAGTATAGGTTTATTTATATTGAACCACCTTTGTATTCCCTGAATATATCCAAAATGATAATAATGGACTATATCTTCGACATTATATCAGTTCAGAATTATTTTGACTGCAAGTAACAGACAGCTTAATTAAAAATAGCCTCAACCATAAAGACATTGAATTATTCAGCAACACTAGAAGTCTGGAGCAGGTGGTTACAAGGTCTTTTGAGAGGCTGAATAAACTCATCAAGGACCCAGCTATCTCACTTTTCCATACTGCCATCAGAAGTATGCTCTAATAGAGTCGAATCTCTTTTACAATGTTTGACTGCTGACAGCTTTTAAGCTTCACCCTCCCTCTTCCCTTTGTGCCTCACATCTTGGCAAGCTGATAAGAAAGCCTGGGTTCTCCTTCCTTTGGCACCAGCCATAGATTCAAACCCCCAGGCCCCATCCCATGCACAGGAACCTTCACTCCAGCCCACCCCCTGGCCACCATAAAAACCCCAAGCCAGTCTTCTTTCCTTGCTCTCTCAAGTCATTTCAGATCAGTTTGGGATGCCTGCCCTTGTTGCCCCAGAAAGCCTCATTATGTAAGCAATAAACCTTTCATATCCTCTAGATATATGTCAGTCTTGACATCAAAACCAAATTTGGGGTGGGGGTTCATCCTGTTTCTGTAGGGCGTCCACGATTGGTACTGTGAGCAGAATGCTGAGACAGTGACCACCACCACCAGGGGTCTGTCTTCTCTTGCTTTGACTTGCTAACTGACTCTGATGCTTGCTGGCTAGCTTGCCCTTTGAGCTGTGCTGCTTTGTGCTGCATTTGCTGAGTCCTACTGAGCCTCTGTCATAGATTTAACTGGCTTAAGTCAGAAGTTTCAGTAATTAATTGGCACTTAGGGATAGAAGTATAGGATCAGGGCCCTCCTTAAAGTGACCCTGGGTTGTGTCTTGGCCCAGACCTATCTGTGCGTCTTAGAATGAATCATCTGTCTTGATTCTAGCATAAGCTTTGACTAATGCTAGGCTCAGGGGAAAGAGATCATTTGGTTGTGTGTCTCAACAGCAGTACCTACTGTTCTATAGAGCAGTCATGGGAAAGACTACACCCTGTGCAATATACAGGCCCATTGGGTGGTTGCTCATGTGGAGGAAGATCATTCACTATTTGAAAAGGAGTTACTACCTGAATTTTTTTTTAAGATTTTTAAAATTTATTTATCTATTTATGTTTGGCTGTGTTGGGTCTTCGTTGCTGCACGCGGGCTTTCTCTAGTTGCGGCGAGTGGGGGCTACTCTTCGTTGCGGTGCGCAGGCTTCTCATCGCGGTGGCTTGTCTTGTTGCAGAGCACGGGCTCTAGGCACGCAGGCTTCAGTAGTTGTGGCACGCGGGCTCGGTAGTTGTGGCTTGCAGGCTCTAGAGCGCAGGCTCAGTAGTTGTGGCGCACGGGCTTAGTTGCTCCGCAGCATGTGGGATCCTCATGGGCCAGGGCTCGAATCCATGTCCCCTGCATTGGCAGGTGGATTCTTAACCACTGCACCACCAGGGAAGTCCCACTTGAATATTTTAATTATTGAATCTACATACCTAAAGGCAGAGGGCTCACTAGGACCCTGCAAAATGCTTTTTTTGCTGTTGCTGTTGCTGCTGCTGCCTATGCCACAACAAAGATCCTGATCCTCAGGGTTATAGGGAAAATCACCCATCGTACCCTCATGGCACAACAAAGGGGTAAATTCAAAGTCAACTTTGGGGATGTAATGTACAACATAGGGAATACAGTCAATAATATTGTAATAACTTTGTATGGTGACAGATGTTAACTAGACTTAAAATGGTGATCATTTTGTATAAAAATATCAAATCACTATGTTGTATACCTGAAACTAACAAATATTGTAAGTCAATTATACTTCAATAAAAATTATTTTAAAGAATCAGTAATGTTTCAGGCCAAAAAAATTATAATCATCCTCATCAGTTTGAAAAAAAAAAAAAGTTCAACTTAAGCCTGAGGTCTTTAAGCTGTATAAAGTAACCCTTGCCATGGGAGAGACCCTAGCACTGATGATGCTTGTCTGAGGCTCTCTGGAGGAAGAAATGTATAAATACAAGCAGGGTAGAGAGAACTTCGCCAAAGTATATCCAGTAATCACGAAAAAAAGGAAAGAAAAGACAGAAAGCAAGCAAGAAAGGAAGGAAGGAAAGAAGGAAGGGAGGGAGGAATCTGGATACAGGGGAGGAAATAAAATAATGAAACAGAGGTCCACAATTTGAGCCAATTGGAAGTCCAAAATTTACTAAAAGTATTTATAAAACAAAAATATTGGGACTTCCCTGGTGGCGCAGTGGTTAAGAATCTGCCTGCCAAGTCAGGGTACACGGGTTCGAGTCCTGGTCTGGGAAGATCCCACATGCCATGGAGCAACTAAGCTCATGTGCCACAGCTACTGAGCCTGCGCTCTAGAGCCCACGAGCCACAACTACTGAGCCCACGTGCCACAACTAGTGAAGCCCACACGCCTAGAGCCCGTGCTCTGCAACAAGAGAAGCCATCGCAATGAGAAGCCTGCGCACAGCAAGGAAGAGTAGCCCCACTCAAGGCAACTAGAGAAAGCCCGTGTGCAGCAATGAAGACCCAACGCAGCCATAAATAAATGAATATTTTTATAAAAGAAGATAAAAGTGTGCTGATTCGCTTTTGCACCTCTACAACATAGTTTCTGAATTAATTTTAACATCTGCTGAAATGCACCAATTGGCAAACCTTGATGGCCTTAATCAACAGTTGGGCTCAAATTACAGTAATACCTGAGGATCCTTCTAAATTTGAACAACACAACGCCACTAATCTTAGGGGAGCTACTGTAATATAAAATAGAAGACAAACAGTTATGCCTCACCTTAACTATCAGAAAAATAGCCTTTCCTAAATTCCCCATGATGGTAGCACGCATTGCCCTAAAATATCCCATAGTGGGGGCATGGATGCACTGACCCAATGGGTAATAAGTTAAAACTAAATCTGTGGCAGACATTGAGAACATACTTGTGGTTGCCAAGGGAGGGGGGAGGGAAGGATTGGGAGTTTGGGATTAGCGGATGCAAACTGGTATATATAGAATGGATAAACAACAAGGTCCTACTACACAGCTCAGGAAACTATATTCAATATCCTGTGATAAACCATAATGGAAGAGAATATAAAAAATAATATATGTATATGTATAACTGAATCACTTTGCTGTACAGCAGAAATTAACACAGCATTGTCAATCAACTATACTTCAAGTAAAAAAACCCTAAATCTGTGGCACTTACAAATTGGCTTTTAAAAATGGGACCACATGGGGCTTCCCTGGTGGCACAGTGGTTGAGAGTCTGCCTGCTGGTGCAGGGGACACGGGTTCGAGCCCTGGTCTGGGAGGATCCCGCATGCCAAGGAGCAACTGGGCCCGTGAGCCACAACTACTGAGCCTGCGCATCTGGAGCTTGTGCTCCGCAACAGGAGAGGCCGCGATAGTGAGAGGCCCGCGCGCCGCGATGAGGAGTGGCCCCCGCTTGCCGCAACTGGAGAAAGCCCTTGCACAGAAACAAAGACCCAACACAGCCAAAAATAAATAAATAAATTTTAAAAAAATGGGACCACATGGACCTTCTCCCCTCCCCATCCCTGTTAAAACAGCTAATAAGGTCCAATGTAAATTTAAATAGGGGCTTCAAGAATTGAAACCCATTATACAGGACCTATTTAAAGAAGGAGTGATTGTTACTAC
Source organism: Balaenoptera physalus (assembly GCF_965194825.1). NCBI lineage: Eukaryota > Metazoa > Chordata > Mammalia > Artiodactyla > Balaenopteridae > Balaenoptera > Balaenoptera physalus. Next base: position 105,695,504 of record NC_138903.1, read on the forward strand.
TGCTCCTCCCTTTAAAAATCCAATTTGGCCTGTTTTTTTTTAAATTGAGGTAACATTGGTTTATAACATTCTATAAGGTGCATGTGTACAACATTATATTTCTACTTCTATATACCCTACAGTGTGCTTACCACCAAAAATTTAGTTTCCATCTGTTACCATACAGTTGATCCCCTTTACCCATTTCGCCCTCCCCACTCTACCTTCGCCCCTTCCCCTCTAGAAACCACTACTCTGTTCTCTGTATCTACATGTTTGTTTTTCTTTGGATTGTTCATTTAGTTTGCTTGTTTGTTATATTGCACATATGAGTGAAATCATATGGTATTTGTCTTTCTCCTTCTGACTTATTTCACTCAGCACGGTACCCTCAAGGTCCATCCTTGTTGTTGCAAATGGCAAGATTTCATCTTTCTTTAAATGAAATGTGGCCTGTTCTTAAAGTTGGAAAGAATTAATGGTGCCTCACAGTAGATTGTAGCAGCCTCAATGCTGTGGTCCCATTCATTAAGGCCTCCATATTCAAAATTATTGAAATTACTGACTCCATCCAATTAGCAAATGGTAAATATTTTTCTGTAATAGATTTGACTAATACGTTCGGTTCAGTCCCTATTTCAAAAGCCTCTTACCCACAGTTTGCCTTCATTTCCTAAGGTACATGACACACCTTTACCTGGCTATCTATGGAGCACCTCAACAGCCTTGCCATCACACACAGTCTTTGCAAACATGATCTTAACTGCATCCAGCTTTCTCCAGGGGCACAGGTATGGCTTTATATTCACGACATCCTCCTCTGAGGATATTCACCAGGCACATTTATTCAGGACATACAAATATTCACAAGGGAGCTCAAAAAAGGGGATGGGCCATTGCCTCACACATAGTACAAGACCCCACCACCTCTGTAAATTCCTGAAAATTATTTGGTAAACGGAGGGCCCCTCCGTACCTAACACTGTCAAGAAACAGTTATTAACCCTCTCAACCTCCACAATGTGAAAACAAGCCCAATACCTTTTAGGCCTTTTGGGTTCTGGAGGTTACATATTCCTCATTTACAAATTTTACTTTAGCCCATTAACGTAATTATTTGCAAATCAGCCCACCTTGAATGGAGACCCTTCCAACAAAGGCTCTAGATTCTGTCAAAATTGCAGTACAACAGCCAGTCTCATTAGTGCCCCTCAACTAGACTCCTTGCACAGTTGAAGCTTTAGCAACCTTCTGTCATGCCTCCTGGAGTCTCTGGACCACCCATACTGGCCACAAGTCACTTATGGCTTTCTGATGCAAAAACTGCCCTCCTCAGCCCTGTGCTGTATGCCATTAGAGCTGCAATTGCTGACTACATCCTGGGCTTTCCTGGAAACAGAGGTCCCACAGGCCCTGAGCCCATGACCCTCCATACCTAGCTGCCCACTATGCACTGGGTCATGGGAACAGCACCGACAAGATTTCCAAGGCCACCAAGGCCTCCTTTGCTGCAGGACAGAACCAGATTGAGGCCCTCTTCCATATCCCATCTGCAGGAGGACTGGCTGCCCTGTCCTCATTTCCTTGCCAGATGTCATGGCACTGGAGGAGGCAACCCCTCTACTAGACCCCTTAGCTACCTGGGGAGCCCCTGGAATCAACTGAGTAAACAGCAGTGGGAGCTTGTACACTTTTCACATGCTGTTGCCACCACCACATGTAACTGAAGTTCATTGGAGAGCTACTGCTTTTTATCCCTTAACCAGGACACCCCTGATAAAGGATAAGACCCAGGGGTCAACACAATTGGCCAAACTTCAGGCATGTATCTAGGCACTGTTTTCCCTGGCTAAAAATCAGCCCCATCTGCACCATTTTACAGACTCTTAAGACTGCTGCCAATGGTCTGGCTCTCTGATCCAGCTTATGGCAGCAACAATAATTTCTTGTCCAAGGTTTCCCCTTTTAGGGTAAAGAATTCTTGCTTCATAGATACCCTAAATATAAATCAAGGTCACACATTCTTGTACATATACCGAAACCACAATAGAAGACCTTACCAAGACACTCTTTTTCCCCTGTGGAATCCAGGCATTACTGACAGTGACTAAGACACTCATTTCGCTTCTCAGAATACACAATACAGGGCCCTTGAACAAGACATTCAATGGAACTTTCACCTTCCTTACAGGCTACAGGCTTCAGGCTTCAGAGTGCCATAATCGCTTATTTAAACAAGCTCAAATTCACTTAAATGAAGCATGGTACACTTTTGTCATCACTCAAACATCAGGGGTGAATTATCATGAAGAGTCTGACTCCACTTTTTGATGTTTGACTACTGCTGACAGCCCTTAGGCCTCAACCCTCACTCTCACCCTGTGCCCCTCATCTGGGAAAGCTAGTAAGAAAGCCTCAGTTCTTCCTCCTTCGGTGCTGGCAAGAGTTCCAAGCCACAAGCCCCCACCCACACACTGGAACTGTCACCCCAGCCCCAACCCTAACTACAGTTAAAATCCCCAGCCAGTCTCCTTTCCTTGCTCTCTCAAGCCATCTTTGGACCAACTTGGGAGGCCTGGCTGTTCTCCTCAGAAAACTCCCTTATATAAGTAATAAAAATTCTCATACCCTTTTCCTGCGTATGTGATGTCATCAGTCTTGACATCTGAACCAAATTTGGTTCACCCTACATGATGGTCACAACATATGTCTGTCATTCATGGTCTCAAGGTAACTGCTGCAGCTCTAAACAACACATCCTTATACGGGCAGCCCAAGGAGGAGGGCTCGTGGTGAAAGGTTTTCACTTCATTGGTCCTCTCTCTAATCACAAAGGAAAATCTTTCCCTGAAATCCCCAGCAAATTTCCTGATACATCTCACTGACCAGCACAGGGTTACATGCCCACCCCTAAACCAATCATGAGACTCTGCCCAGGGCTTCACATACCACTGACTAAGCAATGTAGAGGTTCTGTTAGCAAGGAAGAAAGTAGGATTTGCTGTTATTAACAGCAACATCTGTCATATGAATGGTGATACTGTCCCTTTTCAGATATTTTATGCAGAATTTTTGCAGATGGATCAGTGTATTTATGCAATATTAATTACTACACTATTTTTCTGATTGGCTATTAAATTTGTTAGCTTCACAAAATGAACTGGGGAGCTGTCCATCTTTTTTATGGTGTGGAATATACCTCTTTAACTTACAATATGCATCCTTAACTTTATACCTTTAAGAGTTATTATAGGACTTCACTGGTGGCGCAGTGGTTACGAATCCGCCTGCCAATGTAGGGGACACGGGTTCGAGCCCTGGTCCAGGAAGATCCCACATGCCGTGGAGCAACTAAGCCTGTGCACCACAACTACTGAGCCTGCGCTCTAGTGCCCGCGAGCCACAACTACTGAAGCCCGCGCGCCTAGAGCCCATGCTCCGCAACAAGAGAAGCCACCACAATGAGAAGCCCGTGCACCACAACGAAGAGTAGCCCCCGCTCGCTGCAACTAGAGAAAGCCCGCGCGCAGCAACAAAGACCCAACCAACGCAGCCAAAAATAAATTAATTAATTAATTTAAAAAAAAGAGTTATTATACTCCTTCATATGTAATACAAGAATCTCACAACAAGGAATTGCTCTCACATATTAACCAAAAGTAACATATAAATGTTGGTACAATCTCTTTGCAGCTATATTTATAAATGAGATGGGTCAATAGCATTCTTTTTGGTAATATATTTTTCTCATTGGATATTATAAAGGCTATACAAAATGATCTGGGGAGCTTTTCATATTTTTCTATGGCTGAAATGGCATACATCATAATTATCTGGTTTTAAAGGTTAAATAGGAATTAGCACAGAATCATTTTTGTGCTTTTAATAACTGACTATACTATAACTATGTGTCTATAAATTAGAGTGCACTGAGACTCAGTCCTCTGTTTTCTACTCTCCCCTCTCCCTAGGGGATCTCATTCAAGTCCATGGTTGTTAAACACCATCGATTTCTCCCCTGTGCTCCAGACCTGTATATCCCAGAAGGTCTGCTTGATATCTCTACTCTGGTCACTAAAAGATATCACAAACCACATCTCTGAAACAGTACTCTTGCTTTTCCTTTCTTCCCCCCGTCTTCTTTGTCTCAGAAATGATACCACCATCTGCCCAATTGCTCAAGCCTAAAAACTAGGGGTCATCCTTGTCTCCTTTCTTTCTCTCAATCTTTACAACCCCCATCCAAACAATCTATAATACTGTCAATTTTACTTTCAAAATGTATTCTCAGTCTATCTCCCTGTGTCCATGTCCACTAACACCACTTTAGGCTAAGCCAAATCATGATTCATTCATTCTTTCTTTCTTTCTTTCTGGCCGTGTTGGGTCTTTGTTGCTGCACCCGGGCTTTCTCTAGTTGTGGCGAGCGGGGGCTATAGAGATAACATCTTTATCAAATACCAAATACACACAGTGTGTGTGTGTGTTGTCCATTAAATTGTTGGTCTATTATTATATCCATCTAACATTTGATCCTAGCTTTATAGCACATCTTAATAAATGCAGTACAAGTTATCACTCATTTATTTTTTTCTAAACTTTCTTGGTAGTTATTACCTGTTTATTCTCAGTTGAAGCTTTATAACTTAACTCTACTCCTTTGAGTCCCAGATATACTTCCTTCAGTTGGATTCTGTGAGGCTTATCCAATCACTTCATAATTCATTCCTTTTTTTAAAATAAATTTATTTTATTTATTTATTTTTGGCTGCATTGGGTCTTCATTGCTGCGCGCGGGCTTTCTCTAATTGTGGCGAGCGGGGGCTACTCTTCGTTGCGGTGCACAGGCTTCTCATTGAGGTGGCTTCTCTTGTGAGCATGGACTCTAGGCACACGGCTTCAGTAGTTGTGGCACATGGGCTCAGTAGTTGTGGCTCTCGGGCTCTAGAGCGCAGGCTCAGTAGTTGTGGCGCATGGGCTTAGTTGCTCTGCAGCATGTGGGGTCTTCCTGGACCAGGGCTCAAACCTGTGTCCCCTGCATTGGCAGGCAGATTCTTAACCACTGCACCACCAGGGAAGTCCCCATGGTCATTTCTTGCTTGGTCAACTACAACAGCTTCCAAATTGTTACCCCTCTTTATACACTTGATGCCTTATAGTCTATTCTATGCAACATCTGGAGTAAAACTTTTCAGAGCCGAGGACACTGCCCCTAGAAACACTACAGTGTTGCCCCCTCATACCTAGAATAAAATTCAGTCTTCTTAATAATTGCTTCTGAGGTCATGCAAGATGACGCTTTTGTCTATGTTTCCAACGTCATGTCGTTCACTACCTTCCTAACTTATCATGCTCTCGCCACACTGGAATCTTTTCTATTCCTTGAAGACTTGAAGCTTTTCTACACTAAACCTTTTGCCTCTGGAGTTCTGGGTCTCAGTTCAAATGTCACTTTCTCATAGAGACATTCCCTAAATTCCTTATTTATAGGGGACAACCTTAAACCCCTGTGTAGTCCCTACCTCCCACATCAACTTATATATTAACTTGATCGCACATATCACAATTTATAATTACCTTGCTTATTTATTTACTTTTTTTCATTTAGTATTTCACCAACGGGATGCTTTTAAATATTTTTTTTCACTGCTTTTTGTCAAGTGACTCTACTCTGTGTTCAATAGCTACATATGAAAGGAATAAAAACATATGTATCTGATGTTTAAGAGAGATGTCTAAGTTGGAAATACTTAGACTTGTGATAGAGGTAGTATTTAAAATTATAGGATTGGGGGACTTCCCTGGTGGCACAATGGTTAAGAATCCCCCTGCCAATGCAGGGGACATGGGTTCGATCCCTGGTCCGGGAAGATCCCACATGCCACGGAGCAATTAAGCCCGCGAGCCACAACTACTGAGCCCACGTGCCACAACCATGGAAGCCTGTGCGCCTAGAGCCTGTGGTCCACAACAAAAGAAGCCACCGCAATGAGAAGCCCGCACACTGCAACGAGGAGTAGCCCCCGCTCGCTGCAACTAGAGAAAGCCCGTGTGCAGCAATGAAGACCCAACGCAGCCAAAAATAATAAAATAAAATAAAATAAAATTACGGGAGTGGGATCAGGCCAACTCACCTCCTCTAACGGGCACATCAAAATTACAATGATTTACAGAACACCTATCAATGAAAAAGACCACAACCGACAAGAAAACATCTTATGGGCTTCCCTGGTGGCGCAGTGGTTGAGAATCTGCCTGCCAATGCAGGGGACACGGGTTCGAGCCCTGGTCTGGGAAGATCCCACATGCTGCGGACCAACTAGGCCCGTGAGCCACAATTACTGAGCCTGCACGTCTGGAGCCTGTGCTCTGCAACAAGAGAGGCTGCGATAGTGAGAGGCCCGCGCACCGTGATGAAGAGTGGCCCCCACTTGCTGCAACTAGAGAAAGCCCTCGCATAGAAACGAAGACCCAACACAGCCAAAAATAAATAAATAAATAATTTTAAAAAAAAGAAAACATCTTCTACAACTAAAGATATAAATAAGAAACCACAACAAGATGGGTAGGAGGGGCGGAGTCACAACATAATCAAGTCCCATACCCCTGGGTGGGCGACACACAAAAGGGAGAATAATTACAACTGCAGAGGTTCTCCCCAAGGAGCGAGAGGTCTGAGCCCCAAATTGGGCTCCCCAGACCAGGGGTCCTGCACCAGGAAGATGAGCCCCCAGAACATTTGGCTTTGAAGCCCAGTGGGGCTTACTTTCAGGAGAGCCAGAGGGCTGTGGGAAATAGAGACTCCACTCTTAAAGGGTACACACAAAATCTCACATACTCCAGGACCCAGGGCAGAAGCAGTAATTTGAAAGGAGCCTGGGTCAGACCTACCTGCTGATCTGAAGAATCTCCTGGAGAGGCAAGAGGCAACTACAGCTAACCCTGGGGACATAGACAATGGTGGCAGCCATTTCTGAGAGCTCTTTCTACCATGTGGACACTGGTGCTGGCAAGCACCATTTTGGAATCCTCCCTCTAGCTTATTAGCCTCAGGACCCAGTCCTACCCATGCCCACCAGCCTGTAGGCCCAGTACTGGGACACCTCAGGCCAAGCAACTAACTGGGAGGGGACACAGCCCTACCAACTAGCAGACAGGTTGCCTTAAGACCCCCTAAGCCCACAACCACCTCTAGACAAGGCCCTGCCCACTAGAGGGCCCAGAAGCAGGCCCCACACACCAGTGCATGCAGCAGATCTGGGACCACCAGGTTCCTGTGGCCAGAGACCCTGGGACCCAGCTCCACCCAACAGTGGGCAGACACCAGCCCCAGAATCCCAGGCCCCACCCACCAGCAAGCCTGCTCTAGCCCAGGGAACAGCCTCACCCATCAGCAAGAGGACACCAGCCCCACTGAAACCACAGCCCTGCAACCTGTATACCCAAGTGACTCACCAGCAGGCCAGCTCCAGCCCTAGTACTAGCTGGGCCCTGGCCCTGCCCACCAGCAAACTTCCTCTAGCCTCAAGACAAGCTTCACCCTCCAGCAGGTGGACATTAGCCCCAGGAAAACCACAGCCCTGCAGCCTGCAGGCCCAGACCAACCACCAGCAGGACAACACCAGCCCTGGGACCACCTGGGCCCTGGTCCCACCCACAAGCAGGTCAATACAAGCTTCAGGGCACTCTGGGCCCTGCTGCCAGCTCTGTCAGAAACCAGCTCTAGGACCTGAGGCCCTGCAGCCAGATCCCAGGACCCGGCTTTACCCACCAATGGGCAGGCACTAGCTCCAGGACCTTGATTCATGCACTGGTGGGTGGGCACCAGCCCCAGGATCTCCTGGACCCCAACTCCACCCACCAGTGAGCCAGCACTAGCCCCAGGGGCCCCTAGGGTTCTGCAGCCAGCCACCTTGTGACCTAGCCCCACCAAGCAATGGCCAGCAGCCTCTACAAGAGGCAGGGTCTGGCGACCAACTGGATCAGGGGCCAGCCAAGCTTACTGGACCACCCACAGTAGCCACAACAGAAGGACCCAAGCAGCCCCGCATAGGGGGCACCCCTAGAACATATAGCTCTAGTGACCAGAGGGAAGTGTGCTGCTGGGATGCATAAGACATCTCCTATAAAAGGCCACTTCTCCAAGGTAAGGAAACATAACCAACGTAACAGGCATATAGAAATAAAAACAGCAAGTTAGGCAAAATAAAGCAACAGAGGAACATGTCCCAGATGAAGGAACAAGATAAAACCCCAGAAGAAGAACTAAGTGAGGTGGAGATAGCCAATCTACCTGAGAAGGAGTTCAAGGTAATGATCATAAAGATGATCAAAGAACTCAGAAGAATGGATGCACAGAGTGAGAAGTTAGAAGTTTTTAACGAAGAGTTAGAAAATATAAAGAACAACCAAACAGAGATGAAGAATACAATAACTGAAATGAAAAATACACTGGAAGGAATCAACAGTAGACTAAATGATACAGAGGAACAGATCAGCGAGCTGGAAGACAGAGTAGTGGAAATCACTGAAGATGAACAGAAAAAAGAAAAAAAAAGAATAAAAGGAAATGAGGAGAGTTTAAGAGACCTCTGAGACAACATCACTGTTTGCAGATGACATGATACTACACGTATAAAACCCTAAAGATGCCACCAAAAAATTACTAGAGCTAATCAATGAATTCAGTAAAGTTGCAGGATACAAAACTAATATACAGAAATCTGTTTCATCTCTATACACTAACAACAAACTATCAGAAAGAGAAATTAAGGAAACAATCCCGTTTACAATTGCATCAAAAAGAATAAAATACCTAGGAATAAACCTACCTAAGGAGGTAAAAGACCTGTACTCGGAAAACTATAAGACACCAATGAAAAAAATTGAAGATGACACAAACAGATGGAAAGATACTGTGTTCTTGGATTGGGAGAATTAATATTGTTAAAATAACCATACTACCCAAGACAATCTACAGATTCAATGTAATCCCTATCAAAATACCAAGGGCATTTTTCACAGAAAAAGAACAAAGAATTTCAAAATTTGTATGGAAACACAAAAGACCTCAAATAGCCAAAACAACCTTGAGAAAGAAGAACAGAACTGGAGGTATCACGCTCCCTGACTTCAGACTATGCTACAAAGCTACAGTAATCAAAACAGCATGGTACTGGCACAAAAACAGATACCTAGATCAATGGAACAGAATAGAGAGCTCAGAAATAAACTCACACACTTATGGCCAATTAATCTACAACCAAGGAGGAGGCAAGAATATACAATGGAGAAAAGACAGTCTCTTCAGTAAGTGGTGCTGGGAAAACTAGACAGCTACATCTAAAACAATGAGATTAGAACATTTTTTCACACTATATATAAAAATAAACTCAAAATGGATTAAAGACCTAAATGCAAGACCTAAAACCATAAAACTCCTAGAAGAAAACATAGGTGGAACACTCTTTGACATAAATCATAGCATTATTTTGGATCTGTCTCCTAATGCAAAAGAACAAAAAGCAAAATAAATAAATGGGACCTAATTAAACTTAAAAGCTTTTGCACAGAAAAGGAAACCATTAACAAAATGAAAAGACAACCTACTGAATGGGAGAAAATATTTGCAAATGATATGACTGATAAGGGGTTAATATCCAAAATATATAAATAGCTCATACAACTCAATATCAAAAAAACAAACAACTTGATTTAAAAATGGGCAGAAGACCTGAATAGACGTTTTTCCAGAGGAGACATACAGATGGCAAACAGGCACATGAAAAGATGCTCAACAGCACTCATCATCAGAGAAATGCAAATCAAAACAACAATGAGATATCACCTCACACCTGTCAGAATGGCTATCATCAAAAAGGCCACAAATAACAAGTGCTGGTGAGGATGTGGAGAAAAAGGAACCCTTGTACACTGTTGGTGGGAATGTAAAATTGGTGCAGCCACTGTGGAAAACAGTATAGAGGTTTCTCAACTAAAAATAGAACTGCCATATGATCCAGCAATTCCACTCCTTGGTATATATCTGAAGAAAATGAAAACACTAATTTGAAAAGATACATGCACCTCAATGTTCACAGCAGCATTATTTACAATTATTTACAATAGCCAAGATGTGGAAGCAACGTTAAGTGTCCGTCAACAGACAAATGGATAAAGAAGATCTGAGATGGACTTCCCTGGCGGTCCAGTGGTTAAGACTTCACCTTCCAATGCAGGGGGTGCAGGTTCGATCCCTGGTCAGGGAGCTAAGATCCCACATGCCTCGGGGCCAAAAAAACCAAAACATAAAACAGAAGCAATATTGTAACTAATTCAGTAAATACTTTAAAAATGGCCCACATCAAACAAACAAACAAAATCTTAAAAAATAAAGAAGATCTGAGATACACACACACACAGGAATACGACTCACTCATAAAAAAGAATGAAATTTTGTCATCTACAACAACATAGGTGGACCTGGAGGGTATCACGCTTAGTGAAACAAGTCAGACAGAGAAAGGCAAATACTGTATATTATCATTAATATGTGGAATCTAAAAAATAAGACAAACTAGTGAATATAACAAAAAAGAAACAGACTCACAGATATAGACCACAAACTAGTGTTTACCAGTGGGGAGAGGGAAGGGGGAAAGGAAAGATACGAGTAGGGGATCAAGAGGTACAAACTACTATGTATAAAATAAGCTACAAGGATATATTGTACAGCACAGGGAACATAGCCAATATTTTATAACTATAAATGGAGTATAATCTATAGAAATTTTGAATCACTATGTTGTACACCTGAAACTAATATAGTTTTGTAAATTAACTCTCTCTCTACATATATGTGTGTGTGTGTGTGTGTGTGTGTGTGTGTGTGTGTGTGTGTGTATAATACAACCAGACAGGATCTGGGGCTGTGATTGGGCACAGACTGTTAGAACTATGACCCCACACCACCACTATTATGACTTCTATTAGCAGCAACTATCTAATCATTGCAATAAGAATTAACATATTCTAAACACTTTATATAGATTACTATATTTAATCTTCACAACCCTATAAGGTAGGTCCTATATTCCCATTTTACAGCTGATGGAATTGAAGCCCAGAGGAAAAAAATAAAAGTAAAATAAAATTATAGCAGTGAATAAGCTCATCCAAGGAGAACATATAAAATGAAAAGAGGAGGGGTCTGAAGACAAAACTGGGAAAATACTAACTTTGGAGCTGTGGGCAGAAGAAGAATAAATAGTTCAAAGAAACAGAAAGATAAGCCAGAGTAATAGGAGGAACATCAGAAGAATTTGATGTCACAGAAACCAAGACAGTATTGAGTGTCAAGGACGGAATGGGCAAGAGAATCAAACCCTACTGAAAAATCACGTGAAAACTAACTTTCAAAGTTTCCACTCGCTTTTGTACTGAGGTAGGGACTGCTGGTGACCTTATCAGAGAATTTTCACTAAAGTTTTGGGGGATGAAAACCAAAGTGCAGCAGGTTGAAGGGTGAAGGGAGCACAGTGAAGTGGACATAGTGTAGACTATTCTCTAATGAGAAGAGAGAAAGGCCAGGACTTGGGTTAGAGGGAGGAAATTATTCCAAGTACAGAGGGAACTTGAACAGGTTTACCCTCTGGGAGAAAAATATCCAGTAGCACAGGAGGGGGGAGGGGCGGCGGAGATGCAGGAAGTACAGGGGAAATAAGATGTAGTGAAGTCCCTGAGGAAATGGAATAGGAGGGACTGGGATCTAGAGCATGAAGGTAGGGTTTAGCAAGGAAAACCGAGGTGCTTCATGGCTCAGCCACTTGATTTTCTTGATGAGACGAACTCCAAGGTTGTCTGCTTTAGGATGAGGGAAGAGAGCAGACAGCTTGAGACCGTATAGAAAGTTTGAGATAGCAGCTGACAGTTAAGTGAGAGGGAGCTGAACCAAAGGACCCCCCCCCACGCCCACTCACCCGACTTCCGGGTTTGAAATTTGTTGCGCTGTATCCAGGTGCCGTCCTTCAGAAGCTCTTGGAAACGAGAATCACTATGAGGCGCACTGCGGGCCCCGGGAGCACAGTCACCAGCCAGCCTGCCCTGTAGGAGGCGTTGTGCCAAGGAGAGCGCGTCCCAGGTGGACCCTGGAGCAGTCGCCCAACTTGCCCGCCCAAGAGGGGGCTCTGGGTAGAGTACGGTGGTTCCCAACATGCTTTGCGGCGTGAGTCGGAGCCCACATCTCTGACGTGCTAGCTCGTCGCCCTGAGGGGGTTTGGTGTGGCGAGTGGGTCGCTTCACTCTTTGTTAGGAGAACGCACGGGTGAGAGGGGAAGGAGGCTGAGGAGGAGGCCGGGACTGAGCTAGGGCTGAAGGAGGACTGAGTGAGGAGCGGAGAGGCGGATCGGTTGGCGCCCACCGCTCACCACAGAGGCAGTGGCTCTGCCGACGAGGCCGCGGCGGCCATGGCCGTGGACTTCAGAGATCCCAGCAGCGGTTTCCGCCACAACGAGGTAGTTACGTTCATCAACGAAGAGGTGCTCAGTAACGGATGCGGCCCAAACTTCTGCTTGACCTTCCGCTCACGGCCCTGGAACGAGATCGAGGACGAGCTGCAGTCCATCCTGGCCAACCCGCAGGTGCCGCACGCCATCAAGAAGGCCTGCGCCTGGAGCGCGCTGGCCTTGAGCGTGCGTGTGGCCACGAGGCATCAGGAGCAGCAAGGCCACCAGGTCCAGCGGCTGCAGGAGCAGGTGGGGCAGTGGGAGACGGCCACCTGGGCTCTGACCTCGCACCTGCAGCGCCTGCGCGGCTGCAGGAGCAGGTGGGGCAGCGGGAGACGGCCACCTGGGCTCTGACCTCGCACCTGCAGCGCCTGCGCGAGGAGCGCGAGGAGACTGTCAGGCAGTTGCGTTGCACCCGCAGCTACCTGCAGCAGGTGCTGAAGGAGCACGAGGCCCTGCGTAAGCAGCTGCTCCAGGCCGAGATGCAGTCCCAGGAGTTCGTATCCCGGTCTCAAGCCCAGCAGCTCCGGGCTGACGTGTGGCCCCTGACCCCAGAGGAGCGAAACACGTTGCTGGTCACGACGTCGCAGCGCAGGCAGATGGAGGAGGCCCAGAATGCCTCGGCAGGCGGTGTGCTTTACGTGCCGCTACCCCCGAGTTCCTGGCCCCAGGTTGTTCAACCCCCTCCTCCCATGCCATTCCACATGCCATTCCCATACCCACCGCCTCCCGCACCTAGGGTAGTCTCAGAAGCAGAAGCAGCAGCCGCAGCAGCAGCATTCCCACCCCAGATGCCTGCTGGGGGGATCTACCAACCTGGCATGCAGCCTGCAGTCGTGTCCCAGGAGGAGGTAGCCCTGCAGTGGGACCCGAGGATCCAAGGCCAAGAGGAAGGTCCTGTGAGGCTCCCACTTCGTAAATCCCTCGGGGCACAGCTGGAGCCAAGAAGACCCAATGAAGCAACAACCTCAGGAACAGACGCCCAGGCCACCAGAGGTAAGAAAGCCTTTAAACCCCAGCAAGAGGAGAAACCTGCCCCAGACCTCAGGAGGAGGGATTGGGACTGCCTAAGGTATAGAGTGGGATTAATTTTTCCTGATACTTGCCTTGCAATAAATGCCAGAAAATCGAGATACTAAGTGAGTGGAAAGTCTTGCCCAAAACAAGCTCCTCATTGAATTCAGGGATGGGATGTAGAAAAAGAATGGACACATAGTCTAAAGAGAAATCAATTTCTGGAGGCCCTCTTCTGATCAAAAACTTAACTCTTTTATTTACATCATAAAAAATTTGAAAATCCATCAAACAAAAATTTTCATTATCCTACCATCAAGCAATAACCATTTTTAACACATATCTGTTTCTACATATGGATCTTTCTCCCACTTTCATATTATACATGTATATGTATATGTGTGTATATAATGTGTATTGTTTTAAAGGAAGATGAGATTTGAATATGTTAATTAATCCTTTAAAGGAAAATTTCTCCAATTGCATTTAAGTTCACAGGTTGGTGGACTTTGGATGGCTGCTACCGATTGGTTGACACCCTCGAGAGGCTGATGTGATTAAACATTCTCTTTTTCTCCCTTCTGTATTCTTCTAACCTCCTCTCTCCCATAATACCAGGTCTTTGGCTGAGAATAACCATGCTCTTAGAACCTAAGATACACTTTATTCTAGGAACACTGCTTTTCCTTGAGAATGCTATTGTTATGCTGTATTCTGCAGCAGTGTTCATATTTGTTTCTTGATTTGTTTTTATAACATTCATTGGTTTGGGCCTGTTCTTTGTGTCTCTAAGCTCCAGGAACTTCGTGTGAAGCTGAAGGAGGTCCAGCTCCCAGTGTGTGAATCCTTAGGAAATACCCTTCTGGCTCTCAGCAACCTTCACCTCAGTGAGATCTCAATTGGCTGGAGGTAAAGAGTATCAGAGAAAAGGAAACATTCCGGCACACATCTTGCAACAAGGGAGGGCAGACAAATTTTGTTAAGCTTAATGCTTCTGTTGGGGACAAGAGATAGACGTAGCAGAGTTTCAAAGAGGGGGGTGGGAGGGTAGTATTAAATGTTAGGGGTTACAGAAAGTTTGTCAAATTGCATTCATTAATTCATTGAACAAATAGTGATTGTCTATTATGTGCTAGGAACTACTATTGTATGTTATTATCTGGTACACACATTTTAACTCAATTGGATGAGTTTGGTTAGATGACAGAAGAGAGCCTAATTTGGCATACAAATTATATCAGGAGTGACTTCTTTGCCTTACACATAGTATGGCTTTTGGGTAAGCCCAATTGAAATAAAGTCAAGATCCATTTCTACGATTCTGGGGGCGATGTCAAAGAGACTTGCATGGAAGGGCTTACATGACTGAACTGCTCATCACATTAATCCCACTGGAAAGGAATGAGCAGGGGCATATATTGGGAATGTAGCCTCACAAAAGTACAGGCAGGACTTTTCTCATACTCCTGCTGATTTCCCCCTTGAGAGGGACAGCTATTTTCCCAGTTGTCTGAAAGACCACTGCGTTGTCTTTAAGAAAGATAATGCTTTAGGAGAGTGTTGGCTACACACTCGAACCCTCAGCTTCAGGCTGCCCCCATCCCGAGCCCCCTTCCAGTCAAGAGTAGATGAAGAATGAAATGGATTCCAAGGACAGGCATTGTGCTATGGGTGGTGCTTCCCTTGGGAGTACCTACTGGATTAGAAATAGAACTGGACTGGGACAAGCACCCTAAGTCTTGACAACGCCCCTGGGCCTTTCTCTTCCACTCGGTGTGTTCTCTGCAGGCTCTCTGCTCCCCTGAGGCAGCTGCTGCAAGCCAAGGGGAGCCAGGGTCGAGCCCAGGGGCTGGGAAGTTAGGTCAGCCTCCAGGCTGAACAAAAAGTGTCCTCGAGTTCCCCCAGGAGATCCCCATTCACCAAGCTCAACATTTGTCAGAGGTTTTCTGATTCTAACTAGTAATAAAGAGTGTGCACTTACTTGCTGTGTCTTCTGTGTAGCGTGTACCTCGGGGCAGGTTTGCTCAGAAGTGGCGGGTTAAATCTGGCTCTTCCCTCCATCCCACTGAGGTGACGGAAAATCCAATCTCATTCACTACTGAAGGGCCCCTCCTCTTCCTGTGAGTTACTCAGAATGGGAGGGCAGAGGGTATTCTACAGGGTCTTCAGTCCATTGTGATTGTCGCTGCTCCCCTCACTGTCCAAGTCCCCACGGTTCCTTGAAGGTGGGCATCTCTGCTACTCCTGGGCCCGTGGGGCACGAGAGGTGAGGTGAGGAGGGGGCTTCTGCCTAGGCTGGGAGCCCTAATGCCTGGTGTCCAGCCTCCCTACATGCACCGAGAAGCCATTTCCCTGAGGCCCTGTATCCCAGAGGTCCCTTGAGCAGAAATTTCCCTCCCGCATTTCTGCCCTGCAAGGCACTGCCCCCTCCCTCCTGTGCATAATCCCATCAAGGTGCTCAGGACTCCAGAGAACAGCCAGGCTCAGACAGTCAGCTAACAAGACAAATGTTCCCTGAGGCAAAGGGGGGTAGAGTCTGGCTACCTGCTTGGTGTAGAGACAGGGAAGGGGCAGAGAACAGACGTGAACCTGACCCACCAGCATTCTCTCTTCCCTCGGAGTCCTGATTACCAGGAGGCCTGGGTAACTCGGGAGGGCGCTGGGGAGGAAGGGGACCAGCAGGGACATCAACCCAAAGCTAGGCTTTCTGGGTTGGAGGCTGGTTTTGTGATACACTTGTGTATGCTGATAGCTCCCTGGAATTTTGGAGGATGGGACACAGATGAGACTTGGGAATATTATAGTACATTTTAAGCTGGCAGTTCTCAATGCATGGTTTCTGAACCAGCAGCATCAGGATCACCTGGAAACTTATTACAAATGCAAATTCTCAAGCTCCACCTCAGACCTCCTGACTTGGGAAGTTGTGGGAGGTGAGGCCTAACAGGTGTTTCTGGTGCTTACTAAAGCTTGAGAACTTTGTAACCCCTAGTGTAGTGTGAACAAATCACCCTGGATCTCATTATGGTTGGTTCATTTAGGGCTTCACAGCACACTCTGATGTCCATTGGAACGTCTGTAGATCTGTATGAAAGCAGACAGCCCAGGCACAACTCTTCCATAGCTCAATGTGATCACCTAATATTTCAGGGCTGACTTTTTTCATAGCAACCTGCATGAATCTTTGGCCAGAATGATTGAGGTTGGCTGTCAGTCATCCCTTTCTTCTAGGCTGGGCACATGCAGGTAAAGGCAGCAAGTTGTTTAAGAGCCTGGGCTTTGGAGCCAGAGAGACTGGCTTCATACATCTGCTCTACCATTCACTAGCTGTGTGACCGAAAACAAACTAGTGAATTTCTCTGATCCCCCAAAAGTATTGGCTCCCTTCCCCCACCGTTAGGGTTCTTCTCTGTGATGATGGGGTAATGGGTATAAAGGATACCCACTGTGTGCCTTCTCATACCACTGAGTATGTACTATGTGACAGTGTATGGCCATTATCCCATTGGTGACCATCACAGCTCTGTAAAGTATAGGTATAATAGATACCTCTATCAATAGTTCTTCAAGGAGGATATTTTACTCCCACTTTTACATATGTGGCAACTCAGTAAGTTACCCAAAGTCATTCAGTTGGGAGTCGGTGAAGCCTGGGTTCTAACCCCAGTCTGCCTGGCACCAAACTCCATGCCCTTTCTACTATATCACAGAGCCTCAACCTTGTACCCTTACCAATTAATAGCAGTTAACAGGGTCTGTCAATACCTTGATGGATATAATTGACTATAATGGAAGGACTCTGAGTCATAGCAGCAGTCTGGTGGAGAGGGAAGTGAGTGGAGATGGCAAAAGAGTCAGGCTTGGTCGCTGTGGAGTATTGGTGCTAGAAAAGAAGGTGCTGGAAGGAGTGTGGACATGGCTCCTAGGGGTGTCAGCCTGGTGAAAGCTGCAGAGACAGAGATGCAGAAGGCTGAGGCAGCATGCGGTGGCTGCCACGTTCCCTGCCCCACCTCCACAGAGCCCCTTGCCATCAACACTTCCACTCCCATTCGTCTCACTCAACTGCAGACGTAGTGGGCTCCAAGCCGACCCTTCCTGCGGGGGCCTCTGCAGGCAGCAAGTGTAAAGTTTAGGGATGGGGAGAAGCACCTCTCAGGTGTCACAGGAGGCAACAAAAGACCGATCGATAATAGGTGTGCCTCTGCATCCCTCTGTGGGTGAGAGAGCTGTGCCTGATGCATGGCAAAGGGCAGCTAACCAGACTAATAAGCAGTGTCAAATAAAAAGTTTTCTTTGATAAAAACAAGTTTCAAATGAGGGCAGAGCCCTGATATCTGGTAGGAGTGGAGGCTTTGTCTTCTCACAGAGCCAAATCTTATTTATAAGCAGGATGCAAGAGAGAACCAAGGAGATTAAAACCCACTCTCTTGGGAAATCATTTTCCTGAGGGCCTTTCTGACTGTCAAAGTAAACTAGATTCACCAAAACAAGAAGTAGGAAAAGCAGTTAAAACCACGCACAATCCCAAAACCTGGAGGCGACTGCTATTTATATTTTTAATGTATTTACTTTATACACACACACATATGCATATATATACCCACATACATATATACCAAGACACAATATGGTACATACTTTTTTGTAGCCTCAACTGTGAAAGTAGTGGCTCAAATCTGGATCCTTTCTGTGGTGGGCTCCGCACCCCACATGGGGGAAAGTATAGGGATTGGGAGAAGCACTTCTTGGATGGCAGAAGAGCAGTTATAGATATAGATACATAGATATAGATTTATTTACCAAAACAGAAAAATGGTACATACTTCTTTCCTACATTTGTTTCTCACTTAACAGTAAGACACGAACATTGTCTCATATTTGAATTATTTGAGAATGTGACTTTAAATGGCTGTGTAACGTGCTGTCATGTCAGTGTTTCAATTTACTTAAGCTGTTCTATCTCATTGGGCATTTAGATTGTTTCCAAATTTTCATTTCACTCTCAACACTGGGTTAGTGTGCAGAGTTTTCTGTACTGTGCCCAAGAGTAAATATAATCATTTAAGATATCTTTAACCAATTTGAAAGATATCTTGTTTTGATTTATATTTCTTTGCTTATTAGAAAGATGGAGTAGTTTTTCAAATTGCTTATCCATTTGTATTTCTTCTGTCATGACTTAGCTATTCATGTCCTTATTCCAGTGTACTCATGGAATACTCATCTTGTTTTGTATTTATTTGATAGTAAGGATATTAACCTAACCCTTTGTCATACTTAAGGTGCAAGTATTTCCCCTTGTTTGTAGTTTATCTTTAAATTTGTGTGTGGTGGCATTTTGATAGTCAGAAGTATTAAATTCTTATATATTGAAATCTTTTCCCTGTCATTTCTTCTTTTTCTTTTATTAGGAAGGCCTTTATTCTGAGATAAGATACAACCATCTATATTTGATTCTGTATCTTTTACAGTTTTTAAAAATTTAACTCCTTAATCATCCTTGAATTTATTTTGGTACTTATGAGGTAGGTCTTAATGTATTTTTTCCCCTAAATAATCAACCTAGTATCTCGGCATCATTTTTCAATGTTCCATTCTTTCCCCATTGATCTGAAAAGAACATCTTTATCAAATACCAAATACACACACAGTGTGTGTGTGTTGTCCATTAAATTGTTGGTCTATTATTATATCCATCTAACATTTGATCCTAGCTTTATAGCACATCTTAATAAATGCAGTACAAGTTATCACTCATTTATTTTTTTCTAAACTTTCTTGGTAGTTATCACCTGTTTATTCTCAGTTGAAGCTTTATAACTTAACTCTACTCCTTTGAGTCCCAGATATACTTCCTTCAGTTGGATTCTGTGAGGCTTATCCAATCACTTCATAATTCATTACTTTTTTTAATATATAAATTTATTTATTTATTTTTGGCTGCATTGGGTCTTCGTTGCTGCACGTGGGCTTTCTCTAATTGCGGCGAGCGGGGGCTACTCTTCGTTGCGGTGAGTGGGTTTCTCATTGCGGTGGCTTCTCTTGTGAGCACGGGCTCTAGGCGCGGGGCTTCAGTAGTTGTGGCACATGGGCTCAGTAGTTGTGGCTCTTGGGCTCTAGAGCGCAGGCTCAGTAGTTGTGGCGCATGGGCTTAGTTGCTCTGTGGCATGTGGGATCTTCCCGGACCAGGGATCAAACCTGTGTCCCCTGCATTGGCAGGCGGATTCTTAACCACTGTGCCACCAGGGAAGTCCCATTCCTCTTTTTTTTTAACCTAGTTTGAGTAGATTTCTGTTCCTTAAGGCTTTAATCTTAGCCCTATTCTCTCTCTTCACTTCCTCCTTCCATGATCTTATCTAAACATTTGACACCTATCATCTTTAGGAAGAAGATTCCAATCTATATAATAAAAAAAAGCTCACGCTTATTGCTTACTATGTATATTTGGTGGCATTATCTTATTTAATTCCCTTTAAAACCCTACAAGATAGGTAGTAGTACCACCTTCATCTTACAGATGTAGAAACCTAGGCTTAGAGAGGTTAAGTAACTTGTGCTGCGTGTTAAGAGCCAGGATTCAAATTCTTTTCTGATATACCTGCCATCCTAAGCTATGTAGCGTTTAAAAGAAGGAAACGTGAATATTAAAAATTCTGTCTGCTTTAAAACTGAAAATCATAACCACCACAGATACAGACTTCTGTTTTTGGAATTGAAAATGACACAAGCAGCAGTATGTCATACTAAAGGGAGGTTGTAATGGTAGCATGCTTAAAGGCATTGGCTCTGACCACTTGGGTCTGAATCCCAGATGCATTCAATGGATTAATGGCGTTATAATCCACCTACGGCACTCTCCACAGTGCCTGGTACATATCAACTCTAAGATGTACATTTTTGGGAGTTCCCTGGTGGCCTAGTGGTTAGGATTCCGGGCTTTCACTGCTGTGGCCCGGGTTCAATCCCTGGCTGGGGAACTGAGATGCTGCGCGGTGCGGCCAAAAAAGAAAAAAAAAAAAAAGGTGTACTTTTTCCACATTTTTGAAACCAGTAGGTCTCTCACAGTTTAACTGGCAGTATTTATCTTACAACTGATGGCATCTTAGATTTGATGAAATAAGGTAGAAAGTGCTTAATAAGTGTTTAGCTATTACACAAGATGACCACTCATCCATCAGCAAATATTTCTTCAGTGTGAACTATGTGCCAGGCACTGTTCTAGGGACTGGGACGGACTAGTAAACACAGCAAAGATTCTTGCTCTCATGAAGTTTACCTTCTAGTGGGAGACAAACATGAAATACAGATTAACAAGTTAAGTATATAGTATGTCAGATGGTAATAGGTGGTAAGTAACAGAAGTGAAACAGAGTAAGGGGGATGGGAAGTGGTGGGGGCAGGGAGTGCTCTATTAGAGTGCGCAGGGAATGCTGCCCTGACTAGGTGACATTTGAAGAGACCTGCATGGGATTAGAGGGTGAGCCATGAGGATAGCTGGGGGAATACCTTTCCAGGTAGAAGGCAGAGCAAGCGCAAGGGCCTTGAAGTGAGGGCACCCTTAGGGTCTTTGAGGGGTAGCAAGAGGGCCATTATGGCTGGAGAGAAGCGAGTACAGGAGAGTAAATGAGGTGGGAGGGGGAAGTGCTGCAGATTATGGTTGGAAACTTTAAGTATGTGGATAAGGATTTCTTGAAATCCTCTCAAAAAGGCTCTAGATCTAAGAGTAGGAACTGCGTATTGGGGCTCACAACCACCTAGCAAGGATTGCCGAGTGTCATGGCTACACTGCACTTAAGGCTGGGGGACGGCGGGGGGGTAGAGATGGCATTAATTTAGGTAAAGTGAGGAGAGAGACAGTTCCATTTAGTCTCTTAAACACACTAATGCATAGTCAAAATGATTCATGGTGCAGAACAGTTTGAGGGCAGAATGATAATGATACGTGATCAGAATAACTAGATGAAGCTACTCTGAAATAAAAAGTGACATTCAGGGCTTAACATTACTAATGAGGTACAGCACAAGCTGGCCTTGGTTTGATCTTTCAAAAGGCATGCTGCCACAGCATCCGTCCTTGCTTCAAGTGGGCTGGACAAAACTAAAGTTATTTTAAGAATACGGAAGAACATTTACAGGGTAACTACATGTAGGACAGAAGATTACAGAAGTCAGATTTCTGTAACCATTTAATGTAAGGTACACGGTTTTTTAAAAATCTTTTGTTTCTTAGCAGCCAGGATGCATAGTGGTTAAGAGCATGGTCTTTGAAGGCACACGGAGCTGGGCTCAAATGTCAGTTTTGTCACTTACTCTTTGTGGGAATTTTGTTAAGTAACCAACCGAGGTAACCTCGGTTACCTCCTCTGTAAACTGGGAATGATACTGCCCAACCTCAGAGAGTTGCTATGAGGATTAAATGAAATGTGTGTAAAGTGCACAGCACTGTAACTGCTCAATAAAACTATAGGGCTTCCCTGGTGGCGCAGTGGTTAAGAATCTGCCTGCCAATGCAGGGGACACGGGTTTGAGCCCTGGTCCGGGAAGATCCCTCATGCCGCGGAGCAACTAAGCCCGTGCGCCACAACTACTGAGCCTGCGCTCTAGAGCCCGCGAGCCACAACTACTGAAGGCTGCTTGCCTAGAGCCCGTGCTCCGCAACAAGAGAAGCCACCGCAATGAGAAGCCCATGCACCACAACAAAGAGTAGGCCCCGCTCGCCGCAACTAGAGAAAGTCTGTGCACAGCAACGAAGACCCAACACAGCCAAAGATAATAATAAACAAATAAAAAATTTATAAAATAAACAAATAAAACTATAGCTGCATTTTCCTACTAAAAATGTATTGTATACCAAGATTTCTCCTGTTCATTATCTCTTGAAACAGAGGGACTCAAATTTACAACTGCCATCCAAATACATACAGACAATAAAAGCAAAGAGAAAGCAAAACGTTTCCTTAGAATTAGGCAGTTCTATCATTACAGTATACACACTGAATTTAAAAAGATGGACCTCCGGGCTTCCCTGGTGGCGCAGTGGTTGAGAGTCTGCCTGCTAATGCAGGGGACGCGGGTTCAAGCCCTGGTCTGGGAAGATCCCACATGCCGCAGAGCAACTAGGCCCGTGAGCCACAACTACTGAGCCTGCGCGTCTGGAGCCCGTGTTCCGCAACGGGAGAGGCCGCGATGGTGAGAGGCCTGCGCACCACGATGAAGAGTGGCCCCCGCTTGCCACAACTAGAGAAAGCCCTCGCACAGAAACGAAGACCCAACACAGCCAAAAATAAATAAATAAATAAATAAATAAATAAAATATGTTAAAATAAAAAATAAATAAATTAATTAATTAATTAAAAAAAATAAAAAGATGGACCTCCAAGTTGACTTTTTAGATACATGGCAACATACATAGAACCACTCTACTTGCTATCAATAATCTTAAAGTGCTTCTTTCAGAGGCTCTATGAAGTGCAGAGTTGTGAAATATATTCAGCAAAGCTGAGACAAGACAGGGTCTATCGAGAACCCCCTCCCCAGTCCCACAAATGCAAGGTAAGGCCATTTTTTGACTGAATCAGAAGCCATTAAACATTTATCAGAAAATGAAACCCTGTTACTCAGGAACTATGGAGAGATCCAAAGTTCAATTCCTTCTCCCACCAAAAATGTCTCTTATGTAAAAAGGAATGTATGTCATTTAATCCAATCATATAACATCTGAGCATTAGGCTGGGTTCTAAGGAATTTTCAGAAAATAGATAGCTCCTTCTCAGCCCCTGTCATATCCCTGAGGTGTATCTTGCTCAGAATGGAATGAACTTCAACAGTGAGTACAGTTTATCAATGCAGACATACATATGCTGAAAGTACATTTATTATGAAGCTCTTAAATTTGATTTCCATATTTTATTTTCAATACTTTCTTGGAATTTTCATGACCACATAGGCCCCGATATTTGAAATGTCTGCATTAAAGGTTCTAATGCCTTCTTAATGACGGCACTTGGTTAATGTGCAGACCTATGAGATCATATGAGTCCTACTGACAATTCAAAAGACAATAATTTGAGGGACTTAGATTTTATAAATCAATCCAAGCTCTTAAGACTGAGAACATGGAATAAAAATGAAGTTATCCATAGTGATATAGATTGTATGATCTTTATTATATTTTAATCCATCAATCTAAAATTCACACACATCAGATCAAACAAGAGTACCACAGTATTTATTTTGTAGGTATTAATTAGGTTACTATATTGATATATACAAAACTTTAGGTAGCAGCAGGCATCAGTTCTTCCAAAGAAGCTTAGGTAAAAACAATTCTTTATATTTATGAGTTCAAAGTCCTACTATTTGACCCCCCTGTTGTACTGACATAAAAATGAACTCAGTGAGCAAAGCTTATTGAACACTCAGTTCATAGATTTTGGGCTTCCTGTATTTTATTGGAGTTGAAGCAGTTATTGTTTGACCCCTCTGTTAATATTTTATATTTCAATTAATCTTAATTCTCAAAGAAGAATTAAAACATGTTTGCTAATTATCTAAGATAAAACCATGATACCCAATGAAGAATTAGTGATGTTAGTCTCCTACCCCAACAAGTAGAAAACTTTTAAATGAACCCATAATTTTGAATGTATCTGAATTTTCCAATCCATATACCTAGCAAGGTCACAAGCTGATTTAAATAATCTGGCTTTTAGACAATCACCTCAAAAATATTTTTTGAAACGAAGCCACTGTTCTTTATGATGCCATCATTTTGACCAAATAACAAATAAGCAATTGTTTTCAAAGAAGAACATTTTAAAAGGAAACATTCTTTATATACTTAGCAAACAGAGGAGAGCTTGAGTCTACAAGTCAGAACCAGAGAGTTCTAAGGGAAATGTAGTTGAGCAATCTATTTCTACTCCAGTTTGGAATATATGCTTTTGAGATGCACTATATATAAAGAGAGTAAAGAAAGATGTTGATGAATTTTCTTTTTTTTTTAAAAAACAAAATTTTCCAATTTCATTTATCGGCAAAGAGTTCTGGCATCAGTTAATGGCAGCAATACAGTGGTGAGCATCTGCATTGTGCTAAGAGGTAGATAGGGACCTAATCCTTGGATGTAATAACTAACTTTATTTAAGGTTTAGGCTTAATTTATTAATCCAAGGAACATTTTAAAATTATTTATTTTTGGCTGTTGGGTCTTTGTTGCTGCACACAGGCTTTCTCTAGTTGCGGTGAGTGGGGGCTACTCTTCTTGAGGTGTGGTGGCTTCACTTGTTGTGGAGCACAGGCTCTAAGCACATGGGCTTCAGTAGTTGTGGCTCGCAGGCTCTTGAGCGCAGTCTCAGTAGTTGTGGCCCATGGGCTTAGTTGCTCCGCGGCATGTGGGATCTTCCCGGACCAGGGCTCGAACCCATGTCCCCTGCATTGGCAGGCAGATTCTTAACCACTGTGCCACCAGGGGAAGTCCCAATCCAAGGAACATTTTTAAAGTGAAGGCAGATCTTTGGAAAACTTTTGTTTTTTAGTTATATAGAGATAAAATAGCTTGATAAAATAAACATCTGCCTTATGCTAATAACAGGAGTGCAAAGCAGCCATTTGGACACTAGAGAAATACAACAGTGTGCTTCCAAATCAAAGGACAATTCAATAGCCTAGCCAATCAAGCAGACACTGGGAGGAGTGGCCTCTAGTACCTTACTCCAGTAGCCAGAGCCATTAGAGGTCCCTACAGGGATATAAGTCTGTATCAAGATCAACAAATTTACAGAATAATCCTGGTCCAGCTCTGGCCAGGCAGCCATCTGACTGATGATACTTCAGGGCCCACTAGCCTCTAGAGTTAGCACATGCTGCTGTGAGAAAAAAGAAACCAATACATTAAAATTATCAATTAGAACTTATTCATACAGGGGATGAGAGAGTACAGGAGGCACACAAAATAGAGAAGCTTTGTTTTGTTTTTTTAGTGGAGGATGAATTAACTTTGTGAACAAGTTAAGGCTCTAAGGGGAAAAAAATTCTAAATCATAACTCTAAAAAAAAAATAACCCTTTCTATATCAACACCTTAAAAAAAACCGCCATAGATCTTACTTCAACCTTCAGCATAAATGGCAAGTCTGAGGTAATCAATATATTCCAAACTCCAGTAGGAAAAAAAAAGACATCCCTGTTTGTTTGGGGTTTTTTAAAAATATTTATTTATTTATTTTGGCTGCACCGAGTCTTAGTTGCGACATCCTTATTAAAATATAGTAGCCACTAACAGTAATTAAGAAAACAGCCAGACTTTTGCTATTAAATACAATATTATGAAGACATTCCTTTCTTTCTTTCTTTTTAACTAGCAGGAAAATTAAATCAGAATTTAAATAATCTTGTTTAGGCGGTGGGGAATCTAAGTCTTATTACAAACCAAATTTTATGTTTGCCACCAATGAAAACGAATTCACTATGTTCTTGAATTTATTTCCTGAAGCAAGTTAAATTCTCTAACAGCTTTGATTTTGCAAATAATGTCAAAGAGGCAAAATACAAGTAACTGCAACATATAAAATTATACTTCAGTAGAAATGCTTTCGTAATTGGATTCAGAGGCTTAGAATCATTATTCACTAAAAAAAAATATTCTAAGCCACAATTTTTCTTTCAATTACACTTTTACAAAGGAAGAAAAAATAGGAAAAAAAAGAAGAAATTGGTCCTAATAGTGCTACTCATGCCCAAGTTAGCTAGCAACTCACTGAGGTTAATCTGCATATCTCAAACAATCAATTGCACAGCATTTCCTGGCTCTTTAGCCAATGGAAAACATAACTTCTGATGGCAAAAAAACCCCAAAAAGCACTAGATTTAATTGATTACACAGACTGATAACCAGTACGACTTTTCCTTCTTCCAATCATATAAGAGATAAAGACAACAATTATAAGGAAGCCCAAGGCCACACCCACTGCAACAGGAATAAGAAAGTTGAGGTCAGAGTCAGCAGAACATTCTTCAGCTGTTAGAAGAGAACAGACAGAAAGCAAGGAAAGGAAATTAGTAAGGAATGCAATTAAGCAGAAACAAGAAAACAAGAAACAAGCATTTTGAAAGAGTACATAGGTTAGTCTTTTACAGCATTACCCTTATTTTCTTATTTTCACTATGTCCACCCAAGTATTTCCAAGCAACCGATCCTCCTGTATCTCTCACTGTCACTTCATCTCAAATCACACCTAATACCTCAGTACAAAAAGCAGAAGTTAAGGGAAGAACGGGAAAGGGTCCAAAACAAAGAATTGTGCTTGCCTAATATGGGAAGATTTTATGTTGAATTGTCTAATGGCACTGCGGGGAAAGAGCGGCACTGCGGGAATCTTCACTTAAAACCGCTACCTGCGTATTTCCCCACTCCCTTTCTCCCCTGCCACAGCTATCGTGAAAATATAAATAAGAATTCTGTATGAGTAGTAACATCTAAGTTAAAAAGGACTCATGATCAAGAAAATGCTGTATAATTTTTTTCATACAAGCATTAGGTAGCTATCAGGTTATATGTAATTTTAGCTGAGCAGTGGCCTGGAAGAATAATAGCAGAGTCCAATGGACATTGTAGTCCACTCCACTGGACCACCAGGAAGGCGGTGTGCACATGCAATGTAGATTCTGAACTCTGGACTGAGACAGAACTGAGTTTGAATCTTGATTCCTTCAATTACTAGCTAAAGGACCTTGGTCAAGTAATTTAAACTGGGCCTCACTTTCCTCATCTGTAAAAGGGGGATAAGAATACCTATATTATAAGGTATCTGAGGATTAAATGATATTTCTAAAGTATATGATACACATCAGGAGGTCAACAAGTGTTCATTCCCTTCTCTTTTCCTCCCATGTTTGTGATCCCATCCAAGGAGGTTTAGGCTTTGAAGTAGCAAACAGAGGTCAAAATAGAAGCCACTGAAAAAGCCAATATTCAGTACTTTTAAAAATACTTAAGCAAAGTTGGTATCATGTGTCATTTATTGAAATTAGTACAGAAACTCAAAGTGCCCAGTTCTGATCTCACAGTTTCAAGTTTAAACTAGTCTTACTATTGAGTGACTAGACTTCATTGGGACAATTTTTAATCAAAACGCTAATAATGGTTTTGTTGCCTGCTAGATATGTAACCTCAGTGAAGTCACTCCTCTTTCTGAAAAAATTATGGGGTTATAGTAAGGAATCTTTAAGGTCCTTTCCAGTATAAGTCTAATGCAATTAACAAAATGTGATACTTGGTGTGATTTATGATTGAATAATAACTTGCATTTTTCCTCTAATTTTATCTTTTCTTCCTCTTGCACTTTTGTCATTCATAAAAAAATGCTGCTGAGGTTCTGAGTATATAGAACAGATTTTAGTAATGACATTAGCTTTTATTAAAAAGATTTACTATATTTTACTGAAAGCCTTCAGAGACTGATAGCTGGGTACCAAAATGCTGTAATCAGTGAATTACAAAAATTCTGAACAAGCCAATATATACACAGAATTAATAAAATAATCACTTCCATGTGAAATTCTCGAGTCTACTGATTAAGCTTCCTTCTTTTTTTTAATTTTTTTTAAGCTTCCTTCTTATTTGTCTATACATTCAATATCTGTGCTGCATTCTAACATGGAGCGTGCTTCAACAGAGGCTGATTATCTAGCTCATTTTCATGCCAACAGCTTCTGTCTACACCCCATCTATGCTCTGCCCCACAGGGGCCGTCTTGGAAAAGGCAGGAGCCGAGTTGCTGCTTTGCTTCGCTGCCTCCCTTCTGAGATTGCTGCTGCTTACAGCTCATAAGTACCAGTCTGATGACAACACTAAATAGATTTTAATGCTCTAGAGACCAACAAGATGAGGTAGAGAAACACAACACAATCTCTCCTAATTAGTTCATAGAATATTTCTATCTTGCAATGCTAATCAGGCATCCAAGGAAGAGAAAAACATTTTAAAAAAGGCAAGTGGTTAAATATGCTTGAATCCTTTCCGTCTATTATTGCTGAAAAAGAAAGTTTTTTGAAAACTCTAATTCTGAAGCCAGTTGAAGCTCTGTTGTAGCCTCTTGGGTCTGTTTTTTACCTGGGGAAAAGTCACAAGCCAAAGATACTGACTTCATCTTCAAAGAAAGTCACATAACCTAAAAAATGCTGATGGTCCTGAGGACATTCAACTGAAAACCAAGTTTAAGCATCTGATGGGCATTTATGCCACATCAACATTTATTTAATGAACTATATGCAAAGGCACTGTGATGAGCTTAAATCAGGATAATTCTTATACACTGAAACAGAACACCGGTAGTGAAACAATATTTATTAATTCCATTAGGAGACAACTACATATTTTATCTTCATAATGGCCATGTTAATAAGTGTAAGGCATCTTGGGTTAGAATCAAAATTTGGCCAAGGCTTCTTAAGATAGACGTTAAAACACCACACACCGATGTTCTTTTCAACAAGTTTGTCTTCAGGACCAGTAAATACAACATTTTTTTAAAAATTTTATGCTGTTCTATTAACAGTTTTTATTAATAAAGAATTATCTCAAAATGCTGGGACTTGATTTAAGAAGTAAAGTTTCAATATATCAATCTTAAAGAACAAAGTATTTCAAAACTGAAAGGGAAGAAAATCTTGTTATGTGCATGTATTTTTATATAATCAATCAGACTGCAGGTTCTAAAATTGCTCATATCCAGCATGATGGCGCTTGAGACCAATAAA
The DNA here is from genome assembly GCF_965194825.1 of Balaenoptera physalus. Taxonomy (NCBI): domain Eukaryota; kingdom Metazoa; phylum Chordata; class Mammalia; order Artiodactyla; family Balaenopteridae; genus Balaenoptera; species Balaenoptera physalus. The sequence goes on from NC_138903.1 coordinate 105,724,758, forward strand.
GTAAGCCAGCAACACTAGAATAAGCACTCCTGCCAAGGCTGCTCCCACCGCTATGGGCACAAGGAAGTTGTCGTCATCTGCACTGCAGTCTTGAGCTAGATGTGGAGAAAGGACAATTGAGAACAGAAACAGTGACAAAATTTCAGATCTGTACATTTTAAGTTAAAATGACAGTACTTCCCAACACACATATTTGTTTTTTACACCAAGGCAACAAGTCATTGGAATTCATTAGCAGCAAATGAGATGTTCCACAAAAGTGATTTTCCAAATAACCAAATCATATACTTTTAAGTACCAAAAAAAATGCAGTCATTTTGGATGAAAAGATATATAAAATGATCACATACTTCACAGATTTTTCAAATGGAAGCTAATGGATAAATATAATTAGCCTTTCCTTGATTATCAGGCTGTGAGCTTTCAGAGGCAAATTGTTATGATGTTGAAGAAGCACAGTACCTGGAACACTGCAGATTGGGAAGTATTAATGAAATGAACCAAATGAACAACTACACATAGCAGATGTAAGAACTCAATGCATAGGAATATGGGGCCATTTAGTAGTGAGAAAAGGTATAAACTGGCCCTGATTGCATAACTGTTTGCCTCAAGATTTCAGTCTGGTGTAGGAGTCAGATAAGAAAATCAGCGGTTATAATTTCACAATGTGCTGTAATAGGGGCAGGGAATACACAGTGTCATCGAAATATTTCAGAGGCACACTCAACTCAGCTTTGTTACACAAGACACAGTTTGAAAGAGGTGACACCAGAGCTGAATTTTTAAGAATGAATAGGAATTAACCACGCAGGTAATGGGTGAAGGGCGTTCCAGGTATAGAAAGCAGCACAGACAAAACTATGGAGGGTAAGAAAACACAGCACTTCGGGTGAAATGCAAGCAGGTTGGCATAGCTAGAACAATGGATTAAGAGGTACTCTTGGAAAAGAGGTGGAAAAGGGTACTAGGATCAGCTCACAAAGGCACCGTATGCTCTAGGTAGTTTGGCCTTATACTGATGGCCCCCCCCCAAAAAATTGCTGCGGAATTTTAAGGATATTTGTTTCAGAAGTTATGGCAGATGGAAGACTGGAGGTACTAAGTTAGGAAGCAACTCTACTGCTAGAAGCCAGATGACCAATAATATGGTCCTGAACTTGGATAATGAAGTGCAGATGCAGAAGGGATGGACTAGAGATCCAATTAGAACACAGAATTGACCAAACAGATGTAGGAGGAGACAATATTGTAGAATGGCTTCCAATCCCATGATTATGTAGACACTGGTGCCATTCATTGTGATAGGGAATACAGGGGGAATATATGCATTTCAGTTTTATTTGTAGTTATTTTTGTGTGGGTTTTTTTAAATTTAATTTTTAAAATCTGTGTGTCGGGGGAGGGTGGAGAGGGATATGTGGAAGAGGGAGACATTCCGTTTTAGATCTGCTGAGTTTAAGATACCTATGTCCTAACCAAGTGGTTGCCGTGATAGTTCAAACCAGGGACAAAGATATTTCTCAGCAAGGGCAGATAGAGTAATAAGAGGATCAGAGACAAAACCCTTGGGAACACCAATATTTGAAGAACAAAGGAGCAGGAAAAAGTAGGAAAGGCAGGTAGAAAATGGTGCCACAGAAGCCAAGGAAGGAAACAGTTTCAATTATCATGGGAGAACAGTGTAAAATATTAGAGATGCCTGAGAAATGTCCACTGGATGTAGCAATACGGAGGGTGGGGGCTAGGAGTCAAACTGTTGCAGGTTTAGGAGTGAATGGGAAGTGATTGACTGGTTAGGAGATCAAGAACTTGGGATGCGGAACACACAGTACTCGTTATGAGACATTTAGAAGAAAGGTAGGTAGTTAGAAGGGGGACACAGGGTCAAGAAAGGATACCTTCAGGGTGGAAGAGACTTGTGGTTACAGGATGAGGGAAAGAGCCATGAGCATTTTACAGGTTGAAGACGCTGGTACAAAGTCTCCTGGGAGGAAGGGGAAATGGGATTCCAGAAGCACTGACCAGAAGAAAACCTACTGAGACTGGAGAAGAAAGGGATAGTGCAGATGGAGGTATGTTTGCAGAGAGAGGAGGTGGCTGGCGTGTTGAACCACCGCTTCTATTTTCCATTTCCTTGCCTCTTATTGCCCTAGTTCTCCTCCTAGCTTGCAATTTACCAGGGATTGATAAATCAGATAATTAAGCTTATTAGAACTGTGCCGAAAATAAAAATGAATAGCTGCAAGGCACATCTGATTGTGTTTGCATGTAAGAAATGTGCCAGCCTTTTGCTAGTCTCTGGGGCAATAACTGGGAACAAGATGCAATCCTAGAGTGTATGGACTTTATGACATCAATTTTGGCTGCCAGTTCAATGATCTTTTTCACTTGCTTCTTGGTTTTGTTAAAAATCCAGATAGCTGAGGTTGCCAGATGTGACTTGTGAATATATGGTTTTAAGAGCACCCAGTTAGCTCCTCCCTTTCAATTTCCCAAATTACCACCCAGCATATAAACTATTAGGTGACATGACCATAAAGTATTATGTCTTGGATTTAATGTAACTTGGTTTTTAAAAAATTCATTAGATTAATGTCTTATTCTGGCAACGAATTCATAGTCCTCTTTCCCAAATTGGGTATTTGACCTAGTACTGAAACGACTTTCATAAATACTTCCAATAAGGCTTTCTTAAGGCTTTCATGCAAGACAAATATTCCCAGAGTAGATCAAAAAGGCAATTCTGCTAATACAAAGATCTTTCTAGGTGCTGTCATTTACTTAAAATGCTCTCAGTTAGTATGTGAAGTATTAATTTATAATAATTATTGATTTTTATGAATTCGGCCTTTAAAAATTCTTTAGGTAATGGAAAGAAATTTTGGTAAAACAGTAATTTTTATAAAATCACATCCAAGAAAAGAAAACCTCATTCTATAAGTCATTTTGACCTGATCTATTTGCCTAATGTACACTTGAGACCTTTCTGGGGAAAGGAAAAGTGTATTTGTGGAAGAGTTTAATAGTCACGGAAGCAATGAAGATTTTTAAAGATAAAGTGTCATTGACCATTGAAATCTCAGTGGAAAGGTTCATGTAGATTTTTAAAATGCTGTTAATCTTCAATTTTCTGTTAGTTCAGAAATTTTTCAAATACAGTTTTCAGTGTGAGGGCTGAAAAGCTGAGATGTACATTTATAATAAAATATAAAACAAACACCTCTTCAAAACCAATGTGTCAAAAATTCTCTTTGGAAGAATCAGCATTTAGAAGCACGTCCTTATGCGACATCTTATTTATTATATACCTTTTAGATCTATAGTCAAACTGTTTGAAATATATTACATGAATCTGAAAAGATACTTGAAGCTACTCTATACTAGTTTCAAAAATAAGATATGGTAATTATTGATGCAGAAAGTTATGTACCAGGGTAGAAGATCAAGAGATAGGTAGGAGAGAGATGAGCCCAAGACAATGTAACATTATCTACCTAAATAAACAGAGATAAAAGTCTATAATCCTAAAAATATGAGTCTCATAATAATCCCTCCTAAAAAAACGCAAGAAACTTCAGATGGTGTGTTTTACACTGTATGTAAATATGTTCTTGATGCCTAACAAGTAGCTTCTTATCAGGTTCCTTCTAAAAATACTCAAATGTATATTTTTCTTCATTGAAATGAAAAACTATCACTCAAAGAAATAAGAGTAACAGGACTTAACAGCCCTCAGTCCCCAGATGAAAAAACGAGAGAGACCCCAGCTGAGTAGCTTGACCAAAGTCACATGGTAGCTAGTAGAGCTGGGAGCTCTGATGACTAACTGGCAGTCACGTGGCTTAACTGGGTAATCCAGAGGAAAGCGACTAGCCAGGCTGCTAAATTTTTGTGTGTGATATACTATGGTGGACTGGGAAGCTATCTGGAAATTGGAAGGTTCAAGCATTTTAACGTGATCTGAGAGAAAGATTACACACAATCCTATTTTGGCTCAGATCAATAGGTCAGTTTGTGTGGCTGAAATGTACAGATACTAAATATCAGCCTCAATTTAGGACCTGAGAAAAGTGTACAGAGATATTCTGTCGCTTTTACTATGAAGTAAATATTCTAGATCACTGGTTTCCTAATTGCCTAAACATTAGATTCAGCTGGGGAGCTTACACACCACACACACACACACACACACACACACACACACACACACACACACGTGTCTCATCCCAGACCTGATTCTTACTCTATAGCCACCCCAACATCAGTAGGGACCTATGTATGGGACCACTCTTCCAGACAGTAATACACAGAACATTCTGGAAATAATTAATTCTACTTCTGAGCATTTCTTAAGTTTTTCCTTTTGGAAGAAATTGCCATTATGTAGTATACAAAATCTAGACTTTAGCCAACGGGAAAGAAATGTGAGCAAATTTCCTTAAGAAATAAAAGAATCTTTATTGTTTGTTTTAAAAGCAATATGTTGAGCAAATGGACAGGCAAATATCTGAAGAGAAATACCATACATCAACTAGTGGTTTAAACATCTGAGGAAAAAACATGGAAAGTATTTACATGGACCAGTTTCTTTATACAAATGCTAACCCATGAAAAACACCCAGAAACCAAATAGAGTGTTAGATCATCAAGGTGTAAATCTGTTAAAGCAAAACTACAAAAGGTACAAAGAACACATGGCTATAGGAAATGATAGTGTAAATAACAGCATATAAACTGGCCCATGTAAAATACAAAAATATTCAATTAAGTCAGATTTTCTATAAAACAGTACTAATTAGAGGTATTTTAATATAAATCAGATATATAATCTAAAGGTAGAAACTTTTAGAAACATTAACAGCATTAAGCCAGTGTGCCACCCACTTGTGCTTCCAACTTTTATTTAAAAAGGCTGCTTTGTTTTGACTCATGAGAAATATCTAAGGCTCACATTCTTGCAAGCATTATCCATTCTTACAACGTTAACAATCTTACACTAAAACACTATTTAAATAAAAAATATTTTTTAAAAATCAGATTTATATTTAGCCTTTAAAAAGTGCCTTAAGCTGGCAATGCAGCTCAATGTAGCTTTTAGAGAGGGGCTTAGTCAGGAATCTTATTCTGAGCCAGTAAGATTTTCAGGCTACTCTAAACAGAGAGCAAATTTAAGTGGGAGAAAATATTTATCATGCCAATATAACTCGAAAGGTAGTTATAGACATACACATGCTAACATGCAATTGCCTCTGTGTGTGTGTCACTAGACTACCAAATTTATTCAACGCAAACAACATTTTGGAACCCAGATATCTCATTTTCTAGTGAATGGGAGGCACACATAATCTCCCATCCCCCAAAACATGGAACCTGCCATATATTGCTGCATGTTAACAATTTTTTAATATTTGCTCAGCCATCTCAATACCAAAAAAAAAAAAAAGAAAGAGAGACCTAGAAGCAGCAAGAAATACTTGATGTGCTAACTCTCAAGCAGAAATGTTTTGCTTTCTCATATAAACATTAGGTGGTGCAGGTTAAATGGACAATTGGTGCATCTCCCCAGAGCACAGAACTCAACACAAAGTACATGAATTAATGATGATGCTACCATAATGAACAATAATAATGTAAGTTTTGATTAGCAGAGAACTATTTAAATGTGAAAGCCACATTAGTAAATGTTGTAGCAATCAACACAAGCTGGAAACAAAGAACAGCTTTTTCATGAACAAAGAGAAGGCCAAGACTTTTGGGTTAGGTGCAAGTTCTTTATCTAGGTTCTAGGACATACTGGCATTTCTTCTTTAAGGAAAAGAAAAGAAGAGAATAAAACAAACCATCACCAACAAGGATACTAGAAAGCTAAAGGAAAATCTACATTAATTTTAGCACTGCATGTAGAAGCCAATTTACGGGTACAAAGGACTAACACCCCAAATTGGCACTGCCTAGCAATTATCTCTAGAACATCTAGAAAATGGATTGAAATGCCCAGTTGGAATAGTCTTGTGTCTTACAATTTAAAAGACGGAAATATCCAGTTTTTTTCTTAAAAAGATTAAACAATAAGATTAACACCTATTCTAAAATTTTTAAAGCTTTTGTATCTTTTGTCACTACAGCCACATTAAAAACAAATGTATTCAAAAGGCATTAGAAAAGCATGCATTGCTAAGAACATAATAATACTAGACCCTGTTCAAATCTATTGGCATATCTCTCATAGTCAAATACACAGCAATGCCAAAGCAGCTAAGTTAACCTGCAAACAAAATCACCAAAAAATGCAAAGGAGCAAGTACAAATCCACTGTAGAATGTGTTGTCTCAATTCGACTGCATGTGGAGGTGCGGTTAACCCTTTCCTAAGCTGTATATTTCTAGTCAGAATGTTTAAAGTGAGAACAATGCAATACTAATTCAAGACAATAAAATAGAATCTATAATCCACGTGATTTTGCACATGTTTTTTGCTGTAGAAATAACTTTTAAATTCCTTAGTTGGGAAAACCAAAATCATGTGACTAATTTATAGTTTAGAGTTTTAGGGGTATTTTTATCTATTTAAGTTCGAAATCCTCTGTACCACTTGTTGTTAAGATTAGAACTGCAACTATATATACCTTAAATCGAACAGTATTGCATGTTGGATCTTGGATCTTGTACTTGCTTTATTGTTTTGTAACAGAGTCACATGTGGATTAGTGTTACAGAGTCTGATATCCAGCATAACTTTTTCTTCTGCCAATTAGGTAAGCAATCACTATAACGATAATCAAGCCTGAAAGACCAGCACCAACTATAATTGGTATTAGAATGGTGTCATCATCCAGCGAACACTCTTGGGCTGTAGGTGAGAAAAAGTGTGTAACAAATAATGAGTATAATAAAAAAAATGATGTCCAAAAGCAAAAGATGTTGATTCAAAATTCAGAAATGCTCTTATAAGATCAACTTTAAGTAATTAAGACAGATATATTTTAATGATAAAGCTACATAAAATTATGGAGTGTCCTAGAATTAAAATCCTAAACCTTATTTGTCCTTTCATTCATGTATGTGTGTATATATAGATATATATGAATATATACTCATTTATATCTATGAGTAAAACACATACATGTGTCTATATATTTCATTGTTTATATTCCAAGTGCTTTCCAAAATAGGAGTATTACTTTATCAGAAATGAAGAGAGCTAATCTAGCCAGATAGCTACATAGCAGGATTAGACTCTTAGTGGTAGAGTGAATGTCTTCTGGGAAACTCGGAGCACATCAGGAAGGTTTAACTGTGGGATCAGAACAGCCATGCTGGCTCTGGAATCCTTTAGAGCAAAGATCGGGCAAACTATAGCCCGTGAGCCAAATCTGGCCCAAGGGCTAAAAATGCCTTTTGAACATTTCTAAATGATTGGAAAAAAAACAAAAGAAGATGATTTTGTGACTCACGAGAATTATATGAAATTCAAGTTCCAGTATCCACAAGTAAAGCTTTATTGGAACACAGCCTCACTCATTTGTTTATTGCCTGTGGCTGTTTTCATGCTATAACAGCAGAGCTGAATAGTTGTGATAGAGACCACATGGCCTCCAAACCTAACACTTACTGTCTGAGCCTTTACAGAAAAAGTTTGCAGATTCCCGACTTCAAGTATATGCTTTTAGCGGCTGCAAAAGTCAAGAAACTGGGACCTCTTACTAATTTGAGTGTGTTTACCACGTTTATCAATCTGGTCAGGGCTGGCAGCCCACAGGGGCTATTTTCCCCATTTCTAGAGAGTAGTCTGATCCAGTAAAATCCAATCAACACTCTTACCTTACTGAAAGTCTATTTCCTCCTCCTAAACAGTGAAGTATTACCAGTGTGTTGTATTTATAGGTACCCACAGTCAAGAACCTAGCTCCACAAATAGATTACGCATTCATTATCAGTACTAAATGTTGTATACTCCTTTGGGTGACATTTTAAATTCTACGTACATAAAAACCAAAGTTTCAAATTAGAGAAAAAACACAGCTCATGTCTATTACAGCTGACTAGATAAACAGGCTTGAGCGGATTTTACACTGCAAATGATTTTAAATTCTAAACACAAATCTGGACCTAAAATTAAGGTAATAATGTAGGGGAGCTCGATAAAGACTCAAAAGTAAAACTATTAAAGGATCAAAACAATTGAAGTACGTAAGCAAAACTGACAAAGGGGGAAATGAATTCTTGAAAGTATTTTTAAATTGTAATTAACCCTTCTAATCACAAGAATGGTAGGGTAAAGAGCCCAATTTTTCTGGCCTAACCAAGTCAGGCTAGGTGTTCAGCACTACTGCAAAACTGCTGAGCAGCTCGCAGCACATTCACTTCAAACACAGCTTCCACATTTCCTTCTAAACCATAGAATTAATTGTTAAAAAGGATGTGGATGACTGGGATGGCTCTGCTGGGCAGAACTGTGATCCACAAACCATCAATTTTAAATAATTGGTTTTAAAGGACGAGCCAATTAAGGAATTTTATGTACTTTTTCCTCTTCAAGCAAATTTTAATCTTGTAATGCCAAATGCATATTTCATATTCATATAAACACACTGTAATAAGCCCTTCACAAAGCTTTCACTAAAAATCTGATAAATACCACCATTAGCCCTGAGTAGACCTTCAAAAAGCTTCATTCACACTGGCACATGCTTTTAAAACTCTCCAGATCTTTCTGGCTGGCCAAAACATAGGTCATGATATCTGAGGCTTTCCTACTGCAATCTTTTGTCTTAACAAAATGAGACCAAACTGCTTTAATTCTGGTATGAAAATGTTTCCAGCGAGAAGATGGCCCCAAGAAGACGGAGGCAAGATGCTCAAAAACTGCTGCTCCCAAGTGCCACCCTTCCCACAAACTACAACCCATGGAGAAATGTCTACACCTTCAGTAAAGTTCACTTAAAGCTCCTATCAGTTTTAGCTTTAAGAACTTTGTTGCAAATGGTTTTGAGATCACAAAATAAATCTAATTTGAGCAAAATGATGAGCTAAATATAGTTACACAACTTGCCCAAGGCTATGAGAACTCTACAACAGAGTCGAGAGGTGAATTCATATTCCTCTATTTCAGTGCTTAAATTCCCATGACTCAAAGGAAAAGCCACCCAGCAGTCAACCTAAGAACGTAAATTATTAATAAAACTTGCTTGATTCTTACCTGTAGAATACTTTCCTTCCATCACATTGAAAGGCTGAACCCTTAGATCAAAGGTATTTATCTGAAATGCTCCAGACACTGAAACAGTCTGCTCTTTGTTGCACATATAAGAACTTCCCAGGGGGGCATCCCAGTAGCTGAGATTGTTATTTGCAATGCTAAAAACTTTAAGGGGAAAAAAAAACATGTTAGTAACTTCTTATCCCATCAACAACAACAACAACAAAAATGGGACAGTCCTCAGGATTTTTCTGTGAAATATGGGGGCTTAGGGTACAGGGTCTGCCCACAAAAAGCCATTCTTAAGATCACTAGGTTCTGTATCTCTCTATAGATGTTTCCACAGTCTAAAACTCAGTCACATTCTTAACTATTATCTACCATGCTTTGAAAATATGGGATACTGCAAAAGGTAGAACACTCTAGTTCTAAGTTACTAAGTTATGGTCAAAGTACAATTTTGACATAGAATCTTCTGGTCCATTAAATAAGGCACTATTTGGTAACAAGATAATTACGGTTTCTATTCTTTCAGTGTAACCCATACTCTTTTCCCCGAGGCCAATGTTTTGCTTACCAGAGCCATTAACCAAATACATGCTGACATTCACCTCCTTTAGATAGAATCGGTTTTCATTTTTCTGTGTGAAAAAGAGCTTCCAGTTAATCAATGCATCACAACTGTCTACAGGTACAGTTAATGTCTACAGAAAGAAAGTAATCTAATACTATTACCCAGAAGATAAACCCACAGATTAGACCTGGACCAGTAGAATAAACTGCAACTAAGTAAAGGGACTCAAAATGTGACAGAAACCCCTTCCCTCTTCATCTTGTTTCCAACTTTTGGACCAGAGGTGTGCTCATATGGTTCTTAGACACTCAGCAATTCACTCCCTCCATTCCATTCCTTCTGTCACTTTCTGAGCCCTCACCACCTCTAGCCTGGATCACAACAGCCTCTTAACGGGGCTCCCTGCCTTTCAGCCTCTCCAGCTCTAACCATTCCTTCGCTGCTATTTTCTTTCTGAAGCACTCATCTGATTAGCCAGTCATTCTAAGTATTTCAGTGCTTTTAATATGTACAAGGTAACATATCTAAGTGTTCCAGGGAGCCAGCAAAAGGGACCAGATATGGATCCTGCCCCCACCGCGTTTGCAATCTGCCAGGTAAGAGAAGACAGATATAAATAAATAACCATATTACAAAAAAGTGATAGGTTATGAAAATTAAAAGGCGAGAAGTTACTTCCAACTAAGGGAGGAGCAAAGGTAACACAAGCTTAGGGATGAGCCATTTGAATTGGGTAGGATTCAATTAGGAAACAAGCAGAAACGAGTATTCAAGAAGGCAACCGCGTGAGTAAAGGTAGTCAGAAAATGAGCATAATCACAAGCACACTAGCATCTGAGAACTTACTAAGTGACAAGCGCTGTTCTTAAAACTTTACATGTGAGGCTTCACGGAACGGAAGAATTACAACACCCCATTTTGTAACTGAATTATGGAGGTTGTTGAGTAACTTCCACAAGGCTACACAGTAGTCAGTGAGCTGGGATTTGATACCAGAAGTCTGGCTGCAGAGCCTGGGTACTGGTTACTCATACGCTCTCCTACCACACGGGATGTGCACAGGGAACAGGGTAAGGGAAGCATGAGATTCATAAAAAGGGAAAGAAGGAATCATAAAGCTGGATATGCAGGTTACATTGCATGGCAGGGAGGGGAGGCTTGAACTACCCTGGCATGGAATTTAGATGTTTTCTTGTTGGCAAAACAGAACCACTGCAGGTTTCTGAGGAAGAGCTGAGCTTCAGGAAGATCAAGCTGATGCTGAAGTACATTGGGGGAGGGGAGGAAGAGATGGGACTAGTTAGGAGGCTGTCTGAAACATCCAGGTAAGAAGTAATGCAGGCCTGAATCAGTAGGGAATGAAAACCAGGGGGCAGACTAAGAGAATTTCAGGAGGAAGCATAAAGAGGACCTGACAACCTTATCGCATCTCTGCTTGGCTTGGCATTCAAGGCTCTCCACAATTAGTCCCAACTACTCTTCCAAACTTATCTTTCACTAAACATGCTACATGTCTCATTCTCCACCTGGTCTTGATTGTGTTCCTTTATCCAGGGGTAGCTTGTACTTTTTCACTTACTCCCCCCATTCTCCCCCATGTGTACAAATCTGACCCATCCTTGAAGGTCCAGCTTAAATGCCATCTCTTCTGTTAAACCCTCCTGACTCTCCTCTAGGTAGAATTAATGGCTCATTCTTCTACACTCTTATAGCACTTTGTATCTTCCTCTGGTCTAGCACTCATCCCACAGCACTCTACTTGCCCAAAGAATCAATTCCAAAAGCCAGCATGACATTCAAGGCCTTCCATAAAAACAGGAATTATTAGTACATTGCTATCTTTACCACTAATCCATGGGCATCTGAAGAATACAGGCCTTCCTCTTTGTATCCCACCATAACATCCTGCACATACACTGAATTCAATAAATTATCCTTAGAAGCAAGTGTCATGATAGGATTGAAGGTGAGATGGGCCCCACTGAACTCTGGTGACACTGCAGATGTTTCTTGATTTTTCAAAGTGCCTATAGCATGGTTAAAATGTCACTATTTTGAATTACATTTTAGAATAGTCTGCTGGGCAATTAAATATTGTAATCATTAAATATTACATGTTTCCCCATGAGAGTCAGAAAAAACCATGTTCCTTTTAGGATCTTACCTCAGCTAGAAAGATCAAGCTCAATCACTCAAAAGGGAGTGAATCTAAAATATTACTTTCTTCATTCTTATTGACTATAATATAATCTCTATGAGGTAACTTGGGAAGTCTGCTCTTACCACACTGAAGATGACAAGCTTAACTAGACATTCTTAATAGTAGTTCACTGGTCATATATGTACTACAACGGAGTAATTATTTGAATGCTGGAAAAAGGGAAGATTTTTATAAACCTTTCTAAAATATAATCCTCAATTACTCGGCATATATTCCATAGAGAAAAGAGGCTTTAGACTCAAAATACCAAGTTCAGACACGAAACAAAGACATACCTAACTTTTCATATATCAGATGTTGAGACTATTTCCCCATCCCTAGATAAGAGTAATCTGATTTAAAAGCAGAACTGTTTTTTACCGCCTTGTACAGTAACTTTGGTGGTTCAACATTTTCCCTCATTGATAGCCCCTCTTCCCCATTCCAATTTGCTGTAACATGTGTACACACACATACACACACACACACACACACACACACACACCCTTCGAAAAATTATGGGGATAACAACTGCTTCTGAGAAGGTGGAAATAAAGGTCCCCAATGATCAACTTATGCTACCTAGAAGCAGAACATGCATGGAAACTTCTGCTTAGGGTTCAGCCCTTGATATGATCATGAACAACAAAAACCTGAATGCTGCCATTATAAACTATCCTGCACGTAAAGCACTTGCACAGAGCCTTGTACATAGTGAGTACTCAATAAGTGTTAGCTATCATTATTACTGATACTATTACAAATAGTATAGCCTTGAAAAAGCCTAAAATATTATAACAGACAAACATGAGAATTTTCTAACCAATAATAGAGAAAAATATTATGGAACTTACTTTGTCTTTTATAAGTAGACTTTATTATAACATATCTATATGGATATATTAGACTTTTTTTTTAATATGGGTTAATTCTTACTCCTACCCTAAGGTCTATATAAAAACAGAATAGCAGAATTCGAGTCCAGCCCACAGAACATCGAAGTGACCCTGAGGGATTAACAGGGATCAATGGACTACACTTTATAATTAAGTAGTGTTGAAATAGAAAATAGAGGTAATTATCCCTCTCAACAAATACACACACACACACACACACACACACACACACACACACAAACACACACACACACCCCTTTTTAGACTTTCAGATGTGCTCCCCTAATTTTTGATGAACCTGTTACTCACCACAGCAAAGACAAAGTCCAGATACTTGATGCTGCTGCTGCTCAGCCTAAGTAGAGCAGTTTGAGGATGGCAGCTGCCAGTGAAGTTGGTTGTGTTGGGATTGATGTTAATAACCGAAGCAACCTTCAGGGGAAGAAGAGGGAGAGGTACAGATGAATCATAAAAATCTACAGCAAAACCTTATACTCTAATAAGACCAAGTTCATGAAGAACAAAAAAATCCTTTTGTCTCCTAGATATGGATACTTAAGTGTATGATACCTTACTTTCAAAGCTGGCCCAGGTCCTCAAGCTATGACTCAGAAGACTTAAAAAAAAAAAAAGGAAGACAAGAGGAAAGCTTCCTCAAATAATGAGCCAAATGAAAACACATTTTTTAATGGAGCACAAGAGCCATCTGTCTAGCTTGTTTAAAGTCCCAGGACTCTGAAAATCGGACTGGTTTGCTGGCACGCCCTCTGTAGCCCCAGTGGAGCACTGCAACCAGAAGTGCCATCGTGCACCCCTATCTATATCTACCTATCTACGTATACCATTCAAGTCATCAAATAGCTGGAGAAACAGCTGCACTGTTCCACACCTACAGTGTGGTTCAGGTAAAAGTGTGAAGGAGTTATATTTTAAACTAACTGAAATAAAGATCAACTGCTCGTATTCTGATCTACTGATGGCAAAAAGAATCTACACCCCAAAGAGTCCTTTAAACTACTAGGTTTCCTGCTGGCCAGTACAACACCTTGACAGTGACATTAACTCTTCATGGTTATAATAACTCAAATTAATCAAAACTCTACAAGTCAACACAAATCTCTATTTAAAACTGCATCATTCTAATAACACTACGCTTGGGGTGAAGGCTGGACCCACTACATTTGAAAGGAGATACAGAAAGAATGTATCAATAAAAACAGGCAACTATACCTTATCATGAGTAATGTTCAGCTGCAGCCCCATGGTAGCCAGAAGACATGTCCCATTGCTATTTACAACTGAATAGGATCCAACCTCTGGCTTTTCCTTTGGAGAGGGTGTTGTAGTAGGAGATGGCACAGTGGTGGGAACGATGGGCACCACTGTGGTTAAGGTTTTATCTTTATCACACAAAAACTCTGAAACAAACAAAGGACAAAATAAATGTTTTAATTCATAAGGCCAGGGAAGAGCAAAATATTTCTCACAATAAAAGTCCAAAAGGGTTATGTTTAGGGTAGAGAATATCTTATAGTATTATTTTAACCTAAATGAGGCAGAGGTCCTCTAACTGCTCCTTCATATGCAGACAATCTTAAGAGCTATGACACGGCAGACAGGCTCCAGACACATACAAATGCGTTATCTACTCATGCGTGGCCACACACTCATCTTTTCATGATGAGTCCCTTAAGTCCCTTTGTTCCCCCAAAACTTCATCTGCCTCTGAGGTGAAAATCAGAGGTTTAAGTTTGAAAACAGTTTGCCCCTACCTAGGCCTGCCCTCTTCTTTTCCACATATAACCACTATAAGGAAAAATACGGTTTTTAACTGAAAAAAGTTTAAAAATCATTGAAGGATTTAAATACAAATGAACCTTTTATTTCAACCCCTTCTTAGGAAGTGTTGCTAGTTTTCCAGAACTGGTGCACGAGAAATTATTGTTTTTCCAATAAAGTCATATAAAAGTTACAAAATCGATTTATAAAAGTCAAGATTAGAACACAGAAATCCCATTTCTCAGCTTTTGTCTTGGATCTTCAAAAGCTGAAGAGCTGAGGATCAAATGCTATCTGAGGATTTGTTCAAACAAAGATTAGGTTTTAGCCACTGAAAACACTACAGGTAGCACATTTTAAAAGACCATTCCACAACATGTACATCAGAAACTTAAAAGTGCAAGTTCCACGGGAATAAGAATTGCTGTTATTTATAAAAACTTTACAGTGCAGTGTAAGGTGTAAGTCTTAACATATAAATGCTTTAAGATAACGACTTCAACTAAAGCTACCTGGTATACTCTAATCTTAAGTTAGGATCCAAGTATAGAAATATATATATTTTAAGTGCTCACCTTTTGTGCTCACTGTGCCATTTTGGACAAAAGCTTGTACATGAACATCCCAATAGTGCTGGACAACATCATTCTTTCCTAAGGTTAATAAACTATTGCATCTAAAGATGTCATTCAATGGAACTCTGACTGCCACACGGTCAGAAACAGTAAAAACTCCTGTAAAAGAAGATTAACAATAGCTATTTCCAAGAAGGTAGGAGGAAAGTGATCATATAAATATACATTAGACTTTCATCTCTTCTGTCTGCCTGCCCCGCCCCATTCCTGAAGTGACAAAAGACAAGGCCTGTTCCGGAACTGACAAATTCACTGTGGCTGAAACACAAGGAGTAAGAGGAAAGACGTGATGGGGATTAGGAAGGAAAGATAAGTTGTAGGTGGTCACACTTTGAAGCATCTTCTATGATCTCAGGACAGGTTGGGCTTTATTTTGTTAGCAACAGAAGGTCAGCTTCAGTTTTTAAAGCTGGGAATAACAAATGTATCATTTATTTTAAGGAACACAGCAAAACTGTAGAGGTTAGGCAGAGCAGAAAACTTTTAAGGAAAGTCATTTAAGAGGGAAACTAGTTAGAAGGCCAACGAGTTGGTTAAGGGGAAAGGCGAGGAGGAGTTGCCTAAACCAAGATAGTGAGGTGCAGTAAGAAGAGAGTAAAGAGGCCAGACTGAAGACACATAGCTAAGGTAGAATCAACAGGACTTAGTGACGAAACAAAGAAGAGAGATGGAATAATCAAGGATTATTTTTGTGCTACTATCCCAAAGTAAGTTATAGTAACTAAAATGAGTTTTTGAAACCTCTTCCTGGATAGGATTTAAAGACTATTCCATTTCAGGAAAATTTCAGAATATGAAAGCAATAAGTTACCACCTTTCTGTGCAGAGTTATTATAATGCTTATATGGTGAAACTTCAAAAGACTATGATCACACTTATCCACCCAAATGGCTTAGCTTCTTTTGGAGAAGCAAGGAAGGAAGTTATTCAAGGCCCTTAATATAGGTTGCCTTCTGTGCCTCTCCATCACATAGCAAGGCAGGACTTATGCTGCCTTGGCACCCCCTAACGGCCAAAGGAAAAAAAATTTTTAAACCAATGAACCAGAACATTTTTCTCCAAAACCGTTTCTCACTGTTAACATCAGTGAATAGATGTATGAACTAGCTGTATGTAGATAGACCTCAAAAACAAACGAGTGCAAAAACAAGCTGTAGACATACTGGAGTTACACTATAAAACTATGTCATTTTTAGGGCTTCCCTCCTGGCGCAGTAGTTAAGAATCCACCTGCCACTGCAGGGGACATGGGCTCTATCCCTGGTCCAGGAAGATCCCACATGCTGCGGAGCAACTAAGCCCGTGCGCCACAACTACTGAGCCTGTGCTCTAGAGCCCGCGTGCCACAACCACTGAAGCCCACATGCCTAGAGCCCGAGCTCCGCCACCGCAATGAGAAGCCTGCGCACCGCAATGAAGAGTAGCCCCCGCTCACCGCAACTAGAGAAAGTCGCACGCAGCAACAAAGACCCAATGCAGCCAAAAATAAATAATAAATAAATAAATAAATTTATTTAAAAAAAGAAAAAAACCCATCATCAACAGTCTATTTAAGGAAGCCATTTAAAATCTCAAATAGTTTCAAATATTACACAGAAGCTAGCAATAAAAATTGCATCTTCCCTTGTTTAAAATAAAAGGGATGAGGGAATTCCCTGGTGGTACAGTGGTTACGACTCCACACTTTCACTGCCGAGGGCACGGGTTCAATCCCTGGTCAGGGAACTAAGATCCCACAAGCTGCACGGCGCGGCCAAAAAATAAAAAAATAAAAATAAATAAAAGGGGGGAGAGACTGGCATTAACCTTTCAGAGCCCACAGTTTTTCCATCAAATCTGTCAGATTAAACCCCATCTGCTTTTACTGCCACCCCCCTTGGTCTGGCTACTCATTACATCATCACTTGATTCCTATAACAGCCTCTTAAACTGGCATCTCTGCCTGTAGTCTTCTCACTTCCAATTAATCCTGCAGAACATTCTTTATAAACTACTGTCTCTGCTTTTGTTACATCATTCTCCTGCTTAAAAACCTAAAATGGTTCCCTGGTGCCTACCCCATCAAGCTATAAATGCTTTTCCTTGGCTTCCAAGGCCCCCTATAATTTAGACTCACTGCACCTAGCCAAATTGATTTTCCTTCTACTACACACACAGCCTCTATTTTAATCAGGCAGCTCTCCAATTACTGCTGTGCATACTATGCTTCCCCCTGCTGGAAATATTCTGCTCAAAATTCTCCACTTATTCAAAATCTACCATTAGGCCGAGTTTCAGCTCAGGTCCTCCTTCTCTACACCAAGCTTTCTCACTCCTTCAATGCATGCTGACCTCTGCTCCTCATCAGGACCTCTTGTCCACAGGCATCCACTGATGGGCTCAGGGACGATGTACCATATGCAAAGTTTACTCTGTACTTTGAGAGGGTCTAGAGCTTTCCTCACATTGTCAGAAAAGATTTATGAACCCTCCATGCCCAAAACACAAACAATAACAAATTCACAAGGATCTCAATGCTTTCCAATTTATCCATATAACTTGGGTAAACAACTTCACTTTGTCTCTCCAACTAGTTTTTAAGCTCAGTGAAAGTTAGGGACAAATCCTAATACTAGTTCTGAAAAACAATATATGGCAGAAAGCTAAATACCAAGATATCCAATAATAAACTTGCTTTAGTTATCCTCTCAAACGAAGACATCAGTAAAAAGAAAACTAGGATTTAATTTCCAAGTCTCAGTTAGTGATACCTCCCAAGTTTTACATGAGCTCATTCACTTCTGGATCTTTAAAATATGATCTTTTGATATCTCATAAATCCAAGTGAATCACTCATCCCCAAGTCCAGGAAACTAAAGCCCATCTACCTGTGCTTCTGGGGTCAGGATGAAATACTACCTGTGAGAAATGCTAAGCCACTACAAACACCATGTTAATATCCCAATCTCAGTGGAGGGGGGAGAAAAGAGAGAATTATATCCCTAACAAGATTGAAATCTCCATTATCCATGCCTTCAAAATATTTTAACACACATTTCAGTTCCAGTAGTCACAACAATGGCCTAATTCCCAAAGCCTTCCCAAGTTCATTTTGACCTAAAATTCTCTCAAAATAGCAGCAAATGTTGATTTCAGTCATCTTACGTTTTGGTTTTTTTTAACTGTTTTTCCTTACCTTTTTTACTTTTCAGTCAAAATCCTACCTAAATGGTAAAAAAGATTTGAAGATGAAGTATTTCTGCTGGTCTCAGGTTACTAAACTTGTACACATTTAAAATAGTTATTAGTTAAGGATTTTCTCATTCATTCAACACTTGCTGAGTGCCCACTACTGAATGAAATAAATAATAGTAGTTAAGTGCATGGAGTCTGTAAGCTCAACACACTTTGGTTCAAACACCAGCTCACGCACTTATTAGCTTGTGTGACCTTTGGGAAAGACATCTAATCTCATCAAGCCTCATTCCCTTTACCTGTAAAATTGAGATAACATCTACTTCCCAGGGTTGCTGTTAAAGATTAAGTGAGATGCTGCTGGCAACACACTTAGGATACTATTGATACATGGTACATAGTAAAGCACCAAGCAATGACAGCAAATATCCTTACTGTGTCAAACACTATGCCATGCAAGGGAATACAAAGACATGATGTTTCCATTCCAAACAGGAAGACAGACTTGCATAAGGATGGCTTTTAAATTATTTACATTTTTTTATTATTAATAAAAAGCAAAAGAACACAACACAATCCAATTCTTAAGGTTACCTTTTTCTTTCGCATCAGGAAATGCTGTGCTATCATTAGTGTTGTAGGAAAATGAGATGCTGTCGATTGAATAAGAAGACGTCTCCTCCTCTGTAAAATTCACAATCCAGGAAAAACCAGATCCAAACTGCACTGCAATTTTGGGACCATTCTGATCATCCCCACAAGAGCTTCCATTGTACTTTGCAGCACCAAGGTCTGAAATGGTTACAGTTTTCTAAAAGAAAAAGAAATCTGGGAGTTAGGCCCAAACAGGCAGCAATGAGCACAAGCATTTCCGAGCAGGGTGCCACTGCAGTTGACTTCACACCCCCCGTGGCCAGCCTGGCCCGTCTGTGCTGACCAGTCTCATATTCTTCAGCTACACACCAGTCCCTCTGGAAAAATCCATGCAAGTCTAAAAGGAAAAGGAAAACCGGCCTAAACTTCTGTTATTAAGTTGATTTTTTAAAAAAAATCAGATTGTAAGCAGGCAGGACCTTAACCAAAAGAAATAAGAAGGCAAAAAGGATTGAGAGGATACCCCGCCCCCCCAAAGGAGACTTTAATAGCAAGCTATTAAAAAAAGGACAAGCTTTGATGTTAGTACATGTTACAAACATTATAGAAGTAGTTAGACCTGAAACACCACACAGTCTTCAGATTATCTGCCCTTAACCAACTCCAAAAAGCCTCTGAAGAACTGATGAATTAAAATATTCATTCCTAAATAAATAAATAAAATAAAAAATATTCATTCCAACACTAAATAGAATACCTTCAAGTGTACATGCTAAAATAGCTCCACAGAATTTACACGTTAAGTCAGTTAACATATGAAATCTTATTTGTATAAATGAATACAAAGGATAAAAAAAGAGTAGAAGTAAATTCCTACTATAAAACTCAAAGAAAAATAAAAATACTTACATTATGTTTGTCTGTGGTCTCATAGCGTATTGTGAAATTCATCTGCCATTTTGCATAAAGGCAAGTGGCATTTTCTGAATCTGTCAAATTAAGTTCCAATGCATAAGACGAGACAGCTCCTAGATTTATTAAAAAGAGTTAAGATTTTTAAATTGGACTACAAAAACATACATAAAATAAAAACAAGCTCTATCCAGCACTGAAGCTCAACCAGCTCTAAAATGAAACAAAGTATATATATATGGTAACTTGGCGATTATCTTTTGATCGAAATCCTGTTGATAAAGTTAGCAATACCCCTTTCCCAAAAAGTTTACTCAACATAGGATGCTTAGGTAATGGCACAGACTGGTGACATTTGCCTTTTACCTCCTAATAATCTTTTCCACACTCTGTGCCTTGCTAGTTTTGTTTTAGGCAATTATAGTTTACCTGTTAGGACTTTTGTTTTTTAAGGTAAATGAGGTGAAGGGGAAGCGTGGGAAGGGTGTTAAACTCCTGCTTTTCTCAAACCAGCTGGTGGAACTTTCTCTACATAAATAATGATAGATCTGATTTCTGTGGTCTTGCTGCTTTAAATCCCGTCACAAGCTATGTGACCTATGACACTTAGAAGTCTTGGCAAACTATTTTATTCCAATGTGAAAAAATGATGATGTGGGCCAGGGCTAAGCGTGTGTACCACATGACCAACAGTACTGCAAAGGTTGTTAGATCCATAAGCAAAAGGTTAATTTTTATAAATGCAGCGTTCATCATTTTTGTTTCATAATAAAATCCAATTGACTAGAAAGCCTAATTAATCTTTTGACATGGGACTTCCCTGGTGGCGCAGTGGTTCAGAAATCCACCTGCCAATGCAGGGGACATGGGTTTGAGCCCTGGTCCAGGAAGATCCCACATGCCGCGGAGCAACTAAGCCCGTGCGCCACAACTACTGAGCCTGTGCTCTAGAGCCCGCGAGCCACAACTACTGAGCCCGTGCTCCGCAGCAAGAGAAGCCACTGCAATAAGAAGCCCGTGCACCACAACGAAGAGTAGCCCCCTCTCGCCGCAACTAGAGAAAGCCTGCGCGCAGCAACGAAGACTCAACACAGCCAAAACTAATAAATAAATAAATAAATAAATAAATTTTTTTAAATTAATTTTATTTATTTTTGGCTGTGTTGGGTCTTCGTTGCTGTGCGAGGGCTTTCTCTAGTTGCGGCAAGCAGGGGCCACTCTTCATTGCAGTGCGCGGGCCTCTCACTATCGCGGCCTCTCTTGTTGTGGAGCACAGGCTCCAGACGCGCAGGCTCAGTAGTTGTGGCTCACGGGCCCAGCTGCTCCGCGGCATGTGGGATCTTCCCAGACCAGGGCTCGAACCCGTGTCCCCTGCATTGGCAGGCAGATTCTCAACCACTGTGCCACCAGGGAAGCCCAAATAAATAAATAAATTTATTTTTAAAAAAATCTTTTGACATGGACTTAAAGTTGCTTCCTACATTCTCAACCTGCTACCTCTCTTTTAGCAGAGAAACCTTTCAGGGACAGAAAAGCCTTGGGACTTTTCAGCTAACTTGACTCTGATCTTCTACAATAGGTTAAACATGGGGACATAACCTATTACATTGAAGAGCCCAAGAACTCAAAATACGATACGCCAGCAAACTCAGCAACAGCAGAAATGATGGGCCATCATCTAAGGATTTTCTTCACTGTCTCACGCATATACCCAAGGGGTGAGCTGTTTCCTGTTAAGATAGCTGCATAGCCTTGAATGATACCTGAGCACACCTGCGTCACCTACAAGTGGGGACACGCTCTAGACTACAGAGAATAAAGTCCTAAGAGGAATACCAAGAAGGCGTGCCTCAGCAACAGCTTTCAAGCTGTACACAAAGCTCTCGTCATGCTCTGCATGCTCTGGAGACCGGGCTGCCTCGCCAAGCCTGAATCTGATATGCTAAAGCTTGTGGTTGCTGACAATGCCTAAATGTATCGGCTAAGGCTCCAATAAGACCTTGTGAGGCCCAAGTAGGTTTTACAGGCTTTCTTTTCTCAGAACAATCTGGAATGGAGCTGGCATCATTGATCCAAGGCTACCCTGCAGTGGTGTTGAGAACTGCAGCTTAGAATTCTTCTAATCACCTGGAGGCCTGCTTTCCATACACAGTCTCTCTTGGTCTTGTTTAAAGTCCCTCGTTTTAACATATTCTCTTTGTGAATATTCAAAGCATTCAAAACTATCAGAAACAACCAAGAAAAGCCTGGCATGTATTAATCATTTTCTTTCCAAAGATATTAGAGTAACAGACAAAACAGTGTAAAACAATGATTAGTATCAACATGTGCTGGGGTGGAGAACTCCGCCCTATGGAGTAGAAGGCACAGGTTGTGGTTCACATTTGCCACTACATTAATATCAAAACAGCCTACTTGCCAACCCATAAATGAGAACTGAGAAATGCCCCGAGGGTCCAAAACATTCTGTTCTCATGCCTTCATAGCCCTTCTCGCTGTGAGAGCTATGCCTTCACAGGGCTTCCTTGGCATACCGGTCTACATCTCCAACTGCACAGGGGCCACTTTTACTCAATGCCTATCACCTCAAACTCAACAATTCCACAATGAAAATCTACTCTTCGACTTCCTCCAAACGGAGCCCGCCTTCTCAGCCTCACTGGCTCGAAAGGAAAGGCAGGACCTTGTACCGACACTCAGGCTCAAAAGGTTTTGGGAATTAGCTTCTACTTCATTCTCTTCGTTAAGTCCTATTGATTTTTTTCCCTTCAAATTCCCTCTGAAATCCAATCCTTTGCCTTTTATTTCTATTCCAACTCCACCACCACACCCCTAACTTGCTACAGATACCTCCTAGCTACCCCTAGAACTGCTGTCAGATTAATGGTCCTTAAATACCTCTTCCTGGGGCTTCCTTGGTGGCACAGTGGTTAAGAATCCACCTGCCAGTGCAGGGGACACAGGTTCAAGCCCTGGTCCAGGAAGATCTCACATGCTGTGGAGCAACTAAGCCCGTGCACCACAACTACTGAGCCTGTGCTCTAGGGCCCGTGAGCCACAACTACTGAGCCCGTGCGCCGCAACTACTGAAGCCCGCGTGCCTAGAGCCCGTGCTCCACAACAAGAGAAGCCACTGCAATGAGGAGCTCACGCACCGCAACGAAGGGTAGCCCCCGCTCGCCACAACTAGAGAAAGCCCACGCGCAGCAACAAAGACCCAACACAGCCAAAAATAAAAATAAATAAAATAAATAAATTAAAAAAAAAAAAAGAATCCACCTGCCAATGCAGGGGACAGGGGTTCGAGCCCTGGTCCGGGAAGATCCCACATGCCGCGGAGCAACTAAGCCCATGCGCCACAACTACTGAGATCTGCGTGCCTGGAGCCTGTGCTCCACAACAAGAGAGGCCACTGCAATGAGTAGCCTGCGCACCATAACAAACCGCAACTAGAGAAAGCCCGTGCATAGCAACGAAGACCCAACACAGCCAAAAATAAATATAATAAAAACTTTTTTTTAAATTAAAAATTAAAATTAAATACCTCTTCTCTCAGGATACTTTCTTGATCAAAACCTTTTACTGGCTCCAAAATTCCCACATTAAATTTAAATTCCTCTGCCTGACTTTCAAAGTAATCTTTAATCTTGTCCCACCCTATTCCTTCAACTTCTCTCAAGCCATGTTCCCAGAACACACCCTTTAATTTGCCTGAACTTGTTCCCCTGGACCCATTCGCCATGCTCTAGTCAACCTCCCAGGCTTCTACTGCTCCTAACATTTGAAATCTACTTGTTCACCTCAGGAGGGATTTCACTCTTTCTCCCTGTCCCAATATCTGAAACACCCGCCACCCTGCCTTTTTGTTACAATTTCTGGCAAATATCCCCACCCACTACAACAGCTGAAAATGTTAGATACTTGCTTTCCCAGCCTCCCTTGTGGTAAGGATGGCACTTACTTATACTAGGCTCCATCCAGCAAAGGCATCCACCCCAGATTCTGAATAAGAGGGCGGTGAAATGCAGCCAAGAAGGGAACTATCACACTCAGATGGAAGTAGCTACAGCAGGATCAGGGTCCCAGGCAACAAGGCCAGAACAGCTAGTGGCAGTGGCCAGCAGTGCAAGCCGCAGGTTAAAGCTTGGCGATGGCAGTGCAGTTCAGTGGCATGAGTTGGGGTACTGAACTAGGCTTTGGGGTATATAGTCAAGAGCTCCAGTAATTCTGAGTTACCTAATGAACATATTTTTATAAAGTAAAAATTTACTGATGTGTTACACACAGAAAAGTACACAGCATACATTCGGAAGGGATTTAAAGTGCACAAAGTATACAGCTCAAAGAATTTTCACAAACTGAACCCGCTTGTGTCAGGAAACATTGTGTCAGGAACATTCCAAGTACTCTTCAAAGTCCCCCTGTTCCCCCTTCCAGTTACGATTTCCCTCCTAAGGGCGGCCGCCATCCTGTCTTCTAACAGTACAGTTTACTTTTGCCTGTTTTTCAACTTGATGTAAATGAAATCATTCACTATGCTCTCTTTTGTATCTGGCTTCTTTCACTCAATATTATGTCTGTGAGATTCACCCATGCTGTTGTGTGTAACTGCAGTTTGTCATTTCTCTCTGTGTATAGCCTTCTTTCACTGCTTGTCTATGCTACTGCTGATGGGCATTTGGATAGTTTCCAGTTTGGTTCTATTACAAATGGACACATCGGTGAACACAGGTGAACACAGGAGTATGTGTATCTATTAGGTATGTGTCTAGGAATGAAATTGCAGGGTCAAAGGGTATGCACATGTCCCAATATCTTTTTAATAAATTCCTTTTCTGCTTAAAAAAAAAACAATGAGATTTTATTTCTGTTGCTTACAATTAAGAACCCAGACTGATAGGCTGTCCACTTTTCAGCAGCCATTTTCTCCATAAAGATTTCCTTGACTACAAAAGCCCTCAAGGAGCAGTCATAGTGCATAGCCCCACACTTGAGTGTATTTTACACTATCATGAATTATTCATTTATTTTATGCCTGTAAATCCTGTCTCCCCTACTGTCATAAGCTCCAAAACAACAGTTTTCAACTGTTACTTCGCAACAAACTGATGTGCCATGGTAAATTACAGTATACAGCAAGTAATTTGTTAACTAATAAAAAAGTAACAAAGTCCATGAATGAATGATATACATGGGTAGATTCAAGATTCCCTTTTGATAAGGTCTCTGCCACTCATTTGAATTTCAATATGCTCCCTTAAACAGATGATCTTATCTATGCCACAGCCCATAGGAGTGTGTCTTTTATATGAATGTCATCCATCACAAATGTCATGGTGGGGGAGACCATGTTTATTACTTCCCTCTATCTCCTATCATTCCTAGTAGTGCTGAATACATATTAGATTCTCAATAAATACTGATTGATTAGATCAAGGTGAAAATACCATGCAATAACGACCCAGAACACAGCTTAATCTAATTACAGGAAGAGCCTTTAGCTCTTCCAAATCATGAACCCAACCTATCAGGCTTCTGGATACTCCCTCAACCCCCATGTCCATTTTTTGCAATAAATTTTGACATGAATTTCAAGCTAGGAATAATCCTTCTCCCAGAAATTAAGTTTATGGTTGAAACATTTACACTTTGGTAAAAAAATCTCCAGCAAGCCATTTTCATCCATATTGAAGTGTTTGATTTTCGAATAGCCAAACCATTTTTGTCTAAAAGGCTTTATGACATTAAAAAACCACAGCTGAATATATCCTAGAGTGTGTAATTATAGAGCTGACAGTTTATTCTCCAAAGAGAAGAAAAAGGCAAAATCAACTTTCTCAAATTCAAATATCCTCTTAATCTTGTTTCCAAAGAGATCATTTATAGGTTCTTTTAGAACTCAGAACAAACTCTGTTCTCCAAGCATGGCACGCTGCAAAAAGTGGCTGGGTTTTTATAAGTCTATTTGACCCAAAGTGTAGTTGAAAAATATACATTTGTAAACAATATGGGGGTGGGGTGGGAACATAATACTAGTGGTAAAACAAAACCAATAAAAAACAAACAATGATCTAAGAGGCAATATAATGGGACGATTAAGAGTCCCATCACTGGCACTGAAGAGCTAGAATTCAAATCAGGCAGTCCAATTTACTAGCTGTGAGACTCTGGGCAAGTTAACCTTGCTAAGAATTGTAGTGTGTACTTCTCCAATACATTCTTCGAAAGCATGAAAGCCCTTCAGAGCTAAGAGAACTCTGCCAAGCAAGTTAGAGATTCCAGCTTAAAAGTTTCCCTTCTAGTAAACACAGCACCTAAAGGGATCCTTCCCAAATTTTAGGTATGTCTACTTTCATCATAGTTATGGACTCTTGTCCTCAAACTCATCAATTCAGAATGAGGTTGAGCAAAGGGTCTTAAAAACAAAAAACAAAACAAGCCAAAAAAAAAATCAGGACATAGGCAACAATATCTATTTACTCTTTCTTTTCAACTCATAGGTCTGTTAAGTCAAATTGACTGTTCCTCAATTCCTAATATAAGTACAATTACCGCTTCGGTTTCTGATACTCTGGATTTCTGGTAAATCTCTTAAAAAATAAAAGTAATAATAGATTTTAAGCTATGAAATAATTTTTTTAAGGTCAGAGAGTGGGTAAGGAAATAAGACTCAACACCATTCAACTAATGGAAAGGGCTTATTGCTGAGTGCTGTTTGGCAGACCTCCAGAATTCTTTTGCAATGCACAGCAGGATACCAACAAGTACTTATAAAGTACACTTTTGGATCTGATGGGATTTCTGATCATTTTAATCTGAAATTATGATTGAAATGCTTTTGTCACTATAGGAGGAAGAGCAGTCTTCCTGCACCATGGAGCACCGAAGTCAGCTATAATGCTGTGAAATAATCCTTGATCACAAATTCCACTCGATGATATAGGGGAAGAAAGCTGCACTCATGGGGAATATGTGAATATCTATAAATCCTATCAGGTGTGATAACCAATGACTAATGGATGAATAATAAGCCTGTCCTTTCAAGTATCTTTATTAAAGCTAGAATAATTTCAGCAAAATCTTGAAATCAAAGTTATCAGTGGTAAGGCTACAGAAAAATCTCAATGCTTACTTTCTTGCTTTTTGATCACCTCCAAAAGAGAGAGATTGGTTCTTTGTGGAAACCTTATTCTCCTTTTCACCTAGGACTTCCTAGCTCCCCAGGTGAACCTCCACTACTATGTAGGTGTATGTGAAGGGGTACAGGTAAGATACTAGCATTATTGTATGGGATTATAGTTTAATAAGTTACTATCTGTACTGCTTAGCACTGATCTTGAAGTTCTCCAACGGAAAACACACACAAAATATCTTGCAAGACCTAATTTAAGGTTCACAGAAGAAAAAGGAGACCGAGTTGGTCTAGTTCACCGTTATATCCCCAGTGCCCACCAATGAAGACCCTCAACAAAAATTTACTGAGAGGTAACCATGTGCCACCTGGCCCTGTGCTAGGGAGGCAATGGGAAGTAACAGTACAGAAGACAGTCTCCAGTCTCAGAGACTAAGACCACAGGGGAGACTTGACTATTACTGGGGGAAAAAGAGAGTGGGAAATAGGCTAGCCTAATAACCTAAGAGTTTGGGAAAGACAAGATTTACTCCTATTCCTCCAAATAAGTCACCTGGCTGGCCTCCTTCCAACACTCAGGTCTCTGCTCAAATGTCACCCAACAATGAAGGCCTTCTGACCACAAAATGTCAAGGAGGGTCAACCCCACCACCCACTGCCTATCGTCTGCTCTTCTTCCTCATTACCTGCCTCATTTTCTTCACACTGCTTATCACTGAAATTCTATTATTTACCTTTTGGGCTGTCTTCCCCCACTAAAATGTAAGCTCCATGAGAGCAGGAACCTGATCTGTCTTCTCCATTGCTCTATCTATCCCTTTCACCTAGTGGCTGGTACACAAAAGTCATTCCTTAAACAACTGTGGAAAGGCGGGACTCCGACCAGTGAAGTACACACTCAGGACACTTATATCAGGTTTTTTCCCACCCAGAAAAGCCTCAACCCTATAAAAACCAGATGTCAGACTAGTTACAGGAATCAATAACCACAGAAATCTGAAATCTATGATGTCACAAAGGGAACATAAGCAGTGATGCTAGGAAAAGTTTTTCATCCACTACTCTCTTTGTAATGCCTCTATACAGCTTTTCTTCATAAAGTTCTCTAGTCAGTTATAATTCATTCAAATAAATACCAGCATAGCATAATCTCTGTGAAAAAGACCAATACATAGGCTCTGAGAATTCTTTTCTATATTTACTCTAGAGCAACTATTTTTAAAAGCTACCTGCTGCAGCTGGGATAGTGTTACAAAGTTACAAAGTGAAAACGGCCCAGCTGGAAGCTAATGAGACCATAAATTCAGGAACAGATCCTCCCTTCGTTGGTACCCTCTGCAGTAGTCAGGAACAGCATGAAATTCATAGCAGGTACTTTACAAATATTTATTGACTTTTCAAAAAACTATTCTTGGTATCCATTTTGATATATAAAAGTAACATGCAAAACCCACCAAGCAACTGAAGAATTGCTAAATTCTTAAGGAAAAAAAAAAAACACATGGAAGGAGTTTGAGCTCCACATTGAACCAATAGCTGGGAGCAAAAGCAGCTGTAGAGAAAAGGGAGTTTCCATTTCATCCTGGTACCTTTGACAAATCTGACCTACCTACATTATTAACTTTTACTTCTCCAAACCCTGTTCTGAACTTGAAAGTGGAGGGAATCAATCTTGGAAATCTTCCAAGAGAATGAATCTAGTTAGTCCCAATCAATAAATGGCAAACGAGCAGATGAGCTGATGGGTTCTTTTACGTGCTTCTTTTTGCCTGTTTATTTTCTGCAATGAGCAAGCACTGCTTTTGTAAAAACAAAACAAAAAAAACCTTTCATTAAAAAAAAAATTTAATGACATGAAAGCCAACAAGACAATGATTATTTTTTTTCACTTTCTCTAAACAATAACAGTGTTGTTTGTGCAGATCCAATTGGCAGTGAACTACTGATTACCAGATGCCTTGGTCAGATGTATTCTAGTCACTCATAAGGTGCTTTTCGTTGTAAACAATCCTCTCTTAGGGTCGCTTGGCCCTCAGTGAGTACTTCACAGGGGAGTTAAGGCTTCGAACTGTGTTTGAGCAAAGCCTCTGTGGCCCACTTTCAAGAAGGGCTACAGAAGAGTTTCCTGCACTATGTGCACAGCTGGACTCTCTTTTGGCATCAGGACCCCTTTACTTTATCCACTGAAGACCTCAAAGAGCTTTGGTTTATGTGAGTTACATCTATTGGTATTTGCTGTACTAGAAATTAAAACTAAGAAGTGAATAAAACACATCAGACCCATGAGAGTGGTGATGTCATCACACATTCATTCTATAGCCTCTGGAAAACTCCACTGTACTGATGAGATGAAAGTGAAAAAGACAAATGTCTTAATATTATTCTAGAAATAGTTTTGATCTGACAGAACCCCCCCTCCCCGGAAAGATCCTTGAGAATCACTAGATTAGATCATCAAGACCCCTTCCAACGCCATGGCTCTGGAGCGAGATTTCTCATCTTTTGGCACTACTGACGTTTTGAGGTGGATAATCCTTTGTCGGGGGTGGGGGAGTGCTGTCCTGTGCATTGTGGGATGTTTAGAAGCACCCCTGGCCTCTTACCACTAGATGCCAAAAGCAATCCCCAATTGTGATAACCAAAAATGTCTCCAGATATTGCCGAATGTCCCCTGGTTGAGAATCCACCATTCCAGGGTGTTGATTTTATTCTACTGAAATGTGAATTACAAAATGTGCACCTCTCACTGCCTTCTCAGGCCCCTAATATATCTACTTTCTCTCTATTCCCATCTGGATCTGTTCCTTCTCTTCTTTTAATAGTTCACAAACAGCAAGAGTCAGTGGTAGCAACAAGCGCAGGATTTATCAGTTCAGGAAAAGGTATTCTGGTCAAAGTTCACCTTTCAGGCATTAAAAGGCCTCAGGGACCCAATGCTTGGGGGTGGGGTGCACATAGCACCATCAGCCAACATTCAGCCAGTCATTCTTAGGACCTGGTAACAACCCAATCCTTAGGAAATTACCTACCCTCCTCCTCCGAAAACGAGGTAATAGGCCAGTTGTGTGAGAGGGAAGAAGAAATGGAGCTTCTGAAGGCAAAGAGGCAGTATACAAGACTCAGATATACCACCCCTCTAAAACCTCAACATCTGGGGACTTTTTTGTCAGGGTCTAGCTGGGAGGAAGTAACAAAACTGGTAAAAAAAAAAAAACCCACGATGTCCTCAGCACCTCCAAGTCAGATATTCACTCCCCACCAAAGTTCCTACTCATCCCTTTTAGTCTCCAGAGGCTGGGTCCAAGTTTTCTCCCCTGGAAACTGCCCCAGCCACCTTAGATCCCTTCCCCATCAAAACTCCAAGTACCAAACTCCAATCCATCATCATTCTTCACCTCTTTAATCACCCTTCCTTCACAGCGTCAAATTCCTACCCCCCGCCACCCAAGCCTCTCACTGCCCCTCAGAATCTACTCGTATCTGTTCCCCCCACTTACCCCAAGCTTTTCTCCACGCAGGCAGTCTCTTCCCTCAGTTTTCTCTCCCGCCCTACAGTTTTCCATCATCTTCAAAACTCTTGCCTGATACTAGGACCAGGACTCTAAATGTCTATGCCACCCCAGATTCTGCACATACCGCCCCCTCCTATGCTCATCACTCCTTAGTATCTCCCCCAAGTTACTCTTTCTAACCCGATGCGCTCCACTCCTCTCTCTTCCCTACCTCCTCCCTCGGCGTCCACCCCCCCTTACTTGCCCAGTTATGGACCCTTCTCCCCTGCCATCCCTCGGTCGGGCCTTCTCTAGGTCATCGCTCGTCACCTCGGGCCAAGCGCCGAGGCCCAGTGTCAGTCGTTCAGCTTCTCAACCCCCTCTCCCCGGACCAGTCTTTCAGGTTGTGGCCTCTGAACTGGGCGCCCCAGGCCCAGGCTCAGGGACTAAGCAGGAGGGCCCGACAACTCACCCAGGACGAGGCAGAGCAGAAGGAGCCCGGAGCCCGGAACCGGGGCGAGGCGGAAGCACACCATGATCCCGCAGAGCAGGCTGCTGCAGCGACAACTGCAGCGACAGCAGAGAAAAGCCTCGCGGAACCGGGGCAAGAGCACCGCTGACCACCGACCACAACGCTGCAAAACCCAGGACTCGGCGCTTCAGCGCCGGTCATAAGACCAGGGGCGGGACTCTTTCTTGCCTTCACCCAATCACCGCGTTTGAAAGCGGCCGGGGGGGGCGGGGGTGATGCAGGGCCCGGTGGGCGGGGTGACCACGCCCTGGCTTTTTGGTTCACACTCATTCTTACGCTCCTAGGAGATGGGCGCGGACGGCCGTTTCTAAGGCTAAAGAGAAACGAACTTTTTTTTGGGGGGGGGGATAGATAGTAGAGATTATTTCAGTTCCGACTCCTTGAGGAAGGAGAGAATACTTTTGCTGGAGTAAAAATGGTTGCTAGGCATCGCAACGTAATACCTACAAAAATAATACATGATTATTCTCCAAACACTGTTGCCCATGCAGTTCATGTCATTAAAAGGACAAGGGAGCTAGAGGGTGATACAGAGTCACTGAACGCCAGAGCAGGGCTTGGCCTTGAAGTTCACCTAGTTACAACACCCTGTTTTTCAGATGGGGAAACTGAACTCAGAAAGAGGAAGAGTCTTATTTCAAAATAGAAAGAAAGAAAATGAGGAAGAGAGAAATAAAATAGAAGGACAAAGGGAAAAAAACGAAGATCATCCATATTCCTACTACACAGAGAGACTATTATCTATCTGTCCATCCTTCAGGTTGTTTTTCTTCTGCCTATACACATGTAAATATTCTTGAATTAGAATTCATACTAAACATACTATTTGGTATAGTTGACAATTGGACGGATGAAACCTAAAATATTCAACAAACGAAAGCATTCAAAAACTATAAAAATCTCAAGTTGGGATAAAGCACTGATTCTCAAATAGTAGTTTCCAAAAGAATTATCTGGGGATTTTTAATAACATATTGAATCCTCAACCTCATTCCCCAGAGATTCTGAAACAGTAGATCTTTGGCAGTCCTAGGAATCTGTTTTTATTTTTTTAACAGGAACCCCAAGTAATTCTGATTCCTATGGTCCCCAGACTACATTTTGAGCAACACTAAAATAGAGCTTCAAAATCATCTACTCCAGGAGATCTTAATCTGGTTCCAATGGATGAACTTGGGGTCGGGGGGTGTCTGTGAATCCCCAAAAATTACATGCAAGATTTCTGTATGTGTATTTTTCTGGGGAAGTTTATAGCTTTTACTGGTTCTTAAGTGGGACCTGTGACTCCTCACCCGAACACCTGCCCCTGCTCAAATATTAAGATCTACCCTCCACTGTCCTTTGCTTTAATGTGATTAATTCCTGAAAGTGAGAACACTTAGCAATGAATGTGTTCTGTCATGGGTGAAACTGAGTCATGAGCAAGTGACTTCCTCTAAGAGGGACTGACATACACTACAGTATTAGGCACTGCCTTTAGCAAAACAAGGTCATTTGACTGCCCCACCATCAATAAGGCTAGGCAGCAGCTATGTCCTGAAGAACCCACAATTGAGTTCAGCACTCAGAAGTTGCCCCGCCCCCCAATTCTTAATGAAGCGACTCTCTCCCTTCTCCCTCAGCTGTAAACTGCCTACCTTTAATGTTCAGTGAAACTCTAAGTTCCAGAAGAAGAGACAAAAGAGCATGGTGGAAAGAACATTGGATGGGCAGTCAGAAGAGTTGGGTATGAGATACCACTTACTGGCAGCATGACCTTGGGCAAGTCACTTCATCTCTTTGAGCTTCTATATCTTTATCCAAAAATAACATAGTGTGACTAGAGCTGTTTCTCAATCCTGGCTGCACATTGGGATCACTTGTAGGGCTTAAAAACTAGAGATGCCCCTTGGTCCCGCCCCTTGAGATTCTGATTCAGTTGATATGGAGTGGGGCCTGGGCATTGTGTTTTTCTCAAAACTCCCCAAGGCAATATTAATGGGCCAGACATGATCTCTCTAAGGTAGCCCCAGCTTTACAATTGTAGGATTCTATGAGAGTAAATGCTCACTTGTTTAAAATATAAGAAAACAAAGTGTCCCAATGAGTCAAACATCCCGTTTAACAAATTGTTGTCCTGAACTTCTTGCAGATGTCATCAAATGAAAACATGGAACACAGAGAGATATCAGCGGCCTTACAAGCTAAATCCACCGCCATCACCACCTTTTCCCCTGACAAAAACAAATGCTCGTTCCTTGACTGGGACAGCCTCCTTCAGGAGACAGAACAATGTTTTTGGGGTGGTGAGTAAAGGTTGGGTTATTTTGTCAGAAGAAACAAGCCAAAAATTCTCAAACTTTTGTTTGGTCTGAGTGTCCATACTTGCAGTTGTTTAATGTCCCCTCCTCCAACACTGAGAGAACTACTCCCTTTTTTGTGCACTGTCTCCCATCACCCCCACCCAGTTGAAGGAACTTGACCAGAGCTCTTCTGCAGGAGAGGCAGATCCGTATGTGGGACTAGGGTCCATGGTTTGAGGAACTTTGTGAGATCCCCTGGGATCTGAGCTTCACATCTGTGGACTTGATTATTGATACTGCTGTAAACAGAGCGCTTTTACGTGCACTTCCTCTCCTACCGGACCTCGTACCTCCCCCCAGGGCAAAACTCCTCAGTACTCCACCACCGTAGGTAGATTCTGACTCTTTGGAGCAGCTCTGAGAGCTCATGACTTTTTAGCCAGGGAGCAGGGAATCACTGGCAAACACTGCCCTAAATGTGAACACACTGAGTGGTGGCAGAAATAATGACCCTCTCAGAGTTGGTAAATGAGAAAACAATGAGATGTGTGGGTCTGAGGGAGGAAATGAACAAAAAGATACAGATTTAGAATGGAAAAAATGACAAATGCTTATTAAATAAATGAGCGACCCTGAGGTACTGGTGCCATCTACCTGCCATCTGCTGAATGAAGAAAAACCCACTGTCTAAAAGTTGGGAGTTCTGTTTTATTCAGGGAGTTTACTGAGCACTGTAGCCCGCACCCGAGACAGCCTCTCAGAGAGCTCTGCGGAACTGTTCCAAAGAGGCAAGGGAGGAGCCGCGATATAGAGGAGTTTTTTGCTGGAAAAAAAAAATGTTGTCGAACATCAAAAATTACTGCTAATCACAAAAATACCAGACATCTCAAGTTAATGATTTTAGTGCTTTTCTCTGTATGGGAAGATGCAAGAATCTGGGCTCATTGCAATTATTCCTTAGATATGCATCTTCCTTATCTAGGGCCAGTATCCTGTTTTCCTCCATCCTGAATGCCCCTGGGGCGCGCTGTCGGGGGTGGCTGCCGCAGCTGCTGGCTTGGTGGCAGGCGACATTCTTTGTTTACTGAAATGACAGGCGACATTTTTTTCTCCCCACATCATGCAATTATTTTATTTGCATTCTTTCTCTGCCATTTTTCCTTTCCCTACCCATCTTTTTTTAGTTTCTCCTACACTCCTTTTTCCTTTCCCCTCTGGCATGGCCCCCTTTTCTGGGTAAGCCTCCAAACTGTGACTGTATGGTCATCACTCAGCCCCAACAGAAAGGTCACAGTGGGCTCAAAGGGCTGCCAGCCTCGAGCTAGAGTGCGCTGGGTGGGTGGAAACAGGCCATTGGAGTTATTTGTTTCCCCCAGCAGGATTCTTCTCGACCTGTCCCCCAAAGATCTGGTCTAACCTGCTAATGATTCTCAACTTGCAGCATGCATCACAATCACCAAAAAGGCTTCTGAAAACACAGATTACTGGGCCCTACTGTGGAGTTTGAGCCAGTCTGGGGTGGGGCACAAGAATCTGCATTTCTGGCAACTTCCCAGGTGATCGTGATGTTGCCATTCTGGAAACCACACTCTGAGTAAAGAGGCCCCAAACCGAGGTCACCTGTCCTCTGGGGAATGGGGTTAAGAGGTGGGGGAGAAGAGACTTTCATTAACTTCTCCAGTATTTCAATTTTTACAGCAATCAGATTTTTTTTGTAATAATGGTTTTTAAATTAATGAGTGCAAATCATTTTAAAAAATCAAATAATTTTTTAAAGTATGAAATCTAAAGGAAACACACTTTCTAAAAAAAATTTTTTTAACATCTTTATTGTAGTATAATTGCTTTACAATGATGTGTTAGTTTCTGCTTTATAACAAAGTGAATCAGCTATACATATACATACATCCCCATATCTCCTCCCTCTTGCGTCTCCCTCCTACCCTCCCTATCCCACCCCTCTAGGTGGTCACAAAGCACCAGGCTGATCTCCCTGTGCTATGTGGCTGCTTCCCACTAGCTCCTGGACTCCAGTCCCACTCCTCAAAGTAATAACTGGTAACAATCTCTTTTTCTCAACTCTCGGGAAAAAATTATGCATGTACCTGCATATATATTTACATTTTTTAAATTAGATAAATATGAGCATGCTGTACATATTGTTTAGCGACTTGCTTTTCTCACTTAGTGGCATATCTTGAGGATGGTCTTTAAAAGTCGTATAGCTTTGCCTCATTCTTCTAAATAGCTTTCATTGTGTAGCTGTACCATAATTTATATTTATTTATTTAATTTTGGCTGTGTTGGGTTTTTGTTGCTGCACGCGGGCTTTCTCTAGTTGCGGTGAGCGGGGGCTACTCTTCATTGTGGTGCGCGGGCTTCTCATTGCGGTGGCTCCTCTTTGTTGTGGTGCATGGGCTCTACGTGCACAGGCTTCAGTAGTTGTGGCACGCAGGCTCAGTAGTTGTGGCTCGTGGGCTCTAGAGCGCAGGCTCAGTAGTTGTGGCCCACGGGCTTAGTTGCTCTGCGGCATGTGGGATCTTCCCAGACCAGGGCTCGAACCCATGTCCCCTGCATTGGCAGGCGTATTCTTAACCACTGCGCCACCAGGGAAGTCCCCGTACCATGATTTATAAAACGCAAATATTCTTAAACCCCTCTTCCCCAAACAAACCCCTAGATCTGTCTGCAGCATCACCCTGTGGTTAACATAGGAATTGCATCACATAGCAACACCATTAATAATAAGGGAATTTTAATAAATTACTTAGACTTATGTCACTGTTTTGAAAAGTGGAAACTTGCCACAAGGTAAGCACCGCTGGTGTGGCCGGAGCAGAGTGAGGTCCAGCCATTGTGATGCTGAAGTGGA
Source organism: Balaenoptera physalus (assembly GCF_965194825.1). Classification (NCBI taxonomy): domain Eukaryota; kingdom Metazoa; phylum Chordata; class Mammalia; order Artiodactyla; family Balaenopteridae; genus Balaenoptera; species Balaenoptera physalus. The sequence goes on from NC_138903.1 coordinate 105,761,032, forward strand.
TTTTTGGAACCCATTCAGCCATCTGATTATCATGCAACATTAGGAAGGTCATTCCATGCTCTGTGTGCATCTGATATTCCTCGCCACACACCCCCCTCCCAACTTGGAGGAGAAGGGACATACTCAGCTGATGGAAGGAAGTTACTTCTTAGAAGAGGGACAACTTTAAACACTAGTTGGTCTCGTGTGTGTGTGTGTGTGTGTGTGTGTGTGTGTTTCACTTTAATCATTTAAAGAGGGGTGGTATAGTGCAGTAGTTGAGAGCGGGGCTCTGGCATTGTACTGCCTCAATTTGACTCCTGCCTCTACTACTTACTAATTGTGTGACCTCTGGGCCTCAGTTTCCTCATCCATAAAATGGAGATAATAATAGTAGTATCTATGATGTAGGATTATGACAAGGATTGAATGAGGTACGTGAAAAACCCTGACAAGTAGTAAGCACTTGACAAACATTCCTGTTACTGTTATTAGTCGTAGTAATTGTAGTGTTCCCTTCTCTCTGCCAGTGTCATAGACCTAATGACTTCTCACTGGTGCTCACTGATTAAGGAAGGACCATTGCTATCCTTCATATTTTAAAATTTTTTTTATATAAATGCATACATGTCCAATGAAGAACGCTTGTAAAACACTGCTAAACACCAAGAGGAAGATTAAAATAACCTGTGGCCCTACTTCCGCCTAGAACATCCCTTCTCCTCCCACCTCCTCCAACACCAGGCTGGCTTCTGCTTCTCCTTCAGGTGACATGACTCTCTCCCAAGAAATCTTCTTTAACCAGTCAAGGCTGAGTTAAGGGGGTTTCACCAACGTGCTCCCCTAAAGCTCTGGACTTCCCTCATCATGGCGTTCAGCACACTGTAATTGTCTGTTCACTGGCCCAGACCCCACCGGAGTCTGTGAGCTTCTTTAGGGCAGAGGACATGGCCATTTTTTGTTTAATTTATTTTTTTTATTGAAATATAGTTGATTTACAATGTTGCAATAATTTCTGCTGTACAGCAAGTGGGACATGGCCATTCTTTTCACCTATCTATGCTCATAGTAAGCGCTTAGTAAATGCTTATCAAATTCACGAATGAATGGCAGGTCTAAGAATAGGTTCTCGCTTTTGGAGATCATATGGCCTAAGTGCTGAGCTGGCGGAATGGTCTCCCCAGCAGAATATTTCCCAAGTTTTTTCCATCTGTGTCACATCAGGGAAAGTGGCAAGGTACATGCCTTCTTTCCACTAGACCAGCCAGCTGACCAAGGACAAACTGCTAACTTCCGCTTCTACCACTTTCTCACTTTCTCTTTGCCCATATGTCTCGCTTTGTTGCACTCTCTCTTTCTTTCTTTCTGTCTCTCTCTCTCTCTGTCTCTCTGTCTCTCTCTCTCTCTCACACACACACACACACACACACACACACACACACACACACACACACCCCTCCCTTAGCTCTTCACTGGAATCTCCACATTCTCTTTCAACTGAATAGATTATGAAGGAGAGGGATCCCAGTACATTAGGACCCACAGAACTGTGAGACTGTGTGTTGCTTAGGCAATAATGTCATATCATTCCCTTCCTTTGCAGTTGGGGTTTGGAGGAGAGGGCTCAGAGTTAGAGATTCTTACCTCCCCCCTTTATGACCCTGTTGATGGTGACAATAACCTGAGGCTTCAAGTGTAACTGAGAAGGCTGCTGCCAGCTCTTTGGAGTAAGATGGCAGCCACTTACTGCAGGCTCCTGATAGGGAATGACAGACGTTTAAAATCAGAAGAGCTCTTGTCTGCTTCAACCCCTTCATTTTGCCCGGGGAGGTCAAGTTACTCGGCCAAGTAGGCAGCAGAGCTGGGAATAGAACTCTCACCTCTGTATTTCTTGCCTAGTGCTCTATTCTCAGTTAGCTCAGACCCTGTGCTCTAATAAAAGTCCCCCTTCATTAAAGTTTCATGTCATTGAGAAAGGCCAGGAAAACACTGAGAGCCCTGTTCAGTTCCGGAATTTGTTACATGGAGACCTTAGCACTCTTATGAATTGAAATGTGTAAGTTTCCTAGCAACTTCACTCTTCCAGATGTTATTTATTCCCTTTTCCGGCTGACTGTTCATGGAAGTCCTTGTTGGCTTTACAATGGGCTTTGAGGAAGACAGTCCATCTGGCCAACTCCTTCATTAGGGATGTAATAGGAGGCACGAACAATAAGTACACTTCTCTTGATTCCATCCCTTTCCTTCCATCCATGTTTCCCCACCCTTTCTCCCCAGACACAGTGATTTCTGAGAGCCAGGGTGGCTTCCAGGGTAGACACAGCCACCTGAAGACCTGTGAAACCAGGATTCAGACACCAACCTTCCTGCCGCATCCAGCACAGGGCTCGCACCTAACACTCACTCACGCTCCTCAGCATAAAACCCAGGAAAGCTGGTTTCTGGGCCCAGTTTGGCCACTACTCGCTCCGTGGCCTGTTCAGGTCACTTAATCTCTTTAGCCACTTAATCACAATTTCCTCTACTGTCTAAGGGTTCGGACAACAGCAGTGTTTCTCAAAGTGTGTTCCAGGGAGTCCATGGGCTCAGAGGAGGTATCTCAGAGCAGGTGGGCAGGACGTCCTGACTTTCACTCCACACCAACAAGAATGGCTCCAGTTTTCTCTGTTTTATGTATTTTTTTAATTACTGCTAGATCTTTACTTATTTATTTATTTTTATTTTTGGCTGCATTGGGTCTTCGTTGCTGCGCACAGGCTTTCCCTAGTTGCGGCGAGTGGGGGCTACTCTTCATTGCAGTGCACGGGCTTCTCATTGCGGTGGCTTCTCTTGCTGCGGAGCACGGGCTCTAGGCGTGCAAGCTTCAGTAGTTGTGGCACGTGGGCTCAGTAGTTGTGGCGCACGTGCTTAGTTGCTCCGGCATGTGGGATCTTCCCAGACCAGGGCTTGAACCCGTGTCCCCTGCATTGGCAGGTGGATTCTTAACCACCACACCACCAGGGAAGTCCCCAGTTTTCTCTGTTTTAGATCATGGGTTTTTGTGGGAAATTTTGCTTGAACAAAGGGCTCTGTGGCTAAAAAAAACTGCAAGAAACTTTGCACTAGAAAATCGCCATGGTCACTTTCAGCTGTAACAGTCTAAAATCCTAGCTTCTTTCTGGGTTTCCAAGATAGGCCTGTCTGATAATGAAGGATTCTGGTATCTTTTGTTCTAAAAAGAGCAGCTAAAATGAGAAGACTTGAAGAGCACATCCATGGCAGACCTCTAGGGTCACCTCTAAGCTGGTGACACCAAAAAAATAGTAATAGCTACACGTGTCATATATGCCAGGGATTGTTGTAAGCCTTTCACATGTAATTCTCACAACGACTCTATAAAGTAGGCATTATTGTCTCTGTTTTACAGATGAGGAAACAGAAGCAGAGAAAGGTTAAATAACCTGCCTGTCTTTGTCAGCTCGGGCTGCTATAACAAATTACCGTAGACTGGGTGGCGTAAGCAACAAATATTTATTTCTCATAATTCTGGAGGCTGGGAAGTCCAAGATCAAGGTGCTGGCAGATTCAGTGCCTGGTGAGAGCCAGAGCTGGTTGACAGACAGCTACCTTCTTTCTGTGTCCCCACATGGTGGAGACATCATCTCTCTCATGTTTCTTCTCATAAGGGCACTAATCCACCCTCATGACCTAATTACCTCCCCATAGGCCCCACCTCCAAACATCATTATGTTGGGCATTAGGGCTTCAACATATGAATTTAGGGGGGACACAAACATTTAATCATAGCACTGCCCATGGTCACATGTCTATTAAGTGCAAACCCTGGCAGTCTAGCTCCAGTGTCCATGTTCCTAACCATTACTCTGGTTGTACAAAGTCTCTAGCACCAGGTGCTGTTTCTAATCTCTGAAAATCCATCTGCCCATTGGACATACCCACTCAAACAGCTCATTGTCACCTCAAACTTAATTTCTCCTAAACCAAACTCATCATTTCTCTTGTTCCCCAAGCCGGGTGTCCCTTCCCATTTCCTTTGTCCTCATAAAGATTTCTAGACTTTCTTTTTAATGTCTTGACATTATCTTTAATCCAGCTCCTCCATACCCCAAACTAGCCACTCACCAAATTCTGTTGATGTTTCTTTTACTATTTCTCTTGAATCTATCCTTAGCACTCTATTCCCACCCTAGACCAGGCCGTCATTGTCTAGCTGCTCTCCTTGACTCTAATCCTTCTTACACACCAATGTCACATTGATCTCTCTCAGATATTGCTCTTACCACATCCTCTTACTAATCAAAACCCTTCACTAGCGGGAGCTTCTGGGAGAGATTTTTCCTCTCACAAAAAGAGATGAATTGGAAAAACACTCCAACAACCTCTTGCTTGAGGTACTAGAATTAGGATGTGATGTTTGGTGCTGTGGCAGCTATCTTGGAACCATGAGGGGAGACATCACTGTTGCACCGAGGATGTCAGAGCAAAAAGACAAAAATGTTGATGATATGGTTGAGTTGCTACACAAACCCTGGGACTGCCCACCTCGCAACTTCTTGTTAAGTGGGATAATAAAAGTCCATATAACCTTAAGTCACTGTTAGTTGGGGAACTTTGTTGCTTGCATTTGAAGTCATCAGAACTAATATCCTTCATCCATGAAGCTGTCCATTTGTTCCACCAACAATTCAAATCCTGAAATGCTTTCAAGATGCAGTTCAAACCCTCCTTCTCTGCTGAGCTTCTAGCATTTAACATGTGTCCTACAGTTCGGTACTTCATTACAATGAGGTTTTGTATAACTTTTCACTCTAGCTTCTCCGAGGTTCATTTTGACTTTCCAACTAGACTAAGTTCCTTGAGGAGCATGCCTTCTACTAGCATATTTTTCCCCAGCGCTGCCAGCAGTGCTTAACATGGTGCTGCAGTCATCAGCCTTCCTTGTCTGAATAATAATGGTGTCTGTAAACTATTGGAATGTTTAGTGCTGAATAAGAGGCACCTTGTGGCTCTCCTCACAATAAGTTCTTTTTTTACTCCAGCACAAATAATTCAAAGTCCAAAGTAAGCAGGTGACATTTTATGAGCTCAAAGGGTTTTTTTGAGATTTGACAAGTTGTTAAGTATTATTTAACCCCGAAATCTACACTGTGGAACGAAACAGACTCATAGACATAGAGAACAGACTCGTGGTTGCCAAGGGAGAGGGGTGTGGGGGAGGGATGGATGGGGAGTTTGGGATTAGATGATGCAAACTATTATATATAGGATGGATAAACAACAAGGTCTTACTGTATAGCACAGGGAACTATATTCAATATCCTGTGATAAACCATAATGGAAAGGAATATGAAAAAGAAGGTATATATATGTATAACTGAATCATTTTGCTCTACAGTGAAAATTAACACATTGTAAATCAACTATACTTCAATAAAATTAAAGAAAAAGAAAACAGAACTTTAGGTATACAATTTTGTACATAAAATATAGATTTTACCTAAAGATGTGAAAAAAATCTATACTGTGGAACATATAAATCCGTGTTTCTCAGTCAACTATACTTCAAAAAAATCTGTGTTTCTCAATAATGACTGCACAGTAGAATCACCTGAGGAACTTTTTAAAACATACAGATGTCAGGATCCCACTTCCAGAGATTCTGACTTAATGCCAGGTGTGGTCTGTGTGTCAGAGGTTTTAAAAGGTCTCTGCGTGATTCTCGTGTACAGTCAGGGTTCAGACCGACTGCTATAGATCACTGTGGAAGTTCTAAAGCAGGGTTCTTAAACTCTAGTGTCCATAAGAATAACCTGTGCTTTATGTCAAATGATAATTTCTGAGCCTCACTACCACAGAATTTAAGAGTCTGGCTGGGGCCCAGGGATCTGCATTTTTAGAAGATAGCCAGGTGATTCAAATGTATTTGGTCTGTGGGATACATATTGAGAAACTCTATCCTAAATGAAAACATATTTAGAAAAGTCTGTGGTCCATTTACTTGCTTAAAAATATACTTTTGGCAGAAAATTAATCTGTCGCTGTTGTAAGTCAGATATGGGAAAAGCAATTACGGTTCTCTGCTCTAAAGAAAAAAAAAAAGACAACCCAAGATTTGTTCAGTGTTTAATGAATCACACTGAAGGACAATGCTAATTTCCAGTGCGTTAGAAGTGAGTATAAGTATGGAAAAGAAAAAAGAAAATTGTGTTTTAAATGATAGGAACATTTTCCTTAAAATTAAGTGGTCATAAACTTTGCAAATGATCCAAATCTAGGAGATCGAGCTATTTTGATGACTCAGATTCAAATGCATCAAGACTTCTAACAATGTGGAACAGACTGGTACAGTGAGTCCAAACCAGTGAGATAAAACTAAACAGAGATCAACATAAAGTCTGCTTTGACTTTTTTGTTTGTTTGTTTTTAGTGTTTCACAGGTACAGGATGGAAGAGACCATACTTGGCGAAAAAGATCTGCAGGTGCTTATTACTGACAAACTCAATGTGAGTCAACAGTGTGACTCTTAAAAAAAAAAAGGTGTAAAGTGCAAGCTTGGAGCACTTAGGTAGAAAACTCGAGTCAAAAGAGGTGATATCCCCATGGACTCTGCCCCGGAGTCATAGATCCAGTTCTGGGTGGGTACCACAGTTTTGGGACATTAAACCAGAAAGCCTCCAGGAAAGGGAGACCAGAATGGAGAGGAACTCCGAGATCTCCCCACGGGGACTTGCTCATGCTGGAGAACAGAAGTCCTAACGGGGCAGCTGTCTTCAGAGTCCTACAGGTTGAACTGGAGAGGAAATAGGAAGATTAGTGTGAAGTCAGAAGGAGCCAGGATTCAGTTCAGTAGGAAGGAAGAGTTTCTAACCATAAGATCTTAAAAAGTAAGAACTCGCACTGACTTGTTCTGAGTCACTGAAAGTGTATTACAAAGAAGCTGAAGGAGCATTTATCCAGAAAATGTAAAATGCATTTCAGCACTAAAAGAAAAGTTAGATAAGATGACTTCTAAGCACTCTATCAACTTAGATCCCACAGCTTTCTGAAATTCCTTGTGCCTCAGTAGTTGTTAAAGGAGGGAATTTACAGTGAATGAAAATACAAAGGACGGTGATGTTATAAAAGGAAAGGGACCACGTGATAAAAAATGCAGGCAGCCTATAGAAACTGGAAAAAGCAAGGAAACTCATCTCCCCCCAGAGCCTCCGGAAGGAATGCAGCCCTGCTGACACCTCGATTTTCGGACCTCTGACCTCCATAACTGTAAGATAATAAGTTTGTGTTGTTTTAAGTCACCAAGTTTGTGGTGATCTGTTAAAGCAGCAACAGAAAACTAATGTAACAACCCCTGTATGAAAGACTAGCAAGTTTTAGGGACTAAGAGCCCTGAGCATTTTGCCCCCAAAGTTGGCATTTATAAGATTTTGATGGAAAATGTTGTTTTTGTTTTTTTGGTTGGTTTGCTTGCTTCCTTTGCCACTTAAAAGTCCCAGAATAAGAGCACATGCCAGTTTTCAATGGTCTCAATAAAGAGTTTGGTTTCTCATCTAGCCCTCTAGAAACCTGCACATCTGGACAACAATTGTGGGGCAGTTTGAGGCCCTGTCTCCGTTTTCCGTGCCCTTCCTACCCTTCCCTCCCCTCTGCCACTCAAGTTCCAGGAAATCTACCTAGAACCATCTTCATCTGATGACTTCTTTCCAACTCAGGGGCTGCTCAAGCACTCATACCTTCAACTTGCAGTATGGGTAGGGTTTTCTGCATCCTTGCTAACATCTTGCTTTGTAATCTAGTATCTAGCCATTTACTCACTTAAGCAAGATGCCCGGCTCCTCTCTGTCCGCGTTAGCGGCCTTTCTGTTCTTCATGTACAGTCACACCCCAGGGCCTTAACACTGGCTGTTTTCTCTGCCTGGAACATTCTTTTTTTTTTTTAATTTATTTTTTATCGAAGTACAGTTGATTGACAATGTTTCAGGTGTACAGCAAAGTGATTCATATATATGTATATTTTTTCTTTTTCAGATTCTTTTCCATTATAGGTTATTACAAGATATTGAATATTGTTCCCTGTGCTATACAGTAGGTCCCTGTTGTTTATTTTATATAGAGTAGTGTGTATCTGCTAATCCCAAACTCCTAATTTATCCCTCCCCCACCCTGCCCCGAATAGTCTTCCCTCAGATATCCAGATGGCTCTCTCACTTCTTCCAAGTCTTTGCTTACCTGTCACTTTCTTAATGGAGCCTATCTTGACCACTCTATTTAATACTGAAACACCCCCCTACACACACACACACCCACACACAAACACTTTCAAACTCCCTTTTCCTGCCCATTTTTTTCACAGCCCCATCTCCTCCTAACATAAAATATAATTTATTAATTATTATGTTTATTGTTTAGGGTCTGTCTTCCCCCACTAAAATGCTAATGACACAAAATGCAGGATTTGTGTCTTTCCTGTTCACTGATAGATCCTAAGCATCAAGTACAGTGCCGGGTACATAGGAGATACTCAGTAACCATTGTTGAAGGAATGGATTTATTCTCCTCCCTGTGCTGACACTAGGCCAGATCAGAGGGTACAGCTATGAAAGAATAAGACGTTGTGTGACCTAGAATCGGCCTGCCCAATATTGTACACAGGTTTGTTTTTTTCTTTTTTTAATACATTTATTTATTTATTTATTTTTGGCTGCATTGGGTCTTCGTTGCTGTGCGCGGGCTTTCTCTAGTTGCGGAGAGGGGGGCTACTCTGTTGCAGAGCACGGGCTCTAGGCGCACGGGCTTAAGTGGTTGTGGCACGCGCGGGCTTTGTTGCTCCGAGGCATGCGGGATCTTCCCGCACCAGGGCTCGAACCCGTGTCATCTGCATTGGCCACTGCAATACCAGGGAAGTCCCAGGTTTGATTTAGTTTGACCCGCCAGGCTATAAACACCTGGGTATAAGTACACTCTTACTTCCCTCTAGTCCCCGGGCGCTCAGTCCCTACTCCCCCTCCTCCCCACGCCGAATCACTGTGCCGGTGCTTGCCTGTTCTCTCCAAGTTTCTCTCCTCTACTCAGTGGAAAAGAGTGGGAAGGGAGTCACATCACTCCTGACCCTGATCTAGATACTTATGGATATACGTGGTGTTGAAGCGCTGTGGATAAAACACAAAAGATGCTTAGAACAATAGTTTTGGGGTTTTTTCAAACATATATTTGTAGGAAAACCTCAAACAACTCCCAAACTAAAAAAAAAAAAAAAGTTCAGGTGTGTATTACCTTAAGCAAACCCAATAAATGAGAACTCAAAAACTGCTGAGGGGGAGCAGAACACATCAGCCCAAGATGTAACACTTTGGCATGTGTATTGTTTTCAGATGAAGGCAATTAAACCCCAGCAGACTCAGGAAAAGCTTTTTACCTCCCCCTTAACTGCCTAGAAGAATTGAGGTAGGGGGCCAATACTAGGAAGACAGCTATTACCAGAGAGAACTTTTATATCACAAAGACTCCCTTGCAAGGCATGGCAAACATTTGTTTACTAAACATTTCCTCTTCCCATCTTGCTGTGAATTGTCTTCCTCCCCTTTGAAGCCCCAGACCCCTACCCCCTTCTCCTTAGCTCAGGAAGGTACAGAAGCCTCAAGTACCTGACTGCCAGGGACTCTTCATTTTCTTTGTGGGGCTTCTGTACATATGTAATTAAATATAATTAAAATTGTTTTTCTCCTGTTAATCTGCCTTATGTCAATTTAATTATTAGATCAGCCAAAGAATCTAGAAGGGTAAGAAAAGTTTTCCGCCCTTACACTTATAAAGGTAGATTTGATCTGGGAGTGGTTATTTGCATTTCAAAGGATGCCTCACTTCACAGAAAGAATTTCCCACAGGGCTATTTCAAATAGTTTACTCAATTGAAAATATTGAAACTGAATGTCTCAAAATGGAGGATTAAGTGAAGCATGTTACATTCATACAATGGACTATCAAAGGGTCATTAAAAGTTATACAATGGGAAAATGCAAATATTGTAATGAAGGAGAAGAAACTGGAAACAAACAAAATTGTATAATTACAATGATTTTTTTAAATCCATAATAAAAAGCCTGGAAGGAAAGACTCCAAATTACTAACAGGGATTGTTTCTGAGTGTTGAGATTGTAAATAACTTCCTTTTTGTCTCTTTTTTTAATATATTGGTTTATTTATTTTTTTGGCTGCGTCAGGTCTTAGTCACGGCATGCAGGATCTTTTGTTGTGGCGCATGGGATTTTCATTGGGGCATACGGGCTTCTCTCTAGTTGTGGCCTGCAGGCTTCTTTCTAGTTGCAGCACATGGGCTTCTCTCTAGTTGTGGCATGCGGGTTCTCTCTCTAGTTGTGGTGCACGGGTTCCAGGGCGCGTGGGCTCTGTAGTTTGCAGCACGCGGCCTCTCTCCTCGAGGCGCATGAGCTCAGTAGTTGTGGCGCGCGGGCTTAGTTGCCCCACGGCATGTGGGATCTTAGTTCCCCGACCAGGGGTCGAGCCCGCATCCCCCTGCATTGGAAGGCGGATTCTTTACCACCGGACCACCAGGTAAGCCCCCTTTTGTCTTTTGAATTGTCTGATTGTCCACATTTTCTATAATAACTGTAGTATTTTTATCATAAAGATTAAAATAAACTTTTAAAAATAAAAATCAAGGTTTGAGTTTTAAAAATTCAATTCACACAAAACTTTCAGAATTGTCACTGCTGGGGTGTGTCTGGTGAGGGGGGTGGATTCCAGGACATCTGTTTATGAAGTCTTTATATAATTCTCCCATTTGTTTAAAAATAGGTCCATAATAATCCAATAACTAAGGGAGAGGAGTGGGAAGAAAAAAAAACCTTTTAAGATCTTTTCGAGAAAATGTGTGGCAGTTGCTTCCGTGGAGAGTGAGGGAGGAAACTGTCAAGTGATCATTTAAAACCCGTATCTTATCATTTTGCGGGCTTGAAGTGAATTGGTTAAATGAATTTAACCCGTGATTTATTTGTTCTTTGTATCCAATGGGAGAATTCCCTATAAAAGTTCAAAACTGGTAGATAGGACTATACAAAAAAAGGTGAAGGCGGTGATGACAAACCAATACATTAAAGGAGGCTGTTTGGAGAAATCGCTGAGTCAAGAGTCGGGCAGTCACGTGAAGATTTTAATAAAAACGAAACTTAACCAGAAGTGGTTGGCTCCCTCCCCTCTCCACCCCCTCTTGGTATTGTTATAGGAGCGGGGAGCTTGGGTTTCTGTGCTTTGGATCCTCGGCGGGGCGGACCCGGACGGGCCAGGGCGAGAGAGGTGGCGGAAGGAGGGGGATCTTGGCCCGCCTGGCGCGCCTTTGGACATGTGGGTCAGCGTTTCGGGAACAGGAACAGATCGATCTGGGCGAAACATTGGCTTTTTGTGTCTCCTGCGTTTGGTACCTTCGGAGGGCCGGTTGCAGCTGTGGGCGGCCGCGCTTGCTGCCAGCGGTCAAGGCGACCTTGCTCAGCAAAGCGACTATTGTACTTTGAGCTAGTGACTCCGGAGGCTTTGCCGCTTTCCAGGCATTCCTCCAGGAGCTTTCTCCCCCTGGAGGCCTAGCCTTTAAACGCAGTTTGTTTTTGCAGTGCGATGCTGCTTTATTCTTGGCCTTGGCGCCAAGAATAGCCTGCAATTCTGACCAGTTAATCACGGCCTCTCGGAGAAAAGAACAAAAAGGTGCGGCGGTAGTTTATGTCTAACGTTGGTGATTCTGAGTTCACTGACAGTAGTTGCTTTGAAGTCTTTCTCCAGCGCACTTAGTCACTTGGTATCCTTTATGGCCCAAGAATCTGCACCAAAGCCTGGCGCCTCTCCTGGGTTGGCTATAGATAACTTGGATAGAAAGAGACACCGCAACTGTTTCGTGCATATGCATATGTCAAAGCTCATCAAATTGTACCTTTTAAATATGTGTAGTTTATTGAATGTCATTTATGCTTCAATAAAGCTGTTTAAAAGGAACACAGAGGATTAACTAATAAATGGTAATCAAGACTATGTAAGTATGGGAATACCTCAGAGATATTGCGGGTTCGGTTCCAGACCACGGCAACACAGTGAGTGACACGAATTTTTTTTTTAAATTTATTTATTTATTTATTTATTTATTTTTGGCTGTGTTGGATCTTTGTTTCTGTGCGAGGGCTTTCTCCAGTTGCGGCGAGCGGGGGCCACTCTTCATCGCGGTGCGCGGGCCTCTCACTGTCGCGGCCTCTCTTGTTGCGGAGCACAGGCTCCAGACGCGCAGGCTCAGTAATTGTGGCTCACGGGCCCAGTTGCTCCGCGGCATATGGGATCTTCCCAGACCAGGGCTCGAACCTGTGTCCCCTGCATTGGCAGGCAGATTCTCAACCACTGCGCCACCAGGGAAGCCCGACATGAATTTTTTGGTTTCCCAGTTCATATAAAAGTTACATTTACATTATATTGTAGTCTATTAAGTGCGCAATAGCATTATGTCTGAAAAAAACGTACATACCTTATTTTAAAATACTTTATTGCTAAAAAATGCTAACCATCATCAGAGCCTTTAGCAAGTCATAATCTCTTTGCTGGTGGAGGGAGGGTCTTGCTTCGACGTTGATGGCCGCTGACTGATCAGGGTGGTGGTTTCTGAAGCCTGGAGTGGCTGTGGCAGTTTCTTAAAATAAGCAAAAATGAAGTTTGCAAATTGATTGACTCTTCCTTTCACCAACAATTTCTCTATAGCATGCAGTGCAGTTTAGTAGCATTTTTTAAAATAAATTTATTTTATTTTATTTATTTTGCTGCTTTGGGTCTTCGTTGCTGCGCGCAGGCTTTCTCTAGTTGCGGCGAGCTGGGGCTACTCTTCGTTGCGGTGCACATGCTTCTCATTGCCGTGGTTTCTCTTGTTGCGGAGCACGGGCTCTAGGCACGCGGGCTTCAGTAGTTGTGGCCCGTGGGCTCAGGAGTTGTGGCTCGCGGGCTCTAGAGCACAGGCTCAGGAGTTGTGGCGCACAGGCTTAGTTGCTCCACGGCATGTGGGATCTTCCTGGACCAGGGCTCGAACCCACGTCCCCTGCATTAGCAGGTGGATTCTTAACCACTGCGCCACCAGGGAAGCCCTGTTTGATAGCATTTTACCCACGTAGAACTTCTTTCAAAATTGGAGTTGTCAACTGAAAAAAAAAAAGCACAATGTAAAAGTTGAGAATTATGTTTTATTTGGTGGACTTACTGAGGACTATAGCCCAGGATACAGCCTCTCAGATAGCTCTGAGGGACTGTTCCAAAGAGATAAGGGAGGAGATTGTGTGTGTGTGTGTGTGTGTGTGTGTGTGTGTGTGTGTGTGTGAGTTTTTGCTGTAAAAAAAAAAATGTGGTCGAACAGTAAAAGAGTACTACCTGTCACAAAAAAACAGCCATCTCGTTAATGATTTTAGTGCTTTTCTATGTGTGGGACGATACAAGAGTCATTGAAATTATCCCTTTGATGTGCACCTCAATTATCTAGGGCCAGTATCCAGTTTTTCTCCATCCTGAATCCCCTCAGTGTGCACCGTTGGGGGCGGCTGCAGTGACTGATGGCTTGATGGCCACAGTCTCCTTTGTTTACTGAAATGGCAGATGAAATTCTTTGTCCACTGAGTGAATCGTCTCAAACCCTGCTGCTTTATCAACTAAGTTTATGTAATATTCTAAATCCTTTGTTGTCATTTCAACAATCCATTAAGTTCTCTGTCTTATATGGGCACTGTTTGTGCTGCCCCAAAACAGTTACAATAGTAATGTCAAAGATCACTGATCACACATCACCATAACAAATATAATAATAATGAAAAAATTGAAATATTGTGACAATTACCAAAATGTGACAGAAACACCAAGTGAGTAATTACTGTTGGAAAAATGGCACCGATAAATTTCTTGATGTAGGGTTGTCACAAACCTTCAATTTGTAAAAAACGCAGTATCTGAGAAGTACAATAAAATGAGGTATGCCTGTAACTGATAAAATGCAAAAATATATTTCTTTTATCTATGTCACTGAGTGGTAAAAAATTAATATCAATTGCCCTTTTTGGTGACTTAGTTATTACTTATTTTAAAGCCTTCAATTTCTGTAAATATAGGCACATGGTTTTATTTGCACAGTTTTTCCTAGATGAGGATATTTCGTTAGTGTTTTATTTATAAGGGCTGTGACACCTAAGAAAACACAAAGCCACCATGCCTCAAAACCAAATAAAAACAGAAAGAAAAGAAAACATCACAGACCAGTAGGAAGTAACAGGACCAGAGTCAGGAATCCGGCTAGGGAGTCAGGCTGACCTAGGTCTGAACTCAAACTCTGCTACTCGCTAGCTGTGTGAGTAGAAGTGAGTCCCTTATTTTCTCTAAGCCTCAGCTCCCTCACAGAGTCCTGAGTGAATCAGGGTCATCAGAGGAGGAGCAGAAAGTGGGATCGTTTGGCTGGAGCCCCTACTCTAGACGGGAGAATGACTATCACACAGGTGTTGATCCTAAGTGAAATCCATGGAACTCTGGTGCTAGAGGCTGGGAGTCTGATGAATGTCTTCAAAATCTGGAAGCTTGGGGCTTCCCTGGTGGCGCAGTGGTTGAGAATCCACCTGCCAATGCAGGGGACATGGGTTCGAGCCCTGGTTCGCCAAGATCCCACATGCCGCGGAGCAACTAAGCCCATGCGCCACAACTTGCTGAGCCTGCGCTCTAGAGCCTGCGAGCCACAACTACTGAGCCCGCGTGCCACAACTACTGAAGCCCACGCACCTAGAGCCCATGCTCTGCAACAAGAGAAGCCACCGCAGTGAGAAGCCTGCGCACCGCAACGAAGAGTAGCCCCCGCTCGCCACTAGAGAAAGCCCGCATGCAGCAACGAAGACCCAACGCAACCAAAATAAAATAAAATAAGTAAATAAATTTATATTAAGAAAAATATGAAAGCTTCCCAGGCCTTGAAGACCTTTAAGGCATAAATGAGATAATAATGAATGTGAAGGCTCAAAACAGTACCTGATACATAGTAAGGACTGCACTCGATCAATGGTACCTATTTTTATTTTGTTATTATTGGTGGAGGAACCACCTACCCCATAGTATTGTGAGCAGAGCATTAATGAAATAAAGCAAGTAAAATTCCTAGCAGAGAGCCCGAGTCGTAAGAGATACTCAGTGGGTATTAGTTCTCTTCCCCCTTTTCTCTCCTTACTTTGAAATGTTCACCTCAAATTCAGCCCACTCCATGAAGCTTTCCCTGCTTCACGTCCTGCAATGCAATGCCTGTGGCCTTTCCTGTGGCTATGGGCCAGGACACAGGGAAGCATCGTGAGGGGGACCTGGATTGTGTCACCTGGCGCTGAGCTGCCAAGCAGTGTCTAAGTTTGCACTGAAGTGCTGCCCTGGACTTTATGTACTTTAGCGTAGTTGCTGTGAGGGCAAGAAGTGGAGTGTCACGGCTTGGGTTTTCCAGAAGCATATGCTGAAGTGGAATTGGGGTTGCAAGATGTTTAGAGATCAATATCTGTGAAAGGAAGGCGTGGGAGGCAGGACTGGGCAAAGGGAAAAGTCGAACAGTGATGCTAGCGTCACAAAGCCGTGGCCACCCCACGGGAAGGTCTGGAGCGAGTGTTGCCTGGCAGAGTGTCCCACAAGGGGCTGACAAGTCCAGGCCTTTATCCACTTCTTTCTCTCAATCACCGGAAGCAGGCTGCCCTGGCAAGAGCATGACCTCGTGACCTGATGTGGAAGCCAACCCTGAAGTGGCTGACCGCTGGGGTCTAAGCACAGTCTCCACAGCTGGGCAGCAGGTCCTTCCTTGAACGGGGATCAGGAGGGTGTGTTCTTTGTGTCCACCACATTGGGGGGTAAACCAACAACGCAGTGACACATACCAAACTGCTGATTGTTCAGAACACTGAATTCCAAGCGTATCTCAACATGTTAAGGAAGAGGATTGGCAGTCATCCCTTGATAGAGGATAGTAGGAAAAGTGAGTTGAAATGTCTGTGCACCAGACACTTCTACATGTGCCATAAGAGCAAAGTTTGCTCTCTCCAAGAGGAAAAGAGACCAGACTATTGCCAAACGGGTCCTGTGCTATTGGTAGGGTTTTATATAGCACGGGAGCAAGGTAAGTTAGGATGAGGAGCAGCAAGGGCTAGAAGCAGAGTAACTCTTAGCCGAGGGTTGCCCAGGAATCGATCAGGCCTCATGACAATGTTCTCATCACTTGGGAAGCATGTTACATTCCCAGACCCACCGCCTCTACACCATTCTACTCAATCAGAATCTCTCAGGTTAGACCCAGGAATCAGCATGTTTAATAGGCATCCACGCTGCTTCTTCTGCAAGTTACAATTTTCAAACCCTGCAAATCTGAACAACAGCCAGTGATAATCTCTCTTTCTAACCCTTTCCAGATAAGCATAATTAACCTCCCCATGAGGGATAAAAGGAAACATGCCCAGATCACAGCAGCCAAGGACAGCTCTCAACCTCAGGTTTCAGGTAGTGGTGGAGGATGTATTTGACACTGTCCAGCTGCCTGCCACCTGTACACTGGCCAGTTGTTCCCTTGCCTGCGAGTTCCAGATATGAGTTGCAGAAGCTGTCAGGTCACTAGTTAGCAGGGTCAGTGGGAGATGTTGGAAAATACAGGTTAGGTGTACATGAAGGATGTGTCGGAAATAGAAGCTAAGCAGTCCTGCCAGACAGTATATAGAGCAGTCTGAACATTCTTGCAACAGTGGTTGTGTAATTTATGCATAGTATAAATCTACAACTATATTTTATTGATTGACAATGTTTTTCTACTTTACAATAAATCCTCTTAGAAGTAATGAGTACCAGTAAATGTCTATTGATGTTTACCATCTATGGAGCCTGCAGTGATATAACTTACCGCACAGAAACCAGAAGCATCATCACCATCTACTTCAGAAGTCAGTACGTAGTTATTCTAATAATGGGCTCAAGGATCACACATGAGGATATAGAAGGTTTACATAACTCTGTGCAGCATGACTTGTCATGTATATCAAATGGTTGTCCTAAAATCATTTTGCTCATTTTCTAAATTTCCTTGTGCATGTATGAAGAGTGAGGCAGTAGCCATGAAGGTGTTGGCTGAATTAGCCAAACAAATGGTTCAGTGATACCAACTTTATATCAGTGCCTTCAGGTGCTTCAAATGGAAGAGAAGCTAAATTAATAATGGTTCAAGGACTTCCCTGGTGGTGCAGTGGTTAAGAATCTGCCTGCCAATGCAGGGGACATGGGTTCAATCCCTGGTCCGGGAAGATCCCACATGCCGTGGAGCAACTAAACCAGTGTGCCACAACTACTGAAGCCCGTGCTCTGCAACAAGAGAAGCCACCGCAATGAGAAGCCCACGGACCGCAACGAAGAGTAGCCCCCGCTCTCCGCAACTAGAGAAAGCCTGCGTGCAGCAACAAAGACCCAACGCAGCCAAAAATAAATAAATAAATAAATAAATTTATAAATAATAATAATAATGGTTCAATTATTTCCTCCAATGCATGGAACCAAATAACAATTTTGAAAGTTAATTTTGATGAAGATAAAACATTTGTCAGCATTATAAATGCTACTGTAAGTTTAGTAACAAAGTGTAACATTGAAGATAAAATTGTTTTTTCTCAGTGATAAGATGAACACAACTTTTTAAATTAATTAATCAATTAATTAATTTGCTTGTGCCGAGTCTTAGTTGTGGCAGGTGGGCTCCTTTAGTTGCAGCTCAAGGGCTCTTTAGTTGTGGCACATCGGCTCCTTAGTTGTGTCATGTGGGCGCCTTAGCTGCAGCAGGCAGACTCCTTAGTTGCAGCTCGCCGGCTCCTTAGTTGCAGCACACGGGCTCCTTATTTGTGGCATGCGAACTCTTAGTTGCAGCATGCATGTGGGCTCTAGTTCCCTGGCCAGGGATCAAACCCGGGCCCCCTGCATTGGGAGTGTGGAATCTTAACCACTGCGCCACCAGGAAAGTCCCCAAGATGAACACAAGTTTTAACAGAGGAAAATGTCATGGTAAAAATAGTGTTCTGAATCAATTAAGAAATCTATAGAGCAGGAACATCTTTGGGATTGGTTATAGTGCACATACAATCGACAACTGCATACAAATAAGCTGCAATATTATACCTATTGAAAGAGAAGCTGTAGTGTCAAATTTCCAAATATATTTTTTTCTACAAATACTATTAGGGTCCGAACTATTGTTTTTGTATGTGACAAAGTTAATGTTGAATACCCAAAATAAGAAATAAAAACCCAGCATATGCTTTCTGTCTTTGCCCTCCATCGTCAGTCACATGTTAGAAATGTTTGTGCTTTTGAAGAACCACTTTGTCAGTCCACCTAAGTGTCCTACAGTGGTATTGAACTTTTTACAGAGTTCTCTGAATTTGGGGTTATTTTATTCAACATCAGTTGGAAATAGTTAATGAAAATATTCAACAGAGTCCTAAAAAAAAATCTCTTTGGCTTTTGAAGCTCTCAGCAAATATCAGCAAAAACAGGAAGGCATTGGAATGTATCCCTAAAAAAGGATTGGAACAGGGACCTCCGTGGTGGTCCAGTGGTTAAGACTCTGAGTTCAATCCCTGGTCTGGGAACTAAGATCCCACACGCCGTGCAGCCAAAAAAAAAAGGATTGGAACAAATTATGGTAAACAATGAATAGGATTTAATTGTGAAATTCTGTAATTGTGCTTTGGGATATCTTGACTTGTGAGAAGACACTTAAAATTTTGATAGAGCTCCTATATCTTAATTGAATAAAATTTTAATTGGCTACATTTATGTTCTGTACCTGAATGGAATGAAATTGAGAAGGCCTATGATCTTCAGCATCCAAATTTGGTGAAAGTTTCAAAAGAAACGTAGACTTTTAAATGAGTTTTGTGAAAGTATTTCCTCATGCATGGTACTGTTTTTTTTTTAAAGCATACTTAACTAACAATGTTGTGTTAGTTTCAGACGTACAGCAAAGTGATTCAGTTATACATATACATGTATCTATTCTTTTTCAAATTCTTTTAGGTTTTTAGGTTAATAATTTAGGTTATTACAGAATATTGAGCAACATTCCCTGTGCTGTACAGTAGGTCCTTGTTGGTTATCTATTTTAAATATAGCAGTGTGTACACTGATGCATGATACTTTGAATAGACAACCTACAGAATGGGAGAAAATATTTGCAAATGATATGACCAAGGGATTAATATCCAAAATTTAGAAACAGCTCATACAACGCAATATCAAAAAAACAAACAACCCAATCAAAAAATGGACAGAAGACCTGCCAGACTTTTTCCAAAGACATACAGATGGCTAACAGGAACATGAAAAGATTCTCAACATTGCTAATGATTAGAGAAATGCAAATCAAAACTACAATGAGATATCACCTCACACCTGTCAAAATGACCATCATCGAAAGCCCACAAATAACAAATGCTGGTGAGGTTGTGGAGAAAAGGGAACCCTCATACACCGCTGGGAATGTAAATTGGTGCAGCCACTATGGAAAATGGTATGGAGGTTCTTCAAAAAACTAAAAATAGAACTACCATACAATCCAGTAATTCCACTCCTGGGTATATATCCAGACAAAACAAAAACACTAATTCAAAAATATACATGCACCCCAGTGTTCATAGCAGTACTATTTACAATAGCCAAGATATGGAAGCAATCCAAGTCTCCATCAACAGATGAGTGGCTTAAGAAGATGTGGTATAGGGCTTCCCTGGTGGTGCAGTGGTTGAGAATCTGCCTGCCAATGCAGGGGACACGGGTTCGAGCCCTGGTCTGGGAAGATCCCACATGCCGCGGAGCAACTAGGCCCGTGAGCCACAACTACTGAGCCTGCGTGTCCGGAGCCTGTGCTCCGCAACAAGAGAGGCCCGCGCTTGCCGCAACTAGAGAAAGCCCTCGCACAGAAACAAAGACCCAACACAGCCATAAATAAATAAATAAATAAATAAGAAACTTAGGATTTCTTTCTAAAAAAAAAAAGATGTGGTATATGTACACAATGGAATATTACTCAGCCATAAAAAAGAAGGAAATTCTGCCATTTGCAGTGACATGGATGGACCTAGAGATTAATTTTTTTTTTCTGTAGAGAGACAGATATGCCAATGAAACACCAGGAAGAAGATATCTGCTGTGTTCCAACAAAACGCTATTAAAAGTTTGAATCCTAATTACAAAAGTAATACATGTTTATTAAAGAAAAATTGGAAAATACATACAGTTTCAAAGAAGGGGAAAAGATCTATAATTTCATCACATAGCTATTAATAACCTTTATGTCCCTTCAGACTTTTTTCAACATATAATGCCCAGAAAATGCATACAATATCAACTGGGCCAATACCCTAAATACAATTTCGTCGTCTGATTTTCATAATATTTTTTTTGAATTTTTGAATTTTATTTTATTTATTTTTTTATACAGCAGGTTATTATTAGTCATCAGTTTTATACACATCAGTGTATACATGTCAATCCCAATCACCCAATTCAGCACACAACCATCCCCACCCCCCCGCGGCTTTCCCCCCTTCGTGTCCATACGTTTGTTCTCTACATCTGTGTCTCAACTTCTGCCCTGCAAACTGGTTCATCTGTACCATTTTTCTAGGTTCCACCTACATGCGTTAATATACGATATTTGTTTTTCACTTTCTGACTTACTTCACTCTGTATGACAGTCTCTAGGTCCATCACGTCTCAACAAATGACTCAATTTCGTTCCTATTTATGGCTGAGTAATATTCCATTGTATAAATGTACCACATCTTCTTTATCCATTCGTCTGTTGATGGGCATTTAGGTTGCTTCCATGACCTGGCTATTGTAAATACTGCTGCAAGGAACATTGGGGTGCATGTGTCTTTTTGAATTACGGTTTTCTTTGGGTATATGCCTGGTACTGGGATTGCTGGATCATATGGTAGTTCTATTTTTAGTTTTTTAAGGAACCTCCATACTGTTCTCCATAGTGGCTGTATCAATTTACATTCCCACCAACAGTGCAAGAGGGTTCCCTTTTCTCCACACCCTCTCCAGCATTTGTTGTTTGTAGATTTTCTGATGATGCCCATTCTAACTGGTGTGAGGTGATACCTCATTGTAGTTTTGATTTGCATTTCTCTAATAATTAGTGATGTTGAGCAGCTTTGCATGTGCTTCTTGGCCATCTGTATGTCTTCTTTGGAGAAATGTCTATTTAGGTCTTCTGCCCATTTTTGGATTGGGTTGTTCGTTTGTTTAATATTGAGCTGCATGAGCTGTTTATATATTTTGGAGATTAATCCTTGGTCCGTTGATTCGTTTGCAAATATTTTCTCCCATTCTGAGGGTTGTCTTTTCGTCTTGTTTATGGTTTCCTTTGCTGTGCAAAAGCTTTGAAGTTTCATTAGGTCCCATTTGTTTATTTTTGTTTTTATTTCTATTACTCTAGGAGGTGGACCAAAAAAGATCTTGCTGTGATTTATGTCAAAGAGTGTTCTTCCTCTGTTTTCCTCTAAGAGTTTTATAGTGTCCGGTCTTACATTTAGGTCTCGAATCCATTTTGAGTTTATTTTTATGTATGGTGTTAGGGAGTGTTCTAATTTCATTCTTTTACATGTAGCTGTCCAGTTTTCCCAGCACCACTTACTGAAGAGACTGTCTTTTCTCCATTGTATATCCTTGCCTCCTTTGTCATAGATTAGTTGACCATAGGTGCGTGGGTTTATCTCTGGGTTTTCTATCTTGTTCCATTGATCTATGTTTCTGTTTTTGTGCCAGTACCATATTGTCTTGATTACTATAGCTTTGTAGTATAGTCTGAAGTCAGGGAGTCTGATTCCTCCAGCTCCGTTTTTTTCCCTCAAGACTGCTTTGGCTATTCGGGGTCTTTTGTGTCTCCATACAAATTTTAAGATTTTTTGTTCTAGTTCTGTAAAAAATGCCATTGGTAATTTGATAGGGATTGCATTGAATCTGTAGATTGCTTTCAGTAGTATAGTCATTTTCACAATATTGATTCTTCCAATCCAAGAACATGGTATATCTCTCCATCTGTTGGTATCATCTTTAATTTCTTTCATCAGTGTCTTATAGTTTTCTGCATACAGGTCTTTTGTCTCCCTAGGTAGGTTTATTCCTAGATATTTTATTCTTTTTGTTGCAATGGTAAATGGGAGTGTTTCCTTAATTTCTCTTCCAGATTTTTCATCATTAGTGTATAGGAATGCAAGAGATTTCCGTGCGTTAATTTTGTATCCTGCAACTTTACCAAATTCATTGATTAGCTCTAGTAGTTTTCTGGTGTCATTTTTAGGATTCTCTATGTATAGTACCATGTCATCTGCAAACAGTGACAGTTTTACGTCTTCTTTTCCAATTTGTATTCCTTTTATTTCTTTTTCTTCTCTGATTGCCGTGTCTAGGGCTTCCAAAACTATGTTGAATAATGGTGGTGAGAATGGACATCCTTGTCTTGTTCCTGATCTTAGAGGAAATGCTTTCAGTTTTTCACCATTGAGAATGATGTTTGCTGTGGGTTTGTCATATATGGCCTTTATTATGTTGAGGCAGGTTCCCTCTATGCCCACTTTCTGGAGAGTTTTTATCATAAATGGGTGTTGAATTTTGTCAAAAGCTTTTTATGTATCTATTGAGATGATCATATGGTTTTTCTTCTTCAATTTGTTAATATGGTGTATCACATTGATTGATTTGCATATATTGAAGAATCCTTGCATCCCTGGGATAATTCCCACTTGATCATGGTGTCTGATCCTTTTAATGTGTCATTGTATTCTGTTTGCTAGTATTTTGTTGAGGATTTTTGCATCTATATTCAGCAGTGATATTGATCTGTAATTTTCTTTTTTGTAGTATCTTTGTCTGGTTTTGGTATCAGGGTGATGGTGGCCTCATAGAATGAGTTTGGGAGTGTTCCTTCCTCTGCAATTTTTTGGATGAGTTTGAGAAGGATGGGTGTTAGCTCTTCTCTAAATGTTTGATAGAATTCACCTGTGAAGCCATCTGGTCCTGGACTTTTGTTTGTTGGAAGATTTTTAATCACAGTTTCAATTTTATTACTTGTGATTGGTCTGTTCATATTTTCTATTTCTTCCTGGTTCAGTCTTGGAATGTTATACCTTTCTAAGAATTTGTCCATTTCTTCCAGGTTGTCCATTTTATTGGCATAGAGTTGCTTGTAGTAGTCTCTTAGGATGCTTTGTATTTCTGCGGTGTCTGTTGTAACTTCTCCTTTTCCCTTTCTAATTTTATTGATTTGAGTCCTCTCCCTCTTTTTGTTGATCATTCTGGCTAATGGTTTATCAATTTTGTTTATCTTCTCAAAGAACCAGCTTTTAGTTTTATTGATCTTTGCTATTGTTTTCTTTGCTTCTATTTCATTTATTTCTGCTCTGATCTTTATGATTTCTTTCCTTCTGCTAACTTTGGGTTTTGTTTGTTCTTCGTTCTCTAGTTCCTTTAGGTGTAAGGTTAGATTGTTCATTTGAGATTTTTCTTGTTTCTTGAGGTAGGCTTGTATAGCTATAAACTTCCCTCTTAGCACTGCTTTTGCTGCATCCCATAGGTTTTGGATCATCGTGTTTTCATTGTCATTTGTCTCTAGGTATTTTTTGATTTCCTCTTTGATTTCTTCAGTGATCTCTTGGTTATTTAGTAACGTATTGTTTAGCCTCCATGTGTTTGTGTTTTTTACGTTTTTTTCCCTGTAATTCATTTCTAATCTCATAGCGTTGTGGTCAGAAAAGATGCCTGATATGGTTTCAATTTTCTTAAATTTACTGAGGCTTGATTTGTGACCCAAGATGTGATCTATCCTGGAGAATATTCCGTGCACACTTGAGAAGAAAGTGTAATCTGCTGTTTTTGGATGGAATGTCCTATAAATATCAATTAAATCTATCTGGTCTATTGTGTC
Organism: Balaenoptera physalus; assembly: GCF_965194825.1. Taxonomy (NCBI): domain Eukaryota; kingdom Metazoa; phylum Chordata; class Mammalia; order Artiodactyla; family Balaenopteridae; genus Balaenoptera; species Balaenoptera physalus. The sequence continues at coordinate 105,785,004 of NC_138903.1, forward strand.
GTTTAAAGCTTCTGTTTCCTTATTTATTTTCATTTTGGATGATCTGTCCATTGGTGTAAATGAGGTATTAATGTCCCCCACTATTATTGTGTTACTGTCGATTTCCTCTTTTATAGCTGTTAGCAGTTTCCTTATGTATTGGGGTGCTCCTATGTTGGGTGCATATATATTTATAATTATTATACCTTCTTCTTGGATTGATCCCTTGATCATTATGTAGTATCCTTCCTTGTCTCTTGTAACATTATTTTAAAGTCTATTTTATCTGATATGAGTATTGCTACTCCAGCTTTCTTTTGATTTCCATTTGCATGGAATATCTTTTTCCATCCCCTCACTTTCAGTCTGTATGTGTCCCTAGGTCTGAAGTGGGTCTCTTGTAGACAGCACATATATGGGTCTTGTTTTTGTATCCATTCAGCAAGATTGTGTCTTTTGGCTGGAGCATTTAATCCATTCACGTTTAAGGTAATTATCGATATGTATGTGCCTATTCCCATTTTCTTAACTGTTTTGGGTTTGTTTTTGTAGGTCCTTTTCTTCTCTTGTGTTTCCTACTTAGAGAAGTTCCTTTAGCATTTCTTGTAGAGCTGGTTTGGTGGTGCTGAATTCTCTTAGCTTTTGCTTGTCTGTAAAGCTTTTGGTTTCTCCATCGAATCTGAATGAGATCCTTGTCGGATAGAGTAATCATGGTTGTAGGTCTTCCCTTTCATCACTTTAAGTATATCATGCCACTCCCTTCTAGCTTGTAGAGTTTCTGCAGAGAAATCAGCTGTTAACCTTGTGGGAGTTCCCTTGTATGTTATTTGTCATTTTTCCCTTGTTGCTTTCAATAATTTTTCTTTGTCTTTAATTTTTGACAATTTGACTATTATGTGTCTCGGAGTGTTTCTCCTTGGGTTTATCCTGTCTGGGACTCGCTGCACTTCCTGGACTTGGGTGGCTATTTCCTTTCCCATGTTAGGGAAGTTTTCGACTCTAATCTCTTCAAATATTTTCTCGGGTCCTTTCTCTCTCTCTTCTCCTTCTGGGACCCCTATAATGCGAATGTTGTTGCGTTTAATGTTGTCCCAGAGGTCTCTTAGGCTGTCTTCATTTCTTTTCATTCTTTTTTTCTTTATTCTGTTCCGCAGCAGTGAATTCCACCATTCTGTCTTCCAGGTCACTTATCTGTTCTTCTGCCTCAGTTATTCTGCTATTAATTCCTTCTAGTGTATTTTTCATTTCAGTCATTGTATTGTTCATCTCTGTTTCTTTTTTTCTTTAATTCTTTTAGGTCTTTGTTAAACATTTCTTCTCGATCTTTGCCTCCATTCTTTTTCCGAGGTCCTGGATCATCTTCACTATCATTATTCTGAATTCTTTTTCTGGAAGGTTGCCTATCTCCACTTCATTGAGTTGTTTTTTCTGGGGTTTATCTTGTTCCTTCATCTGCTACATAGTCCTCTGCCTTTTCATCTTGTCTGTCTATCTGTGAATGTGGTTTTTGTTCCACAGGCTGCAGGATTGTCATTCTTCTTGCTTCTGCTGTCTGCCCTCTGGTGGATGAGGCTATCTAAGAGGCTTGTGTAAGTTTCCTCAGACCTAGAGATTATTATGCTTAGTGAAATTACTGGAAGACAAATACTGTATGATATCACTTATATGTGGAAATGAATAAATAAAAGAATGTATATAGCAAAACAGAAACAGACTCACAGATATAGAGAACAAACTAGTGGTTACCAGTGGGAAGAGGGCAGGGGGGAGGGGCAAGAGAGAGGTATGGGATTAAGAGGTATAAACTATTATGTAAAAATAGATAAGAAGGATATATTGTACAACACAGGGAATTATATCCATTATTTTGTAATAGCTTTTAATGGAGTATAACCTATAAAAATACCGAATCACTATGTATGCTGTACACCTGAAACTAACATAATATTGTAAATCAACTATACTTCAAAAAAATAAATAAATAAGATAGTATGTTAAAAAAGGAAAAATAGGGTGGTTTACAGAAATGAGCCAGTTGAAAGCATGAACAATTTGAAATTTCTTAACCATCAAATGCAAGTTTGAAAATTATTGCAGACACTTTAAACAATTTAAAAATAATAATACCATATTGAAAAAATACATTCTTCACGAAGATACCAATGTTGCATTATAAAAGGCAGGACTAAGAAATTGATCAGACTATGTGAATATGAACCAATATTAATTACTCTACCTACGCTATTTTTATTTTTATTTATTTATTTTTTATTTTATTTTTTGGCTGCATTGGGTCTTCATTGCTGTGTGCTGGCTTTCTCTAGTTGTGGCGAGCGGGGACTACTCTTCATTGTGGTGTGTGGGCTTCTCATTGTGGTGGCTTCTTTTGTTGTGGACCACAGGCTCTAGGTGCGCAGGCTTCAGTAGTTGTGGCACGTGGGCTCAGTAGTTGTGGCTCACGGGCTCTGGAGCACAGGCTCGGTAGTTGTGGCGCATGGGATTAGTTGCTCTGCGGCATGTGGGATCTTCCCAGACCAGGGATCAAACCCGTGTCCCCTGCATTGGCAGGTGGATTCTTAACCACTGTGCCACCAGGGGAGTCCCCCTATGTTGTTTAAAAAAATTTTTTTTGGCCACGCTGTGTGGCATGCGGGATCTTAGTTCCCCCACCAGGGATCAAACTTGTGCCCCCTGCCGTGGAAGCATGGAGTTTTAACCACTGGACCGCCAGGGAAGTCTTCTTATGCTATTTTTAAATGTTCAGATAATCAATATAAATAACTTATATCTTGCTTTAATATACACAAGTAGATTTAATTTTCATTTTTTAAAAAAGGATTTTCTTTTTGACCCTGGGTTTTGCACTCCAATATAATTAAATCAGTTTGGTGAAAAACTTAATATTTCACAAATGATAAGGTTATTTTTAGAGTTCCCTTCACTCTCAAAAGTGTCTCGGTTTGGACAAGAAGTTATATTATCACCGTAACTATAGCATACTTAGCACATTTGCTTTGGCAGCAGCTGGCCAGGGCTTCAATCCCAGCTCTGCAATTTAGTAGCTTTGTGACCTTAAGTAACTTATTTGATCTCTCTCAAACTCAGTTTCCTCATCTTTAAGATGGGAAAATAATAGAAACTCTTTCATTGAGCTATTGTGAGGATAAAATGAGATAACACGTATAAGGCACTTGGCACAGTGCCTTGGCTTATCTAGCACTCAATAACCATTATTGAATTATTGATAAATATCATTATCGTTTTTGTTATTATTATTAGGAGGCTATGTTTGTGATTGTTGTCAGACTTTATCACTGACTTGGCATCCTAACATTAGCACATTGCTTGCCTGACCTTATCTTTGGTGATCAGGAAGATTCACCAAATTAAATTACTGCATAGACCAGCATTTTCAAGAATATTTTTTGTAGAATACTGGCATTGCAAGATGCTCTTCCAGCAAAGGGTTCTGCAGTCAGCTGACACTGGGAATCTATAGTCATGTCTTGCAAATTCAGAACACATACTGTATTAGCACTGCAAAATGTGAGAACTCCTACAGTCAAGAAACACTTTTATTTTGTTTAACACCCCATTTTCCAAATTTATTTGATAATGTAGCCTCTCCTCTCTCGATTGTGTGTATGTGATATCTCAAAATTAATATTCTATAAAGCATATTCCGTGAAACATGGATCTTGTCTAACTTTTTCATTTGAAAAATGGGAGGCCTAATTGGGAGAAGGACTTTCCCAAGGCCACACAGTAATAGTTGATACATAGGTCTTGATTCCAGGTCTCCAAATCCTTGTACCTCTTCTTCTAGGAAAGTCTCTTTATATGTAATAATCTTTGTGTACGGATACAATAATGTGAACTGTAGGTTAATAAGTAGCTGTGTGATACCTTTGAAAATTCAAGGCCAAGGACAATTTTTTTTTAAATTTATTTATTTATTTATTTATTTTTGGCTGTGTTGGGTCTTCGTTTCTGTGCGAGGGCTTTCTCTAGTCGCAGCAAGTGGGGGCCACTCTTCATCGCGGTGCGCAGGCCTCTCACTGTCGAGGCCTCTCTTGTTGCAGAGCACAGGCTCCAGACGCGCAGGCTCAGTAGTTGTGGCTCACGGGCCTAGTTGCTCCGCGGCATGTGGGATCTTCCCAGACCAGGGCTCGAACCCGTGTCCCCTGCACTGGCAGGCAGATTCTCAACCACTGTGCCACCAGGGAAGCCCCCAAGGACAATTTTATAATAGCCAGAGGTTTTGTATTATGAAACCTGCAGCTTTAACAGCCTTCATGTTCTCTGGGACTGAGGGTTTCTGCACATAAGCAGAAACCGCAGATCACAGGGACTGCGGATCACAGTTAATGGGACATTGTCTCTTGAACTGACACAAGATGAACGCCAGAGGGCGCTCGTTCCCAAGGCTATCAATTTAGATGCAAAGAGTAGGAAGACACAGAAGCAACAAGTTTCAAAAAGACTGAGGAAGACAGAAGATACTATCACTGAAGGCATGATAATGTTTAAGATATAAAGCCATGGAAGCCAAATTAGAAAAGAAAGGGAGGCCGAATAGGACTGTATCAATGTATAAAACTTCTGTTTCATAATCAACAAAACGAAGAAAAAAATGTAATGTGAAAATAGATGTATGTATATGTGTATTTATGTATATACATACATACATATATCCTATACAAATCTATGAGACCAGCAATTTTCCAACCAGCCAAAATGTGTCAAGTTCATATTAGATGAAATAAGATAGAAATAATAATTGCTAATATTTATTAAGCACATTCTATGTGTTAGGTATGTGTGCTATCTCATGAACACTTAAACAAGCCTATGAAGTATTATTAGAGCACTGTCCTCATTTTACACATGTGGAAACTGAGGCTTAAAATCTTAAATAACTTGTCCAAGTTCACACTACTATCCACAGAATAAACAGCTGAGACTCCAAGTGTCTCCCTCCAGAGCACCCAACTACTCCTCACTCCCTCCCCATGGGTTATAAGGCCCTGTGTGGCCTGGCTCTGGCTTCCTTCTGCAGCCTTTCTCATCACAATTTGCATCCAGCAGGACTGAAATAACAGTTCCCTGAACAGGTCATGTTCCTTGCATAGGACCCTCTTCTCTCCATCTTTACCTGACTCAATCCTACTTGTCTTTCTGGTCTCAGCTTAGACTTCACTTCCTCCAGAAGTCTTCTCTGCTCTGCAAGTCTGGCTTAGGTGACCTTCCTCTGTGCTTCCATAGCTCCCCATCATTTCATCACACTGCATGGCAGTTGCCCACTTCCTGATCTGTGCCCTCTGTTAGATTGAGAATTTGGGGAGAGCAGACACTAGGTCTCTCTTGCTCCCGACTGCATTTCAGCTCCTGGCACAATGCCTGGCATATAGTAAAGTTCCCTATACACACACAAACTCCTCTATTTGAGACATTTCTTAGAGCCACAAAGCTGTGTGGAGGGCAAATGTCATTAACTCTGTCTGCCACCAGCAGCTTATTGACTGTCATTTTGGTCTCTGGCATTGGCATTCATTGGATGTGTTTGCTGTGATTTTGCCTAGGTTTGAGCAGTTTAATGAACATTATTAACATATATCTGATACATACAAAAGCAGTGAGAGTGTTGAAAGTCCTAGTAATAAGTGACGTAGGGTTACAATAGAAAGGAAATTAGAATATGAAAATTACAAGTGCTGCACAAAAATATACATGAATAGTTGAAGAATAGTAAACATTCTGATGGGCAAACACTAGATCATGCAACGTGTGAACAATGATGAGCCTATGGAGGCCAAAAAAGTCAAGAACTATGTATTTTGTCTGAGGAAATCAGTGTCCTAAGCTAGTTCCTAGAGCACCTTATTTTGGGGATAGCTAGAGGTCTTTGCCCACTTTCCGGAAGTCATTTTCCATCCTTTTATGACACTACTATCAGAGCTTCTCTGAAAACTATTATTGTGAAACCTTGAATTTAAAGATGGTATGGGAAAAAAAGACGTTATGGCAAAGAACCAGGATAATCAATCTTTATGAAGAAGGGCTACATCCTTTAAAAAAAAAAAAAAAAGCAAGTTCCTCCCATTGCATATCTCCTTGTTCCATTTGTATAGAATTTTACAAAATATTATCTAGATTTTGTAATTTATTATCATTTCTTGAGTGCCTTTTAGAGGTCAGGCACTTTTGAACTCACTTAATCCTCACAATGTCCCTGTGAGACAGATATTATCCCATTCTACAGATTCGGAAACTATGGCTCTGAAAGGTTGAGTAACTTCCCTAAAGTCACACAACTATAAAGTGTTTATATTGGAATTGGAAGCATAATTTTGTTGAATCCAACATGCTCTTTACACTACACCAACAAGTTTTCCCTATTATCTAATTTCATCCTCACAACAATCATGCAAATGAAGGTAAGAAAATTATTTTCCCCATCTTCAGATGAAGACAGGGAAGCCCAGAAATGCTCAAGGTCCCACCATTAGGTAGTGATAGAGAAGTAAACTCAAATCTTGTTTTTTTTTTTTTTTTTGCTGCACCTCGCAGCTTGTGGGATCTCAGTTCCCTGACCAGGGATTGAACCCAGACCATGGCAGTGAAAGCCTGGAATCCTAACCGCTACGCCACCCCTAGGGAACTCCCTAAACTCAAATCTTTTATTTCTAAGTGCAGTGCTCTTTCCAGCTCACCATAATTTTACTTCTTCACAGATTGGTTAAACGCTAATGGTTGGAGCCTTTGCAAGGGTTGGACATTCTTAATGGCCAAGGAGCGTGTGCCTGAGGGGAGGTGGGGGAGGGGCTGGTGTGCTCTTTTGGTGGGATGAGGAAGGGAAGCAGCAGCAGCAGAGGCCCTGGCCGTTGGATTTTGTCCCCCAGCTACTAGGCACTTCCCACTGCACTGGCCTTTTGGTGACATTCCTAATCTGTCCAGTGAAAACTGTCCATCGCTGACCTGTACTCTTCAAATGCAACCCTGGCCAGGCTACGTGGGGGCATGATAGATTTCGTGTGTCCTTTCAAAACACTGTGTTCTGGATTATGAGGCCTTTGGACAATTGAGTTGATGACAAATTTGTCTTATATGATTAATTGCCAGCTTGTGTCTTTAGGGAAATAGAACAGAATGACCCATTTGTGGATTAACTCTTTATATGCTATCCTGGAACCCAGGGCTAGCTGGGAGGGTCCCAGGGCATTGGGGCAGATATTAAAGCCTGAGGACAGATTCTGGTCAAATTTCTTGAAATGATTTCCCTGAGAGTTATATGTTTTGCATTTTAATGAGATTGTACCCATTTCTGATGTATGTGTTTATCCCTAAGAATTCCAAATATTACTATTAGTTTAGCTTGCCATTAATCTGATATTGAACTCTTTCTTATGCAGTTGCATAATACTTATGTACAACACTAATGCATAATACTCAAGATAAATGTATGGAAATGTAGAAGACTTCTGCCTCCAGCCAAGATGGAGTAACAAGGACTGAATTCACCCTCTGCCTGAAACAAGCAAAAAAGAGAGAGAAAAAAAAACATACAAAATTCATGAAACAATAATTTTTTAAGATACATCAGGCAATGAAGAAAAAGTGATCCCTGAAAGATGGTTAAAAAATAAGGTGAGTCCTCTGATCGAGACTGGTTACATAAGCTGCAGAGCCCAGTACAAAATGAAAAAGTAAAAGCCCTTATTCAAAAGGCAGGAAAAGGGCTTCCCTGGTGGTGCAGTGGTTAAGAATCCGCCTGCCAATGCAGGGGAGACGGGTTCAAGCCCTGGTCCAGGAAGATCCCACATGCTGCGGAGCAACTAAGCCCATGCGCCACAACTACTGAGCCTGTGCTCTAGAGCCCACCAGCCACAACTACTGAAGCCCATGTGCCTAGAGCCTGTGCTCCACATCAAGAGAAGTCACCGCAATGAGAAGCCCGTGCACCGCAACGAAGAGTAGCCCCCACTCGCCGCAACTAGAGAAAGCCCATGCACAGCAACAAAGACCCAACTCAGCCAAAGATAAATAAATAAATAAATAAATAAATAAATATTTTTTTTAAAAAAAGGAAAAATGTTTTCCTTTCTTCCACATTCTCTCTCTTAACCCATCATGGTGGTTTTTATGTGCTATTTAATGTTACATTCCCTCAGACATGGGATACTTGCAGGGCAAGTGCAGATCCTCAGAGGTACCCAGAAGCTGTGCCCTCTGACAAGGCATGCACACACATGCTTGCAGCAAACCAGGTGTTGGCTTCTCCCTCATGCCACCAGCTGAATCAGTGCCCCCAGGAAGATGAGCCAGAAATCCCCACTTCCCATGGGTCTGACACCCCAAACCACTGTGGATAGGCAGCCCCAAAGAGTATTACAACTTCTGTGCCAGGATGGGTAGGTAACTGGAAGAAAGTAGGCAAGAGGTTCATCCTGGCTGAATCTCCTGTTGAATGTACTGTGGAACTGCCAGCTTGGGGCAGGGATGGTTGCCACCATGCCCCACCCTGAGATTCCACAGAAACAGTCATCTGATTCTGACTCTCCCTGTGCCCATGCCCAAGCCCCCACTGGAGAGAGAGGGTATCACTAGTTGCTGGGCGGGGGACGAGGGAGGAAGCTGAGGTGCCAGAGATAGGAGAGTGGTTAGCAAGAACCTATCCAAAGAGGCAGTGAGACAGAGAGAGGAAAGGCCACATGTGAACCCTGGCTCCAAGCCCCCAGTGTATGCTCTGTTGTCCCACAGGATTTCACTTACAAAACACAAAGATAAGATTATTATGAATTTCAAGATGGTGGCCACAGAGCATTAAATCCAAACATGGGCCCTTTTGGAGCTTGGGGCCCTGCACTACTGTCACAGGTCCATGAAGCCAGCCTGTCTACCAAAAAGGGGAAACCAAGGCAGCCTGGCAGACTTCCTAGATTGAGTAGGCACAGCTAAGCATCTGGAGACTCCAAGGCAACTAGAGCACATACAAAAGAATACCAGAGAGGAGAGAACTGCACAGAGGCAGACCTCCAAAGGTCTGCAGATGGTGCCCCTCAAGTGTTAAGCAGAAAACTAAGCAGTGCATTCACGTGAGGAAAATAACTCACACAGAAAAGATCTGAAAGAATTTAAAGAAAGAATGCCCGGTGCTCATATAAGGCCAGGAATAGTGCCTGTTCCCACCAGCCAGAATAGAAAACCTCATGATTCACAGGGCATTGAGTAGAGTAGACAGATAGGTCTTGCTGGAGTAGCAGAAAATAATCAACACTAGGAAGCTCAAGAAGATTCACAGAAGTACAAAAATATCCAAGACCCAAATGGTAAAATTGACAGTGCCTGGCATCCAATTAAAATAACTAGACGTGCAAATAGGCAAAGAAACACAACCCATAATAAGGAGAATAATCAATTGATCAAAAACAAAGCAGAAATGTTAGAATTAGCAGAGAATATTAAACCAGTTATAACTATATTCAACACGTTCAAAAAATTAAGTAGACACATGGAAGATATAAAAAAGACACAAAATGAACTCATAGAGATAAAAACTACAATGTGTAATATGAAATATATACTGGATGGAATTAACAGCAAATTAGACATTACCAAAGAACATATTAGTGATTTGGAAGGCATAGCAATTGAAACTACATGACCAAAAAAAAAAAAAGAATGAAACTGGACCCCTATCTTATACCATGCACAAAAATCAACTCAAAATGGATTAAATACTTTAACGTAAGACCTAGAACCATAAAATATATAAAGAACACATACAACTCAATAGAAACAAAACAAAAAAGAAACAAACAAAAAATCCAATCAAGGGACTTCCCTGGTGGTCCAGCAGTTGGAGTCTGCCTTCCAACGCAGGGGATGCAGGTTCGATCTCTGGCTGGGGAACTAGGATCCCACATGCCGCAGGGCAACTAAGCCCATCCGCCGCTCAACTACTGCACCCACACGCCACAACTAGAGAGAAGCCCGTGCACCACAATGAAAGATCCTGCATGCCGCAACAAAGAACCCACGTGCCACAACTAAGACCTGATGCAGCCAAATAAATAAATAAATATTTTTTAAAAATCCAATCAGGACTTCCCTGGTGGCACAGTGGTTAAGAATCCGCCTGCCAATGCAGGGGACACGGGTTCAAGCCCTGGTCTGGGAAGATCCCACATGCCGCAGAACAACTAAGCCTATGCACCACAACTACTGAGCCTGCGCTCTGGAACCCACAAGCCACAACTACTGAAGCTCGCACACCTAGAGCCGGTGCTCTGCAACAAGAGAAGCCACTGCAATGAGAAGCCCGTGCACCGCAACGAAGAGTAGCCCCCACTCGCCACAACTAGGGAAAGCCCACACGCAGCAACAAAGACCCAATGCAGCCAAAAATAAATAAATAAATTAATTAATTAATTTTAAAAATCCAATCAAAAAATGGGCAGAGGAACTGAACAGATATTTTTCTACAAAAGACATGCAAATGGCCAATAGGTACATTAAAAGATGCTCAACATCATTAATTATCAAGGAAACGCAAATCAAAACAATGAGGTATCACCTCACACCTATCAAAATGACTATCATCAAAAAGTCTACAAATAACAAATGCTGGTGAGGATGTGGAGAAGAGGGAACACTTATGTGCTGTTGGTGGGAATGCAAATTGGTGCAGCCACTGTGAAAAACAGTATAAGGGTTCCTCAAAAACTTAAAAATAGCCCTTCCATATGATTCAGCAATTCCACTTCTGGGTTTACATCCAATGGAAATGAAAACAGGATCTCGAGGAGATATCTGCCCTCCCATATTCATTGCAGCATTGCTCACAACAGCCAAGGTATGGAAACAACCTAGGTGTCCATCAACGGATGAATGGATAAAGAAGATGTGGTGTGTGTGTGTGTGTGTGTGTGTGTGTGTGTGTGTGTATATAAACAAACATAACAGTTATGATTAAGAAGTAAATCTTTCCATTTGTGACAACATGGATGGAGCTGAAGGCATTATGCTATGAGAAATAAGCCAAACAAAGAAAGATAAATACTGTATGGTATCACTAACATGTAGAATAAAAAAAAAGTCAAACTCATAGAAACAGAGAGCAGAAAAATTGTTGCCAGGGGCTGGGACAGGGGTGGGGAAAATAGGGACAGGTTGGAAAAGGGATACAAACTTTTAGCTGTAAGATGAATATGGTCTGAGAATCTAATATAAAACATGGTCCCTATAGTACTTCCCTGGTGGTCCAGTGGTTAAGAATCCACATGCCAGTGCAAGGGACACAGGTTTGATCCCTGGTCTGGGAAGACCCCACATGCCGCAGAGCAACTAAGCCCGTGCACCACAACTACTGAGCCTGGGCACCATAACTACTAAAGTCCGTGCACCACAACTACTGAGCCTGCATGCTGCAACTACTGAAACCTGCGTGCCTAGAGCCCATGCTCCACAACAAGAGAAGCCTGCGCACCACAATTAAGAGTAGCCCCCACTTGCTGTAACTAGAGAAAGCCCATGTGCAGCAGCAAAGACCCAGCGCAGCCAAAAATAAATAAATAAACAAACAAAACCATGGTCACTATAGTTAACACTGTATTGTATAATTAAAATTTGCTAAGAAGGTAGAACTTAAATGTTCTCAAAAAAAATAAATAAATGAGGTGATGGATGTGTTAATTAATTAGATGGTGGAAATTCTTTCACAGTATACATATGTATACCCATATCAAATCACCACAGTGCACTTTAAATATCTTACAATTTTGCCAACTATACCTAATTTAAAAAAATTAGTTATTTTAAGAGGATATCATTTGGGAATATGTCTTTCATTTTGACTGAGGACCAATCTGAATATGAAGATCAACACATGCGTAGTGAACAAACATTTCAAGGCTGACTGTACAACTTTTAAAATTTCTCATCCTATTTGTAGTATAAAATATACAAATAAAAAAAAGGGTTAGAGTTTTTATGAAGATTTCTTTGTAAAGTATGTGGCCATGCTATGTATCATGAAGGGAGGGGGTTGGGGTAGGGAGGGGAGAGGTGGATGAGTTGGTAACTCCTTCACCTCAAGCTTCCTTGGGATAGTTACTTCCATTGAGATGACTTGAAAGTTTGAAGTGTGTTTAGGGCAATTCAGCACCCTTAGAGCTGGTGTCTGCCATATGTCTGAAAACTAAAGAGACCTATGGCAACAGGATGGAGTGATTTGTGTGGGAAGCAAATATACTTTCTCTGATTGTAGGGGTGACAGAAAGATGGCTACATTCTTACTGACCTGAAGAGTTTATTGTCATAACACTAAATATGTTAAAGATAATATCATTCATCTAACATTTCTAAGTATCATGTTTGCTATAACACTGGAAATTGAAGATTTATGTTACTTTATAGATATGTAGCTTACTAATATCTTGCTTGAAACACATCAAAGTGGTTCATATTTAATATAGTTTGCCTTTTCTTTTACCAAAAAATTATTTAATGTAGTGCACCCTCCCTCTTATTGTTGGTGTATTTATCCTAGAAAACAGACAGGAGATTTAGAAAAGCAGAAAAAATTAAAACAATAACCATTGCATGTTCCAAAGCTTGAGAAATCTTACACAATGATTTATTCATGGTTCCTAATTTATAACTTCTGATTTCTTGATAATATACTACTTAGAAAACTGAAACTATTAACTGAAAGACTTAAAATAGTATAAAATTGTACCCAGAAAATTAATTTTATTGGCTTTTTAAAAAAAAATTTTTGTCTGCGTTGGGTCTTTGTTGCTGCACGCGGGCTTTCTCTAGCTGCTGCGAGCGAGGGCTACTCTTCACTGCAGTGCGGGGGCTTCTCATTGCGGTGGCTTCTCTTGTTGCTGAGCACGGGCGGGCTTCATTAGCTGTGGCACGTGGGCTCAGTAGTTGTGGCTCACGGGCTTAGTTGCTCCGCGGCATGTGGGATCTTCCCGGATCAGGGCTCGAACCCATGTCCCCTGCATTGGCAGGTGGATTCTTAACCACTGCGCCACCAGGGAAACCCTTATTGGCTTACTTTATAATTGTTCATATATCAGAAACATTCTTCTCAGTAACAAGGGACAAGGGATCTATACATAAAAAATATAGCCATTAAGTAAGAACTCTTATTAAACTTGAGTTGCGGAGATTATTTTCTTGTCATCACCTGTTTAGTTTGTGACCTAGATAAATGCTACTTGCATTAATGACTTAAAGGAGGAAATAAATAATCTATTCTATTAAATATTTGCCCTGTCCTTGAATACTTGTACAGAACAAGGTAGTTTATAATAACAGTTAAATATCAGACGTATATGATCACTAAATCATTTAGTTTTGATTAATATTAAGATATATCAATTTGCAAATGATAGCAGAGATGTTTAACCCAAGTCTTTAAGAGCTCATTTATTTTTGACCCATTTTAAGGTATAAATTGAAAATTCTTATAATAATAAAAACTGCTTTTGAAAACAATCAAATAAGCAAACAAAACTATCCAAAAGGAAACACAGAGAGAAAAACAATACCAAAAAAATGTAAAGACCATTAATGAACTGTGTGACAATTTCAAATGGCCTAATTGGAGTCCATAAAGGAGGGAGAGGGCAGAAAAAAATATTTGGAAAAAAAAATAGCAAAAAACTTTCGAAACTTTATGAAAACTATAAACCCACAGATCCCAAAAGCTCAATGAACCCCAATTAGAAGAAACAGGAAGAAACAACACCATAAGGAACATCATAATGAAACAGCTCAAAACATGTGGCAAAGAGAAAAACTTAAAAGCAACCAGAGGAAAAAAAGGCATTTTGGAGGTTTGGCAGACTGCAGGAGAGGAGTGAGCACCTGTGGCTCTACTAAGTTTGGTAATCTGGAAGAAAAGAAGTGAACTGGAGACATTAAGAGGCAATGCTCCCACAGATAGCCTCATCCACCAGAGGGCAGACAGCAGAAGCAAGAAGAACTACAATCCTGCAGCCTGTAGAACAAAAACCACATTCACAGAAAGACAGACAAGATGAAAAAGCAGAGGGCTATGTACCACATGAAGGAACAAGATAAAACCCCAGAAAAACAACTAAATAAAGTGGAGATAGGCAACCTTCCAGAAAAAGAATTCAGAATAATGATAGTGAAGATGATCCAGGACCTCGGAAAAAGAATGGAGGCAAAGATCGAGAAAATGCAAGAAATGTTTAATAAAGACCTAGAAGAATTAAAGAACAAACAAACAGAGATGAACAATACAATAACTGAAATGAAAAATACACTAGAAGGAATCAATAGCAGAATAACTGAGGCAGAAAAACGGATAAGTGACCTGGAAGACAGAATGGTGGAATTCACTGCTGCACAACAGAATAAAGGAAAAAGAATGAAAAGAAATGAAGGCAGCCTAGAAGACCTCTGGGACAACATTAAACACAACAACATTCGCATTATATGGGTCCCAGAAGGAGAAGACAGAGAGAAAGGACCCGAGAAAATATTTGAAGAGATTAGAGTCGAAAACTTCCCTAACATGGGAAAGGAAATAGCCACCCAAGTCCAGGAAGCGCAGAGAGTCCCATACAGAATAAACCCAAGGAGAAACACGCCGAGACACATAGTAATCAAAGTGGCAAAAATTAAAGACAAAGAAAAATGATTGAAAGCAGCAAGGGAAAAACGAGAAATAACATACAAGGGAACTCCCACAAGGTTAACAGCTGATTTCTCAGCAGAAACTCTACAAGCCAGAAGGGAGTGGCATGATATACTTAAAGTGATGAAAGGGAAGACCTACAACCATGATTACTCTATCCGACAAGGATCTCATTCAGATTCGATGGAGAAACCAAAAGCTTTACAGACAAGCAAAAGCTAAGAGAATTCAGCACCACCAAACCAGCTCTACAAGAAATGCTAAAGGAACTTCTCTAAGTAGGAAACACAAGAGAAGAAAAGGACCTACAAAAACAAACCCAAAACAATTAAGAAAATGGGAATAGGCACATACATATCGATAATTACCTTAAACGTGAATGGATTAAATGCTCCAGCCAAAAGACACAATTTTGCTGAATGGATACAAAAACAAGACCCATATATATGCTGTCTACAAGAGACCCACTTCAGACCTAGGGACACATACAGACTGAAAGTGAGGGGATGGAAAAAGATATTCCATGCAAATGGAAATCAAAAGAAAGCTGGAGTAGCAATACTCATATCAGATAAAATAGACTTTAAAATAAAGAATGTTACAAGAGACAAGGAAGGATACTACATAATGATCAAGGGATCAATCCAAGAAGAAGGTATAATAATTATAAATATATATGCACCCAACATAGGAGCACCTCAATACATAAGTCAACTGCTAACAGCTATAAAAGAGGAAATCGACAGTAACACAATAATAGTGGGGGACTTTAACACCTCACTTACACCAATGGACAGATCACCCAAACAGAAAATTAATAAGGAAACACAAGCTTTAAATGACGCAATAGACCAGATAGATTTAATTGATATTTATACGACATTGCATCCAAAAACAGCAGATTACACTTTCTTCTCAAGTGCGCACGGAACATTCTCCAGGATAGATCACATCTTGGGTCACAAATCAAGCCTCAGTAAATTTAAGAAAACTGAAACCATATCAAGCATCTTTTCTGACCACAACACTATGAGATTAGAAATGAGTTACAGGTAAAAAAACGTAAAAAACACAAACACATGGAGGCTAAACAATACGTTACTAAATAACCAAGAGATCACTGAAGAAACCAAAGAGGAAATCAAAAAATACCGAGAGACAAATGACAATGAAAACACGATGATCCAAAACCTATGGGATGCAGCAAAAGCAGTTCTAAGAAGAAAGTTTATAGCAATACAATCCTACCTCAAGAAACAACAAACATCTCAAATAAACAACCTAACCTTATGCCTACAGGAACTAGAGAAAGAAGAACAAACAAAACCCAAAGTTAGCAGAAGGAAAGAAATCATAAAGATCAGAGCAGAAATAAATGAAATAGAAACAAGACAATAGCAAAGATTAATAGAACTAAAAGCTGGTTCTTTGAGAAGATAAACAAAATTGATAAACCATTAGCCAGACTCACCAAAAAAAAGAGGGAGAGGACTCAAATTAATAAAGTTAGAGATGAAAAAGGAGAAGTTACAACAGACACCGCAGAAATACAAAGCATCCTAAGAGACTACTACAAGCAACTCTATGCCAGTAAAATGGACAACCTGGAAGAAATGGACAAGTTCTTAGAAAGGTATAACCTTCCAAGACTGAACCAGGAAGAAATAGAAAATATGAACAGACCAGTCACCAGTAATGAAATTGAAACTGTGAATAAAAATCTTCCAACAAACAAAAGTCCAGGACCAGATGGCTTCACAGGTGAATTCTATCAAACATTTAGAGAAGAGCTAACACCCATCCTTCTCAAACTCATCCAAAAAATCGCAGAGGAAGGAACACTTCCAAACTCATTTTATGAGGCCACCATCACCCTGATACCAAAACCAGACAAAGATACTACAAAAAAAGAAAATTACAGACCAATATCACTGATGAATATAGATGCAGAAGTCCTCAACAAAATACTAGCAAACAGAATCCAACAACACATTAAAAGGATCAGACACCATAACCAAGTGGGATTTATCCCAGGGATGCAAAGATTCTTCAATATATGCAAATCAATCAATGTGATACACCATATTAACAAATTGAAGAAAAACCATATGATCATCTCAATAGATGCAGAAAAAGCTTTTGACAATATTAAACACCCATTTATGATAAAAACTCTCCAGAAAGTGGGCATAAAGGGAACCTACCTCAACGTAATAAAGGCCATATACAACAAACCAACAGCAAACATCACTCTCAGTGGTGAAAAACTGAAAGCATTTCCTCTAAGATCAGGAACAAGACAAGGATGTCCACTCTCACCATATTACTCAACATAGTTTTGGAAGTCCTAGCCACGGCAATTAGAGAAGAAAAAGAAACAAAAGGAATACAAATTGGAAAAGAAGACATAAAACTGTCATTGTTTGCAGATGACATGATACTATACATAGAAAATCCTAAAGACGCCACCAGAAAACTACTAGAACTAATCAATGAATTTGGTAAAGTTGCAGGATACAAAATTAATGCACAGAAATCTCTGGCATTCCTATACACTAATGATGAAAAATCAGAAACAGAAATTAAGGAAACACTCCCATTTACCATTGCAACAAAAAGAATAAAATACCTAGGAATAAAACTACCTAGGGAGACAAAAGACCTGTATGCAGAAAAGTGTAAGACACTGCTGAAAGAAATGAAAGATGATACCAACAGATGGAGAGATATACCATGTTCTTGGATTGGAAGAATCAACATTGTGAAAAATGACTATACTACCGAAAGCAATCTACAGATTCAATGCAATCCCTATCAAATTACCAATGGCATTTTTTACAGAACTAGAACAAAAAATCTTAAAATTTGTATGGAGACACAAAAGACCCCGAATAGCCAAAGCAGTCTTGAGGGAAAAAAACGGAGCTGGAGGAATCAGACTCCCTGACTTCAGACTATACTACAAAGCTATAGTAATCAAGACAATATGGTACTGGCACAAAAACAGAAACATAGATCAATGGAACAGGATAGAAAGCCCAGAGATAAACCCACGCACCTATGGTCAATTAATCTATGACAAAAGAGGCAAGGATATACAGTGGAGAAAAGACAGTCTCTTCAGTAAGTGGTGCTGGGAAAACTGGACAGCTACATGTAAAAGAATGAAATTAGAACACTCCCTAACACCATACATAAAAATAAACTCAAAATGGATTCGAGACCTAAATGTAAGACCGGACACTATAAAACTCTTAGAGGAAAACAGAGGAAGAACACTCTTTGACATAAATCACAGCAAGATCTTTTTTGGTCCACCTCCTAGAGTAATAGAAATAAAAACAAAAATAAACAAATGGGACCTAATGAAACTTCAAAGCTTTTGCACAGCAAAGGAAACCATAAACAAGACGAAAAGACAACCCTCAGAATGGGAGAAAATATTTGCCAATGAAGCAACTGACAAAGGATTAATCTCCAAAATTTACAAGCAGCTCATGCAGCTCAATATCAAAAAAACAAACAACCCAATCCAAAAATGGGCTGAAGACCTAAATAGACATTTCTCCAAAGAAGACACACACATGGCCAAGAAGCACATGAAAAGCTGCTCAACATCACCAATCATTAGAGAAATATAAATCAAAACTACACTGAGGTATCACCTCACACCAGTTAGAATGGGCATCATCAGAAAATCTACAAACAACAAATGCTGGAGAGGGTGTGGAGAAAAGGGAACCCTCTTGCACTGTTGGTGGGAATGTAAGTTGATACAGCCACTATGGAGAACAGTATGGAGGTTCCTTAAAAAACTAAAAATAGAATTACCATATGACCCAGCAATCCCAGTACTGGGCATATACCCAGAGAAAACCATAATTCAAAAAGACACATGCACCCCAATGTTCATTGCAGCACTATTTACAATAGCCAGGTCATGGAAGTAACCTAAATGCCCATCAACAGACAAATGGATAGAGAAGATGTGGTACAAATATACAATGGAATATTACTCAGCAATGAAAAGGAATGAAACTGGGTCATTTGTAGAGATGTGGATGGACCTAGAGACTGTCATACAAAGTGAAGTAAGTCAGAAAGAGAAAAACAAATATCATATAGTAATGCATATGTGTGGAATCTAGAAAAATGGTACAGATGAATCGGTTTGCAAGGCAGAAATAGAGACACAGATGCAGAGAACAAATGTATGGACACCAAAGGAGGAAAGCGGGGGGCGGGGGTGATGGTGGTGGGAGGAATTGGGAGATTAGGATTGACATATATACACTACTATGTATAAAATAGATAACTAATAAGAACCTGCTGTATAAAAATAAATAAATAAAATAAAATTCAAATCACACACACACACACAAAAACCAAAGGTGAAATACGTTCAAACATAAAAAAGCAGAAAGAACTCATCACCAGTAGATCCCCCACTAAAAGAAATGTTAAATGATGTCCTTCAGAAGAAAAGTGATACCAGATGGAAATCTGGATCTATACAAAGGAATGAAGAGCTTTGGAAGTGATAACTCCATGGGTAAATATATAAGATTTTAAAAAATCATTTAAATCTCTTTATAAGATATTTGACTTAAAAACAAGAACAGTGTTTTGTGTGGTTTCCAACATATATAAAAACAAAATGAATAAAGATCCAGAGGGCAGAAATGGAAGAACAGTATTGTGTGATTCTTATACCGTAAGTGAAATGCTATAATATCACCCAAAGGTAGAATATGACAGGTTAAAGATATATAACTATAAAATCTAAAGCAACCTCTAAAATAACACAGTTATAGTTAATAAAACAACAAAAGTGATAAAATAAAATCATAACAATGCTCAATTAATATTAACTTTAAGTCTAATTTATCACTTTTTCCATTTATGAATATTTTTGATTTGATATCTAAGAACTTTTTATCATAAATCCCCATAGATTGTTCCCTGTTTTTTCCTAAAAGTTTTATATATTACATTTAAGATCATGATAAAATTTGAAAAATGAAGCCAATTTAAGAGATAACATTAAGTGTACCAACATTTGCATTGTAAGGGTCCCAGGAGAAAAGAGAGAGAAGGGGATTGAAAATGTATTCAATGAAATTATGGCTGAAAATTTCCCAAACCTGAAGAAGGAAACAGATATGTATACAGGAAGCACAGAGGGTCCCAAACAAGATGAACCCGAACAGACCCACACCAAGACATATCATAATTAAA
This sequence comes from Balaenoptera physalus, assembly GCF_965194825.1. Lineage (NCBI taxonomy): Eukaryota > Metazoa > Chordata > Mammalia > Artiodactyla > Balaenopteridae > Balaenoptera > Balaenoptera physalus. Next base: position 105,804,901 of record NC_138903.1, read on the forward strand.
ATGGCAAAAGTTAAAGATAACTAAAGAGGTCTTGGGACTTCCCTGGTGGTCCAGTGGTTAAGACTCTGGGCTTCCACTGCAGGGGGCATGGGTTGGATCCCTGGTCAGGGAAAATCCTGCATGCTGCATGGCAGGAGTTCTATAGGCAGCAAGAGAAAAACAAAATCATATACAAGGGAATCCCCATAAGGCTATCAGCTGATTTCTCTGCAGACACTTTGCAGGCCAGTAGGGAGTGGCATGATAATGTTCAAAGTGTTGAAAGGGAAAAACCTGCAACCTAGGATACTGTACCCAGCAAGATTACCATTTATAAAAGAAAGAGATAAAGAACAAGACAAGCAAAAACTAAAAGACTTCATCAATACTAAACCTACCCTGAAAGAAACATTAAAGGGTCTTCTCTAAGTGGATAAGAAGAATGTATAGGAAAGGGAAAATCCCACTAGGAAAGGCAAATATATAGTAAGGACTGAGAATCAACCACTTAAGCCAGTATGAACATAAAAAGACAAAAAACGGTAAAAGCAACTATAACTAAAATAAACAGTTAAGGGATAAGCATGAAGATATAAAATAGGACATCAAAAACACAAAATGGGGGGAGGGGAGTAAAAAATGTAGACCTTCTAGAATGTTTTTGAACTTAAATGACTACCAGTTTAAAATTAGTAGATACAGGACTTCCCTGGTGGCGCAGTGGTTAAGAATCCGCCTGCCAATGAAGGGGACACAGGTTCGAGCCCTGGTCTGGGAAGATCCCACATGCCGCAGAGCAACTAAGCCTGTGTGCCACAACTACTGAGCATGTGCTCTAGAGCCCGCGAGCCACAACTACTGAGCCCGCGTGCCTAGAGCCCGTGTTCCGCAACAAGAGAAGCCACCACAATGAGAAGCCCGTGCACCGCAACGAAGAGTAGCGCCCGCTCGCCGCAACTAGAGAGAGCCCACACACAGCAACGAAGACCCAACACAGCCAAAAAAATAAAATAAATCAAAAAATAAAAAAATAAAATTAGTAGATATAATTATAGGCCAACACATATGAACCCCATGGTAACCACAAATAAAAAACCAACAATAGATACACAAAAACTAAAAAGATAGGTACACAAGAAAACTACTAAGGAAAATCATCAAACCACAAGGGAAGGAACAAAAAGAAGAAGAAAAGAACAGAGAAGAACTAACAAAAACAACTGGAAAACAAGTGATAAACTGGCAGTAAGTACACACCTATCTATAATTACTTTAAATGGCAATGGACTAAATGCTCCAATCAAAAGACAGAGGGTGGTTGATTTGATAAAAAAACAATACACTTGAATATGTTGCCTACAAGAGACTCACACCATATACAAAAATAAACACAAAATGTATTAAAGCCTAAATATAAGACCTGAAACCATAAAACTCCTAGTAGAGAACATAGGCAGAGCAGTCTTTGACATAAATCGTAGCAATATTTTTTTGGATCTGTCTCCAAAGGCAAAAGAAATAAAAGCAAATATAAACAAACGGAACCTAATTAAACTTAAAATCTTTTGCAGAGCAAAGGAAACCATCAACTAAAGGAAAAAACAACCTATGGACTGGGAGAAAGTATTTGCAAATGATATGACCGACAAATGGTTAATATCCAGAATATACATAAACAACTCATACAACTCAATATCAAAAAAAAAAAAACCCCAAAATGGGCAGAAGACCTGAATAGACATTTTTCCAAAGAAGACATACAGATGGCTAACAGGAACATGAAAAGATGCTCAACATCGCCATTAGAGAAATGCAAATCAAAACAATGAGATATCACCTCACACCTGTCAAAATGACTATCATCAGTCTACAAATAACAGTTGCTGGTGAGAATGTGAAGAAAAGGGAATCCTCTGCACTGTTGGTGGGAATGTAAATTGGTACAGCCACAATCGAAAACAGTATGGAGGTTCCTCAAAAGACTAAAAATAGAACTACCATATGATTCAGCAATTCTACTCCTGGGTATATATCCACAAAAAATGAAAACACTAATTCAAAAAGATACATGCACCCCAGTGTTCACAGCAGCATTATTTACAATAGTCAAAATGTGAAAGCAACCCAAGTGTCCATCAACAGACAATTGGATTAAGAAGATGTGGTATATATATACAATGAAATATTACTCAGCCATAAGAAAAGAAATTCTGACATTTGCAGCAACATGGATGGACCTAGAGATTAGTATGCTTAGTGCAATAAGTCAGAGAAAGACAAATACTTAAATGCAGAGTTAAAAAAATAATACAATGAATGTATATAGCAAAACGGAAACAGACTAAGATATAGAGAACAAACTAGTGGTTACCAGTGGGGAGAGGGAATGGAGGACCAGCAAGTTGGAGTATGGGATTAAGAGATACAAACTATTATGTATAAACTACATAAGCGACAAGGATATACTGTATAGCACAGAGAATTATAGCCATTGTCTTATAATTTTAATGGAGTATAATCTGTAAAAATACTGAATCACTATGCTGTACACCAAAACTAATATAATATTGTAAATCAACTATACTTCAATAAAAACATAAGAAAATAAAGCTTCCAAGAAAAAAATATTCTTAAGACCTTGTGGTAGGGAAATACTTTTTCAACGAGATACAAAAAAAGTTCTAAACATCAAGGAAAAGATAAATTTGAGTAAATTAAGAAATTCTGTACATCATAAGTCACCTGTAAGAGTGTAAAAAGTGGGACTTCCCTGGTGGCACAGTGGTTAAGAATCCGCCTGCCAATGCAGGGGATACGGGTTCGAACCCTGGTCCAGGAAGATCCCACATGCCACAGAGCAACTAAGCCCGTGCGCCACAACTACTGAGCCTGCGCTCTAGAGCCCAAGAGCCACAACTACTGAGCCCATGTGCCACAACTTCTGCAGCCTGCATGCCTAGAGCCTGTGCTCTGCAACAAAGAGAAGCCACCACAATGAGAAGCCTGCACACAGCAACGAAGAGTAGCCCCTGCTCACCACAACTAGAGAAAGCCTGAGCACAGCAACGAAGACCCAACACAGCCAAAAAATAAATATATTTTTTAAAAAGTGTAAAAAGTCAAGCTACAGTGTATCATACAATTGTCTCTAGTCATATGCAGTTATTGAGTACATGAAATGTGACTAATCCAAATTCAGATGGGCTGGAGGTGTAAAATACAGTCTGGGTTTTGAAGACTTTGTATAAAATGTAAAATCTCTCTAATAATTTTTATATTGATTTCATGTTGAAACAAAAATACTTTGGCTATGATGGCTGTGATGATTAACTTCATGTGTCAAGTTAACCAGGTCACAATGTATCCAGATATTTGGTCAAACACTATTTCAGGTGTTGTCTGTGAGGGTGTTTTTGGATGAGATTAATATTTGAATTGGTAGATTGAGTAAAGCAGATTGCCCTTCCTAATGTGGGTGGGCCTCATCCAATCATAGGCTTGAATCGAACAAAAAGGCTAACCCTCCCATGAGTGAGTGGGAATTTCCTCCTGCCTGACTGCTGTGGTGAGACATCAGTCTTTTTCTGCCTTTGAACTCCAACCGAAACAGCTCTTCTTGTGTCTCCAGTCTGCTGGTTTTTTGGACTGGAACTACACCATTGGCTCTACTGACTGCAGATCATGGGACTTCTCAATCTTCATTACTGTGTGAGCCAGTTCCTTAGGATAAACCTCTCTCTCTCTCTCCACACACACACACACACACACACACACACACACACACACACACTCACTACTTGTTCTATGTCTCTGGAGAACCTCAATAGATTGGGTTAAATAAAATATATTAAAATTATTTTCATGTTTATTTTTGGCTTTTTTAAGATGGCTACTAGAAAATTTAAAATTACACGTGGCTCACATTATATTTCTATTGGCCACTGATGATCTAACATATATAAGGAACTTCTGTAAAAAAAGAAACAAATTTATATCCCCCAAGTGCTTTAGATATTGGAATTAACTGATACAGGATACAAAGTTACTAGTGTAAGAAAAATATTTACTTAAAAGAAAGAATGACAAAAATGAGCAAGCAACAGCAGATTATCAAAATGACTAGGCAGATTTATATAAGAAGCAAATAAGACTTTTAGAAATAAAAAATATAAACTGTTGAACTTAAAAGTTTGGTGGATGAATTAAAGAGAAGATTGGGCACTGAAGACAGAATTAGTTTATTGGAAAACAGTTCTAAAGAAATTACCAAGAATGCAGCCTTAGGGATGGAAAATATGAGAGAGAGATAGAGATAGAGGATAAAATAAGAAACTCTACATGTCTGACTTAGTTCCAAGCGGAGAAAAGAGAAAGAATGGAGGAGAGGCAATATTTGAAAAACAAAATAATGGTTGAGGGCTTCCCTGGTGGCACAGTGGTTAAGAATCCGCCTGCCAATGCAGGGGACACGGGTTCGATCCCTGGTCTGGGAAGATCCCACATGCCGTGGAGCAACTAAGCCCACGTGCCACAACTACTGAGCCTGTGCTCTAGAGCCCGTGAGCCACAATTACTGAGCCTACATGCCACAACTACTGAAGCCCACGTGCCTAGAGCCTGTGCTGCACAACAAGAGAAGCCACCACAATGAGAAGCCCGCACACTGCAACCAAGAGTAGCCCCGGCTCCCCGCAACTAGAGAAAGCCCACGTGCAGCAACGAAGACCCAACACAGCCAAAAATAAAATAAATAATAAAAATACATTTTAAAAAAACAGTAAAAAAAAAGATGTTATGGAACCAGCTTTTAACTTGGAGGAAGGGACAAAAAAACAAAAAAAGAAAAATAAAATAAAGTAGAGGGAGGGGACATGAGACAAGGAAATGTAGCTCTAGAGGGAGTGTGGCCCTGCGAACACCTTGATTTCAGCCCAGTAAAGCTGATTTCTGACTTCTGGCCTCTAGAAATGTGAGAGAATTAATTTCTGTTGTTTTAAGCCACTACATTTGTGGTAATTTGTTACAGCAGCCACAGGAATCTAATGCACCTACTATGGCTAGAAACTTCCCTAAGTGTTTGAGATACATCAATGAACAAAACAAAGGTCTCTGCCCTAATGGAGCTTAAACTCTACACTAGCGGAGTAAACAGACAATATGCCGTTAAGTATCGTTAACAAGTAAATTGCATAGTATGTAAAAGGTAACAAATGATATGTAAAAAAGGAAAAAGAGCAGGGTGAGTGTGGAATGGGTAGTGTATGTGTGGTGGCATTGGTGGGCAAGTTTAAATTTTAAATAGAATGGCTATGGTAAGCTTCACTGAGAAGGTGGTGTTTGAGCAAAGACTAATGTTTTAATTTGTGGTGTTCATTTTTAAAAAGAGGACAAAACTAAAACATTGGACAACAACACTGTGTTAAGTTGGGGGAGAGGTGATCAGTATTAAAGTGTTTTAACATCTTTATATTAATTGGGAGGAAAATTTAGATATTTTTGACTTTGTTAAGCATACATGCTAACATATCAAGGGTAATCAGTAAAAGAATAGATATAGAATATATAACTTCCAAATAAGTAGTGGGGAAAATGGAATAAAAAACAAAATAAACAAAACTCAATATATAGTTTTTAAAGCTGAGAAAGGAGAAAAAGCAAAGAAAATTAGAAGAGATAAAGAGCAACCCGTAAGATGTTAGAAACAAATGCAAATGGATATAATTTTCCAGTTAAAGGACAGAAATTGTCTTCAACTACATCTCAATAAAAAAATAAATGTATGTTATGAAAAAAATGACAGAAATTGTCAGATTAGGGGAAAGATGGGAAAATCCATCTAATATGGAAGAGACACACCTAAAATATAAGAATATAAGAAAAGGCTGTTAAGCAATGAAGAGATATACCAAGCAAATACTAGACAAAAGTCTGGGTAGTTATTTTAAGACAAAATACTAAAACTGACTCAAGAAGAAATAGAAAATCTGAAAAAAACTATTAAGAGATTGAATCAATAATCAAAAAACTCCCCATAAAAGAAAGCCCAGGACCAGATAGCTTTGTGAATTCTAGTAAATATTTAAAGAACTAACACCAATCCTTCTCAACTTAAATCTAGACTAGTTTCATACTGACTTTACAAAACTACTTGACTTTGAGGATTTGGATAAAACAATGTTTCTACTTGTGCTTGATTTTTCTAAAATAGAACATTTAAGAATAAATACTCACCTTGAGGATTCCTGGGAATCATCCGTTACCATACCTTCCCCTCCACATTCCTACAGCATTACCATCAAACCACCACAAAAATTAAAGAGAAACTTAAAAAATAACAAAATTGACAACTGTGAATTCATTAAAGAAATCATTAGGAAGAAGATGTTAAGTTCTGTGGTTTTATAATATTCTTACAATATTTGAATTTTAAAGATCTTCTCCAGAAACTTTTTTTAAATAAAAGTTTTATTGGAGAAAAATAGAACCACCACGTACACAGGGAAAAGAGCACAAAAATTCAACTGATACAGAACTGAAAGTCACAATTATCCAATGTTGTTTGCGATTACTTCTCAATTTCTTAAACAGCTCCCCTCAATTTGTTTAATAGTCTCAACAATTTTTTCAGCTGAAATAGCATCAAGTTTTCAAAAAATTAAGAGCCTCAGGGAAGGGACCAGCTTTCAAGATAACAAAGGTAACACCAAGAGTCTCCTAATGGTACCAATTCTACCTAAAAATCCATTAAGAGTAATTATCGAGTCTGGTGGAACAGTCTACGTATCTCACAGACCATCAGGGATGAGTTAGAACACTGACTTAGATGGTCCAGTATGGAGAGAGGGCAAACAAAATAGCTGCATTTCCTTGTCAGATAAGCTCAGTTAAGGAAACCAGGGAGGCTCTAAGAAAATACAGGCAATGGCTGCTCAAAAATAGTTAGGAAGGCATTCTAAATACCACATACTGTTGGAGAACAGTATGTTAAGTTTGATGCAATTATCAAGAAAACAGGCAACTTTTTAAAAAAAATAGCTGGTCACAGTTCTTTGAGAACTCAAGAAAACAATCAATAGCAAACACAAGAGCCAAAAGTCTCAGTTGAGGGTTAGGACCTAGGTATTCTTCTTAATGGTTCCAAATAGTCAAGGAAATACACTGTTGCAAAAAAGCATTAAAGCAGTTCTGATTTTTTTAAAAATCAAAACAAAATTTCTGCTTTTCCTCCAAGATCAATTCCCTTCAAAGCTTCAAGGAGAAACAAACAAGGAAGCAAAACAGAACCCCAAACCCAAAAACAAAAGACCACTGATGGTAAAAGAGAAGACTTTTACTCACATTATCAATTTGAAGAACAATACTTTTGCTATTTTCTATGTATGAACAATCCTAGGACATTCCCCTGAAAAGTAGGTGTCCAGTGGCTATGAGAACTCTTTATCTTCAAGCAATTTTGAAAGGAATAAGATCAGCATAATACAGAATTTGAAATTCCCAACTAGGGAATGTATGGGGGAAATGAGGAAGGATCTAGTTCTATCTAGGGCTTTAGGAAGTTAAAATAAGGATGATAGGAAATGCTTATATGCCAACAAAAAGGAGAGTTGAGGTGCTTCCAAAAAAAACCTTTGGAGGTATTTGTAGTGAGGTGGATGGAGTTAGAGTCTGTCATACAGAGTGAAGTAAGTCAGAAAGAGAAAAACAAATACAGCATGCTAACACATATATATGGAATCTAAGAAAAAAAAAAAAAGGTCATGAAGAACCTAGTGGCAAGACGGGAATAAAGACACAGACCTACTAGAGAATGGACTTGAGGATATGGGGAGGGGGAGGGGTAAGATGTGACAGGGTGAGAGAGTGGCATGGACATATATACACCACCAAATGTAAAATAGATAGCTAGTGGGAAGCAACCGCATAGCACAGGGAGATCAGCTCTGTGCTTTGTGACCACCTAGAGGGGTGGGATAGGGAGGGTGGGAGGGAGGGAGACGCAAGAGGGAAGAGATATGGGAACATATGTATATGTATAACTGATTCACTTTGTTATAAAGCAGAAACTAACACACCATTGTAAAGCAATTATACTCCAATAAAGATGTTAAAAAAAAAAAAACTTTGGTAGAGAAAATAGGAATGCTAAGTCCCAGGAAGCCTGTAACAATCTACAATTGGTCCAAGTTAAAGACAAAACTGTCCAAACAACATTAAAGTCTAAAGGAAGTTGAAAACTAGTTTATGAATTTTTGCTCTTGTAAAAAGTTACAAAACACGTGGGTTTTGGTCTCTTTTGCGATGTTCATATTATATTCATTTTTAATATGAAGAAAGAGTTGGATTTTTCTCTCCTACCATGTTCTTCTAGTACAACTGACCAGCAATTTTCTATTTCAGCTATTTTTATAAGTACCTGTTAATCAGCACAGTAAACTCAGGGCTGAACCATATACACACATCCCATGGGAACATTTTAGGATGTGTGTATACAAGACTATGTAAGCAACTGTCCCTCTGCTTGAAAACTTGTTTCCAAATAAAATTTTTAAAAACATCCCTTTCAGTGTAACAGAACATTACTTAGTAAAATATCAATAGCTATGACAACTTATTTTTCTCTTCAAGGGAAATCACAAAACAGGTGAACAACCAAGTCCAGGGTGGTTTTTCTATTTGATAAATACATCCAGAACTCTGTACAGTAAATAAAGTTTGCATGCAGTTTAAGTATCTTTAAATGACATTTTAAGCAAATAAACCTTTTGCTTCATAATTAATGGTGTATAAGAACCCCCCTCCTCTTTTTTTAATAGCCATAGGGACCTCTTCCCCAGTTCCAAATAGGAATCATGAAGACCAGGTACTTTCTTAAGAGTTTTCTGCACATCATACTAAATAACATGCAAAGAGTTCAACAACATTCTTCTTAAAGGTAAGTATTACTCTTTAAATGGGCATGTTAACCACTGAAAAGTCACTCAACTATTTCCATTACACTGCTTCATTTGGTCATTGGTAGTATAAAAGAAGTCAAATAATAACAGGTTAGTTTATCCACTGGCTACTGCTTATGACACCAAATGCTCCAAGGCCAACATTTTATGCAATATAATTGTACTGGTTTGGATTTTCTTTATCTCTTTCCATGTAGTCCCGGTCAATTAAAGATTCTATTCTCTTCTTAAGATCAGCAGGCTGTAAGAGAAGGCAAATTTTCAGTGCAAAGCTCATAATCACTGGCTCAAGCCCATTTACCAATAATACCCCATGAAAAAAAAAAGAACAGTTTTGGCTCATTGATTTAATGTATTTAATCTCCTTAATATTTAATTTTTATTTTTAAAATCTTAATATTTTTTAATTTTTATTTTTTAAATCTCCTTGATTTTTTAAAGAAGAAAGTATAATGAAAATAAACCAGGTTAAAAAATGTTTTTACACTATACATACACTGTCACATCTTATCATATTATTTATTTATCTGTTTATTTATCTACCTATCTATCTATCTATATCTATCTGGCTGTGCTGGGTCTTAGTTGCGGCAGCACGAGGGGTCTTTGTTGCTGCGGGCGGGATCTTTACTTGTGGCATGTAGGATCTAGTTCCCTCACCAGGGATGGAACCCGGGCCCCCTGCACTGGGAGCAGGGAGTCTTAGCCACTGGACCACCAGGGAAGTCCCCTGTCATACTGTTACACAATACTTTACTTTTCTATTTTAAAGAGGTCTTCTAAGAACCAGCTATTCTCTGCACAAATACAAAAGACTACCATAACTTCACAAGAGGAACACATTATAGTTTAAGGAAACAGAACGCTATTTAGTTTTGCCAAGATAGTTTGAGAAAATAAGTAGACCCTAAATTTGAACAAAAGCTGGTTCTCAAAGTCAGGTTGCATTTTTATAAATTAAATTAAAAATGTACTATGGAAATCACTATTTACAAGAATACTACAACAAATGGTTTGATAAGTGAAGTATCATCTCATAATTCAGATCTTCGTATTTCAGGTTTAAGGTTTAACTGTTACCTGCTATAAATGATTTGAACTTTTGAATCCTACTTGTTGAAAAATCATTGAGAAAGCTTATAGCTTGTTCTCATGATTGCATTCTTAGCTCTTGGGTAACAAAATTCCACTGTCTTTTGTATCTAGCCTATAAAGAGAATATAATCTTGCTTGCTAACAGTTTTTCAGATTGTGTAAAATGGCTACTTGATCAAGAAAGGTAAAGAGGGAAAGTAGTTTGATGGGGCAGCCAAAATTTCACCAAAGTTTGAATTCCAAGATTTGAAAATCAAAATGACTTTCTCTTAATTATGGTGAAAGACCTAGAATATCAGCACAATATTTATTACAGTGATCCTCTACCTTCCCTAGCTAGCTAGCATCAGTGATCTCTCTGGCTAGAGGTGAAATGATTGTTAAGGCAGAATATGAGGGTGAGAGTGTGGTAATGAGGAGGCAGTATTAGGTTTGGAGGAGAGAGAAAGCCTACCTTATTAGCAGTGACAGCTAACGAGCACTTATGTGCCAGGCCCAGTGCTAAGTTTTTACATATATTATCTCATTTAAGCTTCACAATAATCCTACGAGATAAGTACTATTATCATCTCCATTTTACAAAAGAGGAAACAAGCTTAAAAGGTGAAATGACTTACCTAGGCCCAAAGCTCATGAGAACCCTAACAGCCAAGAGTCTATCCAAACTTTACCAAGTGTTTATCATCACAAGAGTTTGGGAATCTTCTAAAACATGAGATACAGTCCAGTACAACACCACATTGTCTAAGGCGCTTTATTACTGGGCATTTATAATGGAACATGTCCATGTGACGACTAATTTGTTTGCCAGAACTACCGCTAAGCTTTAAAAAAAGATGCCTAATGATTACTAGTTATCTGTATAGTTTTTAATGGACACTTACACAAGCTAACTAAACAGATTTAACTTAATTAAAACAACCAAATCTGTCAAATAGCTAGGTATTTCAAGGAGAAAAAGGAAATAAAAATAACAAGGAAGCTCAAAAAAATAAAGTGAATAAACTTGAAAATTTCAAAGACTCACTTAGCAGCTAAACTTTCAGGTATAGGAGCTTTTATAAATTGTTTTCCCCTTTTGTCACAACTGCCCACATATGCCAACAAAGGTTTTTTTGGAATCATATATATGAGCATAAGAAATGAAAACTTTTGTCCCTCCAAATGGTCTTGAGGTTTTATTCTATGTTTGTAAGATTTGTGTCTGAAAAATCTAATTTTTATATATAATAAACTCAATATTTTTTATATATAAGCAGCTCAATAATAAAATACAGAAGTACCTACCTTTACTGGAAATTTCAACTGGTTGTACACTTCTGAAACAAGAAGATTGTGGCTAAGTGTCTTTCTCATCTTCATAATTCGAACAATTGCAGCATCAATTTGATACTGTCTGTCTTGAAATACTCTTTCTGTGGTGCTTGCTTGTTCCTCAACCTAACAAAAAAGTTTTAAACTTAGGAACTGTACCTGAAGTGAAACTTGATTACTTATACAAATTGTACATTTTAGGGACATGATACAGTTAATGCTTTAAATATACTGAACTATCAAAAGAAACCTTATAAATACAGACAAGGACAGAAAAAACCCTACAAACATAACTCCTACCTGTCCTAATGTCCTATATCAATGAAGTAACGCCAATATTAGTTAATAGAAAAATACCATCTTTGAGCTGCTTTTCTAGAAAGAGAGACAGCTGATGCAGAATTTATCATTTTCTTTTACTCTCTTCTCAAAATCTTAATGTGTCACAAGAGGTTATTGACCAGATTTCTGTATGACATTAGCTTATCTGTAAAAGTGACTGATTCTGACATCTGACTCAAAGTATGATACCAACCAGCTAAGCTAACCAGTGTCAAACTTTTTTTTTTAACTTTTTATTTTATTGTATTTTATTTTTTGGCTGCCTTGGGTTTTCGTTGCTGCGCAGGCTTTCTGTAGTTGTGGCGAGTGGGCGCTGCTCTTCGTTGTGGTGTGTGGGCTTCTCATTGTGGTGGCTTCTCTTGTTGTGGAGCATGGGCTCCAGGAGCGCAGGCTTCAGTAGTTGCGGCTCGCGGGCTCTAGAGCACAGGCTCAGTAGTTGTGGTGCACGGGCTTAGTTGCTCTGCGGCATGTGGGATCTTCCCGGACCAGGGATCGAACCCGTGTCCCCTGCATTGGCAGGCGGATTCTTAACCACTGTGCCACCAGGGAAGTCCCAAATTTTTTTTCATTAATTTTTATTTTGTAATATATAAATCAGAAACGCACAGTTAAAAAAAGTCAGTTAACCAATTCTAATGCTAAAGGAAGAATGTTCCTCTTTAGCACCTAAATTAAAAGAGTAGTTTGGGCTTTTTTTTTTTTGCCTCATCACTCGGCATGCGGGATCTTTATTCCCCCCATCAAACCTGTGCCCTCTGCGGTGGAAGCACGGAGTCTTAACCAATGGATTGCCTGGGAAGTCCCTAGTTTGGGCTTTTTGCAGTTAGTTTCTTTCTGATACAGCACACGTTTTAAAATAACACAGTAATCTAAGGGAATATCACGCCTTTGATGTGAATGTTAACGAGACAGGAACTTGTTTGCGACCTTGACTTCTATCCCTATTATAAAACTTTTTCTCAAGTACTGCATTAAACCTTGTTGGAATTGAAACCAACTGGTTTCAGGAAATGCTGCAGTTGTTGGTTTCCTTAATAAAAGTCTCTTACAAATTCAAATGGTAAAAACAAACAAAATATTCACTGTTGATCAAAGAAACACTAACTAAACCTTCCAATTTTTCACCAAGCAAGCTGGCAAAGATTAAAAAAAGAAAATATAATCTTTAGTGCTGGCAAGGGCACAGTAAGACAGGCACTCACATTAGACAGTGTAAATTGGTCCAATCTTTCTAGAACACAAAATGGCATAATGTATTAAGACTCTTAAAATGTTCACACTCTTTAACCCAAAAAATCTACTTCCATGATAAATTTGTAAGGAAAGGATCAGAGAGATTAAGATTTAGGTACAGAGATGTATCTTGCTGTTTTATTTACAATACTAAGAAGTTATGAATTTAAGTGCCCAACAATGGACATTGGCTGAATAAATTATTATAGCTGTGTAAAAGAATATTGTGTGGCCATCTGCCATTTTATAAAGATGCTTAATGGCATGGAAAAATTCTAAAGACTTGGGGCTTCCCTGGTAGCACAGTGGTTAAGAATCTGCCTGCCAATGCAGGGGACACAGGTTCGAGCCCTGGTCCGGGAAGATCCCACATGCCGTGGAGGAACTAAGCCCATGCACCACAACTACTGAGCCTGCGTGCTACAACTACTGAAGCTCGCGCACCTAGAGCCCGTGCTCCGCAACAAGAGAAGCCACCGCAATGAGAAGCCTGCGCGCTGCAATGAAGAGTAGCCCCCACTCGCCACAACTAGAGAATGCCCGCGCGCAGCAACGAAGACCCAACGCAGCCTAAAATAAATAAATTAAAAAAAATTCTAAAGTCTTATGTTAAACACACAAAAAGCAGGATATAAAACTATCAGGCCCAATTGTGTACACCCCCGCCCCCTCAAAACCTACAAAATCAAATACTGAAATACACTGAGCTAGATATAGGCATAGATAATGTTAATGTTAGTGGTAGTATTCTAGGCTAAAATCTTCTTTATAAATCTTTATTATGAACAAATATAATTCCAGTACATTAGAATGAGGAGAATGCAAAAGAAATACCGTTTCTTTCATCTGAATTTGATTGATCTTTATCCTGAAAAGTTTGTGCTTGAAATCATCATTACAAATGAACTTGTCACCATCTTCGATATCTTTACCCTTTGGATTTTTCGCCAGAACTCTAGCTTTGCCACAAGCCAATGACTGCAGTGTTCTTCTTAACTCTCCATCCTCTGAAGAAGAAAGAGTGGCTTAGTTATTTGTTACTTGTTACTAACTCATCAACACGCACAGCTACATTCAACCTCAATCTAGCTTCTACCCCACCCATCTATTAAAATTGTTTCCTTTTTTCCCCAAGATCATGAACAACTTCCTCTTTGTCCTATCCAATGGCTTTTTTCCTGGTCATCTTCTAAAAGCTTCAATTATCATTCCAAGTGGATAACCACCACATCTTCAGAAATGACATCTCATTTTCCCCAGTCCTACATTTAAAGGATACCTCCAGCTGGCTCTTTTACTATCATCAATTTCAGTATGTCCAACATTTTATTCATCATCTTCCCCATAAAACTGTCTTCTTTCCAATTGTTAGTTATGAAGCTACCAACCTCCTCTGGTGAGAAACCCTGGAATCATCTTTTAACTCTTTCCTCTCCTTCATCCTCCACATATCTAGTAGTTGCTTCCTTAGAGATACTTCGTCTCTCTTCTCATTGGCCTCATTCTAGTCTAAGCTCGTTATCACTTTACGCCTGAATTATCCCATTAGCTTCTGGACTGTAATCTCTTCATCCTTCAAGCTGCCCTACTATCTATTGATTATAGGCAAGCTGCCCAAGTAAGTCACTTCCAATATGTCACACACTTGAGATCCTACAATGTATGTTTCACTTGCTAGATTTGTAAGGCTCTC